>NC_045638.1:105868129-107086863 GCF_009829145.1 Chiroxiphia lanceolata | reverse complement strand
GAGATGTTGTTTCAGGGAGTCCTTGTATCTTTTCTTCGGGGTTCCTCTCATACGGCAGCCAGTGGCAAGTTCACCATAGAGCAGGATCTTAGGGAGGCGGTGGTCCTTCATCCTTGAGACGTGCCCTGCCCATCGCAGCTGTGTTCTCAGTAACATGGCCTCAATACTAGTGACAACTGCTTACTCTAGTACAGATGTATTGGTCACATAATCTGACCAGCAGATGTTAAGGATTGTACGGAGGCAGCACTGATGGAAGCGTTCTAGGAGACGCAGGTGGTGGCGGTAGATGACCCATGATTCGGAGCCGTATAGGAGAGTAGACAGCACTATGGCTTTGTAAACACTGATCTTGGTGCTTTTCTTTAAGTGTTTATTATGCCATACTCTTTTGTGGAGTTTTCCAAAAGCATTATATGCCTTAGCTAACCTGTTGTCTATCTCTCCGTCGATCTTACCATCTGAGGAGATGAGGCTACCAAGGTAATTAAACTGTTGGACTGATTTGAGCTCTGATTGGCCAATGGTGATGTGGGGATGATGGGGGACTTCCTGAGGTGCAGGTTGATGGAGGACCTCTGTCTTCTTTAAGCTGACTTCCAGCCCAAAGAGCTCAGCAGCATCTGCAAAGCAGGATGTTAAACGCTGCAGGGCTGCTTCTGTGTGGGCAACAAGGGCGGCGTCATCAGCGTAAAGCAGCTCCCGGACAAGATGGTTTAAGGTCTTGGTGTGGGCCTTCAGTCGCCTTAGATTGAATAGACTTCCATCAGTACGGTATCGAATGTAGACACCGTCCTGATCATCGAGGTCTGCTGTGGCCCTTTGGAACATCATGCTAAAGAAGACGGTGAATAGAGTAGGAGCGAGAACGCAGCCTTGTTTCACACCATTCTTAATTAAAAAGGGCTCAGAAAGTGTGTTACCATATCTGACTTGGTCGTACTGATTCTCATGAAGTGAGATGATCATTTTAAGGAACTTGGAGGGACAACCTAAACGTTCCAAAATCTGCCAGAGACCTTTTCTGCTCACATTATCAAAAGCCTTGGTGAGGTCAACAAAGGTTACATAGAGACCTTTGTTCTGTTCCCTACACTTCTCTTGCAGTTGTCTGAGGACAAATACCATGTCTGTGGTGCTCCTGTTGGCTCTGAAACCACACTGACTTTCAGGTAGAATTCCTTCTGCTATAGTGGTCTCCTGAAACAATCTGGCTTCATATTAAAAACAGCATCCTGCATTCCTCTGAAGAATCCTTAGGGTTCTCCCTCAAGAAGAACAAGGACTGGTTTGACGAAAACAACCAAGAAATCCAAGACTTGTTGAGGAAGAAGAGAACCGCCCACCAAGCACACCTTGCACTGCCATCCTGTCACGCAAGAAAAACAGCCTTTCGTCTCGCATGCAGCAAGCTCCAGCAGAAACTCCGTGACATCCAGAACAACTGGTGGATCGATCTAGCTGAAAAACTCAATTATGTGCAGATACAGGTGATCGCAAAGGTTTCTATGAGGCCTTGAAAACAGCATACGGGCCTACATACCAGGTCCAAAGCCCTCTACTCAGTGCTGATGGTCAAACCCTTCTAACAGATAAAACCTCCATTCTGAATCGATGGTCTGAACACTTTCAGACTCTTTTCAGTACCAACCGTGTAGTCCAAGATTCAGCAATTCAGTCCATCACACAACAACCAGTAAAGTATGAATTGGATACAGCCCCCACTTTAGGAGAAACCCTCAAGGCCATACAGCAGGTGAAAATCGGCAAGGCAGCTGGGGTTGATGGAATTCCACCTGAAGCCTGGAAACATGGGGGCCTTGCCCTCCACACCAAATTTCACGAGTTTGTGGTGCGCTACTGGGAGCTCGGTGAACTACCTTCAGACCTTCGTGATGCAGTCATCATCACTTTGTATAAGAAGAAAGGTACTAAATCAGATTGCTCAAACTATCGTGGCATTACTCTGCTCTCCATTGCTGGCAAAATCCTGGCAAGAATACTCTTGAATGGCCTGATACCTGACAACTAAATAAGCATTCCTTCAGACATTTTTTGGATAAGAATCTGAGGACTTTCAATTCTATTTGCAATCAAAGAGAAGTACACCTGAAGACCTGGATATCCCTCTTGATACGCTTGATTTAATTTGTACTTAACAGGTATATTTATTAAAAAATGCCAAAGAAAGTTAATGGCAGTAGGCTCCAATCTCTCTAAAGTGTCATCATCTTTACTTTTTTACCCCCAGTGTACTAAATTGTGGGTTCCCTGTAAATAGCACATTTTCACATTTTTATAAGCAAAAATTTCAGAGAGTAACAAGCTGACCAAAATCAGAGAGATATCATGAAGTTCCACTGTACAAATGAATTGCTTCATAGAATTTGATAATTCCACTCCATCTCCCTTTCACTATAAATTTATAGCCAGTCATCCAAGCTGCTTCTTACTTAGAAGGGTATCTGCAAAAGGCATTCTGTTCCACCTACAGTAGGTGGCTAAACTAAAAAGGGTACCTCTCCCCTTTGACCATAAAGGATGCCTTAGATGAGTTGTTAGTTAAGTTAATGACTAGCTTTGACCACAAGTTTAGCTTTTAAATAGCTAAAATTAGATCATTGTATTTCTACCTTCTGCTTACATTAAAAATAGATTGGTTTTCAAGCACATTCTCTGCTGGTTTGAGACATGGAGTGTTTTTCTTCTCTTAGTATTATTATTTCTGAAATAAATGAAATGACAGAAATGTTTTTCTCTATAAGTTTTTTTTACAAGTCTTGTTATGAGACCTGAATAATAAGCTTTTTTTTCTGTTCTCATCACATATTTCCTCATGATTCTGACAAGATACAGGAGAAAAAAACACACAAGGCACGGAAAACTTTAAATATTCTCTTTGATAGAAAAAGTTTAAGAATATTGGGACAGATTAAGAAATGATGAAGTAAAGTTAATATGACAGTTTTTATAGATTTCAAGATATTGGAATAAATTTAGAAGTATATCAGGCAGCTGAAATTGTTTTGCAAATAACTAGACATCTTAATTGATTTCCAGTGGTCCTTTATTGCATGTGTTTGACAAAACCTTCAGTGTTTTGCACTTGTTTGTAGGTACTTTTCCTCATATGAGAATAAAACAAATAAAACCCCCACACTTTAAAAACAAACAAACAGAAAGCAATCTGCACAGCATTTGGGTCCCTGAATCAATTTATTTCTACAGTTATTTTCTTACCTCATAATTTTTAATATCTATCACTTTTTTATATGGCTTTTTCTGTGAAAGCAAAGACTCCAGAGTTAAGAAAAAGCTCTCCTGGATTTATGGTTGAATTATAATTCCTTGGATTTATAGTTAGTTTACAATTCCTTTCAGATGGTATAATGAAACTAGGCAAAAAACAGAGGCTGTTGAGAGAGAGGACATGAAGACAGCCTTGGGTTACAGCCATTTTGGAAGTGGTTGAGAACCAGAACTTGGGAAAAAGGGCAGGAAGCAAAACATGGGGAGCATCAGTGAAAGAGCTTGGGTCATGAGGAGCGGATGGCCAGGGGTCAGTCAGGATAAGGAGCTGCAGTAAGTAAGGGAAGAACTGTACAAGGATGTGCACACCAAGCACAGCTCCAGGTCATCTGCTAAGCAGTGAAGCACATGGGTGGGTGATTGAAGAGATGACGTGAAGAAAAAAATCTGAAGCTAAAAGATGATGGCTGTAAAAAAGCAGCTCTGTGAAAAGCAAAAAAAAAAAAAAAACCCACACCAGAACAAAACCCTAACAAAACAAAGCACACAGACAAACTCCTAAACCTTTATATGCAGGAAATGCTTTCATCTGCAGGTGATTCTTTATGCTCCAGGTAGAAATGATTTGGTGTGCAACAGAGGTACAGGGTATTGTATGTGAAATCTTTAAATACTTATGTGTATCCTGTTTGTGTTGATCCAGATCTCCAAAAAGTAATTTCTAATTTCATCAACTGCAGTCAACATGTTATGTGAGATGAAGTGATTTTCCTTTCTGACAAGAAAGATTTTCTAAGTAAGATATTATCAGGAGCTTTTGTTTAGTTGAGTGTGTGGGGGGGTGTTTGGTTGGGGTTTTTTTCCCATTTTGACTATAAATAGATATCTGAATTAAATTCACACACACATACAAAAAAAACACCAAAACACTTTAAGAATTAAAGTACAATTACTATTGTGCCTAGATTTAAGAGACAGGTAAGAACTTTTCCTGTTGAAAGATGACCATTTCCATCTGAATATAAAATAAATCTATGATTTATTAAATTTTACATTGTGAATTGTACATTACATATGCAATATATTTTGGTCTATACTTTTAAGGTTACCTTCTATTATCATTAAGACACGTGACACAGAAAGAAAATGTCACTCAACGTATCCATTACTGCAGTGAATACTTTAGAGAGATGGCAGAAGGTACTGCTACTGCTGTGTATAATTAACCAAATAGTTAACAAACAAAGCCAAATTTATGCTAGCAGTTAATCCATAAATTCCAAAGTATTTGGCTCATGTGGTTTGGTTCCCAAACCCCTTGCCAGCCACTGCTTATGGTGCACCAAACCATTTGGAGTGATACTTCATCTGGCACAGGATCAGGGGCTGTGTGCTGCTACTGCCAGAGCTGGTGTTGTTAAACTGTTGAATAATAACAATGGCAATAAAGTTGTGAACTCTGCAGCATGATGCACATTTTTACCAAGAGCAATTTGAGGAAATTCACCTTGTTCTGTAACAAAGTCTATGACATTTTTTGACTGCAGAAAGTTGCAGCGGTGGGCAAAGAAAGGAAGTGGTTCCCTGAGGAGGATAATGAGAGCATTTGTGGTTGGAACAAGAGATATGTGAATAGGAAAGAGCTGCCTTTGAGGCAACAGGGTGATTGTTTTTATTATTATTATTTTTACAGTGGGCAATAAACCTTGAAATGTGTGTATTTGGTGGACTGGAATATATTTGGACCCATGAGAGTGAGTGTATTTTGGCTTTGTGTAATAAGGATGCCTTGAAAAGACACCTGTGAGAATGCACTATTTTAACCACAAAGGTTTTGATATGTTATAAATGTTATTATTTTGGAAGTTATTCAGCATGTTATTCATTTTTATTCTGGCAGAACCTGAAGAATGTGGATACGTAAAGTGTAAAAAATCCTTATAAAGATTCACTCTTTGATTAACCCCCCCATAATTAATATTTTGATTGTCTTCAAGATAAAAGCCAATTAATGTTGAATCTTATAAAGTATTTAAGCATTACCTATCCCCTCTTTTATTGAAGTTTCATCTGATTTATTGTGTTTTAAAGTTCTAACTAATCATGTTACTTATTGTTACAGAGGGAGAATTCACAATGATGACAAAGTTTTATGCATACAGTAATTTCAGATTTCCTTGCTTTAATAAAAATGTCATGTTCTATCAAAGATGAGATATTTCCTCTAAGAATTCTTTAAATTTTTAACCCTAAAGCACATGACCAAGCCCATTTTACATCTTTCTCGGTTTATTGAAAGCATGAATATATTGTAAGGAAAATACACAATTACCATACTCTAGAAAAACAAACTTAGTACAATATTTTTTTTCAGTTAGCGAGAAACTTCATACATGATTCTGTCAGAGGAATTTCTATTTTTCATAGTAGTTCAAAACACATTTTTATATTTTATTTTTAACAATACAATTTAGATGAGGACAGTTCAATTTCTGTGTTTAATCTTCTAAGTATGTGAATTTGTTGGTGCACTGTATATTGACAGATTTGTCACAAGCTTAGATTTGTGAGTATATAGGGACTTCTGTAGATCCATTAAAATACACATTGCAGTCTATTCCATATTGTAGAGGGTTTTTTTGTAATTTTTGCTATAATTTTTAAATATTACTGATAAATAATAGGAAGGTACTTAAAATACGGTCTTAAAGAGAGACTGAGATTAGAAAATGTGTATCCTAACTCCATGGTCATGTATCAAAATCATATTTTACTTTCATCCCACTCGTTTCATTAAACATGTGCCTGATGCTGTCTTCTGCAGCAATGATATTAAGTGAAAACTTCACCTCTGAAGCCAGTAACAGCTATAAATTGCTGAGATACATAAAAAATAGTTAAAGTGAGGGATGTAATACGGACACATAAAAATCTATTTAGTTGAAACATTGAAAGACCAAAAATAGTGATTCATAATTTGTTGACAGATCATGTCTTTTCTTACGTGGAGAAGTTTGTATGTGTCAAACCGAAAGAGAGCAGGTTTAGATTAGATATTAGGAAGAAATTCTTGCCTGTGAGGGTGGTGGGGCTCTGGCATAGGTTGTCCAGAGGAACCGTGGATGCCCCATCCCTGGAAGTGTTCAAGGTCAGGTTGGATGGGGTTCTGAGCAACATGGTCTAGTAGAAGGTGTCCCTGCCCATGGTAGGGGGGTTGAAACTGGATGATCTTTAAGGTCCTTTCCAACCCAGGCTGTGATTCCACGATATTCAAATATTTTTAATTTCAATTTACGTTTTTATGCATCAGTAGCTTTACAATTTCCCTTCACAAGGAAATGTTAACATTTGGTAGAAAAAATTACCTAGACATTATTTTCTGCTATGGTATAGATTATTTTTTAAAGTCTTGAAACTCCATAAAATTCGTTGTCCTACAAGTCAGGTTTAGTGCCTTTACCTGTACTGAAGCACAGGGAAATTTGCACTAATGAATCTTCTACAGCAAGTTAAAATCACTGTGTTGCACCTTTTCTCCCCACAGAAGTAAATGACCTTTTTGTAGATCTGCCTCAAAGAATAGTTCAACATTACATAGAAATTATTAAGAGATAAATATTTTCAGTTTATCTGTAGTTTTTTTCAAATAAAAGGTTGTCATCCCTTACCTCTGCAAGTCCTGCTTCTGAAGACATTTACACTAGTTTTTCTTCTTTAGCTGCTTTTAAAAAAGCATATTTATTCTTCCAATGTTTCTTTTGATATTTGACACAGTTCTTCATATACCATGTAGCACAATTTTTTCCTGTACTATCATTGGTTTTTATCAAAAATTCTATTTTTAATTGACATAGTATTAGTTGAGGGTTTTTTTCCATTTTCTTAAAATCTATTATTTTCACTTTATTTTCCTACCACTAATTAAAGAAACATAGTCACAGACTTTAAGGAGCTCCAGATCTGACAGAACATGTTCAATCCTCCTCCTGACCTAGTGGTATCCTCTTAGACAAACTGCTCAAGGATAAGTCCTTTTTTATCTTCTAGGGGTTATTTTTCTATTTTTCATTAGTGACTAAGTAACCTATAGAATAGTAATGTTTCCACCTGCAAAAAAAGGGAGAATCTGCCCATGAAAATCATCTTGTTGAATAATTAGAATATATTTTCAGTCAGTCAAAGAGAAGAACAGCATCATTGGCCTCTGTCTTCTCTCAATGAACTACTGAATGCTCTGTCCTAAGCAGACTTTTGTCTACAAACATTTCCTTCCCATAGAATCACACAATGGTTTAGGTTGGAAGGGACATTAAAGATTGTAAGCACACATCAACTCTCCCCCTTTTTGGAGATTTCCATTGAGTTAATGCTGTTTTAAACCATAAAAACTGACTGTTGAACTTGCTGGACAAGCCATGTTCCAAGCTATAGGAACAAAATAGTGCTTGTACTTTACAATCAGTGATCACAGGTTACAGCAGTAATAAGTGCTTTTTCAGAAAGATTTCTAGCTCTACTTCCAAATGAGCTGACAAGTCTATTCTGGTGATAAAAGG
This sequence comes from Chiroxiphia lanceolata, assembly GCF_009829145.1. NCBI lineage: Eukaryota > Metazoa > Chordata > Aves > Passeriformes > Pipridae > Chiroxiphia > Chiroxiphia lanceolata. The sequence continues at coordinate 107,079,058 of NC_045638.1, read as the reverse complement.
GAGTACAGTAAAACTAAATATGGATCTCAACTGCCATGGTTTGCTTTTCGAAGGAGAGGGATGTTGGCAATATAATGCTGGCTGCACTACGCAGTGCTTTGTGAATGTCTGTAAAATGCATTGAGTATAAAATTATCACTTCTTGAAAAACTCTCATGGAATCCTTTGCTGGCATATTTAGGTCATCTCATGCACTTTTCAGTGTTTGATATTTGCAGCCCCTTGTTTCCTTTTGTCTGTAATTGTGATGCTTCTTGTACCTTGTATCTTGATTATTATTCAAAGTTCCTCAAAATTTCTGCAGTGTCAAGATAGCAATCCTTGTCAGACTGAAATAAATCTGAAACAATTCCTTGTGATTTTGCTTTGGTAGGAGAAGATGATGGGTTTTTTTGAAGAGGCATTTAAGCATGAAAATCAAGTTATTACTTTGGAAACATCTGCAGTCCGCTTTTGACCAAAGTAAAAAAATATTCTGTATCTTTTCCTCTCCAACCTCTCTACTATTTTTTCTTTAATTTAAAGTATTTCATTTACTTAAATAAGAGATGGACTATGCTTTGTCTTCCTACAGTTGTTAGTTTTTTGTTACTTGTTTTACTTTCAAGTCTAGTTAATACACATTGCAGACAGTACATTGGGCTGCCTTTCTTATCAAAACTTGAATATTGGTCAAGCCTATCTTGAAACAACCAACCAGAGAAGTTGTTTCTGTTTCATATATGTGTGCCTAAAAGCAGAACTTAAACTGTGTTTTCATGAAATTAAATATTTTCTTTAAATTTCTTACTTTAAATAATTCTAAGAAATAACCTAAGAAAATTAGTCTGCACACTCCCTTGGTGTCTAGAAGACTGATGAGAGGAGACTGAAGTCCAGTAATGTTTGAGCATTTGGAAAAAACATAATTCCTGTAGTTCTTGCACTAAAGACCTAGCAGAGAAAAAAATTTCCTTTGAAAGTGTTGATTTCTAAAAACATGTCATCAGGCTGGGTTTGATGAAGTTTCAAAGATTTTTCAGACTTCTGAGATATTAACAGAATTGTTTAATTAAAACTTCTTTTATAAACATAAATATTATTTTTTACTCTTTTTATTTAAAATTCAGAGTTTGAAATAGTTGACGGATTTTCCACAAAACACATTTATTATATTAATCTGATATTTATTCAACAGCATAAATTAAAGAAAAAATTTCGATATTTATCATTTAAAAAGACATTTAATCCAGAATGATACTATTCTACAGAATAAAAAGAAAATTCTAAATATATTTATTATAGTGATTTTTGACTTTAGCAGTATGTTTTGCTCTGCTTTTCTGGTTTCAGAACATGAACTGGTCCCTTAATTCTTTAATTTCTGTCTTTCTGATCTCTGTGAAAACATAGCCTTCAATTGTAGTGAAGGGTGTCTGTATTTCCAATTTTTCTGCACACTTTTTTCTATTCAAAATCAGACATTCTTATTTGATTTAGAAAGATGCCTTTGTGAATGTGTGTTTTTTGTTCCATTATTGGTCAAGGCCAGGTTGGATGGGGCTCTGAGCAACCTGGTCTAGTGGAAGGTGCCCCTGTCCATGGCAAGGGGGTTGGAACAAGATGAGCTTTAAGATCCCTTCCAGCCCAAACCATTCAATGATTCTGTGTACTCCAGCTGAATGTAATAATCTTTATTCTAAGAAATAATCTTAATCCTGCTTTTTGCATCTACTGCATTTTAAGAAAATAATCATATTTGTGAAAGAGACTTTTATGTACTACACGTACACTGATCTTGAATATTTAATACTATACTCGCAACCATAATAATACTTTCATCTCCGCTTCAATATTTGTTATGCTTTTGTGTGTGTATTTTTTATTTCTCCACAGGTAACTCTTGATTTAACTTAGCAAAAAAACCAAATCTCATTGTCTAGAACTTGAATATATCAAACATTTTATTACAGATCATGTATCTCTACCTCCTTTTGAAATTATATTTTTATAGATGCCTTGATCTCAAGGCTCTTCTGTATATCACATTATTGGTTTTGCCTGGCCAGGTTTTTTCATGGGGGTAGGGAGTGGGGGGAGAGGGGGGCTACACAAACAGCTTCTGTGAGAAGCTGCCAGAAGCTTCCCCCATGTCCTGCAGAGCCAAAGCCAGCCAGGTCCAAGATGGACTTACTGCTGGCCAAGGCTGAGCCCTTCAGAGATGGTGGTAGAGCCTCAAGGATAACATATTAATGAGGGTGGAAAAAGTCAGCCCAACAAACCGCAGGTGAGAGAGGAGTGAGAGCATGTGAGACAAACAGCCCTGCACACCAAGGTCAGTGTAGAATGAGCAGAAGGTCCATAGTGGAGCAAAGATCCACCTGCAGCCGCTGGAAAGACCCCAAGCAGGAGCAGGTGGATGCCCGAAAGAGACTGTGAGCTGGTGGGAAACCTGCGCTGGAGCAGGCTCCTGGCAGGACCTTTGGCCCTGTGGAAAAAGGAGCCCACACTGGAGCAGGTTTGCTGGCAGGACTTGTGACTCTGTGGGGGACCCACTCTGGAGCAGCTCGTGAACAACTGTGGTCTGTGGGAAGGACTCACCTTGGAGAAATTTGTGAACTGTCTCCCATGGGAGGGACCTCACACTGGAGCAGGGGAAGAGTGTGAGGAATCCCACCCACCCCTGAGGGCAAGGAGTGTCAGAGACAACATGTGATGAACTGACAATAGCCCCCCATTCCCTGTCCCTCTGAACTGTTGATGTGGAGAGGAAAAACAAAATTCAGGAGTGAGATTGATCCAGGAAAAAACGGAGGACTGGGGGGAAGATGTTTTAAGATTTGGCTTTGCTTCTTACAACCCTACTCTGATTTGTTTGGTAAATTAAATGAGTTTCCCCAGGTTGAGCCAGTTTTGCCCATGGCATTAATTGCTGAGTGCTCTCTCCCTGTCCTTACCTCGACCCAGGAGTTTTTGGTCACATTTTTTCTGCCCTGTACAGCTGAGGAGGGGAATGATGGAGCAGATTTGGTGGGCATCCGGCCAGGGTCAACCCACCACAGTCAGTCAATAGTCTTTATATAATGTGGGGTCAAATAACTTGGACAAGAATCATTTATCTTCAAGAATGCCACCTGAGGTTGTAACAACAGTGTACTTCACATAAAATACATTTAAATTCACATAAACAGAGAGATAAAATAGTTCTATTCCACAGATCAAATTCTCCTGCTCTATATTTCAGCACAGCTCCCATGGGCACCCTTATGACATAATTTACATCTGAACACAGTTAGTCTAACTTAATTGCAGCTTTGTGTATAATTAATTATATTATCAATCTGTCTCCTTAATGTTCGTTTGGATTTACAAGTTTTTATGATATTAGGTGAAGAAATAGGAATATAAAAAGCTGAGTATAAAGGGAACCATAGGCTGAGGTGCTGATAGATGGAGATGTTTGACCTTCAGTAAGGTGAATTCCTACTCAAATATCCTCAATTTACACCAATGTTATCTTAAAACAGATTTTAAACATTGTCTCACCATCCAATTAATTAAAAAATTGTTTATGTAGTGAAAAATATCTCAGACTAGAGTACCTAGACTGTCACAAAGGAGTAGGTTGAGAAGAATTTCTTCACTGAAAGGGTTGTCAGGCATTGGAACCATCTGCTCAGGGAATGCCATCCCTGGAGATGTTCTAGGAAGAACTGGACATGGTACTTAGTGCCATGGTCTAGTTGGCAAGGTGGCGATTGGTCAAAGGCTGGACATGGTGATCTTGGAGATCTTTTCCCACCTTAGTGATCCTGTGATTCGATGAGTGTATTCCCCAAAAGCATGAGAAGGTTGTATGCTAGAACCAGCTGGACACAACCACTCATGCACAGCACCACTTTCACCTGTTTTTTGTATTTACCCCTCTGGGATTTTTGCTACCATCTCTTTCTCACAGCTCTTAGGGCCTCTTCTGCAGGCGCTCACTTCACATGGAGGGATTCTGGCTCAGACACCTCTGTGCTTTGTCCTTTCTTGGGATACTCCTCAAGGACTTGGTGCAGAGAGGGAGCCACAACACAACCCCATTGCCTCTGCTGCCAGAGTCCAGGAAAGCTTCCCTTGGGAAGTGTTGCTGCAACAGGAGAAGGATCTTTGCGTTTTGTGAGCATTACCCTGAAAAAGTGCAACAAAGCAGCTAAGCCAAGAGAGTTTTATTGGATGCTGACTCAACAGTGTCTGGCTCTTCCACTCTTGTTTTGTCAGTAAATAAGATATGGGAGATACACTGAAGGCCTAAAGTCATCCAGGAGTAATATGAGGACTAGATTAGAGATCTCATGAGTCAACCTTCAGTCATTTGTTTAATAAACCATGATGTCTCTCTGAACCAATGTAATTAAAAACTGTAGCATGACATGTGGCTTTAAAAGAAAACTCACTCAGCAAATTATCTTTTTTTTTTTCATTTAATTTTTTTTATCCTTTGTAGGTCCCTTCCAACTCAGTGTATTCTGTGATTATCAGGATAAGCATTCACAGCTTAGCATTATCTCCTCAGAAAGCTGTTGCTAATATCTTCAGTGATTTCAGCATAAAGAGAAATTAAAAGAAAATTCACTACTCTGCACTGAAGAATTTACAAACTGAGAAATAAAATATATATTTCAGGTTAGGATATTTACTATTACACCTTGTCATTTCAAGGGAATTTTAAAGATAAATATCCATTTTAGAATATAACCTCCATCCCCACCTATATCATGTAAGGATATATAACACCAAAACTTAATTCTATAGGTATACAGCAGTAAAATGCTGAAAAATCTGTTCAACTCCATTGAAATAAAATCCAGTACCTAAGATACCTGATTGTTCTCATCAGTAAAACTTGCGACTTTGATACCTGCAGCAATGTGCCAAGTAACTGTGTAAATATCTACATTCATATGCATCGTTTCATACACTTTTAAAATATTCCGATGTCTCTTTCACCAGAATTTGAGGATGCACATAGTTTTAATATTTTCTGACATAATTAAAAGGGAAAAGCCATGTTAGTTTTTTTTTTTAAATAAAACTATTGTTTTCTCAGCAAGACATTCCACTGGGACATCAGTTATGCTATATATGCCATATGTTACACTATATAGTATATATGTGGTGTGCTTATGGTTAAAACCCTTATTCTGGGCAAAAGCCAAACTGGTCATTCATTAGTATTTTTAACAAGTATTTCAACTGTAAGATTTTAGAAAGAAATGGATTTGTAGGCATAAGCTTTCTAATTTATCGTCACTTTCACTTCAGTTATTTAGTGAAGTAGTGGTGGAAATGAAACATGTACATGCTATGCAAAACTGATGAGTGTATCTGCATGCTGCTGTTCTCTAGACAGTGAAAGATGGATAAGGCAAAGTGGAAAGAAATTGTCTTACTTCGTCTAGAAGAACACTTGAAGAGCAGTCTTCAGTAATTGCAAAAGGTTTAATACTAAAGCATTAACAAAAAAGAGAAAAAGATCTGTTGAGCACGTTACATCTCCCTTTAAAAGTGCAGAAGATCAAATTCATAATATTTTTTGCAGTTATTTTTTTAAATGGCTTACATTTTTCTTTTATCACCCAAAAGCCTGGAAGACAGAATCCAGCAAAAGCATGCATTACTATCTGTCAGGTCTGCTCCTGTAAAATTTCCAGATTTTCTAACTTCATAGAAAACATCTCACGTATCTCAAGCAGAGCGTCTGTGGACAGAAAAGAAATTTAGGGCTGAAATCTAAGCTATGTCTTTTGTACATAGTCCACTCCTATCTAGACTAACACTACAGAGGTGATCAAAGACAACCAACACAGCTTTATTAAGGGCAAGCAAATCATGCCTGACCCATCTGGTGGCCTTCTATGATGGACTGACTACAAGGGTCAAAAACAGAAGACCAACTGATTTCATCTACCTAGAACCTCTGTAATGACTTCAGGGTTGCCCCATATGACATCCTTATCTCCAAGATGGAGAGACATGGATTTGAAGGATGGACTAATTGATGGACTAATTGATGGATAAGGAATTGGCCAGATGGACACAGCCAGAGGGTTGTGGAAAATGTCTCTTGGTCCAGGTGGAGGTGAGTGGTGACCCCCAGAGTTCTGCCCTAGGACTGAGGTTGTTCAATACCTTTATCAATGACATAGACAGGGGGATTGAGTGCACCCTCAGTAAGTTCACAGATGATACCAAGCTGAGCAGCGCAGTTGACACAACAGAAGGGTAGGATGCCATCCAGGGGGCCCTGGACAAGCCTGAGCAGTGAGCCCATGAAAACATCATCAAATTCAACAAGTCCAAGTGTAAGGTGCTGCACCTGGTCAGGGCAGTCCCAGCCATGAGTACTGACTGGGAGATCAACTCCCTGAGAGCAGCCCTGCAGAGAAGGATTTGGGGATTCTGATGAAGGAAAAGTTGGACATGAGCCAAGAGTGTGTACTCGCAGCCCAGAAAGCCAAGTGTGTCCTGGGCTGTATCAAAAGAGGTATGACCAGCAGGTCGAGGGAGGTGATTCTCCCACTCTACTCCGCCCTGGTGAAACCACAGTAGGAGCACTGCATCCAGCCCTGGAGTCCCCAGCATAGGAATGACATGGACCTGTTGGAGAGAGTCCAGAGGAGTCCACAAAGACAATCAGAGGGCTGGAACACCTCTGCTATGAGGGCAGGCTGAGAGAACTGGAGTTGTTCTGCCTGGAGAAGGCTCCAGGGAGACCTTATTGCAGCATTTGGCCTATTTTGACCTATTGAAAGGGGCTTATAAAAAAGAGGGAGAGTGACTTTTTACACTAGGAGATAGACATGGGGGAACAGTTCTAAACTAATAGAGGAGAGATGCAGGTTGAATGTTTGGAAGAAATTCTTTACTCAGAGGGTGGTGGGGCACTGGCACAGGTTGCCCAGAGAAACTGTGGATGTCCCACCCCAGCAGTGTTCAAGGCCAGGTTGGATGGGGCTTTGAGCAACCTGGTCTAGTGCAAGATGTCCCTGTCCATGGTAGGGGGGATGGGATTAGATGATCCTTAAGGTGCCTTTCAGTCCAAACCTGTTATTCTATTATTCTATTATTCTGATTCTATGACACAGGAGAGAGCATAACAGTGAGAGTGTGTGTGTCACAGCCCTATATTGTGGCACACACTGACCCTTTGCTCCTGTGCTGCTGTCACAGAGCTGTAGTCTCCACCTACCTCATGGGATTTTTTACCAAGTGAGGTAAAGGTTTACATTTATCCTTGATTTTAAGCCCCCTTGTACTTTTTTATTTTCTCCTCACTTGCCACATTTTGTGACAGCATGATGCCTACAATATCTTGGATTCTCTTTTTTTTTAATTTTTTGATCTTTTATTTTTTAAAACTTAGTAGGAAAGTTCTAAGGAGAACCTTTCTGTTAGTCAGCCATGTATTAGCATCTTCTTTTCATATTCCTCATCATTCCAGAATATTGTTTTCATCCTCCCCATTTTAAGAGTAGTGTTAGCTAAGTGCAATACAGATGAAGAAGTAACATAAGCCTTTCTTTTCTAGATTGTTGTGTAGAAGAAGAGAGCTTCAGCTATCACTTTATAATTTTAGAGTCATGCACATTTAATTATAGATCTATTTCACAGCTATAGTCTATGCATTCAAATGCATACGGATATACCTCTATACAGATAAATAAATATTCTTAAATACATTGAGTTTACATACATACATGAAGTTTAAATTACAATGAAGGACAAAAATTGTGTGCTCTTTAATTAGAAAATTGGTTGTTAATATATCATTGCCTGCTGTCCTAAAATTGTCAGAGAAATTGTTTTTTTCTTCTGTAGATTTTTTGGGGTTTTTTAGAGGAAAAAGAAACCTTTTGTTTCCCACCTCCAAGCTGTGCAACCATAAAGAATATTTATGTTTCAGTTTATCCTAAGGGATAAATAGCAGTTAGGTAGGTAACTCTAACTGAATTTCAATGAAAATTAGGACATCTGTGCCATTGCAAACTTTCCCCCCTCCCCCTAGAAACTCAGGTTTTTAGCTACTGAACATGCTTTCCCTTAGTAACATTAGGGAGCACTCTTATAATTAGAAACTTGCAATGAAATCTTAATGAGAAACATGAGACAATATATCATAATCTAATATAATGATACCTATTAGAGTGTTAGAGCTCAACTCATCAGTAGTATACTTATGAATACTTATCTTCATTTTTAGGGAATTTTTGTAGTTTAATGGATGGGTATAATCACTAAGAAGACTGGAAGGAATACCTGATTGCAGACTGACCCTGGAGCAAATTGTGATATAATTCATGTTTCAGGCAGGACAGGACTAGTTTACTGAGGGAGAATAAGACTTTTTCATCTCAGTAGTTACAGCTGTATAGTGAGAAAGTTCAGCAATTCTTGCAACCCTTTTATTTTATCACAACAACAGTACAAATAGGCAGAGAATTTCCTTTATTGGCAGGCATGTGGACAGAATGACCTGATCAGTATTCTCCACCTTCACATTTTTGTGTCTGATAACAATAATGGACACCTGGTAGCTGAGATTTTTAGCACTGATTTGGAAATATATTGCATATATATTAATCAAAGGGTTTTTCTTTTTGAATTATAGATCAGAGACAACAGAATGATAAATAATACAAGAACAAGGAAGTTTCAGAAAAGGGTTCCATAAGCACAACAGGATATGCTTTCACATCTGTCTAAAATATATTTTTATGAAATTCCTGGAGATGAATCTTTTTAGAGCACTCACATATTAGTATGATTAATATCAAGAGTCATTTGTCAGAATTCACAAGCTCTGTCTATTGCAGATAACTGTCATGAGGTTTTTAAGCATTAATAATCCTCTGTACTGCAAAATATTCAGACAATGTGATTTTAGTAGCTTACAGTGAATGAAAGAATAGCAGTATAGCAGCCAACAGTGAAAAATGTAAAAAGATTCTTTTTCAACATTATTTTTTCTTGTAATATATCCTTTTCTCCTATTGCCTATTTATATTTCTATTTCCCTTTTTCTGCTACTACTCCTTATCACTTTTCCCTTTCATCCCTTTCCTTTTTTTCCCTTTCTTAATTATTCTTCCTTTTTCTTCTTGACACTCTCATTACATTTATTTTTATAAAATCTCTTTGGAAGGGAGAGAACACTATTAACAATCCTGAGATTTTCAAACTTATGAATTTCCAGTAATGAATGTCTTTTATATCATAATTTTACATTAAAGAAAATAAGTTGGAGTATGAAAGCATGGTTTAGGCCAAATGCTAATTTCCCTTTTAAAGCTGCTGCTTCAGTCATAGTTGCATTAGAGGAATGGAGACAATCTTCTCCTACTTGTAGCCAACACCGCCTCAGATCCCTCTCTACTCCTGTGTTCAGTAACCCTCCTTCCTGCTCTTTTTCTGGGTCAGTTAGGTCAGACAATTTGAAAATACAGGTACATTGTGAGAGTGCAGCATAATTATTTATTGGCTGATACAGGCATAGTAGATATCTTGGATGAAGAAGCTCCTGGACTAAGAATTAAGAGACTCACTGGCACTGATGGAAGACTTTAGAGCTTGTTGACCAGTCAGTCATCAATCATCAATCAATCATCAGCCTCTATTGCTACTTGTAGAGCCTTGATGTTGCTGAATTACTGTCTTCTGACTCTACTTTGCAGATGCCACCCCAAGGGTTTCATAAATTTTCATATCAGTATTTTCCCTTTTGAAAGTCTGACCTGCTCCCAGTGCTCCAGCAGTGACACTTCTGGATTTTTACTTTCCTTATTTCGTATCACTTCAGCTCACATACTTTCTCATGCCTTAAAACCAGGTTCCCAGTACCACTGAGCCAAGGTCACAGGGCTGTAATGCTCCAAACACAACCTGGGGACACACAGACAGCTGAGTCCTTAGGAAGAAGGTGACTTCTGGTCCCTTCCTCAGCCTGCAGGACCTGCCAACATCTCCAATCCTCTGGCAGTGCCTGTGGAAGCAAATGCTTCTTTCTCACATTCAGCCACCGTTTCTGAGCTACAAACAGCTGCTGTTCTTCCTCCAGAGCTTCTGAAATCACAGCAGCCACAGTTAATTCTTGTTCAATTTGAGCCCCTTAAGAAGGATCATTTCAGTTATTCTTAGATTATATATCTTATTTCTGTAAGCCTGCATCATTCTCTTGAGCCTGAAAATTTCTACTGAAGAAATCTCCTCCTCTACAGTATGTCAGCATTTCCCTCTGTCTCTGTTGATTACATGTGTTGTTTTTTAAAATTCTATGTAGAAAAAACCTAAAGTAGGAAAAATGTATAAGATTCTTCTGGTTTTGGGAATTGTAGGATTTAGGAATTTTAGTTATCCTCTCTTGTTGGTTTCCTAATCTAAAATCCCTGTATTAATGGTACATGAACAGGAAATAATGGTTGCATGGGTCTTATCATTGCACATAATTTTAGCAGCAGATCCTCACTGTCACATAACTTATTCCACCAAAGTATTTAAGTTTAAAGAGATTGTAAAATCGAGTAGAATAAAAACAAATAGACACTTGTTCAAACATGTGGGGGAAAAAAAGTAGAAATATTTTTTGGCATTAAAATGTTATCATTTGCTTATTTAAAGAAAATTGGGGTTCAGGCTACTAAAAGTAAGAGCAATTTTTTTTTCCCTTATTCCTATTGCTAAAAACTATTTCATTTCCTAAAAAAAGAAATTTAAAAAGATACTAAAACAGAGAAAAAGCAGAGCAAATGCTGAGATATCAGACAGAATTTTAGGGACAATGACTCTGCCAGTAAGGACTGATGAGGAACATAGTTATTGTCAGTTATGCTATGCCTAAACACGAGTGCAGTGTCCAGGGGTATTTTTTACCTGCCCACGGGTGAGGTAGCTTATGCCCTCAATTCAGTCCAGCCAGATCAGAAACTATGAGGCCATATTAATCTATTCCAAGTTAAAAATGTTTTAAAAGTCAAGTTAATGCATCCAGCTTTTCAACAGGCTTATTTATTTCCTGTGTATTTCTATATAAATGCTTTTCTTTACTTCCAAGTGCCATATAAACTCAGGTACTTTGAGTAGCACCATTTGTTCAATATGTTCTATGGCATGCAGTCGCACAGCAGTGAAAAGCATGATTTCAGCCATGGGCAGAGGTCCCAAAGGTATTTCTAGATATGTGACTCAGTTATTGATAATTATGCAGCCATAGATGAATGGAGTTCAGCATTTAAGATGATTTTACTTCTCCCTCTACCCTCAGCTCTGAGATTTTTTCTATAGTTTCATAGATGTTTTGCTGCTCTGAGGGAAATTGTACCATATATTTCCCTTTTTATACTGGTCTGTCGGGCTTAGATTAAAGAGAAGCTTAATTCTCTTAAGTCGTGACAGCCATCGACAGTGAGTGCTAAATGTACTGACAAGAATTTCCATCTAATTATTTGAATTTAATGACAATTATATCACTAAATGAATCATGGAAATCTTAAGAAAGAAAAAACTTTGGCTTATCAGTAAGAATTCTATGGGAAAAAAAAGTTTTCATTGATCCCTGTTTCCTGAGAACTTTAACTCTCTGTTGTTGTGAATCCACACTTCATTTCATCAATCCTCAAAAGGACCTTTGTCCCAAATCATAAATAATACCTTTAATCATTTTAACAACAGGTACAATCACAATAAGGTGCCTAAAGGGGGCCAAAAGGGAGGTAAATTTTGGCAAAATGAAAAAAATATAGTCCTACTCTTACAAAGGTGTGGTTAGGACTCTTTTGTGTTAACTCAAAACAACATGGTTTCTTCAGATTTTCTTTCACAAAATTCACACTTATCCAAAAAGGAACCTTTGAAATAATATTAGGAAAGCATTCCTTTAAAAGGTAAAACAAGATCATGTCATCTTTTAACAGTAAATTTCTAACAGGAAAAATAGGGTAACTTTTAAATTATATCAACCTGTGATATTCTAGTTTCATTAGTGTTGATTTATCTGACATTGAAGTCAAATTGAGTTAGATGTGTTAGGGGTTTCAGATCAGTTCCCAAATTCATCAAATAAAGAAAACAGGTAGGAGTTAAGCTGCAAACTCTTCCATTTCCCTGATGATGTGGCAGACAAAAATTCACAAGGGTCATCAAGGTAAATCCTCAAGCGAATATATGTGTCAATATTTAGTCCCAACTGTTTCTTTTGCAAACAAAAAGTTGCCTTCTATAATGTTTGCAGAAATGAAAGAAAGAATCCATGAAGTTGTCTACAAATTCTATTCTCCCAGAAAGCTTTGAGATTTTTGGTATCCATAGAAACTACATAAAATATAGCTTTCTTTATGTGAAAAATTTTAAGAGAATATTCAATTGGAAGATAGTTACACGAGTAATTAAAAAAGTAAATCTTTCTATATTTGTTGCTGGCAGGTCTTCAGGATTGGTGACAGACTGGATTTATGAACTTCCCACAACTAATCAGTAGTTGGGGGACCATGGTACTAAGCAGTGGATCAGCTGCTTACTGTTTGGGAACGAAGTCACTGCAGATGCAGATGAGTTCTTTAAGTTCTCAGGTCATCCAAAAAAAGACTACATTCTGAAACTCTGGAAAGCATCTCAATCAGTAGTTTTCAGCCTTTGGCCTTTGAGGTCTAGGGGTATTTCTAAGTCTGTAAAAGGTGACTAACAAAATCTTTTCGTATTTTGATGATTGCTCACATTTCGTCCCCACAGGTCCTAACATCCTCTGAAAACATTAGGTAGCATCAGATTATGATTGCTATTTCCAATCAGTAATCATATCCGATCTGTCCTCGTTGAGCAGTAACAAATAATTTGCTTGAAAGAAAAAATAAAGAGGAAGCTTCAACCATCATTGCTTAGGATGAAATCACAGATAAGTTAAGTTTAAAACAAACAAAAAAAAAGGGGAAAAACTCTGTAGGGGTGAAAAAAAAATTGTACATCCAAATATATCATCTTTGATTGAAGCCTTCCAGGCCTAGAAAATTAGACCATGTGTCATAGGTCTTTTGCTCAGATAATTCCTATTCATTTTGTCTGCTTTTTTTTGTCTATCTCAAGAATACTACAAATTCTTACTAATGTTATTATCTGCTAACAGCTGCTTCCTACAGCAGGATATCTTATTTCTATTGGTCTGTTAGATACTTTCTTAGCCGCAATTTTTCCCACTGCTAGGAGTGATCTGCCTATTTCCAGTTAGGGAAGTATGAAGAGTTCTTGAAGTTCTTGAAGTCGAGAAAAAGATTGACTACTTGTTTTTCAATACAGTGTACAGAAGGAATTTTTTTCTTTAACACATTATATACTAATTTGCATGATGTATACTCTCAGATATCCCTCAGTGAGCCATAGGGAGAATGTTTTTGGAAAGGTGATGAAAAGGAGCATGTTTTCTCACAAAGGTATATAGTGATAGAACAAGGTGGGATGGCTTTAAACTGAAAAGTTTATATTGGGCATTATGAAGAAATTCTTTCCTGTGAGGGTGGTGAGGCACTGGAAAAGGTTACCCAGAGAAGCTGTGGATGCTTCATCTCTGGAAATGTTCAAGACCAGATTGGATGGGGCTTGGAGCAACCTGGTCTAGTGGAAGATGTCCTTGCCCATCTCAAGAAGGTCCCTTCTGATCCAAACCATTCTATGATTCTAAATATAATTTCATCTGTATTTTATTTACAGAAGATCCAAGGTATTGAAAACACTTTCAAATTGAGAAGTGGTTTTGATTGAGTGAAATGAGGCACTTTTTTCTGGTTTGCATTTTTTGATTGAAAGATTTCCGTTTTTTCAGTTCTAAGGCAGGATTTTTACTAGTTTATGTCTTTGTGACTTGAGTATCAACATCTGTGCTTATCTTTAGAAATGTCATTCATCATTCACAGTGTGCACAAATGCTCATTAGAAAAACTGAAGATACCAGAGGAAAAACTAAATAAAGGAAGCAAAGTCAAAATCTCAATTCAAAATAACAAAATATCAGGAGATTTTCTTTACCATTTTCCTTTTTCTGTGGAGAGTATATTAGAAGCTCTTTTGTCTTAGGTGAAGGTTAGCAATCACTATTAACTACTATCAAGATATTAAATAAGTTTTGCAACATTTAAACACTTTGAAATTTAAACCTACAAATTATAATTAATTCTTCCATGACCTATCTGACAAGTGTTAAAAACTCGATTGTTACCTTATCTAAATTCACAAATGTTTAAAATAAGAAAGAGAAATAATGAAAATACAATGAAGAGTGGCAAATTCTGTATTTAATGTGTGTAGAGGCAAATTGGAATGTTAAAATCCCAATTCTTAATGAGTGGGGCTTGTAAACTAAAAAGCTTTTTTTTGTGTCGCGTCCTTATAGGTCTAAATAAGGTTCAGTTCTGCTACTAGAAGCTTATTTCATGGCTCTACCCCCATTTTACTAATTGTAGAGGGTAATAAATTGCTAATTTATTAGCAATCTGGAATGAATATTTGCCTTTTAAGGTTGGGAAAATGATGTAAAGTACAGCAAAGAGGGTCTTGTTAACTGGGATGGAGGAAGAATAAGTTGGACTTGTAGCACATAGTACCCACTAGACCAGGTGGCTCATGCTCAGCTCTGCAGTTCCTCCTCTGAAGATTCAGAAACCTTCACCGGTGTGAGAATTCTGTCAGTCCTGAGCATACCAGACAGAGTTTTCCCCTTCTCTCATCTTCTATTTAACAAAATATTATTGCTGGCTGGAGAGAATAAGAACGTAAACAATATTTCAATATATTGCTTTTATGTTTGCCTTAAACCTTCATTTACGGTGAATATGACAGAGATAAAAAGGAAGTTCTTTTTTTTAATGCATTACCAAGAGTCAATAAATGCTTTTTCTGAACTGGACAAAAAAGCACCAATAAAGAAGATTTGCAAGCAAATTCTGCTGATGTTACTTTGTGTCTGGGAGAGGACATTAGCTATAATGATATATCACATTGTACTGTACAGCAATAAGCACATTCTCAAGTACTATGTGACCTAGTTTTTCTCTGTGTTATTAAAATAGTAGAAATTCAGAACAAAATATTTAAAACGGTGTATCCTTTTATGCTGACACCTCTCTGAAAGTATTTGTGACTATCTATCTGTTTGACCCTCTTTGCTAACCCTCTTCAGAATGGTGATTGGAAGGTTTCTAATTGCCCTAAATCCTCACACTTCAGCAAATAATCAGGTTTTGACTGCAACAACATTATACATTTCTCATTATGAAAATAATGTTTTCCTTACTGACTTTGCATGGGAAATGCACGTTTGATATGAGAGCAGCCTTTAATAATGGGAATTATTAAATAATTTAATTAAATAATTATTAAATTATTTTAAACTAAAATCAAAGTTGACAAAACTATTAATATTTGCAAAACTGTTTCACAGCATAATAGATACTATGCAGTTTTTTTAAACTGTGATTTTATCCACCTAAAACAGTGCTTGTGAAGGAACAAACAGGGCACTACTCATCCATTGTAACAGAGTGCAGATTTTTAGACCAAAAGTAATCAAATATGAGAGAAGAATGTCCACCTATGGGTTTTGATATTTTACACCTAGCAGTTAAGCTCCATTTCCGTCTCATGTAGTAATACATATGCAACTAGAATCTCTAAAATGTACTTTTCATCAGCTTCTTAGAACTATCAGCTGAGATTTTGGATCTTCTTCGCATTATCTGGTATACAGGGCAAAATTCAAATTCTAGTATGATTCCATGGCTGTTAGTGAAGACAGGAGTTTTATTAGAAATAGTCAATTTTCTTAGAAAGAGGTGAAAAAACAAATCAAAATACGTGTGCATAAAGTGAATTATATCAAGTGCTTAGAAAATCCTCAGACAAATTGCAATTTAAATTACTTTTATTGTAGAAAAGACTTTTCAGGAGAGTTTCTATTTTTCTTATACAGCTTCAGATAGCAATGCCAAAAACAGTGTTCCTGAGTAGATACAATTAGTGCCTGAGAATGTCAGCTGTCGAAAGGTCAAGAAACAAATAATTTTATATTCCCGATCTAATTAGCATATTTATGACTGAATGTGAGTATTCAGTTAAACATTCAGATGAACTGCATTCCCCAAAAAGAGAATTTATATAGCTATTATACATACACTATTCCTTCACTTTAATTCATACATCTTAAAATCCACATAACCTTGAGGGTAATATCATCAGCACATTGTACATACTTCAATAAGCTTCCTCTGAAGTTTTCTGTATCTAAACTCTGTTGACTATGCCTGAAAGGTCTTCCTTCCATCATGGATTTAGTCCCCAAACTCCTAAGTAACTTCTGTTGTCTTCTGCTGTACATCTTTTAACCTCTCTTGTGAATGTCCTTTCACTAATGTTGTGACCTAAACCATATGTAGTGTTTCAGATAAAAACTTGTCATTGTGTTACTCAGTTCTTAAAAAGTATCTCTAATTCACATTCTGCTTTTAAGAGGTACATTTCTTCTCTGAGAGGGAAAACTGACATTGAGGAGAGCCTTACAAAGGATACAAATCTCTTGTATCACATAGAAATTTGATCTTGGGATCCTCAATGGGACAACATTCAAATATGTTTAATGCTTTCATTAAAGAATTCTTTCTGCATGTTTAGAGGAATAAACCCCCCAAGGATTATCCCAACCCTGGTTTATTGTTTATTCATGTTATTGTGTTTGGCCAATGGTGTGATTCCTCACCACTTATTTTATGAATCTCCACGGCATCATGGTTTATATTTCAAGCTGAAGACTTTGACTTCATATTAAGCAATACACTTTAAGAGGCTGTCGATGTGGTAGCTAAGTTTTTTCTGCCTTCAATACTAATCATGACAAGGTAATCCACACTGAAATATTAAGCAGAAACAATAACATTTAGACATTTAACTTCCTTCTGCTTATACACCAGATCTGGCGAAAGACAGAATATGTTCAACATGTTTGAGTCTTTAAAACTTGTCTACGCCTTCAGGTTTTTTCCTGTCTTCCACTAGGAAAATCTCCTTCAATTTTAAATTATCTTTTAAATTAGAAGTCTGTTTGATTTCTGATTTTTTATTTTGCTGTTTAAATATTTTCAAATGTTACTTGAAACAGATATTAATGACAATAGTATTAACATTAAGAGTTCTGCACCAGTATCTCCAGTTTACCCTTGTTATAATATATTCCCAGTTTACCCTTGTTATAAGCATTGCATTTACACACAATAAGTGGCAGACTTTAAGAAGGATCTTTACAAAATAAATGGACAGCATACAAATATAATAAATATCTTATTTTTACACAGAGAACACTGAGAAACAACCTGAGTTAATGACAAGAATCAGAAAGAAGAATGAAAACAAGTTACCTGAATAGAATTCACTATTTGCAGAAACTTTTAATTGGTTTAGACTCCTTGCCTTCTTGTGTTTTCTGTCCACAAGGTGCATAAATTTCCTTCAGATCATCCATGGGGTTAGTCTATGTGTGTATATGGTCTGAAGTGTATTTGTACATAGTTCATCACAAGCTTTCAAAATGATTATGTAAATTACTTCAAAATGTCTAGAAATGGCAAGCTGCAAGTCACTCAACTATGATTCTATTCATCTAAGTTGATGAATAGCACTCAGAAGTTTCAGTGAAACGATCTTTATGTCTTGGGATAAAAACGCAAATATACATATTTATAAAATAAAAATTGCCATTCAGCAATATTCTTGCAGTTAGATTTTCCATTGGTATTCATTGAGAGTATTATAATCATATATTCATTATAGGAAGTATTCATTCAGAATATTAATATGAATCCCTATATCCTTTTAATTTTCTGCGATCGTAGAATATTAATGAAAGAGAACACAATAAATCAGAGAATGCACATTAAAAGGAATATCTTTAACTATTTGAAAAAATATTTTTGAAACTGTTCTGAAGATACTTGTACATTTCAGAGGAGGGTCATGCGACTGCAAACCAGTCTAACATCAGTTTACATACCATATTCATGTAAATATAAGATAGAAAGAAAACTGATGGGAGAAGAATAACATTATGTACCTTCCTTGAGTTTTGTCATGCAGATTTCCTAAATAAAAGACACTGTTTAATCAATGAATGACTCTCCTTCAAGTAACATTTATGTTTAGCCTGAAAGGTTTCAGCATGAGAGGACCTTGTCTCACCAGGTGTGTCCGGGAGCTGGCTGTGGGCAATGATTTGAGCCAGCAGTATGGAATTGCTTTCCTTCAGCAGCTACACAAGGAGCTTCTTGGTCAGCTCCTTAAAGTGAAAGGCTGAGTCAAATAAAACTGCCTAGAACCCCTGCAAGCAAAAAAAGTACCTCTGAAAAAATACGTAACATGGAAAGGGCTAAATAAGTTGTTTGATATGGTTCAGCATTTCCAGAGAAAATAGAGCATTGCAGCTCCAGGAATTGTTGTAAAATGATACACTATATCAATTCTGCTTCAGCTTTTGCCTTCTAACTGTATGTACATAGGCACATCCATGCAGGCAAAAGAAAACTTGACACTTTTTTTTTTGAAGTTAATAGTGGAACACATGAGAAGAATTACCACTGTTTTGTTTAACTTTTTTTCTATTTTCCCAAGATCATCAATTCAATAAATTGTGAATCCTGTTATCTCATCTCATCACTTCATGTAGTGAGGGTGAAAAAAACTCCTTTGTTTTTCAGAGTTAATTTGTCATTTCATATATCCAGTTGCCAAAAATTTTAATAGACATTAAACATCTAATTGATTTTTAATACATCTTTGATTTCTTTTCCTGAGTGTAGTTTTAGTTAGATATTTAACCATGAATCTTGAAGAAAACTCTATGCGACTGATTTCAGAGGGATTAATTTTTCCTCTAAAAGGATAACTATGCTCTGACTGATATGGCTGCCTACATTTCAGAATGATAGTTGCCTTAAAATGTTAAATTTAATTTTAAAGTAAGTAGAATTTTTTTGCTAAAGAGAGACTGGTAAAGCAGGATATGTTCTGTCATAGGAGCATTTACTACAATAGCTTTCGGTGCTTGTTTCTTTCATTACTTAATAGTTTGAATTGGACAGTATTGTCAAACTGCCAAGTTATTCAAGCTCATGAACTTTCTCACTGACATCAGTATTTGCAGAAATGGAATCTGTCTGACTGCAAATGTGATCCTGAAACATCTAAAGTGGCAAGGATTAAACATGAAGGCTTACTACTTTAATATTTTAATTATCAGCTGAAATGCATTACAGTAGAGGCTGAGCAGGATAGGGTTCCAAAATCAGAAGATTTTGAATGAAAATATCTGCAATTCTTAAGCTTGTCTGTATGAACATGTTGAGACCATATGCAGCAACTTTGAGTATGGTACAAATTTAGCTAAAATCAAATAGGAATTTTACATAAAAGCTGGAATGAAGTGCTAATTGAAGCAGGAAGACTACAGAGTCCTTGAATCGTGCTACTTCATGTTTCAAAGTTGTGGCAACGTTATAATGTCAGAACTCAAGAGCTGGCAAACTGCACCTGCAATTAATGTCAAATAGTTGTCTGAAGAGGAGAGCAAGTTTGTCTTTGAGATCAGAAATCCAGCACATATCTTACATTTCTTCCACGTGTGAGTGTCTAATCCATTAGTAGTAAAGTAGCACTTGTAATGGGCTGTTAAGAATTTCACCAGCACAGACAAATTGGGTGGATCAATATGTTACTACATAGTCAGTACAAACTGACTTTGAGTTTAGGTAATGGCTGACAAAATGATTCAAGATGAGCATGTTGAGGAAATAATTGCACCTCCCATTAGAGAAAGCTCCCTGCTTATTCAGATGACTCCACAGAAGGCTATAACTGCTGCTAGTCTGCTGAGCAGGCAAAAAAATCCAGGGAAAATAGGAGGTTGAAGTATGGGAAGCACTATTGTCTCTTTGCAGTCACAGTGTTAAAGCAGGTTTTAAAGATATCAAGTACAATGAGTCAGAAATTCAGCATACTGAAAGTGCACGTCTGCACAGATTTTTCAGCCCCAAAGATCTATGAAATTTATTGAAGATAGCTGCAGCTGTCTGACAAAATTAGTTCAGCAGAGCATTGCAAAAGGGTCAGGTATTTTGCTCAGCCAGGTCATAATGCCCAGTTACAGTAACAATTATATGTAGTTATCATGCCGGGTACACAACTGTGACAGTGGAAATGCTTGTTGGATATTCCATCCTGTGCCTGTTAATGTTCATGTTGTATTATTGATGACTATGAGCTCAGCACTGCACACAGCCCAGCAGTTTCTGCTTGGGAACAACCTCTGTATTTATGTTGCTGGGAAGAGCACTGCCTCATCCCTAAAGAGCCTCCTGACTGAGCCTATTCCTATCCCTGTCCCTGGTGATTTGCCTACCTGATGCACACTGGAAAACCTGCCCTAGTCTATCAATAAATATTTGATCCCATGATAGGTAAATGGACTGATACAACACCACCAAGTGGTGCTACCAATGGTGCAATAAATTCTTGTTTCAGCTGAAGCTCTCCTTGTGCCATCAGCCCCACAGCCAGGTATTGAAACATTGTATATATTAAATTCTTTCTCCATTTACTGGCAGGATTGTGTCACCTGTCCCTCAGTGATTTGGCCCTCACTTCCAGAGCTCAGTCTCTCTTGGCATGCTTGGGATTGACCCAGTGGCATCATTGGTGTCCAGACGGATGAACAGCAGAGCTTAATAGCCCAAAGGTAAGGTAAGGCTTGGTATTCGCTCCATAACATCCCAGATTTGGGGGTGTCTTTGGTTTACATGGCAAAGTTTTGGTAGTGGGTAGAACTTCAGGGATGAATTCTGTGAGAAGAGGCCAGGAACTGCCCCATACCAGAGAAAGCCAGTTCCAATAGGTTGTGAAACAGAGACACTGCTGTCCAAAGACAATTCTATCAGCAACGCTGGTGGTGCCTCTGCGACAGCAGATTTAAGAAAGGGTAAAAAAGGCTGTGCAGCAGCTGTGAGAAACAAGTGAAAAAATGCAAGAGAAATGGCTATGTAGACAATAAGGTCAGAGAAGGAAGGGAAGGAGGTACCCCAGGCAACAGAGCAGAGATTTCCCTGCAGCCCATGGAGAAGACCATGGAGAGGCAGCTGTGCCCTTGCAGTCCACGAAGGACCATATTAGAGCACATATCCGCTTGTCAGGCCCTGGAGGACCTCAGGCTGTAGGAGGTTTATTCTGAAAGACTGTAGCCTGTAGGAAGGACCCATGCCGAAGCAGGGAAAAAATGTGAGGAGACAGGAGCAGCAGAGAGGATGTGTTACAGTCTCACTGCAATCCCCATTCCCTATCCCCCTGTGCTCTCGGAGGGAGATACAGTGGTTGGCAGTGAGGTTCAGCGCAGGAAGAAGGGTGAAAGAGAAAAGGAAGGTATTTAAAGTTTGAGGTTTATCCTACTTTGTTATTAATTGGCAAAAAGTTACAGTAATCTTCCCCAGGTCACTTCTGTTTTGCTCGTGACAGTAATTCCCGAGCAATCTCCCCATCCTTGTCTTGACCCACAACATCTTTCATCTTACTTCCCCCCTGTATTCCTGAGACAGCCAGCCAAGATTGCCCACCACAGAGCACCCAGCAAGAAACAAGTTTCCTGAGGCATGCAAGTTAGAGCCCCTCAGGTGGGTATTTCCATCCTTACAGGCAGCAGCTCCTGACAGCCATCTCCCAGCTTTTCCTCCCCACACAGGCACTTGGCTCTGGCCCCTAGGGCACTATACCCACTCTCAAGCTACAGATCTGCAGCTGGTAAGGAAGCAGCCTCTCTTCACTTGACAGAAGTCACTAGTGTCCAGCCTTTCTTTTTGTGGGCATCTCTATCCACTGATGATCTCAAGTATTTTCTTGATCTTTCCTTAAACTAGGAGTCTCAGGGTCTTGGCTCTGCACAGTCTTTCCAAAGACACTGTCAATCTTACTCAGCTGTCTTGATGCTGCATAGGCTGTTAGTCTCTTTTTGCAGCTTCTTCACCTAATGGCATTGTTCTTCTATCCCATGCTACTACCTGATCTCATTTCATACAGTACCTCTCTCCCTAGCAGAGAAAAAAATGACCAAACTTCTGCTGTCTAAAAAGAAATTAAGTACATTTTGTCTAGATGAGATATTCATAACTTACATAAAATATATTATTTAATTCTATGTTATAATATTGAGTTGTTTCAGCGATGAAGTGAATGTCAGTAACAAGTATGTAACTATGTGTGTATGCATGAACACAAAGCTGTTACTATCCCAGCTTGACTATATTAGCAAACGATATACAGAATTTTATATAAATAACAAATGGTAGTGAAATTTTATTCATAATGTGTTTGGGGTAATACAGTTTGACTGCAAAAAGGCACTATCCTATGTAAAGCCACAATTAATATGTGATGCAAAAGTCAGTTGCTTTCTTTTTAGGATAAACAAATAGAAATAAATATGAAGAGCATGCTAAACTATTCTTCCAAAACAATTTATATATAAATATACAAGAGCTGCTGATATATGAAGTGATAAATTGGTAATGTTGTATATTTCACGGTATGTTGCAATTATGTTTTAATATAGTGTTTTCTCATATTAGCATAAGAATTTGCATTTCTTTGATCATTATTAGACAATGTGTTTATTGCTATTTTTATGAAAATTGAATAAATATTAGATGAATGAGGATCTTTGAAAATTAAAATTACAGCTTTTATATCTTTTAATCATGAAGTGATGGAGGCTTTTTCTCGTTCAGATTAAATGAATGTAATTTTTACTTGTGACTTCTCAAAAGGATGCAAGATAATAATATTGTGTTAGTAAGAGAGAAAGAAAGGTTGGAATATGACTTAATCTTCTATACTCTGTGAACAAGATAGTTCATAGTCATTACTACTGGGGATGACAAATCTTACCATTGCCAGGTTAAACTGATCAATTTACAACTAACTTCTTCCACTTAACTTTGGCATTCTGGTCTTGCTATGCTCTGTTTGCTTTAAATGCTTGTCCCTCAGCTTTAAGAGTTCTAATACAGGGAAGGATATTTTTTTTTTTTTACAGTCAGTAAAAGCAATCACAGTCATTCAGCTCTATATACCTATTTAAATACATATTGTTCAGGTCTAACTCTTGCATTAAGTGCATGGACCTTTTCATATAACACAGTCATACACACATTTTTATTATATTATAGAAGACAGGATAGACATAAACACTTAGATATGTTTCTGGAATGGTACAGTGGGATAGAGACAGAAATCATGCATTTTATTTGCTCTCTTTTTATCTTTTTTTTCATTAAGGGAGGAGATCAATGCAAAACCTTTGTGCACTATGAAATCACATACAATCTGCTGAAACTGTCTCAATAAATATGTCAAGTGTCAGCTAAGCATGATTATGGTAAATTATTGGAGAGAGTTTTTTTCCAGAGATCTGGTGCAATGTCACGGTGTATGGATGATCTGATTAAAAAAAAAAAAATAAAAAAAAATGTTGCTTTTTCATAGCATGATGGAAATCACATTTTTCACATGGGTGAGAATGTGCTTTCCTCAGGGACCTACTTGCCATGTTCAGGGGAGACAAAATTTCACAGTAAGTAAGAGATAGGAGGCAGAAGAGACAGGAAAATGCAGTGGAAGCCTGAAGGATCAGGATACTTGGCTGAGAAAAGGAGAGAGCAGCTGAACAGGCATTAGAGCTAACAGCAAAAAAAATTTCTTGAAAATTATGAGGAGTTTGTTACAATTTGCAGTGTTAGGTTAGGTCAGACCAAAGGGGGACGAAGAACCATTTTCAAAGAATGATGAGCAAGCAGAGTTATGTGTAACTTTTTAATTTTTTAATCAATTCCACTCTGCCTGACCTAATCACTTTTAATTAGGTCTCTTTAAAAAAATCAAGTCTTTTAGGGTCAAACCTGATAGAACCTCTGCCTCCTATTGTGTAGGATTTTAGGTTGGGGTTTTTTTGGGAGGAGAGGTTTGAGAGGTAACTTAATAAATCACCTTCATTCTTATGTGGGGAATTTCGAATAGGAGACAGGCTAGGAATATTCACCTCAAAGCTCTGGCTAACTCCGAATTTCTGTAAAGGCCTTAGGGCACATAGGTTGAAAGTACATTTCCAGATGAAGATAAAACTACTTTTTTTCTCAGAGGAACAGTGAAAATTTGCAAGCTGCATAAACTTAAACAATAATTACAATAATTAATCATTAATAATTAATATCATTAACAGTAATAATTATTAATAATTAGTTATTAGACAATAATTACAATGCAAAACTGAGACCTGTATCCAAAGAAACCAGAGGTGATGCACTAATGCTATAAAGTCTTCCTCTCTTATACAGAAGTTTTGACTGTTTATCTTAAACTGAAACAAATTCAATTTTTGTTGCTTCCAATGCAAAATAAGATGGATTACTCCCTGTCAGGTGAGAATCCCAAAAGCATCCCTGCCTTTCCCATTTAGCCATCTACCTGGCAATGATACCTAGGCCTGAGAACCACGTGTCAATACTCAAAGACGTACAGGGGGAATTTGCACAATAAATCTGCTCCTGTTTATCCTATGCTAGTGAAAGAGCCCTGACAGTGTTAATGTGAGAGGACACCTCACAGATTCTGATTTGCAAAGGGGATGGAATCAATTCTCTTTCAGCTTCAGTACAGTCAGCTTTTGGCTTGGCTTTATAAGAGTAGTTACTACCTCCATGTTATTCTGTCTCAAAATTTTGGGTGTATATTGTTCAGTGCTTTCCTTTTACTTACTAGATAGCAGGTTTGCACGGATGTAAGTGAAAGGATAATTTCCCTCCTCGTTGATAGAGATGTGGCACAATTGACATGGCACCACACAAGATACGTTATCTAAGATGGCAGTCATAGTCTTAAAATACTTATTCACATCATTATCAAGAGAAGTTACACTGCAATTAATTGAATTAAACTTATCTTAAATTTTGTGTGTGATGGAAATCCTTTCTGAGGAAAAAAAAGAAAATTTGTGTACTTAACAGTTTTATTTCAGAGACTCGAAGTAGGGTGCTAGTCATTATAAAAATACTGTTTGCTTTACTGAATAAGATCTATCTTCTAAATTATCTGCCCTATCTCTAACTGTAGCCAGTAGTAAGCAAATATTTTACACAAAAGGAGTCATGTAACAAGTAGATGCAAGGTAATTTATCAAGCATTAATTTCTCATCTTAATCCTGCATATTTAAATGTTTAAATTGTGCGTAATGAATTCTTGGCCACCCTGTAAAACATTTCAATGTATTACATGTTTTAACCTGATGTTGTTGCCATGTACAACTCCCCCATCCATCTTTTTTCCTTTTTTTTTTTCCAATATCATCCCCCATCAAATCTCCACATAAACTAGAATGAGTGTTTCTCATGGAGTTTTATGGTGACTGCTTGTACTGTGTGACTACCCCAGAGTTATGGAGCTACTCAGTAGAAAGGCTGGGATATTTGATCTATTTTAGTATTATTCAGTAAATAAGGGTCATTTCCATGCAGTAGAGGTTTTAATATTATTTGCCATATGAGTGTGACAGGAAAACAAAAAGTAAACAAATCAGGTAGTGCTCGTCTCATCAGCTTCGTCCAACTTTTAGTCATCCCCATAACTAAGAGTATAGTTTACAGCAGCCATGTATATAAGACAGTGGGAAGGTAAGGTGAGAGATGGGTTATAAAAATATTAATAAAATATAATATATTAATACAATAAACCCTGATACCAGTTCCAGGTGGGCACCAAGGGCTGCAGAGGGGGAAAGACTTTAGTGACCCAATGAACATCAGCGATGAGCTGACTTTCAATCTTCATGATCTTATGCTATGGCATAAGGGGGAAAAACATACAAAGTTTACAGCCTCCTAAAATCCAGCATAACTGCTCTGGAGTGTACAAACAGTCCCAAAATGGTGTCATGTACTCCCGAATGACATTCAATGTCAGCACTGTGTGCTGAGGTGCATCGACACAGAACTACACGGTACATAGCTAAGCAAACAATATTCTTTATAAAGGCAGTAGGTGAAATTGTTTCCATTACTACCGTGGCACGTTGGGCTTTATACCTGGAATTACAGGCAAAAATAAAGGAAGTGCTAGAGAATGAAAATAAAATAAAAAAAAAAAATGATTTATGACAATGAAATTTAAGTTTGAGTAAAATCATAGTTTTCAGGACGATGTTCTATATGGAAAGAATTTTTTTTTAAGGAATAAGGCATTAATAATAGAGGAGAGGAAGAGAGAAATTATTCCAGTAGAAGTAAATATTAGCATATCATGGGAAGAAAGTGTAATCTTGGAATAAAAGGGACCTCAGTTCATGATGTCGGTGTCATTCCTTCCTTGGTAATCAGAAATAGAAAGAGCTGTGATTTTTATGGAAAGGTAGATCAGTAATTTTATTTAATATTCATTATATTCAGAAGAAAGAAAATATGTTTTCACAACAAACAATGGCTACGTAATTAACCTAAAACTATTTCAAGTGTCTTTTTAATCTTGGAAATAAATTAAATGACTTGTTATTTAGGTATCAAAAATATTAAGATAATTTTATTTGTAAACATTATTTAATCCATTCAGTTACTAACAGAAAGCCAGGAGTTTTAGGAGTTTTAGACAATTAAGATAGGAAATCTGTGTATGTCTTTAAGGTTTTAAGTGGGTTGTTTCAGAATTACTTGAAAGAACTGATCAATATTTTATAGAATCTCACCACTGTATGTAGTTGTTTAAGGCACTTTGATCAAATTGAATTATGGCTCTTTTATCTCACTGTGGCAGTCAACATTTCCAATAGATAACTGTTGACAACAGAGATTCTGAGTGTCTAATTGCATTGTCCACAAAAAAAGGCAGCTTTTTGAATAACAACTGAAACAGTCATGAACTGGTACTACAGAACCAGTCAGATTTATGGGCATTAAATGTAAGGAAAGAAAGAAGTCACTGGAAAACGTGCAAATAATAATAAAATTGTTGAGGGACCAAATATCTGTCTAGTGCTATTTCACCAGGGTTTTAAGTAGTTCAGAAAAGACACAGAGATAACAGCACCATTTAGACATTTTTCAGATGCCAAGAAAAGGGTAATCTTGCATTCATAGAATCACTGAATTGTTAAGGTTGGAAAAGACCTCTAAGATCATCAAGTGTAACCTTCGACCTGCCACCACCGTGTTCACCACTCAACCACGTCCCTGAGTGCTACACCTCCACATCATTTAAATTCCTACATGGTTGGTGACTCCACCACTGCCCTGGGCACCCTGTTCCAGCGCTTGAAAACATTTTCAGTGAAGAAATTTTTTCCAATATCCAATTTAAACCTACCCTGGCACATCTTGAGGTCGCTTGTCACTTGGGAGGTGAGCCCCCACCTGGTTACAACCTCCTTTCAGGTCTCCCCTGAGCCTCCTTTTCTCCAGGCTGAACAACCCCATCTCCCTCAGCTGCTCCTCATCAGACTTGTACTCCAGTCCCTTCCCCAGCTCCATTGTTCTTCTCTGGACAAGCTCCAGCCCCTCAATATCTTGCTTGTAGTGAGGGGACCAAAACTGGACACAGGATTTGAGGTGCCTCACCGTGCCTTGTTAACTACAGTACCACAGGTACTGTGACTACCCCATCTGTATTTATGCCAAGGCTATCTGCATTTAATAGTACAACATGTTCAAGTAGATGAAGTAGGAGCAAAAGATTAAATAAAACAAAAAATCTGCTGAAATATTGGATTAGTTTCAATTTTGTTGATGCATCTGACAATGAAATACAGTATGTGATTTCTTATGAAATGTTCTTTTCTTTACAGAGGGTTTACTTAAAGTTTAGTGTGAGGAATGAGACATTATTGTAGGAAATGTGAGTTAGAAATTGCTAGAAAATAAAATCACAGAATCACAGAATTACATAACATGTGAATTGGAAGGGACACACAAGGATCATCGATTCCAGCCCTTAGCCCTGCAAAGGACCATCCCCAAGAGTCACACTCTGTGCCTGAGAGCATTGTCCAAACGCTGCTTGAGCTCTGTCAGGCTTGGTGCTGTGACTATTGCCCTGGGGAGCCTGTTCCAGTGCCCAACCACTCTCTGGGTGAAAATCTTTTTCTAATATCCAACCTAAACCTCCCCTGACACAACTTCAGGCCATTCTCTTGGGTCCTGTCACTCGCCACTAGAGGGATCAGTGTTTGCCCCTCCTCTTCCCCTTGTGAGAAAGTTGTGATTGCAATGAGGTCTCCCCTAACCCTCCTCCTCTCCAGATTGAACAAAATAAATTTTACCAGCCAAAAGTTAAGATTTCTGAAGATCAAGAGGTTGAGGGAAAAGCTGATTAAGTTTAAGATATGAGTACATTACTTGAAAGTAACCATTACTGAAGTAAAAATCAATTAATATAAAGAAGTATTTGCTACTTTTAAAGCCCCTTTAGATAAGTGCAAAAGGACATTCTCTTTTCATTGCCTGAAAAAGATCTTTGAAGAAGGTCTCTGATGTTTCAAGGAGACCTTGTATTGATCAATAAATTGGTAAGTCACATGCCACTCCTTTGCAGTTTCTGACTGCAGGAGAACTTTATTTAAATTTTAAAGAATTCTGTGAAATTGCACACTTTTTTATCTACTTTTGGATAATAATTTTGCATTAAATATACTTTTTCCCCCTCATTTCCTTTACTATGTGCCCACATAAGCGTAGGGCACGTATTTTTCTGTGTTTTCAAAAGTACTGAAGAAAGATTTTTTTTTTTAAAGCTATAGAGGTTAATGCCAATAAAAAACCCAAGACCAGACTGCTAATTACTAAGTATACAAGAACAACTTACAATTTTCACCTTCTGTCTAACTTCTGATAAGAAGTTTGTGTTATCATGTCTCAGGAAAAAAAAATATCACTGGGAAACACTCAATGAGCTTGGTTGCTGGGTTTAGGAAACAGTCTAACTATTTGTACCCCAAAAGAAAATAGGTATATTCAGAAATGCTAAAGGGGGTATATTCATAAATACTACCAGTAAATAGGGTTTCCAAACTCTACTCATATGAAATAACCATGGTAGAAGATGACCTCATAAAGAATAGTTACTCAAGTTTTAGTTTATAACTATCCAGTCTAGCTTGTTTTCTTCTCAATCTCTGTGGTTCCTTTCTTCCAGAAATCATTTTCTTTTGCTAAAATATCCACTATACAACTTTACCTTTAAATCCTTTTTTGACTGCATAGTAGTCAAAAATAAGTATGGAGTTCAGTTGCACTGTAGTTTCTGGGTATCTTAGTCAAGGTCTGTCAAGATTGTTCATACCAATCCTATGTATGTACATGTATTAATTATGATTGTCCCTAAACTTATTAATATAAAATTAACAACTCAGAGAAAAGTTTTACACTCAGAGACACTTATAATTTCTATTGATTTTACTTTTATGTAAGCAATCAAATGAGTAATAGCATAACAAGTTCGCTAGATCACATTATCATCCTTAGGGTTGTTAGCATTTACAAAGAGGACATTTGTGCTGTGCCTGGAGGAATGTACAACTCCAGAATTCAAGATCACCAATCTGGGGACCAGATAAGGGAGTAAGAGTCAAATGGAACCCTTTGGAAACTGCTGAAATCGATGTGTATTCTGACTGTGACTGGAAAGATTTTCTTTTCTGTAACAGCTATCACACAGTGCATGGAACAGAACTGAATCACTGACTGTGGGATTAGATATACACAGCATGTCAAACAGCTACAGAGGAAAAAAAAACATGCTTTGGTCTCAATATGTCCCATGTTGCAAAGAAGGATGTTGCTTTCTTTCCTTTGCATATTTTATACTGAATTTTGGAATTCAGGGCTGTTACTTGTTGGCGCAAATGGGAAGTAGCTTGGAGTAGGATTTTTGATGCTTAGAGGAGTGGAGAATCTCATGACTGGATTTTGAATCACCCACAGAACCCCAGTCCATCCTTTTAAAGTTTAGCAAAGATATATCTAAGTGTGTGTCTGACCATCATATATGGTTCGAAATATTTGAGTAAAACACAATTTTTCTTTTTTTTTTCTAAAGTAATTAAAAAATTATATTTATACAAAACACAGTCACATAATTCCAGCAGAACTAATATACTTACCATACTTACTTTTGCCAGTTAATTTAGGGGTACACTTTTGGTTTTAGAGGTGATTTCTCTGAATGATGTGTGACAAGAGCCTTTTTTCCTCCTCTGTTTTATTATCATTGCAAATTATTTCTCAAGTAACCTGTACAGATTTCATGAGGAACCCCAACGTATTACACGATTGTGTAATTAGATGCTTTATTATAATGAACATGCCATGAAAAAGAATGAATTAAGGTCATAGAGAATAAATTTAGCTCTGACATTTGCTACTTCAGAGTCCTTGTCTTTACAGCTCTAGTAGTCTATTAATAGCTTTGTATAAATGTGTAGATGTGGAATGCCACTATGACATTTTCCTCTCGCTTACAAAATCCAAAAGGAGTTGATTTCAACTGCTTTAAGAGTAGTGCAGGTGCTCCTTTGGAAACCATCTTTTTCCTCAGCTGAAGATATCAGATGATTCTAAGGTACTTAAAACAATGGCAGAAGATTCAGTAGATTCGACATCTACAGGTGAGATACTTCTGCCCATGAATGAATTACAACACAGAAGGTGGTGACTGGAGTGCTCAGTTGGGTTGACATCAGAAAAATCTAGGGAACTATTTAAGGAACACAGGTCGACTAATTAATTTTTATCAGGAGGCCTGTAAAGGAAACTGGATTTTTAGATCCTGACTGTATTCAGGCTTCATTTATCTTCATATCTTATTGTTATAATTAATTTAGGCCTTGAATAACTTGTAAGAGAACAAATTGAGGTGATTTGAGCATTGTAAACTATTCTGGCTTTAGATGGCTCCTGAAGATCCTCAAAATACGGATAAATCACTGTAAGCCACCAACTATGTTGTGGTTTGTTTGGTTTGGGTTTTGGTTTTAATTCTGATTTGCATAACAAAGCAAAATTTATAAATTTTGTTTGGTTTAGGATGCAGAAATATAGGGATTGATCTGATACTGTGAAGGAATTGACATTCATTTCACTACAACCAACCTTCAAAATAAGAAAGTTTTCTTATGTCCTTTTTGTTTTCCAGATAGGTAATTTTCCTGGCTTAAAGCCAGGTTTATGTCTCAAACACTTTAGATTCCAGAAGCAACATTCTTGTTTGTTTGACTTTCTTTTTTTTTGTATGCAAATGGACTATATTTTAGCAATAGGTAACATTCGAGTTTGCATCCTAATTGGTGACTTAGAATGCCCAGCATTATCCTTCAGCAAAGTCAGCCTTTCATATTGAAATTCTTGAATGTCACAATGACTGATAATAGATGGAGAACTATTAATTATGTTTATTTAAAATCGTCCTAGGGTTTCAATAACTCTCTGCAGGAGAGGTGAAGAGCATAGCATTTACCTACTTGTGTAGACACTCTTTTATATGAATGGCTTTAAATGTTCTACTCTGTAATACTGAAAAAGAACCTGTGTGACCTCTTAGATTTATATTTTCTTTTAAAAATATTTTAAATTTTTACTGGTGTTTCTCTCTCTTTTGGGTTCACTGTAATTGGTGCTCTTTTAGCTGAGCAGGAAGAGTCTTTGCAAATATTTATAGATATGTAGAAAAACACATATATGTTTATATTTGTGCATTTACATATACACAGAGGGACATACAAAATAAAATAAATAAAGGCATAAAGCAATTTTGTGTTGCCTAATGCACACACAAGATCACAAGGAGTTAAGAAACTACCAGGCTATGCAGCAATGAGCTCAAGACCCCAGTAAAACATCTGAAGAGCCTTTACTGGCCAGGCAGGCACCATCCAGGCAGGAGGGAGCCCTCAGTGTTACCAGCTTGCTGTCTTGCAAATCCTCGAATGCTAATACTTTTCCTTATTTTCCTGTCAGGCTTTTAAACCTGCCCATTTCGTTGGTTTTCCACTTCGAATTTTTGAGGGACTGATAATCTCTATCTCTACAGTTCTGTCTACATTTCTTATCTTGCACGACCCTGTAACCCAGACTTTTTCACTTCTCCTTCCTAAAATGTAGCAAATGCCTCTGATCTCTGAGCCATGGCATCAGTGGATTCTTGAAAGACAGATGTAGAATTCCCTGTTTGTGGTGAGGAGAAATTACAGTGATTTAGGAAGGAAAGGGTTATATGGGCATCCTGATCATAAAATTCATCACAGTTAAATCAGTTAACTTTATCAAAAAAGCATTAGACATTTCCATTAGAAAGAAAATGTAGCAAGGACAGAACAAGCAAATATGTCTTTCTCTTATAATAAGGAATGTTGAAATAGTCCCATAATTTTAGAAGATTGCAGGAGGCAGCTACTGCTAAGTGGTTTATTAGTCTTGGCACTAGACAAAAAAGAACTTGCCTTGGCACATAAGACTTTATCAAATCCCATAATTCTCCACTTTCCATTTCTCTTGCGCATGAGCTTAAGCAGCAACATCTCAGAAAGCCTGGCAAATGTCTGCCAGCAACAGATGTAGGACTGGAATATGACAATGTTTTAAGTGCAACACATATGGAAATATCTTCTCCTTCATATAAGCATGTGATTTTCTATATATAGCACATCTAGTGAAATAATAAAATCTGCTTTAAATCTTCTGATCTTAACACTTGTTTTAGGAGAAGAAACACTGTTATTCTCAGCTTACAGATGGGAAAACTAAAATCAAAGAGCCAGAATAAAAGAGAGAAAATATAGCACAGAGGCTGCAGGGAAGCTCATAATATGATTCTCAGTTCAATATTCTGTTTGAGTGGCTTCAATGCACTCTTGTCCACACTTGAGGCCCCCGTAGTACTCCTGGGTAACTTCATGTGATGAGCCATGATAAGTTCTATTGTTTGAAAAAATGCTTCATTCCTAAATCAATTCAGTAAGGCTATCCAAACCAAATCAGACTCTAAAAGGACATTTCAATAGGTTTATTGGTAAGATTAGGTGTTTAACCATCTATAAAGTTCTTTGTCAAAGGACAGGAGGATTCAGCCATGAAATCTCTGCCTTTCTTTCAGCTTTGGTACGATGTTAAGATTCATCTTTCCCTTGCCTTCAAAAGGAGGATACAAAAAAGGTATTTCTAAATGATTTGAAATCTGGAGCAAAGGTATGATCGTTTTCAAATATGAATTAAAAACAGGTCTGCTTCAGTAGCTTCTGATATTTAGTACATGCATTATAGTTATTTTGGTGGGAGGGGGAATGGGGTCAGAGAGTTGACCAGTAGATGTACAGGAGAAGAAGCAAGGAGAGTGAAAGCGATACAATCTCCTCTACATGTTTCCTCATAATGTCCCAATGCCTCTTGAAATGTGAGAAGAGACAGTGTTCTGATATATAGGGCAGAAATAATTGCCTTCTGTGTTCTTCCAGCAGATAATGTAAAATAAAAGGGTATCTAATATTTTATACTCTCTCACCACACATACAGCAGAAGGCCTTTAAAAGATTTGTGAAAGATCCTGTAATGTGATTTATTTTTCTTGGCAGCAGCTGGGTCATTGAAGTACCTCGGACTGTCTTCTGAAGGTTAATTAATTTTATGCTAAGAAGCTAGTCTTTCAGAAGCAGCCATCTAGTGGAAATAGAAAAGTCTTTAATTAACAAACATCGGATCTCATACTCAGTAGTTATATGAAGACACACAGACCTGCAGTCTTTATATTATCACACCATATAATTATTTCTCCATATCCTCTACTACTCCAGTTTTTCATCAAAAAACTACAAAACCTTTGTGCTTCTTCAAATTGGATCTTGCTTTTTATTATACTGCTGCTAATACTTGAAGAATACTTCAGAATATAGAATTAGAAGGAAAACTCTCTCTTTGGAATGTACCATAAAATAACGAATCTTTGCTTTCAAAGACTGACTTTTTTATCTGTGTTCTTAATTCCAAACATTAAGAAGTGACATTATAAGAAAATATTACTCTATTTTTAAGCAAATTTCAAGAGAAATGTAGAAATATTTTCCTGTCAATATCCAAAAATAATATTAATACATTATACAGCAGGAATTTTTAGATCATAAATCACTACAATTTGAGATAATTGTTTATTATAGTTAAGCTTTTAAGTTCTGTCTTAAATTTCAGTTTCACTCCACTAAACATTGGCAGAACTGATTATTTTAACCTCAGATGCTGATTAGGAAAAGCATTTATGCTTCCATAGACTCCTTTAGTGCTGTAGATAACAGTTTCACTGTACAGACTCTCAAGGACAGAGCATTGGTTGAAAAGAGAAACCAATTTATTGACACCTTGGTGCAGGGAGTCTAATCTTCTGAACACGGTGGTCATTCACCATTTGGTGGAGATGGGTGACTCCATTGCTGACAGCAGCATCTTTAACTCGATTGTAAACTGCTGTTTTCCTCATTTTGTACTCTCCAGCTGATAATAGTTCTATAAGACACCCCAGCATATGCACCATCCACCTCTATTAATTATCCTACTTATATATAAAATATCTCTGAAATATCCCATATATGTACATAAGACTATTCTTTGAAACTATTTCTGCATCTACATGAATCATTTCTGCTGTTTATTGTGGTTAATCTTGGCTGGCTGCCACACGCCTGCTCAACCACTTCTCCCCTCTCCTAACTGGGAATGAGGGGGAGAAAACAAGATTGAAAAGCTCATGGGTTGAGATAAGGACAGGGGAGACCGCTCACCTATTACTGTCATGGGCAAAACAGATTTGACTTGGAAAAAATTAATTTCATTTATTGCCAATGAAAACAGTGTTCCATTGTAAGAAACAAAGTACAAAAAAAATAAAAAGAAAACCTTTCCCTTTCTTCCCTTGTCCCGGGCTAAACTTCACTCTTCTACCTCGCCTCTCCCCTGCACATGGTGAGAAGAGATGGGGAACAGGGGTTACAGTCAACCCATAATAGTTCCTCTCTACTTTTCCTTCCTTCTCATGCTCTTCCCCTGCTCCACTGTGGTCCTTCCCACAGGCTGCTGTCCTTCAGGATAAACCTGCTCCAGCATGGACTCTCCACAGAGTGCAGTTCCTTCAGGGAATATCCATCTGTTGCAGCTAGGGGTCGTTCACAGCCCTCAGTGTGGATACCTGCTGCACTGTGAGCATTCCAGGGACTTCAGGGGGTCCCTGCTGGGGCACCTGGATCAGCTCCTCTCCCTCCTCCTTCCATCTTGGTACTCACTGGGCTGTTTCCCCCTCACCCCTCACTGCTGGGCAGGTTCCCTCTCCTTTCCCCAGGCTGTTCCTGAGGCACCACGATTGTGGCTGCAGGGCTCAGTCATGCCCTGTAGTGGGTTGGTTGGAGACGGCTGGAATTGGCTGTGTCCAACACGAGGCGGCCCTGGCTGCTCTTCACAGCACCTGGACATTTGGTGGAAACATCTATTTACAGTTTGATCATTTTCACATCAGGACTGATCTAGAACTCTCCAGGCCACTCCACAAGGATGTGGACCAGTGTATTGAAAGTGCTGGGAGCTCAGGGGACTGTTTCAAGCTTCTCCTCTTTTTCCAGCCCAGTCACTGAGTTGCCTGTGCAGACAAGTAGCTGGGGAGTTGTGTGTTCATTCAGGGAGTTAAGCAAGGCTTAAGAGCAACACAAGGGGTGTGCACAGGCCCAAAGAGCCAGCTAAACCACAAATAAAGCTCCAGAAGAAGCCTGAATATCTCACTTAGCTCTTGGCCCACTCTCCATGCTCACTCTGATTTGCCATGTTCCACGTTACCTCCCATCATGAGGTGGTCAGCCTTCCAGCAGGGCAGTGCACCTCCTCTTCTCAGTTCCCCTGTTTCTCCATGGCAGCCTTCATGCCCAGCTGAGGGGACCACCAGGAGACACTCTGCCAGTGCACGTCAGCAGCCCACAATGGTTTATGAAAGCAGTCAAGCCCATTTTCTTAGCCAGCTGCTGAGAACACCAGTTGCATTGAGGTCTGTTCCCATCGTAATTAATCCAACTCACACCTTCATATGTTTTACAGACCTAGTAGCAAGGCTGATACTTTTAATATAATTATTCAGTTTAAGAATCTTTCAAAGGATAATATTATCTGAAATGTCTCATCATGTCTGTCTCATATCAAATGATTTTAGGACTTGTCTTTTAAGTTTCTGTAGCACTTTCCATTTTACTTTGAAATCATTTGAGTAGGAAGACAGCCATAAGTCTTGATTTGGGTATAGTATTAGAAACTTAAAGAGTGGATAAAAGAGGAATGCATCCAAAATTCACTAATTTAAGTACTTAAAACAGGTGACCTCTTTTTCACCTAAATTAACTATGATTTCCATTTTATTCTGGGTCAGGTCAGAAGAAATGTTTAATTACTTATTCCACTTCTTAATTAGCTCTCTCCCAGATAACATTCCTTTTTACCTCAGCCAAATTCCTCTTGAACTTCCAAGATAATCATTTGTTCTTAATAGTTTCAATTTGGACTCTCTCCTTGATCTCATGCAAGTTAAGACAAAGGGCATACCTCCCTGGAAGAAAGCTGTTTGAAGCTGTTTGCTCAGTTGCAGAAAAAAATTGACCATTCTTAGTCAGAAATATTCTATGTATCATCATTATTAACAATTGTCAAGATTAAATCTTGGAAAAATTTTAACTTTTTTTTTGGAAGGATGAGTATGTTGGGATTTACCCATATAAAGCTGTTTTATGTTTTTCAGAATAACTGTAGGCATGCACTGTGGTGGTTTTGCATTGGGTATTCTTGCCTGTCCTCTGTCTTTTGTTTTCCACAGCAACATAAGTCAACATTTCTAAGGATAGACATCTCACAGTCCATCCTTACAGTGGCCTTGATGCTGTTGAGGAAGCTTCCAGTTTGTTGACAGTGGCTAATGATTTGTTTGTCAGGAAAGGGATTTCTAATCTGAGCAAGAGAACTTTGCTCTCAGAGTCAGGCAATTAGTATTGTGTTGCAGTGTTTTCCAGATTATAGGAATTGCTTTACTAAATCCATACAGACAGTTGTCCTGTTTTTGTCTGGGATAGAGTGAAATGCAGCACAGCACTGCTTTTTGGATTCATATGAGAATAATGATGTTAATACACCGATGGTTTAGTTGCTGCTCAGTGATGCTTATCTAAAGTCAAGGGCTTTTCTCTGTCTTGTGCTCTATCAGGCAGCAGGTGAATGAGAAACTGGGAGGGAGTGTGGCTGGGACAGCTGATCTGAACTGGCCAACAGAATATTCCATGCCATAGAATGTTATGTCCAGTATATAAACTGGGAGGAGCTGGCTGGGGGACAGGCTGGGCATTGGTCAGCATGTGATGAGTAAGTGTATTGTGCATCACTTGTTTTCCTCAGGTTTTATTCCCCTCTCTATTATTAATATCATCATATAGTCATCACCATCATCATCATCATACTGCATTATATTTCAATTATCAAGCCCTTTATCTCAAGCCATGTGTTTTACCTCTGTCAAATTCTTCTGCCCAGGAGCAAGTGGATGATTGTGCTTAGCAGACACCTCTACAATCAGGAACACAGTGTAACTGGTACCTAGCCTTTGATTGTTGGCAGAGTTACAGATTTAGAGCCAAGTACCTGCTCCAGTAGCTGAAATAGTGTTGGTTAGAAGGAAATATGAGAAAAGACTTATGTGTTGCACATGCTTGAGGCCAAAGCCACCATTGACTCTGAAAGTTTCTTCATTGGCACAGAATGAAAATGGTGGGTTTCTACTGTGTTTTTCACTTTTCTGTTAATTTTTTAAGGAGGTGATACCAGCAGAAAAAGATCAGTGCATTTCTGCATTTAAAACCCAGCAAGATTTACAGTGTAAAAAATAAAGTACTCTGAACACTGCACTCAGACAGCAAGTTGTTCCATTCAATGTGTGAACTCTGAAATGTTATTAAAAATAGAAAAGACTCATCAAAACACATTTCTGAGGCATATGTTTTAAAATCATCAGAGGCAGAGATAATATTTTCTTCTCTCTCTCTCTCTTTTTTTTTTTTTTAATATATATATTTGCCAACCTTCAAGATGATTTCCCAGGAAAGAATCTAGAAAAGCCAAAGTATATATATATTTCTGGGGACATCGTTAAACTTTTAGAAAAAGCAGCAGGACTTCCTACCTTTAGTATGTTTGATTGCAAAAGAAACCAGGGAGGCTAAAGGATCTAAAGGTAAATGATGATTGGTTAGATCTCCATTTTGCATCACTGAGATTTAAATGATTAAATGTAGAAATAGTTGTATCACTGTTTCTAGTTTCTTCTCACTAATGGCACAGTTATAATCTTGCAAAAATGAATAATAAAGATTAGCAATTTCCTTTTGTGTTATTCATGAAATATTCAAAGATCAGAGGCTTAGTAATTTTGGTCAAAATTCAGATAGATACAGAGTGCTACTAATCCAGCCATACAAATATCTGTGAAATGCACCTAGCAATTTCTGTTTGAACCTCCTGCCACATTGGTGGTTTTGATATTTTTTCCTCAATCAATTTTATTGACAATGCCAGTGAAAGCATCCCAACGCAATTCAGTAAAATCAATTTTCAAGTTAATATAGATTTTGCCCATTGGATGTACAGACAATTTTATGCAAGGTCCTCCTGTGGATTTCTGTTTGATAAACAGAATGACAAGAAATCTCTGGATTACTTTTCTTTTTCCCATCTCTGGGTTTTTTTCAGAGTTGGCATGAAGGAAAGGCTCCACAAACAGCCTGTGTCCCTCCATTCTTGCAAGACTGCAGCAATCTCAAGTTTTATTCTAGATATAGTGAAAAGCTAATGGATTATAGTGCAAATGCTGGAATCTGGAAACAAGAATTCAGTGAACAGATCTTTGGGTAGCATCTCATGCACTTTTTTACGTGGGAACATAATGGTTATTTCATTTTTACCAAGGGCATGAAATTCAAATGTAATGTTAAACTAAAACTTCATAACTATGCTGAAGACCAACAAAATGTGTAGGTTCACTGAATGTATCTTTTATATGTGAGATTTTAAATTACTGCAAGGCCATTTCCTGTATCCTCTGCCAGAGGCAAATTTTTATCAGTGTGAAGAAAAAGGGCTACTATACATACTTCAAATATTTAGCAATCCATGCCAGAATTCCTGTTAGCAGGATTTTGACTCAGTTGAGTAACTAGAGCTATGTATGATAATCAAGATGTGAAGAACAGAGTGACAACTGTTGATAAGGGCAAGTACAAAGAAGAGAGGACATTTAAGGAGCGTGAAAAAACATGTCCTAAAATTAACACAGAGAGGGAGGAGAAATGAAAATAGATTTTCACATTCCCTGTGGTTTTAAGTTCCTTGCTGTCCCGGTTTTCACCATTACAAATAGAATAAGAAAAGATGGAAGGCACAAAGAACACAAGCTTACTGTGCTGCCAGCCTGTAGGCTTCATTCACCCAAACTGTCAAACAGGCTGACGCATCCTCCAGCATGAAATCTATCCTTCTGCTTAAGGTGAGCATATGCAAATTACTCAATTATGCAAATTGTTTCCTGAAATAATTGCAAAAATGCCAGACATGGAGGTGTGCAAATTGTGGTAGTTATATAAGACAACCAACCTCTAAACAGATGAGTTTGTTTTAAATGTTTCTCATATCTATGTTCTGATCCATAAGTTATTTAATCCTACGTAAGATTTTCAGACTTGTAATTATAAAATGAATTCTACTTTATTTAAATTCTTATTGTCACCAAAAATAAGAACTTGCTATTCCTTGTGAGAAGATGTACTACCGAAGCAGATCAAAACTCTGTTGGGCTCAGTGGGCTCTGGGAAAACAAGTGACCTTTTCCCATCCACTCTATTCAGTCTCCTCTTGCATCCTTCAATTCAGCCCTCCCTACTGCTGCTGTTCAGTCAGCAAACCCAAAAGAAACAAGCTAGCTGTTAAGATGAAAAGCCCATTCCACCTTTTGTTGAAGAAATAACTATAATAGAATCACAGAATCATTAAAGTTGAAAAAGGCCGCCAAGATCACTGAGTCCAAGTGATCTGCCATGCACTGCCCAGCACTGCCATGTTCATGATTAAACACTGTTCCATGTGTTGCAGTCCAAAATTCGGATATCAGCAGAAAATGAATTGCTGGGTTTAAGCAGGAAAACTTGGGCCACAAGGACTGGGGAAAAAAACCATCATCTAAAAGGACCAGACAAAATCCATTGACCTGCCTCCCCCAGCAGGATGTGGAGAGACTTTGCATGATGCTGTCAGATATCCCATTGTTTTCTCCCCTCCCTGTGTAAATCCTTCTTTCGGATTTACAGTGAAGCTGACCACCCTTCTCCAGTGTAATCTTGTTTACTGGAAATATCAAACCTTTTTTCCCCCAAATGTAAATACTGGATCCGAGAAATGTAAATCTCTTTTTTCCTTATGTCACCCCTGCTACTGGAAATGCTAACAGATTGTGGAATCCCCTATTTGGCATAACCCTGCTCCTTATTAGCATATTAAGCCCCGGAGACCCTTAAATAGCAGTTCGCATGTTCAGTAAAGGTGTTCCAGTTTTTACCCCCATATCTGGGATCGTGTTAGCTTTATTGGACCATTAACCCATGTGCCACATCCATAGAATTTTTGAACACTTCCGGAGGCAGTGATTCCACCACTTCCCTGGGTAGCCTGTTCCAATGCCTGACCACACATGCAGTAAAGAATTTTTTCCTAATATCCAAACTAAATCTCCCCTGGTGCAACTTGAGGTTGTTTCCTCTTATGCCTTCGCTTGTCATCTGGAAGAAGAGATCAACTCCTATCTCACTACGCCCTCTTTTCAGGTAGCTGTAGAGAGTGATGAGGTCTCCCCTGAGCCTCCTTTTCTCCAGGCTAAACACCCCCAGCTCCCTCAGCAGCTCCTCATCAGATTTGTGCTTCAGACCCTTCCCCAGCTCCATTACCCTTCTCTGGACACACTGTAGGCCCTCAATGTCCTTCTTGCAGTGAGGGGCCCAGAACTGGACACAGGATTTGAGGTGAAACCTTGCCAGTGTTGAGTAGAGGGAAACAGTCATTGCCCTAGTCCTGCTGGCCATATTATTGCTGACAAAGGCCAGGATGCCCCTGGACTTCTTGGCTACCTGGGCACACACACTGGACCACATTCAGCTGCTGTCAACCTACACCTACAGGTCCTTTTCCATTGGGCAGCTTTCCAGTCAGTCTACCCCCAGCCTGTAGCACTGCCTGGAGTTGTTGTGACCTAAGTGCAGGACCCAGCACTTGGCCTTGTTGAACCTCATGCCATTGGCCTTGGTCTATCAACCCAGCCTGTCTAGATTCCCCTGCAGAGCCTTCCTACCTTCCAGCAGATCAACCCTCCCACCATGATATTTTCTGTGTTAGTCTTCTCCCTGATTCTTACCCACAAATACTCAGCCTTATCCCCACCATCATTAAGGTGCAACGAAAACACTCCCTGACATACAGGGCCACCCCACTGCCTCTGCTTCCTTGCCTTCTGAAGAGTTTATGGGCATCCACTGGAGCGCTCCAGTTGTGTCTCATCCCACTGTTGGATCCCAAAATATAATATCTGCAGAGAGAGATTTGAGTGGTCTTTGCAAAAAACCGTGGGTTACAGAGGCTGGGAAAAACCCTCTTCATTGACCTCATCCCTGTGGATTTTTCCTGCCTTCTCCAGTAGGATATGAAGAGACTCTTTGCACGATGTTATCACATGCCCTACCCAAACCAGAGAGTCCGCACCTTGATCTCATCAAACCTGTACCTTATCTCTCCCTTTGTGTTCACTTAATCCTTCCATTCTGTAAATTGGAATACCTTTTTTTCCTTGTAATTCCCCCAAGATAAAATGGGATTTCCCCTATTGCGTATGTGTAAGACCTCAAATTTGTTATTCTGGGGTTTCCCCTTACATCATCCCCTGAAACCTCCTGTTTGTAATAACTGTAATAGTTACAACCCCCTGTTGAAAATGTAGGCCCTAAACCCTTTAAATATGAACTTGTAAGGCTAATAAAGTTTCTCACCTCCAGCTGGGATCGTCTTAGCTTTATTGACCTCTGCATCCCATCATGTTTCTGTGTTGGCAACTGTGTCAAAGTCTTCTTGGTGCACCGTGACTTCCAGTTCCTCCTGTTTGTTGCCCATGCTGTGTGCATTGGTGTGGATGCCCTTTAGCTGGGTTATCAATCTCACTGCCCTTTTGGGGGAGAAACTCTAATTCCTACATGACTGTTCCCAGGAGCCCCTGTAGAGCTTCTAACACATCAATAAGCTTTGCATTCTTGCTGCTGCAAATTATTTCCCAAGTAACACATAGGCACGAAAAAATGCTTTAAAGGACAGTGACATCGTAGTTTCAAAGAAAGGATTGATATTCTCAGCTTATATTTAATGGAAGTTTTTGAAAATTCTGATAAATATCAATAATTTTATATCAGTCATTTTAAACTGAAGCTCTGTAGAGGCCCAAAATGCTTCAGTTTCCCGAATGTCCTTGAGCACCTGAAGTTCTGAACAGATGTGACTGCATCCAAATGCTGCGCTAAGTAATGTGTGAGTGCAATAAATATTTCAAGGTTTTTAAATATTGCCCTAAATTCAAAAATTGTCACACTGACTACTGCTTGGCTCTAGTCCAGTGACATAAGTATGGCTTCAAGGAAGAATTTGGACAATGTCTGAGTCAAAGATGGTAAGACAACTGCACAAAGCCTTGCTGTTGTTTAAAAGGTTTAAATAACTCAACTGAGGCTGGATTAATTTAGACAACGTCTGACATTAAGAGGTAGAAAACTTACTGGTAAGTTTGGAGTTTGTTCTGAGCGTTTTTAGTCCACCTTTGAACAAGTGGAACTCCAATGACTTCAGTAGTATTAGCTCTGATTTATGGTGGTATAAATGAGAGAAGAATCTACCCATATGTCTTCCTGCATGCCTGTAATAAATCCTGCAGGCTATTGGTGCTGTATAAATAACATGTTAGGTTTGGGATAAATTGCCAGACAGAGGCTTACATATAAATATTGTCAGAATTGGGGTTTATGAGGTGATTTTTGTGGCATAGCTTACAAATAATGTCATCACATGCAACTTTTTCACAGATTATTCAGGAACAAGATGAAGTAGCAGAAGCAAAAAGAATTTGGGGTTCAAGTGAAATTTCTAAGCAGTCTGTGTCAAAATGCAGATTTATTTCCAACTTGAGATTTTTGTATTTCTCTCACTATCCACCTTTTTGTTCTTTTTCTTGTTATATTGGTTGCAATGATATAAAAAAGACAACTGCCCCTTGCAGTCTTAAGTTCAGAGTATTTATATTAGAGCAGTCAAAGATCCTTTGCAAATACTGGATTTGGATACACCTATATTTCAATAAAGAGATGAGAGTTTGAGGGTTTTTGCTATTGTCCCCTTACACTACTACTAACATCAACCCTACTTAGTTTGGTTCTTAGCTGCAGGAAGATGTCAATGCCATTGGCAGAGCATTTAACTATGAAGATAAAATCATTACTTTTGAATATATCTCCAAGAGGCTGCAGTGAGAGCTTTTAATTTAGTAGGTTGCTAAATTGTAAATAAATACACACAGATATTTGACTTTCAAGAGCTGTTATCAAATTTTTGCCTCTCTTTTTATTACAGTTCTGGACTTAGGTTTGCCTGATTGCTTTTTTCTTTTTTTTTTTTTTTCATGTATATATCTAAGCACAGTATTTCTGGAAAACTGAGTCAGTGATATGATTTCCACCAGCAACAAAATGTAATTTGAATTTTGGGGCTTCTCCCTAAGTTATAACTAACCAGTTTATAGACCAATAAACAAGCCTTAGCTCTCAGACTACAAAAAGTATAGCAGTCATGTGGAGCTGAGGAAGACCATAAGTTTGTTCATTAGTATTAGCTTGTGACCAGCTGTTGATCTAAGTTTTCATGGATTGCCCAAAGTCCATAATTTATGAATACAGCTGTTGTCTCACAGGCGCAATGAATTTTTCCTTTTTTCTTATCTCAAAGTTTATATTCATCCTTATTATTATTTTTAAATATTTTTAAATGCATAAATGCAATAAAGTGGCTTTAGTTCTGCAATTTTTTTATGTTATGATTGTTAATAATTGATTCCAGTCAAGAAGAAAGTTGTAATTAATAGGCTCATTTTACTGACTGTACATTTTGCTAATACACTTGTGTTTTGCTCAAGCCTTCTGGCATAAGTCTCTATGTATTCTTGATGGTGAGTCTGCAGAACCTCCATTAATGCTAGAATGATTTATATCTGCACTGTAAAAGGCATATACTGTGTCTACTTTTAATCCACCTCTCCTAAGTAAACTAATTCCCTGGAATCTGTAGAAGCAAAGGTAGAATAAGTTCAAGACAAGTTCAAATTTCTTGGATAGTTATCATGAAGACTGTTCTTCCTTTGGGGTGTAAATTTTTTTAAAACCACATTCAATACAGTTTTGTATTACTTTTTCTTTTTATAGCTATACCCTATCATTGTGCACAAGTTCTCAGTGACACATCTGTTAAAAGCTGGAAAAAAGTCTAGTGGAATATTCATATGACTGATGGATCAGATCCCTGCTTTCAGTCACTTTCTGAAGAGTCAAGCTAAACTCCTGCTATACTCA
Source organism: Chiroxiphia lanceolata (assembly GCF_009829145.1). Classification (NCBI taxonomy): domain Eukaryota; kingdom Metazoa; phylum Chordata; class Aves; order Passeriformes; family Pipridae; genus Chiroxiphia; species Chiroxiphia lanceolata. Next base: position 107,034,245 of record NC_045638.1, on the reverse strand, counting down.
AAGCCTATAAGTAAGTTTTGTGGTCTTATCTCATGTACTGTTGAGGAAAGTTTAACATTGGTTCAAGATTATCAGAATAAATAAGGATGAATATTTAACAAGAGCTATTTTGAGGAACTCTGGATCTTACTCAAGATTAAACAGAACTGAAACTTTTTTTAATTTAAGGTATTTATGTAAGGTTCACATTGTACCCAGCTCAGATTGCATATGCTTTTCTTCCTCCAGACTACAATTAAAATTCATTTCTACATTTTGAGATTGAGTAAACTCTACCTTCCTAATACATATTCTCTCACTTGATGAAAGAGGTTGTGATCCTTCATAAGCTGCCAACCCCGCTCCAAATCTGAAGGGATGGATATGGATGCAATCAGCTAAGTGAGTCTTTATGCTGCCTGGCATCAGCACAATCAGATGTGGTCATGACACTGAAGGAATGAGAAGTGCAGATTTCAGACTAGGAACTGGAAATAATGTGTTTCACTGTAGTGACCAGGCAAAGGGTCAATTACTGGGAGGAAGCCTGGAAGGAGCACAATAGCCCATAATAAGTTGATACAGAATTCCCAAATATAAGACTTACACATAAATTTTATTGTTGCTTTGGAGGCTTCAGAAAGAGTTGAGCTGGAACAATAATTGTCTTTTTATGTGTTTATACGTTAATAAAAGATATAGTTTTCTAGAAAACAGAGATTATAACTTGAGATATCTGTTTCTGTGATAGGTGCTTATCTGGGAAAGCAGAAATTAGCATCTCTTCTATTATTGCCAAGGAAAAAAAGCTATGATACAGTGAAGATACGTTATTACTTTGTGACAGGTTTGAAAGGTAGTCTTTTAAATACCCACAATCCATCAAATTAATTTTTCAAGGGATTATTGATCACAATGCAAGGAAAGGGTATGATCTCAGTTAATCTTAGTTCTGTGGTCTTAGACATCTGATTTCAGAAAAAGTAAGAGTTTATTCTGAGCCATAATATGTCTCCTATTTTTGGTATCCAAGATGGGCGGGATTGCCACTGGTTTTCATTGGTCAGTTTCTCCTTTCCTTATTCTATTACTCTATTCCTTGTTTCTTGCAAACCTCATTAAGAGAAGGTAAAAGAGACACCAATCTTAGCCTTGATTGTGGAGTTCTTCCACAATAAGGGAAAAAACTAAGGAAATAGGGAAAATGAAAGGGAATATAATAAGGGAAGAACAAGGAAAAAAGGAAAAAAAATAAGGAAAATAAGGAGGAAGAAAATGTAATCATATTCATGCAATAATAAAGAAGACCTGATAATTCTTGAAAGAAGAAAGGAAAGTATCCTAATGTGAGTTCTTGATTCTTCTGAAATCTCAGATTTTATGGATAGTAACTTTAATGAATTAAGCACCAAACAAAACATTAAATTTTTAATGTTTAAAAAAAGATGTTGCATTAAAAGGCAGTTTCCTACAGCACCTAAAGTAATAGATTCTAAAGAAACTGAACTGTCTTGAAAGGTTGGGGGTTTTCTCCTGTACAGCATGACTCTTTAATTTAGTCCCACTGGTGTACTCCCATTTATATTCATTATGCAGATTCCTAACAAATTTTCCTTTTAAATTTAGTATGCATCAGGTGGCTTTCTTCGTGATACGGAAGTGTAACAAAGAAAAGTGACTCATAATGTCATTTGTTGCCACTCCTATGTTAATAAGTTGAGTTTTCCCGAGTTCTGTGTGGAAGTTGTTTTCATTATGAAGGTGAACCAGGTTTTGAGGGCAGGTCATGATGTTCTGACCTAAGCCTCTCAACAGGACTGAGCACAGTCTTCTCTCTGAGAAAGAGTTATTGAAGGCATCCAGTGTTGCTGTTTATGCAAGTAAACATTTCCATTACCATGAGAGATACATGTAAAAAAAAAAAATCTCATTTTGTTTTAAAACCCCTTTATTTTTCTTTTTCAAACTATTTAATTTGGTTTTGAATTCTTTTAGTATAAAAACTGCAGTGAGAAATAGAAAATGTTAAATTTGTTAGTAATGATTTACTAAGCATGTCGTAACTCCTTAAAGTTCAGTCTGTTTATTAATTTATATTTATGACTATAAATGTTAATGTGTGTGTACCTTTAAGACTCTTTGATCTAAAGCAGAGGTAGCTAAAAAGAAATTCAGCTAGAGAAACTTCTAGCAAGTGAAACTAGATTTGTCCCTTTCATGAGAAAGAAAATCCATTTGGAAGAGCCCTATTTTATTCGTAAATCAACAGTTAGACAACCCACAAAAGTAAAGGTATTTATCTTCAGAAAATACAAGGTCATGGAAGAAAAATGAAGAAAAACAGTTCTAATTTTATACTGTCCTATCAAATGGTAGATGTGTTTGTGTTAATCTTTTGTGTCTCCCAGAGAGCAGGCAAGTATAGGAAAGTGCAGGAGGATCTTGACATTTTATTTCTTGACCTGAAACATAAATTGGTACATCAGAGGAACAAAAGAATAATTAAAAAATGGAATATTATTTTGAAGGGAAATATCTTCCTCAGGAAGGAGAGGAAGGACTAAAGAAATATCTGCTTATCCATATATCAGAGATGTTTGTTCTCAGGTATATCACAGAGGGAGACTGAAAATATCTGATAATACCCTACATTGTCAACATTAAGTATCAGATGGATGAGACTTTGTGCACAAATGCACAAAGTCATTCAGGATAAAACTAAATCAAAATATCTCTTTGGAGGGGCATGCTGTGGGACTCAGGGTGGGATTCAGTGCCTAACCACGGTCACAGAATTTAGCATTTTAGATGCTGTATAAAAGGATCTCTTGTTGCTCCTCCAAAAGGGTGAGAACAGTCCACTTGTCCCAAGTCACATCTCCAGCCTCATACAGATATTTCAAAATCCCTGACACATCTAAAATGAGCTAAAACTCTTGTGAACACCTGCTTGGTTATAGGAGAAGTGGAAATAAAGAAATGGGAGAGCTCTATATATGCATCTCACCCACTGTTGAGGGACCTTTAATAATGCTGAGTAGAAGGCACTTTGGATGAGTATGGCCAAGAGGTGACAGACTTCAAAATTTTAGGACAATAAGGAGAATGAAGAAAAAAAATAGATTTAGGAAAAATTACTTCACTTGCCTTGGAAAATTAGCTGATGAGCTCTCCTGGAAAGCTGTTCCAAGATAAAATAATAGTGATGATGATAACGATTACAATAATGTTTCTTTAAGCAAATGCCAATTCTAGAAGGTTCAAAGGCAACCAATTCAACTAAGAAGGAAAGATAGAAGGAATAGCAAGAGATCAACTTGACCAACACATAAACTATCTAAATTTGCTTTTAATAAAACAGTGGAGATTATGAAGGTTGAGGACAGAAATCCATCAGAAGTTTGCATGAAAAAAGAATCAAAAAAGTCAAGGCTCTGTTCTGTGATGATGTCAGCAAAGGGTGTCAAATACATGTAATAAAATATTGTCAGTGCACAACGTAGAGAGAATGGAAACAAATAGACATAGGGGATCAAGGTGCTTCTTCCAAGAGGACGAAAATTGTTAGTTAATAGTACTGAGAAACATGAGGTATTTAATGCCTTTTTGCATTAGTTTTCACCAAAACGGTCAACTATGATCAGATGGCTAAAACAATTAGAAACAGAGAGGTAGGAATAAAACCTCAGCTCACAGTAATTAAAGAACAGATTGGAGTGTACTTATATGAATTAGATGTTTTCAGATCATCTGGAGTGATAAGCTGGATGGCTAATGAGATCCTCAAGTCATTAGCAATTACCTTACAGAACTCATGTAAATGAGCAAACATATAAATGTCCAATAAAAAAGGACGGTCGTTGAAATTGTTTTATTTCCTTTACAACTTTACAATTCCCTTCTTCCTCTTAGGCTGTTCTTCTCCAATCCTTCCTCCCAGATCATAAGTTGTCCCTCTGTTGAGTGTGTTGGGTGTTAGTATGAATCAAAGTGGATCTTAATTAACCAAAAGATGTAAAGGTTTAAGACCTGACTGTGTCCAAACATACAGAAATATACTCGTGTCTCAACCATCACCAAGTTTCAACTGCTCTGGGTTATAATCACAATTTAAAAAAGTAATATAAACATAAATATTACATCTACAATATAGAAAGAACAATGTATTCACATTTTAGTTGTTCTATTCCACAGGATGAAGTCTCACTTAACCTGAGTGGTCAGAAAATGAGTGGGAACAGGAAAGTAGAGTGACATATCATCTCTACACCCTGCTACAGAACGTGGGTGGGCAGCGAGTTGGGCACAAATTTGTCTTAAATTGCTGATGCCAGAGCTCATCTGCCAAAGCCTGAAATGACTTCCCAAGGTGCAATGTAATGTATTATCAGCTTTTGGAATGATTCATTTTTCTGAATTCCTCTAAACATGAATCTGGCTGTAAAGGAAGGCTGATTACTCAGTTCCTCCCTGCACCGAGTTCAGTCTTTTGCCCACAGTTCAATACAGACAGGGAAGTGACTAACTTGTCATTTTTCTTTTACAGACAGCTGCTGGGGTATAATTGGTGAGAGAAAATGAACTACCATCTACAATTCGTAAAGGCTGGAAAAAAACCCTATCCAAATCAATCAAGGGAAAGCAGGAAAAAGTGCAAAGCAATGCAAAATTGGGGGAGAATTGGAAAATGATCACTTCAAAAAGAAAAGGAGAAATAAAGTTGTGGAGAAATTGAAAAAGAACAAATGCAAGGAAAACAAAGTGAAATCTACTGAAATGTGCTATCATTGCTCTTTAAAGTTAAGTAATTGAGAAGAAATGTCTTTGGGTACTTATACACACAAAAATAGAGTCACAGTAAAACTAAGTAGAAGTTCAGTTGGGAGTTCTTTAGGTACATAAATACAGTTTTAGGACCCAGTTACTACAGTCTGCCTCTCAGTAAGGATTTTTGGCTCAGGCACAGTGTAGTACTGTGGCAATTGCCTCCCTTATTGCTTACATCTGACCAATTACTTCACACAAATGAGAGTTTGGGAACCATTGTTTTCTTGGAACATCTTTGCAACAACACCTTGCTACCCTTATAACAGCCTCTGAGAGAAATTTTCACTGAGTCTCCTGATGACTAGTTCAGCATCATGTAGACAGACTGTCGTGAAGCAGGTAATTGAACATAATTTGTTGCATCCTTGGCCAAATCAGATCCTGCTAAATCATTTTCTCTTTTAGGGCCGAAAGAAGGTAAAATTTGTCCGCAATAGTAATTTCAAAAGTGTCTGAACACACTTGTGTATGTACCACACCTGGTACTGCTGGGGGTCCACCCTGGTTGGCAGCTAAGCCCCACCCAGGTGTGTGGTCAATGCCTGGCCTCTCATCTGGTGGGGTGGGAGAGAGAATAAGAATGGGAAAAATGAGAAAACTTTTAGACAGTTTAATAGGTAAAGTAAAAGCTGTATGTGCAAGCAAAGCAAGGAGGGGAATTCATTCACCATCTCCCATAGGCAAGCAGGTGTTTATCCAGCTCCAGGAGAGCAAGGCTCCATCACACGGAATGGTGACTTGGGAAGACAAATGCCACCACTCTGAATGTGTCCCTCTGCCCTTTCCTCTTTCCCTCAGCTTTTATTCCTGAGCACAAGATCATATGGTATGGGATATTCCTTGGGTCAGTTGGGGTCATCTGTCCCAGTGTGTCTCCTCCCAGTTTCCTGCACATCCCAATCTCCTCACTGGTGGGCTGACGTGAGAGACAGAAAAGGCCTTGGTGCTGTGCAATCCCTGCTCTCAACAGATATAACAATGGTGTATTATCAACATTGTTTGCAACACAAACATAAAACACAAAACCACACAAGATAGTACGAAGAAAATTAACTCTATCCTAGCCAAAATCAGTACCAGTACCTATACATTGTATCTGTGTAGTAAGCTGGTTTAGTTTCATTATGCATCATATGAAGTAAACTAGCATTTGCAACCTATCTGCTTTAGACTGACTACAGGAGAAATGTGTAATCATACATTCATAGTCATTACTAATTTAGGATGTTCGGAAAAAAAATAGATGTGATTGTGATGATCTGTAATCAATTTATAATTAAGATCTTATCTTATTTACACAACTGGACACTGTCCTGGACAATTCGCCCTGACTGGCCACACTTGAGCCAGGTGGTCTAAACTAGATGATCTCCAGAGGTCTCTTTCTGAATCTGTGATTCTTTCATTATAACCAAATACTGGTCTCACCTGCAACAAGCCTAACTAATAAAAAAAGGATGCAAGGGAAACGTAACTTTGTTTTCCTTTTTTCTACTTCATCATAACAAGTCTGTTATGTCTCCTGACCATCTCTGCCTTGCCAGTTCGGTAATAATATGTTTTTTAAAGAATTTCTCTCAACCCATTACTTTTGGTTTGTCTTCAAATTGGGATGAAGGACACACTATCACATAAATCTAACCATTAAAATACAGTTCTGAACTTCCTTGAAGTTAAGGCATATTTGAAGGAGGTCTTGGAGGCTGGAGCCAAGCAAGTAAAGAAACAAGGAATAGACACACTGAAGTCAAATTACTACTCTGCCCTTTCATAAAGGCAAAAGAAAATATCTTCAACATTTTTACCAATGCGTGGACATAAAAGCTGAGTGCACACTAAGGATATTTGCCAACAACACCAGATTAGAAGGAGCTGTTAGTTCCCTCAAGGGTAGGGAGTCTTTACAGAGAGATTTTGATAAATTAGAGTGTTGAGCAATCACCAACCATATGTAACTTAACGAGTGAAAATGCCTGATTCTGCACATGGAATGGTGGAATCCTGGATTATGGAAGAGTGAGGGACAAGAACCTGAAGTTCAGTCCTGCAAAAACAAATCTGGGGGTTTGGTTTTCTGGTAAGTTTAACAGGAACTAACGACGTGTCCTGGTGGCCAGAAGGGACAAGGTGATCTTGAGGCACATTAAGCACAGTTGAAAGAAGTGGTTGTCCCACTATACTCAGCATTGGTGCCTCCTCCTCAGGAACTCTGTCTTGTTTAGGGTTCCACAATAGAAGGATATAAAAATATATGAATGTGTCCAAAGAAAGACAGCAATAATAGATACATGGTTTAACTTTAGACATATGGTTTAACTTTAGATATATGATTTAAATCTAGATATATGGTTTAACTCTAGATATATGGTTTAACTCTTTGGGCTGGTCCACAGTGAGCTTTTATCTTCGGGTCTTCTTTATTGGAGGTGTGGAGTCATAAGCCAAAGTACTCAAGTGATTATCTTCTGGCTGAGCTATTTTGACTGAGAAAACATGTACTTATAAAACATTCCACTTTAAAATAATATATATTGACCTGTTATAATACTCACTTTTTATGTCTGATAGGATTTATTTCAAAAATGGAATATCCATTAATCAATATTGACATTTTAAGTTGCAATGGCTACCTAGTGAGGTTTGGATCATTTTGCATTGCATCAGAATACACCAAAATATAATAAGATGTCTTTTTTTTTTTTTTTTTTTACTTTAATGAGAAATATAATTCAGTGGTTTTCCTCGTGAAGAAAAATAGACTTAACTAATTACTGGAATTGGAAGATTTTAAATTTCCCTATGGTTATTCATGATTTCCACATTCAGCCAGGGTTAATCTTTGTGGTTGAGATAAAAGACAGAAAGTAATATTTATAGTCACATATCTAATTTAGTTTACAGTAGAGATTTCTGTATTTTCTATCTCCTCATCTACCTGAGGCCTTTCTCCTGCTGAGCCACAAGTGATGACACTAAACCAGCATGGGCTCATGAAATTAAATAAGTGCTTTGGAGTTGCAATTAATTCCTTTATCTACAAATTACTTCTAGGCTTTATCAAATGCAGATTGTCAAATGCTTTCACTTTGGCTAAAATTACACTGCTACCTTATTAAGTTCTGAGCATAGGAAGACCAACTTCAAAACCTGAGTTCCTCAGTACTTATCTTTTCCATATACATAATTGCAAATATTGCCCTTAAAATTCACAGATGTCATGGACTTAGTGACTATCTATGGTTCTATCTAGATAAAGTTTTGCATGGGGGAGTCTAACACACTCCATCAACATATTAAAGAAATGCAAGCCTGCTCTCTCTCTGAGGGATACTGGAGCCTTGTGAACATAATTACAAAACAATCCTCCTTGAGAGCTTTAGGAGTGAACTCTATAGCACATTCAAAGCCCAGAAACCCCCCGTGTCCTGGGCTGCACCCAAAGCAGTGTGGGCAGCAGGGGAGGGAGGGGATTCTGCCCCTCTGCTCTGCTCTGCTGAGACCCCACCTGCAGTGCTGCCTCCAGCTCTGGGGTCCCCAGCACAGGAAGGACATGGACCTGTTGGAGTGAGTCCAGAGGAGGCCACCAAGATGATCAGAGGGATGGAGTACCTCTGCTGTGAGGGAAAGCTGAGAAAATTGGGATTGCTCAGCCTGGAAAAGAGAAAACTTCAGAGTGACCTAATTGTGGCCTTCCAGTGCCTGAAGGAAGCCTACAAGAAAGATGGAGAGAGACTGTTTACAAGGGCTTGTAGTGACAGACCAAGGGAGAATGGCTTCAAATTGACAGAGAGTAGGCTTAGATTAGATATTCAGAAGAAATTCTTTACTGTGAGGATGGTGAAGCACTGGCACGTGTTCCCCAGAGAAGCTGTGGATGCCCCATCCCTGGGAGTGTTCAAGGCCAGGTTGGATGGAGCTCTGAGCAACCTGGTCTAGTGGAAGGTGTCCATGCCCATGGCAGGGGCTTTGGAACGAGATGATCTTTAAGGTTCCTTTCAACCAAAGTCATTCTATCATTCTATGATTCAATGATTTTGTGGAAAACAAATTCTGTACTATAGTGGATTTAAGACATAGTTAAATATCGTATCAAAATTACTTTTATGTTCATAGTCCTGCTGCTCTGTGTGTGTCAGTGGCAAGACTACCACATCCAATGCTAAGCAATGGTGAATTACTTTGACAAGTTAAAGCTACAAGTATATTGTTAGATACAGTGCTTTATGAAAGTGCTTTATTATATATGAAAATATTCTATCCATATAAAGACTTTTTTCCTTTCTGCAATTCGTTCAACTTATTCAGTAATTTAATATTAACATTAAAAATGCAAAAGCATAACACTGATTCAGGAAACCATTCATAATATGAGCAGGATATTCTACCTAGATTCACTCCGTAACTAGTAGAAGGGGATCTTCTCTAAGGAGCAATATTCAACCAGTCTTAGTTGCAGTGTCATGCCTTACCTCTTAGAGAAGCTTACCTTTACCCACAGTCTATGAAAATGGTTCTTTTCTATGTCAAAGACAACCTGTCCTATGCTAATAAGACAGTTAGAGACAAAGAAGCTGGTTAACCCTTATCTCCCACTGTGCCAGCGTGTCCTCAAAAGAACATTCAAAGCCTGCTTTGAGAAAGTTCACAGCAAATATACACGGACAGTAACCTGTAAGTGAGGTTTTGGTGAGACCATCCTCAGTACCTGTGTGCTTCAACATTTAAATTCCTTAGTGGAATTTAACCTCTCAACAATTTCAAGGTCAGGGTCTGAGTGCCTGTTGATCCATAAATGCATCTCAGAAGTTGTAGATCTCAGTTTCTCAGCAGGTAACATGTAACCAGAAGGTTGAAGGTTGGACAGCCTCAGACACATTTGTACAGCAGAATAACTGGAAGGAGTCTAAATTTACTAGAAACATTTTAATGTTGACACTGCTATCAGTAAAAGCTAAAGTAAACCTTGAACACTAACCCTTGTGTAAAGGTACAAGGATAAACAGCTTTATAGGGAAAAAAGAAAGAAGGAAAGTAATGTAAAGCAAAGAAAACATACCTCTGGATTTGATAATTCCTCCCAAGAAGAGGTCATTTCCAGCAAGAATGTAACACTAAAAATCATATTTTGCACACAAAGACAACTTGCCTGTGGCTATTACCTTATTAAAGTACTTTTTATGAAAGATAAATGCCATGGTTAGAATTCTAAGAGGCTGAGAAATCTGTGAGTAACCCTCCATTCAATCTTGCCTAGAAAGTCATCCCTTTAAGCAGAGTTGGCAGAAAATGAGTCAATAAAATCTCAGTATATGACATTTAATCCCTGACATGGACCACAATCTTGAGAACACTTGCAACTCTTTCTTACTGATGAGTTACTAGAATAGCTTTGCAGAAATGTCTTCTTACTTCTTTTCTGCTGGGGAAAGTGATTCTGTGCCAGTTTCTCATGGGCTGATGTCCTGGCATATCTCTAAAGTTATCAGAAACTTGTTGTGTAGCAGTTCTTTCACTACTTACCCCTTCAGAATGGTTGGTCATGCTGGATTTTAAATGATTCAGCAAAAAACCACATGCTGTAATTCCAGTTATGTTTTCTCACAGCTTTTTTAAGTTAGTGAAAAAATTATTATTTTCAAAGATAAAAAAGTATTTGCTGTGAGAATTGGGCATTTTTTATTCCAGTGGGAAGGGATGTTTTCCTTCACAGTAAAGAACCTGATAAGGCTTTGGTGGGCAGGAAGATAATTATTGTCTATTTGAGTAATTTGAAAGAGACATTAGTATCTCCAAAACAAAATAGGGCAAACAAAGGTGCAGCGTCAGGAAGAACTAACCATGTTTTTTGTATAAATAAAGACTAATTAATGTGGTGAAGAGGTTATTGAATCTGATTGATCACATGGTGGATTTGGAACATAATGGGACTAAGGTTCTCCTAGGTTAATAGTCTGTTTCAAAAATACAGCAGAGTTCTCAGCTAGGAGTACTCTGATCAGAGACTTGTTCTGTCAGCTGAATTGGGTAGATGGGAAAAAAAATTCGAGCATCATAGATCATTTATCTCCTATGCTGCAAGTGTGGTCTCAGTTTTCAATTGTTTTATTTTAGCCTTGAAAAAACCTTGAAAAATAGGATACTGGATGTTCTTCTAAATAGTGACCATGTTTGTATATTAAAAATGTGGTGTTAACATGTTCAAATTTTCCCAGTGTAGTTTTAGCTTGTGTCATTCAGAAACCTCTGAAACAAGTTAGAGGTACTTTCCAAGAGTCAGTGTATCAGCACATCAGAAAAGGAGGTTTTCTCACCAGACATCTCGATGGGAACATCCTATTTCACAGGTTAGGGGAGTTTAATTGTATAGAGATAGGAGTCTGTGCTTTGTCTGACTCAGCATCGCAAAGAACAAAACAAAAGTTCAATTTATTGGTGAAGATATAGCTCTAGAGACTGGACTTCAAATACGTCTTTGTCTGGGTGTTTAAAAACTTACAAGATGTTTTTCCCCATCCCCTCACCACTGATGAACCATTTTGATAGCTGCTAACATGAGTCTCAGTGATAGTAAAGGGAGCATAAGCATGGAAAGCCCTCTGACATATGCAAAGCAGGATGGATGTAACCTGAACCTGTACAGAGTCCGAAAGCCCATATTACAGTGGCATAACAGAGCAGGATTTGTACCTGTTAGTCAGTTAATCTACTTTACAGTTCATTCCCTGTGACATGAGACATTTTCAAGTTCTAGGGAAGGATTTTTGACAAGTTCTACCCACAAATCACAGGTTGGAGAGATGTGTTTCACTTCCATATGTTTATTTATCTAATCCATCACACACTTAAACTACCTTACCTGCCACTCTTTGTCATTCTCCCTGCTGTTACTGTAAGTAAAGAGAATCTCAAGTCACATAATACAATATCTATTAAATATTTAAAATGTACACACAAAATTTTGATTTCTCCAAATTTTTAATGTTTAAATCTCTTGCTACATGATTTTTTTTCAAAACTCATTAAAGACTGTGGAAGCTGGGCTGGCCTCATAGATAGCTTTCCTAGTTATCATTGTATATTTTGGTTCATTGGTTTGTTACTCTTTGGCTTTTTTTAGAACAGGCAATTTCCAACCAGTGAGGGATCTTAGTGTTATGATATTGCACTGAGTGGATACAATATTAGCTGCTTTTTCATTGCACCACATTTTGGAGGTGAATATTTTTAGACCTACTTTTAAATTGCAGTCTGTCTTAGCTGTGTCTGAGGGTAACATAAAGACTAAAACATTTGACAAACATGTATCCAATTTCAATAATTTGTAAAGCTTTAGAACAGTCTCCTGAAAAGCAAAAAAACTCCATATAGATCCTTTTTTGAGGTAGAGCTTCACTAGAAATAGCATAATGATGTTAATTTTCTAATCACTGTTGCATATGTATGAGGCATAGCAATTGATATTGTCAGCCATTTCAGTGGGAATAAATGTCAATTTAATTCACTTGGTATATATGAGAAAGTGCCACTCATATTAAAGCTCCTGGAAACATTACTACCCTCTTAATTGCCCTGGTGAATCTGAAAAATATAATCTCTAAGTTCTGTGTTTAAAATTGATGAAATTTATTCCACTCTTCAGTAGATATTTTTTTAAGATTACTTTTAAGCTAAAAGTACTCTAAAAGAAATCTTCCTACGCATACCCAGAGGTAACAAACATCTGATATTGCAGAAGGGTTAGGTGCTAAAGTACTTCAGTGGTGTTGCACTTCACAAGCAAAGGAGTTTTATGTTACTACAGAGACTCGTGGATTGCATTTTACCATTGGAAAAACTAACATTTCTTGGGGTTTGCATCCACAGAGACAGCATTTCTCCTTTTTAAAAGAGGAAACTGGATTTAATAGTCAGTTCAGTAAGTCCATTCTTGAAAACTATAATGGTCAAACACCAGTTGAAGGAAAATGCTCAATGTGTATTCTGTTTTTATGGTTACTTGGATGGAAATGATGAACCATCTAAGCATCAAAAAGGCACAGAAAAGAGTAGTTTTGATATTTCTTTTGTTGACTGGAAACCAGAAATGGCAGGATAAGAGGATCAGAAAGGCAGACATGTTACAAAGATTAGTTTTGCAGAATATTGTGCAGTATACAGTGTGAAATTAAGAACTAAAAGACAAATCCTATTTGTCTCACTCAGAGCAGTTGCTTTCAATCAATAAAGTCACATTAGTGTACAGACTTTCTGGATCACGTTTTCACCTTACACTGCTGAGCAGCTGAAATGAATAGTCTGAAATGCCAACTGAGCATTCACAACCCTTATTGGCTTCACATTGAGTTGTAAGTGCTTGTCATTTCCCAGATTCAGATCTTTCATGCATAAAGTTCCCAATAAAATCAATGCTCTCTGAGTGTCTGGACCACCAGGAACCTCATTCTCCTGTCTCAGATTTCTATCCATAGATATTCATGTTTTTATTATGGAGATGGAAATCTCTATTCATACCCCACAGTCCCAGATTTTTCAGTTCAGGTAACCTCTTGGAAAAACTGTAGCTCTTACCTCTCTGTTCTGCTGTATTTACAACCTGTGTAAAGATGTGATGGGCAATGGATACTGCAGTTCCAAGATAAAAAAATCTGAAAAGCGTCCATTGTCCCTCGATATAGATTCTTCCAGTGACACAACACACATTAACAGCTGCTCAAAACTGAAAAAAAAAAGTAAATTCCATTGTATCAGGGATTTTAGGCCAAATAAGGAATGCAGATCCTAGGGCATATTTTGCCATGTTGTTTGGCACAGGTCCGTGGCTGCTCATATACTAGAACACTCCACCCCAACCCAGAGCCTCCTCAGCAGTGAACAGGACAGGTTGTTCAAGCAATAAGTCCTGATCTTGCTGCCAGAGACTGATAACACTTCATTTTTCGGTCAAAAGGAGGCTGCAGAAGAGGTACAACTCCATTACTTTTTAAACTGTGAAAAGTACATGTGCTGAGATTTCACCCTTCCATCCCTCAGGGGAAAAGGAGTGGAAAAGAGGCATCTTAAGCCACATTTCTTTTGTGCAACTTACTGTACATCTAAAGAATGTACCCAGCTTTGTGTAGGGGGAGTTCTTTAAAGTAAAATATATTATACTGTTTCCAGCATAAATGAAACCCTATTATTGTCTATTGTATTCCATACCTACTTAGCAAAACTTCCTGAACACGTAGCCAAACCTCAAATTGCAGAAGAAAACAGTTCTATGGAGCTTGATGAAGGCAAAATGCTTTTAGAATAAAGCATTGACTCCTCATCCAAGATCAGTATGTATAGCACTCATTTTAAAATAAAGCAAAATTCAGTATTATAGGGACAGAAAAATACCACAGAGCTATGGTTTGGAAAACCTGAGAACTCCTGCAGAGAACATTGTTTCACATCAGATCAGTGTGAGTTAACAGGGAACATAATGCTTAGCATAACCAGAAACATCTGAAAGTGAATCCCATTTCAGCAATAACTGTTTCTAACAGGAAAGGGAGAATTGAGAAAGACAACCCTTATTAAGAAATCTAATGTCTTAATACTCTGGCCTATTAGTTTTCTGACATCTCCACATTGCAGTTCTATTCCACCTTATGTAAAATGCAGGTTTTTTAAGGTGCTGAACCTGTGTTGAACACTTTAAGCTGCCATACTGAGGGTTCACCTGACCCTACTGTTGTCGCAGGGTTCAGTGGGCTCAAATTTCCATACCATGCAAGAAATACTGTGCAAGACTTTCCATTTTTGAAGTTCTACATTTTCTGTCAGGGTAAATTTGTGTAACAGATACCTATAGATTGATTGTAGAAGTGAAATTTCATGTCTATATTATTGTGCTTCTTAGCTTACAGTACCTTATTACTAAATATAATTACAAAAATATAATTTGTTTTCACTTATGATAGCAATAACGAGCTGAGAAAATACTACCTCTTGAATCATTTTTTATCAAGAAGTTCTTATTTATTAAGCTAAAAACTGTAGTGAAAATTTGACACAGCTGAAGAAAATATTTTCTTTTTCCCCAACATAAACCTAATGCTTTAGCATCCTTAACGTTGCACCTAAAGGCAGACATTTCCAAAGGAACCTGTCCAACTTTGTTCTTCTGTCACAGAAATTTTGTCAATTCATTAAATCTCATCTAGTTTTGTTAGTCTTGTCCCGAAAGTATTTTGATAGAATGAGTCCCTGTAATATAAAGGGGTTAGCTAGTACAGCCTCTTAAAATGATAACACCTAAAACACAGTGAAGCTACTGAAAATAAAGAAAGAATAAAAATGTCCCTTTATGGTGTAATTCTTGAGATGTCCTGTGTAGGTTCAGGAGTTGGACTTGATGATCCTGATGGGTCCCTTCTAACTCAGTGTATTCTGTGATTCAATCACAGACAAAAAGAGAAGTTCCTTAAAGCTACCTGCATAAAAATATTTCAAATTATGTAAAAGCTTATGATCTTTCTACAACAAATATACTTTTAGTCCAAAGTTGTGGGTTTTTTTTCAAAAATCAGTTGATGAAAGCTAAAACAGACTAAGGGTCAGTACTGGGGAAGTCTGCTGCTATTTCAAAACTATGTTGAACTTTGTTGTGTTTTACATTTAGATCCTCAGAACCTGAGCTAACTTCTTCCAGTGTTTTACTGTGGAAGTTATTTGTTTAAAAACTTTATCTTAAAAATATATCTACCTCTCTGTAGCCCAAACAACAAGACCTTTTAATCATCAGTTTTACATCCCAAAGGTCCTTGTTCTATGCTGTAAGAAAATATGCAGCAGGCACTGAGGTTAATGCTGTTTCATAACTCATGGTTTTCTTGTGAAATATTCAATCATGTCTTGATTCAGAAAGCATGGATTGCACTTCAATTGGCTAAAGATATGAGATACTAATTTCCCTTCGGGAATTATTGTGGTGAAAATGACATCTTTGTCTCCACAGTATCAGATTGATGGGAGTGGATTGGTTGATCTCTATAACCCCTTTGTGTTTTGAAATGATAAGTAGAGGAGGAATTGTGCCAGGCCTGATTGGTGCTCCAGTTCATCCTTTGTGAACTGACTCATGTTTTGCTGTTAGACTCTCATGCTGAGCAGCCAAAGAGGCACTCAGGGTGTAATGCAACATTGCTCTTTCAATTGCAGAGGGAGATACTGGGAAGATTCCCATTAATCAGGTTCCAAAACGGTACTTTCCTTCTTTCTATTGGTGTGCTTTCCTCTCCTCTCGTAATTTATTTTCCTGCATCCTTACTGTCCATCAGTTACCCAGATTGGGATGGTGTATCAAATCCTTCAAAAGACTGTGGGTTTTCAGGCTTCCTATTTTTATTTATATGAAAACCTAAGTCAGGCTTATTGTACAGGGTTAAGTATGTGTATATCCACACATGAGTTTTTATGCACTTTTCTGGGGTTTTTTTTCTGAATTGTGCAAAGATTTTCAGGCAGAAACTACAGATGATCTCATTAAAATAATAAACTGTGATGTAATTCTGTTGCTTACAAATGGGACAATGCTGGAACTCTGGTCTCTTATCCAATTTACACCAGAGAATGATTACAAAGTAGAGTTTTTAACCAAAGCACTTCCGATGTTTTCAAAGTTATCTCTCCTTGAAAATATTAGCTGTAGCTTCATCTGTTTGAAGAATCTAAATAGACTTTTTCTTTCATGTTTTAAAACTACTTTGCGCTGCCTATCTCCCTAGCCTTTGCCAATACACACCATATACCAACAGTGACAGTGCTTTCCAAGCACCAACCTGTACAGACAGCCTGGGAAGCTCTCCCAGACGGCTCTCACCTCCAGAACGTTATGAATTCCAACTTCTAGTGCTGGACTTGATCCTGCAATAGCAATTACTTAACAGTTTGGCCAAGCTCAAATGTTAAGCCATTAAAATCTGTGAACTCCTAAGCATCAAATTTAAATCCAGCACATTAGTGCCTGACTAAAAAAAAAAAGGAAAAAAAATGAAATTAAAAAAAAAAAACACATGAAAAGCCCCACTCACCCACCTACTCAACCAAAAACCCCACCAAATTCCTAACCCTAGCCCAAAATCTAATCAAAACTCAGAAACCATTGCTACTCTGTAGCAGTTATTTAATCAGGTTACTGAGGCAGATGCCAGCCAAAGAAACAAATCTATTCCTTGTTCATATCAGATGGTAAGTGTAATCATCCATCTCTGCCAGGGTGAAGCTCTAATTCTGTATTTAGAATAAGCTTCTGCTTACTGCCTCTTTCTGTACAGTGACATGAACATGTGTGTCTATGAAGGGAGATGCGGGAGCTGAAAGAAAGATGACTTTTGGGATTACGTCAAGTAGAGGTGATGGAGTGACTTAAAAGAAGCTGATTAAATTTATAATGTCTTTAGGCCATGTTCCAGCTTTGTGCAGGTAGATATGTTGTTAATTCATATTATCGGGCAGCAGAAAAAGTGCTTTTTAGAAAGGTTAAGGTGAGCCCAAAAAGATTGATGAAAATCACATTCTGTATGTCTGGAAGGTCAGTTTGGAAAGAGTAACAAGATAACTCTGTCTTGTAATGTTAGAGCTATAATAAAACACTGTCGGTATCTAAAAATCCACTTTACAATCCCCATGGACCAGCACAAAAGTTTCCACTAGTGATTCTGAGCTTAAAGCTCAGCTGTCCTTGCCTCTTCTTTCATTAGTGCATTCTGCAGCTGGGCTGCAAAATAGACCCTCTTACCAGAACTGAACGAGGTCACTGAGATCAGAGCAGCTCTCTGCTGCTGTGGGTTGTTCTGTGGTTCAACTGGAGCAGCAGTGTTGACGTGGAGTGGCATTCTTGTTTGAAAATGAAATGGTTTTAATCTTTTTTCTTTAAAAGATATGCTGTGAAATTCCAAAAAAAAAATCATTAAAATAATTTGGTATGGTTAGGAAGTAGGCTGACATAAGTTGCCCCATCTCTCCCTGACTCTAGATTTCTCTGCCTTATGTACATATAGTTTTTATGCACATCTTCAGTTACAGCTTTCTTTACTCCCCTAATTCACTGTTAGACAGCTGAGCCTCTGCCATATAAATTATTCTCTTCAAAAAGAACCGAATGAAAGATGGAGAGGCTGGGTTTCTACATTCTATTATTATTCATTTGAATGCTCTTTCTGCTAAAAAGAAACACCTGAAACTAATACTTGCAATTTATGCCTGAGAATTATTTTAATTAAGTTAATGGTGAATATTTCAAGTCAAACTAGTAAAGAAACTCCTTAATGTAGATCATGCCAATAGGCTCTGCAAAACATTTCCAGACATTATAGAGAAGAATTAGATAAACACACAGAATGCTGACTGGAGTTCAGTCCAGCATTGCTCTATTAATGGGACTTTGATAGATATTCTTTGTCAAGACCACATTCTGTCATGTGGTTTAGAAATTTGTTGAATCAGAATAATGAAGGGATTCCCAGCTGGAACTAACTATCTGCATATGGTGAATGTTTCATGTTGATCAATGTCTGGTATTTTACCAGAAACTTCATTGACATAATAAAACATAAACAACAAAAAACCAAAACCAAAACAACAAAAAAAGAAACTCGGATATGTTAACCTTTTAGACATAATTTATTTACTTTAATAAAACTAATTACCTATAGCAGGTGGAACTAGGCATTGAAGAGAATAGGTAATGGCAAAAAGCCATGGGTTACTTTGAAATTAGGCTGTGTGTACTTATAGAAGTGACCTTTTAGAACTGATAAAAGCCAGTGTTGAATGCTTTTAAAAATTACAATTGAACAGAACACATCTTGTGTACCAATAAATACATGTCTATCAAAAAGGCAGTGTGAAATATATAAGACTCAAACTGATGTTTTATATGACCTGGTATCCTGAAACAATGATCACTCCAAGGTTAATTGCTGTACAAATTCCTGAAGGTGGAAATTTTTTTAAACTGTGCTCTATTACTGACTTCCCCCTGAATTTTGAATGAACATTCTACAATGTTAGAGTTCAGAATAAGTACATAAAATTATTAACAGTTAAGAACTGTCATTAAGGCCCTGGATTTCACAGTATTTTTGAAAAAATATATTTGGGGGTTTTTTATTGTTTTCGAGTGATGGATCTCTGTAAACAGTTATTTTCTTAATTAATTTCTGGTATCAGAAGTTTTGGGACTAATTTTTGACACAAAGCTGTAATTTCAAAAATTAAAGTTTAAAATACTTAGTTGTAAAAAAAAAAAAAATCTCCAGTACATAAATACCATGGGTTTTTTTTTATGTGGCTTATGCTTCCCAGATAGAGTATTTTCTTTAAAACATATGAATATGCTTACCCAACATCACTTGGAGATTTCTTCCCTCTTTTCCTTTCCCCTTCAAACTCAAACATGATAAAACATGGCAATTAAATTAGACATCTCTACACTACAGCTTTAGCTGTGAATGCCAAAATATGAGTAAATTTTTTTTAAATACTCTCTAGCACTCTCTCTTCTTCTGTTGAACAGTTTAAGCTAACATGTTTGTAAAATATTTTATTCACTACTTTGCTATATGAAAAGAAATATCTAATTAAATTAACTTTGACATTCAAATAGCAGGTCACACTGTTTTCTGAATGCAATAGCACTGAGAGGTCTGAGAAAGGCCAGTATGTACTACATTTGTATGAGAACACTAAGAAACAGTTTCTAGTAATACTTCTATTACAGCAAACTGGGAAGAGAAAGGAATATATTAGTTTAATTCTATAAGGAAGGAATCGATGCTCTGGGAAATTACGATTTACTGAAGTTAAAAAAAAAAAGGTCTTTGTCAAACCAACAAATTATATTCTGTGCATCAGCCTAGTGCATAAAATACAGTAAAAGCTTCCAATTCTGATGTGTTTGTGCTTTTGTCAAGCTACAGTTAGCTCAGCAAATATTTGAGGACCATTTCACTGGAAGGATAAAGGCAGATGCTTTGTGAAAAGGAGTGTGTCAGCATATTTCTCATATTAAGCAAAAACTAAGGGGAAAGAACAGATGGAGTAGAAGACTTACAATGGGTATAGTGCACAAAATGTAATTTATATTTAAACAATTAAACATTTTGAATGGACTTCTTTAATTAACTTCCAGTGCAAAGAAGTAAGTACTGTAGGTGGAGTTATCAGGAGTTTCCTGTGATTTATGAGCTAAGCATGAAAAAGTGCTATTCCTAGAATGGCATTGCAATAGCTACATATGCATCTGGGGATAACACTGGATACAGTTTGAAAGAGTGAGCAAAAGTGATCTATTAATTCTTGGGGACAGCTGGTTGTTCTTGTTGCATAATTTAATTAAATTACATCCCAATATAATGGAAATCTTGCTAATTGGCTCTAGGAACTTGCTGAGCAAGTCTTATACCCTATTGTTAACATTTTTTTTTTCCTTTGCATACTTTTCTGAGCATGGGATCTATAGAGCAGATTTCTTTGTGGATTTCGTCACCAGAATTTCTTGCTAATGCACAAAGGGCCAAGTCCTGCACCTTGAGAATATAGATAATTTAACTCCACAAGCATTATCCTTGACACTTACACACAGCTTTTGCAATAATATACATCCACAGTTACACAACTTGAAGGTTAAACACATTCTTTAGTAAAATAGTGTGCCAAAAGTTTTATATTCCTTGTCCACTTCTTCCTGCTTTGAGACAGTCACCTTTCCTGTCCTCTTAAGTATCTCTGCTTGTAGTGTCTGGATAGACCATCTATGAACTTTCCTGATGTAATAACTTTCATCTAAACCTGTGCAAGACTCCCTGCATTAAACATTTCTGAATATTAACCTTTCTGTTGTTCCATGTAATCCTTTTCCCCCTCATTGTTTAAGTCATGTGTTTCATCTTGAGACAACATCCTTCTGACACCTCAGTGCTCCAAAGGCCACCAGAGCCAGCTCCTTGCAATCTCAGCCCCTGACAAAGTCTACAGGCTGTGTTGTTCATCCTCCTCTCCAAATGGCCTCATGGACACCCAAGTGTGAGAGACAAGTCTGGACTCTTATGAGAAAAAGTGTTGAATCACGCCTGTGAGGGTGGTGCAGTGAAAACAGACTTTTTTTGGATAAGGAAGAAAAATTATACTTTCCCCCAGTCAGCTGGGGAAAACTGCAAGTACAAAATCAGCTACAGCCTAAGCTTGAACCTTGTCCAGATAATTCACGCTGACATAACAGACACTGCATCCTTCTTAGACCTCTTGGAAAGAACTGAGAGAAATTTCAGACCTGAAAGAGGAAAAAGGCATTTGGGGAAAAGGAAAAAGGATGGAGAAAAAAGCGGTGAAGAATTTTATTGGGGTCTTGTGTGCCCAATGGGATGTAGTTAATGCCACAAATTACTGTCCTAGATCTCCTAGATCTCCTTCCTTCTTTTCCCCTCTATCCTAGCCTGGGAACCTATGGCATCTAGGCTATATATGTGTTCATGCATCCATGTAGAAATGTGAAACCATACAACCAAGCTTCAAGGATGGTATGCAAAATCACATGCAACAAACAATGTTAAACACAAGCAATGAATATGTATCTCTCTTTAACAATAAAATATGTGTACACATGTATATAGTTCAACACATCTAGAGATCTGAACAGTGGCCTGTTCCACATTCCCATACCTGAAGTAGCTCCTTGTTTTCATTGTGATCTTGTGTATAACATGCAGATATCTCTCCCCATGCTGTCTATCACACACAATTCTATGCACGTTAAATTAATACTCTGAAATTTATTCTACCAAGCTGTCAGGGTTGTATTCCCACAGTGATCAGCAGTGAGCTTTAATGATTAATAAACTTTTATTGATTTCTGTTTATGATCTTGGGGAGAGTGGTATCATTTAGATATCATTTAGATAGACTTTCAAGACATCAGTTTTCTTCTCATGCCTGCACTTTTGGTGGTCCCAGTTCAAATTACCTGTTCTCATCATATAGTCTTCAAGTTGCAGTTATCTAGCAACAAATATTTTATTCAAATAGCCCAGTAGCACCCACACTTTTAGGATCCTGGAGCATTTCACCGGAAAAAAATATTGATCCACGAGAAGATGCATATATAGGTATTTGCTTGTATTAAAACCTTTTAGTTATGACATCGTCATTGGTGCATTATCAAAATTGCGTCACAGTAGTCAATCTCTTTTTCCACATAATCTATTCACATTACTGTCATATTATGAGTCCAACCAACCAAACTGTACACTCCTAAATCTGCCTCATTTCATATCACCACTAGCCCCCTGATAAAGTAGTGTATTTTGAAATGCTCTACGCTTGTGATGTCAGGTATCCTTTTTTTATTTTTTTTTAATTATTAGTCACAAATAATCTTACTGTAATATACAAATATGTTCCATAAAACCATTTTAAAGTGATGTAACCATTTGTATTACCCATGATACAATAATTGCATAATATTGCACATAATACAATTCTTAAGACTCTCAGCCTCTGATTGCTCAAAATCCAACTCAACATCTATATTTACCTTCCCATATACATATTCTGCAATTTTGATGAGAATCTTGATTTTGCATTTGCTGTGTGTAGTATAATTCCTATTTGTACGGATTTGTTCATTTGTTAAAGGTGTCCTTGAGATCTCCAGCACTGCTTTGCAGGAGTCAGTGGGAAATGAACAGCATAGCTCCTCTTGTTCAGCCATGGACTGACAGCAAGAGCTTGTGCTGGAAGCCTTTCCTCCAACTGGATCAACGTGTTCTGCTTTAAACTTCCTGGGGAGAGCAAGAAGAGGGATCATAAAGGGTAATTGGTTTCTCCCTTAAATGTATATTCAATTACACAGATGACTGTTACCAACACAGAAACCTTGGTGTTTGATGAGTCATTTCTAAGCTAGAGAACCCCTGCCAGGATGCTCTTCCTTTTATTGAGTCATGGAACATCCTACAGCTTTTTGCATAGTTGTCTTGTCTACTGATTACAGGTTTGATTGATGAAGGGAAGGGTTTCCTTCTTGTTCTTTTTTTTCTTTTTTTCCCTCTTGTTTCTTTTTTTTTTTTTTTTAAACAAATGACATTAAATAACCAGAGTGTCCCACAGTTAGCACATATGGTTTTCAATTGGTTTCTGGCTTAATTTTTTCCCCTTTTTACCTGTGGAACTTTTTAATTAGAGCTTCCTCAAAATATAATTTTTACTCAACAGAGTTGATTCTATTCTCAGATATTCTAAATTATCCAGAAACTCTTCTTCTCTGTTTTGTAGCCCTTACACTTGCTCTCAATAAAATCCTATATTATTTTAAAGTTTTTGTGCCCTAATTTAAAGACATTCTGCAGTGGACAAAGCCCAGTATATCTCTCAGAACTTTTGAATTCATATACTCATAACCATTCTAAAGGGCACTACTTATATCATTATTTAATTTATGGTGCAGTTGAAAGCATTTTGGTGTTAAGTCTTTAAGTGACTGAGGTTGGTAGTTGAGGAAAAGTTATTTTAATTTTATTTGAGATGATCAGTTTTTCTGAACAATTAGGTCCACAGAAATCTGAATTTTCTGTGTGGTGACTTTGGGAGGTTCAAAAAATTTTATTACAATAAAATCTGTTGCCTTTGGATAGCAAAGACAGTAGAAAAGACTTGTGATTATTATCCTCTACTTACAGGGCATGAGCAGTGGAGTGAGTGCTGATGAAGTGTCTAGGGATGACACACAGTGAATTTTTCAGATAAGCACACAGTGCTTCCAAAGTTTAATGTTATACCAGTTTACACAGCTTGAAGGCATAACAACTGTCCATCTCACAAGTCACTTAGGAGTACTTTCCACTTCAGTGAAAACTTATGTGTGTGAGAAAGCATAACTAGCAAAAAACCCCAAACAAACCCTGAAACAACCACAACAACAGACTAGTTCTGTTAAGCCGTTTGGAGCTAAATAATTGTAACTGTGGTATTAAATTCTGAGACAGACTTGGATTTGCTCAAAGACCATTCCCGAAATCCGTCCTCATTTCTTGGTGTACACATCACATATCTGATATTTTGAATGTTTCAGGGAAACAAAATCAATTTTGTCAATGTTGTAAAGGACAGAACACCAGCCTGCAGTACACTTAAATGCTGTACAGTCCATTGGTGAACTTGCAATAAAACTAAATATCAAAATGAAACTTACATAAAAGTTAATAAACTTAGCGTGAAAGATGCTTTCAAGCATTTAGAGAAATTGCATTACCAGAAGTCATAATTACTGTAAAGCTTGTATCCTCCTTACAGAGTTGAGGAGGATATAAGTTTTTCCAAGTAGGTTTCCTAGTTATAACTATTACAGTGTATACCAGTAGGTTAAACATTTAGCTTATTACTGAAAAGCAGTGAAGATTTTAAAGTGAACATTTGACATGACTATAAATTTACACGGTACCAGGAGATTACTTAGTGTGAAAGACTAATGACCTGAATCAGGAAATGCGTTGACTTTCTCAGCTTTTCATGGATTCAGGGGTGTCATGGGCAGTCATAAACAATGCAACGTTCATTTTCTTTTAAAAACTGATGTTTTGCACTGGGTCTGGCTGAGTTGTAACTAACTTTCTTCACAGCATCCTGTGTGGTGTTGTGCCTTGCATTTGCAGATAAAACAATCTAACTAACATTTTAGGTTTTGGGGGGACAGAACTGTGGCCTTTCAGTACCTGGAGGGAGCCTACAAGAAACATGGAGAAAGACTATTTACAAGGGCCTGTAGTGACAGGAGAAGGAGGAATGGCTTCAAAGTGAAAGAGTTAGATATTAGGTTTAGGTTAGATATTAGGAAAAAATTCTTTACTGTGAGAGTGGTGACACGCTGAAACAGGTTTTCCAAAGAAGTTGTGGATACCCCATGCCTGGAAGTGTTCAAGGACAGGTTCGATGGGGCTTTGAGAACCTGGTCTAGTGGAAGGTGTCCCTGCCCATGGCAGGAAGTTTGGAACTGGATGATCTTTAAGATCCTGTCCAACCCAGGCCATTCTATGATTCTATGATTTTGGCTATTGCTGAGAAGTGTCAGCACCTTCTTTTTTTTCCCACTCTGCCCGCACAAGTTTTCTGGGGATGGGCAAGAGATTGGGAGGGGACAGAGGCAGGACAGCTGACCCAAAGAGACATCCCATACCATGAGATATCATGCATAGCTAGAAAAAGGAAAAGTAAGGGGGATGTTATTGTTAATGGTGGTTGTCTGTAAGATGTACTAAGGCCATGTTTTCCAGGAAGTGGCTGGTCACTTGCCTGCCAATGGGAAATAGTGATTAATTCCTCCTTTTGCTTCATTTATTAAACTATCTTAATCTTGACCCACAAGTTTCCTTTGTCTTTCCCTTTCTCCCCAGTCTGCAAAAGAAGGGAGAGAATGAGCAACTGTGCAGGTGTTCAACTGTTGGTCAGAGCAGACCCCCAGACATACTCTCACCATTTAGAGGTTAATTACATTGGGAGCAGTTTGGTAGAGTAGTACAGACAACACTGAGAGGACTGTTGAATTTTCCTTAAGAGAACAAAATAACTTTATTAGCAACTGATGCCCAAACAGGCCTTTCCAGGATGCTGGTTACATTTTTCACTGGGATACACTGGCTGCATCTCTAAATTTTCCTAAGTCAGAAGTTGAAGTTTCTGAAGTTTCTGAAGTTTCCAAACCCCTGCCTGATAGTTTGTTTTATATTGCCAAAGATTTGACAGTGAGCCATGCTCTGGGCCTAGGCTTCTGCTGCTCACAATTCTTCAGCCTCTTATTTGAATATAACAGCAGAAGAAACCAAAAAATGAACAAAGCTAACTTTTACCCTGATGTAAAATTGTGGAGTTTTTTTCTACAAGAATCTGTGAGATTGAATTTGTAATAGTAAATTCTGCATACTCCCTAGTGTCAGAAGAGTTGATATAAGAAAACAAGCGATCATGCCATGCTCTGAATACTCAAAATAATATTATGGCCAAAAGAGAACAAACTATATGTGTAAAGTCACAGGTTAGTTTCAGTCCAATGGCTGTTTTTAGTCTAATAGTGAAACTATGAGCCAATTTACAGTAATATTAATGCTTATAAGAAAAATTGATACAGGAAAAAAACATTAACAACTCTAAAATAAATAATTATGTGTTTAAACCTGCTAACATCTACTCTTTTATTCCAATATTCTGCCTACTCTTCCAGTGTCCCTCTGGGTCCTGAGGTTGTAACTCAGGACGACCAGAGGAAACTCAGATGTAACCAACACACCTGATACAGCCAGCAGAAAAAGAGGCAACAAGGAACAGTCCTGCTGCTCTGAGGAGATGAGGCAGGATGAGAGAGGGAAGGGCCTTCAGCTCCAAAGAGATGAATGGTCTAAGGGTCACCGCAGTGCCTGACAGGCCAGATGTTCTGATCTAGGTCAGGAGCAAAATAAATCTGGTTCTGAGATTCTTTTTTTTTTTTTTAAATTGTAATTTAAGTATAAATTGAAGTCAAAGTTTGTGATAAGGACTTGGTGCTTAAGACTGAGTCATAACTGGTCCTAAGAGACCATGAAATCTTCATTCAGCAAAGCATAATGACATAAAAGGAATGCAAATACAAGTTTATTTTGGCTGTTCTGATAAACTGAAATCCCATCAAATAGGCTTAATCTATCTTTGCAACTATCTCAGAGAAAATATGCAGGGAAAATTTACGGAAAACCAACTGCTATTATTTTAAATCTGTTTTTAGCTAATCTTGAATGATTCTAAAAGGTATTTCCATATGGTAATTTTATCTGAATTAACGTTACCTCCTATCTCATATATCCTTTACTGCAGCAGAATAAAAATTAGCTCTTTTTTCTGACATTGAGGCAGTATTTCAAAACAAACCATTATTTATTCAATACTCAAAGGCTTAAAGTATTTAGGAATACGGATTAAAAAAATGCAAAGTCTAGGTGCAGGGTGTTGGCTACACCTCTGGAAATTCTTGATGAAGCTAGCTAGCTTCATCTGTCTGATAGAGAAAAGAAAAAAACAGTCAGAGAAAAAGCTGCAGAACCCATTGTTGTCCTTTTGTCTTCCTCCCCCTGTGTACTTGTTCCTGTTTGACAGTTTTGTGCAGACACAAACTGGGCAGGCTCTTTCTGCTCCTTCAAACCTCTTCTCTCATCAGACGTGGGAGAATTTTTAGGTCTCTTTTGGTCCCATTGCAACCTGAGTGAAACCAGACAAATAAGGTTTATCCTCACTTATGATGGAGGCATTATTGTCTTTGCTGGTTTGAGTAGCTGCATTATGAAAGATTGACTTTAGTTTCCTCTACAATGCCTCAATTGTAGTCTCAATTGTAGTGTTATCTGAATAAAATAGTTAAATCACTGTACCTAACTCCAAGAGATTCTTACCACATACATAAAATATAATACAGGCAATTCAGAATTTACCATAATAGATTAAATTTGTTGTTTACTGTTTCTTGTCAATACTAAAAAAATACTGTGAAATAATTTTGGTTTTATATTGGTTTTTTGTCTCTAGCAAGAAAACTGCAGCATACTGCATGCGCACAGAGATATGCTTGACTACACTTAGCATTTAAAACTTTAAAAGTTCTCTAGAGGCTTTTGGGGTATAAACAAACAACTATATCAAGCCTTTGAAAGAGAACCCTTTTTATTGCATTTGATCTTTGTCTCACCATTTCTTTAAAATCTAGCATTTTATTGAATATAGATCCACTTGTAACTGTTCGGGGATTATTAAGTGAATAGGATTTTTGATAAATAGATGTTTTACTCCCTCTGCAACCTAATTTATCACTGAAATTGGAAGATTTAGAGTTTCCAGATATCTAGACAGGAATTCATTCACCATTTACCTCAGTTTCTCTGGTGAAAAGTGCCTTTATTATTTGACTTACAGACAGCAAAAAGGTTGAATCAGAACCAATCAGACACACAATCTTTAGAAATTTTATAGGTTGATTCAAAATAATGCTCATCTCTTGAACTCTCTGAAGCAGAACTCTTCCTTTGGAAAACTGACAACTCTATAGAACCTTAAACTTGTAGAAAGCCCATTTTTATCTGACATCCTACATTTTCCTTACACCTCTACCACAAAATATGAAGTACCAGACCTTTGTGAAGCCACATGGAATTGTTACTATCCTCAATATCATAATAAAAATGGTTTATAAAGATTAAAGGAATTGAAAGTCTCTCATGTAACACCATCTATGTTATACACAGAAAATAAGTCTGTTTGTTTGTTTGCTTGCTCAGACATGGGCAGAAATTGGATGAGAACTGCTAAATGTAAAGTCAAGATGTCAGTTTTTATGGCTGTTGCATCCAGGATTTTTCTCATTAGAGGTCAGGGTAATTCTATTCTGCACTGAAATTCACTCCTAAACCTTTAAACCCCTGTATGGTTTTGGCACATGTAATAAGCCAAGGGAAAAGTTGTTCTCTATTGACAAGGTTGTAAAGAGGAAGGTGTAGAGTTTATAGGTGATTACCTCAAATTACACTATTACCTTATATTACCCCAGTCTTTTAAATTGGTGCTGTGAAGCAATCCAGTGGATTTTTTACGGTAATACCATATGGATACAGAGTGCCCTCTGGTTTTCAGTGTTGAATGTCTCTTTCTTCT
Source organism: Chiroxiphia lanceolata (assembly GCF_009829145.1). Classification (NCBI taxonomy): domain Eukaryota; kingdom Metazoa; phylum Chordata; class Aves; order Passeriformes; family Pipridae; genus Chiroxiphia; species Chiroxiphia lanceolata. Next base: position 107,005,751 of record NC_045638.1, on the reverse strand, counting down.
ATATGGAATATTCATCTCCTATTCTTATGTGTCCATCCTATTTGGATAAAATCTGGTAGGTTTCATACACTGGAAATTAGCTCAGAGAAAAAAAAAATAAAAGGGAAATACTGCTTACATAAAAGAAATTAAAAAAAAAAAAAAACCAAGGCAAAAAAAGAAAAACACTTGAAAAGGAGATTAAATGCCTCTAAGCATCAAAGTGGAAGTTCAAACTAGAAGCATAACATTCAGAAGTTTTTAATATATTGTGTTACCTAGATCAGTAATTCTCCAATATTTTTATGATTAAAATTACTTACTGTGTACAGAAGAAATTCCTTTGTTAAATGGTTTTACTTCTCTTTTCACTGGAGGGCTAAAAACAAATTTAGAATTCATATGGGTAGTTTTAAGATAACATACCCAAACAATGTGGTTTACTGTTTGGTATTGTAGCACATGGAGTTTGTATTGTTTCAAGAAAGGAAATTTTAAAGTAGATGTAGCTCTACAGTATTAAACAAATAACCTCAGAGACGGATATACTTTAACCAGCATTAAAATAACTGAAATGATTTTTATTGGAGAAGCCTGTTGACCACAGAAGATGGACAGAGGCTTAACACCTTACTTTAGGCAGCTACAATGAAATGAGAGGAATCTGACCTGAAAAAGGAGGGCAAGATACCAGGGAACGCTGGGTGAGTGCAAAGGGTTCTTTCCTCCCCTGCATTCTGCCAGGATTTGGAGGTCTGATAATTTACATACCCTGTTCATTGGGCGTCCAGAATAATGGGTATAAAAAGAAGAAAATAATGTTTTAATATTCAGGACAAAATGAACACAGCAATATTGAAAGAAACCAAAATAGTACTTTTTGCTTATAAAGATGAAATGTAAATCTGGAATGGTTGGAGTTTTTCTCCAGCATTTTGTCAAATTGGCACATCCCTTTTAAACATGCTGATTTTGACAAAACTGTTCTCAATGAAAAATCTTCTCACCTTTTATGTACATCTGAGTTATGATTTTAACTTATCTTTTCAGTATTTCCTAGACGAGTTCTTCTGGGTTTTATTTTTACATTTTACCTGAGTTTTCTGCAATTTACAATCTAATTAACAAGTATGGAGTGTGCCATTAATTCAGATGCACCATTCTTTCTTCCCCCAACTTCCCTCGAATTCTGGAATTTATTTTTTAAAAGATTGGGTAAAGCAAATTATATATTTCACTATCAGTCCTTATTACACTAGGCAGCATTATCAAAGATCTTATTTATGCAAGTTTGAGACCACAGTAAACCCAAGAATTCTGTCCAGGAAAACACAGTCCCTTCCTTTCAACCTGTTATTCGTGTCTTTTCTGTAATTTTCATCATCCTTGCAGTGAAAGTTGTTCTTCTCACTGTCTGTGATCAGTCTCACAAGAGGGTCCACCCAACAGTGTCTCACCAGTCTTGCCTCCTGCTACAGAGGCAATAAATTTCCTTCCACCCCAGGAAATTCTCTTTTCCTGGCACTAAGCTGTATCAGCCCTTATCATGTTGCACTGTGGGGGCAGACACCTGTATTTTTTTCTTGCCTTATGGATATCAGCTTAGGTTGTTAGTTTGCAGTGCTCATTTACATCAGTTTTATTTCTCCTAGCTCTGTTTTCTTCGATCTTCTTATGAGTCTTTCTCTGATCACTTTGTTTCTTGTGTTCTTCGTACACTCATACACGTGTATTGTCATAACTTTCTTGCATCTGTGATCTTCATATCGGAGACACTTTACACTGTTTTTTAAGGGTCTCATGTACTGATTTCCAGTATCATTTAATGATACTGTGGATGTCAAACAGGAAACTTTCTGCACTTGGGTTTCCATAGATGTTGATGATGATGGTGATGTTATGACATATTCAGAACTAGATTTTTCATAGCATATCTTCAAAATAAGCTTTTGCATCCTATCCAAGTATCTGTTAATTTCTTTCTTCTTATATTTTCTTCTCATTGTCAGCTACATGCTGGAATTAATTATATTTTCTTTTTGTTGAACCTACCTCTAAGGTTCTCTTTATGGTTATTTTTCTATGGATAGTGAAAATTAATATGAGAATCTATGTGTTCTTTGTTAATAGTTTTTGTGTCTTGCAAATAACAATAAAAGTATTTTGCAAATAAAGTTCACCTTTAAAACAACTGTTGTAAAACAACTGTTGTAAAACAACTGCAAAAGTGATACTGTTGGATTAACTGCAGTGAAGAGTTAAATTACTTAGAATTTTGAAAAAAAAAATTTCAGATTAAAATAAAAAGAATTTTGAAAATATTTTTGTGGATCCAAGATTTTACCCTTCAAGCTTCATGTGGAGTGACCCTAAGAGGAATTGCTGGGACTACAATGAAATTATGACATCATTAAGGCAAAAACCTACTCAAGTTGTTGTAAGTTTACAAGCTGTATAAGAAGAAAATTCAAAATGTCACTGGAATTAGTTTCTTGGGATGGAAAATTCTTACGTATCCCTTGATTTGGTGCAATAGAGCTGGGGCCTAGTTTTGTGGTTCATAAATACAGAAAGGTCAAGTAAAACACAGAAAGAAAACAAAACAGAAACTAAGGAAATTTAAATTAGACTAAGTGTTCAATGAGCTACACCTCTCTAAATCATGTGATTTAGCAGAATATTGCCACACTGAACAGAAACAAGGAAAAAAAAAAGATTAACATGATTGCATATAAAAGCAAACTAGACCTTCAAAAAATTTAGTAGTAATAGTAAAACCACCACCACCACTTATAATAATAATAATAATAATAATAATAATATCACTTTAAAATATTCTCTTAATTTTTACAATGATGTATCACCTGTCTGACTAGCTGCTTCTAGTAAGTATTCACTTCACTAAAAATCCTACTTACAGCTTGTTATCAAGCCTTGTTTGTGGTCTAGGAGAGCCTCAATGAAACTTCAGCTGATTTAGGGTCATAAGCTACCCATCAGCCTATCTAATTAGTTGTGTTTCTTGCTTTTCTCCCTTTTGTCTGTTCTTGCACAAATTTACTATCAGTTCTGGCTAAAAATTTCTGGCTTTCTGTATATTAGTGTTTTCTTTGTGACTGCAAGTAATACAACTTCCTACCAAAAAAAAAAACCCAAACCCCAAAGCCTCCACAAAGTTTTTGTTTGCTTTATTTCATACTGTGTAATTGTATAATATTCCCCAATTCATCATCACTCTCTGAAGGTAGAAGTCCTTTCAAATACAGTGCAATAGAAGTTATAAACTGAGCATGTATAATGATTATTTTCTTTCAGATTTTTTTTGTCTGCAGCAGATGTGAATAGGATACACAGGAAAACAAGGTCAAGGCAGATGGAAAAGAGGAATCAAGAGAAATCTGTAGAGACCCCATTTACTTGTAGTATTGCCATGACACATCAAAGAGAACTTTACACAAGAGGAAGCAGGGTCTCAAATGACATTTGTAAAAATATTTTGGGTTTGGGACACAATGTTATTTTTATATGTTTTCGTCCTTGCAACATTAAATGTTAACGAAAACTACATCCTTATTTAATGTGCTTATTATTGACATGATTCTTACTCCTCATCTCTCAAAACTGTATTTTCATTGCTTAGTTTGTTGTACTCCTTTTGGAATCCCTTTGTTTCACCTATATAATGAGCTTGTTTTCCATTGTGCAGTGTCTCAAAACAGTTTCAATTTTCTCAAGCCCTTCCACTTTACCTTTGAGAGTTTAAATGTGCACATATTCATTTCTAAGAGCTGTTGCTTCCTAGATTTGTATCCAGTTTTCACAAAAGAGGTGTGATGGCTTTATTAAAAAGTGCTGTTTATGTTGATGTTTGTGTTCATTTGGAAATGATTGCAGATGATTGCATTCCATCTTAAACATATTTTGTCTATCCCTAAGTACTGTCTGTAGTGAAGGCCTTCCCAGAGAAGCAGTGTTTGACTGCCACCTATTTCAAAGCTCAGTAACCTTGCAAAATGGGAATGGAATTTTGAGTCTATCACAGATGGCGTAATAATGCCTAAGAGTGTATATCAACTTCCATGAGCTAAAGTAGCTGGAAAAGAAGAGTTTGGCTTTCAAGCAGAGATTATAATGCATATAGTGATACATTTACATAACTGCATAGGAACAGAGAGATCTGTTCACACCAAGCAAAACACACACTGAGTTATTATCTGTACACCTCTTTCCCTGCAGAATATGACTTCAGTGGTAGTTAAGAACAATAGAATAAAATAATTTCATTGAAATTTTCTCACAGATGTTCTTCTTCTAAAAACTGCTCTGTAGGACTCCTTTTCAGCATCTATTTTTTCTTCTATTTGAAATTAACTGGAGGTTTAAAGACTCCATGGTAATTGTCACAATGTTTATGTGTATCAGTGATCTTTGTAATGCAGAAGTAATATATTCATGAAGAGAGGAAACTACACAAGTTGCTCAGTTTTTATGACCAGTTTTTATGACAAATGCTTGAAGAAATAAGTTTTGCATCTCAGGATTATGACTTGAGTGAGGATACCCTGGTTTCAGAACTCCCACACCTTCCCTGGCTTGGACTGTGCTACCACTAGCAGGTGTCTGCAACCTCCTGACAGGTTTGAATTTAGTCACAAGTAACTTTTTGAACTTCAGTTGTATCCGTCGTTGAAAGCAGTAGGGATCTCAAGTAAGTTACTTCTGGAGAAAGTTGTGGTTTTGCACTATAAGTTACTCCCTTTAAAATGCCAGTCTCAGTGCCTTGGCTTTACTTTGAATATATTAAAGTGGTTCATTTGGACTGCTCCAACCTTTTATAGCTGAATGCACCCTGTTCTCTGTGATCAGCCAGCCAACATGTTAATGGAATGTAATTTGAGTTGCACATAATTATCTGGATGGGAGAGTACCATGCTTGTGTACTCTAACGCATAGCTGGATTATGTAGCTTTACTATTCAAAGGAAATGGGAACATGAGTTACATGCTGTGTGACTGAAATGAGTAGGACCCATAGGTTCAGTCTGATGCTTAATAAAGTGGCCTGCTATAGTTAATTCACTTGTAAAATAGGATTTATAATAGAATCATTTAAACTGGGAACTGCAACTTACCCCCATCTACCAGTAGCTATGAAAATATTGTCATATGGCACCACGTTGAAACAGAAAAAAAGTTCAGCAGTATATGTTGTAGTACAGATTCTTTCATATGCCTAATGTAATAACTCTTTAATGGGTAATTCATTGTTTTTACAGTATTTGTTGATGGGGAAATCTAAGAATGCACCTATTGTACATATTGTCATAGAATTAATAAGTTTTGTACATAATCAGTCTTTGAAGAAGCCTTTTGAAATAAATATTTGCAAAATGAAAGCAGAGTCAGATGGTATTTTCTTTCCTTTAGTAATTTTTTTAGATGATATGTCGATAAATATCCGTCTTTATCTGGTGTCCACAGACACTCTCAGACTAAATTAAAAGTGGTGCTGGAGGAAGAAGTGTGGGTGGAAAAGTGAGCTTGGAAGGAAGGCCTTGTTTGGTTTTGATTTCTGTAAACATACCTTTTCTTTTTTTAGACTTGTCTACATTTTCAGAGTCATACTCTAATCATATGCAACCTAAATACAGGTAAGTAGCAATATGAAGTGACCACCAGTATCAAAATATTCACTTCTGGAATTCCATGTGTTGTACAAGACACTTGACTGACTTTCTGGGCCAGTGACTCAGTCAGTTTTGAGGGTCCCATGAAATCTGGAGGGAGAATTCATCCCCTTTGTCGCTGTATGGAGAGGGACATTGTTGTTGGGCAAGTTCATTTTAGACCTCAGTAGTGCTTTCAGACACTGAAGTGGCTTCTCTTCAAGCTGGTTAAGGCCTTCAAAATGCCTCTGTGAGGGTCTTGAGGACGTACTGAGCAATATGTGCTCTTGTGAGATCCCACCTGGACTGCTGTGTTGGAATCAGGAGCTCCCAGCACAGGAAGGACAGGAACTTGCTAGGGTGGTCCAGAGGAGGGATCACAAAAACGACCAGAGGGCTGGAGGAAAGGCTGAAAAAGTTGTTGTTGTTCAGCCCAGAGAAGAGAAAGCTCTGGAGAGAATTTTTTGTGGCCTTGCACTGACCAAAAGGGTCTCACAAGAAAGATGGAGAGAGGCTTTAACGGGTCCTGTAGTTACAGGGTAATGGTTTTAAACTGAAAGAGTGTAAATTTAAATTAAATTAGATATAAGAAAGAAAATATTCTGAGGGTGATGAGACACCAGAACAAGTCGCTCAGATAACTTGTGGATACCCCACCATTGGAGGTGCTCAAAGTCAGGTTGGATGGAGCTTTGAGCAACCTGGTCTAGTGGAAGGTGTCCCTGTCCATGGCAGGAGGTTGGAATGAGATGATCTTTAAGGTCCCTCCCAACACAAACTGTTCTATGATTCTATGAAAGAAGAATTAAAGAGAGAAAATCAAATATAGAAATGATGGAAAAGTAGAGAAGATTTTGAAAATGGACTGAGTTGGAGTAAAAAACAAGCAAAGAAAGTAGGGAAAAGATGTTTTTCAAAAAGTAAGAAAAAAGATTAAGTCGGAAAATGAAAGTGTTGTAAGTACTGGGAAAGGAAAAAAATCAACTGTGAAATGGATGTTTCATAATTGTTTTACTTTTATGTGAAATATTCTGTATTTTTCCAAATTTTAAGGCAAAATACAAAATCTACAAGAGGCATATTATGCCAACATTGTTAGTATTGTAAAATCCAAAATCAAATAAATTTTTGTCTGGCAGCAGAGAGCCTGAACATAATTTATATGTCACCAGAATATGCTAAAATCATCAAAAATTGACACCAAACAACACTCATCCATTGGCTTCATGCCCTTTGTTTATCCTTTTAAATGTTAATAGTTATCAGAATCCCCTGTATAAACAGCTGGATTCCACCTTTTGTTTGGGAGGATGGTGGTGGTGGTGCTAAAATACGTAGGATCCAATGAAATGCTTTCATGACTTTCACTGAAATTATTAAGATCTGTCTGCTAAAGACAGAATCTTAAAAAGAAGGTTAATGAGTTGAAAAAAACAGTTTTATGAGACTGATTGTATTTAAAAACTTGTTTCAAGAGATATGGCATTATAAGAAGGATATGGTTTCTAGTTTGTTAACATCAATCTAGCACTATGTTTGTACCATAATTTAACTATTTTATGCTTTAGTCAGTAACCAAATTGTTATTCTATTTGTTCCAAGAGGTGAAGGAAAAATTTCCCCTCCTCTTACACGGTTTACAAGCATCTGCACTGTAAACAATGACTTTCCATACACAGGATTAAACACTGAGAATGGTACTGGAACTGCAAATCCTTTTATTAATTATGGAAGATGTCAACTGAAAAACTGTGTTACAAATGAATATAATGACATTTTTGGAGCATTGATTATTATTGTTAATATTGAAAACCTACTATATGGATTCATCATATAATAGCTGACTCTTATCATAAATGGAGTATTGAATGCTACATTTATATCAGTCCTTTCCAGGCAGGAGCTGTGGCATAATTGCATCACAGAATATATATGCTAACCTGGAAGGAGGCAAATTAAATTTATGTTTTCTTCTGTGAGGAGATGAAATATCTATTTGTTTACTTTATCAAAGTGTTGTTAGAAATCACATTTTTGTGCATTTTTACAAGCTTTCTTTCTGTTTGGTGTTTAAGATGTACAGATAATCCCTTTGACAAATACAGAAGGAGGAGGTACTTTAGAGCAAAGCATGTTTTCCTGTTAACAATATTTATATTTTTACACAGAGAAGTCACAGGTGGGTTTATATACCATTTCTTATAATTATATTGGTAAATAAACAGTTCCTATAGTTACTCACATGTTTCTTCTCAAACATATAAAATATGTGAGTGAGCACATGCACGTGATTGTGCCTGAAATAGGGTAAAGAAAGGGAAATATATCACATGACACATTAGCTGAGGTGTACCTACAGTCATTTGTCCACAGTTAATGGACCTATCAGTGATATCATTCATATAAACTCCGGTGATTTTGCTTTAGAATGTGTCCCCATGTTACTACTGATATTTTGGGTAAAGGCAGGCAAAATCTAATGATGCAAAATAGATTTTGCAACAACTTAAAGGTGCTAAAATATGAAATACATTTAATTATAGAAGACATGCTGCATCTTTAGTTTTGGATCAAATCTCTTTGTTTAATTTTCTGCATGTAGTAATTTACTTTGTTCAGATTAGCAATTAATTTCACCCTTATTTTCTAGCAGAAGAATTCTTCTAACTCTGAAACAATATTGACTTAGGAAGAAACATGTCTTAGTTGATTCTACATGCACCTAGTGTCATTTACTGCAGCTTTCTAGATTTTCCTCACGGACCCTGTATACCATAAGATTTTTTTTTTTCTAAGATTAGGTATACAAACCACTATTTCTGTTTCTAAGGTGCCAAATATTGCACACAATTTTCTGTCAGAGTTTTACTAACCTGAAACTCCTCTCTTTCTGGAATACTTACTTGAAACTACCCCACGTTTTTTAATTATTTTAGTGGAAACAGTTGTGAAAACACAAGTCCAGCCTTTAGTGAAGTTTAAATACTTTCAGCAGTATGGTTTAAATCCATTAAAACCTTTTTAAACAGAAAGAGTGCTTGAGTAGGACAAGATGAAGTTAGAATGAGATCTTGTGGAAACAAATAGAACACAAAATTACCAACCTGCAAAAGCCACAGAATAAAATTGTGGAGTGTAAAGAGCAGAGAGTCATAATGCAGGAATTCTGAAAAAAAAAAATGTTTAAGACAGAATATTGCAAATGTCATTGCCAAACCCACTTCTGCTGATTGCAATTACATGGAGTCAAGATTACTACAATTGCATACAATTTCTCACATCTGAAAAGTTTCTATGAAAATTAACATGCTGAGAAGTTGGAGGTTTTGGGCTTTTTTTTCAGTCAAGAAACTGAGAGACAGTATACTGGAAAAAAATGTTTAAAACTGAGTTTGAAAATGGGGGGGAGCTTAAAAATCTTGTTATATGTTCTGTCTAAAGGAATATATATCTTAGTGACTGGAGAAAACAGTTTTGTGACTTATTAAACAACTATAATTTGCAACTTACACCTAAATAGCAGCAAATTGCTTTTAGTCAATATCTAACTATGCTGACTGCTATGATAATCTTGGAAAAAGCATTACAGAAATAGTTTCGTGAGGTGAGTCAGTTTAAATTGTACTAGAAAATATTCATCTTTAAATGACTTCTAGATGCAAACAGCAACTGTTGCTTGCACGTTAATAAACAGAAACCACATTTGCTGTTGTGATTAATATATGTTTAAGTTTGTCCCCCCATATCTGAAAGCAGACGAGATTGTCCATTCTCTTACTCATGATGTATCATTTAGGGCCTGGACATTTTATTTTTTTTTGGCAATATAACATAATAGTTAAGATATCCTCAAAGGCTCTAACATGCTTTGTGCCTTATTACAGTCATAAAGATTTTTTTAAAATGAATTGAGCAGATTATGGCTGTACTGCTTTTTCCTGTAGCTTCCAACAAGGCATCCATTCCTCTGTAGGCTGGAGGTGCTGTGGTAATTACAGCTACAAGGGAGGATGCTTTAATCCAGCTATAATATAGTTTGAGACACAGAATCTCCATGCACTTCATGGGGACACAAAGAGCAAAACTATTCACAGGAATTCAAAATCCAAGTACATCCTGGATCTCTTCAGTGGCATAGTGGCAATAACTGTCTCACTGATAGCAGCTTTACCATTTGAATTGCTTTCCTAATTTCTGTGGAGCCAGCATTTACATAGAATTAGCTTGTATGATTGCAGTGTATTTTTTCTTAATGTTAGTACTCATTAGAACACACACACTTTACATCAGGATCTCTGTCCCCCCAAAAATCTGTGTGCAGCTCTACATTTCTCTGTATTAAATATTATCAAACGTTTTATCTACAAGTCACTGTTGCAAGTTCCACATTCACACCTTATCTTCATTTTATCACCTTGATACCATGGTGCTGTCAGAAAATACTGTACTTTTAGCAAGAGTTGATACTTAGTGTGTTTGTTATCACAAAAGCTGTTCTTTGGTTTTTTTTTTTTTTCACCTTTCTTCTCCAACTCCTTATTGTCAGTGATGGTAAACTACATGGAACTCTTTATGTCATACTTGGAGCACATGTGGAAGGTCTGCATAATTCTTCCAGTGTTTAGCATTGGACAGAGATGCCATTTAATTGGTTTTCTGAGTACCACAGCTTTACCCTCATGAGATGCAAAGCAGTGCCTCACCTGTCAGCACTTGTGGATGCAGCTGTTCCTTTCCTCTGATACTACAGTACCAGGGGTTCTTTGCAATGAAAAAGTATTTGCCTACTTGTTTTTTTGTGGAAAAAAAAATATAAATTTCATGAACATGCAGGTAAATATGAAGGAAAAGGGTCATAGATATAGACTCAACTTATTTAGGTTGATTCACCTTGAGGTTGTAGATGACAACACAGTTTAATCACAGTTGAAAAGCATCATCTACTATCATTAGTTCAACTGAACCCCAGCCCAAGTATTCTTTCTATCTGTGAACAAATAATGTTTTTTCCAATTTCTCTTGGGTCTGTAAAGCATTTTCAGTGACACGAATAATGTTCATTCTTAACAATACATTTAAATATAGGAACTTTCTATTGATTGAAATTGTCTTAAGCTGGAAAGCCTGACAAAAAACACTATGCTGAGAAATGGAGATATGAATAAAATGCTATAGAATGCATTTCTTTAAATTAGGAAAAATAACTATTTCAAAATCAGTTGCCCAGGATTACTTCATCTTCCCTGTTATGTTGCACTGACATTCATTTTTATTAATTTTACAGCTGGCTTTCTGAATGCACAGCACTCACCTATTAAAGGGTTCGCAATGTTCAAGTTATTCCCTTCCCTAGTTCTTGATCTTTTAAAATTTCCAAGGTTCCTGCTACAGAAGACAATTATAGAACTGTGCCATATGCTTATTACATATGCCAAGCACTTTGGAGAAGCTCTCAGTGTCGTGCTCTGCAGATCTGTGCAGAAAGTGCTACTCTGAGATTTGTGCAAATTGTTACAGCTGGAAAAAAAGGTCTTTTAATTATAAAACAATAATGGAGCCGTGTTGGACTTCTTCGGGGAAACCTGACACAGATGTTTGAGTAATGGAACCCAGTTATTAATTGACAGAATTAGCCCTGCCCTGTAAGCTGCTCCTGGCATGAGGACCCCATTGACTTCAGCAGGGCTCTGCAAGGGCACTGTGCCTTCCAGCCAGATGGAGCACTTTGCAGGGTCAGAGATTAACTGTACCATTTGAGGTAGATAAACAGTGACACAAACAGCTGTGTCAGCCTTCCAGCCTTCAGTGCAGCCGTCATATTATCTAGAATTTCTCACTACTTATTTTTTATTGCTATCATGTTCAAATTGCTGGATGTGCCTATAATTTGGTGAGATTTTATTCTGGATGTGAAGAGCCAGATTCTCAAACAGTTAGAGTTCCAATGAGGGGAAATTAAATGTAACTAGCTATCAAATTCTCACTGCAAGATAGAATGGATTGAGGATTATGACCTATATCTCTGTTTTACGCAGTAAGAAAGAGTGTCACAGTGGTTGGATGGTCAATTTAGTGTCTGCTAAGGCTTTTTCTCTAAAAGCAGATTACATCTTCTGGGAACTATGAAGAAAGGCACAGTAGACAGTCTGAAAATCTATGAACTGTCCGAAAAACTCACTATAGAATCACGGACCTCTTGTTTATATTGAAAGTTAGGCTAGCATTTGCATGGTGAAATCCTCTGATCCAATATAAGAGAGAGCATGTGGAGAAGCTTTAGGTTTGAGTTCCAAATGAGAGAACAGCACAGTATTGCACTTATATGTCCATGTCCATACTTCAGTAATCCTTCACTGGTAAGAATCTGACAATATCCAAAACACGCTGTGCAGATTGATAATGTTATTCTGAAGTATTCAGGGAACAGTAACCAGAAAAAATCAGCTCTCTTAAAACAGGTACGTTTTCCTGTACAGTATTACATAAAAGAAACTTGGGGAGTGGGAGGGGGAAACCCCCAACAATCACAAAAATACACCACCAACCAACCAACCAACCAACCAACCCACCAACCAAAACCAAACCAAACAAACAAAAAAAGGCAACAACAACAATAAAAACAAAACCAACCAACCAAACAAAACACACACACACAAAGCAAACAAAAAAACCCCAAGAAAATAAAACCAGAAAATAAAAGCAACAATACCAATCAAAAACTTCAAAAAAAATTACTAAGAGAGTTAGTCTGAAGTCCTTCAATTGCCTTGCTATTTTCTTCTCAGTTCTTCAGAAGATGTAATTGAGACTCTTGATTTTCAACAGCCAGAATCTCACAGCTGAATCTCAGACTCAAATGAATTCTCATACCTTTCTCTCCTTACTTTAAAGCTAAACTGTGTTTAAAAAAATGCTCAGACTAACACTTTGACATATGATGTTATTTTATTTTTATAATTTATTATACAAAGTATGGTAAACTCTTGTACCATGTATAAGTGACCATTAAAACACACAGGACTGTGTTTGAAATACCTTCACCAACTTATAAAGCATAGGTTTTGTGCTTGCTATGAAGTATTTTCTTTCTGTCCATTACAGCTGATACTACATTCTAACAGGATTTTTTTATTACAGAATGGATTTAAAAAAAAACCAAAAACAAACCAACAAAAAATATAGTCCATTATGATCTTATTTGTATGTGAATTACTCTTGATTTTATATTACCATATAGATTCTGTAAGGTAGAACCTAAAATAGTAGAAAAATTAGACATCACAAGAATCTTTCAGAAAGATAAGGTGAAACAATTAAAGGTAACCATAAAGGAAGTACATTAGATCTTTCTGTACAGGTTATTATTCAGGCATTAAATGCTCATCAATCTATTTCAGTCAAAAGTACATTTCTAATTATGACTTTTGGTTTTAAAAAACTTAAATGATCTTCATCTATTTCTTACAGCCTTGATACCACTGAACTTCACATTTATAAGAATAGCCAATGAGCACTTTCCTTCTCTGTAATCATAGAATCACAGAATAGTTTGGGTTAGGAGGGTCCTGCAAAGATCATGTAGTTCAACACCCCCTGCCTGGTGCCTTGGTCTCTGATTCTTGCCCTCAAGCTTTCGACCTGCTCACATTCATTCTTCAGAGGCAGCAGTTCACAATTCTTGATGTAGAGGGCAACCCCTTCAACCCTCCTGTCTCGCTGTCCCTTCTGAACAGCCTGTGGTCATCAATAGCAACACTCCAACCACGAGATGTGTCTCACCAAGTAGGTCATAGCTTTCCAGTAGCGCAGTGGCTGAATGCGCTGGTGTGGAGCCATTTCAGCTGGGCATTGTCACCTTCTTAGAGGAACAGACCTGAATTCCTTTGAGGTAATTCGCTTGTGTTCCTCCATTGACTCCTATTACCTTGGGAGCCTCCAGCTTTTCACCATGAGACTTCCAGTGTTCTACAGTGCCCCCAGCACACATCAGACAAACAGGTAGAGGGACCTCACCAGCACTCCGTCCCTCTAGCCTTGGTGGGTCATGTCACAGTTTACCATGGACAAGCCTGATAATATCCCCCTCCCCCTCAAGTCTAGTTTAAAAGTCTGTCAATTAACCCCACTAACCTGTGAGCAAAGACTCCCTTCCCTCTTTGAGAAAGGTGAATCCCATCTGACACCAGCAGGCCTGGTGCCATGTAGGCCATTTCATTATCAAAAAAAAACCAAAATAAAATCACAGCAGTGAGACCAGCCACAAAGTCATGTATTAATAGACTGGGTCCACCTGTGTCTTCCAATGTTGCTGTTCCACAACTGGAAGGATAGAGGAAAAAATCACCTGTGTTGTGTATTCTCTTACTAACAATCCCAAGGACCTGAAGCCTCTTTTGATTGCCCTTGGACCACACATTACAGCTTCATTGCCACCCACATGGAAAAGCAGTGCTGGGTGATATTCCAAGCCTGTTCCAGGAAAGGGAATTACCTAGTGATGTCCTTAACCCAGGCCCCATGGAGGCAACAAAGCTCCCTAACAGGAGGGTCTCTCTGGAATATTGGATGCTCTGCTCCCCCCAGAAGGGAGTCACATACAACTATAAACCATTTTTTTTCTTTATGGAGGTGGTTGTGATACAAGGGATGGGCCTTTCTGATTTTGGCAATGCCTCTAGTGCAGATGGACTCTCACCAATATCATCCATTGACTGACCTTCCACATCCTCATACCTGCTCTACAGATGCAGCTGGGAAGGTGAGGTGGGCAAGGAGAGGGTTTGTCTGCTGCCCTGAGCATGGACTTGTCTCCATTCACTCCATTCCTCTAAGCTATTGTCCTCTGCCTGGTGGGAGGATGGTAAGGATATCCTCCATAGGTTTTTTCTTGTGCCTGTCCCTATTCCTGTCTCAGGGAGGCCAGACCATGGTCCACCAGCCTCTCTCTCTCTCAGGTTCTCCATTGCTCTTTAACCTTTTTACTTCCTCTTGTAGACCTGCCACCAGAGCAAATCCTTACTCTGTTTTATATTTTCTTTGCAAAACATAAATGCTTTTGGTCAATAGATCAGCCCACCCACTGCAGTAACATGTACTTCACTCAGTACTACACGATTTCATCAGGTTTGTTACACTTGCCTATAGCAACTTGATCTGTGTTAAATTTTCCAGCTTTATTAGTTATACTTCAGTCCACTTACTTACTTAGAACATTGGTTATATTGGCAGGTTTCATGAGAAATCTTGGTTTGCATGTCTGGTGATTCTTTTTAACTAAACAGAGTAATGGAAAAGAAGGAAATTGTCCACTCTCAGACAGTCAATGTCATTAAATCCTTTTTTTTTTTTTAGGGTAATATTTGAAGCCAATAGTTGTAAATTGCTTTCCAATGAGATATTAATGATTCCAATGTAGAAGTCAGAGGTTTCTGTTAATTTAGGCACACTGATATTTTTTTTAAGTAAGAAATCTAGAAAGCAAAAAGCAGCAATTCTTAACCCATAAAATTACTGCTCTTTCTCCATGTGATTAACTTCCATAAGCTTACTTTTTGGGCAGAAAATACCTTTAAGACTTTAGGGATTCTGTGATGTGACAACAGTTTTTACATGAATTTCCACACACATTGCAACAGACTTTATTCAGTGGAAGTAATAGTGATGTGTTGGACAAGATACTAATAACACATAGTTCCCAGGGGTGTTCATAATTATGATACACACTAAGATTACAGGTTGCCTCAGCATTTTGCTGTGATTTTTTGCAGATATTTGTACTGAGTCTGGCTGGGATAATGATAATTTTTTTCACAGCATCCTGTATTGTGCTGTGATTTAGAATTGTGACTAAAATAGTGTTGGTAACACACTGATGTTTTGACTGTTGCTGAGCATTCACTGCACAGCCTCTGAACTACCAGCTGTGTGGGTGTTTAGCTGCTGGTCAAGGTCAACCTGGAACAATTGCCTTTGTTAATTGCCTTTGGAATCATCGAATAATTCCAGTTGGAAGGAATCTCAAGAGGTAATCTCAGCCCAGCCTCCCGCCCAAAAAAGGGCCAGATCTGGGATCAGATCAGGTCTTTCAGGTCTTTGTCCAGATGGGTTTTTAAACTTCCAAAAATGAACATTGCGCAACCTCTCTGGCAACTGTCTTCTCTCCTTGACTCTGTTCAAAGGGAAAAAGGGTTTTTCTGTTTTCAGATATAATATCTTTTTCTCAGTTCATGTCCATCGTCTCAGATCCACGTGACACGTTCCTTAGTGAGGAGAAGCCTAGCCCTGTCTATTTGATGACCACCCCATAGGCAGTTGTCTCTCATCCAGGCTGAACAAATCCATCTTCCCCACCCCCTTATTGTAAGGTGTGTTCCTCAGCCCCTGACCAGCTTGGTGATCCTCTGCTGAACTTGCTCCAGTTTGGCAGCGTCTCTCCTGTACTGGGGAGGCCTGAACTGGACACAGTAATTCATACATGGTCTGTTTAAAGAAGAAAAATCATTCATAAACAAAATGAGATTGTACATCCTTTTTTTCCTCTAGGTCATTCACAAAGATGTTAAATAGTCCAGTCCCAGTGTATATCCTGAAGAAACTCCACCTGTTACTGACCTTGAGCCAGAGGAATAATCACTAAACAGGCTGACTAAAGGACCCAACTTGTTTCTCACCCATCCAGTAGATCACCTGGCTGGACCACAATGTACCAGGCTGCATTCAACAAGGATGATGGAAAAGATCACACCAAAAGCCTTCTCAAATAAAGACTGTCAATAGTCACTACTCTCCCTTCATCCACAGGTATTATTATTTCAACTTAGAAATCAAACAGGTAAGTCAAATATCCTCTACCCTTGAAGAAGAATAACACAAAACACAAAATTTATGTTTAATATTTCCTTTTGAGATGCTCTCATCGCTTTCCTTGTTATCAGCTCTCATGTCTATATTATTCCACTGAAAGTGAATATCTGGAATTCTCTTTATTACCTGTATAATGCCTTCTAACAAACAATAGGTTGACTACAGTGGGCTAAAGCCAGATATAGCTTAAGCTTGTGAAAATATGTTACTCAGACAAATATTTCCCACATTTTAAGCAAAAGAGACAGCTCCGGTTGCAATAGCAGATTATTAATAATTGTGAATCACATGTGATACACAGCAGGGAGTTTTGGATCTGTCTTTTCATTATGTATTGTATTATTTTTGAGAAAATAGGCCCTGGGAAATCAGTACTTCACTGAGATTTTCTGCAGCTTTAACCTTTTAAGTGATAGAGTTGCTATGTAATCACTAAAAACAAAAAGACCTGCATTAAATTCCTTTTGAAGTAATTTTTTCCTCTGAAGAAAAATTCAAATAATAAATTGACTTTTTTCTTCTTCAAAGCCAGACAATATATGAAGAGATTTTTCTGGTATTATTCATTTCCTCTAAGACATCATACGCAAGTTGTGTCAGAAGTTTGGCATTATTTTCTTTTTCAGCATGAAAAATATCATGCTAAAATCTTTTCTGATACACCTATTTCCCTTTATCCAACATTTGTCCTTGAGCAACCAATGAAGGAAATTACGAGGGCTTTTCATTGTAGTAAAAAGGTTCATTGTAAGTGCTCCTCACCTTGTCTTGAGCTTGAAACTCACTGAGAAGGTTTCATCAGGCCATTGTGATTCCTTGGCAATTTTAATTGCAGAAAAGATAATGTACAGTGTATGTTCCTATCTCTAAAAAGCCTAAGAAGCAGCCTAAGCCACTGGCTATGTCTGAATCAGTTCACTTTATGTCATGAGTTGATGCATCAAACTCTTCCATTTGACAATGCTTCATCTATTTGTTTCATCTCATATAGCATTCAAGGGATTTTTTTTTTCCGGTGGGAACACTCTACAATCACAAAAGACCTTGAGGGTAGATGATTCTGTAGAATTCCTTTACTCTCAGCACCTCTTTTATTAGTTGACTTAACCAGAAAATACCTGTAGGCTGTGGCAATATTTGGGTTTCAACCCCCATCACATTTATTGGAACTTACGTCTTCTTCCCACCCCTGAAGTCATCAGCTATTATGGATTGTTTGAGTTTTAGATAGAGTTGGATGATGAATCATCAACTGAGCTATCAAATATCTATTTCCCCAGGCATTTAGACATTTTGAACTTTCCTTTTACTCTTTCAGTGTGTTACTCACAACGTAGAGACTGTAGATTTAGGCCATATCTTCAGAGCTTGCTTCAGGTTCTTTCATGTGCTTTCCCTGCACTGTAAAGCAATAGGCAGATGTATTTAGCTGTACAACCCTGCTAGTAGAATACTGAGCTCAGTGTTACACTGAGATGTTACACGGCCTCAGAATCACAGCTAAACCATGTCTACCTGGATCATGTGTAGAAGTAGCAGGTGTAAGTGTGACGACTTCCATTGTATAAAACTCAATTCCAATGTATTCTTGGGTTTGGCTCCTGTCGTCCTTGCAAACTGCAGCTTCAACATCTAAACCTCCAGCCAAAGTCGAAAAGTTGGTTTTTTTAATTCTGTTCACTTTTCTAAGTGCATTGTTGTTTGAGTTTTTTAGAGATTCAGGTACCTTTTTTCATGAGAACCTAAGATGAATTTCAGAAGCTCAAACTAAACTGATGTTACAAACCTGTTCTTGTGTAAACAAGGTAACTGAGAATCCAAACCATTTTTTACATACTAAAAATAATAAACCAGATAATAAACCACCCTTACTTAGGTCAGGAACTTAGGAATTTTTTCAGCAAAACGTGGTCTGAAACACTATTTCAGCATTCTCTGTCCAACCTGTATTTGTGCTTGGGATTGCTCTGACCCATGTGCAGGACCTTGCGCTTGGCCCTGTTGAACTTCATGAGGTTTACTTGGGGCCACCTCTCAAGCTTTTCTGGGTCCCTCTGGATGCCATTCCTTTCCTACAGCTTTTTGACCACTTCACAGAGCTGGGTGGCATCAGCAAACTTGCAGAGGGTGCCCTCGGTCCCATTGTCCATGTTGTTGGCAAAGATGTGGAACAGCATCATTCCCTGGGTACAGACACCAATCCCTGGGGAACACCACTCATCACTGCTCTCCACTTGGACACTGAGCCATTGACTGCAACTCTCCAGCCAATTCCTTGTGCACAGAATGGTCCATCCACAAAATCCATGTCTCTCCAGTTTAGAGGCAAGGATATCATGTGGGACAGTGTCACATGCATTTCACAAGTACGGGTAGACAAGGTCAGTCATTCTTCCCTTAGCCACCAACACTGTATCCCTTTAACACTGTAGCACTGTTACAACCATGTAAGTCTTTAAATAAAAGCAGAAACCATTAATAAAGTTATGTATTATTTATTCTTTCCTTCTGATAGAAGACAGTTCCGATATGTTCTTATATATCTAATAATAATAATAATAATAATTTTAAAAAATCAACAAAGAACAGTGCCTTGCTGTCGTTTATTTTAGAATGGACCACACTAATTGACATTTCAAATTCAAACAGTACAATAAAGGAAAAACAGTATAGTAATGTGCTTTGTTCATTTGCTAGCAACTGATGTTATTCTAAAATATTTAAGTGACAAGCAGCTACAGTAGTTTATCTTTCTTGGGTTAGAAAAGAGAAAATCTTCAGAAAAGAAATGAACCATTGATTTACCAGTGTTGCTGTAGCATAAAAATGGAATATAACACATATCAGGACCACAGACAGAATGAATGAAGGAAAGCAATGAAAATAAATGAAGAGGCTGAGTGGGATTCATTTTTGGAGCATATAAGTGGGATACATAGTCTTCAGGCAGAACATGAAAAGATTTGAGCAATCATTCCATGTTAGAGAACAGAGAAAGAGATGGGGATAGGTAAGATTTCACTATAAACACATTTGTATCTGCAAAGCAATATCCACACAATTGAAAGAACAAAATAAGGTGAAGAAAAACTGAAACCAGAACACCGAGCCTAAAAAATTAAGTGAATTAAGCTATTAATCAGTCTCTTCTTTTCTTGGTTAAATAATATTTTTAATAGATATTGCTAAAATATTTTAAGTTTAGCTTCTGCAAACTTGGCCTACTTTTGTCTTTTGTTTTCCTAACCAACTTTATCCCCAGTAGCCAAAAGCTATTTATTTCAGCCATACTTAAACCCTCATTCAGAGTTATGTAACAAACACCAAAATCTTTCACTCAATCTTATCAGGCACTTTCTTATCAATAAAGGGAGGCAACAAAATTCAATTTATGTAATTCCACTTCTGCGTGGTTTGCTTTGTTTCACAAGCTGAGATATGAGTTGATATTCCTGCAGTTTTCTTACTGTAGAACCAACATTAAATTACACACGTGGTTGTAGGAAATTTGTCATATGAGTAATTAACACATGACTCACAGAAGTCCTTGGACACTGGCTTCCTTCCATTCCAAATCTTAAAAGCATAGAAATAACTATCAGCTGATGATATGCAATCACTAGTCCAATTGAAAAGTAAGATTTTTTACTAGTGAGAATAAGATACTGAAGGAAGAAGAAGAAGAATGAAAATTGGTGATGAATTCTTTAGAAAGGAAAGTACACGTCTGTATTTCTCTTGTCTAAGTGATGAATAGAAATAAATCATAAAAATAAACAAAAGTAAAAGATATATATATTATGGAAATTACCTTCCAAGTAGACTAGATCTGGCCTCACCATAAAATGAAAACAAAAGAACAAAACCAAAAAACAAAATCCCAAACAAACAAAAGAGAAAGAAGATTGTTCACTGAATTTCAGGAAATGTAGAATTTTTTTTCCCAATTATTTTCCTAAAATTAAGTTTTAAGAAATTCTTTGTACAGGGAGAACAAAAAGATATCCACTTCCACAACAGAAGACTTACTTTTTTTTTTTCAATGACTTGGAGAAATAAAAACAACAGTGGACTGGGTTAGCAAATCAGTATATACTAATGCATAGTAGTATGGATAAGAAATATGTGTCTTTAATTTTAAGATAGAAACTTATTCCAAGACTTGCTCTTTAACAGCCACCTAAAAAAAATGAGGAAAATCTGTTGCTCTCCTTGCATCAAAAGTTCTGGTTTTTTTCATTTTCTCTAGTACTTGTAAAAACCTTTACAGACATCAGATCTAAAAAACCACTGTGAGTGATGATACCTAAATACTAAGATACTAAACACTGGAAATTAGAAGTAAATTCCCAAACTTCCTCAGGGAAGATGCAATTGGAAACAGATTTTATTGTGGTCATTTGCCAAGTGTAAGGGGAAGAGCCGGTGTCTTCTTATTCTTGCCCTTAAAGGTCTCCATCAAGAGGTTTGCTTAATTGCATCAAAGAATAACTAAATTCTGCACACAAAACTGTCTAAATCTGAATAAAAACATCCTTTCAGGTGGCTTATTGAAGCAATGGAGATTCATCCCATTCTCCATCCCATGAGCTTCAAGTAGCTTAAAGCCTTCAGGCATCTTTTATACAAGGTAATCAAGAGAAATCAACATTCTGTTTGTAGGTTAAAGTCTGTGAAACAGAAATCTGCAAAAGGACTAGCAGTATACACTATTCCATGTGCTCCATACCCTTCTGAGAGGAACTATTTGTAGCAAAAGTGAGATGAAAGTGGGGAGGTTAACTTTTTAACAGTTCAACATGCATTCAGACAGGAAAATGTCTTATATACAGTCTAATGTTAGCAGAACACTTCTGATAAATCTTCTGAGGAGATGAAAAAACAATTCCCACTGAAGCTCTGGAAATTGTGCCTCTTCATCACCACTGAAGTGTTGCCTTCTGGAAGGGCTGAGTAATTAAGAAAGTGCTTACCAGTTCAGCATGGTGTGGCAGCAGCTGTCTGTTCGCTCAGGTGAGAGAATTGAATTCTGGAGAGCTCTTGATTCACTTTCTCTGGCTTGTTTTTAAAAGGGAAGGTCTATGTTTGGTTTTCTATCACCACTCAACACAAAGCTTCACACCAGAGAGTTCTGTTCATCTTTTCCTTCGCTGCTACAGC
Source organism: Chiroxiphia lanceolata (assembly GCF_009829145.1). Lineage (NCBI taxonomy): Eukaryota > Metazoa > Chordata > Aves > Passeriformes > Pipridae > Chiroxiphia > Chiroxiphia lanceolata. The sequence goes on along the minus strand of NC_045638.1, from coordinate 106,984,084 downwards.
CATAGATTGTTGGAATACTACAGTTATGAAAAACAGGAGTTAAAAGGGATCAGAGCAAGCCACTGTTTATCTTCTGATAGCTTGGAGACAAAATGGGAATTCTAGCCCCTCTTTCCTGCCTTACTTTAATAAAGTAAACAGAATATTTTCTTACTGCTCGATATCTAAGCAAGAAAAAGAAAGAAAACAGAAAGTAAGAGCAGTGAGGCATAAGTGTGTATGAAAGAGAATATACGCAGTCGCTAACAGCAAGACATTTCGGTTTCAACTTTGTAGGAGACTTTTAGCATGCAGAAAACATGACTCGAAAAGACTGAGGAGGGAATTTTATTGAAATTTGAACCCTTGCAGACATTCATAAACTTAGATATTAGAACTGGAAAAAAACATGTTACAATGAAATTGCCTACAGGAGTTTGAAGCACCTGGTTTATCTTTCTTTCTCTGTGTTGTTTTGATTTTTTGCTTTGCTCTGTCATACTCTGTTATTCAATCCTTTATCATTTTCTGTCCTTTGTCTTTTACTTCTATTTATCCTTGTAAAGTGTATTCTCAATCACTTTGGTTTCAACCCTCAATTCCTTCATCATATACAAAACCTGAAGCTGACCCAGCAGCAAATCTGTCTTGTTTTTTAAAGTACATCTTAATACTCCATTTTCTAAAAAAAAAAAAAAATTCCATTTTGATTGAAAATAATTTCCACTGAAGGAACTCAGTGCCATCACTAGAGGTGATACTAAAAGAGTATAAAAATAAAAAGGTATAAATTCTGCTTCCTGGTTGTATTCTGGCAGTATCCTCATATTATTACATTACTTTGTGGTACTGGAAGTCTAAAACACCACGTGCTCTTGTTCCAGTGTAAATTGTACATTTCCATACCGTATTTTTATATTCCACTTTTACCTCCAAACTGCTGTTTCGTGTTGTTGGTGAACTGATGTTTAAATATTTTTTTCCTTTTATATCCAACATATTTCCCTGTTTATGAGACAAAGAGTATGTGTACAATGCCAGTGTAGAATCTATTAAATTTTTCCCGATATCCACAGTCTGTTCCCCATCAAAAATGATTTCCAGTTGACACAAAGAAAGTATCTGAAGAACAATTTTCGTTTTTATTTATTTTTACATTTGAATCAGCCATCACCTGTCTTCTGCCTTGTTCAGTTAAAACACTTTTGGTGTTTTAATAAAGAACCATTTTTGTCACCACTAACAAGTGATGTTTCTGTTCTCGTCGGTGTTTAGTGATGACATAGAGTTTGAATTTTTATCTGGAAAAAATGAGCTAAAGGGTTACAGTTCACATAAAGTTTATCCTTGGAAATAGTAGAGCTTGCCCTCTTGCTCTTACATTGTGGACTGCTGTGCTTGCCTATTATCCTCTGCTGTTTCTTATGGTTGGTGGTAAGTGGAATTGGCCTCTTCATAATAATTTGCTGAATAGTATTGACATTAGTGCTGACCATGATCACTTTGTGAAAGGGTAGATAATTAAACTTTAAAATCAATTCCCAAAACATCGTTCTCATCATTAGAAGTTGACCAAGAAAATGTCTTTCTATCTCTTGTTGCTTTTACATCGCTTGCCCAAAGAAGCGTATAATGACTGCGTGCAATGTCTTGTAAAAAACTAGCAATTTTCCTCTTCCATCTGCTTCCTTCCTTGTTATATCTCTGTTTTTTTATTTCTGTCTTTTCCCTCTACTATGTTCATATTTCCCCTCCCATCATCTATTCCTTCTCTTTTCTATTATAAAAAAAAGAGAAAGGACAGGACTGAGAGGAATGAAGTTGTCAGAAGCAAATGGATTTTGTGAAATAACTGTTTTACAGTTCAGCAATGTTAAGCAGAGACTGACTGTGTTGTACAGGAAAATTTAAGAACATCATTAATCCAAAATAGCTGCTTTTGACTAAAGGGTATTGTACAATAATGTTCAGAACCTAAAATCCATTTGGTCTCATTCTTTTCCTTTCTACTTTCATCCCTCCAGTACAATCATATTTTTCAGTTATGACAACTTTTTCATTGAAAACTTTCTTCGTGGTTCAGAGACATCCAGCTAAGGGTCAAGAAAATGTTTGAAAACATCCTGAAAGAGTCGCTTCAAAAACCATCTTGAAACAAAAGGATGGTAACTACTGAAGTAAAGAAAGGTAAAGAACATTTCAGAAAGGCTTGCTCTGCATGAGTGAGTTTGGCACTGCACATTTCTGTAAGTGCCTAAAGTGGAAAAAACCTAATTTTTGTCACGACTGCCTGCAGAATGATAATAACTTAACCATTGTCTATGAAGCCCTTTTTGGTCCAGAAGAAATTTGGCTATTTGTGGGTTTCAGATGGCTAATGATAACACAAATGCAATAACAACTGTTTAAAAAATATTTGTTATATTACTGTTAAAAAAACCCAAAACCAAACCAGGACAACTATGAAAAACAAAAAACCCCACCACTGAAAATGCTGCTCAGCAGTTTTCTTGAGAAACCACATACACATAAATACACATACAGGTTACAGTCTGACAAATTGAGATGTCTGCAGCTGAACAGTTATCAAGGAGGGAATTAACACTGTAGTAACCAGGTTTTTCACATCCTGGCACTGATGAAATTTCCCATCCCTGTATTATTCCCATTTCACCCCCTGCCTACTATTATAAGGAGTATAAGCCCCTCCAAACAGGATTAACAGGAATTTTGATCTCATTGAAAAAAAGGTTGCTTTTCAAGGGCACACCTTAAACGAAATCTCCCTGTCTCCCTACCCTCAGGCACTTAGAGATCAAGTTGAATATATATATCCATGCAGGATCACAGTCACACTGCCAGTCATGGACCAAACAATACGCATCAGTCAAGTCAGCCTTTCTCAGGAAAGAAAAGTAAGAAGAAAAATGAAACAAAGAAACAACTCCCTCCCTCCCCCTTAAATTATAACATTTTCTTTGCCTTTATCCAATACTGTAGTACAGGTAGAAGAACGGAAATCTTCTGCCAAATTCAGACCAGAAGCTTTTTTTTCACCTCGGAGAAGTACAGAACTAGAGCAGGGCAGCATCAATCTCTGCTTACAGGTACAGACTGGAACGCTTCACCACCCAGGACTGAGCACTCTCCATCTCAGGATACCCAACATTCCACAGGTTAAGGTACTCCACTAAGCCAGGGGAAGAGCACAGGTGAAGTCTTTGATCCAAATCTTAGAAGAAACCAGATCTAAGACTGGCACAGCTGAGGTTTCTGTCCAGGAGTGAGGCATAAATAACTGGACTGGGCTATATCTACCTTATCTGGGCCTGGGGTTTCAGCAGGCTTAACTCCTGGGTCAAGTACTGCAAGGAGGATGGGCAGGAAACAGGAACTCCTTGTAAACACTGATGTGAGCATTTCATGTGGCCCAAAGTTTTATCGAAGTTTGGATTGTTGAAAAAGAAAACATATTATTATTATCATCAACAAAAATCTGCAGAAAATGTGTATTAACTTTGACATCTTACACTACTGCAAGGCAGAAAAACTTAAAAAATACTCATAAAGAAGGTAAAATTTTTGAGAAATTTGGGTGGTTTAGTTATGAGTTTACTTACAAATATTTAGTTTAGACGTTTATTTCAGTTGTATTCCAAAACTGACAAAAGTTACAACCTTTTGTTTGACATTTTAATTTGTATTTTTTTCCTTTCTTATTATAACTTTGTATCCACCTAGTATTTTGGAAAGGAGTAAAAGTATATTTTTGATCTGAGCCAAGCTTAATTTTTAAGCAGTTTTCTTTTCTAAACAATAATTTAAAAAACTTTACTATTTAGTTAGCTGAGATCAAAGCCTTATTTATGGCTATGAATAATATTGCAGCAAATTAAGTCAAGAAGAATGCTTTAAAAAAACACAACAATTTGTGCTGTATCAGTTTATACAGTAAACATGTTGATAGAAGAACATGCAATGTTTTTTTAAGAAGTGATTTTGGAATTACTCAGAATTATAGTTTTGGAATTATTTGGAATTATAGTTTCAAAAGGTTTTTAAGATGTTTTACAAGTTCATGAAAGGCTGATAAAACAGTGTGGAAAGGATTCCTTTAATCACTTTTGATGAAAGCTTCTTTTAACAGCTATTAGCTCTTCATGAAGGACTGTGCAGTAAATGGGAGCTCATTCTCTTACACGGTCGTTGCTGGGCGCTTTGTTTATAACTGCCATTGCATTAAGTAGATACAATTCCTGTTCCAAAATCCCTGTTAAACTAGCAGAAAAATATTTACTCCTCAATCAGCATGTTCATTGGATTGTCCTTTTGGTAATTTCACCCTGTAAATATCAGTTTAGAATCAATTCCTTTGATTCTGTTTTGACCGATTGCAGGAGAAGGCAAACACACACTTATTGCCACTTAGCTCTAGGCAACGATGTCACAACTTATGTGGGAGCCAATTATAGCTAATTATAATTTGACTAACCTTCTGTGCCATTAAAATTCTTGAAGAGCTTCCACAGTTCCTGCTCTATGCTCTATACATTTTTCTAAGAATGTATCTGTTTTGGAAAAGTCTGTTATCTTGTTTTGGTTGGTGGTTTGGGTTTGTTTTTTGTTTGTTTATTTGTTTTTCTTTTTACTTGGGATATCCAATTAACTAGAAGAAAACAGAGATTTAGGAAGTGAAGGAGAATCCAGTTCTAAAAGTCTGTTAGTGACTCTATAGCAGGAGCCAAGTACGTTCACCAGTTTGAAGATATTGGTATTTGTATTTAACATTTAGTTCAGTAGTTGATTTTCTTTAAGTGAGAATGAAACCCACAGGAATAAAACCTTCAATACTGTGAGAAGGTTCTGGAGTAATATCGACTTGGAGCAACTCTGATCACTTGTGCAATACTAAATGCAGCACAGCTGTTGTTCCCTGGTAGGCAATGGAAAAGAATTTTTTTCCAGAGGGAAAAAAAAAACGAAAAGAGTTGAACACATCCTAGGAAAGTACTAGGAACAGAGGTGTTACAAAAAAAATTAGATAGGTGAAGTTGCTACGAATTTCAATTAACAGCAGCTTGAAAATGTTTAAGAATATGGTGGAAAGGAACTTGGGACAGTTTAATTAAGAAGGAGAACCAAGAAAAACTACACAGAAGAAAAGAAGACAGTGAAGGATGAGGAAATGAAGAGTAAGATGGAGACAGAAGGATGAAGTAAGGAGAGAGGACAGGAAAGGGAAAAGGAAGAAAGGAAGGAAATGAGGCAACATTTTAAAAAAAGGCATTAATGAGCTCAGAAGAATTAGTGAGCAGACTACAAAAATGGAATTCAAAGAATTGTATCAGCAGAAATGCAGATTATTCTATTTCAAAAGTATAAAATAGAAGACAAGAAACCATGTCATCATGATAAGGCCATAATAAGACAAATTATGATGAGAAATTATTTAATCTTAATTATGAGTATTTGAATTCCCTCAAAAATTGGAGAGACACACATAAAATTGGAATAGTAGGTTTATGATATTAGCACAAACCTATAGGGACAAAAATCAGTTTACTCAAAGCCCAAAGAAAGATGCAAGGGGAAAAGATATACAAAACATTTTGTGTAGGATAAATCCTACTTAATATTAGCTATCAGAGATGAAAAAGTCTAATCAGAGCTAGATGACAATGGCTAAGGAGGAACACCTCCAAAAATTAACTCCACTCACATTTCTTATGATGAGACAATTATCCTTTTCTCCTAACTGCAGATGGAGCCCAGATGACCAAAACCTATAGATTAACCAGATTTATATTCAATGTATATATGAATACCATAAATTAGGTCTTATTAAAAGCATTGTCTCTAATTACTTAGCTAATAAAAGAGAGGCTTTTAAAAGGAAGACAAAAGACTTCATCTCCCGCTCCGTGATGAAAGTTGTTGATCCCAAGGAGATAGAACTGATTAAAGCCTTTTTTGCTTCTAGGTTCATTGTCATTAGACACTTAAAACAATACTTCACAATGACAAAGATTTTCCTTTCGATAGAAATAGAGCATATTAAAGAGTAGATAAGACAGATGTTTTCAAGTTGGCTGGGTGTGATGAAATTCACTATATCACAGTCTCAGAATTGGCTGGAGTAGCCCCAGAACCATTTGCCCTTGTCTTTGAGAGCTTATAGAAAAACCAGAAAGGTAAAGATAATGCCCACTGTCAAAGTGGAAGGGGAAGAAGAGGGAAAGAAGGAATAAAAGGGAAATTATTGTCCAGTCAGCTTTCATTCTATCACCAGAAAGATACTGGAGCAAACCAAATGCTTTAAAACCAACTAGAAGATAATAAGGAGATCAACATAATCCAGTATGGATTTGTCATGATCTGGGCTCATGAAGATAAGTTAATTGCTTTTACAACAGGCAAACTGGCCTTGGACTTGCAGAGAATTTGTAAATACTTTGGCATGGTTAAAACTTTTAACACTGTCTCAGGTAAAGTGATAAGGAAACATGGTCAAGACAGAATGTCTGTTGAATGCCTAACTGATGGGAAAATGATAATTAAAGTATGAATATTTTTTCCCTATGAAATAAAAATCTGTTTGAGTGCAGTTCTACACTGACTCTAGTTTTAATCATTATTTTTATTTTTATCTTTTATAATTTTGATAAAAAGTGGAGACAGGACATGAAATTTATGATTGATACCAGTCTGGGAGTATTTACAAGCATGACAGAGGCCAGGCTTAGAATTTGACATGATCACAGTCAACTGAAGAAACAATTTGGAGAGTGAAAATGCACTTCAATAAGGACAAATGATTAGCTCTGCCCTCAGCAGAAATAATCAACTGCCATAAATACAAGATGAGAAACAAGTGATTAGACCTCATCACTGTTAAAAAGAACCCAGGCATTTAAAGGATCACAAACTGAACATGAATCAACAGAATCACATAATTACCATAAAGAGAAATGCGTTCTGGAATATGTAAACTGGATTGATGTCCATGAGGCCTGTGACATGCTGTTTGATTCTATTCAGCACCACCTTGAACTCTGCCAAGCCGAATTTGCCACAATTCAAGAGGGATGTAACTGAGGTGGACAGGATTCAGCGAGGAATAATAGAAATTATTAGACTTGTGAGGTGACTTAGGAAGACAAGTTAAAGACGGACAGAGTGAATATGCACTTACAGTTAAATGAATAATAAAAGTCTCATAAAAATACAGTGGAAAGAAAATTTGTCCTTGGTAAATCTTTGAGTAGATCAGCCTGTGTGGGCATCACATTTAGAGATATTTTGTTTGCAATATCAGTGCAAACCTTCTACAGTATGGAAGCACAGGAATGAGTTTTGAGGAAAATTATAGGATTTTTCCTGTTGGAAGCTGAAGAAGTAATTGAAGAATTATAGTTGATCTTGCCTTGCAATATTAGGTGATTTCTTAAGTTGAAGTACCTTTTTAATTTCACTTCGGAGGCTTGCAAAAGAATCTCAATTTTTTCTATGTTTTTTTTCCTACTAATCCAGAGGTTTATCTTCTTCTCCTTATCATTTGGTTTTGTGGTTTCCTTGGAGAACTCTTTATGATACACTTGGTAAAATTTTTCATAGAAAATTGTCCCTTTTAATTCAAGAACTATAGAGTTAAGAAGATATTTTTAAGGGTTTTATGAAAAAGAATGAAGGAAACAAACTGATGTATGCTACACAGTGATATGCACAAGTGGCATTTTTAAATTGTCTTTTCAGAGTCTACATTAAAGGACTTTGAAAGTGACTATCTTACACTTGAAATACATAACCCTAAGTATTGTAGTGTCTTGTCTTAGTGGCTTGGATTCACTGGTTGTGATTGATGAACAATAGAATAATAGTATTTGAAATAACAGTCATGAATTTCAGATGTAAATAGTGACAATAGCTTGTCATATTTGGCCTCATATTGTTTAATAAACCTCCACTTTTGATGTCACATTTCCACATGTAGATTTTTTAATCAGCTGTAAGATTCTGTTAATTGCTCTGCCGGTAACTCAAATGCCTGTAAAATAAAATCTATCCACTGTTATCATAGATGTTTTATGGAAGCCTGGGATATACTTCCTTCATTAGGGTAAAAAAGGGTCTATGTTATTACTGGCAAGAATTCTTTCAATGTATAAATGTAATAAAGAACCAGAAGATAGTTAATATAAATGAAAAAAAAGCGTATATAGCAAAATCATCCATGACTGGAATCGGTCTGATGTGTTCTTCACAACTATCAGCAATTATACACAACGATTCTCAAGACTTAAAAAGAATCTTTCATTGTTAAACTGCAACAGTTGGTCGAAAGGTGTGCAAAATCATCATTCTTCTTTAATAAATGGGAAAAGTGTGACAAGGATGACCTGAAGAGACAGAAATCAGCAGCAAGGCAAGCATATAATTCCTTGAAACATTCTTTAAAATTGTATGTTTAAAATAAATGTTTCATATAAACATTTCACTTTCATTTGGCTCACTTCATAATCTTGCAAACTCACGTTCAGTCACTGAGCAAGTGCTAATTGTAAGATGGAAGCGTGCTATAAATATGCAACAGTCCTCTCTCTGAAGGACTGGGGATAAACAGTGTGTTGTTGTTTCTTCTGTGAATGAATGTGATGTCTTCTTATTATTTGATTTAGGAATGTATGGGTAAATTTTTAGTTGCTTTTTCTACAAAGATCTATTTGAGAACTCTATTTTTGCTTCTCTATGATGGTTTTCAATTTAGCTTAAAAATGGCAAGGACAAATCATTTGTATGTTTAGCAAGTGAAAAAAAAAAGTGTCAGTAAACTAAACCCAAAAATTCAGTTTTCTCTGTGCTTGAGTGGTAGAAAGTTTAACTAGTGATGTGATCAGTTCAGCTCCAACTTCCTTGGAGAACTCCGACCCATCAAATCAGACTTGATGGGTCAGTGCTGAAGAGGCATCACTTGTGTCTGCCTCATGAGGCTGTTCAAGAAAGAAAACAACTACCTCGATAGGGCTCCTTCCAAATGAAATCTCTGCAGATTGTACAGTGGTGAGATGAGCACGTTTCCCCACTGCTTCACAGAATCTGAAATGATTGCGGTTAAAGTAATGCCTGTGGGGTTTTTTTTAGAGAGTATTTTAAAATCAAAACCTGTACCCACCGGGTGACTTATAAAAGGAAAAATCCATTTCAGGGAAGGGGCAAACTGCTGTGTGTTCCCCACAGGCTAATCCTTGAAATGGGCTTTTGAAATTCTTTTGCATTTGAAATGCATTAGTCATTCACCTGTTTGTTTAGTCTGAGTTTCACATTCAGAGAAGTGGATAAGTGCCGTTTGAATAAAGTGCTCCCAAAAAGTGTCCTTAAAGAGCCTCTAAGGATGTAAAATCTTTCAAATCAGATTTGGGGCATGAGTCCCTGTTTGCAGAATATTATAGTTTATGCAGTGAAATGTATCAAGCACAAAGCTGGCTCCTCTTTTCCTAGAGTGACTACAGCAGCCCAGATGTTTATGTATCCAGTAATTTAGCATGTGCGTTGTGACAAGTGTTGGCACGTTGCATTAACAAAATATAGCTCAGCTTCCTTCCTACAGAACGCATTTGAAAGAGAACCTATTTACTTGTACTTCGCATGTGGAGTTAAAGGATGGGATGAAAACTTACCCTGAATGTCTACAACTGCTTGAATTAAATCTGGGTTGGAATATGAAATTAATCTCCTACCACCACCAGTGAAAAGGAAATGAAAAGAATAATGAGCAAACTTCTCATGTGAATCATGAGAAGGGCATTCAGAGCATGGCCAAGGAACACTAAAGTGTTCATTACTAAAAATATACACTACAGATTCCTCAAAGGGATTTTTAACACAAACTGTTTAGCTTAGTTTGAATTCTGAGCAGAGCAAACGTTTTGACTTTGTCTCATACTTTGACTGCCATTTGCAATAAACACAATGCATGGTTGTAGGAAGGTCTTGGAAACAGATTTTGTTACTTGCCAAATGTCTCACTCAAAAGTTACATTTTACTGAAGTATTTTATAGACTTTATCGCGTCTCTGCATTCAACAATTAGTAAGATGAAATTGTGCTGATGAAATTGTGCTGATAAAATTATGTGACTCCTTAAAAATAAGGATTAAAAGATATCATGATCATATAACATACTGGTTTTAATATTTCTGGTTATTTAAACATCATAGTTCATACGGCAACAGTCCATGGGGTATGAATAGGGTAAGTTTGAGAGCTAAAATTATGTTTTTCCAGCAACAGAAGTGATATAATTTGTGTTCTATCACCAGTAATTTGATTTGCTGTTCATTATAATAACAGTAATAATAACAAATTCAATTGCTATTAATGGAAATGTCATATGCACTTTCATAGAGGTTTTATTGTGATTCAGTATTAATCAGTGTATCATTAAAATAAAGTGTTATCATCTAACTTGTATTTATTCAAGCATAAAGGAAAAAAAGTCTATTATGATGTACTGTACCATTATACAATCAGTGGTTTTAATGAAACAATTTTGCTATATATTTATGTATTTTTCTTACATTGTAGTGGAGCAATAGTGTACCAGAATGTTCTAATTCACATCATATAGACCCAATGCTGTTGCAATAGCAAGGTTAAATTTTTTTCAGTGCTTTCCTAGTAAATCATCCCTTCGCAATCTTCAAGGTTAAAGCATATTGAAATATCTTTCAGGACTATATTGCATCCCATCCATAATAAAAGAGTACTTTTATTTGAACAAGTTATCTTTATTAACACAGTTGACTAAAACATAGGTTAATATAGCAGGTTCTAAGCTTCTATGAGGGTCAGATTTCTCTGTTTTCATAATTAAAAACATAAGTGGACCTTACATTTTACATTCACACCTACAGTTTCATAGAAAGGAAAAAAATGCATCAAAAGTTATTTAAAACTGCACCAAAAAAACTCAAAACCATGAATTTCACTGGCTTTTGTCATTTTTGTAAAGCAATCATTCGGTTTGTTTAGGGGAAAAAAGTCGCAAAGTAATGTCAAATGTATAAATTATAAAGTTCATTCATTCACTGAAGATTGAATGGAAACTCAGCTGTTACATTCCCATATTTCTTTGCTATGAGGGTGGTGAGGCCCTGGCACAAGTTACCCAGAGAAGCTGTGGCTGCTCCATCCCTGGCAGTGTTCAAGGCCAAGTTGGATGGAGCTCTGAGCAACCTGGTCTAGTGGAAGGTGTCCTGGTCCACAGCAGGAGGGTTGGAACTAGATCACAGAATCATAGAAACAGACAGGTTGGAAAAGACCTCTGAGATCATCATGTCCAACCCTTCATATATGTTTTTTAATTTTTTTTTTTTTTTTTGGAAATGTAGTCTGGGTTTTTCCTCCATTCTGTACTCTGGAAATATCCAGTCTGGGTTTTTCCCCCATTTTGTACTCTGGAAATATCCAGTCTGGGTTTTCCCCCATTCTGTACTCTGGAAAAATCCAGTCTGGGTTTTCCCCCATTCCGTAATCCAGAAAAATCCAGTCTGAGTTTTCTTCCATTCCGTACTCTGTCAGAAATCCAGCCCATGTTTTCCCCATTCCATACTCCAGCAGAAATCCAGTCCGGATTCCCCCCCCCCCCCCCCAAAAGCGGCCCCGGGACGCCCCGACAGAGGCACCGCAAGGTGTGAACCCCCCCAAAGTGACACCAGAACAGTGTTTTATTTATTGTGACAAATACGGAGGATCATGATGCAATGAATTTCTTCCAAAAAATCAGCCATAACCCTTTCAAATAAGCAAGCATACAAGGAGTAAATGCAGTACAGCAGCCTGCGTCAGACACTGGTGTCCGTCTCAGCCCGGTGTGGAGCAGCCACGTTACTGTATCAGTTTCGTGCATCTAGCTCTGCTTGTGGGTTTATATTGTGGGTGTTTACTGTCAACTGGCTTAAAAAGAAATGCAGCTTTTCTTTTTAAATATATCAAACCTGACATTTTATTCACTTTTTGGGTTCACTTTTTGAACTCTGTATGTGGATGCTGTCAGAAGTTTGGCTAACGGAATGAAAAGGACGTAGATGATCTTTAATGTCTCTTCAAACACAAACCATTAAATATTCTATGAAATTACCTCTAAAATATTATAAGACTCAGGGTTATGTAGGCTTCTGACTTATTTTGGATTTTCAAGGAGTCTGACTTCTGCAGCAGATCCAGAACTTGAGGTCAAGCTGTTCCAGTGAGTGTAAGGTCTGGGTAGAGTTGGGCTCTCTGAAATGGACCAGAGAGAAACCAAAATAGAAACAAGCAGAGATCTAGAACTAGCAAAAGAAAATAGTAAAGAAAGATATGTACCTAAAAAGACAACAAGAACACATTTATGCATTGTGACTTTAGACTCTGTTACGTTTTCCCAGTCACAATTGCAGCAAAGCTTTTACTTCATAACAATTTTTGATGCTAATTTAAATGCAAAAGCAGTTCTTGACAAAGAGGTTGGTCTCATGTCTCCTAAATGATTCTGATCCCATCTACAAGCCAATAAAACTTTAATACTTGCCTGAAAACTTTTTCACTTTGAAAATGATTGATGAAATGTTGCTTCAGATCAGCCAGAAACCAGGATTCTTGCATGGATAGTGAAAATCCTGTGCCTGGAACCCTTCAAGCCATAAATCCATTTTGATAATGTCTCCTATTATATTTGCCAGATTTTTATAAAAGGAGAAAGCATTCTCAGGAGAGTCATGCAGTAAAAGTGAGCATAAAAGACGACATCTTAAATTTAGGTTGCAGGGGACCTCTGAAGGTTATTTTCTCCTACCTTCTTCTCAAAGCAGGATCAACTACAAACTGAGAGCAGGTTGCTCTAGGTCATCTTGTCCAGCTGAATCCAGACTATGCAGTGACAGAGACCTCACAGTATTTCTGGGTACCTGTGCCTCATTGAAAAAAACGTGTCATACCCACCTGAAATTTCCCATGTTTATCTTGTACCTCTCAGCTTTTCTGAACTTCTGTGAACCTCTGAGATTACAGAATCACAGAATCATTTAGATTGATGAAGATCTCTGAGATCATCAAGTCCAGCTTTTGACTGATCACCACCTTTTCAATTAGACCATGGCACTAAGTGCCATGTCCAGTTGTTTCTTGAAAACCTGCAGGGATTGTGACTCCACTACCTCCCTGGGAAGTCTGTTCCAATGTTTAGTAACATTTTCTCTGAAGAAATTCTTCCTGATGTCCAGCCTGAACCTTCCCTGGTGCAGCTTGGGACCATGTCCTCTTGTTCTGTTGCTGGTTGCCTGGGAGAAGAGGCCGAGTCCCACCTGGCTACAACTTCCTTTCAGGTAGTTGTAAAGAGTGATAATATCTCTCCTGAGCCTCCTTATTTCCAGGCTAAACTACCCCAACTCTCTCAGCCACTCCTCATATGACTTACTCTTTAAATGATGTTTTGTTTTTCTGAATGTTTCTGGCTTCATCTTTGCTGTAACAACCTACAATCCACCAGGTAGATAAGGCAGCAGTGAGGTCCTTCTCAGCCATCTTTTCTGTGGTCTGAACAAGTCCAGCTATCTAGAAGTTCCTTTGAACCCCATGTGCTCCATCCCGTGAACATCTCTATGGTCTTCTACTGGACATGCTCAAGAATGTCACCCTCTCTTCTGCCCTGGAGGAATCTGAACTGGGTAGGATGCAAAAAGTGCAACAGAGGCAGGATTAGTAATTTGCTTGTTCGTATTCACCAAGACACCCAGATCCTTTACTACAAAAGTGCCTTCTAGCCTTTTGCCCATCAGCCTTTATGAGTGCATGGGGTTCCTTCACAGATGAGGACTTGGCTACAAGGATGCTGTGGGAGATGGTGTCAAACACTATTTACTGAAGTTAGGCAAAATGACACCCAGTACTCTTTTGTATCTAACTACTAATTTCATCACAAGTGATTATCATGTTAGTCATGCACGATTTGTCTTCGATAAATCCATGGTGATTTGCCACTTCTTTTCAAAGCTGGCAGAGGAAGACCTCGCAGTGTGGTTGGCAAGCTCCCTCTGCACCCTTCAATGCCTCCCACCCAGTGCCCTATAACAGACATGCCCATGTGGTCCCTAATCAATCTCCTTATAGCACGGGAGGTGCTTCATTTCTGAGGCTCCCTCCCTAAGCACAGGAACCAAGGAGCTTGACAGCAAACCCTGACTGTAAAGAGAAAGGAAAAAAGACACTTTAAAATTTTTGGTTTCCTCATTCTTCAGTACGCCCACACATATCAATTAAAGCTGAACTGTTATTGAATCATCAAATCATAGAAAGGTTTAGGATGGAAGGGACCTTAAAGAACATTCGGTTCCAACTCTTCTGCCATGGGCAGGGATACCTTCAGCTAGACCAGGTTGCTCAAAGCCTTATCCAAGTTGTCCTTGAACACTTCCAGGGATGGGGCAGCCACAGCTTTTCTGGGTGATGTGGGGAACCTGTTTCAGTACCTCACAACCCTCACAGGAAAGAATTTCTTCCTAATATCAAATCTAAACCTATTCTCTTTCAATTTGAACCCATTCCCTCGTGTCCTGTCACTACATGCCCTTGTAAATAGTCTTGCCAAATCTTTCCTGTAAATTCCCTTCAGGTACTGGAAGGCCACAATTAGGTCACTCTGAAGCCTTATTTTCTCCAGGCTGAACAATTCCAGTTCTCTCAGTCTTCCCTCATGGGAGAGGTGCTCATGCCCAGCTGAGCTGTGTTTTTCACAATCCCTTAGCTGCATGCTCTGGCAATACAACTGTTTTCTTTCTTGATATCTTCTCCTGCCTTTCACCTTTTCTGTACTCTCTTTTTGTTTATGAGCACAGTCAGGAGGTTCATGGTGAACCAAGACAGATTTTTACCAGGCTTATTGGGTTTCCTGCCCCTCAAAGCAGACCATTTCTGTGCCCTTACATGTCTTTCCATGAAGTCTTTCCATGAAGGAAGATGCTATGCCTATGCACATACCTGAAAAAAGGGCCCAGGGTACAGACCTACTGTCAGATTTCCAGGTACTAATATGTACAGTAAATGGTTCAGGTCCATATAAACAACCAGCATTTTATTTTCAACTTGGAGCCATGAGAAGAAAGGGGAAGTAACAGCCTCTCTTCCCCCTTCTAAGACACTGATATCAGAGTTGTTTTCAGATGTGAATTAGGGGTAATTACAGGCTAAACTTCTCACTTTGAGACAAATTCTGCCTGTTCATACCAGTAAGCCCCATATGTTTAAGTACTTTCTTCACAGTGAATAATCAGATGCTGTTACTAATAAACAGTCATCTTCAGATCGTAGATTGGCATTGGAAAAAGTGTTTTAAAGCTATTATTTTTCTAATGGTGTAGCACTGAGTTATATAATCATCATCTTTAGTTCTACTGCCTCCTTATTGATTTGAAGTGTGAATTTCAAACATATATATATATATGTATGCATATATACAGTGATATATCTCAGCTGGTGTGCTGCTTCATTCCAGTCACTAACACCAAAGGGAGTTTTTGAATTAATGTAGACCATTAGTAAATCAAAAAAGCAATTCAATACAGCACAGCAGGGAGAAGATGCAATATCCACAGCACTGGAAAAATATTTTAAGAAGGGCAGTTGTTTGTTAAGAACTGGGGAGTTCAGAAAGACAATTTAACAGAATGGTCTAATAAAGATCAAAGTTGTGCTGAACAATAATAAACCCAGAATTGAACAAAACAAACAACAACAAAAAAAACCACAACCAGCAAATATCTCTAAAAACCTATAAAGTAAAACAACATGTTCTCCCAAACCAGGCAGTTGATTATAACCTTGGTCAAGAATAGATCTCAGAATGATATGCTACTCTGTGCCTTAAACCTCAAGGTACCTAAGCACTGGAACGTACAACTTTTAGTCAGCTAACTTTGAAGTACATGCTCTCAGAGCCTTGGTTAGGCCCATGGCCATTTTTATGGGGCATATAGAAAACACTCTTGTCCTGACATTGCATGCAGCAGTTTCAACATGCTGCATAGGTAGTGAAAGGCAGGACAAATAGTGAAGTAGGTATCTTTTAAATCTATAATTTTAAAAGCTGTATTGGAACTGGAACTTTTATATTTCAAGCAGAACTGCAAAGAGGATTCTCTGTGTCCTTGGGATACACCATCTGGAATTTCTTTTAACAGAAATGCATATATGGGGGGGTTACCTTTTTTTTTTTTTTTAGCACTGACATGAGTAGAATATTGAGATATTTTGAATTCATGTACAAGAGATTACCCAAACTTCCCACTCCTCACAGAAATAGCTGCCATTAATAAGTCTCTCACTGGCTTTTGCATCATTAATGGAACTTCTCTGTTCTTGTTTCCCTTAGTTCATCTTGAAAACTGGCTGGATGTCAGTGAATGGTTTAACCTCCTTCTCACAACTGTGTTTGCAGCCTCTTGAGAAGGCAAAGAACTTCACTGGGTACAAAGTAAAACTTCTACTTCATATTCAGAATCATTTTCATAAACAATATTTTAGTAATCAAAACAAAACATGTCTGAAAAGCACTGTTAGGTGCCAAGAAGGGCAGAAGAAGTCAGCAGGGTTTCGAATAATTGAAAGGTTGAATAAAGAGTTAAAAGAGATCCTAGAGATCTGTGCATGCTCGTGAGTAGAGCTGACATCTTCTTTGGAAGATGATGGCTACTTCACATACAGTTATTCAAGGCTTGACCAGGACTCCTGCTGGCTTCTGCACTTTACGAGTAGTAATGGCAGATGAATGAGGGAATGGAATCTGAAAATGTGCTTTTCAAGAAGGTAACTCTTGACATCTAATCCCATGGCATGGCATTCTTTCTCTCAGTGCAGTCCTAAAGATACTGAAGAGAAGCAGGTACATATTTTATCTCTTAAAGTCTCTCATGTTTCTGGGACAAACTATTCACCGTTATTGTCTTTGAGTTATGCTGGAGGAATATTAGTGTAGATACTGATTTGTCAAAAATCTACTGCCTCATATAGGACTATAAGAGATTCTTTCTGACAAAGACATGCAGACAAAGTAGGCAGATTATGATTACAGACAACTTGCCTGTGTACATCACTATCAGAGGTCCTATTTTTATGTCATGAAGGGGATTGCTACGCTGTATCCTGATTGGAACCGTGGTTGTAAAGCACTCAAGTTTAGATCTTACATGATGCCTTGAGCTTAATATTTATTGCTTTTTTCCAAACAATAAGAATTTTGTTTAAAAAAATACAGAAAAATCAGAAAGTCTGAGAGCTGACAGATAGGAAGAACAGTTACAAATATTAGAGTTATACATTAGGTAAGCTATAGCTTAGTTTTGCTGGTCTTGGTGAATTCCAGCTGGTCGGAAGTGCTACTGGAGCCTACAATTCCCAAAGCAGCACCACCATTCCAAAACAAAAAGGTTCAAAATGCCACTCTGATCAAGTCTGATGACTGGTTTTGCTTGTCTTTTTTGCTACTCTACCAGTTCCTCCACTTTTCTCACTCTCCTCATTTTTAAGACAAATTAATCTACACTGTTTTAAATATAAATTATTGTACCCCAAGCGGCCAACATATACCATCAGACAAAAAGAAAAATCACCACCCCTGGGACTTCACTTCCTGTCATTTTTGCTTTCTTTCAGTCATCATTATCAGCTCATGGAGGAAGAGTTAGAAGGCAAATAAACTAACAGGTTTCTGACATTTCTGTCCGTTTCTACCCCAAAGCCTTTTCCACCTGACTGGCTGGTTCATTTCAGCTGGAAATGCATTTTTGCTGCTCTGCTGGAAATCTTAAAAAATTTGTTAATGTGTTTGTGTTTTGTATTCCTCTCACTGCTTCAGTTCAAGGAATGCATACACCAAAAGAGGAGAGTTTGTTCCCAGATTATCTAGTTTAGGGATCTCTCTAATCCATAGTATGTAAAAACAAGGGACAGTTCGCTGTCATCCCTCCCATCCCCATCCCTGTCCCGTCCCTCCCTCACCTTCAGCTGCCTCATTTCTTTGCTATAAATCAACACATTGTCTATTAAAGAACTTTATTTACATTTTCCCAAGTTGAGACTGGATAGTGTAACCTTTTGATTTCATGTGAGAGGAACTCCTGGCCAAAATAGTGGGAAGGTCTCCACAAACCTTTACCTGACTTTCAGTAACAACTATGATAATGAATGTGGACATCTTACTCAATAGATGCTACAAAATGCACAAGATGTCTGTTTGGTGCATATTGTCTCATACTCTTTGCTTTCAGCAGCCTAGGGGGTGAATTCTTGTCTCTCCGAGACAGTCCCAAGAGTCTTTTCGTCAGGTCTAGAGCCCAAAGTAATCATGGACAGGTTAGTCTCCCATTTTGAATTAGGTTCCCTGAAACAAAATCTATACTGAACAGAAAAAATAGATGGAGGGAAACCAGGTGGTTAATTTGAAAGTCTACATGAAGTATAGAAACTTCCCTCCTTTCCTTGCAGTACTTTCACTGCCTTTCCATGAAGAAATTCTTTTCTGTCAGGAAGGCAATTATCAGATACTACATTGGGAAAGAAGCCCGTTTTTCATCTTCTTCAATACTTTGAGCAAGTCATCTTTCCTATCTTTGTCAGTTGGGGATTTTTGTACTGGAGGTGTATATCTAGATGGAAGGAAACTCAGTCCCTAATTCCAATAGGCTGCACTTAAGAAATGGGTGACTGCTTAGGCTGGGACCAGTGAAGGATATGGGCTCTTCTGCTTATCCACCAGTGCAGCAACTCTCCAGTTCTGATTCAAAACCAATAAACTCAAAAGTTGTTCTTTTGAATTTAGAACTACATGATATGTCTTATTATGATAATTATGTATGTAATGTTTTTAGAAATAAAATGCAAAGAACCTGTTGCTTGTCAGTCCAGCTTTTTGCATGCCAAATTATTTGCCACCAATTGCAGTGTGTCTTCTGCCAGATATAATTTTTAAATGTTTATATAGGATTTTAAGTAGGATTGGTTTCTAACTCCTGATATATGCAATTCTTCTCTTCACGGTAACAAGGTCTCTCTTAGGGAAAATCTACTAGCAAGAGTTGCAGATCAATGCCAAGATTTTTATAGCTGTTTAATAATATTTTAGAGGCTTTAAAGTCAAGCAAAGTATGAAACCATCCTTACCAGAAAGAGAAATAACTCTATGTCATTTCACCCTCTCAGAGGATGCTAGATCTAACAGTATGTCACTGTAGAAATATAGTACAAAAGCAAAGTCGGGGTTTGTTTTGGTTGTTTGGTTTGTTGTTAGGTTTTTTGGGTTTTTTGGGGTTTTTTTTGCATAGGACTTCACACAGGTTTACAGCAGAGTTAAGAATTTCAAGGACCATATTAAAGACATTTTAAAGAATTGACTGTCTTATGAACACCTTAGGTCCATCTTCACATCTCCAGTTAAATATTTTGTAATAGAGGAAGTAAACAAAATTAAATATGCTCTGTAGTTACATTCTATGAGTCACTAACTGCTTGACTTTCACAGTATTTCTCACTTTTCCCCAAGGAAATGTACCTATGTTAGAAAAGTGAGCAGGAGTTGTTTGTTTAAGGATGAAGTTTTATTTCCTGTGAAACAAGGAAAAACAGTAGGCAGTCACTCATTCCTCTTACATTCATGCAAGTAGCACATAGATGCTGTGAAAGAGAGACCACATGGATCTCCTGTTAAAAATTACACTATTAAAAAAATTACACTCATAAAAAAAATGATAAAGGACTCTTTGAATCTATATATCTTAAAGTTTCTACAATCAAGGTAACCACCTCAATTTCTCCAGAGCAATTATAACAAGGAAAAAAAAAGTCTTAACCAAAACCATCTTTCACAGACAGATTAATCTCAAAATTGAGAGAAACCTTAATTTTTATTCCAGACCACTTTCCTCTAATGCTTTCACATAGTAACTCATTGTCTTTTTTTTTTACAATGTTTTAAAACAGACTCAGTCCCAAGACTCGCAGTGTTACTAATATCCTTTTTCAGCTAGAAATCACCTTTTTTTTATTTTTAAGACAACAGAAGATTTTTGACCAGGGTCATATTTACCCAGTGGAAATAAAATAATTAGATGTAAATTGGGTAAGGGTGCTTGAGCCAAACGGTGCTGTACTCATAAGGAATATTGCCATTCCTGCAGAAACAAAAGTCAGCCTAGAAAATTTGCCAAAATATAGTGGGCATTTTCTATCACTGAAATGTTAAATTTTGATTATACAATGGGGAAAACAGACAAAGTTTTGCATAGATTTAGACTTACAGTTGCGTTTTTCTATTGAAATAATAGTCATATTTTTTTGCTATGACTGAGTTCCTTTAAATTTGTATCCATTTTTTTTTCCCTGATTATACTTTCTGCACAGCCTTTAACTTCTTGATAACCACTATTTAAAGTAAATGGATTATTAACGGGATAAGTTATTAATTGTTATGAATAAGAAGAGAAAAATAGAGTCCTTTGAAGGCACTGTCATTTTAATGCCTTCATTCCAGTCTTATTATCATTTAAAATCTAGGAATAAAAGAAATATAAAGCAAAAGATATAAACAGGGTGACAAGTGCATGACAATTAATAAAAGATACTGAACATTATGTTAGTCTTTACTGTATTTCTAAATAGCACTATCAATCAGAAATTATTGTGTGCAAGACTAATATCAAATCCAAATATGATAATAGATTTGACGGGTATGTTTTTCATACTCTGCTACCTCTTTGTCATGCTGAGTATGTTTTTTTAAGTCATTATTGGTAGATTCTATTATATATCCATGTATTTAGCCCATGAACAACAGCAAAGGATTAACTTTTGCATTTAATCCAGTCTTTAAATATGCAACCTGGATTCTGTTTGTTTAGAACTACAACAAAAACCCTGACCTTAAATTCACGGATTTTTTTTTTTTTTTAACTATAAGCATATTTTTCTGATAACAAATATGACAATTTCTTATAGATTAGAACTGCAGGGAAGCAGCTGATCACAGTAAGATATTCACAATGTGCTGTGTACACACAGTACTGTCCTGTATTCTGACAGATGATCCCTTTGCAACATGATGTGACAAGGGAGTTCTTCTGCAGAAGGGTATCAAAAAGTTGAGATGCTTGATAAAGGACTAAGCTGATTTCACCCTTTTCATGTGTTCAGTAAGGCAAGAAACAGATCAACCAACAGAGAAGTGAGTTGGAAAGAAGCTGTCAGTCCAATTGGTCCAAAGAGGACTCAGCTCTTATCAGTAAATTAACCAACAAATTGTGACATAGGGTAAAGAGGCAGAATGAAACCTTCTTTAGTGGTGTTATTTATGTAAGCTAAAACAGCTGAACAGATAAAACTGTGAAACAGTCAAACAGGACTTAACTGATGAAATAATCAATAACCACAAACAGTACTCAAGGCAAACACAGGCATTGTGACACATTTTGGAAAGACTTATTTTAGCCTAATTGCCGACTTTGAGAGATAGTGGCTGAACTGTAATCTCAAAAGAGAAAAATATCAGACACACATGTGAATGGCATCTTCCGTTCAGGGTTAAACATGATAGTTTGATACACTAAAGTTAGGAGAACTTTCAGTCATCAAGCAAATCTAAAAGTAAACATATAGGACCAGTGTTGAAGTTGTTATAACCAATGAGACTTGAAAACTTGTCTACGAATGAAAATTATTTGGAGAACGGTCTGTCCTCAGCAGGGAATGTACGCAGGCTGCTGGGATTGTATGCAATGAATGCTCAAGGGATGGGACAGAGGGAGGGCTGCATTGTGCCAGAAGCTTGCTCAGGTGTCAGGAAGAACAAAGAAACAGGAGGTGGCAAAGGCACAGAGTGGATTTCCAAATGCCTGAAACATCTTAATCAGGTTTACACGGGAAGTTAGGCTCTACAGTGCTTATCTGAGCTGAACAGAGTTGCTGAACTTTCTCTCTTGAGCCTTTAGTTAAACTGTGAGGATTTGAAAAGCACAAGCAAGTTTCCCAAGTGCAGAATATGAATGAAGGCAAAGCCACATCAGGGAAAAGACACAGAATTTTTCTTTTCTGTTTAAACATTATACTCCTTTTGTGGAAAACACCCTGGGCTAAGTATGCTGACATAATACTTGCTTCAGGTCAAAAACTGTCTCCACATGGTTTTAGTAATTAACTCTTTTAAACCATTTCCTCCCCAGATTCCATTTACAGCAGGCATCTGAGGAGGTAAAACAGAGCACTTGGGATTTCTGCCACTCTTACTGATTTCTCTTGCCCTGAAACCCAGAGAGTTTCATAGAAAGAATTTGTAAGAGAGAATCTCTCTAATCATCCACACCAAAACTGAGTTTCCATCATGGTGGAAGTCTACAATGGCATATGACCAGGAACAAATTGAAGCAGGTTCAATACTGTTTCTGGGTCTGTTGAAGAGAGAGCAGAAGTTGTCATGTCTGTAATCTGAGTTCTTCAGCCACTGAAGGGTAGCCATCATCACTCTGTGCTCTGAAGTGACACTCGTGAGGCACTGTGCTTAATTTCAGATATGCCACTTCACATCAGGGCCTATTATCTTAATCACAGTAGTGTCATAACATAACTATATGACCTCTTCAGCACTCAGAATAGGGCTGTCTACATGGCTACATGTTTATCTTTTATCTGAGTCTAAAATGTACTTACAGAAAAGCACCACTCATGCTGAATTACTCCTATTTATTTGTTTGGGGTTTTTTACCATAAACTTTTTGGCTTTAGATACTGCAGATTGTTAGGCTATTATTCGGTCTTTCTATGTTCCCGGGTATAACACCCCTCCACTGAACTTCAGGAGTCCTTGTTTACCTGAATTAATTATGTATCGCATATATTAATATATTTAGATATAGACCAGAAGTAATTCTATGAACTAGCTACCTGAGAAAACAACAGAAGCTATCCTAGGTCTTTCCTCTAAACCTTAAGAAGTTTATGTACTGGGTTGAGGAGCCAAAAACATCTTTATCTTATCCATCATCTAGATCCTTGGTCCAGGTCCCAGCACACCTCCTTACCTTGACCACAGTGGAGAAATTTTCTCCATTCATAATTTTTTTCCCTTTCCACCCAGTCATAACTTCCTGTCCAGGCTTCTTGGCAAAAATCCAGGGCTGTCCACATCACTCTTTCCTTAGACATCTTAGCTTGGGAAGCAAGAAAAGCCAAGTCAGGCTCCAGTTCAGCGCCTTAGGCCAGACAGCATCACTTTTCTCTCCCTTCTTGGTTATTGGTTCTTGTCCTCTATGTTGATACCATGTATCACTTTCTTGGGCAACTGATCCTCTTTGCTTCCTTTATAGAAAGTGAAAGTACCTAATTTGTCACCGGAAATTCTGTTTCAGGACATGAACGACTAATTTTGTGTTATGTAAAGTATTTAAGTTTATTTTGGTTCTGATCTTAATACACTGAGAAGTTATACCAAATAACTTCCCACATTTCTCATGCGCTTCAGGTATCTACCTGCAAAACTGAATATAATTTTTCTTAACTATTTTGTTAAAAAAAATGGATTGCAAACAAGTAATTTTTTTTGCTGTTACTTTGGATGTGCAGTAGATTTTACTGTACATATTTATTTGCAAGTCCTTTAACTGAATTAACTTATCAGAACTTATATTGTCTACATCTTGGCCTGCATTCAGACCAAAGCCCTGAAGCCACGAAAGTAAATATCACCCATGTATAACTGGTTTTATTTAGGAAATTTCTGTCTGCTAATAAATACAATTATGTTTGGTCTCACAGTACTGTAAACTAAAGGTTAAATTAAGACAAAACAGACAAAACCTTGTTTATTGACATTTAAAACCAGTTACACACAAATATCTTGTCCAGCAAACCCTGCAGGGCTCACTACATCTCTGAGAAAAAATCCCAAATTTCACATAAAGCAGAGTTTCTTCTAAGACAATGTAGCAGAAGCACCTGTGGCACCCTTGAAGTTTGAAACCCAGTAAGGTATACTAAGCACATTTGTCTTGAACACAAACACATAAAAGCAGGGTAATCTGTGGCTGTATATAAGAATTCTACAACATTGCAAGAGTGCCAACAGAATTTTGTTCATACAACTGAACATAAATATATAAACCATATATAGCCACAGATGTTGTGTGCCGGAGAGGTACAGGGGCTGGGGGGGCCGGGCTTTGGGGCTGGGGCTTGCTCTCACGCGGGGTCGGAGGGCATGTTGTGTGCCGGAGAGGTACAGGGGCTGGGGGGGCCGGGCTTTGGGGCTGGGGCTTGCTCTCACGCGGGGTCGGAGGGCATGTTGTGTGCCGGAGAGGTACAGGGGCTGGGGGGGCCGGGCTTTGGGGCTGGGGCTTGCTCTCACGCGGGGTCGGAGGGCATGTTGTGTGCCGGAGAGGTACAGGGGCTGGGGGGGCCGGGCTTTGGGGCTGGGGCTTGCTCTCACGCGGGGTCGGAGGGCATGTTGTGTGCCGGAGAGGTACAGGGGCTGGGGGGGCCGGGCTTTGGGGCTGGGGCTTGCTCTCACGCGGGGTCGGAGGGCATGTTGTGTGCCGGAGAGGTACAGGGGCTGGGGGGGCCGGGCTTTGGGGCTGGGGCTTGCTCTCACGCGGGGTCGGAGGGCATGTTGTGTGCCGGAGAGGTACAGGGGCTGGGGGGGGCCGGGCTTTGGGGCTGGGGCTTGCTCTCACGCGGGGTCGGAGGGCATGTTGTGTGCCGGAGAGGTACAGGGGCTGGGGGGGCCGGGCTTTGGGGCTGGGGCTTGCTCTCACGCGGGGTCGGAGGGCATGTTGTGTGCCGGAGAGGTACAGGGGCTGGGGGGGGCCGGGCTTTGGGGCTGGGGCTTGCTCTCACGCGGGGTCGGAGGGCATGTTGTGTGCCGGAGAGGTACAGGGGCTGGGGGGGGCCGGGCTTTGGGGCTGGGGCTTGCTCTCACGCGGGGTCGGAGGGCATGTTGTGTGCCGGAGAGGTACAGGGGCTGGGGGGGCCGGGCTTTGGGGCTGGGGCTTGCTCTCACGCGGGGTCGGAGGGCATGTTGTGTGCCGGAGAGGTACAGGGGCTGGGGGGGCCGGGCTTTGGGGCTGGGGCTTGCTCTCACGCGGGGTCGGAGGGCATGTTGTGTGCCGGAGAGGTACAGGGGCTGGGGGGGCCGGGCTTTGGGGCTGGGGCTTGCTCTCACGCGGGGTCGGAGGGCATGTTGTGTGCCGGAGAGGTACAGGGGCTGGGGGGGCCGGGCTTTGGGGCTGGGGCTTGCTCTCACGCGGGGTCGGAGGGCATGTTGTGTGCCGGAGAGGTACAGGGGCTGGGGGGGCCGGGCTTTGGGGCTGGGGCTTGCTCTCACGCGGGGTCGGAGGGCATGTTGTGTGCCGGAGAGGTACAGGGGCTGGGGGGGCCGGGCTTTGGGGCTGGGGCTTGCTCTCACGCGGGGTCGGAGGGCATGTTGTGTGCCGGAGAGGTACAGGGGCTGGGGGGGCCGGGCTTTGGGGCTGGGGCTTGCTCTCACGCGGGGTCGGAGGGCATGTTGTGTGCCGGAGAGGTACAGGGGCTGGGGGGGCCGGGCTTTGGGGCTGGGGCTTGCTCTCACGCGGGGTCGGAGGGCATGTTGTGTGCCGGAGAGGTACAGGGGCTGGGGGGGCCGGGCTTTGGGGCTGGGGCTTGCTCTCACGCGGGGTCGGAGGGCATGTTGTGTGCCGGAGAGGTACAGGGGCTGGGGGGGCCGGGCTTTGGGGCTGGGGCTTGCTCTCACGCGGGGTCGGAGGGCATGTTGTGTGCCGGAGAGGTACAGGGGCTGGGGGGGCCGGGCTTTGGGGCTGGGGCTTGCTCTCACGCGGGGTCGGAGGGCATGTTGTGTGCCGGAGAGGTACAGGGGCTGGGGGGGCCGGGCTTTGGGGCTGGGGCTTGCTCTCACGCGGGGTCGGAGGGCATGTTGTGTGCCGGAGAGGTACAGGGGCTGGGGGGGCCGGGCTTTGGGGCTGGGGCTTGCTCTCACGCGGGGTCGGAGGGCATGTTGTGTGCCGGAGAGGTACAGGGGCTGGGGGGGCCGGGCTTTGGGGCTGGGGCTTGCTCTCACGCGGGGTCGGAGGGCATGTTGTGTGCCGGAGAGGTACAGGGGCTGGGGGGGCCGGGCTTTGGGGCTGGGGCTTGCTCTCACGCGGGGTCGGAGGGCATGTTGTGTGCCGGAGAGGTACAGGGGCTGGGGGGGCCGGGCTTTGGGGCTGGGGCTTGCTCTCACGCGGGGTCGGAGGGCATGTTGTGTGCCGGAGAGGTACAGGGGCTGGGGGGGCCGGGCTTTGGGGCTGGGGCTTGCTCTCACGCGGGGTCGGAGGGCATGTTGTGTGCCGGAGAGGTACAGGGGCTGGGGGGGCCGGGCTTTGGGGCTGGGGCTTGCTCTCACGCGGGGTCGGAGGGCATGTTGTGTGCCGGAGAGGTACAGGGGCTGGGGGGGCCGGGCTTTGGGGCTGGGGCTTGCTCTCACGCGGGGTCGGAGGGCATGTTGTGTGCCGGAGAGGTACAGGGGCTGGGGGGGCCGGGCTTTGGGGCTGGGGCTTGCTCTCACGCGGGGTCGGAGGGCATGTTGTGTGCCGGAGAGGTACAGGGGCTGGGGGGGCCGGGCTTTGGGGCTGGGGCTTGCTCTCACGCGGGGTCGGAGGGCATGTTGTGTGCCGGAGAGGTACAGGGGCTGGGGGGGCCGGGCTTTGGGGCTGGGGCTTGCTCTCACGCGGGGTCGGAGGGCATGTTGTGTGCCGCGCGCGCTCCGCGCGCGCGGTTTAGTCTCAAGGTGCAGTCTCAACAGGAGAGGGGAGAGAGAAAGTGGGGGAGCCTTGCCAGCACTTGCTACACACCTATGGAGGAGGACAGAGCAGCCTCGGAGCACACAGAGGTTTGCCGTTTCAGGTCTGGGGGGAAGGGGGAGGGGGGGTTCCGGGGAAGGGAGTGGGGAAGAGAGGGGAGGGGTATCGAGCAGGCCATGGGGGGCTTCTAATTGACGGGGGGGGAAGCAGGGCACTCCTGTATGAAATGTAACAGATGTGCAGTGCACCTGCAAATACCTGGTAACACAGTGGAGGAAGGACATGGTCAGGGAGAATAGTGGAGTTCCTTCAGAGTGATGGGGGTCCCAGCCAAGCTGGGAACTTGAAAAGCACCTCAGACTTGGATGGGTACAAGGGCCAAAACACCTGGTCAGTTTGTTTTTCTGTTTGTTTTTGGCTCATCTGCTGCGACTGCCCAGGTTCAGCATGTTCCAGATAAGTTTGCTCTGCTCTGTTACGTCCTGTAAAGGGTGGGCAGGACAAAGGGCTGTTCCTGGGTATCTCCTTATGACTGTATATAAATAGGTGATAGTAAAACAGAAAATCAAAAACCTGCCCAAACCATTCTAACAGGAACATAGCCTGTATGTCCCTGTGTGGTTTTGGGCTATGCTGGCGATGGTACATGCCTTCGGTAGGGCCGCCCATGCCAGACAGGTCAAAACAGCAGGGCCAAATACAATAAATCTACGGGCAGGATGAGCTCGTTAGCCTCCTGGCAGTCATCCTAGGAGAAGGACAACTCTAATCTCAAACCCGGGCAGATGGAGCTCGCTTAGCCCTGTAAGGCCATCCATCTAAGAGAAGGTCACTCTAACCAAACCTACGTCCTGAGGATTTCGCTGCCACCGTCCAAGCTCGCTCGGCCCTGGTAGATGAACCTCAGGATTAAAGGGTGGGTTCAGTTCCGCGCATACTGCATCTCACCTAAAAAATCCATTGCGCAGGCTTGAAGGCTTTACCCACATGCAAAAAGTCCTGTAGCGACGGACGAGGGTCGAAACGGCAGGTGAAAGATGCACTGGGAGCCGCAGACTCAACTCCGCATGCAGGCGGTTCAGGATATTGGTCATTTGAGACTGACCGGAGATGACAGTCTCTTGGGGCAGCACCCTGAACGACCAAGCAGCCTTTTCAAGGACAGCACTGCTTGCTCCACTCGGAGAGGGGCCTAGAAAAGGTGGCCTAAACAAAGCTCATCTCCACTTTCACCCGGTTGGTTAACCGCAGACCAACGGGCATCTTCCTCAAATGCGGTCGCACAAAGAGTAAAAGACAAAGGCATGCACCTGCCTCCAAAGGTGTACCTAAATTAACTATAGCATGTTGGAACATCAGAACCATGCTTGATTCTACGGATAGTGGACGTCCTGAGCGGCGTTCTGCCCTAATTGCCCATGAGCTGGCTCGTCTCAACATCGACATAGCTGCCCTCAGTGAAGTTCGCCTTCACGAGGAAGGAAGCCTCAGAGAACATGGTGCTGGTTACACACTCTTCTGGTCAGGTAAGCCCAGAACCGAAAAACATCTCTCAGGTGTCGGCTTCATGATCAAAAACTCTATTCTTCCCAAACTCGAAAATCTGCCAACAGGTCACTCTGACCGCATTATCTCCCTACGCCTTCCACTCCACAACAACCAACACGTCGTCCTCTTTAGTATATATGCCCCAACTCTCCAAGCTGACCCTGCCGAAAAGGACAAATTTTATGCTGACCTGCGCCACCTTACCCAAAAAGTGCCCGCAGATGATAAGATCATTATCCTTGGTGATTTCAACGCCAGAGTAGGTAAGAATTTTGATGCCTGGAAAGGAATATTAGGCAAACATGGTGTTGGTAACTGCAACGATAATGGTCGACTCCTGCTAGAATTCTGTGCAGAGCAACAGCTCACCATCACTAATACTATCTTTCAGCAGAAAGATAGTCTGAAGACAACCTGGATGCACCCCAGATCTAAGCATTGGCATCTCATCGATTATGTCCTGGTGCGACGGAGAGATGTTCGCGATGTCCTCCATACCCGCGTGATGCCCAGTGCAGAATGCCAGACAGACCATCGGCTTGTGCGCTGCAAACTCAGCTTCAATCTTAAATTCAAACCCAAAATGGGCAACATCACAAGGAGAAAACTCCAAGTTAACAATCTCCAATCAGCCACAGTAAGAGAGAGATTCCAGGCAAACCTTCAAACTAGGCTTGAAGACCGTTCCACAGTTTCTGCAGATTCCTCTCCTGAAACTACCTGGCAGCATATTAAAAACAGCATTCTGCAATCCTCCGAAGAATCCTTAGGGTTCTCCCTCAAGAAGAACAAGGACTGGTTTGACGAAAACAATCAAGAAATCCAGGACTTGTTGAGGAAGAAGAGAACCGCCCACCAAGCACACCTTGCACTGCCATCCTGTCACGCAAGAAAAACAGCCTTTCGTCTCGCATGCAGCAAGCTCCAACAGAAACTCCGTGACATCCAGAACAAGTGGTGGATCGATCTAGCTGAAAAAACTCAATTATGCGCAGATATGGGTGATCACAAAGGTTTCTATGAAGCCTTGAAGACAGCATACGGGCCTACATACCAGGTTCAAAGCCCTCTACTCAGTGCTGATGGCCAAACGCTTCTAACAGATAAAACCTCCATTCTGAATCGATGGTCTGAACACTTTCAAACTCTTTTCAGTACCAACCGTGTGGTCCAAGACTCAGCAATTCAGTCCATCACACAACAACCAGTAAAGTATGAATTGGATACAGCCCCCACTTTAGAAGAAACCCTCAAGGCCATACAGCAGGTAAAAATCGGCAAGGCAGCTGGGGTTGATGGAATTCCACCTGAAGTCTGGAAACATGGGGGCCTTGCACTCCACACCAAATTTCACGAGTTTGTGGTGCGCTGCTGGGAGCTCGGTGAACTACCATCAGACCTTCGTGATGCTGTCATCATCACTTTGTATAAGAAGAAAGGTATTAAATCTGACTGCTCAAACTACCGTGGTATTACTCTGCTCTCCATTGCTGGCAAAATCCTGGCAAGAATACTCTTGAACAGACTAATACCCACTATAGCTGAAGGGATCCTACCTGAAAGTCAGTGTGGTTTCAGAGCCAACAGAAGCACCACAGACATGGTATTTGTTCTCAGACAACTGCAAGAGAAATGTAGGGAACAGAACAAAGGTCTTTATGTAACCTTTGTCGACCTCACCAAGGCTTTTGATACTGTGAGCAGAAAAGGTCTATGGCAGATTTTGGAACGTTTAGGTTGTCCCCCCAAGTTCCTTAAAATGATCATCTCACTTCATGAGGATCAGCACGGCCAAGTCAGGTATGGCAACACACTTTCTGAGCCCTTTTTAATTAAGAATGGTGTGAAACAAGGCTGCGTTCTCGCTCCTACCTTATTCACAATCTTTTTTAGCATGATGCTCCAAAGGGCCACAGCAGACCTCGACGATCAGGACGGTATCTACATTCGATATCGTACTGATGGAAGCCTGTTCAATCTAAGGCGTCTGAAGGCCCACACCAAGACCCTAAACCATCTTGTC
Source organism: Chiroxiphia lanceolata (assembly GCF_009829145.1). Classification (NCBI taxonomy): domain Eukaryota; kingdom Metazoa; phylum Chordata; class Aves; order Passeriformes; family Pipridae; genus Chiroxiphia; species Chiroxiphia lanceolata. The sequence continues at coordinate 106,953,697 of NC_045638.1, read as the reverse complement.
CGGGAGCTGCTTTATGCTGATGATGCCGCCCTTGTTGCCCACACAGAAGCAGCTCTGCAACATTTAACATCCTGCTTTGCAGATGCTGCTGAGCTCTTTGGGCTGGAAGTCAGCCTAAAGAAGACAGAAGTTCTCCATCAACCTGCACCTCAGGAAGTCTTCCATCATCCCCATATCACCATTGGCGAATCAGAGCTCAAATCAGTCCAACAGTTTAATTACCTAGGTAGCCTCATCTCCTCGGATGGCAAGATTGACGGGGAGATAGACAACAGGTTGGCAAAGGCATACAGTGCTTTCGGAAAACTCCACAAAAGAGTATGGCGTAATAAACACTTGAAGAAAAGCACCAAGATCAGTGTTTACAAAGCCATAGTGCTGTCTACTCTCTTGTATGGTTCCGAATCATGGGTCATCTACCGCCACCACCTGCGTCTCCTAGAACGCTTCCATCAGCGCTGCCTCCGTACAATCTTAAACATCCACTGGTCAGATTATGTGACCAATACATCTGTTCTTGAGCAAGCAGCAGTCACAAGTGTAGAGGCCATGCTGATGAGAACACAGCTGCGTTGGGCAGGGCACGTCTCAAGGATGAAGGACCACCGCCTCCCTAAGATCTTGCTCTATGGTGAACTTGCCACTGGCTGCCGCAAGAGAGGAGCCCCGAAGAAAAGATACAAGGACTCCCTGAAACAACATCTCAGCCTTGGCCATATTGATCACCATAATTGGTCCACTCTGGCCTCAAATCGGGAGGCTTGGAGACACAGCATCTATAACGCAGCGGAAGCCTTTGAGAACACACGCAGGATCTCTCTCGAGGAGAAAAGGCAACGCAGGAAGAACCGTGTCTTGCTGAATACTTCATCTAAGGAGTCTTTCTGTTGTGCCTTTTGCAACCGGATATGTCTGTCACGTATTGGCCTCATAAGTCACCAACGTGCCTGTAACAAATGTGGATAAAGCCTTCCCAAATCTTCGTTCGCGAAGCCCAGCCATGATATAGCCACAAAAGGGCAAAGGAGATCTGTGGTATAACTGCACAACTGAGGTGCAGGAAAATATGTTCAAGCAGTAAAATCTGCAAGGTAATAGCTCAGGCTTTACAGCAGTCAATAAAGATGTGTAATGAAACGAAAATGGTTGTGCAGAATGAGCAGATGTCTGGTGGAACCAGACTGATCCTGGAGAATACTCAAGAAAGATGTCTAGCAAAACAAGAGCAAGCCCTGGACAAAAAAATAAGATGTACTATGTCAAGAGCAGATAAGATCATCCCCTTTTGTCCTGGGGAGGGCATGAGGAGCACAAAGCATCAGCAAGGAGAGGAGCTCAATGGCCAAGGCAACAGTGACCAAGAACTCAATGTCAGCTCCCTGGTGTTGAGTACTCAGAGCCCACTCAGGGTGAGTTAAGGACTGACTGCCTTGAACACGTACTGGTGACAACGGGAAGTGATTAAGAGCTAACCATTAGTGTGTGACATTAATGACTGTCAATCAAGTGTTGATTTGCTGGAATTGGCCTAATTCATTAGTTTTTCAAACACTCCATAAAAATAGTCTTAATTTTCTAACTGATACATAGACATACACATAGTTACATATACACATACACATAGTAGTATACAGAGTTACATATATATATATATGATCTTTGTAAATTCACATGTACAATGCACCAATATTAATGTGCACATATATGCCACCACACATATTCAGTAACAACCAAAACATCTGGAGTTTTGCCTCCTTAGATATCCCTTTCAGTGTATCTTGGATATCTCAGGTTTTTGATTCCAGCTTCCAAAGACACTGTGTAAAAAGCAGTGAGCTACGCTATAGCCCCCTCCTGAAAGATTCAGGAGGATCTTTCATTGAACTGCTCCAAAGAAACTGTTTGGCTCATTCAAACAGGAAGAAGTTGCAGTTGCCTGGCAGAAGGAACTTAATATACTTCACTTGGTTATATTGCACTTTCGGGACTCTACTTCCTCCTGACACTGCACTTCAGCCTGCAGGATGCATCTCTGCTTACAGCAATCACCCCGAATATTCTCTTCACTTCAGATCATAAGGTCTTAGTTTCAACTTTTACCACATAAGGGAGACAACAACCTGCCAACCAGCATACAGCAGCTCAAGTTGAGTGCCCCACAACATTACCTGCAAACATTACAAATCTTCAGCTGTTTCAGGGGCTGTTGTCAGGTCTAATTTGCCACAAAGGAAAGGCTTCAACAGAGGGATTGCATGATGCTTCACTTTCTGAACTGTAGAAATCAAACCTTAGGGATATATAATCACGGACTATGCAACAATTCCAGAATTATGTTCACCTAGATAAGAATTATCCAGAGGAGTAGTTGTGCAAGGCAGTGTTTGTTACCCAGACTCTCATCAGTAAAAAAAAAAAAAAAGTCTCTATAAAGAGTATCAAGAATCTCTGATTGAATATTTATCATGGCAAAACCAAGCTCTGCACACCATAGGAAGTGATTTGGAGGTCAGTATAATCCTACCACAGAATGCACTGATTTCATATTAGATATTATTTATTTTGTTATTTTCCCAGTCCTAGAGTAATTAAATGAAATAATGACCACAGTAGAACTGGATCCATTTCAAATTAATCAATAATGTAATAGTTTCTATTTATTTCTCAAGCCCCCATGACTACATAAACATGTCTTTACTTTGTTTTCTACCATTCCTGTCTATGTTATATTAACAGAATGAACACATGTGACACAAACTCACTCCAGGCACAATTAAAACTCATTTAAAACTCACTCCAGACACAATTCAAGTCTGAGAAAATCTCTTACTTTGATCTTTATGGATTGTTTTAAATCTAGCCACAATTTTGGATTCAGCTAAATTCAATTTTAAAGACAATAACAGAACATATGCCAAAGTGCCTTTGATTTTTGAAATGACTTGTTAGGTGGTATTGACGCTGAATTACTTGACAAGTGGAGAAAGTCACAAATTTTAAATCTGTAATATATTTCAGGGGCTTGGCAGAGTTCATAGTGATTGATAATGGCAAAAAGTGCCGTTAAGATGAGGGAGTCCCTATCGGATAGACAGAACACAGTAGCATCAATTATTTTGTACCTTCCCAGAAACTCATGGAATATTTGAAAATATGCCTCCTAAAGAACATTAGCCTCATTAAAAATATAGAGAGCTGAAGCCAGTGAGATAAGAGGGTGTATGCTATGGGTGTCAGCCCATTGCCTAGATACTCTCAGGTAAAATACCTGTAGGGTTAAGTATGATCTTGTTGGAAGAAGCTCAGACTAGAGAAAAGAACTCTCAGAAAACATCTTTGAAAATGTAACTTGCCGGTTAAGCAGTTTGAAATACAATTCTGTGAGTTTTATTTCTATAGACTTAAATAAATATTGCATTGAGTTCCTCTTACCCACAATCAGTAGCTCCAATTACACCTGTAAAAATGTCCCTAGAGATCAATGTTTGGTTTTATTTTATAATGCTTTGGCAAACACAATACAACAGAGTTTTCTGCTCTCTTATTTCTATCTCTTCATGAGTAAACAGTCATTCCATGTAACTCAAAGCAGAAATAAGCAATACTGATAACTCAAAAGAAATAAATATGTCCACATGTACACTAGAACAATACATGCATTAGAGAGAAGAGAGATGAATGCTTGAGAGGTCTTTCCCAAGAAAAGGCTGGCTTCTGGTAGAAGATTGATAAATATAGATAAGGAAATAAAAAAAAGTTGTTTCTTGTAGCAGACTTTAATCAAGAGAGTATCTATGTTTAAACTGCCAGGTTTTGTATCTGGGCTGATATCCAGGACACAAAAGCCTTTGTACTTCAGTTAACATGCAAAAATACACACAAGTGCTGGCTGGGAGGCAGATTTTGTCTTCAGTGACATCCCAGTCAAACAAGGGAGGGACAAGGTCTGTATCACTTTCTGTGAGCTGTGTTTACCCCATAGGAGTAGGAATAGGTGTAGCAACTGCCCCTGAGTTCATCAGATGGCATGAAGTCACCTTTACAGGTGAGCACGGAGGCCAGGACACTGGAGAGGAAGGAGAATAATCACTCCAAAAGGTGAGTCATCAGCTCTCCTTCCAGTCCCCCAGTCACCATGTCTTTGTGCCATATCTCCCACCAGCTAATTAAATTGAATGGATGTAATTGGAAAGAGTTTGGAAGGAACCACAGGGCCAGGAATTAAAGAGAATTTCACAGATGTTGAATGCATTGAATTAACTCCTTTTTATTTTAATATGCTGTATCCTACAGCTTTATAATAACTTTTGGTTGTTGTATGCAGTAGACAAGAGAGAATGTGGCTTTCTTTTGTGCCGTTTACAATTAGCCTGACAGTTTGCAATTTCTCTTGTTGTCAGGGTTGGTAAATGCTATAAATTATATAAATTATATGGAGTAGAACTTAGGCCTCATCTTGCATTCGTCTTCACCCTCACTGTAGGCCAAAAAGGAAGTATAAATTTAGAATACAAAATGACAGAGAGAAATTACAAGAAATATGTTCCTTAAGGTCCCTTCCAACCCAAATCATTCCATGATTCTAATAGAGGGGAAATTTAGACTAGGTGTTGGGAAGAAATCCTTTTCTGTGACTGTAGTGAGGCACTGGAACAGGTTGTCCAGGACAATTGTGGCTGCCCCATCCCTGGAACTGTTCAAGACCAGGTTGGATGGGGCTCTAAGCAACCTGGTCTAGTGGAAGGTGTCCCTGCCCAAGACAGGGGGGGGTTGGAACAAGATGAGCTTTAAGATCCCATTCAACCCAAACCTTTCTGTGATTCTATGAAATAGAGTCATGAAAATACCTTCGCTTTAGTCTTTCACTTCACAATCACAGAACAAGCAAAAGGACTGTTAAAAACTCAAACCGACCAACAAAAAAAAAATCAGGAAACCAAAACCCACAAAAACCCAAAAGAATAATGCATGACATTGCATAATGACCTTGATACATAAGGATGAATAAACTCTCTGGAAACACAAGATGGTCTTTTAAAGCTTCCAAAACAGATAACAAGCTCTATCAATTAAAAAATGTATTTTTTTTTTTAAAAAAGGAATATGTGGTACACCTTACATGATTCTTACTTTAAAGTAAGAATTCAGTACACTCAGTTTCATCTTTATGTGTCAGTTCTAGTAGCTGTTGTAATTGTTTTTTTATAAAGAATGACAAACATGCTAACATTCTAAGTCATATTAGAATTCAATAGCAGGTAAATGCATAAATACATTAAAGGTTAGTGTTGACTATTTGAATTCCAGATGACAGACCATCAAGCGCACCAAATTGAAAAAGAATGAAGGCACCACACATGTACAAGACATAATATGTCAGCAATAATGACAATTAAAAGCAGCTAATTAAACATAGGTATAATTAACTCTATAAATAAAGACTATCCAAAAAAAACCCCTGTGTAAGCAAAGAAGTGTCAATTTGGATCAAAACTAAGAAGACAAGTATAAAGTTTGTGATATAAGGAGACTGAAAGGAAGGTGGTACTAAAATTTAAAAAAAAAAATAATCCTGAATTGCAACACAAAAAGAATGGAATGTCAAAAGCAAAGTCAGGCATGAATAAGAGTCTGTAACCTGGTATAGAAATTGAATGCCTATGCCAGGAATTAAAACTTGCAGAAAATAACTTTTTATCTCTCTTATACTTCCTTTACCATTTAGTTATAGTTCAGATACAGCTGCAGCTTCATCTGTTTCAAAACTTAGTTTCACAAAATTCCTTTTAGGTAGATTGTTAAATTTACAACTGAATCAACTGCTTTGAACTTTCTCAATTCTATTTGCCACTGCAGTCCTCAGTGCAGACATTTAATTTCATTTTCTGTCACCTTCAAATATAATTTTAGCAATTTTCCTTTCATATTTTTTTTTTTTTTAACCGTGAATCTCATTTTACAGTATGGTCTTGCAAATATCTGTAACTAAATACTTGCATTTCCTTATCTTAAATTTTCCATGTCTTAATATCTTTTTCATGGTTCTCAGTATCATTTCATACTGTCATCTAGAGAGCATCAGAGAAAGCTGCTTCCTATAGATTCAAAATTGTAATTTGAATTTGATCTACAAGATATTTTGGAGCAGATGGGTTTTATTTTGTGTCTCCTTGGCCTGAATCTGAATGAATCACTGAGTCATGCAATGACCTGGATGTTTGCAGTAATTGCTTGTTGATTTTCTTTTGACCATTTGAGGCTGAAAGCACTTTTGATTTCTTTATTATACATTGGAGGAAGGTCACTGATTTGATTTGTAAAAGTGTTCAATTCTGCTGGTAATGTGTGTCTAACATAGGGTAAATGTTTGCTTTATTATGTCTACAAGACTCCTTATAATTGGCATTTAGATTGTAATCAGTGGATTTAACTCAAATTGAAAGTTCTCAAAATGAAATAGATTTATCCAGGGAAAGAGAGAAGTATTTATAAATTGTGATAGTCTTAATCCTCATTTTAGCACTTTTAGAAGTCAGGAAAACAAAGTGCACTTCAGCCAGATAATAACAGTGCAATAATTTGTCTGAGAATACTTATATACAATGTTCAGTATTAATTTTGGATGAGACACAGAATCTCTATAGTGATTGCTATATGACAAAATACATAATCTCAGAATCATAAATAAGCTTTCTTCTTCTCTGCTGTGGGAAATAGAAACCCTGGGACAATACTGCCAAAATCCTACTTGGCTAGATAATTCAGCTGCAATTCTCCACATAAAAACAAAAGTTAGTTTTTAAGAGACCCATGTCATACACATATTGAATGCCTTTGTCCATCTCTGTCCTCTCAAAGACAAATTCTACCATAGCACTAGTCGCTGTTTCCTAATGTTACAACAAAACAACAACAAAGGGACAACAAACACTCTACTGCTTCCTAACATTATTCCTGGGTTTTTCTGTGTTCAGCTTGGCAACAAGTTACAAAGTGTTTCTTTTAAAATAGCGTGTATAATGATGTCATACTGAAACATTATTACCTTTTTGACATTGCTCTTCCCTTTCTGGCTTCAGAGGTCTCAGGGTGGTCTTGTTTGCCCCCCTACAGTCCATGCCCACTTCTCGACCTCATTCCTGGGCTTGCGCTGTGCTGTGCTTATCTCCAGGAGTGAGAACAAGGATGTTTGTCCCAGAAAAGTGTTACCTTGCCTTAGTATGGCCCCTTCTCCATTCACATCCAGTTTTTTTCTCACAGTATATTAATACCAACCATCCTTGGCTGTTGTTACCAACACCCCTGGGTTGGCTCCATAGCTCTCTGGCCACTGGTATTTGAGACATACACATTAGCCCCTTATCTTCTGGGTTCCTACACACTATATTCACTGCTGAAAGTAGGAAGGCTCCTTTTCAATGTGACACTTGTAGCAGTTGCCAGTGACAGTAATGGTAGCCAGAGTCTGCATTTTGGAGGTTCTTTTCCTGTTTTCGGAAAAATGAGGATTTTTTTCTCTCTAATCCTTTTTAAAGACCGTCATCTCTGTTCTCAAAAATAAAAAATCTCACTCTTTGGGAATGCCCAACTATGTTTCAGCTGGTATGGAGAGTAGGAAACAAATTTTCACATCAGTTTTGTTAAGGTGACTGTTTGAGAAGATGTACATGTGTACAGTATGATGGCAGGGATTATTAACTCTGGACATCCTCAAATGTACTTTCTTAGCTGAAACAAAAGATTTCTTGCAGGGGTCCGTTTAGCCTGAGTTGGACCAAGGAGTGCTCACAGAGTTTAAGAAGAAAACAAGCCACTAGCTCAGTCGACAATTGTGTTCTTTCCTGTGTAGTACACTTGTAGCCAGAGGCTGCAAGCCCCTCATACCTTGTTATGAAATAGTTTCTGTTCCATAGTAATTCAAAACAATCCTTGATGTGAAGTTTTCACTGCCACGAAGGTTAGACTCAGCCACATGAAAAAAGAACAAAACAGGAGGGGCCTTTTCACAGAATCCTTGCTCTCTAGGATAAAGAGTTTGCTTTCTAAGCACCTTTTTTATTTATTTTTTTAAATAACTTTTATTTTCTTTTTCAAATCAGTGCACAAACTGTAAAGTGAGCATATGACTCACGCACTCCACAGCACAATCCTGGCATCTTTTCATGAATACAGTTACAATCATAATCTGTTGTCATATATATAATAGAAACATAGAAAAATACTAATGAAAGCATCCAAAAAATATTCAGAAATATGGATAAATGTAAAATCATGCACACAGCTGTCCTGAATTAACTTTTCCCCTCAGCTCCCTAGAAGAAAGAGATTATTCCGTGTGTGTTTGGCTGTCAGCTGAGTATCTTAGTGAAAATACCTTTTACCTTCCACTCTCTTAAGTTCCCAAATATGTACCTTTCATGCTAAGAAATATGTTACATTAGTCAGTTTTTCAGATTGCAGATTTTCATGCTTGTGAATTATATTTTTCCTATTTTGGCAAAAGCCTTTTATCATGTGCAGGTCAGCTGTTTCACGTTTACCAAAGTTCATAACATTCATGTGGGACAAAATTTTAAGATTCTATGTAATGGAAACAGCAGCAAAATTCTGGTCCAGAACTTGTCCTGTTTACAAGCATGAAATAGCAGTTAAGTGGCCAGTGCCCTACATTTAGTTAAGGCAGGGGTATGTGTCCAAATGGATTGATCCACGGACTGAAAAGAGGGCTGGGAGACTTAATTACTAGTATATGCAAGAGCTTGACTGTCTTTTTCTATTTGCCACAGATTTTTAACACTCACTTAAAGGAATTCTTACAAATTTGAATGGTAGATGACGAGGTGTGCCATGCACCACAGGCAAGGAATAGAAATATTAGGGGGGGCAGGAAATAAACAGTGAAGGAATAAATTTTCTGCATTTATGTTGTAAATATTGCATCATGGCCATTTTAAAATTAACCAATGAAAGAAAAGTGAGAATTGTGCTTATGCATTTAACATTATTTCATTCCATTGGGCAAAAAGGCTGATAGCTCTAATTTTGTGTAAAAAAACCCAACCAACATTTTTTCCCACTTTAACAATGTAAGAGAAGGGAATTAAAACCATTTGAAAAAAAGGACCCTCAGATACTTGTTTTTCAAAGTAAATAAAGGTTGGTGAAGAAGAAAGGTGAGAAATAGAATCATAGAGAGTTTCAGCTATTGCTTAAGTAATCTAATATCTATAAGCATTTCTAAAACACTTGTTCCCATAACATCAAGCAAAGTGCATCTTAGAATGACCAAAGCCTAGAACAGGAATAAACTTTACCCACGTGGAGGAAAGTTAGTAATGCTCTGCAAATTCGGGAACCTTTAAATGAATTTGTTTTAAATGCATAGGTGATGTAAAAATATATACAAGTGACATGTAATAAATAGACTGAGTAGCACTACCATTAATCTTATGCAGGGCTCTTAACATGAACCTACACTGAGCTTTTGGTCATTTATAAAAACATACACTAACAGAAGGAGTTATGGGGAGACTGACAAGTTTCATGAGTGAATCCCAGCTAGGCAGTGAGTTTGTGGAAGTTGTCTCTTTTTGAAACAAATTACCATTGCATCCACTTAAATCATGTACCTAAATCTATAATGAGGGTAATGTGTGAGATTTATATAGTATTCTTTATTCACAGGTTTCAGACCTTTGGATGAACTAATTTATCAACTGAAGATGTATTTCTCATCAAGTGATGAATGGAACATAACCTTTTTCCAAGGATTCTGATGCAAAACAGCTGTCTTAGAGAAAATTTGCAAATATAGATAGGTATCATTTAGGAACTGTATCTTCATGGTTTAATTTCATAGCATAGAAAAGCATGAAGCTTTTTCACAAGTTCTTGGTTTGTTTAGAGCCATTACAATAACATCAACTAAATGTGAAAAACACATTCCAGAATTAGACAAAACAAAATGTAAACCACTCATCACAGTTCATGATTAGTGCCAACATTTCAGAGTCACCATATTGCTGGGAGGAAAACACATGGTAGAATCATGGGTCTCCTTTCCTCTTCTCTTGATGATAATGCTGCACTTACAATTTAGCTGTAAAAGCAGGTTTGTTTTCCTATCAGAATTCAACTGCATTTCCCAAATCATCTGGTTTATCTTTCACTTTCATTGGCAAAGGGAAAACTACTCAAAGCCAACAACATAATTAGCTCTAATCACATGTTCTCTAATCCCAGCAGAGCAACTCCTCTCCATTGCACCACCTAACACATCCTGTTCCCATTTTGTACAGCAATCAAAGTCAATCAGGAGCTTTGCTGACCAGTAATGTCTGTCAGTGTATGGGGCAGCATGAGGTCTGCTCACGCTTGCAGCTCAAGAACTTACTCATTTGTAGGTAAGAGAGGAATAATCTGTTACCAGACAAGCAGCAGCCATCCTTCAGTAGTGAATAATGGCTTTAAACAGCCAGGACACGTGCCTGTTCTTGAGTTAGGAGAGCTCCTCAAAACACTCCTCTTAAACTAAAATTAATAAATTATATTTTGAATTCCACGAAAATTGTGAACTGTGCAAACCCAGTTGGCCCAGTAGCTATGACATGCTCTGCGTGTGTGTGTGTGTGTATGTCTGTGTCTGTGTCTGTGAAAGGTTGTTCCCAGACATCTGTAGGAAGCTACTGAGTGTTATTCACAGCATTTTTGAAATCTGGATCAGAATGAATGCCTACCAATGCCTTTTGATAAAAGACAGGAAACTCCCATTCATCAGCCAGCCAGCTGCTGTTGGTACCAGCTCATTTGCTGCTTCCTCTCTCCCCTTCAGGAGACTTCTTGGGAGCAGAGTACCCACTTCGCCTGTATGAAGAACAATAGATTGAAATACAGCAAAAGACAAGCTAAACATGAGGCTGGTTTTGTTCTTAGGTTAGTTAAAAGAAGGGAAAATGCTAGAAATCAGATTGTATTTTATTGTGCATCATTTCTGCTGAACACTTCTGCCACTGTTTCACTTACTAGTGAAAGAATTGCCCCCACCATCACCTTGAACCTGGCACAGGCATGGTAGCAGATGACAACAGTTAACTTCCCTGGGGAAAGAGCACATGTTAATCCTAGCCTTACAAAGCCCCTTGGAAAGAGATAACAATAAATTATAAAACTGGAAAAAAAAAATGCTTGTCATCCTCAAGACTGAAGAGAGCATCTAATTTCTTCCGTCATGAATTTTTAAGAAGAGAACTTTAGAAGAAATTAAAATATAATTAAGCACAAGGTGACATTTTCACTGAAGCAGGTAAACAGAAAATAACAAAAATAACCCCCTTTATCTGATCATCTTTGTCTCATTGAATTTCAGGAGGCTACTTCACTGAGATCACTTACGACTAAAGACTAAACAAGTGAGACTGAGCAGGCACAATGCACTCTTCCCACTCAGAGCACTACCACATTAAATAATCACTTCATTTAGACATCCAGACACGATGGTTTTCAATATGTTTACTGATTACTGTGATAAAAATGTGATTATGTTAAGTATCTCTTTGTGACAAGTAAACTGGTCTTTTTCTTAAGTGTGCACAATTAGAAGAAAAGAAAAGCAAATTATTGAACCACACATATACAGTCTTCATAGTTATGGAATGTTGATTATTCCAAAGAATCAGAATTTAAAAATCAATCTAGAAATTGTTTTGCTAAGAAAATTGCTGACAGGGAATATACTGATGGAGCAGACTGTGCCAGAGTAACTTCTTTAACAGCTTGCGCTGGCTTTTTTCTTATTTAAGGCAAGACCCCTGATGCTGAACTCAAGATAATTAAAGTATATACAACTAAGTATCCATATAACCAATGGAGAAGCAAAGGGGAGAGTTTTCCTTGTCTAAAACAAGTGTCCAAGACAGTTTGGATTAATTGGTTTCAAGAAAAGTCTAATCCTCACTTTGGACTACAGAGAGAAGCAAGGTGATTTACTTAGAAAAGATCACAGCCAACGTTTGGGCAGCTTTGCTAGTTAGTGGCTTTTAAGGAACAGCAGGGGAAAAAAGTATCTATTTATTGTGTTTAAATGACCTGTGTTAGAGGTATCTGGCTGAGGCCACTACTGACAGAAGCAGTAAGGACTCTTAGAGGGATAATATGAAAATGAGATGTTTTGTTTTGACCAGGAGATCTTAACAGCAAACTGAAGGAGAATAAAATTGGTTTGTTATAGATTGCTCTGGGATCAACACACATCAGTCATTTAGGCAGATGGAGATGACTAGAATATAGCAGTGGCCAATGTTAAAAATCCCCCTGTACCTTTCTTTGTGCATATATGACAGGAAAAACACTGTCTTGGAGCAAAGAAGGATAAACCTGTGTCTTTCAGCCACAGAAAATTCATTTAGATTAATGCAGTGAAAGAAAAAAAGACGAATTGTTATCCCTACCATTTTTCAGAGGCAGTAAAGAAAATCACAGAATCAGTAAGATTGGGAAAGTCCTTCAAGATCATCAAGTCTAATCTTTGACCAATTACCACCAAACACAGCACTAATTACACTGTCTAGTAGTTTCTTGAACACCTCCAGGGATGGTGACCCCACCACCTCCCTGGGAAGTCCATTCCAATGCTTGCCAACCCTCTCAGTGAAGAAATTCCTCCTGGGAATTCATTCCATATGAATCCATCATGTGATTATTTCTAAAGATCAAAGAATTTCCAGAGTCAAATGAGAGTGCCAGCATATGCTTCTGTTTTCTCTTGCTAAAACCTTATTGTGCTTAGTTACCAAATGCATAAATGGAACAACCTTAGAAAATCAAGAGATAATAGCACAAGAATGTTAAACAAAAATCAGAATTTCTGTGCTATAAAAGTTGGGATAATCACTAATTATTTATGACTCCTTTTGTAGAACTATCCAACTGCTCATTTTAAGGTAGTGGTGGACAGCACAGCTGCAGTTTTGTAACCCATGATATAGAAGGAAGAAATCTAGCTTGACTCAAATATTTAAATTTCTTTTTCAGCTTTGCCAATGTCAATGGTGTTAGAGTTTGTTTTTGTCCCCATTGCTAAATATCCCAATTTCCATCTGCACTTCAAAATCACAAACTACTTCTCACAACTTCCTTCATGTCAAAATCTCCATTTCCCCTTTCAACCAGCTGCAGAAATATCTGACGCCTCAAAATAAAACTGTTTTGATGTTAAAAACACTGCTGAATGGAACTGAACAAGAGATATTTCCAATACTCAGTACAATTCATTCTGCAGAAATTCAGAGGTCACTGGAAGAGTATTAGCAAAGATTCAAACCTGTCACAGCATAGTGATATCTTTTTCTTTTTAGAAAGTTCATTGCATTAGGAAATAACATGGCATGTGTTGACACAAGTCTTGACACATTAACCAGAAGGTGTTACAGTCCTCTGTACGCCCTGTGGGACTTGACATAGTATTTGAATAGTGAGGCACAATATGCTGTCAGGAATTTTTCTGTCATCCTGGGGTATATTAGTTTCATGTAATTGAAGTATTTCTGACCTTTTGAAATTGCTGGGTTTATATCACTGTCTGGCACTTTATATATCCACAAGCACATACATATATATTTGTGTGTGTGCATAAACCTGTGATAGGTGACTGAAGTGCAGTATCTATTATTTAAAAATTTAAAATTTAGAATAAAGGCAAAATTCCTGGTATTAGTTATGAGTTAAGCTCTGCAGGCTGCCAGGTGCCCACCAAGCCACTATCTCACCCTTGCTCAGGTTCTCTCACCAGGACCAGAGGAGAAAACACAATGAAAAATCTCTCTGGAAAGATAAGGAGAGGGAGATACTCACTAGTTATTGTCACAAGAAAATCAGACTTGAATTGGGAAAATTAATTTAATGCCTCATGAAAACTGAGTACGAAACAAAGTAGGAAAAAAAACAAAGTAGGAATCAAATAGAGAAAGAAACAAACCCAAAACTTAACACACCTTCCTTCCAATCCCTGTTGCTTCCCAGATCTATTTCCTCCTATTGCCCCAAGTGGCACAGGGGGATGAGAATGGAGGTTATTGCCAGAAACTCCTCTCTCGTTGTTGGGCCCAGCTTTGGCCAGCAGTGGGTCTGCCTCAGAGCTGGCTGGAACTACTTTGACATTGGGGAGCTCCTGGTGCCTTCTCACAGGACTCAGCAGTGTCCCTGCTACCAAAACCTGTCATGTAAACCTAATAAAGTAGCTCTGACAGATTTAATTGCTGTTGACCTGGAGAATGCAACTGTAAGAAGAAAAAAAAGTTTAGTCTCTGAAATTATCCATTCAACATTTAATTTCTTCACGAAAAGAGCAAACAAGTACATGGCCAAACTTTTGATAATAACATATACAATAAGCCATCACATTGCCATCAAGCAGTAATGAAGTCCAGATGTTACTGATATTAGATGGGTTTATATTGCACAACCAGTCTCCCAGCCAAAATGAATGCTGTCTATGTGAATGTTTAGCCACTCTGAAATTCAAGTACCTTAATTTTGTTAGTTGAGAAATTTACCTTGGGCAGGACCATGACTTAAGTAAGACATAAGAAATAAAACACCTTATCTTAGATAACCTTAGATACAACATCTCATCTGTCTTCTGAGCTACCCTAGTGTTGTTGCATTTTTTCTTCATTGGTCGTTAATTTGGGCAGTAATTTTTAAACAGGCTGTGCCTGAATATTGCAGAAAAACCTGGGCATCCTGGTGAAATTCATACTGTACTTACCTGTCCTGGTAAATTAATTTGAGACAAGTTCTTCCCCTACTCACTCCGTATGATTATTTATCATCCTTTGTGTAATAATCTTTGAGGAAAAACTAGAACAAAAAGATTCCTAAGTTGGATTTAATCAACCATACTAAGGAGCAAATTGTAGCAGTTCTGGTTCACAAATACTGAGAAGTGATGAGAAATAATTTCAGAAAATAAGTGTTCTTTCATTTTTGTGAACTTTGGTGCTTATCAACACTTCATGAATTTTTGGAATGAGTTTTTATGGTCAGATACAAGAGCACAACTCCAAAGAGAACTCTGATAACACTTCTAAAAGCTCTAAATACATTCAGATCATGTAAGCTGACCTGACTCCTAGGGAGAGTACCACAGGACAGAAGGGTCTGGATAATAGCATCAGATAATGGTACAGTATTTATATGGTGATCTTTCCATTCTCTCCCTACTATGCAGAAAGAGATTGTTCTCCTGTGGCTTCAATGATAGACTAACAGTGCCTCTGCAATCAAGTGCTTTTATTTAAACAGATTCTCCTCTCCTAAGCTTTGCTGAATGTGTCTGAATCTCACCATGATGTAGAAAGCCAGTAGAAAGATTATCTATCCTTTTCTGATACACCACTTGAAAACCTTTGGCCTAAAGGAGTCTGCAATAGGTCATCTTTGAATCTCTCTGTAAATCTTAAAATCATAGAGCATGCTGAGTTGGAAGGGACCCACAAGGAACATCAAAGTCCAACTCCTGGCCCTGAACAGGACACCAAGAGTCCCACAACGTGCCTGAGAGCATTGTCCAAATGCTTCTTGAAGTCTGTCAGGCTTGGTGCTGTGACTATTTCCCTGGAGATCCTATTCAAGTGTCTGACTATCCTCTGGGTGAAGAACCTTTTCCTAATATCCAGCCTAAACCTCCCCTAACTCAGCTTCAGGCCATTCCCTCAGGTCTGTCACTGGTCACCCCAGAGAAGAGATCAGTGCCTGCCCCTCCTCTTCCCCTCACAAGGAAACTGTAACTGCAATGAGGTCTTTCCTCAGTCTCCTCTTCTCCAGGCTGAACAGACCAAGTGACCTCAGCCACTCCTCATATGGCTTCCCCTCTAGACTGTACACCATTAGTGAAGGGTCTAGATTTAGTTTAAGTTCAAAGAGATTTAGTTTAGGTCCAAAAGAGCAGATGACCAAAGAAGAATATGTGTACCTGCCAAGTGACACTCCAAATATTTAGGTTTTGAGGCAAAGCACTTCCTTACCTTCAAATATACTCTTTAGTTTGAGTGATTCCAGTCAGTGCTAATTATACCTCAAACACATTGCTGAACTGGTGTCCTGCTGCAATACTCTGCTGCACATGCAAGGCTTGCTGGAGAGTGACAGAATGAAATGACAGAAAGTGACAAAAACAAGAAAATTACCAGTATTTGACTTGCTGCTGAGGTCGCCTTTGCTACTTTGGTGTGGTTTCAGTTCGAGTGGATTGACAACTCCCACTGCTTTCCTCACAAACTGCATTATAGATGTTTGTTGCGTATCAGGTCACCACACTCATGTTGGATGATATACCACCACTATACAGGAGAAATGCCTCAGTGTCTCAAGATCAGAGCAGCTGCCCATGCAGCAAACTGAGGCCAGTCACAGCACCCTGTGAGGCTGCCTGTCCCACCAGGTGAGCCTGTCTGGGCTGCCTTGAAACAGCCTGAGAGCTGGTCCTGTAGGCAGTCTGCGTGTGGGAGTAGGCATATTGCACACAGCCTGATGTGATTTCAGCTGCTCCTGTGCCTGCACAGCAGCTGATGTGTCGATGTGAATGAAGAGATCAGTGGTCAGGCGGAAAACACTAATTACTTCAAAGTAAGAATGACAGGAAAAGCAAAAGCAAGGAAAAGCTGTACGAACATTGTTGTCCTTTTAGTATAAATGGCATAAATGACAAAATAGTACCACAAAAATCTATTGTCAGGTTGTAAACTAGTTTTAAAAATATTCAATATAATGACTCAGGGTACATATTACATCAGTTTTATGTTATTCTGTCTTTTGACAGTACAGGTGCAACTGGCATAGTCAAAGTGAAGAAATTGCAGCTGTGAATGTTGTCAGTTGGGGATTGTGTGTGTTTGAAGTAAGTATCAGTTGATTCATCTTTTGATCACTTTCCCTGATTTCTTCATTGGACCATAGGGATGTTATCAAAGGCACTTTTCCACACATAGCTTTAGTCATTTAAGAAATTAGCATCCCTGGCACCTTATTACTTCTCCTAGTTAGACATTTCTGCAGCCACAGTTGAAATGTCATAAAGTGAGTGCAAAATAGATCACCTCTGTTTAAAGTTGAGAACAGCTAGGACTACTGAATATACAACTGTCCCCTGAACATTACCACCCTGCCAACTGCCACTGAATACCATGGGTTCACAGAAAAGAATCACAGAATCATTCAGGTTAGAAAAGACCTCCAAGACAGTTGAGTCCAACCTCTGACCAGCCACCACCTTGTCAACTAGACCACAGCTCTGAGTGCCACATCCAGGCATTTCTTGAGCGCCTTCAGGAGTGGTGACTCCACCACTTCCCTGGGCAGTCCATTCCAATGCTTGACAACCCTTTCCATGAAGAAATTCTTCTTGATGTCCAACCTGAACCACCCCTGGCACAGCTTGAGGCTATGTCCTCTCATCCTGTCACTAGTTGCAAGGAAGAAGAGACCAAGCCCCACCTGGCTACAATCTCCTTTCAGGCTTGTAGAGAGTTTTCTCCAGGTTACACAGACTCAGGTCCCTCAGCTGTTTTTCATATGACTTACAAAGCCAAAAGTTTTTGTTTGTGCAACATCACCCACTTCTTATCAAGATCTATCGTTATCAGAAACCATTCTGAAATGAGAGACTCAGAACCTGCAAAGCCAAAGAGAAGAGGGAAGCACAGACTTCTTTGTTCAAAAGCATCACCTCGGTGTGGAAAGGTATTTAGAATCATAGAATCATAGAATGGTTTGGGTTGGAAGGGAAATTGAAGATCATCTAGTTCCAAAAAAATTAAATTTTTCCAGGGCAGTAAAAAAAAAAAAAAAAGCACAAAGAGGGATATGACTCTTAGTTCTATTCCCAGTGATTTTTATTTTACACTGAGTTTTCTTTGGGTGGAACTCTTCAGGATGACTTAGAGCTCCCTTAGGTCAGTGCTGCACTTTGTAATAAAGTTCCCTTTTTGTTCTTTCCTTGTTTTTCCTTTGTCATGCACATTTCCAGGAGTGTGGCAGATTCAGCAATACCAACACAGAGTGAACACACACACGTACACACACACACAAAATATTTCCTGTGCCTTAAGTTTCCCTTCAATTGTAGTTGTAAAAGTGATATGGCTGGTCATCTCTGGAGCAGTGAACAAAAAGGAATCCATGGGATCCATGGAGCTTCACAATTAGATGGCATATGAAGAAGAGTAGGATCAAAAGTTCACATCAATGTATTTTTCCTGAACACATTTTTAGAGAAATTTCATTTCTTTACAGACATAGACTTTTTTTTTTAAGATTTGCTTTATTGTGTTTTTTAAAAAAATCCTAACAGCTGGGATACTTACTCAGTGACATGGTTTCTGTAAAGAAAACAAGCAATTGAAAACAAACCCCAAACAAATATTTGCTTCTTGGCCTAAGCCTAAAATTGAGGTTTTTCTCTGAATCCTGTCTTTTTCAAGAGCATATATATATACAAAAGATACAGTGTTCTAGGAGACTATTCATGTGGAATGCTACCAAATAGCAAAAAAACTTAAAAAAAAAAGAGAAGTATAAAGGCATATTTAAAAGATTTTTTCAGTGAAATGTTATGAGGTTAGAAGCATCAACTCACATACAAGCCACCTATCTTCTGGCACTTCTATCACAGAGTTTCTTATTTAATGTTGAGGTTTTCTTATCTGATGTGTCGAACGAGTTTTGACTCCGACACGTGGAGGAATAATGCTAAATATATTCTTTCAAAAATCAGTGTGTTCAAACATCATAAACAACTTTTGTAGAGCTGCAAAAGACATTAATGAGAGATACATGGAGAGACTAAAGGATTTTTTTTTCCTGTAGATGGTTCTTTAGATTTTTCTTTACTTCAGTAACTGGAGCTGCATTATTTCAACGCTATGGGATCTCATCTACACTGAGCCTAAACTGGCACAGTGCCACTAACTCTAGCAAAGATAAGCACATTTATTTATGCTTCTCCAGACTCTGGACAGTTACTGTTTATACATCGATTTCCAGGGACAGGATTTTATTTCCTTCCCATTCCTCTGATGCACAACATTGTGATGCATATGTAGGACACCTAGAGTGTGATTTCTTATGAATAGGATCTTTTCTCCTGCTTTATTAATCTTTCTCAGGAATGTGTACCTGGAGAGAAGAAATGCTTTTCTTCAGTCACAGATACATAAGTCTTTGAAATTTGGTCTTTAGAGAAAACCCTTTTTGTATTGTACAGAGTCATACTGCGAGTAACAAAGTCCATAAATAAAAGAGTGCCACAGAGCTCACAGGTTATCTGTTTAACAACGACAACTTTGTTCTTCTTGCTAATTTAACACATTTCAGTATGCTAAGATTCCTTGATTTAATCATTCTTAACAATAGATTGAAAGGATTCCCACTGAGATTTGAAAAGCAAGAGCAGCCAGAACACAGGCCTAAATCAATGTGTGCCCTGCAAGTGGGTTGAAAATTAGAAAAGGTTGGATACTTTATTTTATAGCATGAAAATAAAATTAAAAGTGGTAGGAAGTCTCTGACTTCTACACGATTTCTGGAATACCTTTACAAAATAAAAGTATATTGTCAGCAATGAGAATTTAGGCATTGAAATGAATTAGATTAGATTACACCTTCTGGAAATTTAAAAATTAACGAAAAAATCCTTGTATTTATTTTCACTGAGTAAGATGAGGTTCTTCATTCTTTTTATGCTTTGGTTCTTCATTTTTTTTAATGCTTTGGCTCTACTATGCACTTCATTTATATGATTATTAGGTTAATTTTTCAATAAAATTAAATAATTGTGAAAAAAATCTGAATTCACTGTATAACCCTTCATCAAGCTGTAAAATTTAATTTGAAGAGGTATTTTTACCTGTAACTAAAACATATAGCAGGTGCTAAGCATTTATTTAAGCATTTTATTAAAGGAACTCTAGACACTTTGCTGATTCTATCCCCAAAACATAGTTTTCCATGGAAACAGGTTAGGGAAGGAACATCTGTTGGAGGGTTGTGATCACTTACAGCTGACAGATGAAACAGCAAAGTTCTAAAACAGCAAAGGAGCTGTTGCCAATCACTCAGTAGCTCAAGACAAGCAGAACTAAAAGCTCTGTAAGGCAGGAGGGAAATTTGCCAGTCCTCTTACTTTGTCCATGAGATTTCTTTAGCAGACCCCCGTTTGGCACTTGTTTTCTGGAGCAACATTTATTCCTGGAGGGCTGCTGCAGCCTCTCCTCACTTCCTGGATCCCATATCAAAGACATGCATGAGTGGCTACTGCTTTTGGCGAAAGAAAAGCTACAGAATAATAAAAATCAAGAAAATATGTGGTCAAAGGATGACTCTCTCTCCTGCTGTTGATGTTCCTGACATGAGGATGGGGAGCACAAAGAATGCAGTGAATTGGGCAAATACCAACTTCAAAGTTTTAGAGGTGTGAAATAAGCTGAAACCCAATGTAAATGATTCTAAAATACTTACAATTACTTCTTAAATACCAAAGCAAAGTTATTTTATTTTTAAAAATTAAACTTACATTGAATACATGTGGGTGATTTAATCTCATTATGTTTTCAAACACAATGTTCCATTTACAGATCTCAGGGATCTGAATGAAGATTGGAGAGAGAGGGAAAGCAATGGGCAGGTAACTGTGATGATAGTTCATTTCTGCTGACATTACAGTTAGTAAGACATCAATTGTGAAAAATTGTACCTGACATTATTGATGAAATAGGGAATATGACAAAAAAATTCCAATATCTCTTGCATTTATTTAATAGATTCATGGACTTCTCAGGGCAGAGTGGGACCATTATAATCAAATCATCTGCCTGCTTCTATTACATAGGCCATACAACTTTCTTGATTCAGTTACTGAACTGAAATATAAGTTGTTCTAATATTTTTAAATGTGAATTATTCCTAATCGGAATATATCTATCTGCAATTTCCATATGCCATAATTCATTGTACAATTTCCTACTGTATTTGAGAATCCTCTCAATAATTTTTTTATTCATTAGATGATTTCCTATAGGCTGTAATCAAGTCACACTTAACAAGTGGAGGAATAAATGTGGAGTTCACGAATTCTGATTTTTGCTGTGGCATCTTTACAGATGGATGAACTTTACCTCACTGTTGGGCTTTCCTGCTTTTCTCACTATTTTTATGTCTGAGTTTTGCGGAGGAATTCTGATGAAAGGACACAGAACTAAAATTAACAAACTAATGGAGCAAAACCTAAGATAAATCTATCTATGCAGACTGTAAAATTAATAACAGATTCAATAGTCCAAAATGGCTGGTGATCTAGTCAGTCAGTCAGTTTGAGAAGTAATCCTTTAAAGACAGGATTCTCACTGTGGAGTTGTTCTGTTCCCATATACCCTGTTGGAAGAACAACCTGCTCAAAATAAATTCCAGGTACACCACACCACTCCTTGTGAACTCTGAGAAAGGAGATGAAAAAAAACAAACAAACAAACAAAAAAAAACCCAACCACCACCACCACAACAACAATAACAACAACAAAAACACACCTCTGATTTTTAATTTTTCTACAAGAACTAACATTCTGTGCAGTAACTAAAGGCAAATGACTGCCCCAAACCTCTGCAAGCCTGTTTGGTTACTTCAAAGCCAGGTAAACAACACATGTGGGTTACAGGAAAAGGTATAGGTATGGTTGTCAGGGATGATCCTGGAACCAAGGGCAGCTATGAGATGCCATATCTGGAAAGGGACACCAGTGCCTGTACCAGGCATTTTAGCAATGCCATTTCTGAACTCTGGATTTCAGAACAGAAGCAACAACCACCTAGGGGGAAATACAGAGTTAGTGTAATCCATTTCTACTCAATATTCTCATGTTTATGTCTCATGTTTGCCTTTTTCATGTGGAATTGTATTGAGTGTTCATGCTTGGTGTGACTTCTTGCACCTCTTTAAGAGCAGCTGCTCTTCAAGGCAACAGTTGTAGCTGCAAAGTGTGGCTTCTATTCACACTTCACTAGACCAAAATGTGACTTGGCTATGGTGAGTTGCAAACTGTATATCTACACTACTCTTACCAAATCACCTACATTTCCCAGCTGAATATTTTTTTTTTTACGCTCCTCTATGTGTGTGTGCATTTACTATAAATTCAATCAATAGGATTTCTGTTTTCCTTCAAGTCATTGATAACAACACTAAGCAGTAAAAGGTCAAGAACTGTTTCTTAAAGACCTCACAAATATCAGTAAGAAAGGTAGTGTTTAATCAATATGAACTCTTCTATTGATTTTGTATCATCTGGCTTCTTAATCAAAATATCATGTTGTAGCAAACCAAAACAGTTTACAGAAAGGGAAGTGGCAAATTGCTGTTATCAATGAAACTTCCACTTAAAAGAAAATTTAATATCCATGTAGAACCCATGAACCCAGGCTGCCTAGTACTGTCATCAATCAACTTTGCATTATTTTGATAATTACTAACTTTTTTCCACATTTTTAATAAAAATGCCAAACAACCTATCTGCTGAGCACTCAGAAGTTCACATACAAACTTCAGCATGGCACCGATGTTCGATCATCATTAGCATTTTCAGATAAACAGCAGAAGACACAGATATCAGTCATCTAATAGTCACTCTGAAGTATTACACTTTCCTCTGTCAGCCTTCAGTCATGTAGTGACTAACAGAGAATTATTAAGCTGAACTTGAAAAAAAAAAAAAGGAAGATAATAAAACTACTACAGTTAATGTAACCAGTTTTTTAATATGTCTGCTAACTAGAACCAGGAGCAAAAAAATGAAGAGGGGAAGGTTGAAGGAGGATCCTATAAATGTATATAAATACCTGAAGGGAGAGTGCAAAGAGGATGGAGGCAGGCTTTATTTAGTGCTTCTCAGTGGCAAGAGAAGAGGCAATGGGCACAAACTGAACCACAGAAGTTTCCCTCTAAACATCAGGAAACTTTTACTCTGCAGATGACTGAGCACTGGCACGGGTTGCCCACAGAAGTTGTTCTCAGAGACATTCAAAAACTCCCACTGACTCCTGGTGGCCCTGCTTAAGCAGTGAGATTGGACCTGCAGAGGTCCCTTTCAACCTCCAGCATTCTGCAATTCTGTGATAAACCTTCAAGGAGACATAGCTGTTCCTCTCTTTCCTCAATGATAGCACTTGCACCCTAGGAAAAAGCTGTCACATCTAGGATTACATATTGTTTAAACTTTAGATTGTGACAACATAAATTCTGAAGCAAAATGAAATATTCCTTGGCACAGTTTTTCTAGCCAGACCAGAAGCTCCTCAGAGAATGTACTGAATTTCCTAGTGGAGGGGAATGATATCTTGTACTACAGCAACCTTTGCACTGTCAGATTTCTTTTTCCCAACTGCCTTAAGCTACATTCTCTTCCCACTAGTTGAGCAAGTAGGGTCAATTCTTACTTAACCAAGTTTCTACTTGGTAAACAAACCTATTTTATCTATTGCATTTTAAGCAAAATCACTTATTTTGCAAGGTCTTTTATGTCTGAGATGGCTTCCATTGCTCAGTATAACTTATACTGTGGTGGGCAATTGAACGAATTGGAAGCCCTAAAATTATGAAGTTAGAAGAAAAAACTACAAAATTTAAAAGGTTATATGAATTCATGCATAAATATTCCTATAATAAGGGCCATATAAAGAGAAGTAAAGGTAGAGGAAGGAAAAAATACACTGGGAAAGACCGAGACCTGTCTCATTGTAATCTAAAAGGGTAGGTAGTGTGACATCACAGAGCTTAGCAATTTTTAAATAAGTGCATGATATTAGCACAGTCTGATGTTAACCTCTGTGTGCGTGAAACAAAAGGAAAATTAATTTCTCTTCAAAGTAGAATCACTGAAATTAATGACCACAGTATAGAAAAAATCAAGAAAATGCAAATGACAAGATTATGGAGCTAAATATGAACCAAAACTTTTCTTTGAAGTATGCTCATCTGTATCTTATAATTTTTCTTGAGCAAAACTAAAAATACAAACCTACTGGATATTATATTCTATATATATATATATATACAAATTTCTTCATATGGTAAATGATCAAGGAAATCACATACATCATTTCTTTATATCATGTTCCTCATAACTGAAAATACATTTTAGAATTTTGTATATGTTACTGAGACAAAGTTCAGCTTAGCTCAGTTCCTAAAGGTGAAGAAACTCCACCATTCACAAACAAGTGTGATCCAAAGCTGTGAATTGCCATTAAAAGATATTTGACATTCATTTCTGCACTTGCTCAGGAAAGGAGAGAGAGCAGCATGCAAGCTTCAGACACCCTGAATTACATGAAGTAACATGATGTTGGCTGTTCACTTTCTTCCCTTTCAGAAAGCAAAGAAAGGTAGATATGTTTTAAAGTTCACAGGGCAGTTATCTCACAACTGAACTAGGGAGAAACAATCCTGGAGGCTCTAGTACAGTGTTCACCTTGATGAAATCGGGAAGCTATGGACTACAGCAGAAGAATCACAGAATCACAGATTTTTTTGGGGTTGCAAATGACCTCAAAGATGGTGGAGTCCAACCTTTGACAGATCACCACCGTGTCAATTAGATCATGGCACTGAGTGCTACATCCAGTTGTTTCTTGAACACCACCAGGTGACTCCATCACCTCCCTGGGCAATTTGTTCCAATTCTTAAAATTCTTGCAATTCTTTCTATGAGGAAATTCTTGCTGATGTCCAACCTGAAGCTCCCCTGGCACAGCTTGAGGCCATGTCCTCCCATCCTGGCACTGGTTGCCTGAGAGAAGAGACCAACTCCCTCCAGGATACAACCTTCTGTTAGGCAGCTGCAGGGAGCAGTAGGTCTTCCCTGAGCCTCCTTTTCTCCAGGCTTAACACCCCCAGCTCCTTCAGCCTCTCCTCACAGGACTAACCCTCTAGGTCCTTCCCCTGTTCCATTGCTCTTCTCTGGACATATCAGAGGAGAGAGGCCAGAAATGGTGCAAAACAAGCTTGCAATCCATTCTGTTTCAAAGCTGAGTATTGCAAGCTGTTCAAGTTGTGATATGCATATCTAAAGGACTGCTTATCACTCACATGTCACTTCTTAAACTTTGTTTTCATCTCAATGTTGAAATTCTAATGTTGTGTTTAGGATGAGCACTAGCATTCAGCAGCTGCAAGCTGTTAACATATGACCTCTTCCTGCTGTAAAAGCAGCAGTCCTACAGAAGTGCCCACAAAATGCATAGATCAAGTCAGTTAAACAAAACATTCAATATATTTCTCAAACATTAGGGGAAAAAAGACATTCAAGAAATGGTAAGATTACCTATATATATATATTTTATTGCTAAAAATATTCCCCAAAGCACTTCTGCAAATTGCTCATGAGTAGTTCTTTGAAAATATCCATTGCTACAGGCATTGGTTAATTTTGATCAAATATGTCTTCAGTTATCCAGCAGGAGAATATGGAAAAGATGGTGCCAGACTTTTTTCAGAGGTGCATATTGAAGGAAGAAATTGTGCAATGGACACAACTTGAGATGTGGGAAATTCTGATTAAATATAAGAATTTTTACACATTGAAGGTAGTTCAGCACTGAACACTGAGTAAGTTGTACAGTGATCATGGCTGGTAATGTCAGCCGGAAATATCCAGCTAATTCACATAGGTACAATGAAATAACTGGAAATGTCAGAAAAGACTGAAGCAGTGTTGCTCTAGCATTAGAAAAATGGCAAGGGAAGATACTTTGAATGGTGGGTGTATCATCAAAGAAAAAGAAAATAAAAACAGAAGTCAAAGAAAAAGATAAATCGTAAAGATTAAAAGGAAATTTTAGATAGTTGTAATCAAATAAAAATAGAACAAATTAAAGTAATTACTGACAGTGCTATTTGATTCAGCTGGGAATCAGAATTTGTCAAAACAAGTACAGTGATTTGCTAAAGCTGAGATCTCAGATCAAGTGGAATGTGGCCTGGTGATCACTAAATGATGGGTATATTGATTGTGCCTTTAGGAAGGAACAGAGATACCTCTGCAGTGCACAAATACTGTTGTTCTACCTGGGGTCTTGTATAGCTACGAGGCTGTTTTCAGGTTGTTCTTATGTAAACCTGGTATTATACTCTAGTCTGTTTACTTTTAATTTGATTTAACATTAAGCAAACAATGAAAAATCAATTATATATTGCATTTAAATGGCATTATAAAGCTGAAAGAAAAGCTGAGCTGAAATACGAATGTTTGCTCCTGCTTTTATATATGACAATAAAATCCATCTGCATGATTTAAGGAAAGAAGAATGTATTTCCAAGTCTCCATTTGCAAATCTTTTTTGATAAAATTGTCTGTAAGACCCAAAGTCTTGCCCTACTACTGTCAAGGAAATTCTTGAATATTTCTTTCAAGAAGTAAAAACAAAGTCCTTGCTCTGCAAAATGAGCTCTCTGTAATGTTATTTCAAAAGATCCTTATATTTGGGCAATGTGGAGTCCTGAATAATTTGCATCAGTTATTGTGCAGACTTAAGCATGTTAGAAAATTACACTGCCATTTTGCTTGTTGTGTCCTAAGTGATTTACTGTCAATACTGCTCAGATATAACCAGTAATGGTTCTCATACTGTAATTTAACTGTATCCAAAGCTAACTGAATATTTCCATAGTTGATCTATTTAATTTCCGCATTATTTTTAGCTGAGACACCACCTCAGTGTGTTAAATACCTACTTCAACATAAAACATTGTTGGATTTTTTATTTTTATGAATTCCACATGCCATGTTTCTGACAAGGTGAGGCTATTTTTCATTTCTGTAGTGACAAAAGAAATGGACCTGTGGAAAACAGCTAAAGTATTTTGGGAATTTCTTGAAACAAATTCACTATTAGTAGTTTATGTTGATTCACCAGAATTTTATTCGAAGTTCTCTGATATCATTCTAATTTCTTTTATTTTCTACTAAAAGGTGATTAGGATTGAAATACAGCTGATGCAAAGTTCAATTCTTCTACCACAAAGTCCCTACAGTAACTGTAGAAAGCTTCAGTGATGTAAAGGAGTTCATAATGTACTTGTACCTCCTTACTCCTGTAACAAATTACTGTATATTTTATGATAAAGAAGCATTTTTTCCCCTACTTCTTTGCTCCTCTAGTTTTACTCATTCACAAAGCCACACATTCACCAAAACACATTCTTCCTCTATGCAGATCTTGACCTTATGCTAAGCTTAAATCAATAGCTACTCAGCCTCTGCAGTCACACTAGGCCCATAACTGCTTCACTGTTCTGTTGCTACATAAAAACTGATTTTCAGTAAATCATTCATCCTTTCTTAGTAGAGTCTGTCTCCTGGATGAAAAACATCCCTCTTCAGTTCAGCTGCCCCTGAAGCTCTTTGTTGAAGCATCCTCTGTCCTGCTGAAGTGCCTCCTTCTATAAAACTTCTTTGTCCTACATAGATGTGTATGTCCTTTTCCATCATAAAATGTAGACCTACTCAAATGCCCAGGAATAAAATTTTCGTGACACAATGTATTCCTTAAATCCACGCTTCATGCTAGAAGGGCTGTAAAAATTAATTCTGAGTTACCTTTACTTGATCCAGCAGTACCTTACATATTTATGTTTCTCTTTTTAACGTAACTCCTGTACTAAGGACTGTGAGAATGAACAGCAATGGGTCTGCTGCATTTTGTTTCCCTTGCACTAGGACTCTCAGACACTTCTAGTGCCCCATGTTTTGAATGTCTTTCTCATGTGCTCTTCTGACTGCTACGCACCAGAAACAGGGGGACAAGAAGTGTATTATACGTATGGTGCATTCTGAGCTAGGGCCATGCAGTTCCACTATTGTCATGGAATGAGTGGCGAAACTTGTCCATTACTGAAGAGATTTTACTTATGAGTATTTTTCCTTAACTGCTGAAATTGTAGTACTTTGAAAGAGAGGGAGGGAGAGAACAAAACCCACTGTATTTCATGCACTCTGAAATCAGAGAAAAGTACAAGAAACATTTGTGTCCTGTGTTTTGGTTGTCTCCATTTGAAGATGCACAAAAGTGGGCCTTAAGTCATCAGGAAAAAGTACAGTGAGAAGGGATATAAAAATGGCAAGTGAAGAATCTAGTATTAGACCTCAGTGAAAGAAAGAAGCACAGGACTATATGCCAAAAAGCTTCAAAGTTGCTTGTAATTTCTTTATAACCTTTTGTGCCACTGTTTAAAGGAACAGATTTCCTTGTGATCTTTGCCTAGTATCTCACTAACACAACTACTGCAAGCTAAGTTAAGGTTTCAAGATCAGTAGTTTCACAGATCCACTCCTCATTTCAAATAAAATAAAAAAAAAAAAAAGAGATAAAAAAAAATCATAGCTGTCACCGATTAGGGAAACAGAAAATTTGTCTACAGGTTATTCTGCTATAATATCAAATGGTATTAAAAAAAGTTTTCTTCCTTTTCAGTCTCAAATTCATCAAATAGATACTCTTTTGAAGAGTACATTTCCTTTTATTCTCACAGATCATCCATGGATTTAAAATAATACAGAAATAAAGCTTTCTTGCAGTTCAGAAATTCTCTCATCTCTGTTTGAAATTACATAACTGCCTCAATCAAAAAAACCCTCTGGAAAATATGTGCCAAGAGATTTGTGTGTTTGCAGTTTTGGTGAATAGATCAAATGTGCCACTCTCTGTATGTTTCTTAAATCTTCTTTCTTAGAAGAGAAGTCACAGCTCTCACAGTACTTTTTTTTGCTGTGAACTAAAAATGTAGCACCTCTCCAAACAACTCCATAACCAGCAGTCCCTATACACTGAAAAACATAAACTAGTTTGAATTGGGCCGATGCATAGTTTTGTTATTATATGCCCTTTTTTTTTTGTCCTCATCTATATTCACCTTAGTGTTTCTAAATCATCATTGATTGGTGCTTTGAGGACTAGAAAAAGCTAATGAAACTAAATTAACATTCACCTGATAAAAATCCAGACAAAATTACAGTTGCTATTTACCCAGTATTGGGTCTTGCTAAAGGCAGTTCCTGCTTATTCAGAAAATCAGTCCACTGTTAAAGCAGTCGTAATCCAGGAGGAACTTCTGATCCAAAGATATCATTCAATATGCTTTAAGTCATGCTGTAACCTCCTTTATTATTCACGGCCACTACCTTGCTTTAGGCTTGATTTGTGGCTGTGCTCCAAGCCCAGAAAAAGCATCCAAGAAAAGAGTGTGAGAGGAGACAGTGTCTGAAGGCATCAGGCAGGAGAGGAGAATCTGTAGCTGATACCAAGCACACTCAAGAAGTAGAAATGCACTTTCAGCAGAGGTGTAAAATGGAAGCGGCGCCAGAGTGTGAACAAAGGCAGCCAGGGGAGTCTCGGAGAAGGAAAGAAGCCAGACCAGAGAAGAGGAAAGTAAAACCGGAAAATTCAGAAATTAAAAAATGGCACAGCTCCAGAATGCCTGTTTGATTTCTCTCAAACCTGCTGAGAGAAATTTCTATATGGAAATTTCACTTATCTATGTCCATCAAATCCTATTCTCAGCTTGGTTAGCTAAAAACTTTTGCCCAGACTAGAGTGGACCAGCAGGTCTTTAGGACAATAAATATGCTGGATATTTAAACAGCAACTGGAAGAACAAAGTACCAGCCCTCTATACAATTCTTAGTGATTATGTCTCTGTCCATCATAAGCTCAACCCTTCACACCTCTGTCTTGCAAAGTGTACGTGGATATGACATATAAACACTGTTTCAAATGGTAAGAGTTCTGTATTTCCTTACTAACAAGAGAAGTTGCAAGTTCCTCCATGTGTTTCATGTCCACATGGTAGCAGTTGCTAAAGTTTTATTATTTACTTTCTCATTCATACTCTGTGCAGAACATTGATAATTCTGTTACTGTTTCTTTTATTCCACTGCAGCACAGAAGATATTTAATGATCTAATGAAGAAAAACAGTGAAGAATTGTAGAGAATAATTATCTCATCAAAGAACGGTTTGAATTCCCTAACAAATCCTTCCTCCCCACTCTCCCTTGTCTCTCTTAAATATATAATAAAATCTTTTATTCACCTAGGCAGAGCAAAGCAAAGTGGAAAAGCATTACTGAAAGTATCTAGATAACATCTATTATTCTATGAGAATAAGACTTGTGAAATAAGCATCAGATATTTATACCCAAAGTACTCATCTTAACAGAAAGTAGGTCATGGATAGCATAAGAGTGAATGCTTGAAAATAATCATTTTAAGAGGGTGTGACAGTAGGAGAAATTAAATATATCAATTCTAAACACTCATAAAAATCCACTTGTAACCAAGTATGTTCCAATAAGCTGCCTGTACCTAATATTTTATTTAAAGGTTAGTGTTCTCAATATCTAAAGTAATTAATTTTCCAAGAATGAAACAGAGCTTCACATAGAACAGTTGGGGAGAGATTTGTTTATCGTGCCTGTCAATAGATAAGCTAAGTATGCAGCCTTTCCCTGGGCATAGACAGGAGGGGAGCTTTTCCTCTTTCTACTTTCAAAAGCTTGTCTAAATCTGTGCTCTTTTAGAAAGCATTACAGAATGAATATGATCAGGAGTGTTTTCAGAAGTATAATTTTAAAGAGGAAGGTTGCCAATTTAAAGTCTGAAGGCATTACCTCACTGAACAAACGAGTAAAGAGACAAACTAATATCTAACAAAAATGAGTCAATTGAGTGTCTCTGATCTTTATTCCTGAATTTTAACTATTTTCTGGTAACATTTGTAAAAATGAGACAGGAGTGTGTCCTGGCAGCAAGGAGTGCAAACGGTCTGATTCTTGGGGTTGTTCTGTGCAGGGCCAGGAGCTGGACCCATTGATCCTTGTGAGACCCTTACAAGTCAGAATAGTCTATGATTCTGTAACTTAATGATTCTATGAATGTAAAGCAAATGTTTTAAGTTTTAATATTGAACATTCCCAAAAGAAATTACCAGGATTAATAAGAAATATTTAAAAAAAAAAAAAACTAAAAATCTCCAAGTAAGGCTACAATATTCCTCATTCTTCATTTAGATATTTCTGTCCTGTTTCCATATGCTCAAAAAAAATTTATTAGTATAAATAAGTATCGGAGAAGGAATTGGCTGATGCAATTATTGAAAACAAGCAAAAGTCAGTCAAAGGCTTGCCCTGTGTTCACAAAAGAGTGCATGAATATTGTGTTGAAACTGTACTTGCTATGCCTGATTAATGAGATCTTGTAGAATTTCTTCATTTTACAGTTTTCACGTAGAATTATCAAACTGACAAACCCTTAGCAGCTTTTGAAAACTACGTCCAGCGTGTTTTTTATAGCTTCTCTAAACCATGACTGGGACATAATTCACTATTATCTTGTTCACAAGATATGATTTGTTTTGCACATCACTGTTCATTAAAATAATATGTACCTGTGCTCTGGTTTTGTACCACTTCAAAGCTCAACTACCAACAAATTCATGGTCAATTAGTTTAGCTGGATGAATAGCAGTTGGAAAACTACATAGGTTTCTCACCTTTTCATATTTTGTGTTTACATGAAATTAGAACCTCATAAATCAATTACAGTACAGTGAATTAGTTGTCATTCTCCATTTCTTTCATTTAGTGGAGGAAGATATGTCATTTTCTTTTAACTTGGATGCAAAAAAAAAATCTCAAATAATTAATTTCTTTCTGTAGGCTGGTAAATGCTGAAGAAACACAGAATTAAATCCCCTAATGAGATTTCAAGTTAGTACATATTTCTCTGGGACTTGCAGAAGTGAAGAACTAAAGATCTTTTGTTGTATAAAACCTCTACTCACAAGACTGATCCCTCATGCTCATGTTGTTGGCTTCTCCCTTCATGGGTGTAGCTTTTTTTCTAATTAAAAAATTATAAAAGACTTTAAAATTGAGAAAGACACCTAATTTCTTATTCTTTATAGATGTAGCCTTCTGAAATATTGACCAGAAAAATAATCATATTTGTCACTCATCTTTCTTTGTGTCTTTTGTTTGATTTTAATGTTTCATACAGAACAAGTGTAAAGTTCTTTTTAGCAAATACAGGTGGAGTTTGTGTTAATTTGCCTCATATTTCAGAGCAAGTTTACTTCTGCAATTGGGAATGGTTACACATGCAAACAAATACTGTACTCGGGGGGATCTTAGAGTCCAAGACATCTGCTGAGCAACAGCTACACATAAACACTGATCAGTTAAGAGAATCTTATGTCACACAAAGGGCAACAGATGATCCAGAAAGTAAAAAACCTGGTTAACAAAAAACTTGAGCCAAACTCATACTTTTTCTTAAATTCAGCAATGTACTTCCTCTGTGGAATATTTGGCCAAGATGAAATACATATCCTTAAAAAGTACACCACAGCATTTTGTGATTTTACATTATGGATCTTTAGATACCTGCAAAAATTGTAGTTTCTGTAATAAATTTCAGAGGGACTTTAACTATGGAGAAAGAAGGTTAATACAGAGGGATCCATCCTGACATTGTCATTCGAGTGAAAAATGGTAAGTTGCTGTCCTTTTCCCTTAAGCCTTGTTTTTCACCATCTACAATTTCTGCTCTTCTAAAATATAACAGTCTTTAAAAGATACATTCATATGTTCCTAACCACTAGACCACCGCCGCGGCCCGGGTTCGTTTCCCGGTCAGAGAAAAAGTCCCCCGGGTAGATGGAGCTCGTTAGCCCTGTAAGGCCATCCATCTAAGAGAAGGTCACTCTATACAAACCTACGTCCTGAGGACCTCACTGCCACCGTCCAAGCTCGCTCGGCCCCGGCAGATGAACCTCAGGATTAAAGGGTGGGCTCAGCTCAGCGCACACTGTGTCTCACCTAAAAAATCCACTGCGCAGGCTCGAAGGGCAAAGACCCTTCCCAAATCTTCGTTCGCGAAGACTGGCCATACATATGTTCAAAAGGTTCATTCAAATTAATGTTCTTTCAAAAGCTTACATCCATATATGAAAACTAAGCTTAGTTGCAGAGTTGCTGGTACAGACTAATGCAAATGTAGAAAACAAAACCAAAACAAACATACCAAAAAAAAAAAATCACAGCCATTGTCATTTAGTTAAATTTAGAATATTCCAAAGTAACTTTCACATTATTTTAGAGAAGAAAACACACTCTTTTTAGTAGGTCTCTAACTGGTAAAAATTCCTAATTTTTTCTACCTTTGTTTTAGCAGACCAGGTTCTGAAGGGATTTCAATATCCTCTGTAAACTCACATTAACTATGCACAGAAATCATTACAAATCCAGATTCCTCAGAAGACTCTGTGCTTTAATTTTTCAGCTGGTGCCTAGAGCAAGAGAGCAGACACAAGCCAAGCATTTAAAAGGCTGATTGTTTTGGGTTTCTTTATATTTTTTTTTTTTTACTATATTAATTATTTAAGTTAAACGAAAGCATGGAAAAATTAGGTCAGAAATACCATCGCAGAAACTTTGATTAGAATTGTGTTCTGAGTTTGTTCAAAATTAAATTGCTTAGTTTAAACCACAACACAGTCTGGGCAAGTTGAACATATTTTGTTCATGAGTCATTTTTTCAGAAAGCAGGTAGTCTCATACGATGTCCTAGTATGTCAGATTGAAAGAGAGTAGGTTTAAATTAGATGTTTGGAAAAAATTCTTTACTATGAGGGTGGTGAAGCACTGGCACAGGTTGCCCAGAAAAGCTGTGAATGCCCCATCCCTGGAAGTGTTCAAGGCCAAGTTGGATGGAGCCCTGAGCAACCTGGTCTAGTGGAAGGTGTCCCTGCCCATGGCAGGGGGGTTGGAACAAGATAATCTTTAAGGTTCCTTCCAACCCAGGCCATTCTACAATTGTATAATTTGTCAAAGAAGAGTACACACTGTTCCCTTATAAAATAAATAATTTGGCTATATACCTTGGACCCTAAGGGGCAACACTGTTATTCCATGAACATTTTCCAGGAATCATGCTGGCCAGAATGCTAACTAAAGCTGAACAAAGATGTTTAGATATTTCATTAGATAAGTCGGGTTGTACAAAAAGTCTCATTTTCCTCATATTGATACCATGAAAGCAACACTTCCTTCATGAGAATACACAATGTCCTTTAGATGCCATTGGAATGTGCCTGAATAAGGATTACAGGGCTAGAATAAGACTGAAGAAAAACATCATGCTAATAAAAGAGATTTTTTTTTTTATGAGGAGTCACAAGAAAACAGCGACTTCGCTAAGGAAAGGACCAGGATTGTATAATGTAATGATGGGAATGGTATTTACTTATTTATCAGACTTGTTAAGAATGGTATCAAATATCAATTTGTACACATAGTTGAGATGACCTGATTTTAAAGCAGTAATTTAGAATAAAATTGTTGCATTTTTCATCATCTGTGCTTGCAGGCTGGCAAAAACAATTTGAGGATGACTGCCCGTGCTTTTGAGACTGGGAGCTTTAGAAAACATGACACAAATGTTATTGAAGTTGTCATCTTGCTTACTTGTTCTCATTGTTCCCACTATGCCCTACTACAGGATTTGATGAGGAAGTTTAACAATTGCAGAAAAGGAAGAGATAAGTAAAATCAAAATATAAACCTTAGATATGCAGAAATGGTAGTCTAACTGTATCTTAGTCTATTAAACAAATGTCCAAATAGTTTTTCTCTGTCTCCAGAAGGAGAGTTCTTACAGTCATATCTCTCAACCATAGTCAATTATTAGCACAAATTATGAACACAGTCATTATTTTTATTGCAATTATGTATATTCTGCATACCAACAAAAGCTAAAAAAGCTTTTAAAAAGGCATGTCTTTTAGGTTACATCTAATTAAGAAACAGTGAATGAGTAATAGCCATATAATATCTTCCTAAAAATAAGCTAAAAGCCTAAAGCAATAGTATAACAAGAAATGTTCTTACAGTAGCATCGGTTTTTGGGAGAGGAAGTAAAGATTTTTAAATATTTCAGGGTGATTCCTCAGATGAAATACCTCATACATCTGTGATCTCCAGGGCAAAGCACAAACAATAAACTTAAAGGAAAAAAAATTAAATTTAAAGTTTGGTTTGTCAGTGCCAAAACAGCAGATGATGGGGTTTTATATACTTAGTCCAAAGGGATCTTTAAACTCAGATAGGGCACCTGGTATCTTAACTATGAATTTTAAACTTAAATTTAAACCTACCAGATTTGATTTGCTTGCTATCTTCAAGCAAAAAGGCTTAATTCTCCTATGCCCATAGAACCTACTGTGTCCAAGAAGGACACCCCGCCAGGAATGGCTATCATCATTTCAGGTCCTGCCCTCTGATATAGATTACACTAAGAAAATCCAGCTTTGGCAATGTTCAGGATCTAAGAGGGATAAGATTTTCAGATAGCTTAACTGACAGCATCTCCTGCCGTGCTGCAGGGAAGTGGTGGGCTCCTGCAGAGAGCCTCACAGGCTGTCAATGCTTTTTGTGCTCCTGAGTGTCACTTCTCACACACCCAAATCACAGCTGTCACTGTTACCTTGTCTACTGTTCTTCACTGGGTACTGAGCCCTGAATCTTCTACTTTGGCTCTGCCACAAAAGGTGATGGATAATCCCCTATCTCACATCCCCTGTGAGGAGGTTCACTTGTGCCATTTGAGGAGAGATGACAAGTGACACAGCTTTATCATGAGGAGAAAGGGCGGTGAAAGGGGAGCTTTGCCAAATGAACAGGCAAGAGCAAGACAACTTCTAGTCCCATGCATTATAATAGAATTAAATAACATTTCTGTACTTTAAAAAAGTCAGGTTTTGGCTCTACACTGTACAAGGACAATTATGAACAAAAAGTATTCTGTAAGTTTGTCCTACAAAACAATGTTTCTTTTTATGTTTGTCTTGCAAATAAACATGATATAGAATATATTTTCATAAAAAGACATTTTTTTTGTAAGAGTGATGAAACTGTTCAGAAAAATATTGCTGCTATACTCACCAGGTATCTCAGGAGTAAAAATGAGAGCCTACATGCAGAACAGAGGCAGTGCCTCAGACTGAGAATTCTATAAGGCACTCATTTGAGGTTCTCCAGTAACACCTGGTGACAGAGATAAGCTCCAGGACTTTACTGATGATATATTTTGTTGCTTTTTGTTCCTCAGTTTACAAAATACTTAATCAAATGTTTTCTCTGAGAGAATGAACTCGACCTACCATTTCTTTTAAAAGTCATATCATTATCCTGATCTCAAAGGTATTTGAGAAAGGTTGGTGATGATGTTCCTACCAGAGCAACGGATGACGAATTATAGTGGCTATAACTAAAAATAGGATTCAGAACTGGAGTACATGCTTCCCACCAAGTTGCAAGAGCTAGTTTAAAGACAGATACCACAACACTGGAAAGAAATCTCCTTTGGCAAGCACAAGGTTTTTGGTAAGAATCACATGGGGTGTGAAGGCAGTTTGTTACTCAGAATATTCATGCAAATTACAGAAACCCACTCAGAAATGCTGAGAAAATTTGAATTCCTTAATCTTCAGAAGAGGATGATGAGGCAAACACTGTTCAAATATTTTAAGAACTAGTGAAAAAAGGAAAAGAATAAACCATTTTTTCAAGTCTGCAGAAGATAGAACAAGAAGTTCTGGCTGTGAAAGTATCAAGAGAGATTTGGGTTGAACATGACTTTGAAAGGAAAAGCTTCAAATTGATGATACCAAATGCATCCATTACAGTGTAATGTAGACTCTTCATTGCTGGGAGACCTGTAAAAACAGATTGAATGACAGAGCTGCAGGTCATGCTAAATATTCATAGAATCACAGAATCATTAAGGTTGGAAAAGACCTCCAAGGTCATGGAGTCCAATCTTTGACTGATCACCACCTTTTTAACTAAACCACAGCACTAAGTGCCACATTCAGTCACTTCCTGAACACTTCCAGGGTTGGTGATTCCACCACTTCCCTGGACAGTCCATTCCAATTCTTGACAACCCTTTCAATAAAGAAATATTGCATGATGATAAGATTTCATGGGCATTTTCTTTTCATGTGCAATATCATTTTAACAATTATTTACATCACAGGCTGTACTTTCCTTTTTTTCCTGCATAGTGTCATTTTTACAGAACATTCCTTGAATGGCAATACTGTTATATTACATGATTATCTGATGATGACAACTAGATGGTGTCACTTAATGATGATCATTGGTTCACTGCTGTTCTAAATCCAAAGAGCTTGCAACCTAATAAGGAACTTCAATCAAGTTCACAATTAAAATACAAAAATATATAAAGGAAATAGAAAGTAATCTTGGAACTGAATTCTGCTGTGGTACTTCCACAAAATGGCAATTAATTTGTATAATAATGCAGATCTGGCATTAAAAAATTAGTTTTTCTTTTTTTTTCCTTATTGATCATGAGCTTTTATGCACTTGAAAGCAGTAGAGATTGGGCAATTATCAATGACTATGTTTCTCATCATGTTCAGGACTGAGACTTTAATATCCATTTTAAGCTATGTGCCTTAATTCTGCCAGTGTTTATTTATGTGTTACCACTTTTATCAATGAAGCAATAATGTTAACACCAGAAGTTTTCATCTAGAAACATCATTCTTAAAAACCAATAAAGTAAACCACTGAAGCTACAAGAACATTATTTTGCAAAAAAAAATTACTACATACTGTTTGCAAGGAGTTATAAAATTGCATCTAAAAGATAAAATCTATGAATATTATAGTGCTTCAAAATGTACACAGGGGCAGAAAATGTTCAATATCACTGCTGGGATGATACACCAGTAAAAATACAGTCATACTTCGTGTTTTTCACCTAGTTTATATCAACAATTCTATACTTTTTAATACTTATCTAGTCTCTAAGGAAAAAAAATAAACCCATGTGGTCTCATATCCCCTGTTTTGGTCACTGTGTGTCAGGAGAGATACAGAAATAACATATGAACCAGCAGAAGTACTTGTGTGACTGTACCTACACTGAATTCATTTTAATTAATGACTCACCTCCATCATGCCCAGGGATCCATGTGACTGTCAGCAAAAACATAGCTAAATTAGATCAAACTTGTTTCCAAGAGTGGGAAGAGGGAATAAATTCCTGATTATCAGGCTTTGCAGGAACTCGATCCCAGCTGTGACTACACGGAGGTGGACAGCAGGAGGGTAATGCAGCAGATCTAGATACAAAGTCTCTTGAGCACTGGAGGAGAGGTAGAAGGCTACATGTTAGTAATATTGTTGATAAATATATTTGCTATTTCGCTACAATATTTTGCACCACTTCTATTTAGAAACAACTCATTTCTTACAACTAATATTTCACAGTATTTGAATTTTTATATTTTTAATAAAACTGCATATATCCTGTATAGAAAAAATCTTCTAGCATAAAGACTAGAAGTGACCATCATATCCCTACAGACTCTTCCAGTTGCTTCTTCTCTTCTTGGTTAATAATGTACGTCCTTTTCCCAGTCTTAATTTATATAGGTTCGAATTTTAGACACTGAACTTCTTTGCACTTCTTTAGTCTAGTAAATTCAAGTGTCCTGTTCCATTAGAAATCTTTTAAATTACCGAGGATTCTATTAAATTACCTTTTTAACCTTCCTTTGGATAAACTAGCAGAAGAGTAAATGTTAAGAACACACGTAGATTGGCCAGATGGCTTAAGGGAGATATAACTCAACCTTCATGTCTCTCATTAGCTCTGCTCCGTATAATGTAAATTTTTCTAATCAGATGAAGTGGTCCAGTATTGTATAGTCCTCCCATTCAGATATTAACTAAATGCATGCAGCTCAGAATAATTTAATGCATCTAATGCATTTAATCTGAAATGCTGCATAATTTAAATAAGGTTTCTTTATTATCTCTGGGGTTCTGTTGTCTTCAAAGGATTTTTAAATTAAACCAACTTAAAACCAAGATTATCTCATTTAGCGTCATTTCATCTATAATGGTATCTGGAAGTCAACTTCCCCTTTGATTGATGACCAGCAGGCTACCATAGAAAGTCAAAGTAAAATCAGCAATGCAATTATAATAGAGTTGGGCCCTTTTAACTGCAGATGGTAATTCTGGCATGTGCTCCATCCTGCTTATGACAGTTTCATACTGTATGATCATTTCTTAAAACACAACTTTGCCTCGTTTTGTGTTTTCACTGACTCATTCCTTAGTTCTCCAAGAGGAGAATGTTAGTAGGTAATATGAAGTAGATAATGTGAAGTGACAAACATTGTTGAACTGAGATAGGGATGAGCACCTCAACCTTAAGAATCAGTGGCTTGCCTTTTCCTCAGTCTCCATGGTCAGTTTTCTTGGTTCTATGGGAGGTGCAAATTTTTTGAGAAACATAGAGGTTTTTTCATCTACCCAGAACCACATGGAAATTGCAACCCTGGGGAACCCAAGTGGGCTGATAATTAATTTCGTGGTTGAAACACGTCTGAGCTGTGGGTCAGTAGTTTGTATTCAAAATGCTGGGAGCAGATAGAGGTGGAACAGTTAAAATGCATTCAGGTATTACTAATGGTCTCTAAATGTGAAGTTCCCAGAGTATGTAACACACATATGAATATTCCAGTTTACTAGGAAAAGTTAATTCCCTCTGTTCAATTAGAATCATATGGTGCTTTTCTTATGAAACATTTTTCCTGTGTATCTTCTTTTGTTTGTTTGTTTATTTTTACTCCACAATCCCTCCTCCGTTATATTTTTTTAGAGGACAGGACATAGAACGACAGTTATTATTCATTATTATATGATTAATAACAGCAGTTAAACAGAGGGGAAAAACAACAACAACAAAAAATAGGAGGTGGAGCAGTGATTTCTACTTTCTAACCACAAGTTAGCTGGTCTATACTGGACTTTTAAAAAGCTTTGTCAACAAATACTGCATCATGAATTATTCATTTTATCAGCTCTATTAATTCCATTACAATGGTAACACGTCCCTCAGGACTGAGACTCAATTCTCCTTCTGTCTACTGGCATCACAAGGAACTCTAAAGGAGAGACTGAAAATGGCCCTACCATTTATCACATTTTGTTTGGCACATTCAGAAGAGGACATTATTTATACATGAAGATTAAATATGCATTTGTCACAGGCAAGGATAAAATGATTAATATGACTTCTGAAAACCAAAAAGAGTTTACAAGGGAAACAACCAATCCAGAATTGTAAAATCACAATCAGCTTTTCAGCCATACAACAAAATGATGGAATAATGGGCAATTTCACTGCATAACTGAAGACTTGGTATTGGTTTTGCATCCCAGAGCCTCTTCATATGAAAGATTGATAATGAAACTATATCAGGATAAAAAGCCTCAAGAAATATAAGCAGATTGGTTTTGCTATGTCTTACATTAGTAATAAAATACTTCCTTTTCATCAGAGTGTATTTTAAAAATATTTGAGGCTGTTGAGTGGCCTCTGTGAGGAGTGTCTTGGGCTGCCCTGTGCCAGGCACAGACACTTCCAGACAGCTCCAACTGGTGGCTTGGTGTTTGAGTCTTCCCTTTGCTCAAACCTCAAGGCTTGACATACCGAGGGCAAGGAACTGTTATTTCAATGCTGGGACTCTACCACACATGTCCTGAGATGCTGAAATAGAATTACCAAATTCAGCTCTTCAGGAAAGTTGTGAGAATCTGAGAATGCTAAGAATCCAAATTTTGAGCTTAAATACTTAGAGTCTGCCCAAAGATTGCCTAAGGCACTAGAGAATAATGGCAGCCACACAAAATGTAGCAATGAGGGGTTTCCCTCATTTATGTTAAGGAAGGATTTGCAGTGCCACCTTAACTTATCTTTAAACAGTAGATTTCCTGAGGTAGATTTCCTGCCCTCTTGAGCAGTATTCTTCTAAGTGGAAATCTCTCAGAACAGATCTCCCTGAAGTTCCTCTGAGAATATGAGCCACAGGTATCTTCTGCAAATTTAGCACAAGTCCTGGAGGCGTTAGTCAGAGTAAGACAATGTTACCAATCCTTCTCCCAGCATAGCTGCACTCCCGTGTCTGTAACATAAAGAGAGGAGGGAAAAACAAAATGAAGATTTCAGTGGGCTATCACTGTGCTGTGGAGAACACTACTGCAGAAAAATCCTTCCTGCCTTTTAGGCCCTCATGTATTTCTACCCTCAGTTAGATGAGTTGCATAGTTCAAAAATATGGCTATACGTACACTTAGTTCTCCAAACTGCTGAGAATTATAAGCATAAAGAACACAGAACTATAGTCATAAAATCCAAGGAAAATTAAGTGTTTCCTAGACCTGGTTACTTGTCCAAATATAATTCATTCAGTATAGTTCATCAACTTTAACTATATCTACTTGTTTCACATTATGAAGGTCAAATACAAAAATGAATTTGAACTCCAGGCATTTATATATTACTAGCTACCAATCCCATATATCAATGGCTCATATAGTGAACAAAAATAAACACTTCACTAACTTGATAGTCTGTGGAACAGACAGTCTGGAAAAGATGCAAATAATTAGTGACACATCATATAAGAGAGACCTGGAAGAAGGTCAAGAAATCATATCATGAGAAAGCCTCAGACATAGATTTAACACAAGAGCTCTCTCTAGGTTATCATGGTTGCATTGTTTTATTAGTGTTGTTAAGGGGAGAAGTAATATGACTTGATAAAGCAAAGCATAGGGGCATATTTTCTTTTCGCTGCCTGAAAATTCATTTCAAAGGCTTAAATGCAGAAAGTCAGGGAGGTAGGGTATTTTTTCGCATTCTTCAAACATCAGACAACTTAGCATAGAATCAGTGTACAGTGGTACAGAAACCAGACGTTTTAGGGTAGCCCTGAGGGATGATACTTGTCATTTTTGGTAATGGCAACTTGGTAAAATAGTCAATAGAACATTTATTTTTAATGATACAACTAGGTTCTGAAATTATGCTCAGCAGGTTGGGTGATCCTGCAGAGATTTCAAACATAACACTGCAAATTGTGCAATAAAGCATGTTACTTTAATCCCTGTATTAAGGACAGACAGTCTATTCAGATAAAATAAGAACCATCACAGACTTTCTCCCAGCTAAATGTACGAGGCCAACCTAAGCCTGTTTCGGAGGTATAGTAAAATTCGGCTTGGAGGCCATCAGCAAATACAGCAGACACAACTCAAGCTTTAGCAAAATGTGCTTGTGATCCAAAAATAACTACAGAGCTCATTCAATAAGTTATGACCTTGATCTTGTTGATGTTCTTGTACATACTTAACTCATGCATATGGATAATCCTCCAGACCACAATAGCATTATTCATAAAGTCAGCAAGTATTGAAATAAAGAGATCGGTCCTACTTTTAGGAGTAATGGTTATTGATTATATTATGGTGTTTGCCACTTATTAAAACTCTTAGAAATATACCTTATTAAATATAAGTAAAGGAAACTTACTGAGATTTTGATTTCCATGATTAAAATTTTGTTACTTGCATAATAACTGATGCATTGAAGTACATGATGCAGGAGATACATGAACCCTTGTAAATAAGCACATGAAGTCATAAGACAAGACGTATCAGTTTTTAGTAATGAGGTAGCAAAAACATTTATCCTTTTAAGACAAACATGGATTGGTTTTGAAACCCTTGTAAAATATATAGGAGGGGGTTTTTACTTTCAGTTATTAGGTATTTCACCACCATGTTCAGTTGTCAGTGAAGTTAGGTTGTCGTTTTCATGAGATTACACAGTTAATGGCTGATGTTATAACTCTGGTGATACTGCAGTATAAGATCAATAGAAGTGTGACATTAAATCAGGAGAATAAGCTATTTGAATAATACTGTGAAAATTATTTTGGATATAGTGTACTAATGTGCATCATGGGCACTTCAAAGCCGGAAATGATACATTGTAGGTTTTGGGTTGTGTGTTTGTTTTATGAGAAAAAGCTATTTTCTCCTTTATA
Source organism: Chiroxiphia lanceolata (assembly GCF_009829145.1). Taxonomy (NCBI): domain Eukaryota; kingdom Metazoa; phylum Chordata; class Aves; order Passeriformes; family Pipridae; genus Chiroxiphia; species Chiroxiphia lanceolata. The sequence continues at coordinate 106,910,665 of NC_045638.1, read as the reverse complement.
AGGATTTTGACATACGACATGTATGGTTGTAGCCAGGTGAGAGTTGATCTCTTCTCCCAGGCAGCTATCAGTAAGACAAGAGGGCATGGTCTTAAGCTCTGCTAGGGAAGGTTTAGGATGGATATTAGGAAGAAATTCTTTACAGAGAGGGTAATCAGGCATTGGAATGGGGTGTCCAGGCAAGTGGTGGATTCTCCATTCCTGGAGGTTTTTAAGATGAGACTGGATGTGGCACTTAGTGCCATGATCTGGTAACTGCAGTAGTGTTGGATCAAGTGTTGGACCTCTTGATGATCTCAGAGGTCCCTCCCAACCTGGTTGATTCTATGATTCTGTGATTCTATGACGTTTCTTTTTGTTCTTGTCAAGACAGAGAAGTTGTGAAGATGATAATAATTGCTGCCATTTGTTTCAGGAGCATGTATGCTTGGCACACTTCACTTGCTTCAGTACAAAATGTGTTATGCTTGTGACCAATTCCTGAAGAGCAGGGATACACTATTCCTCATCATAACATCAGCAGGAGTAAAGACATAAACTTACACATAGATGAGGACAGACTAATCTCAGTGAAAGATGGGAATTCCACATTCAAATTTTCACAAGGAAGAAAAAAAATGAGGACATTTTCATTTAAATTAATTTTTTTCGTATACTGTAATGATACAGAGCAAGAATGTAAGGGCATCATTACAGAGTATCATTATAGAAAGATCCTGAGGAGTGCAGGACGCACTGTGTTGTACAAGACACCACAGCTCACGCTATTTATATGTTCTTATTATTTCTACAGCCTTTAAGAAAAAGAGGCTTAACTAACTGGTTTAACAGCATTTTATAATTTCTTCTGCAAAAAGCTTTGCACTCTGGGATCTCTCCTCGTGGGCTCTGGAATGCAGGGCCAGCACGAGGGCAGCCTGGTGAAGGAAAGTAGCATCTTATGGGTTGCCCTTGCCAGTAGCTTTCTGACAGAACTAATTATGTAATCGTAATCCAGGCATGCTGAACTTTCACCAGCAGATGCCAGGCTCTTTTCCTGAAGAGCAGCTAAAGATTTTTGGCTTTCAGCAAGTCAAAGCTGGGACAATCAATTTTACTGGCAGCTTGGGAGACATTTTTTATTATTCCAGGTTCACTGATATGACCATAACATTTTAAGAATTTAGGTTACTGACAGGATTTCTAGAGTTTCATGCTTACAGTCACCAATATCAAAATATGGTAGCTTGGGAACACTTAGAAATGTCTGGTTTAGGGTATCACTGTAAAATATTTATTTATTGATAACCTTCTTGTTTTAAGAGTAAATGTACAATACCTGCACCTGAGAAAGTCTTTCAGGGTGGCTTTACAGTCAGTGGGAGAAAACCAATTCTAGAATACCATTATTCTTATCCTAAAACACATAAGACAAAAGTGATGAAATGCATTGAAATTATATCTCTCACTATTGACCATACAAGAATCTAAATGATTGATTTATAATGGTATTGTGGACATTTAAAGATGAATTAATTAAAATCTCATTTTATAAGTCAAATTTTCCAAACAAAAGAAAGCTTTTCTTAACTAAAAATTCCATGGTTTTTACCTATATAGTCCTATTTTCCTGTGTATCCTCTATACGAGTTGTAAGTATAAATCAAATTTTGTTTCAAATGTTTGTTTCTGTACATTTGTTCCAAAGTATTTTTTCCCTTGAAGTCCCTTATTCCCCTTATTAATTTTAAAGTTCTTTTATTATTTAAATTTTATTGCATTTAGCTCTATCCATGTTGAAAATTTAGAAGATCTCACAGATTATAAGAAATACATGCATTACTTCAAAGGGCTCAACATGATTCCATGCATTTAGAGGATGCTTGATTTCTATGGCAACAAAAAATAAAAGCAACCAAGGGCTTTTTAGACCCATGACATTCTACTCACACCTGAATTTTAGCTTAATTTTGTGAGTTCTGCTTTCCTCAGAGTTTCAAAAAATGTTCCAGAAAGTCCTAACAGTGTCAGATCTCCTCTGGCCCATCCCAGTCAGTCTGACATCTCGGGGTAAGCTGTAACTGCAGCTGAAAAGAGTAGAGAAAAGAAGAAGAGCTGTCCACATAAATGTGGAAACAGGGTTTCACCAGCCTAGCACAGGTATGAGCAAAGCCTCTTATCCATGTTCCTACAGAGATGTAAATGAATAGATAATACTTGGACAAAAGCACTGGATAAAGAGAAATGGGAAAACAGGATAATAAATAACAGAAAACAGTGAAGGACAAGAGGTCACAGAGAAACAACAAAACACAACAGGATTCCATTAAACAGGATTTAAAGCAAGGATGGAAAATAAGAAGTGAAACAGGATATATTAAATGATAAAAAAAATACAAAATAGATATTAATAGACATATGTAGAACAATAAACTTAACTGTAGTCAGTGGTGGCTAGGAAAGTGAGATCAGGGGAAAATGACAGTATGACCAATTTCCCAGCTGCAAACTGTGGTCCCTATAGATACTGGCCTACCCAAACAACATCAGAGTTTTTACTTATGGTCTTACATTGATTTCCTGAAAGACCTTTCTTTGAAGACTATACTTTTAGAAATGACACAGCATGTAACTCCAGTATTTTGCTGACACCAAGATGTCATTCTCAGAAATAACACCTTTTTAAGGTGCTGCTTCCACAGTGAGGCAGTGACAGGGCACTCCTCCAGATTTCAAGGATTAATACACACAGGTTAAGAGAATGGTTTGCACACAGGCAGCGGCATTAAATTGCCTTAATACTGCACTGACTTAGTGCAGTTTTAGCAGAGTAACGAGTTACAAATAACACTTGCACACATACACCTTTAATTTAGAGTTCAAGAACTACATGAAATGAGTTTTGTGACCTCCATCCAATTGCCAGAAGCCGAGGGCCCAGATCAATAAAACCATGGCCTCAGTGGAGGGTAATTAGCACACTAGCAGAGCGTGCCAGCGCACTTACCCGGCACTGAATGGTCTGAAAGCTGCACCTCTTACTGTCTCTTGTCGGAAACATGCCACAGGATGAGAAATTTTTACTGCTCTTCCTCATGTTGAAAGTAGGTTTTGGACTAAAGAGAAGTATGAAGTCTTCAGAGATGTATATCGAGCATTTTTCTTGGAAACTACATCTTTACAAGTAATTAAGTATATTGCATACTTAGTCCAGTTTTAAATGGAGTTATTGTCACAATAAACAGAATAGTATGCTTTTATTTCTGATTTCTCACACCACTCGCAGAAGGAAAGACCTGCTTTTTAATAAATTCATTTCCATTCTGTCTTTCTTAATACAAATATAATTATCTAATTGTCTATCTTTCAACATTTTATGCAATTTATCTGTAGACTATCTAAACAAATATACTAAATGATGGCATGTAATAAAACCTTTGGCCACACTGTTTGCTTATAATATCATGAATATTTCCTGGACCACATTAGGAATAGCAAGTGCCTTTTCAAGTACACACTTTATAATATTGACCAGCTCAAATAATATATTAGGAAGTAACAACTTATTCACAAATGTTCTATTTACTCCTTCTCAGTATGTTCTGTAACAGGATGCTTAGGAGGAATGGTCAGGTGTCAAGTCCTTGAAAGTGTTTGAACAGTGAGGTTCTCTGAGCAGAGAGGCTATTTCTACTTAACCAAACAGAGCAGAGCAGCAGGGCTCTGAGTGGTATTAAACCTGACCAGCCTCGTTTGGGACCCTCACCCACACCAGAGGACCTGGGAGCTCTACTGAAGCTCAGCCCAGGGCCTTCGTCTTTCTACACAGCTGGAAGCAAGATGACCATGAGGTAGCAGCCTGCCCTGCCAGCAGAGATGGCTACTATGTATAGAGACACAGACAGGAGGCTCAAGGAAGTGTGCATCACTCATTAGAGCACATTGAGATGCTTGGATCACCAAGTACAAGGGATCTATAAACTGTAGCAAGGTAAGAGGAGACGTCAAATGAATCAATGCTGGAGTACTTGCCATGTGAGGAGGGGTTGAGGGAGCTGAGCTTCACCCTGGAGAAGAGCTGGCTGCAGGTAGCAGGGTGGGACAAAAAAAAAAGTATCAATTGAAACAAGATGCTTAAGGCTAGGGATAAGAACAAGCTTTTTTTTTTTTCCTCTCAAGGGTAGTGAAGCATGGGAGTTAATCGTTTAATGAGAGTGTGTGAACTTCATCCCTGAAGGTTGTCAAGATCTGCTTGGAGAAAGCCCTAAGCATCCTGGTCTGACCTCAGAGTTTGCCCTCTGGTTTGAGCAGGAGGTGTGAGTACAGATCTCCCAAAGTCCCTTCCCAACTGAATGACTCTGTGATGTTATAACTGTAATGTAGGAATGACCAGGACATTAACTTCAAAAGTACAGCACTAGTGCTAATTAGTCCATTGACATTAGCTAATGTGGGAGTTAATGACAATGAATTCAAGCTGTTACGGTCACTGTGTTGTACTGGTACTGCCACAGTACCATTTCTCTCTCTGTTGAGAGAGAACACTGCACTTCAGTGTTCCTGCAGGATCTATTTGTTTGGTCTGTTACAACCAAACTCTCATTATGGGTGAAAGCAAACATCTGATATTCCCAGAACTGAGTTTATTAGCCCAATTGATGCTGTAGTGCTCTAACAGTCCAAATTATGCAAGTAAAAGAAAAAACCTTATTAATAAAATATCATAATTGGTGTCTGAGTGTTTCTAGTATCTACTCCCTTTCTCTGGAGTTATGCCTTCAAGGTTCCCATGTATTCCAAGGTTGACAGTTTCAGTCTTCTTGAAGACTGAGGATGTTTATGATGAGCTAGGAGTATCCTTAGGTGTCCACTGAGAGGAGTGTGGTGTTGATGGTAAGATATTTTTCCTCATCAGTGCTGGGCTTCTCTCTGATTGCTTTTAATATGTTTTCCCATCCCCACCTGCTCCCTTTCCCCTGCTTTCAGGGAAGAGGTGAATGGTTCCCCACAACTCCTCTGTACCTCCAGAGCCTGCTTGTCCATCTGGGGCTGCCTGAATCCACCACCCCCTTCCCTGGCAGCATTCCCAGAGCTGAGCTCAGACAGGCTGGGCAACGGGAACTCAGCACAGGCCAAGGGCAGCCCAGACACCTCCTGAGACCCAACACAATCCAATGCGTGTCCCTGGCAGTGACAAAACCACATTTTTAGGGCCAGAGCTCACCTGTGCTCTCTGCAGAAAATAGCATGGATCACAGGCCCTGACTGGTATGTATTTGCTAGTAAATAAGGTACCTGTGAACAAAAAGGAACATTTTGTTTCTCTTCAGATGTGATGTCTTGAACTCTGTTCTCCTGTCAGCAATGTGAAGAGGATACTTGATGTCACTCAGGTGGAAGACATAAGAGAGAATGAATGCTCTATCAGTGAAGTTTCTAATAATTACCTTTTTGATTATGTTAAAAGGGAAAAGAGAGATTTGAAATATCATGATGAAAAGTGAAAATTTTTAGGGCTTTCTGAGTCAAATTTCAGAACCTTTTCTCTGAAAAAGAGATGAATAAGGTGAAGAATATTATGAAGATCTTTTCAGGAAGTAGATTATATATGAACTGAGGTTGAGAATGTACTCACTTGAAAATTGTTCAAAGCCATATGTACCAGGGAGGTGTAAAGGTGAAAATATTTCTGACTGTAGACCATGGATTTTATTGTATAGTGACCATGAAGCTGACCTACCAGAAGCCCTTCTTCTGTTAGAAGCTATTAAAACTCCATGACAGATTAGTCAGGAACTTTGTGAGAAGAGGTGAAGATCATGCCCATGCTGATAAATTAGGTGTGGGTTTGTGATCTAGACTGTGTCCTCAGAGGGTGATTGAACACAGAATCAAGAAAGAGATAAAAGTGAGTGGTTTACCCTCTGAGTCACCCTGTTTCTTTATTTCCTTTTTACTTTATTTTCCCAATATTCTGTTTGTCAGCTGCTATTTTGCAAAATTCACGCATGGACGAACAGTTTGAATGTGTTGTATTAATTAAATTTCAACTTCTGAAGTATTAACTAACCAAGCACCTTTTGTGAGTCACTGATTCTGAACTGAAGGCTAACTTGATTTTCAGCACTAGATTTTTACCAAATTGCATTTATTTGACAATATAGGAGAAGAAAATTTGCAGAATAAAACATAGAGGAATGTCTTTAAAGTTAACTCTTGATAGGGTTTAGTGCAATACTTTTTTTTTTACTTTTTTTTCTCTTACTTTTTTTTAATTACTCAATAAGATTCTTGTCAAAAGTTAGGCTAACAAAGCATTTCTTTTTATTATTATAGCTTATGAAATCAACTCTAACAGCGGATGAACTGTCTCCAGTAAAGAAAAAAAAATGTGGAGTCAAAACAAGATAATTTTAAAGAGAAATACCTTTGATATATATGTAAGGATGACATAAGACTGAAATGAAAGATGATTGGAGCATAAGTTTACAGACATTTTGAATTAATTTGAATAAGCGCAATTTAGACATATTTTTCTTAAAAATAGTATCATGTTTGTGATATTGATTAACTATTATAGCTATTTGAGGAGCTTTTAAAATGTGTATGTGTGACGTACAGGCATTAATGAGCTCATTACAGACAATACAGCTATTCCTGGACCTCTGTCTAAGCAGGTTAAATCCTGTGAACATTTGTTGCCATCAAATCCTCTGAGCTGGTGTCTAGAAAATGGTTTTATCCATCCTCTTTATTAACTAACGCGGTGAAAGAAGTGCCTTTATTTGCAGCTGAATAGGGAGCAGCAGAGTAGAAGAAAAGATACTGAACTTCCATGTTTTCATTCATAGATCAGAAACGATTTGTTCAAGCTTCCCCCTAGATTTCCTCAAGTCATGTCCACAGTGGCCCAGCCTTCCTCCCACTGGGAAAGCTTGAATCAGGACCAGAGTAGCATTCACAGGCTGCTGTTGCCTCTGACCTTCCTTTACCAGGACTTCAAGCACTGCGCAGTTTCAGCTCTTTCTGGTTCCTTGTGTTAAACAGGTTGAGCCTCAACAAAGAATCAGGGGTAAGGCTTCAGCTTCAAATTTTTCAGGGTTTTCTAGATGAATTTGAAGAGGTCTCTGTTCATTCTGCATCCATTTTCCTACCTGAAAAGAGGAAGGGGAAAAAAAGAAAAGATTTACCGCTTTATAAAGTCCTTTAATATGTATAAATCATAAGACTCTCTAAATCCTAGGTGTTATCACTGTGTCTTTTAACTATTCTACTGAAAACTGACTCAGTAAAACAATTCAGGATGCACTTAACAATTATAAATTATCTAAGTCTGTATTCAAAATTAGGGGATGTTAATTTGTGGGTTTTTTTTTTAAATAAAATGAAAGAAAATAAAGACTGTTTGTTGTGTGTCAGGGTGTGATTTTTACTAATGATAGCTGCAGGGTTTGTCACTGAACTGTTCAAGGAAAGTGACTCCACTCTGAAAATACCTTTCTTTTGACTTGCTTGAACAACTGACATCCACGTATGTCCACAGGTAATCTACATATAAGCAAGGATTTTTGTATTTTCTTTAACAGACTGTGTATATGTATAAAAGATTTATGCTAATATAACTTAAAATGTCATAGAATTTCCTCCTAGTCATTCTAAGAGGTTTGTTACCTGTTTATAGATTTACAATGGTACAAAAGGATTTAAAAGCCATCAAGAATTGTCTCATCTTTTCAGATCTGAGTTGCACAGTATTATTTTTTTTCCTGAAGTTTACTGACCTTCAAGAAATGTTCATGAATTTTCATTTAAACATTTAACACACAGCCTCTTACTCCTAAATGGTTCCACTCATGGTTTATTTGTTTCTTAACCCAGATGTTCCAAAATTACCCCATGCAAAATCTACTGAAGGTATTTCATAATCTAACAGCAATGCAAAAGTCAAGTTTAAATTGTAGTGTTAGATATTTTGTCCTTTAAAAAACAGATACATGAAAGAACTCTTCCTGTTCTGAATTTGTACTATAGTGAATTTACAGTCAGGAAAAAAACTTCACAAGTAAGCAAAAGCATTTTCTTTTTCATTCATTTATTGTAAGTGATCCTATTCAATTTGCATATGAACCTATCCATGTAATATAGGAGTTTATTTTCATTCACCTGGCATTTTGAAATCAGACACAGTGGAGCCAAATTCATTTCATTATTTTACCAAACGGATTGACTTCAATAATTCTTACTTCTTTCTTAGAAAAAGAGACTGAAAATGGTAATTATATTTAATATATAAATAATTATTGAATTATCCTAGAATAAACATTATATGATGTTTGATAAAACTTAAATAACTATTAAAAATATTTCTAGCTTTTTCTTTATAGTAAGCTATACCTCACAAGTTTTTTAGAAAATTTTCATTTAAGGTGACTGTCACTTTTTAATCCCAGTCTTTTAAACAAAATGAAAGATATATTGCTTTTTCTCTTATTTCTTCAAAATCTCTCTCTAGTAATTCTTTGTATGCTGCTACTCACAATCTAAAGTTGATGGGTTTGAACATTAATTATAAGTAAACAGTTATACATTTAATGTGTATATATAAACTTAATATACTTTAAATCCAGTTGTCTGTTCTCATGAATTTCTCAAGCATATTGCAGTGTGTAATGCCATGAGATAAAGTCTTTGAGAAAGCATCAGAATGTAGTCTGAGGAGAAAAGTCACATAGTTCAAAAATTTTTCAAACCCCACAGTACAAAAGAAGAAGGAAATAAAGGTAGAAAAGAGTTGGATAATTAATAATTAATCAAAATGATAACATGAGAGGAAAAGCAACATACCTTGATTAATCAACGTCTCGTCTCTCATCCAGCTGCTAAAAGTACAGGAAACAACAGACTACATATATCACAGTGGTGAATTCATAGCTAAAGACTCTGACTTATTTTTGATTGCATACTTTGCTTAGTTTGGCAAGTAACTGACTTTAAAAAAAAGTCTAGCTAACTATCTGGTTAGGTCTTGTATTTACAGGTCTATAACCACATGCATTATTACCACGCTCCAATTATTTTGGAGTTGCAAGTTCAGTTTTCTTCTACACATTCTGAAATTAAAACAAACCCTTTATTGGTTCAGAAACAAACATTTTAATTCTAAAGACATCATATGGAACATTTTAGAGATCTCTTTGAAAGATCTCTTTTCTATTTGAAAATCAAGTTGCAAGAGCTGTCAAAAATCAACTAATCTCATAAATGGTTTGAATATTTTTATTAAAAGACAAACATAAAGAGATCTTTCACCTGCTATGATTGCTGTTCCTCCTCTCAAAACCCATCCTTGGTGACTGACACCTTCATTTAGCTTTTATTGTACTGTTTCCATGACTAACCTTCAATCTTTCAGCATCGAGGACAGGTTTTGACATGGACATTTTCTTAATTTGGGTGAGACATTTGAGTCTGGTTGAACTGAGAGCACAATCGAAAGCTTAGACTTACCCGGAGAAAATTAAATGTTCCTTTAAGAACCATGGTTTTGTTTGGGCTTGGGATTTTGCAGTTTGTGTAATGATTGCTTAAAGTGACCCACATAAACAGCTTTGGTACAGAAAATAGAAACTTGAGCTCCTCAATGCAAAGCTCAAACAAAAGGCACTCGTTCTACAGTAGCTTCTCTTTTACTCCTACCCAGACCTACTTATCTTTCCTGTTTTTTCATACAGTCACAGGTTGGTTTGAGATGGAAGGGGCCCTAAAGATCATCCCCCTAGACCAGGTTGCTCAGAGCTCCATCTGCTGGCCTTGAACACTTCCAGGGATGGGGCAGCCACAACTCCTATGAGCAACACGTGCTGGTGCCTCACTACTTTTACAGTAAAGAATTTCTTCCTAATCTGAACCTACTCTCTTTCAGTTTAAAGCTATTTTCTCTCTTTGTAAAGCTGCAGTTTCAACACCCATTACAAAAACTGTTGACTCTTTGGGAAAGAAAACATGGTCTTTCATCCGTATTGAGATCACACAAATCTGATGGTGATAAATACCAAGAAGTTGCTTTTAAAGTGGAATCCTAACTAACTCTGAATTCATATAGGCTACTTTTCTTGCCAAATTATTTGAATGTTCCCTTTCAAGAAGATCACCAGTAATTTATAGAGTTTTAGCTAAGCTTCAAATTTCGTCAGTGGGTGAATAGTGCTGGAGTTGCACAATTTTGACTTTTTTTTCAAACCCCATAATATTACAGAACCCATTTTCTTCAAAATAAAAAAAAAACCCCCACATCACCTTAATTTACAATTTACATATAATTTAGCATATAATTCATCTTTCAAATTTAAAATCATAATATCACTCTATAATGCAGTATATGCAAGATCAATATGGCATTATTGATTTGAGACTGTGACTTACCATGGTGAGTCATTGGCTTTAGTAAGGATGAAGAGAGACACAAGTCATTGATATCATACATACTCTTCAAAAAAATATTTTAAAAAATAATGAAAAAATAATTATTAGAAATTTTTAAGAACATTAAAAAATGAAGAGCCCAGAGAAAAAAAAAATATTTTGCAGGCTACTTAACCACGTGCACAATCATGTTAAAAATATTTCTCAGAGTTCTTAGAACATCATGTACTATTATATAATCAGTGTATGCTACCAAATTACTACTAGCAAGGTCAGCACCTCCATATTAAGTTGGTGTTATTATAATTTAACCATGTTTAAACAGTAGTACTCAGATGTTAAACCTCAGAAAAAGCACAACTAAGTGTGATCAGAACATTTTCACTTCAATCAGTTGTTGCTGCTAAACATATATATGTATGTAATCCCTATGTATTCCTTTGCCAAACCCAAAACTATTCCACAGAAAACAAGCTTTCTGGTAAGCTATTAGAAATGTTTTGAAGCTGTGAACTATTTCTGCAAAACATATTTTAAATGTCTTGTGTTTATAAATGTAGATTGATTATAGTGCTTTTTAAAAGATTATGTAGTTGGATAAGGTTTTTCCCAGCTACCCATTTTCAAAATAAAACCTTTTCTGCTATCCATTAATATCTGTATTCTGTGAATAAGTTTATATGAACATGTACACTCCTATACCGTAAAAGACTTCTAAATGGATATAAAACACTTATTGACTCTTTGGAAACACAAATCAGCGGTTACACAGCTTCTCCCTGCTTCTGAAAAATATTTATTTCATAAATATATTCACTTAAATAGTCTGAGTGCGACTTTTAGTATTATTTCTATAAACTTGTAGGTGTGTTAATTATAAATCAGAGTAAGAACATAGTAATAATCCCTTGAGAATGTTATTTCTATAATTCCCTAATAATATTACTCTGCAGTTTCCAACTGACAAATTACATTAATACTTCAAAAGAAGCATTGATTGGAGAAAGAATACATGGATTTCTTTTTGGTAAAGTGCAGAAGCTCTGTGAACTAAAACCACAGTAGCATAACATATTAATTATGATCAAGGTGATATTTTCTTGCAGCAGACCAGTTGTGTTCTGTATTGATTGTAAAACAAATTTCAAGCATTCCAGTCTTGAAGGCAAGTCATTCTCAGTTTTTAAATTCTTGTTAAATGAGCAACTTTTCCTGAAGATAGAAGAATAAAGCTCGCACACACACAGAGTGTGGCTGATTCTTAGCAGCAAGTCGCAGCTCACCCAAATGGCATAAAAACTGCCACATAAGATGATCTATGTAGACAAAACCATTATTTTTAAGCACTAAGACTAAAATATTCATTGTCTTGGTTAGTGTTTTGGGTAACTTTCCCCTGCTGTTGCCAAGTTTCTAAATGCTTTTTCAAACAATGACATACTCATACAAAGCCTAGGATTTTTTGGTAGAAGGGCTAAAATAGAAGTGATATTCTTGCACTGGTAAAAGAAGTAAAGATTAAAGATTATATCGGAATTGAAAAAGAGAAGAGTCTTGGTGGAAGGAAAAAGCAAAAGCCAATCCAGTCAAAGTCATTACATGTTCAGTCAATCATCATTATTTATAACTTGGGCCCTAGTTTAGTATTCAGGATTATGGGTATGTGTACTGTAGATATTAGAAGTGACAATTGATATTAGTCTATTTTAGAGTGCTTTCAGAGGGTTCCAAATTTCTATGTAATTTGAAATATATTATCAAATACAAAAAATGGAGAGACATCCCCTTTCTCTACAAAATGCTTCAGAATGTGTAATTTTCAAAAGAAAAAATCAAAAAAGGAAGAAAAATAGTTAAGTGAAAAATCATAATCATTTCATAAATGATTATAATAAATAAATACAAGGTAAACTTGATTTATGTGAGTAATACATTTTAGAGATAACTACTTATTGCATTTATATTTTGATTTTTTTACTTATATTTATAGTTTATATTAAATTTACTTCCCCTGTCCTTCCCCTTCACCGAGCCAAAGAAACAATTGGTATCACCAAGTCAACTCAAATAAGGATGTAATTTAGATGTTCTGTCATGAATCAGGTATCTTTCACAGTCATAGGTAGGAAAGGGACTCTCAGCAAAAAATCTTCCCAGATGGAGAGTCCTACAATATGCTTTACATGTTCTGTGCAACAGGGATGCAAAATTTTGGCTAAAATCTCCCCCTATTGCCAAAGACTTTCCATAGACTTCTGTAGGCCAGATTTCTTGGGTCATGATTTGGTCCAGTCCTGATTCTGCAGAGCAGGATTTTCTTACTTTCTTTTTTATCTTTGGTGATTTGATTAGTTTTGTTTGGCTCTCTCTCCCTTCACTATTCTCTACATGATGTGTAGTATTGCAAATCCCACCACAGCAGGAAGCCTTATGAATAGAGCTGAAGTCACTTCTCATGAGGAGGTGCAGGGGCCAAGTACATCCCGTCGTGCTGTCTGATCTGTCTCTCTGTCTCCCATTAGGCTACAATTTCTTGAATAAAAAGCTGTGCTAGTTCCCCCTTAAAGTTGGAAAGACGTACTGTTTATTGCTATGCACTGTTTTTCCTGAAGTATAATTTAAATAAGGAAGAAAGAAAAATAAAATACTGTATGGGAATTAGTTGTGGTGGCTCTACAGAAAGAGATGACAGCTACAAGGTCCAGTATGATGGATCTGAAAACTCTACAAAATGGCCTTAGTGTGTATTTCACATTTACAAATGTTTTCAACCTGCAGGTAAATGCACCTGTCCAACCTCTACGTAAAAATCATCATGGTCTCAGTATATGACTCTGCCTTGTCTAGGAAGATCTAACTGTTTTTCCACTTCAGTAGGAAGCTTTACCTATCCCACCTTCATCTGTGAGGACGTACAAGTTGTGTGTACACATCAGGCCATACTTTAGCATGTGAATAAATGCAGGTAGATATGCTAATAGTGTTAATAAAATGACAATCCATGAGTATATATGCTTTCTCAAGTTCCCCTAGCACCACAACTTCAGTATTCTCTTAATGGAGATGTTCCTGTAAATAATAGATACACATCTATACAGCTTATGCAAATGTGTACCTGCGTAAACTCACAGTAAAATATTATCTGCACATATTTCACAGATTTGATAGGCAGGATATTGAAATAAATATTCTAATATTCCTAAATTTTACTTTTATAATTATGGAACAAAAGTCTTGTATTTTTGCTTAATCATCTAATCATATTATTCTGCTTTGGATTTGGCTACTGAAATATTTTTTAATTTGAGGGAAGATGTAATAACAAGATGAAATAAAATCAATTTGCACTCCAAAATCAAAATTACTTTGAGGGGAAAAAAACAAAGCTAATTAAATATCACTGTGAATCTATTTCTTCTTATTTACAACCACTGACTGAAAACAATAAATCAATTTAAGAATAAATTATAAAATATTTTAAGTATCCTCTTTCATTTTTATTTCATTCATTCTTTTGTTTTGGTTTGGTTTGTTGCAGTTCTTTTTTCTAGCTGGTAAATCAGAAATAATGCATTTTTCAGCAATTTTTCATTGACCCTGTAGGCTTATTAAGGTCAAATAGCAAACGCCATTGTTTACATTCCTCACCAGCACTATTTACTTGACAACACTTATTATTTGCTGTGCAATGTGGATTTCTGACCTGTACTGAAATCCATTACCTAAGAAAGCAAGGATGCCATTGCTCCTAGAGACCGAGATTTGTCTGGGATATGAGACAGCAGATCAAAGCTCCCCTCTATGAGAATAAGTTGAACTAGTTGATATCTTCATCATGCTGTTCCCATTGACACAGCAACAGCTGGAGAACTTCCTTTTCCCTTTGTGCTACAGTCATTTCTGCTGTTGATGTGCAGCACCTGGCACAGCTTTGGGGTCCTGGCACAGTAGGGTTTATGGGTATTTACCATAGGTTGACACCTGATAGAGTTAAGTACTTATTTAATATTTAGTAGGTATTCTGTCTCTTTTTTTTTAGGGTTTTTTTTGTATGAGAGTTTGCAAAGCAATTTGTATCCAACAGGACTCTGATGCCCACTGTTACCCTCCGTCTTATACTCAGAAGTTATCTTTTTTCCTTCTCTGAAACACGTATATCTGGAATATTTTATGGATAGAGTAGAAAAAGCAGTTGTAACTGAGATAGTATCAAAGGGACAAGGCATCCTTATCATCCTGATAATTACTGGTCCATAAACTCTGAACATAACAAGATCTGCTGAAGGATTGAATATTCTAACCACTGAAAAGAAAAGCAACTTTGCTGCTCTCAAATATTCAGCCAGATCATTGCCTAGATTCTGACAAGAGTTATTGTGCCAAAAATGTCATAATTAAGTGAGAAAAATGGTGTAAAGTCACTTTGTCATCTTCTTTAAATTTTATGAACAATCTGTGAAATTACAGATTTTTATGGACTTTCAGCTGAGATGGAGTGTCTTACTCTTAACTCTGAAACGTATTCACATTAAATTCATAAACATCCAAACCAAAAAATGCCAACAGGCATTTGAAATTGTGCACCAGAACCATCCAAATTCTGCCTGATCAGCAGAATTTACCCCATGTACGCATTATTTTTAAATGAGATAAATATATGAAAAATTAGTAGATATGCAGATCCCATTTTTCAGTGTGGCAAACAGATGAGCTCCTTATGACTGCTTTAGATGGGAGCAGTAAAGTAAATATATCATTTTGATAATTTCTAGCTTTTATACCATACATCTTCTTTTGCCCCTGAGATTATGCCTTGAAAAGTGATGTCAATCTTTGAGTAGTACCATTGTAAAGAAATAACATGAACTTGCTTAGGCTGGGAATGATCAGGGATACAGGTAAAACCACAGCTTCAGAAAATCATAAGAACATTTCTCACCTGTGCTTTCATGCAAATGTTTTAAAAATTTTTAAACTCCCTCATTTCCATTTTAAAGATCCTAACAAACACTCTTACTGCATCTTTGTTCATGATAGCAAAGACCCACATCAAGGAAGGGTTCTGAAGTTACCACTACTGAAAATTTATATACTTTAGTTTATACTCAGACATGTTGGCAGTGTTCCTTACCTTTTTGTCAGGAAGAAATTCATGTACACTCTTTGCAGTCCATTAATGGTTAAACCTACCTGCTCTTTCCAAGTAGGAATGAATTTTCTAAGGATGGCAAGTGACTGAAGCTGTGACTGCAGCAAAGTAGTGCAGGAGAGAAGAGATAATGCCCTATCAAATCACTTTCAGTGTTGGAGATTATAGGAACACCCAGGGCTGAACTTCCATTCAGAGGAAGTCGTCCAAGAAAAAAAGGATGTAATGAGAGACTTCATCTTAGAGCAGTATGCTCCTTAGCACAAAAAGACTGAAATTTATCTAACAGACTGCTGCTTATTTCCTGGGAGATGTTTGAATTGACTTTAGAGATAGGTGACTTGTTATTCCACTAGCTGGAGAGAACACAAAAAACAAAATGAAACCGTGTTACAATGAGAGCTAAAGGAGAAAGAATTATATACTTGGTTTACTTTTTTCTTGTCTGCCTCAGAAGAAAGCAATTGCTTTTCTCTTTTCCACAATCTTTGTATTTTATTAAAATAAACTTATTCTACCAGACATAAAAGTTCACCCTAGTGCTGCCAGAATGTCAAACATTCCAGAGCTGAAAACAGGGCATGGTTTCTCAGCTGTGGGAATCTGAATCTCAGGAGTGAGTCTTCTTCTGTAATTCTCTTGGTCTGCATCCACTGGAAAGCAAGGATGTGATTGCTCAATCTGATGATAGAAGAGACAAAGGACAAAGAAGTGAGTGTACCCCTGGCAAGTGTTAAGAGGAGTATTTTTGAGACTGTGTGCATCATCTCTGTGTGCATCACCTGTACCTTAGAAGGAAAGGTTAACACCAAGAGAGTGGCAACAAACACAAACTTTCCAGAAACCTGGGAACTAAAAATACACATAGAGGGAATTAGATAATATTTATAGAAACCATAGCAACAATGTCAAGATGTAAATAATAGAAATTGAAATAGTAATGCCAGTTGATGGTCCTATGAGCAAGGAAGGTAACCCAGAGGCTTATGCAACCACCAAAAACTTAGTTAATTCTTACATCTGTTTGCAGAGAATGTTGGTTAATCTCCCCAGGGTTCTGAAAATGTAGCCTGGCTAGTGTCAGTGATCAGCTGATGTTGCTGTAAGCAATCAGAGACCCAGATGCTAATGACAGCATGATTTAGTAGCGGGACTTATGACATGAGTTGTAATAAACCTCCCACGAGAGATCATCATAAAGTTGTATGAAAGCTATGTCGAGTTGAATACTCTTCATACAGATCCCTGAACCTCAGCAAGCTGGGACAGAAAGTTGTTACTGTGGGATTCCTTCCAGTCTTCTCAGGAGTTCACTCCCAACATGTAGTGGAGTGAACTGCAGCAAACGTGCTGCTTGCGAAACAAATCCATCTCCGACATCCTGGTCCTGCTGCTGTGATTCCTTGCTGGCTTTGAGTGCCTATTCAGTTATTTTGGTCCCTACCTTAGTGACCTTACCCTACCAAGCCTACATGTCAACCTCTTCCTTTAACCTGACATAAATCCAGCATGGACACTCTCTAACAGTCTTTCTAATCACAAACTCCTCTCTAACTGTGTATTAACACAAGAGTGCATGGTGTCCTTATTTTTGTACTACTTGTAAACCTTCAGTGACAATTCTGAAGTGCTGGGCCTGACCACTCACCACAGCTAATTTTTACACAAGCTGAACTAGAAGCATCCTTCTAGACAGTCTGACTGCACACCTCTGTCAGTGTGAGAGCTGCCTGAAAAGGGAGGCAGTGGGAAATTGAGCGATGGAATATGAAATACAGAAATGGGACATTAGATGGAATAGAAACATCTAAATCAGGAGTTAAGTGTTGAGAGGACCTCACTATAAGATGAGACAGCTGCCTAAAAGAAGGAGTTAACAGCACAAAAAAATGGATTGCATAATCCAGGAGAGTTCTCCCACTAAAAGCTGGAAAATCACAGAATGACAGAATTATTTAGGTAGGAAAAGATATCCAAGATCATCAATTGCTACCTGTGATTGATCACCACCCTGTCAACTAAACCAGAGCACTGAGTACCACATCCAGTCACTTCTTGAACACCTCCAGGGATGGTGACTCCACCACCTCCCCTGGGCAGTTGATTCTGATCCTTTCTGTCAAGAAATTCTTCCTAATGTCCAGCCTGAACCTCCCCTAGAACATCTTGAGGCTCTGTTCTCCTGTCCTATTGCTGGTTGCCTGGGAGAGGAGGCCTACCCCCGCTTGGCTACACCCTCCTTTCAAGTGGTTGCAGAGAGCAACAAGGTCCAACCTGAGCCTCCTTTTCTCCAGAAGAAACATCCTCAGCTCCTTCAGCCTCTCCTCACAGGACTCTGTAGTACCTTCCCCAGCTCCTCTGCCCTTCCCTGGACATGTTCCAGCACGTCAGTGGCTTTCTTGAATTCACTTTAACATTTCTGCATGCAATTTATTTTTCCACATGCTTTTTAGGGAGGGCGATGGTAAAATATTTTTTTTCTTCCAGAATTTTGCTACAGCTTTGATTTTGGAAGTGATTACAATCCTCTCTTGATTAACATTTTTATTTGAACTACTATTTAAATAAATTGAATATTTGAAGTAGTGTTCTGAAATATATTTGCATATAATATATTGAAGTCAGATAAATAAGCATTTCAGAGTGTCATAAAAAGAGCAGAATTTCAGCTTAAAGAGAAATTATATGGGGATTTTCTATTATTATTATTATTATTATTATTATTATTATTATTATTATTATTATTTTGACACTCTTTTTCTGTCCAAGAAACCATTTAACAAAAGTGAAAGCTCAAACAGCTACTTTATTAGTGTCTGCCAGTTACTGATTGGGGATGTACTGATCTACACCAGCATAATTCATAGAAATAACTGTTCAGAAAGAATGTTGATAACCTTGTTATTTCTACTTCTATTGTTTTACTTGCTTTATGCTGCTTAATAATCCTTGTCATGTTATTTTTCGTTATTTATAAATGTGATACGGCAGGTAACATACTCTGTTCTATGGGGTACAGCTTTCACATGGAACAGTAATCCAGAGGGGGAAAAAAATAGATCACACACATCCATAAAACTAGACCTGTTGTAAAATTGAACTGTTTATGTTTCATTCTTATGTCTCAGTTCTATTTTTAGCTGAAGGATAGATTTATGCCATTCTATTTTCTTTCCTTGTTTCATCAGCTATTTTTAAGATTATCTCATTTCTGGATATTTTTATTTTCTTCCTTTTGGAGTGGTGTATCAAAACAGGATGTCAAAGCTACTATTTCCTGAAAAATAACAGTGGACACCTGGTTTCATTCACTGGCCAATCTACAATGACTGTCTTGGTTCAAAGCAAAGGGAACAGAAAGGTCAGTAAATCAAACAATTAACATTACTGATAGTATTACTCTCTTGGGTAAATACTGATACAGTGATAGTATATCTTCAATAGTTCAAAATGCAAGCATTGTATGTGTTTTCTTTCTTAAAATTTTTGAGAATTAAATGCATGATGTGCATATATTCATAGCCCATAAATTCATGTGTACCTAACATGTCAAATATGAACATTTTCTAACTGAACTTATATGAACTAAAACTGGGAGAGAAATTGAGACCTTTTTAAAGTATTTGTTAAAAAAAAAGACATGTAGATAAACTTTACTATCTTGTTCATTATATCAGAATCTACCAGAGCTCATCACTATCAGGGAAGTTCCCTACTTCTGAACAGTTTGAAACTCATATTAGAGCTTTCTGCTTTCTTATTCCCCACTACCATCTGTGGTTGAAATATAGGAGAATCATCCTGAAAGTGGCAGTGTTCACAGAGCCCAGAACTTGTTAATCCTCTTCTCCTACCTTTTGGAAAGGGCAGCCTTTTGGAAGAAGCGGTAGACAAACAGAAACATTCAATGCATTTGATATGAGTAAGGTGTTAGAAACAATTGATTCTGCAAAATAATAGTAAATAGATAGTTGGTTGTTGCCTCAGAGCAGTTTGCTTTTTTGTGTTATTAGTACCATTGTACCACTGCTTCAGGAGGCTGCACAACGAAAACGAGAGGAGAGAGTGCTGAACTCACTGGAATGTTGGGAGATACAAGTCCAGAAAGGAGGTGTTACAGGCACTTCCAGCATCACTCTCCAGCATAGCAGGAACATCCACTATACATGGTACAGTTGCACTGATGCACAGTCCTGTCACCGTGACTGATACTGGATCTTCCCCATTCCAAAGGGGAACTTAATTACTTTTATCAAAATTAATCTAAATCTACATTAATGGAAGTTTTAGCATGAAGAGTAGATAAAGCTTCAAATCATCTATCGTGTCAGACTCATTAGACTCGACAAGTTTTAGAAATTGAAGTGATGATTGATTCTTACAAGAGCAAAATACATTGCTCTCTCAGCATTGCTGAGGCTGTAAAGTACTTCTGGAGACCATCCAGATAACACCCCCCTCAAAACAGGCCGAGCCAGAGCAGGTACTGCAGTTGGGAGACTGGAAGGAGAAACACTCCATAACCTCTCTGAGGAACCTCCTCCATTGGTCTATCACCCTCACAGTTAATGTTTTCCTATGTATAAATGGATTTTTCTGTGTTTCAGTGTATTTTCTGTATTTCTCCTATCAGGTGTCTGTGCATATTGACAAAATCTCCCCTAAGTCTTCTGTATTCCTCATGTATCATGTGCTCCAAGCCCTTAATGGTATCTGTTTACTGGAATCACCCCAGTATCTCCCTGCCTCTTGTACAGGAAACCCAGCACTGGACCCAGCACACCAGATGTGCTTCACCAGGGCTGAGTACAGAGGAAGGATCATATCCCTTCACCTGCTGGCAACACTACCAGATGGAGCCTGGAAGACTAATGACCTTTTCTCTCATTGCTGGATCACAGTCAACTTGGTGTCCACGAGGAGCCCAGGTATGGGAGTTTGCATTTCCCTTTGTTGAAATTCCTGAGATTCCTGACAGCCCATTTCTCCAGCCTCAAAATGTTCCTGTGAAAAACAACCCAATTTTTTAATTTACCAATCAGTTTTCTACAAACTGTCTGAAGGTGGACTCTGTCCCGTCACGCAGGTCATTAATTGAGACGTTAAACAATATTAGTCCCAGCAGCAGTCTGTGACACACACACCAAGGACTTTAGTTTTCCCAGCCCCATCCCTGCATGGTTGTGGTGTGTCTCTATATTCTTCCTGGATCACCTGTCCCTGCTTCCACTTATTGTATTCTTCCTTTCCATGTTTGAGTTTTGTCAGGAGCTACTTGTTCATCTCTGAAGGCCTCCCTGCCGACTTTGACTTCTTGCACACGGGGATGGACTGTTCTTGAGCTTGGAGAAGGTGACCCAGGAAAATCAACCAGCTGTAATTATGAGTATTAGATGTCTAATAGCTGAGTCTAATGACATTCCTAATATTATCTTACATTATATATTTTAAACAGTGAAGAAAGAAGTTAATTTTTTCTATATATTAATACTGATTTTCACAATTCTCTGCAGTGTTTCCAAGGTTTGGGTTGGTTTTTTTCATTAAAATTCCCACTTCCCGAGGCAAAAAATCTGGTAATTTTATTAATTGGTAGTTACCATCAATATCTGACTTTTGAGATATTTCTTATCACTAAATCTTAAGCCACTGGTTTTCAAAGGTTTAAATAGGTTTAAATAGCTTAACTGAACACTTTTATGCTTACCTTTGGCCTTAAAAGCTCTCAAAAAAATTCCTCATTTTTGTATATTCCTTCTGCATGTTATTCAGTACTAAAGTAAATGTATGGAATTTACTGAAATGAAATTTTGTATTTTTCTACAATTAGTTCTAAAAAGCAAAAATCTTAAGACTGTGAATAAGTTTGTTATAAACAATGTTTTGAAAAGATTAGACAAAGATTAACCTATTGCATTTTTTTTGCCTTGTGATTGCCAAAGAGTTATAGTTTCATTGTCTTTTTTACTAAAGGAATGAAAATTATGAATGAGAAGAACAGTAAATGATGAATAACAGACCCATAAAATTGTTCATGAATACTGGGGCTTTTGCATGCAAAACTAAATATTCATACATTGAACAGTAATTTCCTAAATATTCATGTTGAACAAAAACTTCTCTGCATGAGTGTTTGCTAGCAATGAATATTAAGGAGCA
The DNA here is from genome assembly GCF_009829145.1 of Chiroxiphia lanceolata. Classification (NCBI taxonomy): domain Eukaryota; kingdom Metazoa; phylum Chordata; class Aves; order Passeriformes; family Pipridae; genus Chiroxiphia; species Chiroxiphia lanceolata. Next base: position 106,888,956 of record NC_045638.1, on the reverse strand, counting down.
GGAACTCGATCTGCACAAACAGCTGTGCAGAGCTGAAACAAATGTTCACTTAACCCTATTTTTGTAGTAGCTGCACAGCTCAATTTATCAGGAAACTTATACTCCTTACTTATCGCTTCATCAAGATGCACAAATACACAGACAGAGCTCTTCTATTCCTTCTGCACGGTTCTGCCAGCTACTGCCATAAATCAATGTTTTAGCTCTTTGCCCCACACCCACAACAGGGTTGAACAGGACTTGAGGTCTGAGAAAAGCAAGCAGAGGGTAACTAATTTTAATTCCAAACAGTCAGATTGGAATTAGATGAAGCGTTTTATAACATCCAATGCCTTTCACTTTTCTTGTCACAGTCATTATGGGCAAAGGTCCTCAGTGCGCTTTTACTGATTTACAGGATTGAAAGATTTTGTCATTTTTGGTAAGTTTGAATTTGTGAAGTCAAATTCTTGGTGTTACAGAGTAAGGGATTAATGCTGTCAGGCAAGGTGCTTTACAACATTGATCCTCCAACAGCCTGTAAGAGCTACATTTGATTTGGCTGAGTGACTTCAGCAATTTCACATGGAACATGACCTTACAAAAAGAAAAAAAAAACCAAACCAGCCAGTAAATGAAGGAATGGATTACCCATACAGTGAATTTGCAACAAACTGAAGGAGGAGTAGATAATTGAAAGGATAATTGTCCCTTCTTACTAGAGAAATATTTGGTGATGATGAATAAGGCAAAGAAGAAAAAAAATATAAGCTTTGTTTCTGACTTTGAAAAGGTATCCTAAGGCTTCTGCCTTAGCCATCTGTTGTGGTTTAACCCCAGGCAGCACCCAAGTCCCACGCAGACACTTGTTCCCCTCAGTGGGATGGGGGTAAAACCAGAAGGGTAAGAGCAAGAAAAATCATAGGTTGAGATGAAGACACTTTAGTAGGGAAAACAAAATCCTTGCTCACAAGCAAAGTAAAACAAGGAATTCATTCATCACTTCCCATGGGCAGGCAGATGTTCAGCCATCCCCAGGAGAGCAGGGCCCCATGACACGTAACAGTGACTTCAGGAAGACAAATGCCATCACTCTGGATGTCTCCTAATTCTTCCTTCTTCCCCCCAGCTTTATATGCTGAGCGTGATGTCATATGGCCTGGAATATCCCTCTGGGCAGTTGGGGTCACCTGTCCCAGCTCTGTCTCCTCCAGCCCACTCACTGGTGGGGTGGTGTGAGGGGCAGAAAAGGCCCTGACTTTGTGCAAACACTGCTCAGTGGTAATGACAACATCTCTATGATATCAGTACTGTGTTCAGCACAAATCCAAAACACAGCCCCACACCAGCTACTATGAAGAAAATTGACTCTACCTCAGACAAAACCAGCACACCATTCAATACAGACAGTAAAAAAAAGTGGAATCTCCCATAGACTCCTGTTGATTTGATATATGACTGAATGCACTTTTTATCAGTGGGCTCTTGGACAAAACAAACTCTTGGGAATAGTCAAAATTTTCCATCAGTTAATTGGATAGCTCAAGTGAAAAACAATATCCTCAATTACACACAGTTCCATCCCATATATGGTTTGATTTTAAGCAGCTTCAATGAGTGTTAAAGATTGTTATCACCAGTTTACAGTCTGCATGAAATATGTGGGATATACCCATAATTTTTAAATGTTCAAATGCCCATTTTCCTATCAATGTACTGCCACAGCTGTTGGTCAAAGTCAGTAGCAGAGTAGTCATAAAGTAAATGTGATCCTTTCAAAGTAGAACTGAGAATTGTTGTGGTGAGAAGGATCCTGCTGGATCCCTATAGGTAATTAATAGGGAAATGCAGTTTCTGAGATCAAGTCTAGCTAATTTCCCCAATCAGTCTCTTGGTTTCATCATTGTTACGGGTAATTATCTAGGGTACTTTTAGAAAAAAAATAGTCCTAAGATAGATATAAATACTTTGTTTAAAATTAAAAAAAAAGCAAAGCATAACGTGTTGTTACATTGGCAACAGCTTTAATATTTCTCATAGGTTTCAAATACGAACAAAGAATTAAAAAATCTTCTTTATAATAAAAGGAATCAAAGATTATCTTACTTCAGATCATGAAATGGTTAAAAATGTAAAGAAAAAAAAAAGATAATGCATCTATTTTTCTTTTACATTGGCACTGAAGCTCTACAAAATATACTATGTGAATTATGAAATGTTTTCCACAAGCATTTCCTTTTCCAAAATATTTATTTAATTTATTTGCTGAGAATGGTCAGTTTTTCTTGCCTGTAGAAAGTCTGTTTCACCTTGTAAGTTTAATTTTATATACACAAACATCTAATATCTTTCAAATAAAGGAGACATAGGTAGGAAAAAGGTTAGAAATATATTACAAAATGACAGAGAAGAGTGAAGAGGATTTATTCTACTATGTCTTCCCCTTTTGTGAATACACTCTATTCTGTCTCCACATTTTGTTACAGTACTACTGAACGATATAATACAATTGCTTTTCACTCACATTTCAGCATTACTATTTCAGCTTGTCCCCTATACATAAAACGTGTAATTATTTCTTTTATATTTTTCCTTACAGCAGATTTTGTTAAAATTATAATGGTCTTTTACAGTATGAAAGAACATTTGCATTTCACAGTCTGAGTAGCTCTGAGAATTTTTTGCACTTTGCCAAATTACTTTTTCACGGTCTTATACAGTTAATCCAAATTTTTGAAATTCCTATTTTAAAGTATGTAATGGGGAAAATCCATTTAAGAAAACCAAACTTATTACAAGAGGACTTGCTACGATTTTATTTGTGTATTTTTAAAATTAATTGTAAGAATTGAGGGCTATGTCAGGTTACTTTTAAGAATATGCAGTTCAAGCCTTCTAAAAACACATTGGCACTAATAATTATGAAAGCAACTAAGCAATTAATTTGCTGTTTCACTACTGCAAATACACATTTCATCATACTTTTGAATGTTGAACTCTCAACCTGGGGACTGTTGGTAGCTCTTTGTCAGTCAAAAAGCCTAGACAAAAATTTTCGCTAAAATGAGTCCATGATACCCCTTAAAGAAATCAATATTCACACACTCATTAAAGAAAATACTTAAATGTTTTATGTAAAATAGGTAGGAAATACTGTGCCTTAAAGATAAGTAAATATTTTTATTTAACTGAAAGTCTGGTTTTCAGCACAACCTAGCAGTACTAGACTTATGAAAGGGTAAGATGCTTTGATCTTACAAACTCCCTGCGGTGTCTGGTCTAATCTGTGCTTTCCTTTAGCCATAAACAGCCTCATTAAAATATTGTCAATTAGAGGATTTGCAGAAAAAATTAAAAATACCCAAAGCTGATGGAGAGGAAAGAATATCAACTAAACAGTCAAGTTGGATGGGTTTGTTTTAGAGATTTGGCATACATGTTCTGACACTATTAACTTACTTTGTAATTCATTGTGAAGGGTCAACCATCAAAAAGAAAATTTAGTTTCTCCCTGCTTAGGTGGTGTTTGCTTTAAATTAGTTTTAGGACAGAATAAAAAGGAACTTTTTGTCAAACCACAAACTCCAAACCAAGTGATTGCTGCAAAATTTTAAAAGGTAGCATAAAATTCAGGAGAAGGGCTCAATTTCCTTAATCATACCTAAGGGTTGCAAAGTCACCCTACAGACTGAATGATTGTTTACAAATAGATTTTGACAGGTAATTTCACCGAATACTCCACTCCCATTTTAAATTTGTGGGTCCAGTTCTACCTCCAGTGAAATCAACTGGCAGCTTGCAGATGATTAGCACAGGAATGTGATTCACTGGTTTCTGAGAGGAGGGGAAAGTCAGCAGATCTGGCAGCATTTCAAGTTGTTGAACATCAGGAACAAGCTGTGGGGACACCAGTCCTTGTTCTTGCTTGTTCAGCTTCAGCTGACACGGAATACAGAGTGGATTTGGGAACACGACTTAAGCCTACCCACATGTAAGTTCAACTTCTAGACTGGCAGAAAAATTAAAAAGGAAAAATGGGAAGATCACCGGAAATCTGTTGGAGGTGTATCCATACAGCAGCTGCAATAAAGCAAAACAAATGGCATTGAAACAAGCTGGAACTGCTCAAGAGGGAGAAAAACATCCTGGATCTTAAAAAATGTTAATATTTTCTTTTAAGTCATCTAAGTAACAGTGAAACCTATTCTACACTCACAGGCCAACCAAAATTCTATTGGACTCTATATTTAGTGCCTGTTAAATTACATCCGTAATTAATATACACAGAAAATGTGAATAAGATTAAAAATGTCAGCATTTCTTTGAAGTGGCAGAAAATTTAACATGCATTTAAAATTACATTCCTATTCTGTTTTATTATAAAGCTATTTGTTTTATTAAAATGTATCTTGAGGCTCTATTGAGAAAGACATCCTGATTTCGCAAGTTTTGACATGAGAGCTTGTCTAAAGAATGAGGAGTAAAAACTGAATTACTTATTTCTAAAGAATTTACAGTTTTCAAAAACCTGAAGAGTCATTTGCCTTCTCTGTATTAAAGAATCTGGAGGAATAATATGGTTTATGTACTGGCTGTTAACAATGCCCAGTAATAATTCCCTTGATGGAATGGTATCCGTACTCCCCCCGACTACCTCAGCTGAATAAAGTAAAATTTCAAGTTTAATTTTCTTTTTTTTTTTTTTTTTAAAGCATAAGAGAAAACATGCTAGTTCAGTATGTCCCCTTCTTGAATTGCTTTTTGTGCTGGTTTGCTGTAGAACAACTTTGACACCAGTATCCTCCATGATCATTTGATTTCATGCAGTTCTTGCAATGTCAAGTAACAGAACCTTATGTCAAGTATTTACTGTAATATATTTAAAAAATAAGAATCTAATGATAGGAGAAGGAGTTGACAGATGAAGAGGTGGCCTCCTCCCCCTACTGGGATTATCAGTATTGACTGAAAAATTATAACCTTGTTTATGTTCAAAGAAATTTTTTTTATGGTCTTATAAAATCCCTGCATTCATCATTAGTAATCATTAATACATTAATTGCTGAAAAAATTATCCCACATTTTCTGCCAAAACAAAAACCCTGGAACTACATACAAAATCCAGTGGAGTGCATGGAAATTGTTCCAATAATGGATAATGACTCAGCTTAGACAGTTACCTTTTTCTGATGGTAAACAAGTATTATGACTCTTCCACTCAGTCTCTAAAGCAACAGGGTAAAAGAGAAGTGTCACTGACTCAGCCCTGTAGGCAACACACAGCTCTAACTTCAGTATTTAGGGATTTTATTCACTGCAGGTGATATTTTGATATCTAATTAAATTGTTCTTTGGAGAAAGAACGTCATAAAGCTGGCTTCAAAAGACCATGAACCTTATTAGTTAAGTGCTTGCTCTTTACAAAGTGCATATTTCATGACAGAGAAGTCTTGGGGGGTACCCTTTCAGTACAAATGAATTTCAGATATGAATTTCCTAAACTGCTCAAAAGGCTGCAGACAGTGGCTCATACACTGCATTCAGTTTGTTTTCAGAGTGTATTATTTCAGAACAAACAGCCATCATAACAATGTCATTTTTCTGATTAAATATTATTTCTATTTAATGATATTGTACAGTATCTTCACCTCATTACATTTCATTTCTATATTCTTTTTTTTTTCTTTTTTTTTTTATTATATAAGAGAATATCATTAAGTCTGTTTAAATAATCTATGAAATCCAGCAGAATGTTGAATTTTCATTTATTCCCCCTGGAGAGTTCAGGCCACAGAAAAGCTTTATTTGCTCAAAAACTGTCAAAAGGAAAAGTATGTAGTTCAAAGAGATATGGAAGATGAGGCATCAAGGAGAAGACTACAGTACTGTCTCAAATTCATTGGCCTTCTCTCACACTAGCTTTTGTTAAATATGCAATCCAAATTCGGAGGGAATTGTACTGGTTTTGTTATTTTCAAAGTCATCACAAAAAAAACCCTTAACTTTTCCAGAGGTAATTTTCATAAATTTTCAGATATATCAGTTATTTTAACAAAATCAGAGCCCACTATTCACTTTCTATACCGTTTGAACTCACACAGAGTGCCCCTCCCCTTTTTTAAATCTATGTAATCTTTAATAGGAAAAGAACCATTTATTGCATTCCGAGTGTTTTATTTCACTGTTCACCTGACATTGTTTTGGGACATACAAAACACTTCGTTTTTATTATAGGAAGCATTTGCTACTAAAAAAAAAAAAAAAAAAGAAAAAGAGAAAAGTTTGATTTTTCATTTACCGTCTTGCTTTCTCTACACTAAATCCGAACTTGTTAATACAGGTCAATATCTTCTATTTTGAGATAACAAAACAAAACAAAACAAAAAACGACCAAACCAAACAAAAAAAATCAATCAAAACCAAACAAACATGGAAATCTACAGATAAATTCAGATTCTTGATTTAAATGTAGATTTACATTTAGGGTTTATTTTGTGGCATAAACCCATCACAAAGATGGCTTAAGGTCAGGCTGGGTAACTGAGCAACCTGTTGAAGATGTCCCTGCTCACTGCAAGCAAGGTTGGATTATATGACCTTTAAAGGTCCTTTCCTGCCCAAACTATTCTATGATTTTATTTTTAAAGACTTCTGGTGTCTTCTGACCTGTATTGAACAGAAAACATATATCAAATACCCGTCTTCTGGTAGGTCCAGTAACAGATCAGAGCAATCTTCCTTCATTTTCCTATGGGATAATCCTAATGCAGTATATCTGTACAAATGTCTTCATTCATTTTAATCCCTGAATGTTACTCTGTGATACAACTATCTAGACAACTTCTCTCTTCTACCTTTGTGCGTTTGACACTAACCTGTTACTTAAACCATCTCACTTGCTTCTACATGTCTGCTCATTTTTCAGAATTCAATCCATTTATCTAATTTAGTGAGATTGTGCTGATTGTAGATCCTATCTTCCCAAACAGCTGTGATCCTGCTTAGTCTGCAGATCAAAATGAAAATTCAAACGTTGCAGAATGAAGTTTAAGGTTTTGCTAGGACCTACTGTTTTGCTTTTTTGAATTATTATTTGGGAGTATTTTGGTTTTTATTTTGATTAGAGTTTGGAGTATTCCTATTTTCTTAATATTCACCTGATTATTAAAATAAACTGAAATAAGTTACAGCTATGGATAAAAGATTTCTTTTTTTTGTGTGTAGGATTCATTCTAATAAAGTGTAGCTCACATTGTCTCAAAGTGCATAAAATTACTTTTCCTCTGTACTACTTACATTGGTACTACTAGTGAAAGATCTTCCAACACAGGCAAATCATAGTGAGTTGATCACTGGAAAAAAAATGCTATTAGTCACAGAGACTGTATTTTTATTTATTCAGAAGTACCATAATCAGAAGGAAAATTACAGAAAACAATTCTACCTCTTCGTAAGCTCTCAGGTCTACAAAGTTCACTCTCAGTAACTCCACCCTAGTTTTGTCAGCTGAGCACACATTTTGGAGTGATTTTTGTCTATTTTTAGAACAGACATACAAGGTCAAAAGTCTAATCCTGTGGTCTGCAAGATACACTTAAAAAGAGTGTAAGCAAGAGACAGCGTTTGCCACAGTAAGATGTGACTTCAGCCACCCTGAGGCTTAGTCCCTTCCTGAGTGCTATCTTTGTGTTTAATAACCTTCAATGGGTTCTACATCCATGAATTTGCCTATTTATTTTTTTCCTAGCTCAGCTGTAAATTTTTCATGTGCTGTAGCTGCAAGTTTCACAGTGATCAAAAAGGGCTGAAAAATGGGAAATACACACTGGGGAGCAAATATATAGGGTTAAAAGGAATGGTTAGGTTTATCATCCAAAGGAGGCCACCAAGATGATCAGAAGGAAAGAGCACCTCCCCTGTGAGGAAAGTCTGAGAGAATTGGGATTGTTCAGCCTGGAGGAGAGAAGGCTTCAGGGTGACCTAATTGTGGACTTCCAGTACCTGAAGGAAACCTACAGGAAAGATGGAAAGAGACTGTTTACAAGGGCCTGGAGTGACAGGACAAGGGGGAATGGCTTCAAACTGAAAGACAGTAGGTTTAGGTGAAATATCAGGAAGAAGTTCTTCACTGTGAGTTACTGGTTTAGGTTATTGAGAGAAGTTGTGGATGCCCCATCTCTGGAATAGTTCAAGTCCATGTTGGAAGGAACTTTTAGCAACTTGGTCTAGTGGAAGCTGCCCCTCCCCATGGCAGGTCATTAATAGATCTTATTTCAGTAATCTTCATCATACGTGGCTGGCAGTGTCAAAAAATTCCAATGCAATACGACAGTTTACAGTCAGACTCATTCTGCTATGGTAACCAGGGAGAGCATGAGTTCATATGCAAATCTGTATTACCTAATCAACATAAAAAATAAAACAGTGGAAGGTGTAGGAAACCTGTCACAGAGCAACACCAGCAACATTTAAGTGTCTACAGATCTGGAATCTAAATGCTAGTGCTAAAATAGCAGTTGAATTTTATTTTGAGAAATATACATAACCTCTAATCCTCAAAAACCCCAAACATCAAAACAGTCTTGAAACTGCAATTAAAATGCTGGCTCATTCATCTTGTTTTATTCATTCTACCCCTTTAATTATATTTTGGAGGTATTCCCTCTGAGTGCCATTTCTCTACACATTTTCTGTTATCTCCATCTGGAGTTTGTTTACCAGAACCTGCTGTATTTCTCCCAGGCTTGAGATTCCACTAAAATGGATTACTGATATATATTACAACATATGATATTTGCAGGCTTTACCTTCCCCTATGCGTTTATCAGGGAGATAATAATGCAGAACCTTTCCTCAGAGTCCCTTTCAGTCTGTTCTTTCAGGTGCAAAGGAAACCAGTCACAGACCACTGCAAAAGAAGGAAGTGTAAGCAGATATTGCAAAATCAATCTCAATTAATTGTTTTTTAGTATTTTTAATGACCTATCTAAAATGCACATATATCTATATAAATGAATTTGTATGAAATTTTACTCTTTGACTTACTGCTTGGACCACCCTACCAGGTAAAATGAAAATATATCATTACTTCTGTGTAACATTTCTACAGCAAGAACAAGTTTCTACAAGCCTGGAGTTTAAGATGAGATTCTTTTTTGTCACGTCCACTTTCTTACTGATGAAAGAAATGGTCTTAGCAGACTAAATAAATCCAAACTACAGCAGAAACTGATGAGGAAAACACGCTAGGATCCCCTTGTTAATTATTTTTATTGTATTGATCTCATGAGTTAAAGTAGAGTTTACTCATTTACTGTTTATTTTAACCATGGAACTTTTCTGTAACACATTTTCCATTACTTTGGGATAATAAAGATATTGTACCTGTGTTTGGTCGCTGTCCATATGAGTAATGTGGTGATATGGGAAAGAGAATAGGGAAGAGAAAGTATGAGAGGAAGAAAGCAATAAGCAGATTATCTGAACCCTATCTTTATAAGCTTGAAAAGCCCAATCTCCACTAGAAAATGCAGGAATGGGTAAAAAGCTGGAGGTGGAAAACATTCAAAAGAGTTGATTGAATACCAGATTTTTCCCAGCATTAACCAGATAATTTAATATCACTATCTGAACTCAGATATCTCCACAAACACAAGCCTTTTTCATACAAACAGGAACATAAAATGAAGAAAGGAAAACCATTTTTAATGAGCTCTTTTATTCTGTTTTTCTATTTTTTTGATCCTACAATCACATTTTGTCATTTTGTGGGTACCTTTTTCTGGTATTATTAATAAAGTATTTTCATTAAAACATAAACAAATAATTTTTAGCTGCAAGTCAAACTGCCAGGAAAAATTAACCTGCCATTCTCTTAGGATCTTACTCTCCATGATAAATTGCAAGTACATGCCACAAACAAGTCAGTAATGATACACTTTGACAATCTATGCATCAGTTCCCACAGCATACTGCACTTTGGTTGCTTACAGAGATATTAACATTCTTTCCTGAGGTGTAATTGTAAAATAAATAAACAAGCATTATCACGTTGCATGACGTTTCAGTAGTCAGAATGTGTCTGCTGGGTTGTTTCCTGAAAAGTGTGTCTGGGTGATAGAGCTACAAATCTTTACATGGGAAATATGACTGTGGTCGTTAAAAAATCCTCTGGGCTGTTTCAGTTTTCATAGAACTTGTTGCCAGCTTCATACAAATGACAGATTCTACCCTTTCCTCACAGGTTTCCCACCAGGTACTCTGTACAGGCCTTCTGAGTAACATCTTAAGTCATGACTAACAGCTCCCAGCTCCAGTGTAATAAAACACAGTGTGATTTATCAACATGCAGATTTTTTTTCTGTACATTAGGAACCTAAATCTATAGCTTATGTGTATTACAGATCATGTTCCATCACTGAAATAAGCAACTTGCACTTGCCTGAGGGTTACAGAGCCAGAAGCACACTAACTCAAGGACATTGCACAGGAAATGTCTTGACACAGTGCTTTTCCTTTAACTCAGTAGGTTTTTCTATATTTTAAGTGAATAAAAAAAGTCTCCTGGGACTCCACTGTGCCATAGTCTATCAGAACGAAGGAATTTTTACAGGCCAAAATCAGCAAAGCTTCTTAGAGTAATGAGTTCTCGCTGGAAGGTGGCACAAAATGGCCTTCAGCAAAGCAGAGTTACTCAGGAAATAATAGATTGAACTCCAAACTACCTGAACACCAAATGAGAAAATGCGGAGTTGTGCTACATGCAAAATACGAATGTAAGATATGTCTTGATATATCAGAACCATGGGCTAGACATTTTTTGTCCTCAGCTGGCATTAGGAGATGCTATTTAGAAATATGCAGAGGGTGTAAAAACAATCATCATCTGCTGTCTATTCTCCTCATTCTCCTTTGGCAACCATAATTGTGGCATGTTTCTGCCTAATTCTGTTAGTATTCATTTCTGGACCTACTGTCCAGGAATTAATCTAATCCTTTGAACCTACTGATGATGTCTCCCCACACAATTTCCTGTGGCAGAAAGTCTCACAGCTTGATTTTCTGCTGTGTAAACTGTCTCAAATCAATCTCAATAGTTTCACCAAGTGCTTCTTAGTTTTTTTGTTGTGGGTCTTGAAAAGGAAATTCACATCCAGTTTATGTGCTGCCTCATGACTTTGCAAACTCCTGGGACTTACCTCTTTGGAGGTTTCACTGTGCCTACCCTGTCCTGATGATCCAGTATTTCCTTTTACAGAAGTCATATTGTCATTTTTCCAACAGACCATGTCTACATGTACTCTGTTTTCTTAATTCATATGACACATCTCACCTGTGAGAGAAGCCAGGCTCGCCGCTCTGTGGTTCCCAGGACCCTCTTTAGAGCTCAGAAGTGGCAAGATTTACACAAAGAGCCTCTTAAACCTACAGCAATAAAAGAACACTGCCAAAAAAATCTTAACTCCACGAGTGAAACAAACAGACATCCCTCTACATTCAACATGACCAAGCACAAACTTTTATGCCCTTCATTGAATAGGCATGAATAGAGCATGTGCTTAAAGAAACTGCCAAAAAAGAGCAGAGACAAGTATTGCCAGCAGAATAAGCTCTACTAGTTCTTCTAGAATCTTCTACTAGCTCTGTACTAACTCTATATTCTCTTGGCACAACAACCAAGCCCCAAGTTCCAGCAGTGACTATAAGAGTTATTACCCCCTACAGTGCCCCAAAATGGCCTATTATTTACTGCACCTCAAAATTCCTGTAGAAAACTCATTCTAAGCAAATGTCAGAGTGTTCCTGTGGAAAAGAGTACTAGGTGAGATTAAAGCCTCTGAGAACTTGGTATCACAACAATTAGTTTGCACAAACTGTTCATCAGGAGAAATGGTCAGATGTGTCCATTTTTGTCCAGAACATGAAAATGGGGAGGAAACCTCTGTACATAATTAGCTGGCATTTTCTGTACTGTGTATAGTACATATAAAGATGAACTCACCACTCTTGTGGTCCTCAGTGGGACACATGCACAGTGACCAGGGACTTCTGTTATGTGGTGACACGTCTCATTGATTATTAATGCTCTTGATTTTAATAACAATTTCAAAAAATATTACAAGGAACAATACCAGGCCTGCTGAACTAGGAAATCTGGTTTGAAATACCATCCCTAAGAATCAGGCTGAAATTTTGCCCATGATCTCTTAACTTGCATTCTGTCATCAAATGGTTTAGCTTGACCTAAAATGGGTTGCTGTGAATCAAACACCAGTCTAAGCAAATATGAGAACTCCCAAAAACTATTTAATGTAGGTTTTGTATCATCAGAAAAATACACTGTTTTAATCCATGACTCCTGCCTAGTCTACTACTGATGAAAGATTCACTAAATTTTCTTCATAAAGGTCAAAGTGCTAATTAGGAAATTCTCTTCAATGATAGATCAGAGATGTGGAACAAATGATTAGATAAGCTTTTTCTAGAGTTAAGTTATCCTTCAACTGAAAAACATAATAAACTTCAAAGTAAAAGCTGAATTTTCAATATTAAATTTTTGTTCTCTTTTTAATTGTATAGAAAATTATCTTGGAAGGTTTGAGTTTACATGAATTACATTTTAGTTAAAATGTACATTTTTATGTACATTTTTACACATACCATTAATATTTGCTTATCAGCAGCCAAGCAATAATTGGTTATAAAATAATTTAAGAGATATCCTTCAAGTTAGTAAGTGTACTAATAATCTCAGCTACATTCATTTGAATAAAATGCATCTTTCTAAGCTACAAAGAATTAAAATCTAGCAATATATGAAGAGCAAGCAAAAATATAGAGTCATTTAAATGACAAAATATAATTTCCCTGTTCAGTCAGACTTTTAGGAGTGAAGAATCAGCCAAGAATTTATGGGTATAATGATCCATCTATTTTCCTGAAACAAACAATAATTAAGAAAACACTTGTAATACTAGCATTATTCATTCTTATTTGCCACACTACCGTAAGTTTTGTTGTATATATTGAAGATGTGTACTATTGGACAAAAAATAATCCTCTTGAATTCCAAAACTACAGAACACTCATAGTAAACACCATAAACATCCCTGGCTTAATTACAACACCATTCAATACAAACTTCAATTATAACAGCCTTTTCAGCAAAATGGAGTTGAAGTAAAAGGAGGTTCTTATACTGATAGTTCCCAAATCAACTTCAGGATCAAAACGGAACTATTTATATTCACTAGAAAATTGCCAGGAGCTATAGGGATGTTGTGCACCTAGCTAATGTGCTTCTGATGACAGACAGTGTGATAAAAACTTCCTAAGAGATTTCTATAATTAATACAGGATTAAATTGTCCAGATATGTTACAAAAAAAAGATGTGCCCAAATCTTGAAGTCAAACTATGATGTCGCCTGGACTCTGCAGTCATAGGCTCATCTATCATCAGCTGAGAATTTACTCAAATCCTCATTTTTCAGTTCTCCCAGGTATGATGAGATGTCCAGGTATTAACTCAGTTGATAATGAAAGATGATTAATTCATGTTTCTTAATAATTGCAGGATATAGAGTCAAAAGATGTATTCATACAGACTTCGCAGGTTTGGTCTTTTATGTAGATATAGAAAACATGTAAATTTTCCAACATTTTTATTGAACAGATACATGCTTTCCCTGGCAACTGAGACAAATGAAAAATTGCAAATCTTAATGAAACTTCCTTGTAATTATTTTTCTTAATGGGGCGGTATTGGTTAATCTCTGGTTTGGACTATGTGAAATGAAATGTGAGTATTTAGCAAATATATTTCTGGGCTTGTATTTGAATTATAGAATCATTTAGGAAAAGACCTTTATGCCCATGGAGTCCAGTGGTTAACCCAGCACCACCAAGTCTGTCACAAAACCATGGCTCTAAGCTTCATGTCTACAGAGCTTATAAATATCTTCAGGGCTAAATTAACAAAAAATCTTGCAAGAAAATATTTCTACCTTGTTTTGATTTATAATACTTTCCTGATAGCATATCACCACTAAAGAGATATGATCATTAATCAAAGAAAGATAATAGCCAAAAAATCCAGTCACAGAAGAAATGTCTACACTCAACAGTTAATATGGTGAGAATATGTCTGGGTTTAGTGTATTTCAGTATGTACAATGTGTTTTATTTAATCTCTGTGAAGGTCATGACTCTGAATGCTTATTATTACAGCTGTTCCCAGGAAGAAGTGACACATTTACCACATGCCCAGGATGAGGACAATGCATAGTCCAGTTTCCTGGGAACCGAGGTCCAGCTTCATGAAGCATTGCTGTGATTTTGGCCCAGCTAATTGAAAAAAACCACACTGTTAAGCTGTGATATGTTACATAAACTAAAGATAAGGCTGTGTAACCTGTTATTTAACCTCTAAATCTATGTAGACAAAATAGGATTAAACTTAACTCGTTTCAAAAAAGTAGCAGAATCTTTACTTACCTTAAAATGTATAGAAGTCATTTAATAGATACACTGTGTAGCCTAAAACATAAAACTGATGGCAAGACGTAAACTCCCAGGTATTATATCACCAGCCCAGTGCAGAAGCAGTTTTATGAAGGGAACATTGAGCAGAAGTGCGTCACAACTGTGCCAAATAAATGATCTCTGAGAAGATTTACAAATGCTGGAGTAGAAATATTAAACATAAAAAAAAAGCCAGGCAAACATTCTAGATAAGACAGGTTGTACTAACTCCTCATGTTTGCTATTAGCTACTCATGTGTTTTCTAAGCCAAATATGAGGTGCCCCCAGCATAATAGGACTTCCTCTCAATAACTCACACTTCTATAACCTAAATAAATTCTTTTCCCTCATTCTGTCAAAATGAATGTCTTGGGGCCTAGAAATTCAGTCCTTAATGACTAGAGCTGTCAGACATTGATAGCAAATATTTGCTAGATGGATGGAAAACATCAATATGATTTCAATGGAACCAATCAAGAAAAGAACAGAATCTGGTTTTGATGGTCCTGAAATTTTCTAGACATCTATAGAAAAAAGAAACCAGAGACCAAAACCATCCATTGATTGTGCAGCAGGTGTATGACAAGGTAACTTCTAATATGCTCTTTTGCTGACCTTTTAATCTATAGGATCACAGTTTCCTTCCCTTAGAAATCAAAACATCATGGAAAATACTGTATATGTTCAGAGTCAGGATTCAATTATAGAGAAACTACCCTACCATCAGTAACACTCCCAGACCCCACTGCTGAGAGAGACAGAGAATACTATCTGCTTCTGGATATGTTCCACAGTGTTCAGCCAGCTTAGCTTTGATCATCTAAATCCTGTTAAACTTAGATACCTTGAATAGCCTAAACATTACATGTAACCACCAGGTACCTCCCCATTACAGTTTTGGAACCTGAGAAAAGATTTACAGCCAAAAATTACCTAAAAGACTCTGTCTACCAGATTGAACTCAAAATTCAGGGATGGCACCAACTATGAAACAATACACCGCAATGTTCTTAAAAAAACTTGAGAATTACACTGAATCAGACAAAGGGTCTATCCAGTTCTGTGTGTTTCCCCAGTAAATCCTAAGAAGGAATGCCAAGGGAAGAACAAGTGGAGGCAGGGATAACTCATATCCCTGTTAAAAATATTCTTTACCTCCAATTGTTTTCATTTTAGTAAGTTCTCCCAGGCCAGGAGTAGTCTTTCTCACTTAGAAGGTCTCTGTGGATTACATGTATTTGTCCAGTCTTTTGTGCAATTTTCATCAATTTAAGCAGCCATGTTATGCTGTTGTAATGAGTTGCACAGAGTTGTTCTCTGCTACATGGAGAACAACCTTTTTTATATTTTGAATCAGCTCTGACTATTTTCTTTTGAGTCCCACTGTTTGCATTGAAGGGAATGTGAACAATTAATTCCCATTTATGATTTTGTAGACCTTTGTCTTATCCACTGTAATACCAAATCCTCTCTTTTATAGCCCATGCTTACTCAGTCTTTCCTCATACATTCTTTACCTTTGTTCGTGTATCTCTGCCTGCTTTCTCTGAACTGAATTTTTCAGTTCAATTATTCTCCCTGAGGTGAAGCATTCTGAATATGGAGAATTCCCACACTTTCACACACGTTCCTAGTAGACAAATTAGGAATTCTACAATGTATCGATAACATTCTCTGTATTTATTTTTGTGAAGCCTTGCTAAGTCATAATATTTGATTTTGTCTTTTGTCTGCTACTATGCATTGAGCTGACATTTTCACAGAATTTTATTCCGCTACATCCAGATCTTGCTTCTGAGTAGTAACTGGCAGCTTAAAGCTTTTCATATTATTCATGTATAAAATCAGGATTGGTCTTCCCATGTGTATCACATTTATACGCACAGAATTTCATCTGCTAGTTATTGCCCAGCCACTCAGTATTATGAGATGTCTTGCCAATCTTTCATAGTCAGCACTTGTCCTTAGACCCTTCAGTAACTTAATATCACGAGCAATTTTTGTCACTTTAGTACTTACCTCTTTTCCTGATTATTTATGCATTTGTTCTACCACAAACCCCTTTGGAAATCTGATAGTGATATTAGTTATGAGACATGCATTTTATTCCTACTGCTTCTATCTGGTCAATGAAAAATATTTAACAAATCAAGGGAAGAAAAAGGAGGAATAGCAGAATGATAGGAATATATTTGGAGAGAGATAGTTAAGTAAACCTAAAGAACATGACTTATGCTTCCATGGGAAGTATAAGTCCTGGTTCTATGGGTCTGATTGAAAATACTGAAAAGATTTATAAAAAATCATGAGTTTCTAGTGTTAAAAAGACTTCTGAAACATATGTCAACATATGTCAACTCCATGTTGTTTCTGTAGCACTGGAAACATCAAAAATCTCAGGTGTAGTCAGCACTTAAGCAATCTGATCTGTCCCAGATGAGTGCTGTAAAAAAATGAGGGCTTTTTGCATGAACTCTGGTGTCTCAAATATACAGCTGTATACAAAAATTTAAAACTCTTCCTATACCTACATAATCTTAATGCCTCATAAAAAAATGCCCCAGAGCAAAAGTAAATTAGCAGCTACCAGGGTTGCCTAAACAGAAATACTTACAACTGATTGCATTAAATTAACTGTTTAATTGAACACATTTGCCTGATTGAGTAAAACAACAATTATGTCAATGTTTTTTTCTAATTGTGTTAGTTTCCACCTTTGGTTCACTGCCCTTTCTTGAGCTTTCTATAGCTGATGCTAATGATTCATTTTGTTGCTCATGAAGCTGTGATAACAAGCAGATGAATTGATTTTCATATTGTCATCCACACAGATTCAGTAGCAAAATGGACCTCATTATTTCCTGCCAACCTCAAAACTGTTAAAAATGGGCATTGTCATTCCGCCCACTTTTATATGTGGGCATAAGAACAATAAGGAAATGCTACACAAGTTGTAGAGGAACAATTTTCACCCATTTTTAAAGAGCTTGGAAGACACTCATAGATCAGCGGAAGTAATTTTCTCATGCTTTAGACTATACCTTTTTTGTAAATTATTTTATTCAATTTCCACTGGGATGAAAGAAAAAGCTCTTAACAAATTTTTAGGGAAAAAAAGAGGAGGGGGAGGGAAGGAAGATACTTTATGCTACTTATTCTGTTTGTTCTGCCAGAGTCCTGATGAAACAGAGTGGGAGTCAAATTTTGGTCTTCACAGTAGGAACTAAACTACATATCTTCTCATATTCTAAGCAACTTATAAGCTATAGGTAACTACTGGGTAATTACTAGTCTGCAGAGAGTAAAGGGAGATCTTTTTCTCTCTCCCACTGGAAAGAGTCCCACTCAGACAATTTAATTAGTGACATTTGTCATATTTCATTAAGTACATATAAATTAAGACAAATATTTTTACTCCATAGTTCAGACACATGAATAGCTACATCAGAGGTTTAATACCAAAGTTCAGTTCTCTCTTCCTATGTTTATTTAATTAGCATACAGAGAAGCAGATTTGTTTCTTACACCCTAGGACAGTTCCTCTCTCTTGCCATCTTTAAAGAGACCAGCTGATCTTTTTCTTGCTTTTCTTGACAGGAAATTCTCTCTGAAGTTCTGTTTGTAAAAGTGATATTTATGATGAACAAAAAAAGTTTTTTTTCTTATGTTATATGTGATGAAAATGTTTTAAGTGAGAAAATTTCAAACCAGCTCTTTTTATCTGTAACCTGTGCCAAATAACAGAGTTCTCATTCACAGCAACTTCATGTGTCTTTGTGGAAAAAAGAAGATAATATTCATTTAGAAAGTGCCTGCCACCCCACAAAAGCCAGCAAAGCAGTTACTTCCCATAATTAAGTAAATCCTGGTTTTGAATCAAAACTCAGAAAAGTCAGTCAGCAGTCAGACTGAAAACGTAGGCACAAATAATTTTTGAAACAGGTAGCTTTTTCTTACCAGTTCATGTTTATTAACATGTGATTTATTTGTTTGTATTTCACTTTTTTGCCATGGAAAATTGAATGGTTTTTAAGCTATGTATCAATATATATTGCTCTGTTTGTAAACCACAAGTTCTGTAATGTTCTTTCTTCTCCTACTGATTATGTTACCTCCCACATTGGTGATGGAATTGATTTACATTTATTATACTGAGATTTTTCTGGCACGTAATGTTCTAAATAAATAACCAAAGTCAATAACTCATGCCATTGCTGCAAATGTACTATTAAAAGTGAGCCAGTTCCCTGCCTTAATCTACAATATAGAACAAATGAAAAATGATTAAAATTATGCTCAGGGCAATATAAATTACTTGTTCATCATGTGACAAAGAAATCCTGTTTAAAATTTGAGGGGTTTAATGAAACACATTAGTAATTCAGCTGAAAGCTCTTCTCTGCACCATTTCTGTTGTTCCCTTTTCCCTTTGTGACACAGCTCAGGACCCGAGACAGGGAGACACACGGTTTTCCAGTTTTCTTGGTGAAACACCACTTTTGCTCATTTATTTATTTATTTTCTTAATGAAATTCAGAAAACTGTTCAAGAAAACTGACAAGTATTTATCAACCCATGCAAAACCAGAAGAAAAAAAAAAAAAAACCCCCACAAAAAAACCCACAAAAAAACCCCAACATTCCTCAAACCTGCTTACTTCCATAATGTTTTTATGTTATCAAACTGCCCACATCTCAGCTCTTCTCCAGCTGATGACACACAGAATGACTAATCCTTTTCTCACATGATTTTATTCTTCACTTGGTTTTCAGATTCACAAACCTTTCTACTGAAGGACTGGTATATGATTTTTTTTCCTCCTTTTCAATCTAGTGATACGGTGACTTATTTTTAACTAGTTGCAGGGACCATGCACAATTCTTTTGCTTTAAATCAAGTAATGTGTATGTTCTGAAAATCAAAAGCATTTCAATGTCTTATGTTAAGTGTACAAAGACTAAGACAAGTATAAGATGTTGAATAGGTCCAAACACTGAAGGAAAATCTGATCTTGGCAAAAATATAGAGTGCTCAATGTAAGAGTAAAAAGAGCCAGTAAGGCTATTCAAACCTCTGAATTTAAAACAACATATATTATTATCCTATGTTGGAAATTTTTTAACTTATTTCTGGCAAAATATTTGGAAACATTTTTAAATTTCCGTTTCACTTGTTCCAAATGTGTAAAAAACTCTGGTTTTCTGCACATAGGTCTTCCAGGTTTCAGACTGCAATGAAGGTTTTGTATTTCTACTGCATAAAAAGGAGAAAGATGCAATGAGTCCCTGCAAACAGATTTCAGAAAGTCATATTAAAAAGATGTAAGTACATGTATCCATATATATGCTAAGTTGTCATATTCTCTGGTTACCCACTTTTGACTCAATTTCTGGTTTATTTCTCATCAACAATAGGAGGCTCAAATATAAGAGGTAAATACTGTACTCTTCTTTTTGATGCTTTGTGCAGGTGAGACAATTTTGGCCCTCAAAAAACAGGAGTTGCCTCTCTCAAAATTTTTTCCCTTTTTTTTTTTCCTTCCCCCCCCCCCCAATTTCCTCATCCATGACAGTAAGAATCTTGCCTAAAATCCTGTCTCTTGCTAGTTCCTGACCACCATTCCAACACCAGAATTTTTCTGCTCCAGTGGTACCTCCACAGCTGGAGGCTGTCAGCCAAGAGAATATTACTGGCTTGTCTGACATGGGTTTTACATTCTGTTCAAAGTATCTGCAATTTTGCATTGTTGGATCCAACCAGGATGAGAAGACAGGTTGAGACAACACATCTGAGGGTCAGACAGAAATTCCAGTATAGGATATAGACAAATATTAGCTTCTTCAAAGGCCAGAGTAACAGCTAATAAACCTGAGCTACTAAAATCCTTTAGAAAGCAGCTCATTCCATACACCTTTCTGTCAGTGCCAGCAAGCCTGAATAAAAATGTAGACGCCTGTAGATGGCTTTACAGGGAAAGCAATACATTTTCTCAGTTACATCTTCCCAGCACTTAATGCAAGGAAACAGGCTCTGTACAGCCTTTTCTCCCATTTTTCCACTGCATCATTTTACTGGATAGTATTCAAAATAACAAATTCTATACTTTGTTTCCTAATAGCCTGTGCTTTTCACCTTACATGGATAATATTGATGCTAACATGACTGATAGTCCTGAAAAGTCTCTGCAAATATATATATATTTTAATTTGTGTTGTTGATGTTCTAACTGTCTAGTGCTGAAAGGCTTTGGAAAGTAAAATAGTTTCTAATTTGTGAAATGTCAAGGTGGAGGATTCACTGAGCTGTCTTTTGTTGGTTCCTCAGGTAATCATTCTAATTTTAAAGGGAAGAAATGAACCCAAAACAAAGGAATAGTGTCATGCCCCTCCAGTAGAACATACTACTGCGCTACATATATTCTATCTTCAAATACAGATTTATAAAATTTATTATTCTTAAAAAAAAATCAAAATCAAAAATGACACATTTTAATTTTTGTTTAATTTTTTTTAAAAAAATCACATTATGGAGGAAAAAAATAGTAAAATTTAAATGTTATCTTCTTTGATCCTTCCTCAATGACTTCGAAGGTATCACATTGTCTTTATTTCAGTTCCAATGCAAATCATAGCACAAATGGAAGGTGTAGCAGTACTTCTCTTTTGCTAAGGTGAAAAATTGTGGCCTCATATAAACACTTACCATATGGCTCTGCAGATTTCTCTTTTTCTTCAGGTTTTTGGATTTCTCTTTTTAAAAACAGGTGATCATTCAGAAAGAGGCTGGACATGACCTAGCCATGTGCACTGGGAGCCCAGAAACCCCCCATGTCCTGGGCTGCATCCAAAGCAGTGTGAGCAGCAGGGGAGGGAGGGGATTCTGCCCCTCTGCTCTGCTCTGCTGAGACCCCACCTGCAGTGCTGCCTCCAGCTCTGGGGTCCCCAGCACAGGGAGGACACGGACCTGTTGGAGTGAGTGCAGAGGAGGTCACCAAGATGATCAGAGGGATGGAGCACCTCTGCTATGAGGAAAGGCTGAGAGAATTGGGATTGTTCAGCCTGGAAAAGAGAAGGCTTTGGGGTGACCTAATTACAGTCTTGCAGTACCTGAAGGAAGCCTACAGGAAAGATGGAGAGAGACTATTTACAAGGGCCTGTAGTGACACAACAAGGGGGAATGGCTTCAAATTGAAAGAATTTAGATTAGATATTAGAAAGAAATTCTTCCCTGTGAGGGTGGTGAGGCACTGGAACAGGTTTCCCAGAGAAGCTGTGGATCCCCCGTCCCTGGCAGTGTTCAAGGTCAGGTTGGATGGAGCTCTGAGAAACGTGGTCTAGTGGAAGGTATCTCTGCCTATGGCGTGGGGGTTGGAATGAGATGATCTTTAATGTCTCTTCCAACCCAAGCCATTCTATGACTCTATGATTCTCTAACATATGTATCTTAGAACACCTATCCTCTAAAAATCATACTATATTATAAGATTTTATATAAGTTTATTTTTATAGACATTTTCTGTTGTAGACTACATAGGTATATTTGTATTTCAACATCAGTTCTTATCATTCTAGTTTTTAAAAAGAGATCTTTTAATAATGCAAAATGTGTTGACTTTGTAATTACTATACAATTTTTCCTATTACAGCTACTCAGGTTTGCAAACTCTTGTATGAGGTGTCCTTACAATTTGGGAAAGCTCACCGTGATTCTTACAATTTTCAGTCATGTAAATAGCTTGCATAGTGTACCAAAAATGGCTTATATGGTTATTTCATTATATAGACATATATCTATACAATTTTTTTTCTCATTTACTTTCTGAGCACTCCCTGAGAATGTCACTATGTTTTTCAGAAGGGAAATTATCCCGGGAAAAATTTCCTCGGAGTTATTTTTATATCACAATAAACAAAATATATCTGCGTTTACTTCACAAATTGAAAAGTAGAAATACCATCTCTTTGTATTTTGGTGAGGAAGTGACCAATTGTTAGTAGTGACAAAACATCAGACTTACTATCCAAGCTATGTACTACCACAAGAAGTAGCACTTAATCCTTAATCAATGAGCCGTAAAATTGTTAGGCTGTTTCCAAAGTTATCTTAGTCTGCAGTTGTCTTACTACCTTCCCTTTCCCTCCTTTCCCCTTTGCAGACACTTGTATCCCTGATTCACTGATCTCTTCCTCAGTCTTCTTCATTACCTACTGCATTCCCCTACTCATTGTGTGCATTATATGTTGGTCTTCCAGACTTCCTTTTCAAGATAGCTAATCCACAGATTGAAAATTTCTCCAGAAACACTTATTTAAAATACATGGAAGTTTTACTTCACACATATGCAGGCTTCTCTGTTCAAAAATCCTTTCTATGCCCCATATATAGTCTTTTCAAACACAAACACACCTATATTTGTCTACAGAGAGAAAATATATTAATTACTTCTGGTGAGTATGGCTTGCCAGAATTTCTGATTTGCAAGAAATTTTAAAGGCTTACTTTCTTCCTAATGCAGAGAAACAGCTTCACTTTACTCACCAGAGTTTCTCCTAGTCACTGGCTTTCTAAGCCTCAACTACTTGAGGAAATGTACTGTAAAAATATCACAATAAGATACCACAATAAGATCACTATGGCAAGTCCTCTTACCATCTGTTTTGAAATCAAGAGAGAGAAGTATCTTTCATAATGAAATGGCTGAAGGAAAGGGTGACTTTGGCTCCAAACATAATCAAAGCCACCCTTTTTTCTTTAGTGGATTAAAAGTGTTTATGGCTAGAAAGATGATATTAGTTATTTGTTAGAAAAGATGTGTTTTAGGCAAAACTCAGATGTGTCAACAGAGCTAAGTCTGCTTCAATGTTTAAGGCCGCACACAATAGAGCTGACATTCCTCTTGAGATCTAAACCCAGCTGAAGCTTGCATAGCAACTTAGCTGAACTTCAGTGACTGAAAACATTCATGCATTTGGGATGATCTTTGCTGCCATGGATTTGGAATTTACTCACATATTGCAAATTCTCAGGTTTTTATTACCCATTAGTACAATCAAACCTGGAAATACATGGATTCTTTTTCTATTCTCTGGTAGAACAGAGCACAGAGAAAGAAATATTTGTGCTGAATCATTCAATTTTCAGAACTGTTGGTAAAGGGGGGAAAAAAAGAAGTAATACTTATTAAGCTTCAAACATAGTTCTATAAACTTTTGGATTATTCATCCTTTTCCTTACTCTTAATGCAAGGCACATTTTTCTGTTGTTTAAAGATGGTCCTTCCAAAAGCAAAAGGTGAAATGTTTAGTCTTCAGATGTAAAAGTTTTTATCACATACTATATAGTATGTTTATCTGTGAAAGCAATGGAGCACTTCAGAACAGAATAATTTTCTTTCAAAATATACCATCCTTCTCCTCTTTATTCCAGTGAAAACAATACATTAGATCTGCTCTAATTTTGAGATTCTAAATGGTTTAAAGTATCCTGTAACTCAATTTCCACTTATTGTACTATTTATTGGAAGAAAAAGGAACCTGAAAAATTATGAAAAAAAATCACTAATCGAAAACCAACCCACTCCTTTTCCTTACCTAAGCTTCCAGTGCATTTATGATGACTGGCCTCAGATTGGCTCCCTGGACAGAGGTGAAGGATACACTTTGTTTTTTTCTTGTCTACCATTAACTGTGGTAATAACAAGTAGCTTTGCAAAGATACTGTTAAATTTTTCAGATTTATAATGCTATTGTTTATCTTTCAGGCCCTGCCAGAATTTAAAACAGAAAAAGTTGAGGTGTTTTCAAAAGTGAGGTTTGTGGGTTTTTTCATCATACGGAGACACATCAGCAACAAAACTGTACAAACCCTATTTTCTTCTTGTTTTCAAGTAGAATCTATAACTCCTCAAATGGACCTTCACGTCTCATTCTCTTACCGAAAAAACCCCAGCTCCCTGCAAAGCAGTCCAAAGCAGGCAGATCCTGCCTGTTTCCAAAACAGATTGCATTTAGCACGCTATTCCTCCTCTTTCCTCTCTGTTCCAAGAGATCTTTCCCATATTGTTGTAGTACCAGTCCATTATGATTCCAAGCAGTGCTGAGGACACAAGACAGATAACTTTTGTAATACAATGTAGCATCTTTTTTAACATCAGCTGGAGGAAAACCAAACAAGTTTCTGAACACAAAGGTAATTGTCAGGTTTTCAGATGAAATTTTTCCTATGAGTATTTTCTTATGATATTTAGAGTCCTTACTGAAATCTCTGTATCTTCTGCATTAAACAGAGATTTAAGGATATCTGTGCCAGACTGTTGTATGTTACATCTACTTCTGGATCAAGTAATTTTTTTTAATAAAGAAAAACAAACAGGTTATCATAACCTATATATTGAATACTATAAATGTACCAGATCCTGTTTGTTTGGGGTTTCATTCTTCCTTCTCTAGGTTTCACATTTTCATTTCATGTCCTGCAATGTGTAAAAAGCCATTTGTGGTGAAGCAGTACTTTCACATCCTCTATAGAGTTCTATGTTTTCTTCAGAGTTGTCTGTGAACTTTCCATTTCCTCGGTTGAATCAATCACCCAAGACTCCTTCCTTTCTTGCCTTCCTCTTCTTTACTCAGTACTTTGGACTAAAATAACAATACAGTAAAAAATTACAAGATCAATAGCTTTCTGTAGCATTCTCTCTAAGTAGTTTGGAGTTAGAAACCTTTGGTCCAGTCACACTTAATGGGGAAATCTATTCTCAGCTTTCAAAACTAAATGAGAGGCTGAATTCTTGTGTGTATATATATTATGTGTTATCTAATTAGGATTATCTAGTTGTCCAAAGTGACCCCAGTACCTCCCCTCGTTCTATTTGGAAAAAAATCTTTAGGGAAATTTATCTTAATGACGCAAATCTATTGTAATCTTAATTATAGGTGGGTATCACTTCTTGCAAGAGATAAGGCGAGAATGGGTTTACAGAATACTGACAATTAACACCTTACTATCAATTCATATTACTCAGGCAAAGACCTCAGGCTGAGGTTTACACCCTGTAGTGAGCTATTTCTCACACAAAACCAGATTATTATTTCAGTATTTATCATCATCCTATGGTTTATATTTGCTGCTTTGTTAAATCATAGTGCAGGATCCTGATATAGAGGTTCATTAAGTTTCCCTTTAGGTTTTTGTTGTTAGGTAAAACATTGAAATAGTTAATAACAATGTCAATGTCTTGTTCTGTTTCTAAGAAAATAAGATAGCACAGCAGCAATGCGTTACTCATCACTGTAATAAAAGGAAACTTTATGAACATTCACTATGACTCAAGCAGGACTTCAAATCACCATTTGTGGATTAAATCTGAAGGAGCCATGGAGACAAATGTCTGCTGGTTCAGACAAAGGACTGTAGGCACATAAAGGTTTTAGACGAGAACAATTCACAGTTCCCATCTGCAATGGCACTTTGTGATGCTTTCTTCTGTTACTTTTATTCCTGTTTTATTTTGTAACATTAGTAACTAAACCTACGAGTTGCTCATGACAGTGTAATCAAGGTTCATTTTAATATTGTTACTGGTCTTTTTAGTTATGTTGATTGCAAAACTAAGGTACTCACACTAGACATGTAACTCATGTATCACTCAAGGAAGGCTTAAAATTATTAACATATACTCAGTGCAGTTATCAGAACCTCTGCTGGGATCCACCAAGGTAACAACATCGCTAGCAGGCAGCAGGTTTATTTCCTGACAGTCATTGGTGCCAAAACTTTAGGACTATTCTGAGACACTGCCAGACAAAGGAATTTAATGGATTTACTCTGCTCTTCTAAGTAGTCTGAAAACTAGCTCAACATGTTGCAGGAAGGAAGTCAGAAAAAGTTCAGGATTAAAATACTCCTAGGCAGATGAATAAATTCATACACAGCTATTAAACCCACAAATTTTCCTGAGGAAAGTCAGCAAGAAGAGAAAGCACATGCCACAGGAACCCATGGGATCATGAACAAAATGCTGAGACTGTCAGATTCATTCTTATAATCGTAACACCTCAGGTACGACAGAGACTCATAAATATTGATATTTTAAAATAATTCTTTTTCTGATTTTTTTTTTCTTTTTTCCTAGTTTTAAATATATTGTCAAGACAACTGTCAGTCAGTATACCACTTTTTAAATATATTGTCAAGACAACTGTCAGTCAGTATACCACTAGGCACAGTTATCCCAAGGGATAAAGCACAGATTCCTAAAATACTCACCAGCTTGAGGAAGCAAACAATTGGTTCAGATGGGCAGGTGTTCAAGAGCTGCAGTGTGAAAGAACAAATCACAGAATTTCACTCCAGCAAAAGGACAAAAGTATGATTAAGACCATAAAAATGACAAGAAAAATAATTGAATGAAAACTAAAAAATACAATTGGATTTCATTAGCCTTCTTCCAATCACACCACCTGACAAGTGCTTTCTGTTTCTTACCTGTGTCACATATTGTTTGCAAAGTTAAGTAAGGAAAAGGTAAAATGCATTACTAATTTTCATTATTGGCATGCCTATTAAAACAATAGTAGTATATAAAATGTAAATATAGCCTGTTTCCCCTGTATTACACTTTCCTTATAAGCTTAGATGCTTTCAATTTTATGCATGGATCTCAACAGATTCAGAACTCATGCAATGAAGTACAGAATAATGAATTATGTTAACAATTAACTGGACATTCTAGGTCTGTGCATGTGTGAATTACATGTATGAATGTTTTGTTCAATAATAAGCAAAGAATCTTCTTTGTCATATATGAACACATATAGCAGCTTTCTCCAGCTGTTACTTCCCTTCAAAATTTCTCTTAAAAGCTTTTTTTTTTTTTCTTACTGAGAAAGATGAAAAAAATCCTTGCTGGATCACTAACTGAACACAGAAAAAGACACATGGACATTGGGACTACAATTGGATACATTACACTTATAGAAAAAATGGAGAAAGTTAAAAATTCCACATCAATTATTGAAAAACTGTGCTTAGTTGACAGAGCAATAGTAAAGTTCCTTTAGAATTTAGTAGTACATTCTTATACTGGTTTTGACTGGGAGAGATAATTTTCTTCATAGCAGATGGCATGGGGCTGTGTTTTGGATTTGTGCTGAAAGCAGAGGTGATAACACAGGGATGCTTTTGTTATCACTAAGCAGGGCTTGCACAGAGCCAAGGCCTTTTCTGCCCATTATCCCACTCTGCCAGTGAGTGGTCTGGGCGAGTGCACAGGGATTTGGGAGGGGACACAGCCAGGACAGCTGACCTCAACTGACCAAAGGGATATCTCACACCATATGACATCATGCTCCACATAAAGAGCTGGGGGAAAAAAGAAGGAAGGGGGAATCTCAGGGCATTGGTGTTTGTCTTCCTGAATCACTGTTCTGTAAAATGGGGCCCTGCTCTCCTGGGAATGGCTGAACACCTGCCTGCTCCTGGGAAGCAGTGAATGAATTCCTTGTGTTACTTGTGTGAATGGTTTTTACTTTCCCTATTAAACTTTCTTTATGTCAGTCCATGAGTTTCTGGCTTTTACTCTCCGATTTCTCTTCTCCATCCCACCAGGAGTGAGTGAGTAGCTGGGTGGAACTGAGCTGCCTGCTAGCTTTAAACCATGACAGCTACCCTGTAAAGCAATGATGCTATAAACCCAGACCACATTTTAGTCAGACTGACAATCTGAGAGCTGGAGACTTTGATACAGATAAGGGTTTCCTCTCTTTTAAAAAAAAAAAAAAAAAAAAAAAAAGTTGTCTCTAAAACTCTGTAACCAGAAAAATGAACAGCTGAGACATGTTTGGAGGGCCAAGTGCTTAGTCTTTCAAGAACAACTGGTGTAAAAGTAAAGTAAAAAGAAAGGAAGAAAATATCAATTTTATGTACTTCACCAATCCGTAACCTAGAAACATTAAATATTTGGTCTGTCAAGTTCCTGTGGGACTACAGTACTTATTATATGTCTGCAAACCAAAGGAAACACTTGAACACAGCTTGATTCTATCCCTTGTGTCATCTCAAATAACACAGGAGTCAGAACTACATCACATCTGTTTATCTCTTGGTTTTTGGGGCTATGGGAAGGGACGGGTTTTGCAGTTTGGGAGCTAAGGAGGGTGGGACCCAATTACCTTGCAGAAAATCTGCAAGCACCTCATCCAATGCTGCAATACACCACTTTTCTAAAGAGAGGTATGTTTCAGAGGCAGGAGGTCAGCTTTAAGATAAAGCAGTGCCCAGCTTGCTACTATACAGCACTGAGTGTGAAAGTTTGTGACATGGATAGACTACCAGAAATCTTAGCTGAGTAAAAAAGTATAGATAGCTGTGAACTACTGTGTCTGAAGTGGAAATTTTTAAACATTTGATGCAGAAAGAAAGTGAATACATAGAACTTGTGTATAACCTAAGTCTGAAGAGCTAACCTTACCATGGGAAAAAAAAAAAAAAAAGGCAAAGAGTAATGAGAAAATGGAATTCAAACTCAATTTTTGATCACTTTGAGTATTATCAAATGAAGTACACATTAGATCTTTCTGAGGTATGATTTAAGTAAGATATAACTAGCAGTTATACTTCTAGATAAAACCTTAAAGGCTTTATTGTTATGGACAATATTGCTACAGCAATATTGGAATTATACCTACAAAGAGGGAATAGAATGGAATACCGAGTAAACTCTTTGAAATTATTCCTAGCCGACAACAAGTATTCCAAGATGAGATGAGCATAAACCAAATAAAGAATTAATAGATAAAAATGCTGTCGTGATTAGTAACAGGTTTCAAGGCTGTATAACAGCACAGGATATCTCAAAAACTGACTAAACACGTTGAGTTACTATA
The DNA here is from genome assembly GCF_009829145.1 of Chiroxiphia lanceolata. NCBI lineage: Eukaryota > Metazoa > Chordata > Aves > Passeriformes > Pipridae > Chiroxiphia > Chiroxiphia lanceolata. Next base: position 106,859,573 of record NC_045638.1, on the reverse strand, counting down.
TTTTAGTTTGTTACATAGACGCACACACACATACATCCAAATGAACAAGAATAACATGCTGGGTACAAACTTTACTTCAGTGAGGATGATTAATGGCTGTAATAAACTAGAAGGAAGCTGTGAATGCTCTCCTTTGATGCCTCAAATGTGCAATAGGCAAATGACATCTCCCTGAAAAGTAATCAAACTTTGGCCATCTTTTAATCTGTCAGTTAACTAAATTAAATGAGGTAAAGTATAATTGTCTGTGATTTGACTTGAATTTCCAACAGAAACTAGACAGTTTTCCTGTCTTCTGCATCCTCCCCTCCCTGTTTAGAAATGTAGATTTGAGACAATCCAAAGTGTGTAATTCAAGCCATTAGAAATTATTTTTTTTTAAACTCATTTATAGTTTTCCTTCTGTTCTTTATTAATTAATGATTTTGATTTTGTTTGGGTTTTTTCATTTTTTCAATTAAAAAGTCCAAATACTTTAAAATATTTTAATTGAACATTTTATCTGCATAAAATAGGATGTCTGCAGCTATTTTCTAGCTTTGAAAATGTATTTGGACTGCTTGAATTTTATTTTTCATCAAAAATTACTGTCTGTGGAATAGGATCACTGGAGGTCAGAGATGATAATTTTACAGTCCCCCAGCCCTATAAATGATCTGATTCTAAGCCATAAAGTTGAGAATTGAGCAGGAAACCTATTCATAAACACAGAGACCAAAGGCTTTTACAGACTATCAAGTTTGACCCTCCATAGCTGATGGAAAGACCCGTACACCAACATCACGTTTATCTTGAAGAGCACGAGTGTCAATTTGATAGGAGCATGACTGTTTCTGATGAAAATCAGAATTAGAGAAGGAATATCACAACTGAGACAGATGATCCAGGTGTTCTTAGTGCTGATAAGTACCACTAGTTGGGGGATTTGCTCTTTCAGGATGCAGAAGTGGAAAAGAAAAGCTATCAGAAGTGATTGAAGGAACTGACACCAAGGAAAAGAGGTCAATAAATAGCATATTAGATGTCTTTCACTTAGCCATGACTCTCCTGAATTACCTCTTAGTACCCAAATCTGATAAAAAAATAAAGATAGAGGTTAAAGAAGCACTGTCTGAAGCTAATTAGAAAATAAGAAGGTAAGAGGAGAGGAAGACTGAAAAACTTACTGCAAGAAAACAATAAGTAGATTGTAAACTCAGTTTTTATGCTTTGGAATTTCACACAAATTCTCTCTCTTAGAGACATATGTACTGATATGCAATTTTTATACTTTGAGCTTGTTTTATTCTTAGCATTCAAGGATGACAAACACCATAAAACTAAACAGTGTTTTCATATCTAAAATTCTACAATGTTTGTGACTGTCCACCCACTATGGGGTAAGTTGCACCCATTAACAGGTGGGAATGGATGTAATTAACTTTTAATTTAATTACCATCCAGTGGTAGCTCTTACCAGGTTTATAGAGGATCATCAAAATAGGGTCTGGAGCTACTGCATGAAGGCTCATGACCTCATCCTTTTCTTCCTTATCCCAAAGTTCTTTCAAAGTTTCAAATACCTCACTTTAACATATACCTGCATTCTTGTGAAGCACCACTGTGATGGGAATATTCCTGAGTGTCCCTATTTGTTCCAGCAAGGAAAAGACTTTAATGAGTTTTTTATACAATTGAGGCAAATGTAGTCAGGATTACGAATCTTATGTTCTGCCTTGAGAGAGATGGAGAGGCTATGTGCTGAAAAATTTTATTTTTCCTATCTGAAAGATTGGCTTACATTTTTATCTCTGACAATTTTTTGACATAAACCTGACTTCAAAATCAGGTTTATGAAGTGATACTTTTTGTATTTTTGGTCTTCTCACTATAAAAGTAAAGTTTCCTTCCTCATCTTTGTTATATTAAAGCTCTGAGGAGTACTTTCCACATGAATGTTTATTTACTTAACTGTGAATTATAACTGTCACTGTAAACAGATATGTTCATAAAGAGTATTTACTTTTTAGTCCTGCTGAATGGGGTATAAAATATGACACTCATTAAAGGACAGGAGCAAAACAGAGGATGTTTATGTGTTTAAAAAAGAGTACATCTATTACTTCACAAATACATAAATAATATTTGTCTTAATCCTGCCATGAACACCCATAACAGATCCTGAAACGGTCAGAAAGCCCAACTTATTTTATCATTACTGATGCATTTATTCACCATTTATGCACAGTTTAAATGTATGAAGTTCATACTTTAAATTATTACTGCTACCTACAGTGGCTACTGAATGTTCAGTTCAGTGTCCAGAATAACAGCACTGCTGTATCAAGACAGACATTTCCTCATCCTGTTCTTACTTGTATTTGAAAGTCATTTCTAATCTGTTACACGAGGGACCAAGAGATCATAGATTACTCCAACCGCATCATAAAATATTATCTTGAAAAGGATTAAACCAGTCAATTGATTTGTTTAGCCTCTTGACATTTTGCTACCATTAGTGAGAACTTACTCAACTAATTTTTTAAGATCTCCTAAGACCAAGTTAAATAAAAAAAGTAATTCCTTTTCCTATCAAACATTTTAGAAACTATCACCAAACTTTTTGGAAAAAAAGTATGTTAATAAGGTTTTTAATGTAATTAGAGCTATTGATGCTTATAACAGATCCAGATGACAGACTGGGTTTTACAGCCACTCACTTTTTTCTTTAATTATTATTATTTTTATTAAGCCCCACTTTCTTAATCTCAGTAAGTTTCTTTTGTTTTAAATAAGAAAGACTATTTGGAACACTACTGATAGGGAAAGAATCTACCTAGCAGAGGAATACAAATAAATATTCTTGAGCAATAAATTTTCTTGAATTCTTGATCAGAACATAGGCAATGCAGTCCTGTGGCTTATACTCGAACAAACCCTCACACTATGGCCTTTTTATCTGGAGAGCACGAAAAGGGAATGGCCATTAAACACTCACTGAACAAACCTGGTAAAGGAAAGAAAATGACAGCAGGATTTGAAGATATTAACACTTATTATTTCCTTCTTTTCTTCACCTTGTAATTTTAGCTCACTACTTCTTCATTCTTTCACCTTTTTTTGCCTATTGTCTTTGACTTATTAACTCCTTAAACATCAACTAATAGAACTTAAGAACCAGAAGCACATAGTGTAAGATTTCAAGGGTTTTCCTTGTTCCACTGCGTTACCAGAATGAATGTATTATCGTTCATCCCTCAAAGTCTGCATTTTCTCCTGCTTCTTTGTATGAGAAATGACGGCTTTGGGCTTATGATCATTGAAATGTCCCAAGCTGACAGCACAAGGCCACTTAGAATAAGTGTCTCTCTAACTCTGCTCACAGTGTCAGGTTATAATCATGATTCCAGGGATACTCATCACAGACAAATCTTTGGTATTAGAACATAAACATTCATGCCTCCATTTAAGCCTAGTCTAGTTATTTGGGATGCAATATTGAATATGAAATCTGCATCCATATTTAATATTTTTGGAAGGGGTAAAAATGGTTACTTGAGTTGTGCTAATTAAACCATTTAAAGTGGACAGATTGCAGTTGTCACATAAAGAATTCAAGGAACTAGAGAATAGACACCAGGGAACAGTTGCCACAGAGATATAAGGCTTTCACTAGTTAGTCACTATCCAAACAAGTAGAAGGAAAAAATATGTGGAGCAAGTGGGGGTAAAAAAAAAAAAGCACAATACAAATAAAAGTAAGGAATGTAGTTTGGAATTTCTGTTTGGTTTCTGTTCTGATTTTGCAAGAGTCACAGTCAGAAATCACAGTTGGCTTTTCTGTCTCTTTTTTACCACTACTGTTCAGGTGTTTAGAAATTAAAACTCCCTTCTTTTGTGAAATTTAAGCTCCTCCTCCCCCCAGCTTCTCATTAGAATCCTGACAGTACTATAGCCTTTAAGACAGATGGACTTTAGAGAAAGTCTCCTAATCATTTAAAGAATTTACACATCTTTATGCCATACACTACTTAATTTCCTCAGCTTCTTATCTAACACTAAAACTGTTTTTTCCCAAGAACTTCGTGGGGATACATAATCTAGTTCTTCCCATTCCCAATGTGCCATAAGGCACATTAGGCCTTATTATCACTTACTATCATTGCTGTGGTGCCTCATATACTTTTACAAATTCGTTTTAAATTAAGAAAATAATATCTGTTAAGTCTGACTACCTTTCTCCTGTTCCATCTCAAAAAGACACGTATTTGTCTTTATGTGTGTTTTCTTAATGGGGAGTGCTAAGGTTGGTGAGAAGGAAAAGCTGACTTCACATTAAAATTGATTTAAAATCTGATAACTCAGCCCCCCTGGCACTTCGGAAAGAAGACTGCTTCTGCAGCCTTGGTCTCACACAGAAGTGCTGCCTTCCTCATACACAAATCCAGACCCTGCCACATGCCTGTGGACAGCTTATTCTAAAGCAACAATTTACAAATGATGATCAGCAAGAGGCAGCCTCTTAATTGCCATTAGAATGAGTGGAGCAGCCTGACTTAGAAAGAAATATTCAGTGTCAACAAACACAAAATAGTGCACACCATTATATTGAATCATATGATGCAACTTGTTTAATTGTACCCACTGTCAGGGAACAGCAAGAGCAGGGTGTCACCTGAGGGAAGGATCTGATGGCAGCTGTGGTGGCAGTGCCCTCACTGACAGGGTACAGTCCCACAGCACCAGCAGAGCACGGCAGGGGCTGCCTTGGGACCAGCAACCATCAGGCAAAGGCAAAGTGACAAACCAGACCCTGGGTCAATCCAGGAAACACAGACATTTCAGGAGCGGAGCAGGAAGCCCAGTTACACCATAACCAGGGCAGGAATACAAGTAGGGAGGAAGTGATAATTTCACAGAGACAACCAGTGAAATTACCTGGCAGCATCTGAACACCAAATGCTTTCTTATGCAGTGAGTAGTTCAACTGCAGAAAACATTGTCACCACGTTTAATGGAGGCCAAAGGAATACGTAAGTTCAGACCAGATTTAGCTGGATTCATACATTTTAAATCTACCAGTAGCAGTTGGATTACCTGTTCCTTAATTCCCAAATTGTTGATTGCTGAATTGCAATACTGAAGATCCCTTTATCTACTTTTTTCTGAAAATATTTACTGGTCACTGTTAGGAGCATATTGCCCTGGTTTAGTCCTTCATTTTCTTACAACAGGTTTTGCATGCTTTCAACAGAAATTATTATTGTGTAAACATAATGTCAAGGATATGAAAGACCTCATTAAAAAATGAAGACATAGAGAAGGAATATGTGAAGACAATTAAGTCAAAAAAGAAGAAGATGTAAAAGAAAAATCAATTTTAAAACTATCTACCAAATCCTCAGAAACTTTTTAAGAAACCTAGACAAGTAATCTTTGTGTGAGAGGATTAGGAGGACTTATGCTAAAAATTGATGAGGATAAACTAAAAAGATGGTGAGAGCATTTCCAGGACAGTCTGGGTAGACTAAAACCTAGGGTTAAACTTAAATATTCACAGAAAAGCCCCAAACTTATCTAATTAGCTGTGACCTTCACTAAATAGGACACAAAGTTGGTAAAAAAAGTCTAGAGGAAGCTTCATGGCCAAGGCAAAATATCAGGCAGAATCTGACTGCAGAATGTGAAAGAAATGACCAAGCATCTGCAATAATGCCTTGAAAACAAAAACACATCAACCTTAATTGTCACAGTGCCACAGAAGGAAGATGAGCCAAAATGTATTAAGCAGTTCAGCAGAACATTAGTGTCACTTCCAGGAAATATTCATGGGAGATTTATATTACAATAAAGGAAATCTAAGAGAAAAAGAGAAGGTAAGAAAAGAATGTACAAGTGTCAGAGAAGAAACATTATATATTGAACAAATATGAAGAGTCCTAGGAAGGTGCATTGAAATGCAAAGTTGTAATCATTATTAACCTGTATCATCCTGAAAAGTCTTGCTATTCTTGCAGAAAATGCATGGAGGATAATGTCTGGCTGTGGAAGACAAATGAAGTAAATGACTGTGGCGGGTCAACCTCAGCTAAATGTCCACTCAGGCAGTCGTTCACATTACTCCTCAGTGGCATGTGGGGAGAAAATAGGAAGACCAAGAATGGCACAGATAGAGACAGTGAGATCACTTACCAATTACCATTGCAGACAAAGCAGACTTGACTAGTGGAAAATCAACTTATTGCCAATAAAAATAATTATTCCATTACAGATTTGGGCAGTGGGGAACTACAGTCCCCTTCCCACCTGCACCCAATACAACAGGCAAGAATGTCTGTGTTGAACCAGCATATTTTGTCCACTCTCAAACCAAAACCAATGTATTATTTACTGACAAGAACAAAAAGCAAAATATACAACCGTTCTTACTTGTTGATTACACTGCAAGAACAAGATTGAAGGAAAAATTTATAAAGTCTTGGATTAGGAGTCAGAAATGTAAAGACCTAGATATTGAAGGCTCAAAATAAACTTTCTTCCTGTTTTTGCACTTTTAGAAGGCACAAACGGCAACTATAAGGAGACAGAACTAAAGTTCTGAACATTGAATTACAGAATGAATGATAGAATGGTCTGAGTTTGAAGGGACCTTAAAGACCATCTCATTCCAACCCGACTGCCATGGACAGGGACACCTTCCACTAGACCAGGTTACTCAGAGCCCCATCCAGCCTGGCCTTGAACACTTCCAGGGATGGGACACCTACAGCTTCTCTGGGTAGCCTGTTCCTGTTCTTCACCTATATTTGGACACAGAAACATATGTGACAGTACCAGTTCTGCAGACAAACCTACATGTATTTTACTAAACATCTGAGAAACCCAAAAAATGTTAAACGGATAGACCAGGTAACAAAACTAGCAAATATAAAATAATGCAGGGACACACCCATTGCTAAATTTCTGCTACGGAAACAATGGATAAAATGGTTCAGAAGTGGTGAAAGAATAGAAGCATAAGTAGTCCTTACCACTCCAATCACTGTAACAGTGAACCATCGCAGAGTAGTTGAGTTTGGAAGGCAGTTCTTTAGATGACCTGGCACAGCACCATGTTTAAGCATAGCCACCTAGAGGTGTGTTTTCTCAGACCATATACGGATGGCTTTTGAATGCCTACAAGGATGGAGACTCCATAACTGCCCTGGAAAACCTTAAAGATAAATAGAAAGCAAAATAGAAATTTAGTAGTCAGAGATCAGATAGAATGACAGCTAAAACATTTGAAGGATTAATTTACTACTTTTAAAAACGCTGTATTTATTACTTCTAAAAACCTGTATTTTACTACTTTTAAAAACTTGTATTTACTACTTTTAAAAACCTGTATTTATTACTTTTAAAAACCGGTATATTCATAATTCTATGAAACCTTTTGTTTTATAGAATTCAAGAAAAAATAACAAAATAGAGACTTAAAATATTAGGATTAAATTTTTAATTAATCCATTAAACATATCATGTTATCTTTAAAATGTTTTCATGGCTAGCTATATGGAGATAATACAAGACCTTTAATTTAGCTATTACCTATTCAACTGCAGTTCAGATGTATCATAGAATCTCGCTGATTGTAAGATATTTTTACATAGTAAAAAAATCTTTCTATTAAAAAAATCAAAATGATTTATGGAGATTTGATATATTTTTAGATCAAAAAGAAGAGGAGACAAAATCAACAGACTTCAGAGCTAGAGTTTTTAATCTTTTATTTTTAAAGCATTGTCACTGAATTAAAAGGTGATTATAATTAGAAGGCAGGTTTATAATTAAATGGGCAAAATGCTGAAAGTATCTGTTGATATAAAAGTGAGTAAGATGCTGATGGGAAAGAACAAAATATGTTTCCCTAAAACTGTTGAACTTCTTCAGTTTCTTTTTGTCTCCTAAAAACACATATTCCACCTAACTTAAAGTGAAAGTTATTATTTCCCTACCTTTATGAGATTCCTTTGGCACAAGGTGCTCAGGCATATACAGGTGGTCAGGGAAAGTTATGTGTGCTTTAGATCCTCCACTAATAGCACCAAACACACCATTTTTATGTGTTCTCTATTACATGACACAGTTCTTGTCACAGAGCGGTGGGGGAAATAATGAAATATCAGTGAAGAGTGCTGTAAACATGCTTGAGTGACTTACAGCTGGGGTGCAGAGAAACACATAGATCATACTAATTGTTGTTTGGCCTTGTGTGTAGGACAAGCAGAACATCTCTCTTTAAATAATAGAGGCCTGTGATAGACTTGGAGGCACCCTATCAAACATGCTTGAGCTTTGTGCCCTGCTGTGGGAGAGATCAAAGCACAGTGGTAAATTACACTTGCATGAGTGTGATACACAGGTGTACACAGCAGGTTCAGCCATCCTCTAGAATGGACCAAGCTCCGGGGTGCCTGCTGGAGTGTACACACACTGGTGTGTCACAGCCCAGGAACTGCTTCAGGGGTCCCCTGGTCAGCGAGGTAAGGAAAATAAATTTATTCTTAGCATTTTATCTGTGGTTTTGTGGTTGTTCCTGCACCCTGCCTGTGCTGGCTCACACACAGACTTTAAATTTATATACAAAATCATAGTATCATTAAGGCCGGAAAAACTTGCACGATCATCGAGTTCAACCTTTGACCAAACACCACCTTGTCACCCAGCCCAGAGCACTGAGTACCACATCCAGTCATTTTTTGAACACCTGCAGGGATGGTGACTACACCACCTCCCTGGGCAGCCCATTGCAGTGTTTGACAACCCTTCCCTTGAAGAAATTCTTCCTAATGTCCAACCTGAATCTCCCCTAGAACAGCTTGAGGCTCTGTTTTCCTGTCCTGTCACTAATTGCCTGGGACAACAGGCCTACCCCCTTCCTGGCTACACCTTTCTTTCAGGTGGTTGTAGGGAGTGATAAGGTCTCCCCTGAGCCTCATTTTCTTCAGGCTGAACCCCAACTCCCTCAGCTACTCCTCACAGGACTTATGCTCCAGACCCTTCCCCAGCTCTGTTACCCTTCTCTGGAGTTGATCCAGCACCTCAATGTCTTTCTTGTAGTAAAGGGCCAGGTTTTGAGGTGCAGCCTCACCAATATCAAGCGAGAGACAATCAATCACTTGCCTAGTCAAACACCACCAGCCAATATCCCACACAAAGTTTTCTGTTTACACTGGTAATTCCTATTTGCATAAGATATTCTGGAAACTTATAGCGCTTATATACCTCAGAGAATAAAGACACATTAATTACAGAGACATGCATTTAGAACTTTTCAGTTCTTACATTAAGTGAACACTAATTTTGCTTAACCAGAGTCCTCTTTACTAAGTCATAAATTACCAGTAAAAGTATTTCAGGTTTCGTAGGAAGGTATCAATGTCTTCTCAATTTATTAAAAATGCCTTAGGGTCTCAATGGATTAAACCATACTATATGCAGAAAAAAGATAATAATTCTTTCCATTAGCACCAAATCAACACTGCAGATTTGTGTTCGAAAAAGATGACGAGAAACTTGCAAAGACTGCAGAAATGTGAAAAAGCTTAAATCTCTAAGGAGTTAAAAATTGAGTTTAGTGAAAGTAAATGGATTCCCTCCCTTGAAATAAATTACATTAAATGCAACTAGCATGTGTAATTTATGAAATCCTATCTTTTAGACATACCTGCATGCACACAAAGAAACCATCAACTAGCGCAGGATCATGAGCAAGAAAATGGCCTCTTGATGCAATGGTTGTCCCAGAAAAGTGATCCTTTTCACAATAGAGCACAAAAGTGTGTCTTATCTCAACATAAAAAATGGAAAAACTGGCAGATGGGAAAGCTCTTTTTGAATCTAACCTGCCTATTGCCAAGATCATCTTTACCTCTGTATAAGGAGCAGTGAACAGTGTATTTGAACTTCTGAGTTCCTTGGGGTAAAGAAAACTTTTGGTTTGTTGTGTGCAAGTACAATAATCTTGAGAGTTCCCCAGCCCTGAGAGGTGTCCCACTCAGAGAGAGGTTGCTGGTCACACTCAAAGGATCACACTTTGGACCTCTGTTTATAGGGTCACAAGAGAGTTGGCTTTAGCCATAGTAATTTTCCATCCTGGACTCAATTTGTATTGGTATCTTTCTTTGAAGGTTTGATAAAAAAAAACCCTCCTCTTGGGTTGTCCTTCAGGAAAGAAAACTGTTTCCAAAAGTTTCCAAGGCTGTTGGTTAAAAAGCGGGTGCTTGTTAGACAGCACTAAATCCTGGGAGCAGACGGTGCTTCTGATAAACTCTAGAAGAGCTGAGCCCACCTCTGTCCATCAAGGTTGAGGACTAACGAGCATTTCTGAGATTACAGTGTGGCCCAAAGAGGTGGATAGGGAGGAGGATGCATCACCACACTGTTGCCACCAAAGTATGTGGGAGGAAGTTTATCCCTCTCAAATGAACTCGTTGCAGAGGGCAAAGTTCTGACAAAACAGCAACTGGCCCAGACTGGAGAAGTCTCCTGGTTGCTCTAAAGGGCAGGGGAAGATGATGTGAGGAGTATGGGTGGCAAGTGGGCATGAGGTTGGGACCCGGTCTATAGGTAGAGTTCAAGATAAGAACAAATAGAGGTGCAAATTTGGATTTGGCTGTACTATTGGAGAAAGGTACACAGGGCAAATGAGAAATTGCTTTAAGAACAAATTCAGAGTCTTGTTTTTGAGTATTTCCTGGTACCCTGTACTACATTGGGTTGCTTCTGATCATAAAATTGTAGAAAGGTTTGGGTTGAAAGGGATTTTAGAGAATCATTTAGTTCCAAACTCCCTGCCATAAGCAGGGACACCTTCCACTTGACCGAGTTGCTCAGAGCCACATCCAACCTGTCCTTGAACATTTTCAGAGATTCAGAGCATCCACAACTTCTCTGGGCAACCTATTCCAGTGTCTCCCAACCCTCAGAGAGAACAGACTAATTTAGGCTGTAAAGGACTTCTAGAATTATCTGTTCCAAAAACTTGCTCAGAGCAGAGCCAACTTAGAGCAGGGGTAGCTTGATGACCAGCAAATGAAAGAGGTATTAAAGATATTGTAGTGCAGCAATACATACCCCTTCCTTGTGATTTGCTTTATAACATAGTTCACTTATTCCTTCTGTAAGAACATTTATCTTTTACCATTTTCTGTAAGACTAAAGAGATGTAGTAAGAATATTTAAATAAAGACAAATGTCTGAAAAATACTACAAATAGTCCATCACCTATTACATAATTATTGTGACAGGGTGCTTAGCAAGCAGTGGATATCTATATAAATTATGCAGATCTACTAAGGATAAAGTAAAGCTGATTCTTTATTCTTGGAACAGTTAATAGAAAAAAAGGCAATAAAGCATACTGAGAAGTAGTAGCAAAGAAAAAACAGGGAGCCATTACTTAAAAGAGCAGTAAGTGCTCTAGACTAAGCAATTTTCTGAGTTAAAAATATTGACAAGCTTCTTAAATATATGTATAGTCAGTTGATATATTTAAAATATCTTAACTATCTCAATATTTTTGATTGTTCTTCATAAGTGTCTGCTAGTTGTTGTCTATCAAATGTGTTAAAAATGATGATCTTGATTTTAAGCATGGAAGCCCAGAAGTATTTTCCAACTCAATACTCCAGAGAGCTGAAGCAGTTGAAAGTTAAAGGCGTTGGAAATAGTCAACATATGTAACAACAATATGCTCATCATTCTTTGTAAAGGATGAGATTTTGATTGAAATTCAAGGTGGTGAAACTCTTAAGAAAACTATAAGGGAGAAAGGCTGGCCATAAAAAGTTATTTTCCTGAAGTTTTTGAAAATACCATGAAAGGACATAAGATTGTAGAAACTGAAATAAGATTGTAGAAATCACAATGTGCACTCACTGGAATAAACACACTTACAATATTTCTTATTTTTTCTTGATCTCAACTGTTACTTCCCACAGTCTCATAAACAGGAAATATAAAAAGTCCTCAGGGAACACTTGATGGTCCAGATTGGTAAATATTGCATGTTGAGCAATACCAGTAGGTCAGGAGCCATGTCACCTGCAACTATAGCCATCCTGAAAAAAAAAAAAGATCTGATTTCAGTCCAACCTTTATTTTAGAACAAGTCTACCTTCTTCACCAAAACAACTGCATCTGTTCAGGAAGAACAGACATATCTCATGTACGCCTTATGAGGACAGATTTTTTTTTTTTTAAGCTGTATTCACATACTACAAAGCCTCTTTAGAAATTAGAATGGTATCAAGTCCTTCCAGCAACAAATCAAAGTTTAAAATGCATCTTTCTGTCTTGCATTACTGGAGTAAGAACCAGAGCTCAAAAGCCATGAGTACTTAATATTCACATTTAGAGATAAACCTCAAACAAAATGTTGTCTTCTGATGTTGCAGTAGCACAGAGTAAGGGATAAGTTCTGATTTCTTCATCATTATTATTAGATATTTAAGCTTGTGTTTCAGACAATTAAAAGCTATGTTCTCGGTAGAGGACAAACAGGACACATCTGGAGTTCACAGTGAATGATCTCAACATTCCTTATTAACAAGCAGCCTCATGGACAATGAAGATACCATATTTTATGTATTTTTTCAGACATGATTTCAAATGAAATCAAGAATAGCAGTCACGCACCTGTGATAAGATGCATTTCTATTAGAAGATTGAGATAATGAGTTCTCATCATCTATGAAAAGTCCCATTATCTGGTGACTAAACAACACATTACCAGTGAAATAAAAAATTATAAAAATGAACTCAATTTAGACTGAAAAGGTTATCATCAAGTGTATTACCAAATAGGAAGTCCCTTTAAAAAGTTTATAAAAGGAAACAAATTCTTTTGTGACGGGTTATAGGGATCTAGTGTAATAAACTCTAAAAGCTCCAAACAAGGTGTCAAAATATTTCATATTAATGGAAATTACCATATGCAAACTGGACATCGGAGGGACCATTGAAAGTGGTTATGTTCCTAAGCAACATGTTAAATCTCATTATGTCAATGGAAAATATGATTTGTTCAATTTCACTGCTCTGTTAGTTCACTGTTCCCAGAATACTGTTCCTCCTTACAGTAGGATTGTCATTGCAAGGAGTCAAGGAATAAAAAACAAGGCATTCCTTTGAGCAGGAAAAATACTCCATTATGTCCATCGGTTCTACAACCTTACTAATAAGGCTTATGTAGTAATAATTTCCTTTCGAGTCCAAGAGAAATGTAACTTTCTAATTTCCAAAATGTTGCAATTAAAACCGCAAAGCTACAATGTGAGAGGACCTGGAAGGGGTAAACTCCTTCATTTGTATAATTGGAAATACTGTAGCAATGACAAAAAAACTGGGGAAGTTAATATTGATTCTGCAAATTTGTTTAACTCCCAGGTTTTCTGAGATGTTTTATTTTCAAAAATCATGCCAGAGATGAGTGAAATTAGCTTTGTTTTTAATACCTTGTATGCTGTTATTTCAAGCACATTTTATTGATAAACATTGTTCATCTTGGTATGACAACGTGAACTACAAAGAGTCAGAGAATCACAGAACACAAAGCCATGTCTGATGTAACTGTGGAAGCTCTTCTTGTTCCATTCAGATTCAAATCTACATGGTTCTTGGCTTTCCTAACCCCAATCCTGCATGCTCAGCAATATCTTTCTATTCCTCCTGGATCTACATTTTTTGGATACAATTGAGAAATTTATGCTAATTATGTGCACATATTAAGAAGGTTCAAGTAACATTTTACTTTGACTGGTAACAGATTTGGGTTGGGTTTTTTGGAGGGGGATTTGGTTGGGTTTTTTGGGGGTTTTATATTTCTTGGCTTGATGTTTTATATGTCTTGTCTTTGTTTTTGTGGGTTTTGTTTTCAATTGGAAGCTGTCCTTACATATATGATTTTAAATATATAATGACTGGATAAAATTCCCACCTGACCATCTGTTTACAAAAATATAAAGAACTGCATAAAATTTCCCAGTGGGCCTTAATTGGCAGGAGTGCTGCTCATTATAAAAGGTGGGTGAAAACAAAGCATCCACTCTCTGTTGGACAGAACAGAAAAAAATCACAACTATTGGTTAGATGTCAAAAGTGCTTGCAGAATATACAACAAGACATTATGTTGGTCCTGAGAATTGATCCTTACCAAGGCAAGATATGCAGACATTTGAGCTTTGGTAAGAGAGTTACTTGTTCATAACCATTAGTGGTAGTTTTGTCATGGGTAGGAGATAGTTTTGTCTAGCACGGAGAACAGATAAAAATACTTCAGGTGCCAAAATTATTTCCCATAGCTCCTTTTCTCCTCATACAAATGAACTTCTGTAAAATTTTATGCTATGCTTAGCCTGTGAATTGGATTTGCTCAGGAATGTCACAGCCTTTCCTCCATGTGAGGACATGTTATATTCCAGTATGGAGCTTGTAGAAGAGTTGGACATCATTACCTCTGATACAATTACTTTCTTGTTTTGTCAATGGTAATCTTAGTCTTGTGAGACTTGTAACTTCACCCATTTTTTGTTATTCCTTGTTGTTGACAGTTTCCTTGAATCTGTCGAGTTTTCATAGGTCTATTAATGACATTCTTATTGATAAAACAGCTAAAAATTCAAATACATTGCTTTTTGTTTGAGATAAAAGAAAACTAAAATGATAGAGCAGCAAACCCTTGTGGAAGTTATTGCTTTGCACAAAGGAAATGCACTAGTCATCAACTATGGAGCTGTAAATTGGTGTTTCACTCTGGAAAAACTGCTGTTCCTACTCCATTCCTGAACAACAATCCTCTGCAGAGACAGCTTGTAGCCTTGCTCCTGTGTAAGTCATGATTCCCCCAACTCCCAGAAAGTTCATGAGTCATTAGGAGTGCAAAAGGCAACACTTCCAGCACCCCTGAAGGAAGATATTTTACGTAAGGGTCTTGTGGCTCTCTCCCATTATGTAATTGGAGATTCTGATTTGCAAGAAAAGGACATCTCGACTAATCCATGTGGTCAGGCAAGAGTTGCTGCTGAGTTTTGAACTTGGGGGATCCAAGAGAGGCAATCTCAGGGAGAGGAAAGCCCCTGGTTAGACAGATGTTTCTCTCAGCTCCTACAGTTGCTTCAAGCATTGGTCTTGACCTGGGAGTCACTGTTTCAAACAAGATGAAGTTACCACAGTACAAGACAGCCTGAAGTCAATGGGGTCAGCAGTGACTGTCTCACAGTCACATATTTGTGCAAGACAGCTGTTTCTGTTTCTCTCCAAGTTTTTGAAGCTGTCCAAGATCTATATTTTGCTTACAAAATAGCAGGATAGTGCGTCAGCTCAGACTTGCAATTTAAACAGTCCTCACCTATAAAATAAGGAATATGGGACCAAATAGGACCTCTCGCACACACAAAAAGATCTTTGTCAGGAAAATATTAGTTCCATGATTAAGTAAAAAGGACAGTGCCTGTACTAAGCAGTATATCTAAAATCTTACCTCAGATTTTCTCATTTTGCCTAAATAACAATTACAGAACTGGAATTTCTTACTAACGTGTTTCTACTCATCATTCATCTATCCTAGACATGAAATAATTAATATTTAGTTATTAACATATGTGTAAAAATAATTGATATACATGAAGTTTCATACACTGAGTATGTTATGCTAACACTTCATAAGGATTTTGGTCTTCACAGCTAGTAGAGGAAAACCATTGTGAACTACAGCTCGATAGCTGAACCCCTAATTTTAGATGTATCTTCATTTCTACACACATTTCATGTAAGATATGGCCAAATGTCTACCATACTAGATCTAAATATTCAGCAAATTGCTACTTTCCAATTATTCTGCCCCATCTTCAGATACTATTTAAAACCATTCTGAGAAGACAGAACAAAACAAGCCACGTCCTGCCTGTCTAACCTGACCTCCTTCTATGACAAGGTGACCACCCTAGTGGATGACAAAAAGGTTGTGGATGTTGTCTTACCTGGACCATAGTAAAGCCCTTTTTCCACAACATTCTCTGGAGAAACTGCTCATGGCTTGGACAGGTCTGCTCTTCTCTGGGTAAAAAAATCTGGCTGGATGGATGGGCCCAGAGAGTGGTGGTGAGTGGAGCTGAATCCAGTTGGTGTTCGGTCACGAGTGGTGTTCCCAGGGTCTGTATTGAGCCCAGCCCTGTTTAATATGTTCATTGATGACATGGATGAGAGGATTGAATGCATCCCCGGGCATTTTGCAGGTGACACCAAGTTGGGTTGGAGTGTCGATCTGCTGCAGGGTAGGAAGGCTCTGCAGAGGGATCTGGACAGGCTGGATCCATGGGCTGAGGGTAACTGTGTGAGATTCAACAAGGCCAAGTGCCAAGTCCTGCACTGGGGTCACAACAACCCTCTGCAGTGCTACAGGCTGGGAGCAGAGTGGCTGGAAAGCCGCCCAGTGGAAAAGGACCTGGGGGTGTTGGTTGACAGCAGCCGAACACGAACCACTGTGTGCCCAGGTGGGCAAGCAGGCCAATGGCATCCTGGCCTGTATCAGCAATAGTGTGGCCAACAGGACCAGGGCAGTGACTGTCTCCATGTACTGGCATTGGTGAGGCTACATCTCAAAACCTGTGTCCAGTTCTGGACCCCTCACTGCAAGAAAGATACTGACGTGCTGGAGCGTGTCCAGAGAAGGGTAACAGAGCTGGGGAAGGGTCTGGAGTACAAGTCTGATAAGGATCAGTTGAGAGAGCTGGGAAGACTCAACCTGGAGAAACGGAGGCTCAGGGGAGACCTTATCACTCTCTACAATCACCTGAAAAGAGGGTGTAGCAAGGTGGGGGTCAACCTCTTCTCCCAGGCTACAAGTTACAGGACAAGAGGAAATGACCTCAAGGTGCACCACAGGAGGTTTAGATTGGATACTAGCGAAAATTTTTTCACTGAAATAGTGGTCAGGCATTAGAATTAGGTGCCCAGGGAAATGGTGCAATCACCATCCCTGTAAGTATTCAAATATTCTCTAGATGTTGAACCCGAGGACATGGTTTAGTGAACGTGACAAGTGCTGGGTTAATGGTTGGACTTGATCTTAAAAGCCTTTTCCAGCCTTAATGACTCCATGATTCTATGATAATTTAATACCTTGGTCTCCTGATGTGTTATGGATTGTTGTGGCAATCGTTAGTTATCATGTCTAATTTTTAAGATGATAAAGCCAAATAAAGCATCATTAGGTCTCTAGCTATTATAACTTGCAAGTATCAAAGATTAAACAAATCTGTTTGATTCGAGGCCTGGTCTCAGCTGGTTAGTCTTTCGAGAATCTACATTAAAAATACATAATATGAAAAACTTTAAAGAAAATATATGAGACTACTGGAGGAAAAAAGTGGGAATGTTACATTTTATACCTGAAGGTGCACTATTTTTATGCCCCGTAAATTAGAACGTGAGTCACGTTATCTGGGGAAGAAATCTATGGTAACTTCAGATGTAAAGGCTTGTTCAGTTTACTGGTGAGAAAGTGGGCATTAATTATTCTATTGTGGTGTTTTCATCACTAACATTAGAGCAGGGTGATTGCAAGGAAAAGGAGAGTTGTTGGAATTTTTTATTTTTTTTTGTTTTTCTATCTGCATGCTAATCAGACCATTGCAGAACTAAAATTCCTGATTTCATTAGACATTATCTGATCTGTTTTCATCCCAAACCAGGATGTGGTATGCTTTTAGTATCAAATGAAGGGCAAACACCGCAGACAAAAAAGGACTGTACCTTCAAGCTAGAACTGTTTATAGACAATCCCAGGCCATTATCCTCCCTTTTAGCTGATAGAAAATTCTCTTGTAATTATTCAGGTAAAATTTCTTGCAGATTACACTAAAGAGAGATCCTTATTAAAAGATTAAGGGAAAAGTTAACTTGTTTCAGAGCAACACATAACTATAAAATTCAGTTTATCTAAATTAGAGAAAAAATGTTTGCTGAAAAACTTGCTTTTTTTCATAACATTTTTATTAACATTTTAGTTTAGTGTCTCTTTAAAACCTATATATAAACTAAGGTATCCAGGGCAACTAATGAAATGCAGAGTTCATCATACCTTTTTAAGCAATATAAAAAGCCCCATTTTAAAAAGAAAAAGCGTTACATAACAAATTACTTTTAAAAATAGTAGTACCATGAATCCTTTCCAAACTTAATTTATGCTTCCTTTTCAAAATATTATTACAGATCCTTAAATCCACCACCACACACCTTTTTTCACTATAATTTCTGGGATTAAGGAAAAACAAAATTGGAGACAAAAAGATTGAGTCAAACCCTGAAGACCTGCCGTGCAAACTCCAACGCCTACTGGCAGATCATCAGTGAAATTCTAGTCAGACTTCACCTTGAGCCATCCCAGGAACCTGCAGGAGCAATGGATTGGCATCTTCCAGAGGGACCACAACTGAAGTCTCTATTTTGACAGTAGATTTCACTGATATTTACTGACAAGAGAAAGCAATCTGTTTAGCCCCCTGTCCTTCTAAGTCCTAGGCCCTTGTTCTAGGTCTAGTTCAAGACCCAAGTCTTGTGGATCAGGGTCTCCTTTCTCATCTGGGACCATTATTTATCAGTTCTCCATTCCCAGCCCCAGAGATGAAAATATTAAAACGCTATCCCAAAGTATTGACTGAGAGAAGAAAAAAGACATATGAAAGTCAGATCTAGATTAAACTGCAAAAAACAGACCAAAGTTAAATCAACACAAATTCTTACTGCTGATTGTGGCTCATAAATAGTATAAAATCGTAGTATTTTTGGCTTGCTTAATATTCCTAGATGAAATAAACACGCATAATGCATATTTCTGTATTTTATAGGTAAATATACACCAAACCACAGCAGAGCTGCTTCCTTCACAAGTCTTGGAGCAAATAACTCTCATTTCTTGTGCACTGCAGGCAACCAGCTTCAGTGTAAAAACCCATACAAAACCAGCTCTAAAGAAGTTATTACACACTTTTTTGCTTGCTGGAGATAGATCCTCAGTTAGAAAAGGCTGTCCACAGCTTTTTTAGTCAGCTAGATTTCATGTAACACAGAGAATTATGAACTAATTATATTTATTTACTGCCTTTATTCTAGAAAATAAAAATCTTCTATTAAAAATCTAATTTATAAAGTGAAATTCTGACATTTAGCTATAGCAAATAATAGTCAAGAGAATTATTGATGAAATGTGTTCTCTCAGCTAATAAAATAGAACAATCATAATCTCTTGTTTACAAACACCTCCTTTTCTGACAATATTCTGGTAGAGGTTTTGAGTTCAAACATTTCCTGAACATCAGTACCAAAAAATCTATGAAAAATTCACTCAAATGTTTAAAGGCTATATGAAGTATTCTGGACTTATAGAACAATTTCTAATAGATGAGAAAATTAATATTTGTTTTGAATTATCATTAATCTCATATATTTCAAAGAATTCAGATGGTAAAAATTCTCTTTTATTAGTTTTTTTTTGCTTTCAATTTTTAAGATCCTCAATCATCACAGCTATTAGAACATACAAAATACTTAATCTGTGAAAAGACCATTACAGCAATCATCAATTGTCAAAATGCTATTGTTTGACCAGTAGTTCAATAGCAATACTGATTTTAAGGAGTAATTCAGATTTCACTAAGCTCTGTCATAAAGTATTTCATAAAAGTCTACCTTCAACTTTCCCTTCCCTTCCGAATGGTTGAAGTTTACTTTTAAAAAGCTGGAAATTACTTTAAGACTTTAGTGGGTTTTGTGCTACTTTTCAGTGAACAAGTATAAAGAATTCTGCTACAAAATCACACTAGTTTTACATCTGCATAAGTGTTAAGGGAAATCAGGGTTAAGCTTCGTGGAGTTTTTTATAAGTGATTCTGTTATATTTCATTTTCTGATTGACAGTATTGAGAAAAAGGGTACAAGAAAGGAGAGATTTTTTTAAAAGTTATTTGCATTATATGGAGAAAAATGCTGACTTTTTTCTTGAGGAAGGGTGTGAGTGTACAATACTAGTTTTTAAGAGAAGAGGAGTTAAGCTTAGGAGAATAATTTCTTTTGTACAAAACAATCCTCTTACCTGATTGCACTATTCTTCTATGCTATCAAGTTTGAATTGCACTTTTTACAAGGCCATGCCTTAATAAATAAATAAAACATACCCCAAGTCATAGCCTGCAATTATGCTCTGAAACAATAACACCAACTCCCGATATTCTTTTTTCTCTGTGTAACAAAATAATTCGTGATATAATACACTTGGAAAACTTGCCATCTTGCCACGTCACAGGAATGTAGTGATCCCTCAATACTGTGTGCAGATTGGAGAACTTTTTGCAAAGTTACATTGGTCATGTAATTTCCACTGTCATGAATGATAGCTTTTACTGACTTAGGGTGATCCCTGGCTATGATGAACATAAAGGTCAAAGGCAGGTCTAGAAAAGCATTTGTCTTTTATTTGTATTCCATTAATTTTTCCAGACTAGTTCAAACACTGAAATTGCCATGATTAATCTGTTTATTCAATGTCCTGAAGTCACTCTTGTGTTTCAAACTCTTTGCTAACCAACATAAAACCCTTGTGTGATGACTAACAGAAGGTCTATCTACCCGACCAAAAGTGAGCAGCAAGGAAGAAAACTACTTAGTTTATTCCTGAGAAGAGGTAACCAAGTGGTTTTTGACATTGCTTCCTGTTCCCCAGGAAGGTCTGTGCAATGTGGCTCCTGAAAAAAGCTTGCTTCTGCAATCAATACCACAAGAACCACTTGTGTGAATATTGTTATCATCTAATATGCCAAAGAAGAAGAGGAAAAGCAGGAAGAAAAAGAACCATCAAGTTCCTTATTACTCTTCCATCCTTTTTCACTAGTCTACATCCTCACATCTCTTAATTTAGCAAGCTGACTTGGCATCCTTTCCTCTCCAACCATTTAACAGGTAGATATTTTAACATTGTGTCTTAACTACTCTACTCTTTTTTACTTCTTACTACAGAATTCTTCCTGAGTCCAATTCTTCCTTGTCCAACTTTTTCCCTCAGGATTTACCAGGATCTTTTCTACCTTTGCTGCTGTCTATACCTCTGCCTACTGAAGGCTGACTGTCCCCTCATCTGTACCCCACTTGCACCTGCTTCAAACTTCCCTATTATAAGAGGACCATGCTTACCATGTGCACACACAGCACAAGTTTAGCTTATCACCTTATGCAGACCAGCCAAAGGAGTATCCTCCCTTCTTCCTTCCTGAGAAATGAGCCTCCTCTCTATTTATATGAACACCTTTCCTCATATACTCTCATAAACTTTGCTTTCATCAAGAAAGGGGAAAGGGGAAAAAGATATTAGACAAGATACATGGAAACTGAAGGAAAAGCAAAACCAAACAAGCAAAATCATGCAATACATGAGGCTAGGGACTGCTAGTGTGCTCTCAGCCTAACAGCATTCTCACTGCTCTGTCTTCTGTGCTGGCAGAACAGTCTCCATTGATTTGTATTACTGTCTATTTAATATAATGATCTACTTAATCCCATTGGTAGTGAAATCATTCTATACATTTATCTTCTGCCTTTTTTCCTTTCCCTGCACAGGTTTTGTCTTGTTTTGTTTTGTTTGTTTTTCCCCAAGGAGGAGGTGTCACAGTTTAAACCCAGCCAGCAACCAAGCACCACAAAGCTGCTTGCTCACTACCCCACCATTGATCATTGAGAGAATTGGAAGGGTAAAAGCAAGAAAACTCATAGGTTGGGATAAAGACAGTTTTATAAAGAAAGAAAAAACCACATTCATGAGCAAATCAAAACAAGGAATTAATTCACTCCTCCCCATGGGCAGGCAGGTGTTCAGCCATCCCCAGAAGAGCAGGGCCCCATAACATGTAATGGTAACTTTGGAAGGCAAATGCCATCACTCCAAATGTCCCATCTTTCCTCCTTCTTCCCCCAGCTTTTTATACTGAGCATGATGTCATATGGTCTGGAATACCCCTTTGGTCAGTTGGGGTCCCCTGTCCTGGCTGCGTCTCCTCCCAGCATCCTCACCAGTGTGGTGCTATGAAAAACCAAAAAGGCCCTGGCTCTGTGTAAGCCCTGATCATCAATAACAAAAATATCCCTATGTTAAAAACTCTGTGTTCAGCACAAACCCAAAACACAGCCACATACCAGCCACTGTGAAGAAAATTAACCCTACGCCAGCCAAAATCAACACAGGAGGGTTAAGTGCAGTGCCATCAACCTCAACAACACAGGTGCAGCACAGACCTCCAGAGAGGCAGTTTGCTGTTCATATTATGTGTTCCATTATTTTCTGCCTTTCTTCCCTATTTATTTGATGGGTTTTTTTTCTTACTCTTAGCTGAGTGTTTTCATGGAATTTATCACCGCTGACTGAGATAATTTTCCTGACTGGTAATGGCTAATTTGGAGTCTATCAAAGCAAACAGGGCAGTTTTGTCCACAAGCATTACTTTGTGTTTACTAACACTAGATTTCATCTCCATCCTGTGCCTCATCCACTCAGTATCCTGCTGCATGTCCTCACTGCTGGATTTGTGTTCTACCTTGAATAACTGCAAACCATTTAGAAATTGTTCGCCTTTTGGGGGGAGACTGTTACTAAACATGTGAATAAGCATACAACAAAGAAGATATTGCAGTGTTATTCCAGTGATGGAGTTCCTTCATTGTAAACACAAGGAACATTTTCTTGCTTTTTCTTTCCATGTTTTACTTAAATTTGAATACAAGAATATTAGAGTAATCTTGGACTTTAACAGCCCTTTCAAGTAAAGGCACAAGAGGCAATGAACAAGTATTAAGAAAAACCCTTTTACCATGAGAGAGGTCAAAGTGGCATAGGTTTTCCAGAGAGGTTCTGGAAACTCCATCCTTGGAGATACTTGATTTTTGATTGAAAAAGGCCCTATAGCCAAAGCAGAGGCTTGTAGCTGCTATAAATTATAAATTTTTCAGGATATAGCTAATATTACCTTGCCTTGAATCCAAATATAGACATACTAAATAACAGTATGCAAGTATTCTACAACACTGATGGAGTAGACAGAAAAAATATATGAGCATTTTACAAAAATATGTGGGCAATGGGACCACCAGAGATGGACATGTAGCTGCATGTAAGAAACACACAAGTGACAGATGGTTGCAAGACGAAGAAGCATCAGGATAAAGGACTGCAAGTATAAAAACACATGATCTCTAAGAAATCTGGTCTAAGGCATCTCTGCTTTGAGCAGGGATTTGAACCAAAAATTGGTTTGGGAGCGTTTCTGGTGTTCACCACTTATTTATTGAATGGTGAAAAGGTCAACTGCCTGTTTACAGTGAATGTGTTTCTGTGGGTAACCTGATGAGAGACATCCTGAGCTGCAGTTCCCTCCCTCGTTGCTGCTGTAGACATGAACGAGCTGTCTGTCCAAGGGTCTCATACCTACAACGGCTACTTGCCCAAATGTCCCTGGGTTTGAGGGGGAGAAGTTGTTGGTGGAGTGAGGATGAATCTGCACTTAACCTACAGTATGGTAGCACATAAAAAGCACACAAAAAGACTCCAGAACAGGACTACCAGGAACAAATTTTCAATACATGAATCACAACGGTGAAGTTTAATGTCACAGCGTTATACTAAGACAACCCACTAAAATCTGATAATATGTCTAAAATATAAAGGAGAGAAAATAATACAAAAAAAAGGCTTTAAAAGTGGCACTTCTGAAGTGACACATTTAAAAGGGCACTTACCCTCCCTCTGCTTCTTTTATCCTCACTACTGGCCTATTATCATAGAATCAAAATGGTTCATGTTGGAAGAGACCTTGAATATCACCTAGTTCCAACCCCCCCTGCCATGAACACATTTTATTGTTTTTTTTTCTTTGTGCTAGTAAAAGCCCTAATTAGACAACTAAATAAGGATAACCTACATCAAGAAAACAGTTTTAAGTTGAATTTAGAGATTTGGTTATTTTTAAAAGGTGAAATTCAAGTCCAGTCAATTCTGCCAGGTAATTCCCTTAGCAGAGACAGAAGAAAAAAGTAGCATAAAAGAGAGAAATGTGTAATTCTCTACTGATGGTATTGACACATGAACAAAACAACTCAACTACCACAGAAATAATCCTGGTAAAATCTCAGAATTTGAATCATGTTTTGCTTAAGAAAAGCAGAAAAACCCTACAGAGTCTTCCCAACAAACATGGCCTGAGATTATAAACACACCAACAAATGCTTTAAACTGTAATAATTCTAAATTCTAAGATGACTCGGTTAAAATCTACACCAAGTGGAAGAAATCTTGAGATAGATTTCATTGTTTTCAATATTCAAAGAAACATTTGTCCTTTCCCTGTCAGGCAGCTATAACTGCTTTTAACTGGCGGCGTAGGGATAGATCCTAAACAGAGGGGGAAATTCTAATTTAGGAAATAATTAAATAAATAAATAACATAACTGCAATATGATCAGAGGGAAATACATGAAAAAAAAAAACATGAAAATAATCATGAAAAGCAACAATTTGAAATCAACTTAGGATCAAGAAAGAACAATATGCAAATCTAAATTACACAAAAAAATCGGTCACATATCCTGCTTAAGATATTGCTGCACAAGGCATTTCATAACAAAAATCAATGCAATTTATATTATTAAAATAAAAAAAGAAAAGTGTGAGGGAGATGTATTTATATGGAGAGAAAGAGAATAAAAGAAATCTAAACAAACCAAACAAACAAACTTACACTAAAGAGCAGTGCCAAATCATTTACTGGGATCATCCCAATTTATACCTTGGAAAAAACCCCTGAAGTGTTGTGAGGGAAAATTAATAAAATAAAACATTCCCCTATCACAAAAATGAATTGTAGCTAGTTTTGTTTCATCCATGGCCATGAGATGGCTTCTTCCCTTTAGGTGTTTGAAAATCCATTATACAGGTTGGAAATTGAACATCGAAATATCACAATAAAATTAGTCATGTTCATTTTAAATTTGTTTAAAATGTAGACATTTTGAAATGTAAAAAAATCTAAATTTAATTATTTCTACATATGCCAATACAGTTGCTGAGTATGTTTTTATCTTCCTTATAGACCATTCATGACAATGAAAGGATGTAAGAGAGCAATAACTGTTTTACACTGGATTCTCATATAGGCATTCCAAGAATTTCTATAGATAAAGATTCTAAGCATAAAAAAAGCAGGACGAAAACTTTAACTGGAAAAGCTGTTACCTGATTGATATTTTTGGATATCCACGAATTATTTATTATTTTAAGTTTTAACAAAATTTAAAACAAGAGGTACAAATTAGGAACAATGTGAAAACAATTTTTTTTATTTTAATGGATGTTAATTGGAAACATAATTATGACAGTTGGAGGACAGCTTGCTACTTTTTATCAGAATAAAAAAGGAGACAGGAATAAAAGTGTTTACATATTAGGAACATGGACATTATTGTAATGAAATAACCTGATTTTTTGTTCGGTTTCAGGACCTGATTATTATACTGAAAGATACTTTGCAGGAGGCAGAGAATAATGTGACTTTTTCCACAAAGTATTCTTCAAGGCTCTAATAGGTTCAGGATCAGTTTAAACTTTGCAACACTTTTTATATACCCTTTAAATTACTTTTCCCAGTGTTTGCTATTATAGGTCTAGATTGTAATTTTGATTGTTTCACTGCCTCCAGAAAAATTACAGTAGCTTAGGGGTAGCTTTGACTCCTTTTAGACTATGTCCTAACACTGGACTAATTGCACAGTGACTGAGATGTCACAGATTCAGAAGGGAGAAACAACAGGGATAAATACCTTGAACTCCAATTTTCCTTCCAACTATAGGGGAACATAGACATTGAATCAAAGCAAATACTGAAAGACTGCACAATGCAGTGCCCCATCCTAAACCCTTAATCACTCCATTAGTTTCATTACTGAGCAATTGCATAGGCATTAACAGGCATTTCTCTCATTTTGATACCAAAATATCTTTGCCTTGGCACTAGCAGATATAATACTTATACTGTTTGCCTGACCATTTGAAAAGAAATTTTCAGCTGGGTAGTTGTTTTTGACAGTCCAAATATGCATAATCAAGTAATTTGTTAATATATAGATATGGTATAAGAGTGATTTTCAAAATATGATCAGTTTTACACTGCCAAGCCATACTACTCAATTTACTGGATATAAATCAAATACAAACAACTCAGAACAAAAAATAGACACCAAGATCAAACCTATGTGAAAAGGGATTCCTTCAGCTTTGCAGCAGGATTTGGAGTGAACAGAGTTCCTCAGGAGAGAAGCGTATAAACATAGAATTGCAGAAGGGTTTGGGTGGGAAGGGACCTTAAAGTTCATTTAGTTCCAACCCCCTGCCATAGGCAGGGACACCTCTCACTAGACCAGGTTGTTCTGAGCCCCATCCGTCCTGGTCTTGAACACTTTCAGGGATGGGGCATCCACAATTTCTCTGGGTACCATGTTCCAGTATCTCATCACCCTCATTGTAAAGAATTTCTTCCTAGTATCTAATCTAAATCTGTTCTCATTCAGTTTAAAGCCACTCTCCCTTGTCTTGTCACTACAGACCCTTGTCAGAACTCCCTCTCCAGCTTTATTTTAACTTCCTTTAGGCTCTAGAAGGAGCTTTAACGTCTCCCCAGAACCTGCTCTTCTTCAGACTGAACAACCCCAACCCTCCCAGAATGTTCTTATAGGAGAGCAGAGCAGAGAAGCAGAATCATTTCCCACAACCTGCTGATCAGATGACTACCAGAAGAAGGAAAATAATCCCCCACAAAACCAACCAACAAAAAACCAAATAAACGAAAAACCAAACAGACAACAACCCCAGACATTACCACTGAAAAACCACCTTTGGATCGTCAGTCACAAGGACACAAAAAAGGAAATGAAAAGGTATGTTTTCTGAGCAGACCAGTCAATGAACAAGTAAATAGCAACTAGCAAACATGGTGAAGAAAAACTTAGAGAAACTGAATCTCCAAAACACTGAGACTGAAACAGGTGAAATGGATGTAAAGGGATGCCATGAGTTTTCAGGGTTTCTCTTCAGCCGGCTGAAGTGCAGTGTAACCAGGTCTTGGAAAGTGCATAAAATTCTTATTTTTCCTGCTTCAAATACTGTGGATCATTAAAAAGTCAAGAAGACAAGGTGGCAGAAAGCCTCAGAGAAAGCATGTGAGGGGAAAACGCAGGACTGCATGGCACCCAGAGGTCCAGTGAAGGCAGGCTGTCTATGGAACAGCGGTCATGCACTTTTTTGGGTTCACTGTGCATGAGCTGGAGTTAAAAAGAGCACTGCAGCAAATGTGGTCTGTAAAAATGAAAAGTGTTTTAAAAAGAGGGAATAAGAATGCATTAAACTGCAACTGATGTGTCGCAGGATGAAAAAGAAGATGGAGCAGCTTGGAAAATTTATTGCAAAAGACAATACTAGTCTGATGGAAAGGATTAGTATCTGAGAAACACATCTACTCTTATCTTGAGGCCAGACATCTTATTTCACATCCACAGTGCAAACCAATTGCACTATTTATAGAGCTGTTGCCTTCCTTTTTTTGCAAGAAAATAAGAAGTGTTGGGCACCAATGACAGTGTTTATTACCTCTAATAAAATTACAAATGGTAAAAATGTGTTTGCTATCTCTGAGCTTGTCAACACACAAAATAGCTGTCCAATTTAATGTTCTGTAGCACCAATAATGGGTTTTTGTCAAGAAATAAAATGTCCTCATCTTAAAAATACTACAGTAAAGAAAGTTCTTTTGTTTTAGTGTTAATGAGAAAAAAGCAAAAGTTCTAAGTATGAGACAGAGATTCAAAGAAAAATTGTGAATGTAGGTGGGAGGTTCGCTTATCAGTTCTTGCTTTGAATAACCATTTTACAAATCTTCAGCCCAGTTTTTACCAGTAAAGCTGCAAAAGCACTCCCTTATGGAATCATAGAATGGTTTGGGTTGGAAGAGTCCTTAAAGATCATCTCATTCCAAGCCCCCTGCCATGGGCACAGACACCTTCCACTAGACCATGTTGCCCCAAGCCCCATCCAACCTGACCTTGAACATTTCCAGGGATGGGGCAGCCAAAACTTCTCTGGGAAACCTGTGCCGCCACCTCACCACCCTCACAGTAAAGAATTTCTTACTAATATGCAATCTAAACCCACTCTTATTTTGAAGCCATTCCCCCTTGTTCTGTCATGATGTTATACACAACAGTCCTGCCTCAAGAATGACTGTAACACCAGAATTGTAACACAACAGTTTTACCTACAAGGTCGCATTCAATGCACTGCGCCTTTCATGCCTTTAAGCCTGAATGGTTTAAAAGCTTTTCAGTATCATTACATTAATAAGAGGTATCCAGAAATTTGTTAATAAATGCAGAATACAACAGCAAGCTATTCAAATATTAAATTACAGAATTAAAGCCTGAAGGTTTTGGTTTCTGAGAACTAACAAATGCTTTCAGAGTTTGAAATACTGTCAAAGTGTTAGTAGCACCTAAAATAAAAAACACCTTTTGAAGTGGTGAGACATGTTTGCACATATTCCCCACTGCGGTTTGTGCTGCATATCTGCACCCTAGTGGCTTGGTTTTGGCAGACAGATTCACAGAAATCACTTAGGGACTCTAAGAGCCAAATGAAACCTGTACAGATTGCTGTGCATAGAATCCAGCCGGCTGCCCTTCTTTCTCTTTAGAAATGCCCTGGAATTATAACTTCTTAAATTTATTTTATCTAATATCCTTTCCGAGTCATGCACAACAGGCTGTAAAATATTGGCTTGACTGCACACATTTATTAAAAAGAACCACTTTCTTATAACCCACAGTGTGAAATTTATACCATTCTGATTATGTATCACATATGGATACAATAGTTTAACTTTACTATAGGTGTTAGATTAGTTCAAACTGTGGAGACTCATTTCTCTGCTCTTAATCTTATATTTGTTGCCATAGGTAACCCCAAATAGATGTTGCTGTAACTGATACTCAACTCAGTGTAAGGTCAAGCAGAATTAAGGAAGAAGGTGACAAACTGCATTATTTAAGCAGTAAGAAGAAGAAGAAAACCAGAAACATACTTTCTAAATAGGTTCTCTAAGGTCTCCTCATTAGGAATCCATTAGCAAAGTCTTAATTCCTAGCAAATGGCAATTGTGGGTTTTATGTTTTGAGAAAACAGTGAAACAATTTTCAGAACAAAAATATTTTTAAATATCTCTCCTCTTTATACGCTAAATATGAAAAAAATACCTGTCAAAAGGAAATGTTTACTTACTTTTAAAGATTATCTGAATGAGAAACTGTCATTCAGAGTAAGAGACTGGTTTCAGAGAAGAAAGAAAAATCAGGAATTATTTCTAAATATTATAAAATAGGTGTGTATACTCATAGAGATACAATCCCAACCATCCTGTTTATCCTGAAAAGCAGATAGTCATATTTGATGTCCTAAGTAGAGGATGAATGCAGGGAAATATCTGCCTTTGGAGTAATCAGCAAAAGAGCTGTTAGAACTCCCTGAGCCTCTGAAAAAAAAGACTTTAATCAATATCAGTAAAGGAAACTAAATCTGGGATATTTCATTTTTACAGCTTTATTTTATAATTCCAGCAATACTAACAACCGTGTTATCTCAGGCAATGTTTGTGCAATGGTACGTGTCTAACGATGTCTTCCAAGCAACAGGCAGATGGACACAAGTTCAGGTGTTGAACACTAACAGTTCTCTGATGACTTTAGTGGAAGATGTATGCACTCTACAACCCTGTAAATAGGCCACATTTTCAGTACTTATGCAAGAATTAGATTCGTAGCTTTAGCTATTTAATGTAACAGCAACAGTAGACTAGCAAATAGAACATAAATCCCTTTTACTCTGAGATTTTGTATCTAAGACATGAGAAATAATTCTAATACCAAATACAGCATTTCAGGGTTAATATCTAGATTTCATCAGAAAAAAATATCTTAGTTGTGCACACTACACAAGGTCACAGCTCTTGGCTGCAAACCAGCTAATCTATTTATCCCAAAAAGCAAAACTCCGAGGCATGATGTTCCCACTCAGCTGAATGCTGAGGAAGCCTATGTGAATGAGTCTATCTACCTCAATCACTTATCTGTCTTATTCATGAGGTTGCAAGAGTTCAGATTCCTCAAAACATAACCTCCTGAATGACAGCCAGATGCAAATCACGAGTCAGCACCGCTGTGCAACCACCCAGCAAGTGGGAGGATTCACTCGGCTCCTCTGGAGTACGACTGTTCCTTGAAGAGGTTTGAGGCAGAGCTTAGAGGTCATAATTACATATGAAATGTGGTGATTCTATTGACTGAGAAGGGAAGCTAATTAAAGCAAATTTATGTGTACAAAATGGAAAAGTTTCAAGACTAGCTAAGCAAAAAATAATTTCAGAACATAATGTCAACCTAATGTGAAACTGAAGATTGCAAGCTGGGTGTTGAAATACCCTTAGAAAGAAGTAGGATGTAGAATTCTCCCATTCTGGATGGTAGCTCTTATGTCAAAACAAAGAAAGTACAGAGGCAGTGTTTTTTCTAAAGGTAAACTCTTCTTTCTTTTTTGTTTTCTTGCAAAGTTTTATATATATATATATTTTTATATATTTGTCAAAATGTTGAAAGAAAGCAATATTTTATTCTAATGAATTTTTTTCCCTCCTACGTTCAGTTTTTCAGTGAAAAAAACAATGTAAAATGTTATTAAAACACTTATTCAGTACATATTTCATAGAAGTTCCAGGAATTTTCTTCCTATTAGAAAGCTTTTTCTATTATTTTCTTCTAATATTTTCTTCCTATTAGAAGACTCCATTGACATCTGCAGTCAGAATAAGGGAGGTATTGTAAATTCTGTGGGGAAATATTCTGGACAATATTTGTTTTGAAGTTGTTTTGATTTATTCTTTTTTAATTTGTTTTGTTTGAGGTTTATTTTGCATCGGGCTCTTGGGGAACACTGTAGCGTACTAAAGAAGAGGGAAAGTAATCAAGAGGCTTTATTTTTGACCTCTACTATTCCTAATTAAACAGCTAAGGTCAAGAGAGATGCTTTATAAAATAAAGCTCCCAGGTACCTGGAGTCTTATATGTGCACACACACATATGTATGTTTAAAATGTGTTTTTCTACCCATCCCATTATGCAATCTCCTAAATACAGCCAAACAGGGAAAACAAAATTAATTTCATGTCCAATATTGACATTGCATAGTGGGTCAACAGTTCTGACTACAGTGCTGTTTTCTACTGTGTTTGTGATCTTTATACACTGACCTTCTCTCCCAGGGTCAAGCTGCAGCCATTTCCCATCTCTACCTACATTGTTGGCAGTCAAGTAGATTGAGATCTTTGCTCCTTCATGCTCACCTTGCCCTCAGTACAAGAGCTAAGTTCCTAGTGCCCTCCTGGGAGTACCATCTCCTAGCAATGTCTCCATTCTTGTCTTCTGTTGATTCCTTTGAAGGTCCGTTCTCAAAAGTCTGAACTCCTTGGTTTCGGTTGCTGATTCCAACAATCGCCCGTTCTGTTTATTTCTTTGAGTATGGTTAAATAAAAGGAATTTTTTCCTCACTCACTTGTTGCATAGATATTCATAAGAAATAATGCAAACTATTTTCCAGTACATCAAAAGAATTCCAAGAGGAGAAAATAGCAGAAGACTAAAAAATATATGTGACTAAAATGGGTGAAGGTAAATTAAATAAGCAACTAAGCACTTATTCACTATCCTGATGAATTTTACCTGATGTCAGCTCCCCTTGAGAGGCTAACCAGAATCTGTCCTAGGACCACAAGTTCTACACATTTCATTTCAGGTGTCATCAGCCTTTCAGGAGCAGTGGATTATTCTTTCCTAGATTAGAAGTTGTCTATACTGGAAAACCAAACATGAACTGAGAAATGTTACCATTTAACAAAAGGCAAGATGGTGTGCCTAAAGCAATGTTGTCTCTCCTGTTTCAATGCAGAATAATCGTTCCCAATTACTGATAACTACACAACATACAAGGAAGCAGAACTCTTTGTTGGTCTTAGCTTTCTTAACATGTCCCAAGCTCTCAAATCTCGGTTCCACCCTATACTTACTTACTGCTCAGAGTTTGCTGACAGAATGTCTTCAAGCTGATAAGTGAAGTATCATAACACCACTAACTCTTTTGTTTACTTAGATATTGCTAGGAACAGTATCTAAGTAATACATCATCAAGAAGAGTGCAAGCTATTCAATTACATCATGTCATTATGCAGTACTACAGCATTCATTCAAATTTAGGTATTGTGGTTTCCTTAATGTCATTAAAAAAAGGAAAAAAAAAATCAGAGTCAAGGAGGCAACCTCTAAAGAGTCAAGAATGTCTGAATTTTGTGCATCAAAATAAAGAATATAGAAAATATGAAATATTGTCTCTATGTGCCCCAGTCTTCCAAATTTTATGTGGGGAACTCTCAAAGGTTTCATCTGTTTTATTCTGCTGTCAGGCTCTTCAATAGCCTTTGTTTGCACTGTTTTGCTCTTTTATGTCAAGTTTCTTTCTTTATCTGGCTCTTTCTACACCTTCTCTGGTTTTTTTTTGCCAGTGTAGACAAACAGCATTTCTTATGAGCAAAGGTGTTTCAAAAACTCTTGGGCCATTTTCATCTTTCTTAGACAACAATTTCATGAGTTTAAAATTTATATCCATATGTAGGGAACATGCAAGATCAAGGTTAAAGCTAAAAAAAAAAAAAATACCAGAAACATATTCAGAGTGAATATGACAGCACAATTCACTGCTATAAATGAAATATATTAATGGTTCTTTAAAAATTAACGACACTATGAATAAAGCAAAAGACTAATGTACAAGTGCCATCAATGCTTGTGGGTGTTAGCAAAGCCACCCAACCTCCTGTCAGTCCCTCCAAATTCTAACTTTCATCACCTCGTTGTTTTCTTCTTTTGTTTCCACTCACGAGCCAGTGATGATTACATGAGTTGAATTATTTTCCCCGTGGAGCACTTGTTTGTGAGCAGCTGGCAAAGTGCTTTCTGTTACCTTGCCTACCAGAAGCTTTCCCATTTATCAGTAGCCACAGCTTAGATCAACCACAGTTGCACAAAGCACTGAATTCATTGTCTGTCCTATGTGAGAAGCATGGCATCCGTATCTTCAGCTTGTTACGTATCCAGCACCGAGTAACTTACCCTTGGTGCTTTCAACAGCTACCTGGACAGCTTTTTTTAAAAAAAAAAAAAGTATATCTTTGTTTGGATAGTTGTAATGATGTTCGGATTCAAAACCTGCTGTGGAATTGTCTGATTTTAAGTTTTAAAAAATTGTATTACAGAAAGTATAAAGATTTCTGCACACAGCAGAGTTTAATGTCAAGGTCCAGGCCTAGATATTTAACTACATGAGTGCAACACAGGTTAGAGTTCTGAAAAACACTTGTCATGAAAAATAAATGTAATTAAAACCAGCCAACTATTCTACAAAACTCAATTCTACTCTACTATAGTAATCTACAACATCAAATTGATTGCCTCTTGTGTCCCCTCCTTCATTTGTCACATGATTCTTTGATAAAATATGTCCGATGCTTCGGGAGGTAGAGACAGACAACTCCAGCTTTATATTTTTTGCTGTAAGGACTTTTAAAATGATACTCAGTTGCTCATTGAGAGCATACTAGAAATTGGCAGTCTGGGAGTAGATTACAGCTGTCTTAAGTTGGTTTTGGCCATCCTAGTAAAATAACTTAATTGTATTTAGCTTTGTTTCACGATAATAGGATGAAGCAAAAGAAGGCCAAACACAATCAAAGTTTAAGAAGTTGTTGAC
This sequence comes from Chiroxiphia lanceolata, assembly GCF_009829145.1. Lineage (NCBI taxonomy): Eukaryota > Metazoa > Chordata > Aves > Passeriformes > Pipridae > Chiroxiphia > Chiroxiphia lanceolata. Next base: position 106,825,624 of record NC_045638.1, on the reverse strand, counting down.
ATCACATCTCTTTTTTTTATAAAAACTCCCTTAAAATAATTGAAGTGGTTTTGATTTTCACAGTTTCTAACCTATGACTGTCTGTTAGAAATTCTAAGAGGCTCGTGTTTATTCCTGCCAGTTATACCAACCTACAATAGGCTGTAAAGTCTATTTTCCTATTAAAAATGCCTTCAGTAGCAGCCACTACCCTATCAGAAAATGTTGCTAAGGCCTATCATATCTCCAAAATTAGAATAAGTTTGTGTAGGATACATGAAAGCATTTTGAAAAGAAAGAATACAAATTAAACCATTACATTTCAATCAATTTTGTTAAAGTTGAAAGACTGTTTAGTGATTACATCTTTGAAAACTGTTCAAAATTCTCTAAAAATTACAACATCTGGCAAGACAGTATTAGCTCATGCAGCTAATAAGACAAAATACCTCCCCACATACTTACAATACAGTAATATTACAGTAATTAGGTGAGAAGTCTATACATTAAAGAGATCTGTACTGCCCAGATAGTTCCAATAAATATAGCTACATATAAAATATACTGTGCCTTCTCATGCTCATCTAATGACATTTCTAAAATTGTCTAGTAAACTTAGAGTGAAAACAGTAGTTACACCAAGAGTAGGACTGGCTAAGGCATAAAAGTGTTCACAACAGTAAAATCACGTGACTTCAGAAACACTACGCTCTTTCTATCATAAAGAAATTGCTCCCCTGTTTGTCAGCTCAGCGAATTTGAGTTACCTCTGCTTGGATACTGTGTTGAATGGTTCTTCTGCAAAAAAAAAAAAATTACCTCTTATGCCTCATACAAAACTGACTTCAATAGGGTCAGATTGGCTGCTGTGGTGGAGGCTGTTCCAGGCAGGAAAGCCAAGTGCATCTGTTCTTATCACTGCAATTCCATTTGTTCATGTTTCAGACCTAACTGTAAAGTTTCTAAATGCTCAGGAAATTCCACATCTCATTCCCCTGGTTTTGAGGGGATGGGGGGAAAATCCCAAACAACACTACAAAGTCCAGAAATGTTTAAAGTCAGGATTCCCAGTAATTTTAGACTGCACTATCAAAAATTAGGACTTCCTATAAATTTCAAATTAAAACTAAAAAAATCACTTTATTAATATCAGATAGAAAAGCATATGAACATAGTACTCTCTACTAATGGTTTTTACAAGTTTACAATGCAAACCGTACGAAGTCAATCCAAGTATGGAAGTAATTAAAAGCACTAGTTAATTCCCTGCTAAAAAAACACATTCCCTAACTCTATACTTCCTGTTATTGTCTTGATTACTAGTGACATTTCTTTTCTCCTCCTGTTGTATCACTTCTCTTAAAAAGTTCCAGGTTATGGAAGGGTTTTTAGTGTAAAATGTATTTTTCATTAGGAAAAATTTTCATGACAAGGATTTCAGGTTCTCTGTACTTTTCTTTTTTTTAAAAAAATACAATAGTATCTATCAGCCACCATGGTACTCTGCCAAATTATTTTAGACAAAAATACATTATTGAAGATAACTCCAATTGAAATGTCAATAGTTTACTCTGTCAGCACTTTTGACCTAAACTTCAAATTCCAGAAGAAAAAGCAATATTAATATTAGATTTCCTGAAATCTAAGTCTAGACATAATCCCATGGCTATGAGGAGACAACCTAGGAGAACAGGGTCACAGGAACCTGCATTTCAAGAAAAAAAACAAACCACATGCATTTAAAGGCATATTGGTATGAAGTGCAGGTGTTCTAATTTTCCCATAGAATTCTTTTCATCTTTCCATGCAGTCTGGCACTCACAAAAAGAGTAACAATTTTATAGGTATTAAGACTTCTCTGTAAAAAGAGGGAGTGAAAAGCACTTTATTGTTAATCCATTGTTCAATACTAGGACTCAGTAGCAATCAGGAAAAGGTTGGTAGAACCAAGGACTCTGTTGTAAACTCACCCAAGTTGTTTCAATGTACCTATAGTTTATGAATGTACTCCAAAAAGTAAGAATATAGCTATACTTATTAGTCACTGAGCACAAATCTTAATGCTCTGAAATAGAAATCTTTCCCCCTTATCAACCTTACTGAAAAAAAGGGTGTATTTCTCTCCCAAATGAAGAGAGTTGTCTTTAGTTAACTGCATTGCATGCTGCAACGCATAGAAATCTGAACACGGAATGAATTTGAGCCATACAGAAAAAAAAAAATGTAATCAAGATTTGGTTCAGAAGCAGATTACCTTTAGAAAAAAAAAATGCTACTATCTTTACTCATGGTATAACATATGTGAACAAACTTTGCTTATCAAAACCCACATTTGGAACTAACATACAGTGATGTTAAATCAGTAATCTACTCGGTGATCTTTACACCAGTCATAAAATATCAAAACATGTAGAAAACAGCCTTATTTTTAGGTTAGGGTATATATGGTAAAAGCATTTGTGTTTGCCAAGCTTACTCTCAAGTGCTGAGAAACGCCACCTAAGGACACACTGCTGCTGTTGACTCAGGCAGGGACTTTCCACTGATTGCCAGGATATCTGGACCACAGCGGGAATGAGGCACAGGGTCCATTAAAAAAACCTGCAACTCTGTAATTTAGGACTCCATTGTAATGCTTATGTACAAAAAGGCAAAATTAAGTTCCAAGAGTATTAAGTGCCTTTTAAATGCTGAACCATATGGCAAATCAAAACGGACATCCAAAACCACAGAAAACCCTAAAGATTTTTGAAGATTTTCACTAACCTTCTTGGGTTATGTAATTATGAATATGCCACTACAGTGTAATGACTGTAATTAGAGATAGCGAGAAACAAAATTAGGATTAATAGCACACTGTAATTCTCTGTATATTATATATTGGGTCTACTCCAACAGTCCTTACTCATGTAGGAGTCCAAATAAAGATCTATGGAATCAGATGAAAAGACAGCAAAATTTAACATTCATCTCAGTAGTATGAGTGTCTTTTAAATTCACACAGCCTGTGCATCTATTTATATACTGTGTAGAACAACTCCAGGCTTAGAGAAACAACAACAAAATTCAATATCTAGAAATAAAGCACCTAAAGCAAAGGAACAGAAGAACAGTATTTGCTCCCAGGATGATTCAACTTCCAGATTAGAGTTTAAAGACATACATAGATTTTATTTCTTTTTTCCAAGAGGAAACTTGGTTGCACATTGAAACAGAGAAAAACTATGTCTCATAGCTACACATTCAAAATCTAGAATCCAATGAAATGAATATCTAAGTAGTGTGTTTGCATCACATGTGTTTTCAGAAGAGAGATTTTTAACATAGCTCTGAGAAGAGAAAAGAGAATTATGGCCTAAGTTAGTTTCTTAAGATTTGATTTTTTTTTTCTGTTTTTAGTAAGTATTCAGTGCTGAAGAGAAAAACCCCAAACTATCCAGATTAATAATAAGAACTGCAGTTGCAGGATATTTCCATTTAGTGGCGCTAATTCCAATAAGTGGAAAGTACTAAGCAAGATAAAAAAGTGGGTTTGTGTCAAAAGGTTCATGTCAGAATCACAGATGAGGTTTAAAAATTAAAGGCATTACCCTAAAAAAGACAATTTCGACAGAGAAATTAATATAACAACTATAAAATAAACATAATAAAAAAACTTTATAATTCAATATTCATTATATAATTCAACTATCTTATAATTGTATATTATTTTTATAATTATAAAAATCGTTATCTAACAAAGTAGGTTCTTAAGAGTGCATTAAGACAGAACTTGTGGAATTTAAGTTACTTTATACACTCTTAGTGTTTTCAGTAAGTGCTGCAATTTCTGTGCCAGTATGCATTTTTGATGACTGACAAACATATGGTCATACCAGTCCTGCATTTTCGTTTTATCTTATCAGAAAAATTTGCATGCATGATTTTCTGGGTCTTCAAAGCATCTGGAGAAAACATGTTTGTTCCCATCCATTTTAAAGAAAAACTTATAGCCAGTGGTCACATTGATCAAGAATGAGTTGATATATCTTTGCACAGGTTGCTTTTTTTTTTTTTTTTTTAAGAGAAGCAAAAAAAGGAGGAGTTCTTGTTGAAATTCTTCTCTATTTTATTTTAAAGAATGGAATAGAAAAAAAAGTTCTCGTGCTAAAGGTATTATGCAAGGATATATTTGAATTCAGGTTACTGATCCCACAAACCTACTGACAGATATTGAGGTCGTGTAGGCTGCCTTTGAACCTTGCAGAATAGAGTGAGGCCCATCCCACAGCAATCCAATTCCATGATAGTCCTATAAAGAGACCCCCACTGACTGGGTGACCTACATCCCAACAACAAACGAGTCAATCCACCTTATAGCAGACTAGCAAAACCTACAGAAGCTTTAAATTGGACTGTAAAGACAGAAAGCACAAGCTTTTCTTTTACTTTCAAGGGCAAGCCTTCTACTGACTGACTGTTTAACAGAGAAAGTTCTCCAGTGAGATTGTTCCAAACTTGTCTGTCAGTCTGCCCTTTTCACGCCACCATCTGTAAGACGACTAGTTCAGCACTGCTGAATGCCTGAGCCAGCCTCATGATCATCATGTTCAGTGACTGCTCTGAATTACATCTGTAATTTGTGTTATATTCAGTCATTATTGCTCAATTTTATTTTGCAAATACTATTTGAAAGAGGTATTGTAAGACAAATATAAAGGCAAAACTGTGTGCTTATGTGAGATCTCGACAGTGGTGTCAGCTCAGTGCACATGATAAATCACAAGCACCCAGGGCCACATGACAGTCACACAGAGCACTTCTTTGTTGTTGTTTTAATGAGGATAAACTGGGGACAAAATCTGGTGGTGGTAAAGAGTCACACATGCTTGATTCTTCCCACTTATTGAACTCCCTCTGGAACACAGATTTCCATAAAACTCTTTTAAGCAGTGGCAAATAAAGCAAGTTAGATCAGTCCTGTTCCTAGGTCTTGTGTCTGGTAATAAAATACCTAGTTACCCTCACTGCTATCTAGTACTTCCTGTTAAACACTCACACGGTGCCAAGTCTGGTTATGAAACCTATTGGATTTCAGGTAGGTATCCAGGAGGAAATTTTAGATGTGAGGAATTCAGATTAAAAAAAAAAAAAAAGATAACTTTAAAAATAATGTCAATATTTCAAAGGAAAATCAACATGGAAACACAAAACCAGTGGTAACCAGAAGTTCTGCAGTGTTGCATATGGAAAAATACATACTTCTCCTAAAGTCCTGGAAAACTTTTTTGATCAAGTATTGTACGACTGATACAGAGAACAGAAAGCACAGGGAGAATAAATACATTTTTGCATCAACATTGTAAACTATTGATAGAAAAGGATGTGGCTCAAAGGTCCCTCTTAGTTCCTAAGCCTCTCCTGGACCATCAGATGGCTTCTTTCAAGTGAGAGAAAGTTCCAATATTGGAGAAAAGTATAGGATTTTATTCCCACACCAATAGTAGGAAAAAAAGTAAAGATAGTGGTTAAGGACTAAAAAGCATTTTTGGACACACTTAATTCAAATTAAAGTAGACAATCATAACAAGTGTGATGATTTACAAGAATAATTAAACTGCCCTTCCCTTCTGCAGCTGTCAGGGGTCATTTTCCCAGGCTGGTATTCTGACTACATTACAACTCTCTCCTTCTACTTCTGGTTCTGCCTTTATTTTATTTAAGAGACTTACTTTTCTTTATTTCAAAGACATTTCTGGTTTACCAGCAAAGTCAAGTCAACAGGGGAAGTCTAGATAACTTACCAGAATGGAGATAGCATGAGAGCACTATCTTCAGAATCAGTCACTACAGCTGCCTATCTCTCCAGCAGTTCCCAGGCAAAGAGGTGCTATATCAGCTCCTGTGCATCTTTAAGGAAATGTATACAGAGGGGAATAAAGTAGCATTGGTTAGAGACAGGTAAACAGCAGTCCTGGAACGAGGTCCGAAAATGTATCTGAGGAAGCTGCAAAGAACTAACACGGAAGAGGAATTCAAAGGATTGGTATTTGCCCTGGGTACAGTACAATAACTCTAAATCCATAGTTAAGGTGTGTGTATTCATTTTAATCTTGCCTAAGAAGGATTGTTTGAAGTCAGAGATAAGCACACTGCAGCAACAACAAAGTTAGTTTGGTGACCTTAAACCCTGCCGTGACTTGCAAATTTTCTGACTGCTCTGGGTGCACATCCTCTGTGAAACCACTTCCTCTGCCAATCCTGATAGGGTGACTATTCCGTCTATAGATACATTTGCTGAAACAAAACTCTTAAATGAATTCACTTTTCTGATGAAGCATCATGGAGGGCACCTTGAACTTAATGGCGGTTTGGTTGTGCTTGCAAAGTGTGAAGAAAGTGCAAGTCTCTGAGCTAATATAGCTCAAAGATTAATTTCTAGCCTTAATGATTTTGTGAAACTGCCTTTTGAAATCATTATGATCATACAAATTAGCCTTAAAGTCCTTCTAACAATGTGCCCCCTCTTTCACAAAATACTTCTCAAGCTGCAATAAGGACTAATTTTTATTAATGTATATTTTGGTAAGTGTATCAATAAAGTCTTTGTTAATAGTATACTTGTGTGAATTTTACCAGACTGCAGCATTTCCAAGAGACTAAATTTAACAGTAATACAGTGTCTAAGGATCTGAAATATCATTCAAAAAAAAAAAAAGTGCTGAACTATTCAAATACACATCCTTTACATCTTTCTTTTCTGGTGTAACAGGGTAAAAAATATATTCAGCATATATTTAGCTTTAAGGAAAGCTACATAAGATTCTGGAAATGTAGAAATAGACTATTAAAAAAGAAAAATGAGTAGAGATAAATGGGGATACTTGCAGTGACAGGGAATGTAGAGAGCTGCTGTATACATTGCTACAAGTATGAATTTATTTTCATATTTTAAAATATACATATGTATGTTTGAGTAACAGCACATTTTATGACACCTTTTACTTTTCAAAACATATTGGGCTATTTGGAAGGTTTTACTTTGGTTTTGCTACCTTTAAATGCTTCCCTTGTTCCCTTAATGCATAAAGGTTATTAACACACTTACTTGTTTGTGTACACATGCAACCACAATAAATGAAACACAGCATCTGGACATATTTAATTCAGAAATCACTGAACCAAAGGAATCAGAAATCAAAGCCAAGAGAACAGGCAACAGTAACTGTCATGCTCTGACAGGGAAAGCATCAACAACATACGCTGTGCTCCCCCCAAGGCATAGTTAGACAAGGACAAAATCCTAACAGCATTTGGTAGGGGAGTATGCTTTGGGAACAGAGGGGTCCTCAGACCCAGCTTGGAAAAGCTGGGAGCGACCACAAAACTGAGAACTTCCCTTATACGAAGGTTCTTTTTTCACAGGGCAGTGTTTGGGTGAGCCCTACAGACCAGGAGTGGTAACAGCCACCACAGAGCTGTGGCACACAGCACTACCTACAGCCTCAGCAGCGTCTGCACCCGGTTGATAAGGGGTTCTGCAAGATTAGAACACAATACTCAGAGAGAAACCTAATTAAGTTCAACAAGGGCAAGTGTGGGGTCCTGCCCCTGGAGAGGAATAACCCCAAGCACCAGCACAAGCTGGGGGCTGACCAGCTACAGAGCAGCTCCTCATAGATGGACCTGAGAGTCTTGGTGGGTGACAAGTTGACCATGAGCCAGCAGTGTGACCTTAAGGGCCAATGGGATCCTGAGGTGCATCGGAAAGAGTGTGGCCAGCAGATACAGGGAGGGGATCCTGCCCCTCTGCTCAGCCCTAATGAGGCCCCACCTGGAGTATTGTGTTCAGCTCTGGTCTCCACAGTTCAAGAAAGACGAGGAGCTACCAGAGAGGGTCTAGCAGAGACCACTAAGATGATGACAGGCCTGGAGTGTCTCTCTTATGAGAGGAGACTGTGGGAGTTTGGTCTGGAGAAAACTGAGAGAGGATTTATTTCAGTAATGCATATAAATATCTCAAAGGTGGGTGCCAAGAGGATACTGTCAGACTTTTCAGTGGTGCCCACTGACAGGACAAGGAGCAACGGCCATGAAGTAAAACACAAGTTCCACCTCAACATGAGGAAGAACTTATTTCCACTGCAGGAGGTAGAGCACTTGAACTGCCCAGGGAGAGTGTGGAGTCTCCCTCTCACATTCAAACCCACCTGGACATGTTTGTGTGTAATCTGCTCTGGGTGACCCTGCCTTAGCAGGGGACTTGGACTGCATGGGACAGAGGTCCCTTCCAACCTGAACTATTTTCCAGTTCTGTGAATTTTGGTTTATACTAATTCTGTTGAGTTTAATAAAGCTATCCTTGGATTTTTAGTAAAGTGTCTGTGATATCACTTCCTCCTCTCTGCTGGTGACAGCTTTTGCTTGGTGTCTTGCCTGACAACTTTTGGCAAAGATCAGCTGAAATTTCTTTTCCAGTTAAAAGAGTAGTCTATTCCTGTTTTTTATAAAAGCACTTTGCAATAGTTGGGATTTAGACTGAACTTGTTCTCAAGTGCAAAAGCCTGAAAGAATATTAGCCAAGGTAAAAAAAAAAAAAAAAAAGAGAGAGCATAAAGTATACTTCCATTGCCATGCATGTGAAAAACTGCATGTAGCATTTGTGTGTCTATATATAGACATGTGTTTATGCATATATAAATAAGAAATCTTAAGTATACGATTCACAAGAGTTATTTTTGTGAACTACATCTGTTTTCAAGACTGATACATGCATTAGTGCAGTGTCCAGAAAAGATCAATCTGAAATAATCCATGTGTCACAGTACTGCAATGTGCAGATTACACCGAAATTTACTGTGAATCATGGTTGCACTGGGTCTGGCTGGGAGGGAGTTAATTTTTTATCAGAGCAACTGGTTCAGTGCTGTGTTTTGGATTTGTGGCCAAAACAGTGTTGATAACACACTAATGTTGTAGCCAGAGCTGAACGATGTTTGCGCAACATCAAATCCCTCCCTGTTTCTCGCTCTGCACTCCCACTGAATATATTGGAGGTGCACGGGATGTTGGGAGGGGATACAACCAGGCAGATGACATGAAATAGTTGAAAAGATATAACGTCATCATCAGTAATAGAAGGGGAAAAGAAGAGGATTTAGAGAGGTAATCCAGATTTTGCTTAGGAACTGGCTGGACATTCATCTACCCATGGTAGGTAGTGGCAATTGCCTTTGCATCACTTCTATTTTTGTTCTCTCTTCTTCTATTTTTTCCTTCAATTATTGAGCCATTTTATCTTTACCCACAAGTTTTGTTGCTTTTACTCTTCCTTTCTTCTTTCCCCATCCCACTGGGTAGGAGGAAGAGTGAGAGAGCATCTGTATGGTGCTTAGCTGCCTTCCAGTATTAACCCACAGCAAGAGGCTAATTAAAAATAAGTCTATATTGCAACAAGTGACATCAACAAAATTGTTATGCTCCCTGGTTTAACCAAATGAATACATCTAAATTCTACCTGATTTTCCACTATAAATTTGAAGTCCTCAACTGATCATTTTCTATTGAGTTTTCATTTAATATTTTTTGCTGTTTTAAGTCCTCTAATAATGCTAGTTTTTGAAAGGAACTTATAGAAACATGGAATGGTTAGGGTTAGAAGGGAACTTAAAGATCATCTTGCTCCAACACCCTTTTTTTCCACCTCCTCCCACTAAGGCTGTGAAAGAAGTGCACAGGTCAGTTCTGTTGGCATTTTTCAAGACATTGCAGGTTTGCAACAAGGAAGGTGAAGACTAAACGTGTTTTCAGCTGGAGAAGGGGAAGGTGCCTCTACATTTGCTCTACCTACGCAAAAGAGAGGTTTGAACATTACAGGGTGGATCTAAGATAAAACATATAACAAGGAGGTTGTAGATGGCACCCATGGTCCACATTCACACTTGTGCTTTACACACGCATGTTTCAGAAGTTCATGTAATTGTGTATGTTTAAGTGCTAAATACATTCATGTAATACATATGTTACATACCTTGAATCCCACACACAATCACGGAGAAAGCAATTTGGAAATGAACAGCTTCTAATTTTTAAAACTCTGGCTGCTGCCTGAAGCACATTTCATTGACAGTAAATTTGTCTGAATCAGATCTTTGACTGTACAGCTGTACGGATTACCTGAGTTCTTTGAATTTGAGTCTTCCTCAAACATTGACTCTGGTTTCAAATGTCCAAACCTATGTCATGTTTCCACCATAAATCTGTTCAGGCTTGAAGGAAAATAATGTAGGTAAGTATATTTGTCCCTAAACATCATTATTTGTAGTAGTAGTAAAATGGTTAGTGCCCACAGGCACCAAAGAAGCTTCCCCTGTGGATTTCCACTATTTGTGCTTACACAAGCTGGTTTTTAAAAGAGCTTGAGTGAAGAGTATATAAATCAAACCTCTTTTTTCATTATTTTCAATTGAATTTTCAATAAATAATTTTCTGATTGTTTATCCCTCTAATAATGCTATTTAAAAAAAAATAACATGGTTTGGTTTGTGGTTTTGTTCTGGTATTTTTTTTTTTAAATTAAAGAATAGTGTTGGTACATGTAGACACAAATCTCTTTCACCTATGTTGGTGAAAATCTGTATAAATGAACCAGTGTAAAGATTTACTACATCCTCTTTACCCCTCACTGCTCCCTGTGTCTGCTGCCTGGGATGTTTGTGTAATCCAGTTGTGAAACAAGGTTTTGGGCTTTGAAGTGGGCAACCTTAAAATAACTTTGTAACCAAGTCCATCTGCTATGAAGTAATAGGCTACTTTAATACTTTGTATGACCACTGCATCATGCCTCAATGACAACCAGTTCATGCTTGTTCTAATATTATCCACATATGACTTTACTAAGTTTACTAAGCCTACAAATTATTACCTGTAAGATTCTGCTGTGTGGCATTTCAGAAATCAAAGGATGTTGTGGCTTCATTCTGCCATCAGGAGACCAATGCACTAAGTTTACTGTTCACCTTTCCTACGAAAATGTTAGTTTAGGAACATAAGACAATGGGTTTTTTTTAAATGATAAGTAAATTTCAGACCATATGTAAAAACATATTATAACAGGATAAACACGAGTAAAAATCTCTTCAAATTTTCTTTCCCTAATTCATAAGACACAAGTAAACTTAGACATTTCATGCCAATTACAGAAAAAATGTGAAAGTCAGTTCAAAGGAAAACTCTCCATCAGTTTTACTACACACGCCTTAAAATGCCTATAGGTTTTATGTTTTACACTATCAACTACTCTTTCACATTACATATTACAACAACATGAGTTCATAAAAAAATAAATTCTATGTATAAATAAGTACTGTTGTTTTCAGTATATGATATTTCCTTTTTTCTTCCTTTTTTTTCTAAATTGAAATACTCTAAGTTCTCCTTCTGCAAGGTTTTCAGTCATAGTTTGAGGTTTTGATTTTTCCCCTGTACACACCCTGCACCTCTTATTCAAGAGGATATTTTCCATTCAGCACTACTTATAATTAATGTTCCAAAACTCAATGTGCACTCAAGAATTTAGAATTTAGCAGATCTAAAGCCTTCCAACACTGCAGTGCATGCATATCCATGGCCATACTCCTGGAAACACAAAAGCATGTCCATATAACAAAATAAAAAGGTCCCATATACACCACCGAGCACAGTAACTCCAGAAGGCAGGTTGTATAACTGCATGAGCACTAAGCTTGAATTGTAAGTATATCTACAGCTTTCTAAGGTTCTTCTCTGCATGGTGGAATGTGTTAAACACCTTTCACAAAATAATTCAGTTGGTTCACTTTCTTGAGGAATAGGCAGGTTAGGAAGAATCCCACATATCCCAGAAAATAAGCATTATTGCTCTTATTGACAGCCCCTACAAATGGGACCTAGTCCTTTTTATACTCAACCCAGAGACAGAGGCACAGCCTTTTGCTGGAATGTTGACATCCCCTTTAAATTCTTTATGTAGCACATGAGATTTAAAATACATTACTCACTGCATAAGAAATAATTCAAAATTGAATAGAAATGAGAGGAAAGGATGTACCTGACTCTGATCTAGTTGCATGATGCCACCTTGGAAGAAAGAAGTTGAAGGTTTTCATCCCTCATCCAAGAACTCTATATGTGTTTTCCCCAGTGAGTATTAGACACCATACAGTCACAACCTGAAAACTTATATTTACAATACACCTGAACTTTGTTAAATATGACTGTTTATTTCTGTCAGTTGAAATAAAAACCTTAAAAACTAGTAACTCACCCAAAGCAAAACCATTAGTCAATAGGCTTGAGTTTTTCAGGTTTCTTCTGTAAGGCTGATAACACAGGTAAAGGTTCCATTGAAAGCAAATAAAATCAAAAGAAACAATGGACAGGCATCATTTTGTAGCTGTCTCAAGCTACCATATTCTGTTCTTTCACAGGAGGCCACTTTTGACATTTAGAGATACAGTATGAGCTACAAAATTGAACTGCTCCTCTGCGCTTCTCCCTGGCCTGACCAAAAACAGCCATCGGGTTTCTCACAAGCACTCTATAACCTGCTATTTTTTTGAGATGGCACTTTGACTATTGACATATCTTTGTTAATGAACCTGCAGTGACATAACAATTTCACATGATATTATGTCAATTGAACTCCTGAAGAACTAATTATCTTCTCCAGTGGTGTTTCTGTCCCTTCACCAGCTATGTTGTAGCCATAAACAAAGATTCTTTCAACACCTGTATCACTTCAGCAAGTGAACTTAGTTGAAACTCTGTGGTGATTGAGTCATTTCTTCCAAACCTGTACATATCTACCTCTCCAAACCAAATCTGTGTAAAAGTCCTTGTATGCTTAGAAAAGTCCCTTGTGTCAGAAATATTAGGTATAAAGCTGACCTATTGTGATAAGAGATGAGAGGACTTAAAAAGCAGTAATGGTCAAAGGCAGTTTAAAAATAGAAGCCAGAGAAGATTTAGACTTCTGGCTATATGTTATCTGTGAAACTACTTTGGGATTTCTGGTGCCTTTAGCTGAATCAGTGAAGCTGATACTCTGTCTCACTGGAACAAATGTAAGCCTGGGAGCCCTCAGCTGTACTTTTAGTCAATGCCATTTCATTCATACTGGTCAAGATTTAACCTTTAATGATTTTTGGACTAGGCATGTGCTTGCTGAGTCACTGCTTTGGATAAATGCTGAAGAAACATCTTGCAGAAAGAGTACAGTGCCACTGAGATCATATTTGCCCTTTGGTTTCTTGTAACCCTTCCCCAACCTACTATTCTCTGTAGTGTTTAGTGATTTGTAGCCCAGTAATAGTCAAGCCTTCATTTACTTCATGCATATGCACTAAATTAAGCTACTTCCCTCCCACCCATATGGTGGTCTGATATGCACAGATGTTATTACAGAGTTCTGTGCCACATAAAATCCCAGCTGTAATATAAAAAATAATAATAAAAAAAGGCAAGATAAAAGGCTCTTTTACTCATCTTCCGAAAAGGCAAAACAATAGAAAATAAACCCATAAGGAACTGCATAAACATAAACAGACCCGTACAACATCTGACAGAGATACAGATCAGGGACTGAAAATGGAAGACAAAAGAAAAGAAGGATTAGTATTAAATTATATCAGACAGTGATAATAATTAATTAAAAAATGTTAATATCTACAAAATAGCAGTTGACAAAATACTTTTGACAGTCCCCTGAAACACAAGCAAGCTCTTATTTCCTAAGGTTCCTCAAAATCCCAGGTTGTGCATTTTTTTGAACTGAATTGAAGGAGTGTAAGTATCAAAAAATATGTTCTCTATGGGGCAAAGTGACTAATTGGGAGAAATAACTCTTTTTCAAATCCTTTCAGTATTTTACAACCAACAAGTGCCTTCTCTCTTTTGATCAAACATCCATGCTCCTATAAAATTCAGAATAAGCTCATCTCAGAGGAAATTAGCTTTCTCTTCGAAACTGATTTTAATTTTGCTATTTTGATATTTCCACCAAAGTTTGCAAACCACTGCCTACAGTTTCTTATAGTCCCAAGAATCACACAGCATGGTAGATACTCAAAATTTACACTAGTCATCCACACAATTTGGTGCCTAAGTGACTATAGTGTCAGTAACTTGTGTGGCTTGGTTTTTCTGCTTGTTTGCCTGTTTGGATTTTTCTTGTTTCTTTGGAGCCCTACAGTTGAAAGTGTTCATTGCTTTGTAATTGAAATTGTAATTATTGGATGAATGCAACTTCAACTGGCATGTGGCTACTGGACATCAAGTCAATAAAAGCAAAGTAACTACACCCCGGGTGTGCATATGCAGACTCTTGCGGTACTTTTCCAGTGACTTATGCAGTAACAGGTTTTAGAGAACAGCACAAAGCTGGATCACCCACTGTCATGAATAAGTGCTTGGGGTAGCCCAAAGAATCACCAGCAAAGGTATCAGCAAAAGCAGGTTTAATATAAAAGTGAAAGCATGACAAAGTTCGTTGGCAAGGTTTACTCTGCTTCTTGCTGGATGGCTAAAGTACACAGAGAAAAATCAGACTAAAATCTAGAATCAATCAATCTGAAACCAAAATCAACACAAAAACTGTCTATGTGGAGACTGCAGAGGGGAAAGAGTAAGGGTAGGAAAGAACAAGGATGAAAAGGAACAAGGAAGGTGCTCCCACTGATTCACAAGGTTCAGGGTGGACCCCCTTGCCAAACTTAGCTCTATACTTAACCAGTGGGTTAGACCTCAAGGTTTTACAGCATTTAAGAGCACTTAATCAATAGCCTAATTAAAAAAAAAAAATTGACAAAAGATTCTTACAGAATTTACTATAAGCACAACAGCAACTTGCTTACAGGCCTAACTTAGTGACAAATCCAACGTAGTTAAGAATCCCAGAGGGCAACATTCACAAGACATTTGCTGTGGGATATTCCCACTCACACACAGATGGATTCAAAGGAGTATGTACAAGGTATGTCCCTGGGAAAAATTCCCCTTGAGTTCAGTGAAACACTCACTTTGTATGCCTTTGCATCTTTTCCACAGGTGAAGGGTTGAGCCATGAGGAGTGGAGGTATCAGCCACCGTAGTCAAGGAGAGCTCAAAGGGTCTCTTTTAGGACCACGGCTTATAGGGTCACAAGAGAGTTGGCTTTAGTCATAGTAATTTTCCATTCTGGCCACAATTTCCTTGAAGGTTTGATAACAAAAGTTTTATTCCACTTGGGTTGTTATTCAGGCAAGAAAATTAAGCTTCCAAGGCTGTTGGTTAACAAACAGGAGCTCCTTACAGCACTAGTTCCTGTGAGCAGACAGTGTTTTTGATGACCTCAAGAGGAGCTGAGCCCAGGAGCTGTTCATCAAGGCCAAGGCTTACGGAGCATTTCTGAGATCATAGTGCTGCACAAAGAGGGGGAAAGGGAGGATGCAACACCACACCCACTTATACTGCAGTCTCAGAGAGGGGATGTGTGCTTGTCATCCACAGTGCTCTGGGGGTGGAGATGCCCCTAATCATCTGTCTGTGTGTACGTGTGTGTGAGAGAAACAGGGAACTCTGGGATTTGGGTGCTTATTAATACCCTGTAAGCAGCCAGGACTGAAGTTTATTCCTTTTGTTACTCATATTGATCCTGAAGGCATAGCTCACTGTTTGCCAGCTAATTGCATGTCATTAGTAAATCAATAAAACCACTTTGATCCTGGTTTGCTTTAATTACATAAAATGAGCAGCTTTTCCCTGTGATAGCTGAGCTAACATATCTTAAACTCAGATATAAGGGTATCACTTAGGAAGTCACAAACAAAGACAAAATGGGAATTCAAACTGAGGCAAAAAGTCTAGACTAAGTATTTTGGGCGCCTACATCATTGGTCTCTAGATAGATATTCTCCTTTTTCCTTGAGACATTTCACTGCCTACTATTGGAGTACAGTGTTCTTGTTGTAAAGTCATAGAAGTCAATGAACTAGAAGTTTACTCTATAGTTGTGGGAAAAAAAAATAAAAGATTTGAATTAATTAAGGAAAAATTATGGGGTCCAAATCTTGAAACTGCTACCCTTACTCCAAGTTAGAAATTGAAACCAAAAAACCCCCAACAACAAAATCAAACCAAACCAAAAAACCTAAGCAGAAGCAATAAACCTTACAACCAATGGTTCCTAAGTTTAGGAATTTTAAACTTCATAGCACTATAAGAAATTATACTCTTGAAACAAAGGATACATAGAACAAGGGGTGACAAGTAAAGTTAGGGATTTGGAGCTGCAGAAGTTCCAGCCCAAGTCCCACTTCATCTTCCATCCTCAGGAGAAAGATCAACTGTTTCAGATAAAGTCAAGCTAAGGAAAATCAAAGGTGAAAAATACTGTTGTAACTTTACCCCATTTTTCCCAAAAATAACTGTCCCTTAACTTGTGGTTCCTTTACCACAAGGTAAAATAACTTTATCTTGTGGCAAATTGCTAAAATTTCTAGGCTATGTACACAGTTTAATATGAATAGAATTTTTTTAAACAATTTGTCATTTGCTTTATGTGCTCAAAAAATGTATGACTGCATTACCTTGTGAGCTCCACTGAATTGTAATCACCTGAGCAACGTTCAGTTGAAACTTAGATGTACCCTGTTTCTTTGTTACTATTATGTAGAGTTTACATAGAGGAAAGAACAATTAATAGAATTTATGTGCCAAAATATGTTAAAAAAAAGAGGACCTTTACTCCAGAGATTTTGTAACACAAGCTATTTTAATAACTCAACTAAACCAATTTACAATCCTTGATACAACAGTCTTTGGTTTTTCCCTATCAAAAACAAAGAACATGGGTTCAACCCTCTTCACTGGACTCCTTCAGTTTAATAACCTGTGGGTTTGGGTCTGTAAAGATACAAAGAGCAACTGAACTCCAGAAGGAACATTTGCATCTTCAAAGAGGTGAGGAAGTCCATGAGTTATAGAGGGATGTGTAAACAACCTTACAAGTAAAGTGGGAAAAATTAGCATTTGGAAAATAAAGGACTCCAAGAAGGAAATATTTAGCCACATTTTCATCATTGAGATCATCAGTGATAAAAACTGACCACTGCCAAAGCACACAGATCAAGAGAAACACTTGTTTTCTCATTAAACTTTAATGTAAATTAATTTAGTAAGTTTTCCTTCTACTTTTTCATCACTCAGACTTAAACAATGGTATACCCCTCAAAAATCCTCCATAATTTTAAGATGTTCTGTATCTAAAGACGTGATATTTCACATAACAGAACCCTGGGTCACTTGCAGAATCTGTTTCCGCAGCATATTTATCATGGAAACCCTCTACATTAACAAGAAATCTTATTTATACAAAAGACAGAAAACAGAAGGTGAAAGTCCACCGTGATTTCCCTTCCTATTTTTACCACAAGGGCTGGATGACTATTATCCGACCAATTGCATAGCAGAGGGGTTTTGTCATCCAAAAATCTGTAAGGAATGCAGAACTTATTCCTGTAACTTGGTACCATTTATGAGAAGCCAGCCAGGAAGCTGAATGGGGAAGGAAAGATCCGATGTTCTTCGGTTCCTTCTTGAAATAACTGACTGAGACCAGAGCATCCATTGTGTTCCGACAATGATGAGTGAATTGTCCAACTCCAATAAATCCTAAATACTGTGTTCCAGGTACCATCTATAACAGAAAGTCTGGAAAGTTCACAACTTCAGTAACAGGAAATTAAAAAACTGATGAAAACTCACAGTGTGTGGCATAAAAAGACAGAAGACAAGAGCCTTAAAAGGCCAACAAACAAGCCAAACAATAGTTTAATCTCCTTCCTTCACTGAATTCAATGAAAAGTATTCCAACTTAAGTATATTCAGCATGAAAATTTCTCTATCATACCCAAAAATAAATGAGAGAACAAAGTAGGATAGCTTGAGTGCTTTCATAAAACCAGTTTTAAATTTTCAAAAGAAAACATAGGAGAAGGATGTCATCACTAAATTGATTTTCATAAGAATTTATAATAGAGAAAGATTTTTCTGAAATACAAAATGAAGTGATCACCAAGAGATAGAACTTCATCAAATATACATTCCACTCAGCAAAGAAAATGTATGTCTTCCTCCAAAGGGGAATAAAATAAAAAAACCCCTAATACAAAATAGGAAAGTATTTAGCTGAATCAGGTGCTTCTCATAATACCTTAAAACAAATTCAGAGGTAGCAAACATAGCTCTATGGTTATCTCTTTCTGATACCTTTAGTCTCACTTCCATTTAAATACGAAACAGAAAATTAAAATTATAAGACCAACACTCCAACTGTATTATCAGAGCATTGCGTGATATTTAAAACTTAAAGAGATATCTTCAATCTCTTCTAAAAATAATACTTTCAATCTCTTGAAAGAAATGCTGGAACTCAGACAAAAGAAATTAAAAAGGACCAAGGGAAAGATAAGAAAATTAATCTGATGAGAACATGGAAGACAGCAAATACAGCCTGGACCCGTCAATGAGATCAGTGAGGTGAAAGACAATCTCATTACAAATCCCTAGTCCCCTGTAAGGATTTATGTCAGATTTGGACAGGTTGCTTAAATAAGTCATGCCTCAGTTCTCCACTCCTTAAATGAGAAAATAAATGCCTTCGTTTCAGGGATTTAAAAAGTTAGGATAATATAATTAATACTGTGCAAGTACTTGGAAGCTACAGAGCTACCCAAAGTGTCTCTGTTAAGCAGGCCACAGCAAGCGGCCCATAAGAATTCAATACAAATTATTTACTGAGACAACAGGAGAATGGGGAATAAAGAACACAAAACAGGGGACAAACTGCAATGGGGATAAATTGGACTAAATCAGCTAAATAAATAATAATAAAAAAAGAAATCAGTATAAATCAGTAAGCAAAGTGAGCAGGCGTTGTTAAAATACCACTACCCACGTCTTACTCCTCCCTCCCTCCAACACTGTCCTAAAGAACAGACACACTGACACTTCCAGTCATAAGGCAGACTCCCTGTGCCTCGTGACTACAACCTACTTATGAAAATAAAAGCAAATAGCCATACTTTACTTACTAGCATAGTACTTCCAGACCAAAAGGCACACAGATTTGTAAGAGAAATAGCATATCTTCCATAAATCACAGAAACCAAAGGTAGAATTAGTCTCACATGTACGTTGGCTTCTTTGTGCCACCCAGTGGTTTAGACTAGTGGTTTGCACCTGCACTAGACACCTCAGTGCAGGTGCCAATACAGCTATTGGTAATTAATAAACAACTTAAGGTCTATTTGAAATGAATGAATAAATAAATGAATAATGAGAGACATAGTAACTAGTAACCTCAAGGCTGGAGGAGAGCTTAAGGCACATTATATACATGTCCTAACTGTGTTATTTCAGAAACAAAGGATAGGTCAATATATCATCTCCCATCTGACTTCTAACATCCTGCCTATTCCATTTTTATTCTATACTAAGCTGGGGGAACTTAGTGTGTCAAGAAAGGAAACTATATTACAGATGCCTTACATGCAGCACTTTTCATAGGCAGTTTGAGACAGCCTCTGAGAAGTATAGACCTAGTGAAGATGATGAAAACCAACAGTTTTGTTCAAAAAAGAAAAAAAATCCTAGTCTGTTAGTGTACATTATACTGCAAAGATTAATACAGCCATGATTTAACACTGAGTGTCAGATTTCCATATAATGCTTTGGCCTACTTTCTAAAGAACTTTATCTGGCCATAGAGAGACTGTGAGATTTGAGCTGTCTTGAAAATCTAACTCAATATGGTTGCTTTTAGAGAGAAAAATGCAAACAGAATTATCTTATTTACAGTCTGAAACAAATTGCAATCAAATGCAAAATGAGATCTATTCATTATAACTGAGCTGTACTCACTTTCATTATATCTGAATTTACCTAATGGCTTGTATAATTCCATTGTTCAAAGATAAGCAGATTTAAAAGGTTCAAGTATTAAAAAAGGCAAAGACTTTTATGCTATAAATATGAAAAATCCAAAGAAGGGCTACATCAGACTCAGTTTTGAGTATCACATTTGAAAATTACTTTCATCTATTAAAAAAAAAAAAAAAAGCTGATAATTTTGTTTCCTAATTATAGTTAGATAATGGAATAGAAGTTAGGTTTTCTTGCTTTTCCATTATCATTGTTACAGTGAAAAAGTATTTCCTTAGGCAATGTTGTATCCATATCAAGGCAAATGAAAAGCATAGAATACCCCCTATTATTTTTGCTATTTGAAATACCACTTCCTTAATAAACTCCAGCCATAGTGTCAAGAAATGGTGGAAGCCAGTGCTTCTTTATTTTTGATTTGTGGAAGAGTCCATCAACTGATAAAAATAGCAGACCGAAGAAAGAAAAGTTACAACATAAACTGACTGTTTACACTCCACAGAGTTTTAAAGTGTTTAACATATGTCATTATTTTATGCAGAAGTAGGAGTAATTGAAGTAGCAATAGAAGAGGGGACTCAGTTGATAGAGTGGCAGCATAAACAGAAACACAAACAAAGAATTAGATGTTATTAATATTATGTTGTTTTTAGTGAACTAATTTGGATTTTTAATGGATTGCAAGTCCATAATAGGCCCTGTTTCAAGTCTGGCTCCATCTCTGAATGCAGCCTATTTTTGTTGTTAAATATATAGCCTATTCTTCTGCTGAATAAAGCGAGTGTGAAGACACAAGTGGGTAGCCTTTGCACAGTTTAATTGAAGTAAATTTTTCTTAATTCAAGGACTTTTTCGCAGCTGCACTAATTAACCCCAGAAACAGACACAAAGGGAAAGTGGAAAAACAGTTTGGCAGTATAGAACTAAGTAAAAATTTTCCTGTTTTTCCTCTAAGCCTTGTTTGTCTCTCTCTCTCCTCTGCTGTCTTTACACCCATTCTTGCTGGGGAGCCCAGAGGGATTTTTCAGTCCAGTTGTCATTTTATAGGAATAGGGACAGTCACGTTAATTTGTCAGCATGAGTATCCATAGATTCCTCCTGCAGTAGGTTTTAAATGCAAACAGAACTCCTTTGATCTCTCTTTTAATCAATCAATACTCACCGAGGCCAGACATATCCCAGTTTCTTTTTGATTAGTCCTAGCGGACATTTAAAGACGAAAATCATAGAATCACTGAGGTTGGAAAAGATCCTTACTAAAAGCCATATGAGAGAAGTTGATTTGGTATCAGGGATTATGCAATTAATGTTTTCCCTTGTCCCATTTAAACAAATGTTGCATCAAAATAGAAAATAAAGCAGATTCTATGAGTTACTATCCCTGAATGTAACTGAGCTTCTGTTAGGCTGACCTGGACTTGCATGATGTCATCTGGCACCAGAATAGTGTCAACTCAGGGAATTTTTTTCCTCTGCCAAAATATCAACCATCGAGCATATTTTAACATTTTAATTTTTTCTTGCAACCTCTTACACACTTATATGTGTTACTATAATCCGTGCTATCTTTGTTTTACTCACCTTGGACTTAGTAACTCATTTTGTGTTAGTAAGTTTATGTAAGCATGTTGTTTTATATATGTTGTAACTGGAGCTGGATGTTACCATTCAGAGGCATCAGGCCTGGTTGTGTCTCCTTTTCATTAAGCTTTTCCATCCTTTGCAGTTTATTTATCATAGTTTACTGAGTTCTATCTTTGGTCAAAAGCTGTGATATATACAATTATGTCAGAATAATTCCCTACTAATTCTATAGTTTCTAGATATAACTGGTTTCTAGACAAGTCCTACAGTCTTCATTCACTCTTAAAGTTAGAATATAATAAACAACCTCATGAAATACACGTAATTGTCTTTATAAACTTACTTCCTTATTAGCGAGAACTGCAGCCTCAGGCAAAGCATGCACTTGTCTGTACTCCTAATCTGAACTACATTTCAAATACTTTGAACAATAAGTAGGACAAATGTAGCAAGAGCTAAAAACCACTCTCTGTCACACAAACTGATTTGAAACCTTTTGCTGATATCTACTCTGTCCTAAGGTATCTCTACTGAACAGAATAACTAATAGAAATTAATAAATCACATTGATTTCTTCCCAAAAGCTTATGGGCTTGAATTAGCAGAAATTCTATAAATAGGTTCTCCCTCACATACTGTCTCTTTCGCAAGTTGATTAACTTATTCTCCTCTTCTCTACATAAAATCCTCACTTGAATTTCTAAGTTATTTTTTCTTGATTCTCACAGTTCCAGAATCATCCATTACTCCACTACTGAAGGTTAAAATACTCTTTCTAAAACTTGCTAACACAGTAAATTGGGTTTTCACATTGCAAAAGGCCAGACTTCCTGGAATTGAAGCTTTTTGTTTTCGCCTTTTACTTTCCAGGAAGACAAATCATTAGACTGAGTCGACATCCAGTGCAATCACAGACTCCTCGCTCTCGCACATTAGCGATGTTCTCTCCTAAATGGAGACACAAAACCTCAATGTTGGAAATTTCTACAAAGAGTCTCATAGAGGGGAAGTGGAGGGGCAAGTTCTGATCTCTTCACTCTTGTGACTAGTGACAGGACTCGAGGCAATGGCTTGAAGCTGAGCAGGGGGAGGTTTAGGCTGGATATCACGAAAAAGTTTTTTACCAGAAGGGTGATTGGGCACTGGAACTGTAGAGGATTGGCTAGCAGGGCAAGGACATATGGATATGGCTAAAGCTATGGATGAGCTGTTAGAGTATAGAACACAGCTTGTCTAGGTCGATGAGAAAATCTGAGATAGCAAGGCCATGGCAAGACTACAGTGCCCTTGTACGTGCTAGTTGGCTGGTAAACAGGACGTTGTGATTTGCAAAACAAAAGCAACTGAGAGCCACCTGTGTCAACAAAAGAAGAGAGTAAAGGCGGAATCAACATTTAAGCAAGAACCAATAATGAGCTTAGCTTTGCAATATGTATGAGCTAATTATAAAGCATATATTAAGCTGTTAGCAGTGATCAATAAACAAAGCTTGCTGATTCTCATATTGAGCGTCTCTCTCTTCCCTCGTTGCGACATGGAACAGGCTTCCCAGGGAGGTGGGCACAGCACCAAACCTGACAGAGTTCAAGAAGTGTTTGGACAATGCTCTCAGGTACATGGTGTGATTCTTGGAGTGTCCTGTGCAGGGCCAAGAGTTGGACTCAATGATCCTGATGAGTCCCTTCCAATTCAGCGTATTCTATGATTCTATGACATTTGCCACTGCTGGGGGCAGCCACCATGCTGAGTCAGGTCTCAGGGCATGGCTGGGCTGCCCTTGCCTTGAGCAGGGTTGAGCTGGTTTCCCCAGGTGCCCTGTGGCTGAGTGCCTGTTGCCCAGCTTGTCTGAGCTTCAGTCCTAGGAGTTTCTCTGGGAAAGGGTCTGGCAGAGCCACACAGCTACTGCTGGACAAACAGCCTCCAGAAGTGGGATAGAAAACCCTCATTGTGTCTGGCCTTTTGGTGCCCGTCACTGTCACCACCCTCATTCCACACCCCCAGTCCCTGTTGGGAGATGGCCCAGCTCAATCCTAATTAGGTCACCCTGAAGTATTCCCACCCCCACTGCTCACTGATGGTATCCTCCCAAAGAGAATATTTCTCTACTTTCTCCCTTTCACTCCCTCAGTGTGCTGAGAAAACAACGCACTGTTCAAAGGCCGTGGTACATTTACAGAGATTAGAGGCACTTTACAAGTGCCAGCTTTGGAGGCAGGCTCTTAGTTCAAGCTGTGGGGCAGCACTTCCCAAGATGGAGGTCATGGCAGTGGCAAGTGGAGTCACCAGCCTGGCAGAAAGTCAATGGTTTATGTCAGCATTTCCGATTGCAGAGCTGATGAGAGTAGTAGGTGTAATAGAGAAGAGGGAAATGGTTTCTGTTGAATGTGATGGTTTTCACTCTGGAGAGCCTGTGTTCAAACCTGAGTCACAAGAAGAATGGCTGCTATTTTCACGAATACTTGAAACAAGATATTTCAGCCTCTAACTTGTCTTCTTTCCCATGCCTGGCTACCACTCCTTCCCTTAAGGAAACTGAACTCCCCCAGAAAAGTGAAACTGTAGTCCACTGGGAAAAAGGTCACACTCACTGGTCCCTGTCAGGTGAACCTATTAAATGAACTATCTCCTTTCACGGTGCCAGTATTTTTGGTTACTCCAGGTTCAACTTGTAAGCTTTGTGAGTTTTACATCATGACCATGCTCAGCTCACAGGGAGAAATATTACTTAGAAAGGTATCTGTTGTGTTGAACTTTTTAGCTGCCACGTTGTCCCTGTGGGGTTTGAGGATTTGGTTTAGGAGGCCTGAGGAGGCTGTTACACCTCTCACAGGGAGTGTCTTGGAGAGTGCTCCTGGTTTAAGTCACTGTGCTGTAAGTGTTATTGGCCAGCCTGGTGGTTCAAGACATCTTTTTTTTAATCCCTCTACCATTGCTATTCACATGCTAACACAGACCTAGATCAGTCACAGACTGGTAGACATAAAAAGCCATGAAGACATGACACAAGAACTCCTGGAGAACTAGAGGAAGGACCTAACACAGATCCTAGAAGAATCTTTATAATCAAATCAAATGAGCAGCTGTGTATGCCTAAAGCAGATGTCTTCAGAGAAAGGCAGCCTCATCCAGCACAGTCATCTCGTATGTTAAGTTATTCACCTCGGGTTTAAGAAAACAGAACAGGGACCCAAACCTTGATTTCCCTGACAAAAGGTAGTGACACGATCAAAAAACTACTTGTTATTCTAGGTCTTCCTTTTTCCCATAAAAGATAAGTTTTGGGTTTGTCCAGTTATGGAAAGAGTGGTGCTTGAAAGCATGCAATGCATTTTTCCATTTAGGATGAATACTTCCTCTGTCGAACTCTGCTGGATACAATGAACTCTTGATATTCTTAAAGGAAGTGACGGAAAAATGCTTAATGGGAAGACATAAACTGCTGAGAAGATAAACAGGATGCCAGACTCAGCAACTGGACTCTTACTATTTAAAGAAGCATAGTTCGTGTCAAACATCATCCCAAAAATTCATCAGTTCATTTGGCAATCAAGTTGTCAAAAACACCCAAGTAGAAAATGCAGCACAACATATACCTTAGCTATAATACTCAATATTCCATTAGGACTCATGAGGAATTTGCTGAGACTTCAGCAGAGGTGGAATTTCACACAAGATCTGCCCAAACATAATTTTTTCTAGATCAGCATTTATGACTTGTTCCGTGAGCACTGCTCCCTCTCTGAAGAGGCTGGTTGTTTATTTGACGTTGAGCACATGCCTTTTCTTCCTAAATGATAATGAATAATTGCCCTGGAGACAGAGATTATTCAAGAAATGGAATTTAGCACAGAAAATGTAATGAGAGTCTGCAGTGTCCCACGATGTTTGTAGATGTTCATACAGCTAATTCTCTAAGCAAACCTCTCAGTTTATAAATTTAGAACATTTCCTCAGAATGTGCATACATCGATTTCTTTGGAGAGCATGCTATTACTACAACATGTATTTCATGTGAGTTTTTAAATTGAAAATGTCATAGAAGTTTTAGTATTCTGAATGCATAAAAATCTCAACATTAAAATGCGATCAGTGACACTTATAAGCCTCTGGCCAAAACGCTGTAGTCACATCCCTTCCTATCTTCTTTTCCCTTAATTTCTTTTCTTTCTCTTACAATGTAATGTAAAGATAAGCTAATATTAATTTACAATGGAACATTTCTGTATTAGAGATCATTTGCATTCATTTTCTTGCCTTGATTTGTGTTCATGTCTTCTTGTACTTTACACCAATGGCCTTTATGGATTGTAGCTATGTTAAAAAATGCATACAGTACAAGAAGGATAGGTTTCTGGCACATTAAAGACAAAGTGATTCCTCTTGCTGTATCTATAGGTCAAAGGGAAGTAGGAAAAAGAGAGTGACATACAATTAAATTGGAGTCAGATAGAGGGCAGTCAGAAGATACTGCAAAATTTTGCCACAGGAGGTGAAATATATTCTTTAAACTATCATTACTAATACTTTTCAAGCCCATCTGTACCTAACAGTATGCACACTGAAACAAGTGTGTGCTTAATTATGTCTGTCATCTTTCTTTAGGTCAACTAGTTTTTAATGGTATCCTTAAGATTTCCAGTAATTTTATGGCACCCTCCTTTTTCAGGCTTTGTATGTTACAGCTTTTCTCCTTGTAAAAGTTTAAAAGTTCAGCAACAATTACCTGCTGAATTACTTTAATTATTGCCTTATGTCCCTTCATTTTATGAAGTATTGACTTTCAATCAGAGGTTCAATTATAATATGATTCTATGGCATATTATGAAGTGGAAAAAGAAGGCTAAAATGAGATCCTTTTCTAGGAATTTATAAACTAATTTATGTTCATGGATTTGCACTTTCCTATTTTTCACCCTAAACAGAATATATTTTGCTATTCACTGCTGAAAGAGTGTCGGTGTTAGAGACAAAGTAATTAGCAAGGTAGATGTTGTTCTCTTCTCCCAAGTAGCAAGTGTTAGGACGAGAGGAAATGGCCTCAAGTTGTGCCACAGAAGGTTTAGGTTAGATACTAGGAAAAATTTCTTCCTGTAACAGCCTGTAACAAGCTGCCCAGGGAAGTGGTGGAGTGACCATTCCTGGAGCATTTGGAAGACGTGTAGACGTGTCAGTGAGGGACATGGTTTAATGAGGGGCTTGTCAGTGCTCTGTGAACAGTTGGTCTTGATGATCTTAAGAGGTTTTTTTCAACCTAAATGATTCTGTGACACTATTCTATGGTTCTCTGAACCTCTCAATGAGGGCAAAAAACAGCAAGAGAGAAAAAAAAAGTCCTAGCAGAATGAAAGATGTCAGTAGGATGTTAGGCTCCTGAATGCCTTTGGGAGCTAGTTGTTATTCCTCTAGCAGGCAGGCTCATGAGGATTCAGCTGTGTCACTTTAAATTCGTCCTGTGCCAGATTATCTTCTCAGTTCCTGGTCAGACACTGCTGTCCATCACCCAGCTGTGCCAGCTCCAGTTCATGATTAACCCTAAAAGCTCTCGGCACTTCTAGGATCTCCAGGGAGAACATATTACAGGACTGAGGTCAGCAATGTAATAAACTAAGAAATGGGCAGGTATATCTGCCACGGAAAACAGTCCTCAAGTTCATTCCTGCTGCTCTGCCCCTGCCACAAGATATTTCTGCCTGGCACTTTCTTATGACTTGGCTTTCACGGTTTGCCTCTCTGAATGCATCCTTTGCAGTTCAGTGAGGAGAAAACCTGCAAAGCTTGTCAATTATTGACTCTTTGCTGGGTAAAAGGCACACTTTCATTAACTTTATACAATTTTTTCATGTCCATCATATCCCCTGGAGTGGGATATCAGTTTTTGCCAGATAAACCAAAGATAACTCATAGTACCAAACAAGATTTGGATGGAGAATAGGATAAATTCAGTCTGGTAAAATGTAAAATTCGATAACTAATTATCAGATTCAGAATCAAATAAAGAAAAAAAGAATGATAAAGTTTGCCTTTTTTAACTGATCTCCACTATGTCTTCTGTATTTTGTTGAGCTAAGGACTGACAAAGACAGTTCCATAGTCTTAGACTTGCATGCCATTTTTTCAGAGTAGTGACTTCTTCTGTAGTACAATTCCCAAATGGGAATCTCTAATTTGGAGAAACTTCCTTATGAACTCCTTCATACAGTAAGAATTCCACTGTGCTAAAGCACCCTGGGGACTTCCTGTAACCTAGAGTATTCATAATTTCTTTTAGTTAGAATACTAGCTTATGTTTCTTTTATGAATGTAAAGCTGTCTGCCATGGCATAGATTTTGCAGAGCAGAGAGGTTTCTGAAATGCCATCTTAATCTTCAGAGGCCAAACACTCTTAGTACCCAACTAATTAGACATCCACTCAGGCATAAAAATGAACCTCTTTTTCATAAATGTGCTATCGAAGAAGAACTGTATCACATCTGATTTCATCCAAGTTCAAGGCTGATTTCTATTTAACTTTAGAACCAATTATACTGAAATTTCAAAGATAAGTGGAAAAACCACTTTTTGTTTACTGGTGTTTGACTAAATGCAGCAGCTAATAACACAAGCCGGTTCAGAACCAGAACCAGCTCTGTGGTCTGTGGTGTTGAACACCTCTCTCGCAGTAGGCATGTCTCAAATGAAACACTGGAAAAATATTTTTGAGGGATCACTATCACTGAGTTAAATCAAAGCACAGACAAGCCCTAGAGAGATTTTGCCAAGCACCTGACTGTTAGCACTGCCAGTGATCCAACTCTAGACCTCCCCTGAGCAGAGGCTGGTTATCAGCTAAACGGTGTCAGTGTCTGGAGGGGTTGTGTTGAAGATTAATTGAATCTGGAGATTTACAGTCAAACTCACTTTCCCTTCAGTTATTATCAGCACCACTGAAAGGCCAAGTTGCTTTCTCCACTGTGTTACATACTGCCTGCTCTCTCTAAAGCAAAAGATGCAATGATGCAAAGCGAGACCTTTAATATAATAGATACATTATCTGTACCTCAGGTTATGAAAAAAATAGATGATACACCTGATCACATTGATCAGGTTGTAATAAGCAACTACTTGATGCAATTTTCAGAATTTTTTAATTTGCTATTCCAACCCCATCACCCACTTGCCAAAAAAGCAAGGCCTGTGCATTAAGGTACAAGCTAAACAGCACACATTTCTGAGAAAAATTTTTACTCTAAAAGATCAAACCGTGTCAGTTGAAAGTGGTGTTCGCGTAGGCTTCCTAAAGTGCCTTGTTAAGGAGCAATTGTTCCAGAAGTTCCTGAAGTACATTTATGCCTACTAATGAATGCATACACTGTCTGACTATAACAAAATAGGGAATACATTTTCCCTTTGACTGGAATTAAACTTAAAACATTAGACCAATGCATTATTCACTCAGAGGTCCGGGTTTCCCTGCAGTCTTATAGAAGAAACGGGTATGTCAAGCATCATTGATATTTATGATTCTGTAGATCATGCTAGATAGCATTAATATAATGCTCAATGGCTTTGATAGGATGAAATCTATAGTTGTAACAAGGCGTTAAAAAACATCAGCAGTTTAAATCTGTCAGGGACCTGACGGAATGAAAAACAACTTAGGAGATACAGTTCTGACTTGTATACACCTTGCTATAAAGAGCTATTTCAACTTATAGCTTCATGTCCCTGGTTAATTTATTCTGGTGGAAGAAATTTTATTTTCCTAGTATTTAGCAGCTTCAAAGAGTTAAAATTGCAGATTTGAAGCAAAATGAAACAAGTAATTGTCACAGTTACATTTTCCTGCTCTGACAGGAAGGAATAGAAAATGGAAGTAAGGCCTAAAAGGATGTCCTAAGAAATATGGAAATGCTGACATGACAGCTTTCAATCAAAATGTTAACCAGAAGTAAATTATTTTTAATTTTTATTTATTGCTAGAGACTGTGCAAGCTGAAAAGATATTGTTGAGTAAATTATTAGCAAGGTATTTTTCTTTACAGGCGTAACATTGAAATAAACTTTTGGAAACAGAGCAAACTGTGCTGGGGAGAAAGCACATCTGTTCCCTCTCTGCAAGGTAGACTGAGAGCTGTTAGGTGTCTACCACAGCCCTTGCCAACCAGGCAAGAGGTCACAAGCACACAAGATAGAATTTAGGAAGGGGCTGTTTTCTGTTAAGTATAACTGGAAGATTGTGTAGAGGAAATAATGTGGTAAGGAGGACAGTGAACCAGTGGAGCAATTCTGTAGCTATTCAGCCATTGCCCTGGTAGTGTAACAGAGAAAAAAGCACATTTGTTGACTTCAAAATAAGAAGAAATTACCATAATAGAGACAAACCACACAGAATAGAGATCTATTTAGTTAATATACACAAAATAGGATTGAAATTTGTGGCAAACCACCTAAATCATCAGTTTTCCAATTGCAAAAGCCTTACAAAATGGAAAAGAAGTATAGTAGTATAATACTTGCAAACAGCAGTGCACCACACCCACAAATACTGATTACAGAAAATGGAAAAGATGTGAATGTCGGGTTAAAACTCTCAGCAAACACATAAAATGAAAACCACTAAGAAAACCACTAAGAATTACAGAAATGGTTTTGACAACATATTCTTCATTAAAAGAAAAAAGAAAAAAAAAGGGTTGTCCCAAACAGAGGTAAACTGAAAATAGATTGTTAGTATTACGGACCATGTGGAAGATAATGTACAAAACAGGCAAAAGCACAGCATTTTTTAACACAGAATTTGTTTTAAAATGTTCACTCAGCATTAATTAGAACTCAAGCTGTTGGCTTCCAATCTGGAGTTCAGACTCCTGTTCTCCCTTTGCCACCCACTGGGGCCTGTTATTCCCATTATAAACACCCATAAATCTCACCAAGTCTAATGGGCTTATTGCAGTCCTGCATATGCATCAAGGGGAGGATAAATGTCTCTACTTGTGCCTTCTGATCCCCATAATTGTTTAGTAACATAATGAGATAATGTTTCTAAAACAGCAAAAATCAGTGGGTGTTTTTCTACGCCCTTTAACGTGATTTAGAGAGCTTTTCAGCTGAAATCATTCTAGATTTCAACTGTGGTTAGTAATTTTTGCAGGAAAAGTAAAGGCAAACTTTTACCTGAAGGCAGTATAGGTAGGAAATAAGGCAGAACACATAAGAACTTTCTCCCTATTCTGAAAAAGAACCATGAAAAAAATGCTCTGTCACCAATAAAGTGAACATATAGATGGACCAGTGAATTTGGAGAAAAGATATAGAAAAGGATGATCCAGAAAAGATGTTTTCCCTCATGAAAGATGAACAAAAGAACTTGTTTCATTAAATTAGAAAAGTGAAGGATGAGGAGGAATCGAATTGTTATCTTTAGACACAACAAGGAAATGAACAGAAGGGAGAGAAAATAACCACTTGAGCTAAAGGAGAACGTTGGCACAGGAACAAATAGACATAAGCTGAAAATGAATAAATTTAGATTTAATTTAGAAAGGGGCTCTGAGCCTTCTTGCTTATCAGATTTGGAAATGGTCTTTCATTAAAAATAATGCAGACAGAGAGAACCTGAATACTTGTAAGAAAACTGAGTTTTTAAAAGAATTGAATGGCATAGTGAGGCAAGAGAGTGATTTCATAACCTGCAAGCTTCCTCCCAATTTCTTTGTGTTCCTGTTGCTTCTCTTTTCTCTCCTCACCATGGAGGGCACAAAAAATACAGATATAAACACAGCAAAGCAAAAAAAACCCAAACAACCAGAACTTAATGAAACACACTTAGTTATGAGCTATAATGGCACCACATATTTGCCATAAAGGTACTATAAATTAATAACATTTTGATTTGAACTGAATATAAATAAAAAAAAATAAATGTGTGTCTTGGTACTTCTCTTGGTATCAATTTGCACTGTCTCATTCTCAGACGATAATAAACATTGTCCTGCTAATTAAAAAATTTATTTTAAGAGTCAATAGGATCTGGCCCAGTGCTGTTAAAACAGCTCGTGTATCTCTTTATACATTTATAAGCAGATCAAAATAAGCAGAGTGTTTTGGTGGCAGTAGGTTCCACTTACTGGATGTCATCAAAATGCTGATATTTACCGTTTAAAAGACATGAGATTAATGACAGAAGTTAAAAGTGTTCTTTAAGTATTTAATGGTAGCTCTATGCTATAGCTGCTTGAAAAGACCATTAAAACCCACCCACTGAACCTTTATAAATTACTGCTGAATGTAGAACAGTGCTAAAGTTAATTGACTTTGCATTTTTAGCAAGCACTTTTCCAAGTAATTATTATTTATCTAACAATGGTTTCAATGCAAATTGATGATGCATATTTGCCATTAATCTGAAGTCACTGCAAAATACAAACAACAATTACTTTCTGAAATTACCACAGAAAACAAAGAGAAAATAGTTTTGTCATTGTTTTACACATTTAATTTATAAAAATAAACAAACAAACAACTAACCTTAAATATTGCTGTTTCTCATCCCTCACTGGCAAATTTCTATGCTAAAAAATAACAAAGCTAAATCAAAGACAAAAAACTTTTAGGTGTGCACCTTACCACCAAACAGATGCACCAAAGACCCCCATATGTGCTACAGTATCTTAGTGAACTCTGATGTTACTTGGGAATAATCCTGGGAAAGCTGCCAGATCTTGGAGTGCTGAACTCCCCAGACATGAGGACCATCAGACCATGGAATGCCAAACCTTGTTCGGAGGAGGCATCTACATTTAGAATATTAATTGCTTATCTCTAGAGAACTACATTTAAAATATCTGGGGGGAAGATTTAAAATACCGTTGGGAATGATTGGCTCTAAATATTATTAAAATGTTTGCTGAGAGACTACACCCTCTAATCACCTCTCATTGGATATAATCTTTCAATAGTAATAAAGCTGAAGTACAGACATGGAGTACTTTGTCTATGCCTTTTGAGCTACTCCAGCCTCGTGAGTTACAGTGACCCCCACCAAAACTCAGTTGCATTACATACTAACCAAGAGTAAAACTCCAGTCAGAATCTAAACTGGGAGAAAATAATGACTTGGAATTCAAAATTAAGAGTAGGGAAAGAAACCTAATTCTTAAAACAATGATATAGGTAAATAACTTTGCTCTATTGGTATACTAGTTAGACAGGGACACCCCTAAAGTAAGAAAACACATTCTGTAGCATGTTTAACAAATCAATGACCCAAACAGAAATTCTTGTAACTTCCTATTGCTCTGGCCCAGGATATGAGAGGAGGAGGGTCAGTGGTCAAACTCGCTCTGCTGTAAACACACAGCTACTCAGAGGAAAGCAGTACCCAAAGACTTACCTACGCTCAGTACTGTGGGAGCATCCTCCCAGGGCTGTGATCCCACCATCACTTTAGGTTGGTGCACGTGCATTTTCAGCACTGCAAATGCTGACAAGAGCAGACCTCTACTGACCCATTCACCCCCATGATTCTCTTTGAGCCGGGCCAGAAACTGCCTTGAGCCAATTCAGGGAAGTACCTCAATGAAAACTTTTTATTTATAATTTATTTATTTTTTGTTTAGCCATCAGCTGCCTTCCTTCTCAGTGCAACTGCTCTGACCTTGCTCATCTCATAGACACACTGGATGCTACAAACCTTCTTGCATAAAACAACTTAAAACTGCACCTTGCTCTTTCAAGGAATCATTTTTAAACAACTTGTTTTGCCCCTTCTAAACTTTTGTTATATTTGAAGGATTTCTAACTTTCCTTAAACCTTCCAGGAGAAAAAAGACCATCACCACCAGCATCATATCAACCACAAAAAGAAAACCCAAAATAAAAGAACCTATCTCATTTATGTCACCCTCTTTGCAATTCCAGTTGTCTGATCAAATACCTACTTTTTCAATTGACTGTAGTATCCTGTGTGATACTTTCATGTTACCTAGTCAGCAAAGGCATAGATTCACTTCACAATACAGCAATCAACTCCAAGACAACATCTGAAAAGTTATACTATTGAGGGCTAGGTAACTCCAGATATGCAGTGAAATCTAATCCAGGGATTTCAATCTACCAGATAAATCTACACAAGAAGAAGAAAAAGGTGCACTAAAGTCTTGAATAGTAATTTATTTCTATCAATGTAATATCAATTTGTGGGGCAATTCCTCTCTGACATTATGTAGTTGAAGTAGCTTTGAACTTGACTTCATCCAGCCAATTATATACAAACCAGGCTGAATTTACCATTCCATACAAAATAAATAATTAACACTTAGAATAGGTATGCAAACCAAAGCATCCTTTCTAAGATAAAACAAATCTATTCAGCCACAGGAAAACAAACCTCTATCCATGTGAGTGTTACAAATGCTGCATTGTTGGGTATGAGAAGATTCATGCTACTAACATTGGTTGCAATTCTTTGCCAAATGAAATCTAACCATTCTCTGAAAAAAACCCCAAGCAGAACATAGAGCTAGCAATGTAACATGAATTCTATTAGATTTTAGTTGGCATTTCAGACAAGATGTTTATTAAACTCCTGTTTTCTCCTTGAAACAACAGCTGGAGGCATCTCAGTGTTGGTATTCCAGTAACATTTCTGATGTGTTGGCTAATTGAACATCAGCAAGTGGGGACAAGGATGTTTCCCTCCCTCTTTCTTGTATCTATATATGTGGGGTTGGTTGTGGGTTGAGAAAATTCTTTTTGAAAGAATGCTTCCATAAAGTGGAAATAGTTATCCTTTTCTTGGCTTTTCATTCTGTGAAGTATTTAGTAATTTCACCCTAGGAAAAAAAAAAAGCTGCTCTCATCAGGAAATCTTCAGACAGTCATGCTTAGATACCTCAACCCAACTCGCTGCATGAAAGACTTGGAAGACAGATTTGTCTTCTTCTACACGTTGTTTTTTTTTCCTGAACAGTTATTCAAATTCATGGTACTAACAAGAAGTGCTGAATAATCTCCCTGGGATTATTGCATACAGTACCTACTTACCTATGTGTTCATAAAATACTCAGTCCAGATTAACTTCTGTTGTGTGGACCCTGGATATATTTCAGTACTGTGAAAGGAATTTCAATGTACATTGTGGCCCATTAGAGGTGGTAGATGTTATGAAGCACATCACATCAAAGAAACAAGTAATCTTTTTTTTTTTACTGTTACAAAGACTAAAGGATGAACGTAAGTTCTCCTCTTGCATCGAAATTAATTTTGTACCATAGGAAATTATTTGATTTTAGAGAAAAAAATGGCATTATATATAAATATATATAATGATGTGTTTTCTAAATCCCCTTAAGCTTGAAAAATTGGTTATTCACTCACAGTATTGGGATTTGACTTGGCCTATGGAGTAACAAGGACTAATTTTTAATCATAACGTAATTGGTGCTATGTGGCTGGGGGGATTTAATTCAATGACAGCATTATGGAGAGAGATTTGATTTGGAGATTGAAATTTTTCGCACTGCTCTTAGGAAGGTCTAAAAGACTGAGGACAAAAAGAAATTAGATTTTCTATCTGAATCTGTGTTTGCATTCTGTTTAGGGGTGGGTTTTTTTGCATTCTGTTTAGGGGGTTTTTTTGCACCATTTCTAACATATCTGTATAAAGAGGAGTGTAATGGAGTAGTAGGCTCCTGAGCTGGTTTTAAGAACAACCTCTGCTATGCTTTTCTTCCAGCTTTACTCTCCTGAAGCAGAGCCCAGATTTCTGATTTGTTAATAGCAGGATTAAACCACGGGGATATTATCTGTAAAACTTGTGTGTTCAAATGTCCTTCTACACTTTCATAAACAGAGTACCTTTCAGCTTCTTAGTAATGGCACTTCTGCTCCACAGTTGCTCTTGAAGAAATCTCTATACTGCATATAATATAAATAGTATATCTTGCCTGTCCTTGGGGTGAGCTGAATGATCATCAGTTGTTTGTGAAGCAGAAATCTCCTGACTGCACCTAAAGTAAGACAAATCCTATGACTCGATTCTAGCAGCAGATTTTTCATTCAGATATTATTTGGCACATCTGTGAATCTAACATGATTCTTGTTTCCATAAGCAGAGCTATTTTATGCTAAGAAAAGCTGGAATTAGGTTTGTTTGTTTTTAAAAAACAGCCATTGTTTTATCACATTTCTGTTCCACCTTCATTCTCAGGATGTGGTTGATAGTGATGGGCCAGCTGGCTTGCCCACAGTGAAAAATTTCTGTACAGACTCAGAAGCAAGTCCCAGTCTAACAGCTCCTCTACCAGTTCTACCAGTTTTAGAGGTTTCCAACAAGTCTTTCTCACCATGGTACCCTGCCATGTGCTCTATACATCTGTGTTTGCAAAGAAATGAAGCCAGTCTCTAGACACAGATTCTCATGGCTCCTAGTTTAGCACATAATCCCTCTCTCATATCAGGTTTTCCTGGAGTAAACATCTAAGTATGTCTGAAGGGAGCTATGGCAGATAGCCATAAACTCCTCTAAAGGAACAATGAGAAACGATGACTGTGGGTTTTATGAAGCTCAGCAGGACAACTCTTGGCATATCTCGTGTACTTCAAATAAAAGTCATCCTCGCCTCATGTTTCTCTCCTTCCCTTTTGGCCCAGCAGCATGAAATGGAGAAATATAACTTATGCATGTTTCTCTGACATGAAAAGTTTGTGAAGAGCCTGTAAATTATGGTCCAAAAAACCCCACAAATCATAATAGCACTGAGACAGATATATGGCATGCGGTATTTATATGCATGTGTTGCCTTTTTTCTTTAGAAATTTTTAATGTTAGCTGAAATTCAACTAGTAAAGGTACTCTTCCTGTTGGGATGACATCTATTAGTTCAAAAAAGATATGTGATAGCAATACGTAGGATGGCTGTTTCATTGTGTTTTATTATGTCATGCTGTGCATATACATATATATATACATATCAAGCACATAAACATATAAAATATTTCTTCTTCATTCACAAGAAACAGATGCCCAAAAAAATTCTTTTCTTGACTTTTTTCCCTCTGAAAAATATCTAAGAGCAGAGAAGCATGACCAGGAGTTCATCAAATTTGGGATCAATTGGATCTGCAGGAGGAATGAATGCAGGAAAACAAAAGCCTTAAGAACCATTCCTTACAGGAAACATCTAAGTCACAGGCATGAGTGCCCTCACTGAGCTTAGCTGTCATGATGCTGCATGATAGCTTTCAACATAACAAACATTTTTCTGCAAGGCAATTTAGTTGTTTCTGTACAGAAACCAAGCTGCTTTCTGGGTGCAGATTTCATGATGTGTTCTCATCAGGACAAGTAAAGTGGACCAATTCCAAGTGCCTTTTACCAGCATGAAGAAAAACTGCGGACTCAAGAAGGTTAATTTTTTTTTATCAGAAGGTCAGTCCACAAAGCTGATGCTCCGATAATCTAAACACCTTCTGCTGTTAAAAGTAATTCAAGAAGATTTAAATTACAATGATACTATTTGTATCCGTTTCAGCTTTCTATACATCTGCATCACTGCAAGTGGCATATGTGTAATAAATCTAATTCAACCTGTCACACAACTGCTTAACTTCATCTGGGTATTATATCCTGCACATTAAAGGAATGATCCGACTCTCTAAGATTCAAAAGAGAAAATCAGATTCACCTGATTTGCGATCCTTTGTAACACAGTATCCATGGAAGCTTAGAAACGAACCAGAATGGTGTTCAATCTTCAGTCGTGTTTTACTCTGTGCCCAGTTTTTTCTTCGAGTTTTGAGTGATATATGAAAGCCCATAAAATTGCACAGAAGATACACGTAAGTGGTATTCAGGTTTCATTTCTAAATGGGGACTTTGCCCTTCTGTGAATCTGACAAATGGACCTCTCTCTCTGCCAGCCATTTCCTCTGGTAAAGCTTTTAAAAGGGCTTTTACCAATCACTGCTGGCGTTACTAGAAAAAAGAAAAGTTCTGTGCAGCATGAAGGGAAGCACCTGAATGTTTCAGTGGCATCTGCCTGAAGGGATATGTCAAAGAAGAAATGTTCGAACAACAAGATTTATTAAAGTAAATGTCCAATTTCTACCGCAGAAAGCTTGACATCCCTTAACCACAAAGCACCTGGGAATATTCCCTTATTCTCTTTCTCACTCTCTTTTCTAAATCTGGATTTATATGTAGAAGGAATGGATTATGACTGAGGTCTGATATGACATTTATCTTCACAAGTGAGGAGACTAATAAATCATCAATGACATTACCACAAGTGAGTTCTGAGGTCTCCTCACAAGTGAAGATAAATGACATATCAGGCCTCAGCCAGCATATATTACATGAAATGCCTAATAAGTCTCACTCTCAGCATAGCTGGATTTGATGAAGATGACTGAACTTATGTTACAACTCAAATCCACCACCCAGGGAAAAAGAAATTAAATTTACCAGCCAAATAAAATCACCACTGAAACAACCTTAGTACACTTTAGCCTTTTGCCGTGCTACTGCTCTGCAGATCTACAAGTAACAGCGTGGTGGTAAAAATCAACTAAAAATGTCATTATGAGTGTCATTAACTCACTCTGCAGCGCATGAAACATGCCTGACTTTCATGGGTAATATCACATGCTTATAAAGCTCTACATCCATGTTTGTATGGTCATCATGTTCCTCAAATACGTAGAGATAGCTTTTATTTTAGGTATCACAGAGGACTATAACTCTTCACAACAGCTTGTGACCTTCCTTAGGATCATTGGTAGCAGCTTTGTTAAAAAGTTGAGGGTTTTTAGAATTTCTAAATAGTTTAAGGGTGCAATAATCTTTCTAAAATGTGAGAACTACAACTGAGATACGTCAAAAGCATTTCTGAACCAGCAGCAGATTTTTAGGCAAAGTGTATCATAAACTGGGCATACAGGTTAATATTTCCTCTGGTTTTTGAGCAATTGAGGAGGGAGAGACTTCCTGAACTGGACATAGTATCTGATCTATCATGTGGAGGAAGCAGATGTTTAATCTATATTATGGTATTTGAAAATGAAAGTTTAATACTAATCCTGCTTTATTCTGGTGACCCAGCAAAAATTCTGCAGTGTAAAGAAGCTCATTTGAAGCTGAATTTTGTCTTGTGTGGAATTTGCTGGTCTCAGAGCTAGTTTCTGAAAAAAATGAGATTAACACGGTTGTAGGTCCATGAAGAGTAATGTTGCATAAATGTACGTCTCAGGTCTTGTCCAGGTGCACAAATCATCATGCTTAAACCCTTTCTAACACAGCTCTGTCCCATTTACAGATATTAAAATGCCTCCAAGTTTATTCTCAGGTTTTAGTCTAAAGATCTCCTGGGGTAATGCTCCATTTAGAAACAATTTCTCTGCAATAATATTGTATTTTGCATTAATTTAATGTATTTGCAATCAAGTCCCCTCATGGTAGAAGACAGTCTGAGTGGCATAGCAACTAAACAAAACTGTGTTTTTCACATTTCTCACAATGTATTACATTTTGGTCATGTGCAAGAATTAGTGAGAATCCAGGTAAATGTTAATGATTGGCCCGCAAGGATAAGAACAACCCAAATTAAATACAGTCTTATTAGTCTAGAAGTCTTAGGCTTATAAGTCTAGAATTTAGCTTTTTTAAAGGTAATCAGAAGGTAAGTTTAACATAAACATTTCTCCTTTGTTTTCCCAAAGTGGTTGCAAAGACCTTAGTAAATGGAGTAATAAGATGGAAAAAACCAGCATTAGAAAAGATTTACCTGTTTTCATTACTGAAGTTAGGAGACATGAAACTAGCTGTGAAAGAAAGGGGAAACCAGGTTGCTTGTGCACAGTTAAAACTGGCCTGTAAAAGCCTATATGGCTAATGCTAAGTATTAAAAATAAACTAAATTAGTCAATAATAACATTTCTAGAAATTTTTTTTCTTTCAACTTTTTAAAGCATTAAATTGTATTCAGGTTCTGAATTAAAACTTGATCTTTTAAAATAAGTTTGACAGTAAGACATGCCCATGGGAACCAAATCTTTAAAAAACAAGAAATATCAAAAGAATTTTTGCTTAAACATCAACAATGAGTAATATTCAAAATTTCACTGGAAAATTACTAAATTTCTTCAGCTGAGATTTTCTCTGTATGTATAAATATCTGAATTATCGTATATTAGCATACATTACTATTTCTGCTATTGAAAGGGATTTTTTAACTTTCTGTTTCTATTATGAAAACAATGTAGTTGATAAATAGTTCTTAGGATTCCACTGGAAGAATTGTAAGAAAAAGAAGAAAAGGGGGGTATTCTGAAAATTGCAGTTGCAGGAATGACAGAAGAGAGGGCCCTATGGGAATTTCCAGTATTTAAATAGCAATTTACTGCTTTCTGCATCTTCTGGTAAAAGTACATAACACAAACTTTAAAAGTGCTACTAAATCCTTTTCCACCCTTCCTAACTTGTGCGATTGTAGCACCCACAGAATTCACAAAACAAGAAAATAATGACTTTTAAAAAACCCTAAACTTTTCATTAGTTTTCCCGTTGTGTTTAACAAATTCATTAATCGTAGAACCATAGAATATCTTGAGTTGGAAGGGACCCACAAGGATCATCCAGTCCAACTCCTGGAAGAAAAAAGAGATATAACCTTACTTCTGTTTTGCTTTTAATGATTTGAAAACTTGGCTAGAAAAGCAAGACAGAGATCTCTTCTTTTATATGTCTGTAAAGTATATGCATTTCTTTAATTAGAATTATGTTTAACTTCTCTTTCTTGCACATCACGCTATTTTTCGCTCTCTCTCCACTCCATTATTCTTTGTCTCATAGCTTTCTCTTGTGGCACAATGTTTTGATGAACATGTTTTTGTTTAAGCCAAGCTCCAGATAATTACTAAGTAATGTTTACTAAATGGAGAAAAGCAAAACAAACAAACAAACCAACAACAAACAAAACAAACAAAAAAAACCACCACCCAAAAAAACCCCACAAAAATTAAAGAAAACAAAACAACAATTAAAAAAAAAAAAACAAAACACACAAAAGAAATAACCAAACAGAAACCTTTGAGAAAACAGAACTCAAAATAATTTTCTTCAGGATTGTTTATTTGCCACTTCATTCTTTCATCACACATAAAGAACTGCTTTGCTACTGGAAGACTACGGGTGTGGACCAGTGTTTGATTTCACACACAAACACACGCAGAGAGCTCTGAGATTTGAAGTTTTTCATGCATTTTACTGTTTAACAGGAATAACTTCAATTGGAAAGCCATTCTAATGAGTCACCTAGCTAAGCTCAGCACAGCAGAGGGGTTGATTTCATGGCTTATACACATCCCCAGCGCCTGGTGTCTCGTCTAGCACTGAAAAATCCACTGCTGACAACTCTAAAACATGCCTTGGCAGGCTGTCCAACTGCTTGACTACACTCACAGTCAAAGGCTCTTTTTCCCTCCTCCTCCTAAACTTAAGTTTTCATATCCTGAAAGGAAACCGTATGTTTACATGCATTCAATAGGATGATAAAATCTGAGTTAATACCACCAAGCAGTTCCTAACATGAGAACCTGTAAGAAAGATGGAGAGAGACTATTGACAAGGGTATGTAGTGACAGGACAAGGGGGAATGGCTTCAAAGTCAAAGAGAGTAGATTTAGATTGGATATTAGGAAGAAATTCTAGACTGTGAGGGTGGTGAGGTACTGGAACAGATTTCCCAGAGAAGCTGTGCTGCCCCATCCCTGGAAGAGTTCAAGGTCAGGTTGGATGGAGCTCTGAGCTCTGATCACAAAGTGTCCCTGCCCATGACAAGGAGGTTGAAACTAGATGATCTTTAAAGTTCCTTTCCACCCTGGCCATTCTATAATTCTATGATCTTATAAACATATTTTTTTCTTCAAACTAATGACTTGTAATAAATCAACGGAATAATGAAACAGCATACATGTTTTACACCTGTGCTTTTGAGACATATAATTTTAACATTTAGCCAAAAGTTTTGACCAGTGTATTCTCATCATTAAATGGTTCAGCTTTAATTCTCTTTCTTTGGGTTACTTTTAATATGTGGAGAAAATTTTTAAACACTTTGAAAGAAGATCTTTATACAGATCACAACACATTATTTTTCTAGTAATAACCCAAGGTACCTGTGTCTGTGTATCAGGCTAAGCATTAATGTACTCATCACCACGTGGTGATCCTCTACTGCCCAGGCTGATTTTAGTTGAGTGGGCAAGGATTAACAACCACCCCTTGGAAAGGATTGGCTCTTGATGCAGGTACATATTACTTGCCTGAATTTCTTTTTCTTACTGTTTATAAGTGTTTTTAAAATAAATTTTCATGTCAGTGTTTTTTCTTTCAAACCATTGATCTGCTAACTATTGTTTTTCTCAATTGCCTGTCTAGGTTTTAACTTTCCTTATGTTATGTGGCTCTGACATACCTCTCTTTCAAGAAGAATTTCTTAGTAAAACTGCACCAAGGTCACAAAGTTATGCTGCAACAAACCAAACCCTGTATAACAGGCACCTCAGTCCCTGAGCTGAAGGTTATGGAGTTTGTCAGCCTTTTAAAGCAGATTGTTTCAGCCTAACTCATTCTCTTACATTTACCATATGTAAAGAATAGCATGTCAGCACTTGTCATACCATGTACTGTCCCCATTATAATAAACGTCACAACTCATGACTAACTTTTGTCTAGTGATTTCTCCTCTGTGACCCAGTCACATGATGCTTCTCTCTTTTGATATGAAACGTATCACTGTGAGTCTAACTTTTATTTCACCAGATTATTGTTGCATCCACTGCCTGCAGGTCATACCCCATAACTGGGAAAAGATCAGGCCTCCTCAGTCCTTAGAACAAATTAGATGTTAAATTTGAACGTAGAAGAAATTCAGGAAGAAAGCAGATCTTTTCAAAGACTCATGGCAATTAAGCCATGAGCAGGGAAGTTACCCACTAATTGTGGCTGGA
This sequence comes from Chiroxiphia lanceolata, assembly GCF_009829145.1. NCBI lineage: Eukaryota > Metazoa > Chordata > Aves > Passeriformes > Pipridae > Chiroxiphia > Chiroxiphia lanceolata. The sequence goes on along the minus strand of NC_045638.1, from coordinate 106,783,134 downwards.
AGGAAAGGTAGAGACATTTTTACAGCTAACCCATTCAACTCCACTTGTGGTTAAGTGCTCAATTGAATTTCTTATTAACACAGTTTCTAGAAAACAATTAATCATCATCAAAAGTAACTTTATTGTCTACAACAACTTAAATCCAATGCTCTTCCCTGCCTCTGAAACAAAATATCCAATTGCTCTTACAAACTCTGTATTTCTCGCAAGCTTCCTTATACTCTTAAAAAAATCCTACTCAGCATTTGAAATGTGGTCCCTTTAGAAATAAAAACATCTTGGTGTTTGCAAACAAATGCAGATTTATTTAATATCATTGCTACATAGCTGTTAATATTTGGTAATTTCCTTTAAAAGATCATGTTTTCATTTGCTTGTAGTTTTGGGAAACTTCTCCCCAGACACATACCTTTTCTTTTACTGAATCTCATGCTCACACAAGTGTATCAGAAAATTTCACACAGAAATGTTTAGCAATTTCATAGAAAAGAAGAACATGCTGTTTATCCTGTCCATACCTTCTGCAGCAGCTATACCTCCCACATTTCTTAAATTTGGCACAGTAATTCCCAGGTTGTCAAGAATCCCACTTGAGCATTTGACCTGTGTTTCAACATTTCTTGTTTCTGCCCCATTGCTGAGCACCTTGCAGACCTATCCCCATAAGTTTCACACCTTGTCCTCAGAGCACATCACACACAGAGACATATTAGAACCAGGAGCTGGTGAGGTCAGAGAGAGGGAGGGGGAGAAACTGGGAAGTTGGCTGGGACAGAGAACATCGGCTGAACTCCAACGTTAATCTTTTCCTTTATCTGTAGTCCTCTGGCCTTTTTAGTTACACAAAGAGTACCTGGAGATAATTCCAACATTTCTAAATATACTTTAGTACTAAATTATGATGAAAATCACAGCCTCACTATTGTGTGGAGTGGAATATTCAGAAGTATTTAGACTCAGAAAGTTATCCATAAGATGGAAATGTAATGCAAACTAATAGCATCCTGTATTCATCTGAGTATATGCAAGTCATGCAGGAACAAAGTAAAACATTTTAATATTGCTGGAACAGCATTTTCAACTGAAAATTGTTGTCTCTTTAATATGTCCCTATATAGGGGATTAAAATCTTCTTTTTACAAACAGTTCTCAAGTCTGCTGCCTTCAGCCTATTGTACTTAACACAGCCTTTGGCTTCTTTCACTCAGGTTGTAAAGTCCTTCCTCCAGCAGAATTTCCTATTCATATGCCAGAAGGCTTTTTGCCAGCTGGATGTTAACAGAGTACACAGAAAGGAACCAGCCAATTCCTTACAATATTTGCTCTAATCTTTATTCTCTCTTTCACATTATTTTTCTTCCTTCTGTTCTCTGCCTCCACGGAATTCTAAATCTTCATACAGGTCTCAGTGTGTTGGTAATGTGGAGTTATTATAAAGTATAAAATCCCCTTTTCCCTAGCCTTCCTTTCTGAAAGAAAAGACTGACTTTAAAATTTAAAAAAATTCAACCTAAAACCTGACCCCAAAAAACCAAACAAAACCAACCTTAAACCAACAAACACACTGAACTAGAGTTTAGAGTTTTCTATTTTGTTAGTCTGGATACATTTTTTCCTCAAACTTTGTTTTCAGAGTTTTTAATTTAATTTAAAATTATTAGCAGTACCTGGAGAGTTCAGAAATTGCATCTTCTCTCTTTACTCTCACTTCTTGAATCAAGTTGTGAAGAACTGTAGCCTGGGGGGATAAACAACAGCATTGAACACTTTAAATCATGAAAATATATAAAAGCTCACAAAATTGAGCTGTGTGCCATGTTTCATTTTCTGAAAATGTCTATTTCTGTTGCTGTTGTCATCATCAAATATTTAGCACTTAGGTAATGTCTTGCAAGCATTAGGAAAATAATATTAGGAAAATCTCATATTAGCATATTTTACATATTAGGAGTGGTTCAGAAAAAGAAAATTGGCTGAACATGATCCAGCACATGCACAGGTGGGCTAGAAGGCCAATGGCATCCTGGCCTGTATCAGCAATGGTGTGACCAGCAGGACCAGGGCAGTGACTCTCCCCCTGTACTTGGCACACCTTGAATCCTGTGTCTAGTTTTGGGCCCCTCACTGCAAGAAGGATATTGAGGTGCTGGAGCAAGTCCAGAGAAGGGCAATGGAGCTGGGGAAGGGTCTGGAGCAAAAGTTTGATGAGGAGCTGCTGAGGGAGCTGGAGGGGCTCAGCCTGGAGAAAAGGAGGCTCAGGGGAGACCTTATCACTCTCTACAACTGCCTGAAATGAGTTTGTAGCCAGATGGGGGTTGGGCCCTTCTCCCAGGTAACAAGTGACAGGATGAGAAAACGACCTTAAGTTGCACCAGGGGACGTTAAGATTTCACATTAGGAAAAAATTCTTAGCACTGGAACACTGCCCAGGGAAGTGATGGAGTTAAATCACTGCCCTGGAGTGATTTAACAGACATGCAAATGTGGTACTGAGGTATGGTTTAGTGATGGACTTAGCAGTGCTGTGTGAATGGTTGGACTTGATCTTTAAGGTCTTTTTCAACCTAAATGTTTCTACAATTCTATGATTCTAAGAGCTAACCATTTATGAGGGCTGCAGCTGGGACCAGCAGTGCAGGTGCAATTAGAAGAGGAGTTACTTGGTGTCTTATTTAGCCTCAGTGTGCTGCTTGGAGGGATGCAGGACTTCTCACACATCTGTCTCCAACCCTGGTGCTGTAAATTCAACACCAGGCACATCTATCCACTAGTCCATAACAAGTGCCTCAGACATGCACAGGGAAGGGTAGATTTACCACACATAACCAACCCATAGAGCCCGGTCTCTCCACACCTGTGATAGAGGCTGCTTCTGAACACACAGTAAATCTGTCCTCTTGCTCTTCCACACACAAAATAGGGCTTCTTACCTGTGATGTCCTCCAGTAACACTGGTACAAAGTAATAATTCTTTGAGGCTAGAACTTACAGCCTGCAATGGTAAAAACACCTATAGCACAAGCACCTTTTTCAAATGAACTCAACTGGGTCCACTTGAAAGTTTAATCCCAGTACCTGTTGGTCTTCCAGCAGGATATGAGTTTGAGGAGTTTGATAGAGCACTGGATTTGTGGCAGAAAGAGATCAGTACTTTTAGAGGGAAGAAATTTATGTATCTGTGGGGAAACAAAGGTGGAGAGAAAGAAGGTAGTGAATATAATCCTGAGGGACTGCATAGATAAGGGCTGCAAGATTTTTATAAAGTTCTGTTGTTGTTTCTTTTTCATTTATTAATAAAATATTGTTACAAAAATGTAAGACTTACCAATATCTCTGAGATTTTTTTAGCTTTGAGAAAGATATAACTGGTAGCATATAACTGCTGTAAGTAGCTTCTCGTGCCTTTTGTTGAACTCTGGATAAGGCAGGAAAAAAATTGTGGGGTTTTTTGATTTGCTTTTAGAATTGTGAGTGTCAATGTTTTATGATGCAGAAGCTATTCTGCATGACTTATTTAAAGTTATGAGAGAAGTCCTTGTCAGTTTTAGTTTTTCATATTAAGTACTGCTCCTCTCATGTTGTTTTATCTGCCTACCCTTCAGGAAAAAGAAAGAGGGTATAAAAATGAAAAACTACTACTCAAAATCTCCAGAACAATAATGTTGTTCTGTTTCATTTACATTTGAGTTCTTGATTATTTTTAAGTGTGAAGTCCATTAAAAGTGTGAGATCAGACTATTTTTTTTTCTTCTGTTATGCTCTAAACAGTAATTCTCTGTCCTTGTCTTTTCCTTTTTTTCAAGGCACCCTCTCAGGCCTCCAGATTCTAGTCATTGTAAGATATGAAATCATTAGAGCAGCTCCATTCATAACAGAAACTTTTGAAATATCTGAATTTAATCTTATATAGACTATAAATAATTAGATAGACAGATTGAGAGTGGGAAAGGAAGGTAATGAGAGAAGGCTTAGAAAGATGCATTTGCTGAAGCTGTTCACAAATGGTCATTAGTCTAAACAGTCCCATCTGGCAGAGATTTGTAGGTACTGCAGGAGAGGTAGGTTTTAAGGAAGGATTTAAAAGAGGATAAAGTGATATGATCTCCAGGATTAGCGGTGACAGATGAAATAAGTGAGGATTAAAAGTGGAAGCAAAGTTTTTAAGTACTCTGTACCTTTAAGTCCAAGACTTAGACCGCGAGTTAACTAATTTGTCTTCTTTAGTAGTTTGGAAGTTTTTACATATACAGTAGGCTGGAGGTGTATGGTGGTGGTCTGGAGATATATGTGGATACTTTATTTGTATAACAGTTTCCTGTTTAGGTGAAAAATCAAATATTTGAACCTTAACAGTACAAGTTCAAGGCATGTACTTGCCAGGCAAGCTGTTATCTCTATGTAGGTGATGGGGGTGTTGCAAATGAGTGGTTTAGGTCACTTAAAGAATCATCATCAATGATATTGGCAAAGGCAGGTTTCGATATAAATTGTGAAAGTGTGACAAAGAACAAGTCTTGTTGTTTTACTTGTTGCATACATGAAGCATACAAAGGAAAACTAGCTTAAAATCATTTTAGAGTTATGTGAATGGAGAATGGGGGTGCACAGGATGAGGGCACACTATTGCATTGAGTCATGAGGTTCAGAATAGATCCCCCCTTGCTTTCTAAACTCTTTGACAGAGCCTAGGTCCATCTGGATCCAATCTTAGTCTCGGATCTGGTCAACGGTGTATGACTAAAGGACTTATGCAGCACTTAATTGTTTATGAACTGAATGTTTAGAAAGTGATTCAATAGGATTTGCTACACTTAAGTAACTGTTGTAATTGCAGATTTGAAACAGCAACATTCATGCTATACTTGTTAGGAAGTATAGGGTCAATTCACACACACAGATATTTATATAAATGTATGAAGGTATCCATCAGCTCTCCTCAACTTCAGTTCAATACTCATGTTGAATGCCTTTGTGTTTTTCAAAGGCCAAGGGATTGAGCCTTGAGGAGTGAGGGGTGTTGGCACAAGCTTTTGGTGATGACCCTCCAAGTACTGCAAACTTGAGAATTGATGAGCTTTGAGAAGTGTCCCACTCAGAGGGAGATGTTGACACAGCCTGCTACTCTCTGGAGAGCTTGAAGGGCCTCACTTAAGACCACTGTTTATAGGGTTGCAAAGTCATTGGCTTTATTCATTAGTCCATTTTCATCCAGGCCATAATCCAAGTTGGTAACCACTGCAGTTTTTCAATAGCTTGTTAACAATCGTACTGCTACACTTCGGCTATGATTCATGTAAGTGATGTTCTAAGACTGTCAGAAGGTTACTGATTATCTCTTGTCAGACAACAGGTGTCCCTGGTGTGGACAGTGCTGCTGAGCCATGCAAAGTATGGTCAAGGGGCCCTCTACTACCCAACTGGTCCAGTTCACTACCTTCATCAACTCTGTAAGAGCTCATTTCTTGTTGGCTGGTGCATTTATCTGTTAAACTGTTATCGTATCAGGAATTTTGACAAAGGAATATTTCAACAGTGCTTTGGTCGCTCTTGGGTTTTTTTTCCTTTCACTTGTTGTAATTTAACCCCAGCTGGCAACCAGGCCCCACCCAGCCACTGGCTCACATCCCACTGTGGGATGGGGAAGAGAATCACAAGGGCAAAAAGTGAGAAGATTTGTGGGTTGAGATAGAGGCAATTTGATAGGGAAAGGAAAAACTGTACATGAAAGCAAACCAAACCAAGGAATTCACTCACCAATTCCCATGGGCAGGCAGGTGTTGAGCCATCCCCAGGAGAGCAGGGTTCCATCACGTGTAACAGTGAGTTGGGGAGAAAAATGTCATCGCTCTGAGTGTCCCTCTTTCACCCTTCTTTTTTCTCAAGCTTTATATGCTGAGCCTGACTCCATATGGTATGGAATATCTCTTTGATCAGCTGGGGTCAGTTGTCCTGGTTGTGTTCTCTCTCAACTCCTTGTGCACCCACAGCCCACTAGCTGGTGGGACAGTCTGAGAAGCAGAAAAGGCCTTGACTCTGTGTAAGCCCTGCTCAGCAATAATAAAAAACACTGTTTCCAGCACAGATTCAACAAGCAGCCCCCTACTAGATAATATGATGAAAATTAATTCTATCCCAGCCCAAACCAGCATGAAACTCAATTTTTCACTCTCTTCTTTGGAGTTGTAATGAATTAATCATCTAGAAGTTGGATCTGAAGAAAAATATTTATGTCACAGAAATGTCAGAAAATTCTCTCTAAGATGGTTCTGTCTAAAACCCCATATGTCTGGATACTGGTCTAGTAGATGGCTGTCTTTGTGGTCTATTTCAAAATATCTCCTATTCATGTATAAAAATTAAAAGTGGGGTATAGGGTTGGATTTTTTTTGTCCTTTACCCTCCTCTCTTGTTGAGAACACAGCTCTTGCAGTCCTTTGCTAAGTGTCTTGTAGAGTTTAGTTTTCTCCAGAACTTGTTGCAGAACACTGCTTTTGGGAGTAGCTTCTGCAGAAGTAGATTTTTGGATTAAAAAAAAAGTGCAATAAAAGCATTCTTCAAAATAGACTACAGAACTGAAAGGTGTGCTTTAGGTAAGTGATACCATTAAAAATCCAGCATGCTAAGGAGATTTTTGAAAAGTGCTTAAGGGGAAAACGTCTGCAATGAAAACCTGGATAATCCAAAAATATTCGGCTTTTTCTCTTTGTATGTATGAACTGCAATAATTAGTTTGCTTTGGGCAACTTGAATGCAGAAGAAGAGGAAACTGCGTAATCAGAGCTGCTGGAAGTGCTCTCAGGGAGGGGTGGGTGGATAAGGTGTCAAGAGAGCTATTTTTAAAAGAAAACTGAGGTTTTCTAATGGTGGAGGCCTGCCTGCCACCACCCTGTTCACTGCTGTTCCCTCCAGTTTCCATTTTTACTTGTTTTGTGTTTTATCTCTGATGTTACTCTTATGCAGTTCTGCTATCTCCCCCTTCAAACATCCTTCTTGCAAGAAATTTCTGCAATGATTGTGTAATTATGACCACAAAATACAGGTTAAATGCTAGGGAAAGAAAGGGTAAAGTATACCTGAAACCTAGTTGAAATAAAGGAGATGACATCGTGAGTCTCTGACAATGCACAAAATGTTTCCATTTAGGAATTGCAAACCATTCTCTGTATTCTAATCAAAGAAACTGCACTTTGCAGACTGTGTACAACAGCTTTTGAAATTCTGTATCTTTCCAGTGAGTTTTGTGTGAATTGTGCCTGCTTAATCCAGGCAAAATAAATGTTAGTACCTTTTCTTGTATGTGCTACTGAGCAAATGTTGTACTTACCGTGCTATGTAACACACGTGTGGGCAAATATGTGTACAGGTGTGGGTGTGTTTAAATGTCCATTAAATAGCATGTTAAACTAAGTTGTGCTTTTGCTGTTTGGAGAGCCAAGATTTGGTTATTAATGGGCCTTGACACTCACAGAAGCAGTTTGGAAGAGTTTCTCTAACTGGGATCATAGAATAGCCTGGAATGGAAGGGACTTCAAAAGATGATCTGGACCAATTTTCTGTGGGAAAGGAGGCCTGTATTAAACTATCCTGTAGTTTAACTATCTTGAAAACATACAGTGATGAGACTCTACCGGATCCCAGGGAAAGGTGTTCCAGAATGTTCTGCCTGTAAAAATAAACAAGTAAATTTGTTTTCTATACTGAGATGAAACCTCTCCTGGTGCAACTTGTACCTGTTGTCTCTTGTCTTCTCCACATGGCTCCTTGCAAAGAGAGAGCCTTTGTCCTTCTCGTAGCTACCTTTTAAGGACTGGAATGCTGTGATGAGGTCCTGCCTGAGTTTTTTTCTCTTCCGAGGAGAAAAGATTCAACTCTTGCAGCTTTTACTCACAGGACAGGTTCTTCTAGTCCTTTGAGCATTAAAAGGATGTTTGGAGGGAATGAGATTATTGATTACTCTCAATATTACTACTCTTAAAAAGCTTTATATACATATTCCTGTTTAAAAAAGGACAGCATGCAAATGCCTTGGCTAAGGTTTCCTGCACGATAGTTGAAGTTCAGTAAACTCTGACACATTTTCTTGAAAGGTTCTTTATATTTAAATGTACTCTGCACCTCTGAGCTCTTAACACTACAAAATCATGGCATGTCCCAACATCTCATAAATCTCAATTACACTGATATTCCAATACATTAAAATAAAAAGAGGGATAAAACCCCTACTTCTCTAATCTTTATGCTCTGGGTGAGTTCTAAAAACAAACAAACAAACAAAAATACTTCTAATGTTTTTTTTTCAACTCTTCTTTGTTAAGCTGTAAAACTATCATTTCCATTTTCATTCAGTTTAACACTAAGAAGGGAACAGGGGAGAAAATGCCACAGCTCACACTGAACCCCAGCAGGGTCAGCTGCACTGAAGGCAATGGTTAGCCTTAGACTTTCACACCTATAAACTGTGAGCAATATTGACAATGCTAGGCGCCAGATGTTTTGGGGTTTGCTTTCTGTAAACATAGTTATAGTGTTATGGACTCCATATCCATGTGTGGGGATGTTTTTTTTGGTGTTGAAGTGGTGTGCTTTGACTCCTGGAGTACAGAGATGCAGATAAGCAGCATTCTTGCTGGCATAAGGAGCTGTTCCTGCTCCCACACTGAATCTCCTTAGGCAGGGAAGAAAGTTTTAAAAGTCTGTAGGGGCATCTGGAGAGAGTGGAGGAGATGGAGCAATTTCAGCTTGGAGAAAGAGAAAAGCCCTTTGGTGGCTGAGGAGAGACCTTCTCACTCTCTAAAACTATCTGACAGGAGGTTGGAGCCAGGTGGGGGTCAGTCTCTGCTCCCATGTGACAAGTGAGAGGATTAGAGGAAATGGCCTCAAGTTGCACCAGTGGAGGTTTAAATCTGATATTAAGAAAAATGGTTTCATGGAAAGGGTTGTAAAGCATTAGAACAGAATGTTCAGGGAAGCTAAGGAGTCACCATCCCTAGAAGTGTTCAAAAAATATGTGGATATGGCACCTGAGGACGTGGTGGTGGTGCTATGGTATGGTTGGACTTGATCTTAAAGGTCTTTTCCTACCTTAATTATTCTTTGATTCTATATTTGAAACATAATTCCAAATTCTCCTCTGCAACAAGGAAAGTATGATTTCAGTTTTGAAAAGGAAGAATAATAGTCTTATCTTTTGGACATTGGACTTTAAGCAAAAGTGCAAATATCCACAAACCATCAAAATAATGGCTGTTGGAGATCATTCCGAGTGGTATATCTGGTTTGTGGGTTCTTTTGTTTTCTTTTTTGTTTGTTTGTTTCTTTGTTTCTTTTTGGATTTTTTTCTGTTAGTTTGGTATTTCTTTTAAAAAAAGAAATCCAACTTCTGAAGTAAATAGTAGGTTTACTTGACAATCATTGAAGGAATAATTTTTATTTACAGATTCAGTGCTAAAATATATACAGAAATTCATGTATTAGAGAATATAGTATTAAGTCAAAGTACTTGTGTATTGCAAGCCTCAAAGATCATGGTGAAATAAAATCCAAAAGAACTTAGAAATTTACTGGGAGTTCAGGCTTACTTTTAGACTCTGGAACTTGTACACTTGATGTTGTCAACCTTGTTTATACATGATATGTTTGAAATTTCTTCTTTTGAAAAGGGGATTTCTGAGTTATTTAAGTGATAGCAGAAACTTTTGCTATAAGAAATATCAAATGAGCACTGATTCCATTACAGATTGTATAAACACTGGAGATGTAGTACAAGATGCAATCAGAAAAGTTAGAATTTCAATCTTGAAGACTTGGTTTGCATTAACAGAGTATTGTTGTAACTTTGTAGAATCTTCTATTTCATCTGTATGGTGTCTTATTTCTTTTAAATGTCATCTTAAGTACTGAATGTGTATTAAGAAGAAAAATTTTGAAGAGTGGCTCTTTATGTGAAAAGAATTACCAGGGTGAAGTCTTGTCAGATGGACAAGAGCCTCTCAAGCTCCCGACCATCACCAGCCTTTAAGCTTCAAGCATCAATAACGATCCTGTCATCCTAAACAGCCTTAATTTTCTAGCCTGGTTTCCTTGAGAAAAGAAGTCTTTCTGGCTGCAAATCAGTATTGGGTTACTTTTTACTGAGTTAGCAAATTCCAGACAGGACTCCGTGGCTCTTCTCTAAGTTTCCTGACAAGAGGTGAACAGATGTTAGAAAGAGTACCTGCTTAGCACTGTTAAGGTGGAGACAGTTATGACCTGAAGCTTATGTTTTGCTAAATATTGTGGAATACAAACTAAACTTCAGCTTTGTGATTTTTTTTTTTTTTGCCCAGTTTCATCTCTTACTAGAATTTATCAAGCAAAGCTTTTGGGTTCAGGGTTTTGGTTTTGGTTTGGTGGTGGGTTTTTTTTGGGGGGAAGGGATAGAGGGTGGTGGATTTTTGTTTGTTTGTTTGTTTGGGGTTTTTTTTGTTGTGTGTGGTTGGTTTTTTTTTCCAGAAGCACTTGTAAAAAGCAAAGTAGCAAACTCACCCTATTCTGGAAGAGAAGTGCTGAACAGATTTTCCCACTTTGCTTTCCTCTGGTAAACTGTGCAAAATAATATGGACCATTATGCTCAGTGTCAGGAGTGGTGTGTGGTGTTTTATGCAGTCCTACTCTTCCAGTTGCCCCATCTCTGGATACTGTTGTAACATACACCACCACTCCAGCTTCCTTTTAAGGAAATCAAATCACATCAGGAAAGGTGGACATCTAGATTTAGTGTTGCATGTTTGGTTTGGAAGAGCATTCAAGGTTTGTTACCTGTATTTTAATACAAGCAGAGTCAAAATGTGCCTGCCATATTGATAGTTATGTGACATTATAGTTTCCTTTTTGAGGTAAATAACCCAGATATCTGAATAATAGATGCCTGCTCCAAATTGTCCTAAATTTCTCTTAGATCTCCTCTACAGTCAACGAGGGAAGATAATCAACTCAAGACACAGGAGGAACCTAGGAAACCTGCTTCAAGTAAATCATTTGCTCTAACTATCCAATTAACTTTGACAGCTAATTTTAGGAGATTTAAGCCTCTTCCTGCTTGTCTGACAATCTTACTGAAGGTTTAGCAGGTATTTTATAAACCTCTGGAAATCTAGTTGAAGAAAAACCTGACAGTCTGTGCAAGCCTTTCAAGGGGACTGCTATAAAGGAGTATATCTGAACTGTGCGGGACTTGAAGGCTGTCTCTGCATTGCATAATTGATAATCATAGCACTACCCTGGATTGTCTTTGAGCTGCATGGCTGGGGTGGTGCTCTGAAAGTTGATGAGGGGAGAAGCTGGCTTTTTGTTCTCTCAGTTTACTGCTTTGCTCATTATCAATCTCCAGCTTCTTTGAAAAGAGGTGACACAAGTACATAGAGTTCATTTGCAATGACTGTCATAGTGGGTAAAGCAGTGTTTGCTATCTAGTTGTTCTGTTGTCACCAGAAGGGTGCTCTAGTGCATGTTTGTACTGTTTGTACAGTGAAATACTGGAGTTACCACAGGGAGGAAAGATACACATGTCACTTCTTTGTGGCATATAAGCATAGAATGGTTTGGGTTGGAAGGGACCTTAAAGATCAGGTAGTTCTGACCTCCCTGCACTAGATCAGATTGCTCAGAGCTCCATCCAATCTGGCCTTGAAGAATTGCAAGGATGGGGCATCCACAGCTTCTCTGAGAAACCTATACCAGTGCCTCACTACCCTCACAGGGAAGAATTTCTTCCTAATACCTAATCTAAACCTACTCTCTTTTAGTATGAACCCATTTCCACTTGTCCTGTCACTACATACCCTTGTAAATAGTCTCTCTCCTTCTTTCTTCAAAGTTCTCTTCAGGCTGCAATTAGGTCACTCTGAAACCTTCTCTTCTCCAGGCATACAGCTGTTCCAATACTTCCTAAGTTCATTTTTCCTTGACAAATCAAAAACTTAAAACAGGTTTGAATTCTACCATATCCTTTCCCATCTCTGGATGGGAACACCAGCATGTCTAGTAGGGTTAATAGAAGTGAGCATACTTCAATACTCACTGTGTGAGCATCATGGGTTTTACTCTCTTCAGAGGCAGCTTAATTCTTATTCTACTCATAGGATCTAAAGCTGGAAACAATGCCAAGCCAAAGAACATTTCTGACTTCAGGGACTTGTCATGCAAGGCATTAGGGTTATATAGGAGCACTGTGCTTCTGAGAGTTTTCTGCTTTGAAATGTTCTGTCCTTGGCTCCACATAAGGACTCATTCTGGATCTGAATTGTTCCTTCCATCTTTTTCTAAGGCTCCTTAAGGGAAGGTGGGAAGTGTATCTATGTACTTTGTCATTACAGTGTAGTTCATTGCTTTTTTCACAGAGGCAAAGACAGAGATGAAGAAAGCCGCAGCATCCTTGTGTATTCTGAAAACCTGCTGTTTTATGTGTAGGTGGAATGGCAGGTGATCCCTTGAAAGCAACATCTTTCTGTGCTCTGTTGTTGATCTCGTATTTTATGTAGTGGAGGAAAGAAAAAAAACAAAACAAACCAGTGGCTAACAAGTATAGATGTGCAGTCTGAGGTAGGGACCTGCAGTGCTTCATCCTCAATTCTGCATTCCCACAGCAGTTGGCTACCATCAACAGATGCTTTTCACCAGAGTGCAGCTTCCTGTTGGGTTGGGAAGGGGATAGTTGACAGAGGTGAGTGTGGAGATCTGAGGAGAAATTAAGAAAAGCCATGCCTCTGCTAAAGAAAGGAGAGGGAATAAAATAGGAAATGCCTCCCTTTAGCCACACATGGAAGAAAGTTCAAAGACCTCAAGACAGGTCCAAGAGTGACAATTCTTGACAAAAAGCAATTAACTATGATGTTAAGATTTGTGATAAGGATAGTCCAACCTCTGTAAATATTAATAATCCTTACACATATGAATGATATCTATGGTCATCTGAATAATATCAGCAGGGATTCTGGATGAGGCATTAAAAACAAGTATCTAACTTGAGAGAAAAGTTATATATTTGCAGCAACAGTGCACCAGTGTTAGCAGCAGTACTTGCATGTGGGATTTTTTATTACTGCAGTTTTAATATTTTGGGTTTTAAATTGGCAACATTCTCCTCGTTACCTGCTCCAAGGCCTGCATATCATTACCCCTTCCCACTATGTCAGTTCTAAGAAAGAATTTTTTATTTCCAGAATAAAGAGTGAAAGGAACAGGAATAGCCTGCACACTCACCAGCAACCTAATATTTAGTACAGAAGTAAGTGGTGGAAACAATAAAAGACCTGTAGGAGTAAAACTACATAAAAGGACCTCAAATTTACCTCAAAGCACACTTCACTGGAGAGTGGATTTTCAGAAGAATATAAAATTAGCCTGTACAGTTGGCTTCTGGAGAAGACTGCTTAGCTGCAGAGCTCAATTCTAATGCACAGTAGAGAGGAGGGGAAGAGGACAAAGATCTCAAGCAGAGGGCCAGAAGAAGGATAAGCTGATGAGAGAATATTGCTTTGAAGAAGTAGGTTAGCAAAAGGACATTGTCAACCTTTCCGTATGCTACAATTTTGCCGCATTTCACACCCTGCATGCAGATTGTGCTAAAGCCCTTACAGAAATAGAAGTATGCAGCATGTCCTGTATCCTGCACCCTCACTCTTCTGAGGGAAGAGTGACTTGGGGTCATAGTCCTTGCTGACATCAGCAGGTTTAGCTTGCCTGGAGTCAGTGGAGCTGAACACCCACTCCTGGCAGCAGTAGTTTGTCCTTGTAGATTTATTCTTATTTTTCATAGCAGAACAACAACAATTAACAGTGTTACTATGTACAATATATATATTTGATAAAGGTGATAATACTGCATGCAACATTTTGGATACATTATCCACTTATCTCTGCATGTAGATTATGTTTATCACCTGAGATGGAATAATATATTTAAGACAAAGAAAATTACTTTTTTTTTCCTCTCAGAAAATAATTTTCCAAATGCTCTGGAAAAAAGAGGCTTGTTTTCCTTCTGGGTAGAATAAACTTCTTTCTTTTTTTTTTTTCTGAATGAATAATTTTCATCTTCCTGTTACTGTGATTTCAGCTCTGCAGAAGCACGACTCCTGTGGATGGTAACAGGGATTATCTAGTGATTATTGCAAAGAGGTGCATGCATAGAATATTTCAATACTATTATGTCAAGTGCTGCAGAAGCACAGCTTCTTGCCTTATTATTTTCCTCCTTCCTTTCCTTTCTTGCTTCCAAGCTGTTGTCTGCATTGGGCTTCCTGTTTCTAGGGTAGGTTGGGGAGTGTGGAACAGCCACAGAGAATAAAATTCTAAAGTAGCTATGAGATACTCATTCCAAAAATGATAAATACACAATGTGTTCTGTTTATAAAAAATCCTCTTCAACTTTTTTGAGTTGTGCTGGGCAAGCCAAGAAAATTCTGAGCAGTATGCCTTGATTTCAGATCAGGTAAGCTAACTGAAACAATTAATTCACATCTGCATCACAGTAAGGTCTGGCAGGCAGAGATAGGCAATTGATTTAGAGTTGGAAAAAGAGGCTGCAGCTCCCGTGCCATGCTGCCAAGTCTCAGATTAAGTCATAGCTCCTTCTACCAATTTAACTTCTGGGAAGGTGAAGGGAAGGATTTGTTCTGTCCCACCTGACTGTAACATGCGAAGGATGTCTCGGTCTGCGTGAGCCACGCTGGGTTCCTGTTATGGTCAGTGAACAGGCCTTCAAGGTGAGGCTCATCTTGGTCTATATTAGCATTTTCTTCTGACATTATGTGAGTCATGCCCCTGATAATCCTGTTTCTCTTTCCCAGTTATGCACCCTGTATGACTACATCACGGTCTCTCTGTGTGAGTTAAGGTATTGTCAGCCGGATGATTCCTCACCTGTCATGGTCTAACGGAGCATCAGGAACTGTAACTTGCCTGATATTTAACAGCATGTCGAAGCTGGAGCAAAGGTTGATACTGCTTAGGTTAGGGTGTTTCTTGTATGCAACTTATGGTGGATAAAACCCACAATGACAGGAGCATGGGTGACTTCAGCTCTTCTTGCATGCTGTTTGTCTGATGCTGGAATAGTGGTTTCTATGTGCCACTGTAAATCAAATTTTTTTGCTGTCACGTAATAGTCCTAGGCTGATAAAGAGAAGACTTCACTTAAAAACTCAAAAACACAAACAACAAAACAAAAAGCCCAATCAAAAGCACCAAGCTGTAGTCCTTCCTGAATCAGCAGCAAAGTCCAGAAATTACCAGAGCAGATATAATAAATTAGATTTTTAATTATTTTGATGGAATTGTAAGTGTCCTTAACAGGTAACACCATTGATTTGCACATGTATGGTAAATACTAGCATTTGTAAATTCAACTTCCATAAATACGAGCAAAATATTTGACTATCTAGATGAAATGTGTTTCAGGTTTGTTTCAATCTTTTTAATGAATCCATTTGAGGGAGTGAAGGGATCATCCCCTTAAGCTTTAACACAAGTTATTCTGGAATGGTGTATTCTGTATTAGAACTATCTGAAAAAAGTAAATATTGGGTTCAAGTATCTGTATGAAAGTGGAAAAACTTGTCAAGTGTTCTTTGGGAACTTTTTTCCAAGTTATGTAAATCAGAGTTAAGACTTATTTACTTCAGTAGGTCATTTGCATATCATCATCATTATTGCTTTGGAGGTGGAAGGGGGATATAGTGTTAATGACATTCTCAGCTTGTCATAAATTGAGAAGAGTTGGTAGTGGCAACTGAGATGATGATAAAAAAGAAGCTCACGGAATGCAAGCCAAGCAACCTAGATGTAAACTGGAATGTAAAAAGGAGGCAAGAGATGAAAAATGTCCTCTAATAGAGATGCAGACTGGTCGTGGACAGTAAAGCTTGATGAATTCTGAAAGTACTAATTCTTAAATAATTATCCCCTAAGGAAATGTCAGCACTTGCAACTGGTTAACTGTTTGGATGGTTCAAACACTCAACAGGTTAGAAACACATTTGTCTTATGCTGTAGCCACAGAAAATGGACTTAAGCCTCAATATGGAACAGAAGTAGTCTATCATGTTAGAGCTCAGATGTACTAGGCACTGTAATACCTACCAATTAATGGAAGAGATGTGGGTAGAAGTGATGAAAAGTCCTTGTAGAGTTCGGGGAATTTCTCAACAGAGACTGAGTAGTAAGACTCAATCCAGTCAGTCCCTGGAGATCAGTAGCTCCCAACAATTTACTGAGAAACAACACAACAGTTTCCACCTTCCCAAAGAGACTGCTGTGGTTCACTGTCCATGTTGTAATTAGGAAAGGGAATCAGCCTTAGCTGATAAAGAAGCAAAAGATGGATCTTGCCAACTCTTTGCAAAGATTTGGCAGTTGCTTTAGACAAGAGCTCGTGGTCCAATGTCGACCACCTAAGAAAACTATAAGCTATATAAATCAAATGACAAATGAAGAACAGTGGAGAAAATGGGAAACAGTAGAAGATGGAGACAATATGGAAAATGGGTGGAAAAGCTGTCTTACTGCAAAAAATGACTGTAACCAAAGAGTTCCATGGTAAAGCTCATGGAGGAATGGAAACAGTGGCTAATAATGTACAGCAAGTATGAGTGACACTGCGTGTCTATGTAGCCACTAAAAAATTACTGATATCTGTCCTACCTTTCAGAAATTCTCAAATATAAGACCTATGGCTGAATTGGAAAGTCAACCTTTTTAGCAATTAAAAAAAAAAGATTGCAGACCCTTGTGACCCTCAAGCATTTGGGCAGGTAGAAAGGATGAATTGAACTATTAGTGAGACAATAGTTAAATCTGCACACATGCAGGGTTAAAATGTCCAGAAGCATTAAATTTAACTTTGTGGGACACTTGAAATGCCCCAAGTGTCAATAGTTCCTTAGAACTATTGCCTGCTGAAGTCCTTACTGGGATACATTTCCCTATACTGGGGACTTATATCGCAGCCCAAACCAGCTTCTTGAATCCGGACGAGCATTTGACACACTTTGTTCTAAGCTTATAGGAAAGTTTCAAAATTAAAAGGGGTAATGATCAGTGGTACTAACCCACACCTCTGGAAGTACAGGTACATGATTTGCAGCCTAGAGATAAAATTTTATTAAGACTGTTTTCCCGTAAATCTAAATTGGGAGGTGGGAGGGGCTGCAGACTGTCTTGTTAAGTTCTTACTTTGCTGTAAAAGTTAGAGGACAGGAAGCTTGGATCCATCACTTGCATATTAAATGGCTGTCAGAGGGCCATTCAGTGGGATGAATGACAAGTGCAGGAAGAATCCATCATGGTTACTGTTTTAAAAAATGAAATAACTTTTCTTTCTTTCCCAGAGCTACTCGGATGTGAGGCTTCCTAGTACCTGAGGAAGTTAGGAAAATTGTACAGGTAAAGTTACTAAGCTTTACCATGTTTTCTGTATGCGTAGAGAAAGTCTGAATTTATATAGCCTTGTTACAAGGAGGGAAAATCTTTATTGTAACTTATCCCAAACCATAGTCCAAATTGCTAGTAAATTTAACATTCTCACATTTCAAGAGACTTAGCTTTGAACATTCCTCTTTTAGGGATCCCTGTACCAAATAACATGTCATAGACTACTTTATGGACAAATACTATTTTCCACCAAGACCACACAGACTCACAACATTGGGAGGTAGGTGTCCTAAAGCAAAGAACAAATATTCAACATGTAGAACATCATGCTTGCCCCGCCGAAGCTCCTATATGCTAGTACTACCCCTGTGAGCAACCTTAATGATTGTAGCTAAGCAACAGAAGTGAAAATAGCAGGAATACTTGGAGGATTATGCCATACACCTTGTCTTCTACCTGAGGACAAAGGGTGGTGTGGGGTATGTGGTGAGAGAGCTCACAGAACTTTGCCAGATTGTTTGGGAACTTATGGCTTAGAAGCCTCAACTCCTAATATTTGTGTTCTCAAACTTACCTATGATATTAGGATCATGGTACAAACATATGTTTATAGGACTAATGTAGTACTTCACTAGTAGAAAGCCCAACCACATTCTGCTCCTTATGCTTTCTTATCTGGTTGGGAGTGAGTGAATTAGAAAAGGTCTTAGTTAACATTTCAGTGGCAATAGAAACTTAAGGCAATAACACTGCTGATGAAATTATGACATTCCAAGAAAAGGTTCAACAACTCTCCAAAATTACTGAAAAATAGAATGTCATTAGATACTTTGTTAGCCTTGCAAGGGGGAGTGTGCACAATTATTAATATCACTAGTTGCATGTTTGTTGACTAGAGTGGGAGGATTTTGGCTGGTGCCTGGAAGCTGTGGTAACAAGTGAAATCAATGCATAAAATACAACTGGATAATACTTCAGCAGGATTCCAAGATGTATGGTCTTGGCTCACCTCCTGTATATCAGATTTGAGAGCCTGGACAAAATGAATTCTTTATGGATTATTGATTTTTATAATAATCTTACTAATACTGTTTGTATTTAACATTGTAACATTTGGTGTACTCAACTGGATTTAAATCTTAGATGCTACAAATATTCTACTCCCATATAATAAATAACATGAACATTAATAAAAGCAAAGTCAGGGCTGTTGTGGAGAGAACCATTATACAATTAAAATTTAACAGTAGCAGTTTAACATTAGTAGACAAAGCCCACAGGTTGTGATACATGAACTATAATGGCCTTATTGCAACATGCTGAAGAGCTAATGACAGAACCCACTGAAACCAGCCTACGAGGGTGTGAAACAGGATAGAGAACCCCTGTATCTTGCTAAAAATATAGCTGTCCAGTAATGAAACAATAAGCAAATCAAACCAACACAATGTAAGACCCCAGATTTTAACATTAATATTGGTCCCAGCTATTGCTTGAGGGGCAGGAAACACTTGGATTGCAGTGGTACAACTGCCCAGGGATTTTTTGTTCAGGTTCCCTCTTTGGAGGCACCCAGCTCCAGCCATAGCACTATTAATAAAGATAAATTTATAAAAATTTTCCTCTTTTTGGCTTCCTGACTCATCAGGGTTCTAGAGTTGAATCCTGTTGTGGTGGCTGGCATGTAAAATTTCCATAACATGAGGCCAGTCTCATGATGTTTGATGGGCACGTCGACAGGCCAAGTGTTGAAAGGATTATATAGATATGAGTAGTAGAATTAAGAAAGGAGAACTTTTAACCTACTTTTTTTGGGGGGGGGGGTATTATATTCCTAAATGGAAAAAAACCCCACCAAGAATAATTCCAAAGTATTTGAATTAAAGAATATCTTCCTTTCATTTAACTTGCTAGTCATGCTTTAGGAAAACAAACTCTCCACTGAGAAAAACAAGATCAAAACCCACATACCTCAAATCCATGATACCAGTCTGCGTTTTTAGTTATGTATTCAAGTGTGTTAGATCCTGAGCATAGGTTTAATCAATAACTAGATAGCACAATTACTAGAAAGCTTAATTTCCTGCACTTTCAACATGGGAAATCAGGCTTTCTCAGTTTAGTTTCTGTGTTTTAGTAATAAGTTTCTTGCTTGTGGTTTGGGGGGAGGGTGGGAGGCTGAGGATTTTTTTTTTTTTTTTTTTTAAAGCTCACTAGATGAACTGCCTTTGCAGCTACAGTGCACAACATGCTATTTGAAGGTGAATCAAACTGTCCAATAGGAGGCCACAACTTAAATGTACAGCTTTGCAATTCTAAATCTAAAACTAAAAAAATATATTTGTGTGGACACCTATTTATTAGAAGGAAAAACAAGTAGTGGCACTGCTATGCTATATATCCAGGGTTTTTTTTTTTTAATCACATATCCTCCTTACGTAATCCTCCTTACGTAATAAGCAGTTACACTCAAAATTTGTTTAAAGAACTTGTGAAACTACATGTGTAGAAAACACATCTCTATAAGTATATATGAAAGGCAAGACATGAACCTGCAGCCTCTAATCCACCCTTTAGCCCCATATGAGTAAGGACCAGATTTCCCTGGTCAGGTGAAAGGAGCAGTCTTTATTTCCCAAACTGTGACTCTTCCGTGAGCTTCAGTAGCTGCAGGTTCTGTGTCCAGGCTGGCCCCTGAACTGGGACCTGAGATGTTATTCCTCAGTAGAGTGGTGGTGGTGTGGGAAACCCACAGTTCATCTATTAGTACTTTTATGCTAAATTGATTCAGAACTACCTTTCTCATATCTACCAATGAATGAAATTAGCACAACTAAGAAAAATTTTACCATAACACAGGCTGTGCTTTTCTCCCCTTCCATGGAGTTCTGCTGAAGCTTCCTTGCCTATATGACTTTTAAGGAGATCAAGTGATGCGAATATACATCAGGCATAGCAGTGATATTGCATATGGACAGAGTCTGAGGTGACAGGGTATTTATTTTTTCCCAGAGCAGTGAGTTGTCTGGGAAGGATGCACTTACAACCTAGTATGTATTCCCTAGATGTGCTTGCAACTTTTATCTTTACAAGCTAGAATGTGAATTTTTCAGAGACAGAAGACTTATCTTCTGTTTTGCTGTTTATACAAGTCCTGAAGCAGTACACGCATTCCCAAAGTTTATCTCAGGGATGATGTTCACAGGCTGCTGCAGGCAGTAAGGTGAGGTGCTGAATGCAAGTTGCAGTATTTACTACTAATTTTAAAGTCAGGGTAAAACCAAGAAGTTGAGGAATGTATATTGATCTACAAAGAGTGAAGAACTAAAACTGAGCTAAACCTTCAGAATTAGAGGTGTGAAAACCTCATAGCACCTTCCAGTATCTGAAGGGGGCCTGTAAGGAAACTGGAGATGGACTCTTCATCAGGAACTGTAGTGATAGGACAAGTAGTAATGGGTTTAAACTGAAAGAAGGGAAATTTAGGTTAGATATATGGAAGAAATTCTTTACTGTGAGGATGGTGAGGCACAGAAACAGGTTGCTCAGAGAAGCTGTGGATGCCCCACCCCTGGTCTAGTGGAAGATGTCCCTGCTCATGCCAGGGGGTTGGAACTAGATAGTCCTTAAGGTCCCTTCAAACCCGGGCCATTCTATGATTCTAAAACCTGTACTCTACTGGAAGCATTTCATGTTCTTTCGCACGGCTTGAATTTTGCAGTTAGCTGTCAACAAGCAGAATTTTACAGGCCATTCTTCTATATGTGAATTATTGCCCCAGGGTGTTGTAGAAATGAAAAACACTGTTTCATTTTAGAAATGCCCTTTTCTTTGCAATTAAAATTTCATTATGATATTTAGGCACATCAGTTTAGGACATGTGCCTAGTAACTGGATCAGCATTAAAGACTTTAATGTTGCTTTTGGAACAGTTGGTCTCAGGATTTATAATCCACAAAATGAAAGAATTTAGATAAAGGATAGGAGCTTCTATTGCCTATAGTAGTAAATGATTTTATATAATTGGTAAGTTTATCAAAATACATATACTCAACAACCCTGAAGTGTTTAAATCGTATGTTGCAAAACTCAAGTTAACCAGTTAAATTGTGAACCTTTTAAAAATCCTCAGTATGAATTCAGCTATTGTGAATCATTCATCTGTCTGCCATCCAGTGAGGCCAGAATGGCTGCCACTGAATGGCTGTTTCACAACCTTTTGAGACTGTGTGAAGTACAATTTATGTATTAAAATTGGACAAAAGAGGAAAGCCACGCTTGGAGCATACAAACAAAGCAAACCACAAAAGCCAGAGGTTTCCAACTTAAATACGTAATTTAAAAGATACTCTTGCTTTTGAATTTGGAAATGGTTTGTCAGCATATATATGTGCTATAATGTTATTTAAATGCAGGGTTTTGTCTACATCAGCTTTCTGATTGAAACAAGATAAAAAGCTGTTTGAATTCATTATTCAGGTGTATTTGTAGAGCAAAAAGCTGTCCCACACATGTGTCAAGCCAGATTTTTTTTTTTTTTATTCTATTTGGTTCAGGGATTGTGGCTCCTTTTTCATTTAAGACAGAGAGAAGTTCTTTCACTTAAAATTGACATTGTGAAGATATCTCTTTCCTAGCAGATACTTAATAATATGTTTTTTACTTTTCTTTCAGAATAAAAAGTTCTTTCTGGAAAGAATATTAAAGACAAGTATAGTAGAACTAATTCATGCCCCTATTAAAATTCTATGATGAAATGCTATTATATAAGCATGCAAACTTTAGTCAAGAAAGTCTATACAGACACCAATTCTTAACGCATCAGTTGAGCCTTATCCAGCAGGTCTGCTTGTATTTCTGCTTGTTGCATATGTCAGCGCTGAAGAAAAATAAAAAGTAGTGAAATCTGGTTTGGAAAGATCATCTTTACACACAGCTACTTCTTTGAGTCACTAACACTTCAGACGACCTCACAGACTGGACATGCATGGTCTGTTTGCCTTCTTTGAAACACGGTCTCTTGTTGCAAAATAACTTTTCCCATTTCTTTACTTTTGTTCTTTGAATTCAGTGGTTAAAGCATTTGCTTGAAGCTTCTTTTCAGCCTCCATTCAACATACCTATTCTTATATCTATTGCAAAACACTAGGTGCCTTTTCCCAAAGCTTGTGCTACACTATATCCATACCTTCTCTTCTTGTGCAGAAATAGCAGATTCCTCAAACTTACATTGTTAGCACTTTGGGATTATTTTTTAACTTATTTCCCTCTACTCTCCTTCAACTTTTCTAATATTTTTCTTTTTTTTCTGTGTAGGTCCTTGTAAATTGTAAGGCTTGAGGTTCATGATTTTTCCTTAATAATCTTTGTGGGAAGTCTCACGTCCACATGCGTATTATTCGCTAAATCTCTGTCAGTAACTTAGCTCTATGCTTCTGACCTCTGTCTCTTTTCTTCAGCCCAATAGCTTCTATATCTATCACTACAGGATAGTGGCTTTAAAGTGCTGTATCCAATGGTGCATTCCTGATTAGCATAAGATTGTAAATAATACACATGGAATGATTAAAATGTGGAAGGGAGAAAGCTTTTTTCATTACTTTACCCTTTGGTTCTTGATTTTGGGAGTTAGGGTGGTAGTTGCTAAATAGAGAGCAGAAAATAGTATTTGTCTGAGGAGATCAAAGAAGTACCTCATATCCGATGGTTTTATTCCTGAATGGTTTGTTCTTTGGTGGACTAAATTTAGTTTAATTTTCCTCTCTTGCTTTGCTTTCTTTTCCTTTGTGTTACCAGCACAATCACATTAAAAATCTCTGAGCTTAAATTCCTTAGGAGAATAGTCATTGCCCAACTCCCAAGGCTGGATTTTTGCTTTGTAATTTTGTTGATCAGAGAGAATTTTTTTCCCCCTCAAATAACAAAAAATTTTGCTTTAAAGCCTTAGAAATTTTAGAGGAAGATGTTATAAGGAGCCCCTTTTTGGTACCATTTGCATATATCCGACATTTCATAACAGAGGTAAAGTCATACAGTTGAAGAGTATTGAATGTGACCTACTTGTATAGGTCTTAAGTTATAACTGTATCTACTCAGTATCTTCTTGCTAAAAATTGCCACCAGCAGTAAGAGAGACAAAGGTAATATGTAGATTGACAAGAGACAGGATCCCATATCACACAGAATGGGTCAGGTTGGAAGGGATCACAGTGGGTCACCTGGTTCCACCTCCCTGCTCAACCAGGGTCATCCCAGAGCACATGGCACAGGATTGTGTCCAGACAGTTCTGGAATATCTCCAGTGAGGGAGACTCCACACCCTCTCTGAGTGATCTGTACCAGTGCTCAGTCACTGCACAGTAAAGGAGCTCTTCTTCATGTTCAGGTGGAACTCCTTGTATCTAAATTTCTACCTGCTACCTCTCATCCAACCCCCATGGGTCCCAATCTCCATTCCCAAGGCTCCTGCATTGCTGAAGGAGCAGGTAAAGGAATTAGTGGTGAAGGAGGGAAGTTAATTATGGAAAGCAGGGCATAAAATGTTCTAGTTTTTTGCTTTTGTTTCTTGCTATGCAACTTTATATTTTAATTGGCATTCAATCAGAGTAGTTTTTTCCCAGGTTGAGCCTGTTTTGCCTGTGGTGGTAACTGATAAGTGCTCCCTGTCTTTATCTCTGTCCATGATCTCTTCCAGATTACTTTGTTCCCCTCCTGCCATGTTGGGGAGGGGGAGTGTGAGAGTGGCTGGGTGGAGGTTTGGCACTCAGCCAGCCAAGGTCAACCCACCATAGCACCAAAGCTTTGCTCAGTGAAGATGAGGAAGATCAACATAAAGGCTACATCAGTAGCCATCAAGGAGGCTTAACTAGGACAGGTGTTCTAATAAATTAAACGTTTCCCCAGGCACTTTCACACCTTTTTTTTATTAATATGTCAGTCACACCTTCCAGATGTGTCTCTTCTAGCTCTCCTCCCCTTGGGATAGAGGACAAACAGTATAGTGGCAATATTATGTCACTCCCTGTGTAGCTGCAAATGTCCTCAACAGCCTGGGGGAGGGAGAGGGTGGGGGGCTTGTGTAAGAAAACAGAATGACTTCCAGAGCTTTAGTTTGCAATATCAGGACCTGATATTTGATCATCAGAAGCACTCAAATGACAGAATATGTATAGTGATGGTACTCCATATGCTTTTTAAAATAACTTTAGTAAAACTGGGTGGGCTTTTTTGAGCATGTGGTGGTGTTTATTTGTTTCTTAAGTTGGCTGTAATGCTGAGGACGTGATATCAAAACCAGACTTGCTTAATTATGATCGTTCATCAACTCTCTGGCACCTGCAGGTTTTACTCTGCCATTCTTGCTTATTTGGGTCAAGCATTACAGTGTCTCCAGTACACGTGCTGCCACACGTGAGCTTGAGGTAATTCCTTTTAAAGGCCTTTCTTCTTTTTCTTTTGCCTTTCACCTCTGCTTATCTAATAAGGTTGCAGTTATATCACAGTGTTCCAGAAACGTGTAGCAGCTATACCTGCCATTGCCCTGGTCTTTATCTGTGAGCTCCCTTGTCTGCCAGCCTGCTGAGCTATCGAGCAAGCTTCTACTATGAAGATTCTGAAATGATACACTTTTGACAATAGAAGAACACTTTATTCCCATTACATGTAGCCTTAAGTATACACATTACTCATACCAATGCTGTCATTTATTGACAGTGTTGAACTGTCAGTGATCTAGTTAGCACAGTTTGGTGCTGCAGCTTCAGTTGCTAGACAGAATGACATTTTGCTCACGGAGCTTGTTATTACATTTTGATTTTATACATGGGATTAAAGCCAAAACACAGACTGGTTTAGAAGGAAAAAAATACAGCCAGGAATGGTTCACTGTTTGCAAAATGTTTCACAGACTTTGGGTATAGATCACAGCTTGTCCCAAACTGGGGAGTTGAATTCTGTGGGTGGGGGTTTTTGTTCTTTTAGAAAGGTTTACATCTATAAATGTGAAACTGCAGAATACTGATGAACTTGAAACTAGTGGAAATATTAGATCATTTAAAGGCCCTATGCTAGAATGGAATACAAGAGATTCATAAGAAGAGTATTCATTCTGAATTCAGAAGATAATTCTGTAGGGATTTTAAAAAAAAAAATAAAAATGAAGATTTCATATGAACACAATATGAAAAGGAATGTACAAATATATGTTTAATAGGGGTTAAGAATGGCTTGTGTTGGTAGTGGACAATACCATTTCCAGGACACTGTTCCAAGGATGTTGTTCCTAGTAGTTAAATGAAAAAATGTTGCTGATATCAAGGTGAGAAAATCTTGCATTGTAGTAGGCCCACACTTGAAGTGATTAGCCAGCAGCAAAGACAAACTCAAAAAACATGCTAAGGACCTGACAACATTCCATGCTGTATATGTGAGGGTGGTCAGACCATTCAGATGCATTCCTTATACTCGTAAGTACAAAAAGCCACTGTGATTAAAGGCCTTGCACAAAGTTTTGTCACATTATATTTTTGCCCTTCCAAGCTTCTATTATCTTGATGCTCCAGAAAGACATATTTGCCAACTGACTTTAATAAAGTACCTAAATTTTAGAAACTCCAAGAAAATAGCACATCCCTGTCAACCTAATTCTGGTGTTTTAGTCCTGTTGTGGTTAGATTAAAGCAACAAGTAAATATTTTCAGTGTGTAGCATCTTATTACTACAGTAACTTACTCATGTGGTGTTCCAAATCTGTATTTCATGAAAAATTTTCTACAAAATATCCTGACATAACAGCCAGTATAATTCCACTGTATTCATTTGGCATTTATGCTGGGTCTAGCCAATTCACTTTCTACTGAACACTTGTGCCACTGGCCTATGTTGTACCGCTTAAAAAAAAAAAAAAAAGAAAGAAAATGTATTATTTCCCACCTCGAAAGTTCAAAACTTTTTAAGTCAGGTCTCCAAAGGTACATATGCTTTCTAAAATCAGGGTTCACTTTATTAATTTGGTTTCAGAGTCTCTGTAACACATTTGGATCACGATTTTGTCACATTCGGTAGGCCCCCAGTTAGCAAAGTGCAATATTCTCTTTTTGATCTGAAATATAAGCTCTTAAGGGAAACTCCAAGTGCTAAAAGACAAATTGCACTTTCATGTAGGAGTGTAAAGCAGAGAGGCTTGTAAGTGATACAGAAGAGTGACTTTGAGCCTCTTGTTGCATTACTGAGGCTTGTGGCTTAGTCCATGCATAGAATTTGAACACAATGCTAATCACTGTTTAAACGTAAAAAAATCTACATTTAGTTCTGTTTTCCTACCCTGCCTTTTTAATAAATACAGGCAAGTTGGAATAGTGCAGCCATTGTTTTCCCTAATGTTCTTGGAGTTCTGCTGAATGATGTACATCTAAGACTTTTCCTGACTGTTTGATGGGAAGGGTCCTGAACACACAACTCACCGTCTTCTCACATATCAATATGTTTGAACAAGAAGAAATTCCCATCGTGTTTGTCATAGCAAATCATAAAGGCTGAATGTATTTGCCCTTTTACCACTGTACTCCCAAAAGTGGTGGAGATGCAAGAGGCACAGAATTTACAGGGATTTACATAAGTGCAATGAGAAGCCTAATAGTCTAATAAATATATCTTCCTGTCAGATCACGCTCCTTACACATCCTATTTCTTCTGTGAGGATACACACATAATTTAGGAGCAGACACATCAAGTGGGATGCTGAGTTGGTGTTGCCTCAACCTGTTCTTAGTACCACTTGTGCAGTCGTCTGCCTTCCAGACGCTGCCTTTTCAGCACAGGAGAGAGAGTCTCTCACCACAGACAGTACTGCTTTAGCTGTGCAAGGGTGGGAATGGAAAGATTTTAGATCTTTATTTAGGGGTTGTTATCTTGGTTCTCTACTAGGTTTAGCCATGATTTCTTTCCCTAGAGTGGAGCCGCTAACTCGCTCTTTCTCTTCTCAAAATTAGCTTTTCTCTACTGTCAATAATACCCATTGAAACAATAGTCAAAATCCCCACAAACAAAAAAAGTACTCCCTGAAAATCTATGAGAATTTTGTGAGAAACTAGATAGCAAAAACTAAATAAGGGACGGGAGAGGGAAGAATTAGGGAATTGGAGAGGATAGTAATTAATACATTTTAAACTCCACTCATGTTATTTAATATTCCTTTATTTCCATTCAGACAGTGCCTACTGTAGACCATCAGGACCTTTAAAGTTCTAAGAAACATTAAGATACTGAGAAGCACAACAGACTATTTTTGGCAGGTTGTAATGTCATAACATCCTTGGGCATCACACACTTATGTTCCTTCCAGTTTTATAATGTGTTAGGGGAGTTGTGCAAACTGTATCTCTTTTTTAAAGCTCCAGCACATCTGATAGCAAAACCATCATATTCTTCCCTTCTCTTCTGTGCTCAAGTAGGTTTTGCAGTTTGGAAAGCACACTCTAACGGCACTGTCAACCTTTATAGGAATGTTTCCTGGCATGTATTTCCATCAGCTGTCCCTTTAAACTTGTCAAAGTTAAGAAATTGCAGCCATAAATTAGCCATCTGGTAGCTGATGATTCATCTCTGTCCCTTAGAGATAACAGTTTTCTTTGCTTTTCCTTAAAACCTGGGTTTTCCTGCGCTTACAAGAGAATACATTTTCAGGGGATTCATTGAGTTCGGGACTACTGTCCACCTTGACACTCTTTTGAAGACACACTGGTAGTGACAGGTGTTTCTAGGGCCAAATCGTTTCCACTTGACAGTGAAAACATTCTGGGTTTCAGAAGCCAGGGATTTCAAAGTACTCAGTGTCATCTCCTTGACATTATATTATTAAATTATGCTGAAACAGAGCTGCAAAGAGTTCTCCTACCTGTCTGTACACGCTTTCAAACACCCTGCCTGCAAATAATGATGCTAACTCTTCCATTACTTCTTGATATTATTTTAAGCATGGGGAAAAAAATTAAGATAGTGCTTGAAAGGGTTTCATTTAGTGAAACTTTGTGTCACTCTCTTCCCTGTCCTGCCTGTAAGTCTTTGAGAAAATTAAATGTGAATGAGGAAGAACTGGTAAAAGATAATTTCTCAGTCTCTAGAAGTTTTTATTTTATAGGAAAATGACCCCTTGTTATTTTACCACTGTTAGCACACTTAAAAAAAAAATTTAAAAAGTATCATAAATGTTCTACTTCTGCATTTACAGAAGAATCTGATGTTTGTATACTAAAAGGTGATAACTACTGAAGTTATAATTAGAATGTCGGGGAAGAGGGAGGAAATGGTATAGTAATTAAGGTTGAGCTGTCCTTTAAATTCATCTCCATAACATTTAAATGCATTCATTAACTCAATGCATAATTGGGAGGCATGCCATTAATGCAACAGTTCTGAATGTTTATCAAATTACTTCCAATCATTGGTGTATCTTGATGGCGCCTGGCAATCCAGTGTATGGACATCAATAAAATACTAATTATGAAATACTAATTGTAATCACTCTGTAAGGTCTAAAAAGAAGCTTTGCTGTTTAAATTAAATTAAATTAATTTTATTGACTTAATTATTGAAGGATGAGCTGTTCCAAGCTGTAAAATTCTGAACTGACATTTCAAATTACTTCCATACTTATAATTAATGCCAATTCTTCTAAAAGCAAAGAACACAAACAAATAGATGCTGGAGATAATAGGTCATGCAAATTAACACACGCTTGCTCACCAACTGTTGAAAAATAGTTTGTTTAAAAATAGGTTATGCAATATTTTATTCTTTTTAGTAGAGGCAAAGAACCACAGAAGATCTATAATCTCAAACTAGTTTTTAAGTAAGCCTTCTCCATTTGTCATGTAGTCAGATAAACTGCAATTGCAATAAGAAGTGACTGTTAACAGCTTTGCAAAATATGTACGTAGCTCACCACTTGATCTGTTTTTTTTTTTTCCTGTCTGCTTCCCTCTCTATAATCTTGTTTCCCAATGTCTGGGCTCACAGCTAACCTGAAGGCAATATGGCTGATCATTATCCTTTTCATTCATAAAGTGTATAGCATTAATAGTAAAATGAATAATCTGTGTTGAAGGAATTGTTGGTATCCAAAGAGCTATTAAAGAAATCCTGGATTTGGTTTCCACTGCATTAGGAGGTATTTAACCCGTGTTTGTCTTTCACTTCTAAAAATGGATTAATTAAGTATAGGCATGCTATAAACTTCATTAGGACTTATTCACAGTTAAATGATTAGTTTATAAAATTATTATGCAAGCAAATATTTTTATATTCAGAGCTTGGTTTTGTGTCATATAACAAAGAATGAAAAGGCAGTTTGGAGGGGACAGGTTCATGTGCTGCTTTTGGCTGGGCTAGAGTTGATTTTCTTCACAGAATCTAGTGTGGAGCTGCATTTTGGATTTGTGCTGGAAACACTGTTGCTAACACCTATTGCTGAGGAGCACTTTCACTGTGCCAAGTTCTTTTCTGCCTCTCACACCACTCCACCAGCAACCGGGATGGGGATACACAAGGTGTTGGGAGGGGGCATAGTTGGGACAACTGACTCCAACTCACTAAAGGGATATTCCACAACATGTAGTGTCATGCTCAGCATATAAAACCATGGGAAGAAGAAGAATGAAGGGGGGGACATTTTGAGTGATGGCATTTGTCTTCCCATGCCACTGTTACACGTGATGGGCCCCTGCTCTCCTGGATATGGCTGAACACCTGCCTGCCCATGGGAAGTGGTGAATGAATTCCTTGTTTTGCTTTGCTTATGTGTGCACCTTTTGCTTTCCCTATTAAACTGTCTTTATCCCAACCCATGAGTTTTCTACCTTTTACCCTTGTGAATCTCTCCTCCATCCCAACAGGGAGAAGTGAGTGGGGTGTAGTTGTCAGCTGGGGTTAAACCATGACACGTAGATATGGGAGGCACTGCTATGTAGAGGTTTTGGGGCTGTGGTAGGGTTTTTGTACCTCACAGAAGTAAAGGTTTCTTGCTGTGTGCAGGGTATTTGAAAGGCATATTGTTGGATTTCTTTATGCTGCCACAGGTGTTGCATCTATGCATATAAGAATAATCTGTTTTTTAGGTCAGGTCTTCTTTAGCACATAACTGAAAGCTAAGCTTTATTCTTAAAGACATACTAACCATCACAAATGAGACAGAGCTAAGATACCTTAGGCATGCAAAAATCTAGGATTTGGCAGAATGTGTGCTGGGATTAACTAAAACTGTATCTCTTCTGGAGTATTTTGGAAATTACTGTATAACTTGAATTGTATATCTCTAAATAGCCTCAGACATCTTTAAATCTGTATCAAATGCATTTCAAGTTCTCCAGGTTTTCACCTATAAATATTAATAAGTAGTTGAAATTAATGTCATTGAGTTTCCATTACTTTGAAATAATGAGGTGAAATTATATAATGAGAATGTTTTCCAGGCAAAGTGCAACCATTTTAAATGTGAAAGAAAAGTCTTTCTTAACTCTTGGTATACTTGCATTTGGAGAGGATGACTTCAACTGTGGAAGAGCATAAGTTATTCAGAGCCCCCAATAAAATATCAAAAGCTTCAAAATCCTATATTTTTCAAGTGAAGTTCATTGTATTTACTGTAAAGCCTATTCTGATATGTGCATACTCTTATGCAGAAGCAGAGGTGTGTAGGTTCAAGCAATCAGAATTAAATTTTTACAGCCTTGCATTGAAATTAGAAGCTGCTTTCAGATAGTATCAAAAAGTTAGGTCAATGTTTATTGAACTCAGCATGCTCATCAAGGCCTTGACTTACAGAAGTGTAATACCTGAAAGGATACCTGCAAAATACACAACTATCAAAAAAGGAGAATTTTTATTCCTGCTTTATTATTGGTGGGAGTTTATCAGAGTTGATTAAAAATTCTGTTTTTCTATGTTTACAGGAAATTTCTTGGGGCAATACCCTGTGTGGTATTTGCCTTTATATTTCCTTGTTATATCATCTATATAATCTCTATAAAGATATAGCAACACTTACTCCATGCATTTATTTAACATTGTTTTCACATCCCAACCTCTTTTTTACAAGCAATTATTGATTACCAGTGTTATTAAATTGTGCCTCTTTCCTTCCTCACAAAAAGCACACCACCCTGATGTACTGTATTTCTCTCGAATTATCTGCATTCCAAGATATATTAATAGCTCAGACTGGAATGTTTCAGAGACTGGGAGCTAGTCTAAGAATTTTGAAATCTTTCTTTATTTCCTTTTTTTTTCCTGTTTTTTCATTCATTTATTTGTGTAGCAATGTTTTTAAACTGCCATTGATCCCCAGATTGTGAATCTACTGTGGTTTAAGTCCAGCTCTTTCCTCTACGTGCTTTGTCAATTAAAACTGACTGGTGACATCAAGGGTGGCTTTCTTTTATCTTACAGGAACTAGGTGAGCATTGTCATCTAACTCTGGAAGAAACAGCTATTTAGGCTAAAGCTTAGAGAGTAGGCAGCTTGGATTTTAGTGCCTCCTGGGTGCTCCTGCTGTAGGAGGACTGGAGGTAGTTGGGCTGCTGATCTCTCCAGGGGAGAGATTTTTCCTTTGAGACAGGGAAAAATGATGTAGCACATGTAAATTGCATTATATTAATCAAGTAGAAATAGGGAAGACAGGTCTAATCATGTAGAAAACAGCACTGCCTAAGAGGATCTTGGGGCTATCACAGACTGCAGACCACATGTGTTGGGGGCAGGGTTGGAGCTGGAAGGAAGAAGGCATTTGGTTGTATGGACAGAAATGCTGAGGGAGGTATTTATGGTGCTCTGCTTATGATGTATCAGTGGGACTGGGGGACGTGGAAGGGTGTGTTTTTGACACGTACTTGAAATTTTGGGGTAGACCCAAGAATTACAGAACCTAACAAAAGCACAAGACTGAAAATAATGTCTTTAGGTGTTTATTGATGCCTTTACAAGTTCATAGTTCTTTCTTTATACTAAGGACCCTTTTGTGAACTTGTATGACAGTTCTCTAGCTTTGTACCTCTGTGAAACCTATTTCTCCAGCATACCTCAGTGATTACTGTGGATTCACTGTGACACAGACTCATTAACACTCATATAACATGGCATACAAGAAAATCAAAAGTAGAAGGTTTTCATAAACTAACAGTTGATTTTGCTGATGAAAAATTGGAACTTAATGTTCAGTGGTTTCTGAATACAAGGCTTACTCATCTTAGTCCTTTTCTTCTGTCTGATTTAGATTTTCTTGGCATCCTTTGTTAATGAAATCCTTTACTGAACATTTAGATAGTTAAAAGGCCTATTTTGCTATAGACAAAATAGCTCTAAAATCACAGTAGAGCATATTTGGAAGACTGAGAGGGAAATGGAAACATGTGATGGCCATGAACATGCTGAGCAAAGTCTACCTTGCAGCATGAGAGCTTACTGTATTTTGTACAGCATGGCATATGCAGTACATGAGCTGCAGAGATCTTGTCATGTTAGACTTTTAAAACACTAGACAGTTTCAAACACTATTTCTTTAATCCTCTGTGACAGCATGTGAAAAATTGTTAATGAAACTTCATTCTCCTCTTACAAAAATTACTGTTTTAGAAAACAGTGGAGGTACTAATGATATGAGATGCACAAACTGTCAGTCAGAACAAGAAAAGGCAAAATGAGCCAAACTTTGGATTGACACACTATAAACAAAAAAAGCTGTTCAGATTTTATAGCAATGAGAGGCACTCATACAAGATTATGTCTTGAAAAACAGGAAGCTGAAGACTCACACCTACAGTAATTATTCCTTGCCTAGTGGAAATGTTGTTCCTGAAAAACAGGGTGGGAGTTTCAGACTTCATCATTCTCCTCCTCTCAGGTTATGAACCAGGCTTCTGGTCAAAAGCCTGTGGAGGGAGCTGTTGCTTTCAGAAAGCAGAGTTCACTGTGGGGTGAAGGATATAACTGGGTTCTGACAACACTGGTAGCTGTCATGCTTGTAAAAATATTTCTTTAGCCTAATCTGCAGCAAAGTTATTGTCATGAGCTTGCTTTTGCACACTCTGTGTCCTTCTCCCGTGTCTCTGTCTCCTTCCTCACAGTAAGGCTCTTCCTTTCTTCTTCTTAGGCAACACTGGGAGGTTGACCACTGAGGCTGACTGAACACTATCCTGACTAACCCAGGAGGCTTTTGGCCTTGGCTCTTAGCAGAATTCCACTTTACAATGTTCAGAAAGTTGACGAAATTTAGAAGCTTGTTATTGCACCTATTACAGTTTCCATGGGAACACTGATAAAACATTTCACTTCTTCCATAATCTCTTCTCATTATCTTCCAGAAGATAAGTCATCTGCTACCTAATTTTCTGAGCACTTATTTCAAGTAATGTCTTTTTTTCTTTTTTCTTTTTTTTTTTTTAATTAGAAAGTTGCTTGTGTGCCACTCATACAGCCTCACCATGACTGACTTTCTTTGTCGCTAGTAAGAACAAAGGATGGACAGAGATCACAGTTTGTGTGTAGAAGTTATGGGATAAGGAAAAGCAGGATATAATTAGGAAACAGAATAATAGAATCACTTAGGGTGGAAAATACCTTTGGTAGGTTTAATAGGGTGGTGTTCTTCCTGCACTGGGCTGGGAAGCACTTCCCTCAGAGATGGCATATAAGCAACTGAAAGGGAGGGGTTGCTCATCCATTCAAGGGACAGAGAAGTTGTACCAAGGTCATGGTATATCTTGTCTTGGTATGCCCTAGAATCCTGTGGGATCTCCAAGACCCCAAGAACTATATTCAGGTATGAAATATCATTCAATTCTGTGTCAGAAGTTTTGTTTTATATGACCAAACGAGGTGTAGCACAAAAGTTCTGCAGTGATAATCCTGTACCTCAGGAGTTAGTGATCTTAATAAACTACTGTTAGTCAGTCTGAGAACCTTGATGTATTGGTGTTTCTGTGTCTGAGAGTAGCACTGAACCAAAGAATGAGAGTAGACAAGAATGAGAATAAGAATTTCTGAATATACACGGTGAGCTAACGTGCTCTGAAGTGTCATCAGAGTAAAATAAGAGAAAAAAAATAGGACCAAAGCCTATTTGAGATTCTTGCAATATTCTTTGCAATACAGTCTACAGAATGTATTTTTTTTTCAGTGTTCTGCATGTGTGTACTTATCTCCTTCCAGTGCATATTACTTTTTAAAGGTACATGTCTCTTAGAAGGTGCAAAAGCAAAAGGTCCACAATCAGCTTGGTCCTGTCAACTTCAGAGCAGAAGAGTTACAGTATAAAATGCTGGAATAATACAGACAACGCAGGAAAGTAGTTGGAAGACTGCCAACCTAATACAAAAACTCTGCATGAACCTTATTCATACTGAAATAACAGAAAGAACTTAATTGGTTTTAAAAGCCCATTGGAGAATTTGCACCAACTGGCCAGTTAACTCAAAGTAAGGATTGTGTTATATGATCACAGTGTATTAAAATTTAGAAGAAGCCCCTCAAAAGCTGATGAAAAATTAAATCTCTATCTAGATAAGATCTTAAATATCTCTAACCTTCCAAACCTTGTCTTGACTTTGTAAAGGAAACATTGATAAATTAAATATAGAATAGGATATGTATTTTTTTATTAATGATAATATTCAACTCTGAAAGCATCTCTGAATATTTAAAAGCACAGACTCCTTTGCTGTTCCTGTCCTCATTTATTTTTCTTTTTTGTCATTAATCTTGAGCAACTGTATCTATTATCTCTTAAAAGTTTATTAATGCAAATCATCTATGCCATGGTATCACAGTTGCACGCAATCAAATATATAACTCATATATATATTTGTATTTTGTTCAATCATATAAGTCATATAAGACCTGGAATCAATTCATATGGCTTCTTCCCTTTTTTTTTTTTTTTTTTTAGATCTTAAATCCTTGAGTCCTTGGAGAAGTAGGCTTGCTGGGCTTCAAATTACTGTGGAGTGAGGTCTGCCTTGGTCACACCCATCACAGTTGTTACATCTGGGAGGGCTGGTGGTCACTGAGACAGAAAGAGAACTCAAAGGGTTCAACAAAAGCCCCTGTACAGCTCTTTAAAAGCTGCCTAATCCATGGTTTATGCTACCTGTTTATTGCTCACAGCTACAAGGAAACAACACATTGAAATTGGAAGTAGAACCAAGTGATGTGTGACACTACCTGAGGCACAGGAGCTGCTGCCAGTGAACCAGCAAAGATAAGGGTACACTTTACTGACCTTAGTCCCTCTGAAAGGTGTCATTAGGCTAATGGAGGTCACAAAAGTACCCTAACTCCACTTGCCTTTCAGCTTTCTGTTCTTTAAGTAAGTGGTTTAGAGTCTCTGGTAGCATGTAGAATTGTAACTCTAAGGTTTTTTATAAATAACTTAATTTCTATATTCTTACATCACAGAGTATATCCACTATATCATCCCATTTGACTAGTGGCAGCATTTGCTGTTAGATTGTTAAATCAGAACTCTAATTAAACCTAATATCACAGATATTTTATAGTTCTTTGTGATAAAAAAGTTTTCTGGGTTTGGAAGAGGAGGATTGCTAGACAGAAGTAAGGACTGGATTTTTAATTTATTTTGTAGTGTCTGTACTGGACAACAATAAACTCATCTGTGGACCTACAATTTGGGGGTAGGTGTTATGTAATTTTTTAAAAAATCTTCAGGCATAACAGCAATATCATGCAAGCTGAGAGGAAAAAAAACACCCTTGTGCTACTACTTTTGGATAAAGCTCTTGGTGATTTCTGTTTTGTGCAAAAATAGTTTTTATTTTTCCATCCAAACCCAGATCCAGATAAAATATCTACATATGTTGTTGTGGGTTGTGTTACTTGTGAATTGTGGTTTAAGGGATACAGGAATTATATCGAGCAGGCAATAGATCTATGTTTCGTTAGCACAACATCACAAGACGTAGATTCACTCCCTGCCTGATCTGTACAGTTTGTGTCAGTTTTTAATGCATGGAAACCCACAGGAAAGCTACCCTGGCCTTTCCATGAGTGTAAAGCAGGCTTCCCTCCAGTGCCACCTCCCTCCCGAAGCATACAGGGAATGTGGGGCCTGCAGAGGAGTTACCATCAGTTTTAACTGGAGCAGCTTCCACAGCCAAGAGACCCACACATTCAGAGCTATTGTGCCAACAAGGAGGGGGAATGACAGTGTTTTGACCAAAACCATCCCTGCTACTCATCCCTGCTCTGGGTGGAGGTGATAGCAATACCAATCTTTTACTGATGTTGTTCCATAGAGCTCAGAAATGTCAGAGATCTCCCTGTACTGAAGATGTGCAAGGTCACAGATGATGCAAATTCCCTTTGGCTTTTGTGAGAAAAAGCATAATGTGAGCAGAGAGTTGAGGTCTTTTGTTCCATTGTATGCAAAAACGTTGATTTTTTCGTTTGGTTTTTTGTTTGGTTGGTTGGTCAGCTGGCTTTTTTTAGGTAGCATATTGAGTATCTAATGATTATTTAACACTTGCATCATTCAATTCAGGCAATAAAATTTATTTTTATGTATGCTTTGAATGACAAACTAGCAGCAAAATATTTCTATTATATCTGAGAAATGAGATATCTGCTCCAAACAATTTACAGAACAGACAACACTAGATCCACTATGACTTTATGCAAACAACAAGACTGATCTTTCTGGGTAATTGTGCTACTTTACCTTCTCTGATTGTGCATCGTGCTCTGTTATTATGGGCTATTTCATGTTGGAATGTTTCTAGAAGCTACTGCTCTTTAGGAAAAAGCTGTAATCTGAGGTCAAAGATTTAAAAGTCTAACAGAAAATTTGAAGACTAAAAAGATTTTAGAGTTATCTGCAATGTTGATGTATTGTTTCTAAAGTGACACAGAACGTATTTTCCAAAGGTATTGAAGCTCAAACTAGAAAACACTAGAGGCAGGACTACACACTCAGGAAAGATTTTCTTACTTATGCTGTGTGGCTTAACCTAAAGTCCAGAAACTGGATACAGATCAAGAGTCCAAATTGCAATCAATTTCTGCTTGGCATCTCTCCAAGGGCCCTATGGACATTTGGCAGTCATTACGATGCATTGCTCCCGTGGGTTTTAATTGCCTTTCCTGAGGGTTTGACACATTGCTGGATGCATCCTCACTGTCAATTGAGAGAGATTTATCTCTGTCTCATGACTGGAGTGTCAGTTCCCATGAAATACCTGTCTGTTACGTGCTTGATGCAGTGGTAGCAAGTGTCTGAGCTGGCCAGCCCTGAGCCCCACTTCCCACCATGGGGAAGGAGCGAGGGATGGCAGTGGGAGACTCCCTGCTGGGGGGATGGATGTCCCTGTCTGCCAACCCTGCCTGCTGTCCAAGGTTTGCTGCTTGCCAGGGGCTCAGAGAGGATGTCATGGAGAAGCTGCCCTTAGATGGTCCTCAGGGATGTTTTGGAAAGCCACAAAGGTGATTAAGGGACCATCTAAGGAAAGACTGTCAGAGATAGGACTGGTCAGGCTAGAGAAGTGAAGGCGCAGGGTAGCTCTCATTAATGTGCTTAAATACCTGAAGGGACGATGCAAAGAGGGTGGAGTCAGGCTCTTTTCAGTGGTGTCCAGTGGCAGGACAAGAGGCAAAGGGCATAAACTGAAACTTAGAAGGTTCCCTCTGAACATATGGAAACGTTTGTTTACTGTGAGGATGACTGAGCACTGGAACAGGTTGCCTGGTGAAATTGTAGGCTCTCCTTCCCGGTGAACAGTGGACACTGTCTGGACACTATCTGGGGTAGTGGGCTCTAGATGACTCTGCTTGAGCAGGCAGGATGAACCAGATGGCTTTCAGAGATTCCTTCCATCCTCAACCATTCTGTGAGTCTACCATGTGTCTTAAATGGTAGAGTCAGGTAGAGCCCCTGGCTGTGAGGCACCAAAGTTATGGTTGTGCAACTGGGTAAATGTCTGAACAAGAATACTTTGCTTTTTCATTTTGAAATGTAAACATAACTTCTCTTGGAGTTGATAAATGCTTTTCTTTTTCCCTTCTGGCCTTTTTTCATGAACTTAAATTAAAAAAAAAAATCATTCTAAAAGAAGTGCTTGTAGTTTGACAAAGGTGAGATTTGGTAAAGCATTCTCAGTAGATCATTTAGGCAAATAAAAAGTTTTAAACAAGTGTGATAGGCAAATGCTTTGAGTGTTCACAGACAAGCAGAAAATTAGCGGATTTGGAAGTTGTAAGCATGTAAAAATGTGTAACTTTGCATTCAAGAGCATACCAGGAGTATACCTGTGTGGAAATCTTTCTCATAGGTACTGACAGGGGACCTGCATATAGAAACACATTCAGAAAAATACAGGGGGGTGGTAGATCTTTTTTAAAACAATGGTTTTAAAAAAAAAGAGATAGAAAAATAACAGAGCAACAATGCCTCAGATTAAAGGGGTATCTCTAATAAGATCAATATATTGTTCTGAAAATTTGTCATATCTGAGATTTTTTTCCCTTTGGTACTAGCGATATCCTTAAAGTACTCTTATAATGTATCATATACATGCAAAATTTTCATTATATAATTATCCATGGACCCTGTACAATCATGAAATTTCAGGAGTGCCTCATCATTCTCAGCTCAGAAGAACAGCAGATGGTGTTTGCTGTTGGGTTACCCCAGAGAATTCTTTCCTTTTTTTTTTTTTCCCAAGCTTGAGTTTATATCTGAATACATACAAATTCCATGATTCAATTTATATAAGTATCCAAGGCAGAAAAGTGATAATAGCATTGACCTGTAAATAATATGTCACTTTAATAGCCTTAAATACTGTTATTCCAATTGAAATGTCCTGTATCAAAAGTGAAAGGCAGGGGTAAGGTGCAGAGTTAGGGGGGCAGTTAAATGAAAAAGCGCTTTTTTTATTTTCTTTTTTTTCAGAGAACTGGGATTATTATTGACAATGCCACAGAGGAAATTGGAAACGTTTTGGATGCCAGATTGCAAGAGCTCTTAGGGGAAGCATGGAGGCAATGCCTCTTGCTCCAGCTGTCCCTCACTTCAGCAGCACAGTAGGGACTAACATCAGCACAGGCACCTGAGAAAGAGGCTCTATTTCCATATTAATTGCCTTTTACTACATCCTAAGGGACTTTGTAGTGATTATTTTTAGGGCCAAAATGGTGTGGCTCAGATTGCAGAGAGTCAAATGCTTCAAGAGATGCCAGTGCTTGTCCCATTCTAAGGTTAATGCCCACAGTGTAAAATTCTCTCAGGGGAGAATAACAAAGAGAACCCAACTCTCGGATAACACTGAGCAACATTTCCTAGAGAAACTATCATATGGTTCAATAGTGGCCAAGTTAATAATTCTGATATCATAGAAAATGAAAGGAATTGATTAATATCACAAATAGTGAAGAAACTGCTTTTGAAAAAAAAAATCTTTATTG
Source organism: Chiroxiphia lanceolata (assembly GCF_009829145.1). NCBI lineage: Eukaryota > Metazoa > Chordata > Aves > Passeriformes > Pipridae > Chiroxiphia > Chiroxiphia lanceolata. Next base: position 106,743,261 of record NC_045638.1, on the reverse strand, counting down.
CCTCAGAAGCTATTCAGAGAAGTGAAAGTATATCTGAAGTACATCTTCAGATTATTATGGCTGTTAATTATTATTTTTTCCTGGTGCCTACTTTTCCCTTTTTCCCTTGCCTGCTTTTCTTTTCTTCTGTCTCTTTTTTCTTGTCTCTCTATGAAATAGATAACACTTACCAAAATTTCATAGATACTTTCAAATAACTCTGAAAGTCCATATTTAAAAAATAAATTACTCACAGTAGAATGTATGAGGGCATTTTCTTTTAACATGGGAAATCAGTGTTGATGTTAATGGGTAAAACATAGGTAAGATTAGTGGCTTGGTTCAACTACCGTTTTTTCATTGGTAGTATGACATTTCTCTATTTACTCATTAAATAGATATGTTAATGTGACATATCATCAATCTTGAATTTTGATTTAATGTAACTACCTTTATAAACAAGAAAATAATGCAAATATGTATACTGGCATACTTTGTTGTGATTTTCTTTAAAAACTAAAATCATTGTAAAATTCTCAGTCATACTTGTTGGTATCTCCTTGTAACAACTGCCAATGACTCAATCTTGCTGGTTTTTCTCTTGTTCTAATTTTTTCTCAGTCTCCAGAGAAGATTATCAAGTATAACCAATGTGGGAATGAACTTAGAATGCATTATTACTGAAAAAACAATATTTTGAATATTCTTTCAAATATTTGTTAGCATTTTACTATGTGCACCATCCACCTGTTAGTAAACATCAGAAGTTTTCACAAAACTTGCTTCTGCTTCTTTAATATTTAATGAAATTGCAATATTAAATAATTGAGGATCTAGGTCTTCTGTTTCCTACATGCCACTGAAAACAGCTGGTGAGCTGAGTAGGATGCACTATAATGTACTATAATGTAAGAAATTAGCTTTCATCCTGTTTTTTGCCCATTTTATAAAAACACTAAGGTAAATGTGTGACTCATGTCTTCTCTTTGTGTCCCATGCACAAAAAGCAGCATGGAACCCACTCAAAAATAAAATTACTAATGAAAAAATTTTTCTTTTCAGAGTGCTTTGGAGTTTTCTGCCATCTGGGAGTCATTTCTTCCTCTTAACATGCTGGAATTAAAAAACAAATTTTGGAAAGAGGAAGACGAAGACCTCTGCAATTCTGTGTAGTCACTCAATATATTACGATGGAAATGGATGACACCACAAATTCCTCCAGTCTAGTCATATGTTTAAAAGAAAAGTGTAAGGCAGGTATCCAGACTGAAAGGAAAAATAGTATTATGTGCTGAAGGGCAGAAACCAGTCTGAGATCTATATTACGGTTTTACATATGTCCGGGAGATGATTAGTTCCACCTCTTGCCATTTCCTATTTGTCAGTTTAATTCTCCATTGGTCAGTTGTTTATTTCATTTTTATCTTTTACCTTTCTATCTTTTCTTTGGACTTGACTTTTTTTAGGGTGTTTCCTGCTGACTGCTCAAATTCTCTCTGAGAAATGAGATAATTGAAAGCTAAATTGGCAATGTTTAAGACTGCTGTATGGATGGATGGATCTAGGCTAAAAACTTGCTTCACTTGCTCTTAAAAGTTAGAGTACATAACTGGTATTTACTAGTTTGTTTAGCCTATTGTCATTTGACTGATAGTGACTTTTTTTTCCTGTTTATGGAATAAAATAAGATATATCTTGGAAAACAAGAAACTAACTCTCGAGTCCGTCAAATCAAATATACAGAATTGGTTAGAAGAATGTACTCATTCGAGCATCTAAGAATCTACCTTCTTCAAGATCCAGCCAAAACTGTAAATGTACTCCTATTTATCTGATGATGTACACAAAACCAGACATGGCCACTGGAATTTGAGAGGTGTTTTTTGGCAGTGGACGTCTGAATATGTTGATATGAAAAAGAAGATCCAACACAGACAGTGGGAGGAGGTCCTGTTTTCTTCAGCTTGGTTGTCACCAACCCAAAATTCACTTGATGGAGGTTGGATGTGGAAAGAGAGAGGAAAACATGCCATGTGCTATTCCTGACTGTAGACCTGTTTCACTCATTTCATAGCTCCAATTTTTTCCCTCATAGTGACTTCTGTGACCAGAATTAAGTCTGCTATAAAACATGTCCTGATGAATAGTTGATCTGGTTATATTTCACAGAGTCACAGAATATTTAAGGTTGCAAGGAACCACTGAAGGTCATCTAGTCCAACCTCCCCTATAGCATGTTACTCAGGGCTGTGTCCACATGGCTTTTGAATATCTCCAGTGAGGGAGATTCAACAACTTCTCTGGGTAGCCTGTTCCAGTACTCAGTCACCCTCACAATAAAAAAGTTCTTCCTCGTGTTCAGGTGGAACTTCCTGGAGCCTGTGCAGTCTAAATCCTTGGAGGTTTTCATGACCTGGCTGGCAAAAGCCCTGAGCAGCTTGGTCTGACTCCAGAGCTGATGGAGCTTTAGGCAGGATGCTGGAACAGGGACCTCCTGAGGGCCCTTCCATCCGGAATCTCAATATGTAAGAAACCTTGAGAAGATGCAATTTCCTAACAAACAAGCTGCGAACAACTGTTATTGAAGATATGAACTCAGAGAATGAAAATGAGAAACATAAGCCTAAAAATTAGATTTTACGATTTTGTCATGACAAGATAAATGTGCTAAACATTTTGCACTACCAAAGGTACACGGGATGAATTTGGCAGGGTGGTGGGGAGAAACTTCTTTTATTTCATATACTTTTTAAGCCTGCAGTAAAAGGACTTGTCTTGAATTGGGATACACTGGTATTTATCTGTCAAAGTCCAAAATATGCTCATGAAATACCTTATTCAGCTTCTGCTTAGCCTTTGAAAGAACTTCACTAGGTTTACTAAATCACATAACACAGTAGCTGTCTCTGTCAGTTGCTTCCCTTAATGCCTGTGAACTCAAAAGAGAAAGAAGTATCACAGATATTGATCATCCACAAATTTCATTTAAATAGAAGAAAAAGCCTTGTAAGTGGATATTTTCTCCCCCTTCATGACATGGCAGAATCCTTTGTTCGTTACTAGGGAATTAACCCACACCAAGTGCTCTGAGAAATGCTCTTCTTTCAGGATAAGCTCTGATCATAACTTGGGCAATTCTTAAAATCAATTGACTGCAAGACATAAATCAATAGGAGTTATTATCCTTTTATTCTAGCACTCTTTTGGAAGCTTATTTCATTGTTCCAGTAAGATTTACAATGGCAGCTGTATTTGAACATTTTAAACATTGCAAAAATAGATGCCCATATATGACATCCTGCTGTAGCAGGAGGGAAGACAGAAAAAATTCTGAATGCAGAACTTTAATGGCAATGCTGAAGCCAAAAAATTATAATTTTAAGTGTCTGTCTTGTGATTGCTGTATTTTATTGTTTGGCTTCATAAACATGTCTTTTCCCACAAACATTATGGAATATGTATTATCCCTACAAAAGGTATCTGTGGTACATAAAATTAAAAAAATAACAGTTTTATTTGCTTTTCAAGGTAAATTGTCTGTAGAAAAAAGTTTTCTTTAGTTAGTCTGTACATTTTAAACAGAAGAAAAACAGATCGGATCATCATGATTTTTCTTGGTATTTGTTAAAAACAACTGATCCCTTTTGCAAAGTCCTTCTCCAGGAGTGGTAAGTGTCTTTCAATGCAATATTATTTCCAAAGGTTCTCATTTAGAGAAAGAAATCAAAAACTAAAAGTAAACTAGAGGTTATTCACTTACAAGATATAGCATGAAAAACTGAAAATTTACTTAAGTGATTCTTTCCATCAGCTCCGTTTAGAAGTTCAGGGGAAAGTAGCTGAGGTTGGATGTGGTCACCTACAATATTATTCTAATCAACAGTAATGCTAGCTAGTCTATGGGATGGTGTTGCTGAAGAAGGTTCTGAGATGGAAGTATGTTGTCTGTAATTCTGAGAATAAAGTTATTTATATTCCTTAGTATATAGTGATGTCCCCATTACTTTGATATACAGAATTGTAGAATCATTAAATGGTTTGGGTGGGAAGTGATGTTAAAGACCACTCAGTTCCAACCCCCAGCCATGGGGAGGGACACCTTCCACTAGACCAGGTTGCTCAGAGCCCCATCCAACCCGGCCTTGAACACTTCCAGGGATGGGACATCCACAGCTTCTCTGGGGAACCTGTGCCAGGGCCTCACCACTCTCAGAGCAAGGAATTTCTTCCTAATATCTAATCTAAACCTACTCCCTTTGACTTTGAAGTCATCCCCCCTTGTCCTGTCATTACACGCCATTGTGAAAAGACCCTCTTGAGCTTTCTTCTGGGCCCCCTTTAGCTACTGGAAGGTGTTATAAGGTCTCCTTGGAACCTTCTCTTCTCCAGGCTGAACAACCCCAGTTCTCTCAGTCTGTCTTCGTATCCTTCTGCATATAACACATATTTGCCTTAAGCCTGCTTTTCCCATATCCCCATCTCCTCTTGACTTCAACTGAATTGAAAAGATCTAGTCTATTTGGAAATCACGGCTGTGAACACTTTTGTAGAGAAAACATAGATGCTGAAACCTCCTATATGATGAAAAAAATATCACTTTAAATTCCTCCATCAAACAATCCTCAAAATTACCCAATTATTTTTCTCTGAACTCAGAAATCACAAAAGGGAAAAATATTTATTTTTCTCTCCTCTTCAAGATATCAGCCGGGAATATCTCATTCTTGCTGATTTTTGGAAGACCTAAATCTAATCTAAATTCAGGATTATAACAAACTTTGTTCTACCACTGTAAAAATGGGAAGACAGTAGATGTCAATAACAGCAAATTTACTATACTTCTTGCTGAAGAAAGTGATAGTGTGTCAATAGGCTGTGTATTTACGTAATTTCAACTGTAAGAGGAAATGTTAAAACATTAACCATAGAAAGATATACCATCACTCTAATTTCTATAAGTTATACAGCCAATAAAAATAGGCTTCAATAAAAAAACTCATGTAAAAAAAAAAAGTGACAAATTGAAATAATGGAGCAATTTCTTTGGACTCTAAAGTAAACAAGGGTAATTTTTTTTCCAATCCTGTTGTTTCTTCTCCAGAATTGTAATTACTTACAACACACAAGAAAGCTTTTGCTGCAAAACTCTCTAACAGTAAGTTTCTGGAAGTGGAAATAAAATAAAATAAAGCAATTACTTATTATCTTGCCTAATGCTGAGATATTTTTTTTATATCTCTCTTACATGCCACTCAAATGTATTCTCAAGCAAACTTATATCACACTCTGATAGCGACAAAAGGAACCTTCTTTTTACATTTTTCTTTCTCCTAAGTTGCAATAAAGATCTGCACTATAAATGACCTTTGAAATAAAACATCCACAGCGATACACCATAGCTCTCATAAACTCTAATTAGTTGGATACTTTTTTTTTTGCTGGGGGAATGTGTAAAAGGACACAGTAAGTAGAATTGTACTGCTGCTGCTCATACCTGTGAGTATCCAATGCTTAATTCAGTAGCCTGGGTTTTCAAAGCCCCAGAAAGTGAAGAGAAGCAGAATGTGTCAGTCTGTACGTGCAGCTCAGCCCTGTCCGGGTTTCTTAGTAAATACTCAGCTGAAAGGTAACTTCTACAATTCTTCTATAAGGTTTTTAGGCTTTCTCATGACTCTGCTAAATAAATCTAATGGCAGGGAAAAGAGTCACTCTGCTGCCCCCACCATTAAGAGTGATTTAGTAAATAGTAAAGGTTCGTTTGAAGCTACTTTTATTTAGATCCCTCTTCTGGAACAGTATAGCCTGCGGTATTTGTAATTAGACAAAAATAAAATCCTGTTGTATACCCCAAGGAAGAACTGAAGTGCATGAGGTGTGTGGCCTAGGCAGCCTTTGTCCTTACTAACAGACTGCTTATCTGTAGCCCTGAGGCTACTGACTGCAAATGTACAGTGGTTCCTGCTGCCTTTTTGGCCACAGAGCCTTTGGGGAAGCTCAGGCGGTGCAGGGGAGTGTACACAGGGTGTAACCCACAGACCTCGGGAGTTACTCTGAGGAACCTGGCAACATACAAGTGGACCAAATTAGTACCCAACTCTCTCCAGTGTCGTTTTAGAAGTTTTATTAATTCTGAAAGTTTGCATTATTATTGCCTCTATTATATCTGTTCCGATCATAACTGTAGAGCTTTCTGTCAAGGCTTTCATTCCTAAACCTTCATTAAATACAGAAAAGGCAAAATAATACAGATGGTGACATGCAAAGATGCACGTAGATGTTGTGTTTGACACAGACTACCAGCACACATCAGCAGCACTGGATTTCTGCCAGAACTTGGCTAGTCTGTCAAGTGTTTCACGGGTTAGGATTTTTCAGGGTTGATTTTGTGTTTGTTTTTTCTAGTTTTGCTTTACCATGAGCTAATAGATGACATTTTCTGCTTGGAGACATTTTTCTTAAAAAGACATCTTGTGCAACAGAGTTGTGCAAACAGTAAATCATTTGTGTGGTAAAATTACTTTTTAGTTTACTTCTGCCTTATAAGACAAAATATGCTGAGCACCACTCATCTCTATTCTGGTAGGAGAGCTCTCCATAACAGACCTCTCATGGCAATTTGCTGCCACCAGTGGTGTGGGGGTGTAGGTGTGTGAGGTGGATCTAAATGTTCTGATGCGCTGTGACCTCTGTAGATACTGGGAAGTATCAGTATTGCTTTCTCTTTAAATTGCACCTTCATTTCTTTATTTCTAAACCTCTGTTTATGTATGTCAGAGCTTGTTTTTCAAATGACTATACAAGAAAGGTGGAAGAACAAACACAGACAGTTTTGATGTGGATATTCCCTAACTTCTCAGAAACTCACTTTACAATCTGGTTTTTAATAAGCCCTCTTAGAAAAAATCCTTAGCCCCCTTAGCCCTATTATTTCTTAGCCCTCCAGATGTAATCCAAATAATGGAGTCACCTTTAAGTTTGATTTTTTTGGGAGGTAATGATTATGCTTTAAGAGGAAAATATAGGTCTCAATTTTACTTTATTTTTAAAGCTGATTTAATTGATATAATTGGAACCTTTTTATTATAATGTAGGAGAGTATTTTTCATAGAAGAAAAATAGCTGAACTTTTCATAAAGATTAGTCTAAATGTCACTGTAGTGAGACCTCAAATTAAAGGGTACTGTAGGTAGTGTCTTTGTGCTGTAAGTATTTTGTTATGGGACCAAACTTTAGCTTCCTTCTGAAGTTAAGAGTTTATTTATCCTTTGAAATCTAGGCATGTCAAACCTTTTTCCAGTCCCAAGCTGGGACAGTCCTGGGGACAGAAATTCGATCATGAATATTCCATGTCTTAGCTGAGGGGTTTTGATCACTTTTGAAGAATAACTCCCAAGAGAGACTGAGATCCACAAGCGAACAGCAAATTAACCAGTAGTTTCTTAGTTTCTCCTCCACTTTGCTTTTCTTTCTCTCTCTCTTTTGATCAGAAAATCCATCCCTGTCAAGAGACTTTTACCAATACAAAAGTTTTCATGAAATTAATATGTTTTCAATGGAAAAACAACCTCTGACAAGATTGTCAAAATGTTTCTGGAGAGCAGTGTTTCTAAGAGTTTAACAAAACTCTTTTTTTTTTTTAAGTCCAGGAATTATTAAATTGTTAAAAACAGCAAAGTTATCTAAATAATTTCAAAATTAATAAAAATACATGTAACATTCTTCACACAGAAGGACATACCCTGAAATTCTGAGTATAATGAAGTTAGTGGAAATGGTTTCTAAATATTTTTTTCCATAAAGCCAAAATTTAATTCTCTTATAATTTTTTTATGAGCAAAGACGAAGTAAAACTGTTTGTATGTAAAGCTGAGAATTTGTTGTTAACATAATGGAAATCTTAAGTTCAATCATTATTAACCCAGATACAATTGTTACAGGAAGAAAAATAATGCAGTTAAAATTTTAAATGTAGATGCCTTAGTTTTTCCCCATCTCTTGGAGTGATGCTCACCCTCCTACTGCTCCTCTGGTTCCTGAGGTCTCTCATGCTGCTGCTGAGAGGAGATTTGTCTAGTGGAGGTCCTCAGTATCTGGAGTCCTTTACTGGCAGGAGTATGATGCTGATGCTGATTGTTGCTTCTTCCTTGCTCTAGAATCCACTTTGGCTTATTTTTTATAGATTTTATAACACAGTTTTATTCCTTTCTGCTTCTTCACTGTCATAAAAGGGCTGTGTTTCCCCACCACTGTGTTTTTGTGTTAGTCATAGATGTCTTGTTCTTCACAGAGTAAGTGCTTGTTGCTGTAAAACAGTGCAGTCGTATCACACAAAGGCAAACAAAAGTTGAACAAATTAGCCATGGACACTTAGTTAGAGAAACTGCTGTCACAGCAAACACAAGTAAAATGAAGCTGCAGACAGGTCAAGAAACGTTCACACAGAGCAGAGCAGGACTGACAAACCTCACTGCTGAGGCCTTGTAAACTTGGTACAGAGCTTATGGCCCATTACCAGCAAGGGTAATGCTGTGCTGCAGGACTGCAATCCTCAGGGATAAGACAAACCTGTGCCATAATGGCTGTGAGAGGGGGCTATCCAGACAGTCTGCTGTAATATGTTTTCTGTGGTACCAGTAGAAATGACTGATCAGTGAAAGGTGAGCTCAGGACACCTATCAGCCAGTTCAGTGCACAGATCCCAGGGACACTCTGTGTTGTGAGGACAATTTTCAGGAAATTGCGAAGACGTAGTGCATTACACAAAAATGGATAAAAGACATGGAGCAGAAGCCAATAATGCTTTCTTTGCCTCTAATGCTTTCCTTGCCTAGTCACCTTCTAATTAGCAGGGGCTTGGACATGGTTTTCAAAAACCACAAGGTGATTACAGATCCTGAGGCTTGCAGACTCTTCCAGAATTGTTGAACCTTGCAGTGTTGGAGAGGATGTCAAAAGTGGTCAACGGACTCAAATTTTGATTAATTAACACTTATATTCTTGATCCTTTTACAGGTGAAAGACCACTAAGTAGATGCTCTGTCTTACAAATGAAATAACAGTTGCCATCCCCTGCGGGTGAAGGATGCGAAAGGCAAAAGCAATTAAATCCTTGTTACATTATGCCTGTTGGCAAAGCTGATCATTCACAGGTATCTTGCTACCTGCAGCTTGAATAACGAGGCATAGAACATGTACAAGTCAGGACAACAAAGCAGACATGGCAGTAGCTCCATTCAGCTATTCTGAAGTCTGAATATGAGAGGGCTCATTAAATCAGTCACATACATAGTGCTACAGTCAGGGAAAAACACATGAATCACTGAAACTATTGTTTGGATTCACATATTTTTCTGTAAAAACATTTACATTCGGCTGCTCAGAGAAAATTTAGTTTTGTTTGATTTATAGATCTGTAGTGAATTTCGTTTTGTTTTGTCTTCGTTCTGCATTTCCTTTCTGCGTTTTCTTAAGACCTCAAAATAATGAAAAAAAAGGTGATGAGCAGCTCATAAAACAGTTCAGAATAAATCACACAGAGATAATATGCACACACATGACATTATTAAGTGCTATATAAAAAGAACATAATATAAAAAGAACAACCTCTGGTAAGATACCCCCAGTTTTTCCTTGACTCCTATACAGTTCCTGGTGTTAAGAGATATTCTTATTTTTCAGGGAAAGTGATGAACACAATTTTGTTAGGGTTATTATCTGTTGACTAAAACAGTGTCCTTTTCCTAAAAAGTATAAATGAAGCTGTGTGGTATGAGGGAAAGGGATGTCTTGCAGAATTAGTATGCCATTTAATCACAATTTGGTATTTTCTAAAGTACTTTCACATTGCTTTGTAGTTTCACGTTTTATAGATCAATCTATTATTTTTCAACCCAAATATAATCCTAAGTTCTCTCAGTCCCAAACCTCCTTCTATTACTTATTTTAGGAACCCTATTTTTCCGAATTTCCTTCAAAAGGGGCTGCTCACCCTGAGAGATAAGCAGCACTGCTGGAGCCTTCCTCTAGAAAAAATAGAACACTGGGAGCCTGAAGACTGAGCTTTCTAGAACAGTAGCATCTAGAAAACTCTCTTATCCAAAGACTCCAAAAAAAAAATAGAAGCAATAGAAAGATAACATCAGAGTAGTTATAACAGGTTGGGCAGTAGGATGGACTGAAGACACCTTCCTCTGTACAGTCTAGAGTAGATGGCCAGCATGAGACAGCCTGTAAGTTCTGATTTTACCCCCTCCCCATTTATTCCCTTTGAGAGTTTAGAGCACCATCAGTATCTTGCCTTTGAGAGTTTAGAGCACCATCAGTATCTTGCCTTTTACTAGGATGTTTTCAATCTATTATCAGCTGTGGTTTTCTTTTTTTTTTTTTCTCTTCCTACCTTTGAGCAGACAGAAAGTAATTCTTGTTTATATTTATTTAATGATATACAGCAAAACCGTGTCAGGAAATCTATGTCAAAATGTGTTTTCTCCATTGTATCCTGAGGCCAGCAAGATTTCTGGTTGCTCTGGGCTCCAGTGCAAATGAGTTATCTTGGCGCAGACGTGATGCTGACTGGCTTTTGCTGGGAATGCTTTATTCTGAGACTCCACTGTCTGAAGTGAAAATTCAGTACTGGGCATGGAAAAATGTAATATTGTTCTCTTGATAATATTAAGCTGATAAAATTCTAAAATCTGTATTCAGATTTTCATAGTGTCTCTCGCCAAACCAAAATCATAAATGAAAATTTATGGCTGACCTATTTTTAATGTTGTCAGACTTATGTTAGAATGGCCTGGAGCACTTTCTTCCTAGATTCAGATTACTATCAACCAGACAGGCACCCAGCAATATGTAATATGGAGGAAGTGATGATTCATTGTCAGCATCCAACAAAATAAAATAACTATATCTCCTTGAACTATCCAGCTAAAGTTTTTTTAGGTTACATAATGCATTATGCATTATTAAATTCTTACCAATTCAGCTGATGGGAATTCAGATTCTGATGAGTGTATGATTATCAGCTGCTTGAAGTGGTACTTCTGAGACAGAAGCTGGTGATATTCAGGACAAGTTATTGTCCAGCATTTTACTTGTCCTTTTATCAGTTGAGATTTTTAAATAGAAAATAAGCAGGTGTTTCTGACTTCTTTACACTTGTCAACAAGCAAAAAAACCCAAAGAACACGTCCAGACACTTTGTTGGGGCTATGTTTTTTAAAGAAAAGACTATAGAAAAATTATCTGTAGATCTACAGTAAGATCTAGAGAAGGTCTTTTAGCTAAATAAAACTCAAGTGTATTGCACTTCATCATGTTTCTCTTTTTTCTGTCCTTTCACCACTTTCTAATGGAAAAATTTCATTCCTCAAAGAAGAAAAAGAGAACTCCTTGGGCCTTTCTTTGGTATTTATGGATGGTCTAAACCAGAAGGATAATTTAGTGGCTTTGAGATCCCTGCATCCTTAACCTTTTCAATGTTGAGAAGAAAGGAGTAAGGAATGAGCTACAATTTTAGCCTACAACTTACTGTAGCCATCTCTGTATGAAAAGTTATGGTGGTAGATATCTAATGCTGTTATGCTTAAGATCCTGTCAACACTGGCATTGTAAATCCCATTTGACTGCTCCTTGGAACTTGGCCATGAAAAATATGCTTCAAATTGAACCTTGTAGTGCACAGCTTTAGACTAACAGCTTTTCCCTTTTCTTCATACATATTTTAAATTAAATGGATTTTCAAGTAAGCAAGAATAAAAGAAAGCTATACTTAAGAAAATAAGAGTTCTCATGTTAGTTCATTTATTTTGTCTTTGTTGCTCAGCCACTAAAGAAGAAATAGATGAGATAAAAGCATTAATTTTATTTCTTTCATATCCTGTTTCTCCCTCATGTGGGTTTATTTATCGCTACCATCATTCAGGCATGGAGTATCTTCCCTTTCCTACCTCCTGTCTGTTTCATCTGTATTTTTAGTTTGTTTCACTTTTTCCCACACTTTCTAAAGTCTTTCTAGAGTCTTCCAAATGGCTGCCTGGTTATATTCTGTTACAGTTATACTGCTGTTGTAATGGAAAGCCTATGACAGGTCTTTAACTGCTGCAACCACCCCTTTCTCTCTTACCTATGTTTCTTTATTCCTACAGTATTTCTCGCTTCATCTAACTTATACATTTGCACCTTTCTACTTTTCGTTATCATTGCTAAGCCTGCTGTTTGAAACATGAATGAGAAATGTTGGTGTCTTCACATATCTATCTACATTCTTGTCTCTCTCTCTCTCTGCCTTCTTTTTAGAGGTAAATAAGCAGTGGTTGAAACAGAACTTTTCCTCTCTGTTTTTTTTCTTTCCTGGGGTGTTTTTTTTTCTTTTTATGTTGCTTCTATGAAGGTCTAGTTCTGCACTGGAAGAAATCAAAATCGAAATTACAAGCAATAACTTCTTTTCCTCATTTTTCCCAATAACAGACCCAGTTCTCAAGGAGGTTTTAGCATACTACTCAGAACCTCTCTTAAAGCCATCCTGTCTGAAAACACATCACAGTGGGCAACAGATAAAAGAAGAAAATTTATATTTTCTTTTTTTACCAGAAAATACAGAAATGAAACAGTAAAATTAAAATGAAAATGCAATCTATTTGTATGTAATGTGAAATTTTTGGTTAGGTGACAACACAAAGAAAAATACCATAACACAAATTTCTTCTGTCTAAGAATCCTTATATTTTCCACAGGAATTATCAGAAAAAGGGTTTAAAAGCTGAGACGTTCTTCAGTTGAATTAGGACTCATTAGTCACAGTATGCACTAGCACTGAGGCCTTTCATATCTTGTGTACACTGTAGAGGGAAAACAAATATCTACCGAAACAAGTCCAGAGTGGCAATTATTGAGCATTACCATATTAGCACTGTGATATCACAGAAGTCTCTGGGACCCATCAGTGAATTTTATTCACCGTAATGGAGTTGCTTATTCACATTTTCACATCTGGAAGAGAAAGTACAGAAAATTTTCAAAAAATTAAAGCTCTGTGATTTAAAAATACAACTATACTTCAGGAGATAAAGAGGGAAAAAAATACTAAATTGAGCTGAGCTCTCTTCATTAACTGCATACATTTGAAGAAGTTCATCATGTGTTAATATGGTTAAGTCAATAAAAATATTCTTAAGACATCCAACTATTTTAAAGTGTTATATCTGTTCTTCAAATCCAAGTGTATGACAGTATACTCTTGCTCATTGTTATAATTTATATTCAGATTTTAGTGAAAAGGTGTTACATGGAAATCCAATACTACCAATGACTTTCATTGTGGTCAGTTGTTATTTTTATCACCTTTAATTTATAAAAGACAGAAAACTGGAGATATCTGGTGATTTCCCATTTACATCTGTCATCCACAGTGTATTACTTTTGTTGTTTTACCATGTAGATACACTAGCTGAATAACTGTTAGAGCTTAAAATTTAATCTGAAAAGTTTTTCTTTCTTTCTTACAATTACATCTCTAAAATGAAGTAATTCTGACTACTGACAGGACTAGTTACTAACCTGATATTTCAAACAGTACATTTTATTTAAAATATTATTTCCCTAAGTGAGGAGTTTTATTTCAGTGATCATAAGCTTGGCATCTATGGTATATTTAATGCATTTTGCTAGCCAAAATCTCCAGTTCTAGGGTCAATTATGAGTAACAGTACAGTATAATATCACCACAAATTAATACCATCTGTCAACATGATAAGTATCAAGCTGGGTTTTTCAAACAGTCAGCTTTTCTCTCATTAAAGTATGTGGAGAGAATAAGCTTTCTGAAAATGAAAGGAAGAGGCCAGTTGCAATAACAGAGTTATCAGGACATCATGAATAAAAATACCAGAACAGGATTCTGCCCTCAGTAGATAACACAGTAGTCTAAATAAAATAATGCACTAAATCTGCCACTAAAGATTTTTTTTTACCTTTAAAAAATAATTATTGCTTAGAACTGTCACAATGATTTTGTGTTTAGGAAAGGTCAGTTGTGCACCCATCTACTTCTGGCTCTTTGATGGCTTTTCAGTGGTTGCATTTAGTGTCTTTCTAATTTTTTCTGAAAACAAGGGTAAACTACCTATTGTTAACCAACTTCTTTATCTATTGTGCTGCCTTATCAGAGGACTGATTTTCCTCAGCTGTGACGATGTAAAGAGGAATGACCAGATATCTCCCTGTCAACACATGCACTTGGTCCTGCTCTGGTAAATCACAGAATATGTTGAATTGGAAAGGACCCACAGGGATTATCTCCTATACAGAAGGAGTCATAAGGAGAAAATTTACATCTGAATCTGTTACTGTGAACACAACAGTTTTCTTTTTACTGTCTCTGTTTTACTAAACTCAATACTCAGATCATACAACTAACATCTTTGTCTCTGGAACTTTAATCCGTGCCTGCCACTGTGGTGGGTAACTCCTTTGTCCTGTGACACCGGGCTTAAACAGACTAACAGGCACAAAAATGAAGTCATTCTGCTTGAGAACCAAGCCAAGAACTCTTAAGTCATCCTTGTCCTCTATGTTTGAACAAATATCATCTGAGTTTTGCATTTTTCAGTTAGGGCTAGGATAGAGCCCTAAAGTTTTTATATGATGTTGTGCTGAATGTTGTTTCTGAGTACTAAAACATACTAAACTTTCCCGCAATGCTTTATTATCACTATACTACCTTAAATAAATACATACTACAAAGAAAATAATTCTGTTATTCTTCCTGGAATTTGGTAATAGTTAGAAAAGGTCTAATATAGCTTGCTTAGGCTGGTGGGTAATGGGAATGAAAATAGCATTTGGCTCCATATGGTGATAAAAGCAAAAAAATAAAGCACTTGGAGAAAGAAGAAGATTTCTTCAGAATTCTGCATTTGTCCTATAGGGACAAACTAGAATAGAAGAGAAAACACTGTAATATTCCTACCATGAGAGTGCATTTTGCATGTCTTTGAAATATGAAGGAGATTTTGATTATTTGAAGAGAGAATGTTGCCAAAACAGGTACTGTCAAATTAATTGAGTGCAATATTTGCTGGTTGTGATGTCCAGAGAGACCTCCAAAATTTATGTAAAAGAGTAATCACTGGGAAATTGCCAAGTTTTCAAAACATTTTTCTTCTTAACCTCATAAGCAACTGTCATCTCATGTCTTGCTTTTTAGCTACAGTTTGCCATTTCACAGGCAAAATGATTAGTGATATCATGCATCATTAACTATGTGGCTGAAGTTTAAGCCCCAGACAGAGTGAGCCAAATTAATTTTTAGTGTAGAGCTACAGACTCCAGTGTGTTACTTCTGGAGCCAGCAGAGGCTGAAATCACACAGAAAGTATTGATTTTAGATCCCCCAAGAATGGTGTGTCTCATGTAATTCTACTGTTATCACCTGCTGATTCATCAGAAATGGCTTTCAGGGAGTTCAGCCTTTTTGGCAGAAGACACTTTTTGATGTAGTGGTAATAACATATGTGGGTATTTATAGTATGCCCAGAACCATATTACCTCAATGCTTGAATTAAGTCATTAGCTGGAGTTTTCTCCCTCTTTTCTTATTTTGTAGTCCAAAGCAAATGAAGATATTTGGGTGTATTATCTGTGAAATCATTTAAGTATTACACTAATACTGGGCAAAATATCTTTGTGATTTTTTTAAAAATACACATTTTTCTAATCTGAAATTAAGGGATGTCCTGCCAAAGGACAATGAATCTTCAAAATACTTTGGATTTGTCACTGTTCCAATTTTTCTACTCTTCTTTGAACTTCTATTTTAAATTACAAACTTAAAACTGACTTGTTAGGTCATTGTTGGTTGAACCACAGTATTTATCATTAAGTGGAGTCAGATGAATAAAATAACCTGGAGATTTGATAATTCCTGACTTTTGAGTGAAAAATCCTCAGACTATTGAGACTGTGTGTGCAAATCAGCTCCTGAGAATTGCTCATTTGACTTATGTTTATAGTGTAGGGAAAACAGGTTGAATCATTTATATGTGTGACCATGGTTACATTTTTCTTTTTGGCTGGACCCATTATTACTCACTTCCATAAATTAGCTCAGGGGATGGTTCCCAACTGACTTCTTTTCTTTGAACAAAACTCCTTTAAGCTCCTTGACATCCTTGATGAAATAGCTATTTCTATGCTATAATGTCCTTGATTTTAATGATACATTAATTGTACTTTCTCATTAATGATACCTCTATTATACCTCTCCATACTTTCTCCTTATTATCTTGTTATCCCCTTAAGTCACAGCTAATGTTAAGATAAGATCCCAAGGCTTCAATTGGAATAATACCTCTAAAACCAATTTCAGGAGCCCCAGACAAGACAGAAGACTCTCACTCAATGAGTTTAACATTTTATAAGAAATTGGTATTTATCAATTTAGTAATTAAATGTGAAGAATAAAACATAAGCAAATTCAAAATACAGCTTAAATGAAATTTTATTTGATTAAAACAAAACATTTCAGTATCACTGAACTAATAGTTTAAATTATTCAGTTTGTCTTCTCATAAATGTTAACTTTACCATGGAACTTTCTGATAAGCTACACTTTGGCTGCATTATTGACAAAATAAATATTAAATTTATAATCAATTTTTAAGTTGATATTCAAGTTTTAGACTAAATACTACAAAATATTTCAGTCAAATATTATTAGAAGGGAACAAAATTAAATACATTTTTAATTGAATTCCAGCTTTTATGTTTCATTTTTGTCCTCAACCTATGCATTTATTAAATTGTGTCACAGTGTATTAAATCAATGGTTGCTTTTTTCCTATAAGTTTATTTATGCTTTCCTATACAGAGATAAAAGTATTCTAAATGTTTGAACACTCTAACTTTCTGTGAATTGTTCTGTTCACAGAACAAAATGAAGTGCAGGCACCCATGTTTCTGTTAATAAACTGCAAAACCCAAGTGCAATCAGAGTGTTTTATTAAAAAATGGGTGCAATTTTACTCTCATCAGTATTACGTCAACTATTATTTACATTATACCTTCTGTCTGATAGCATCCACAATATCTGAAGTATTTTTCAAGACCCAGGCAAAGGTTTGGTCATTACACAGCAGAGCCTGCAATGAGAAGCAAATTTGAACAGCCCCAAGTGTGGGGTGAGAACAAGTTGAGGTGTAGAAGGGAAGTGAGATGACATTGTCTCTCAGCTCCTCAGCCTTTATATAAGGTCGCATTCACACTTGTTTTCCAAGTTGAAGTAGGAGTTATCATTTCTAATATCCTGGGTTATGAACGCTCAAGAAAAAAAATATTTGTGGAATTAGAGTGAGACAAATTCAGGGCAAGCTGGGGTCTTTAATGAATTTGTAAACATTGGGAAAGCAAGGGTGAAGAAGAGGGGAAAAAAGAGGTACTCGGAAGAGTAACTTTGTTACTGGTGCTTTGTTAATTAACTCTTAAAAAGACTTTCATTCGTCTGATGTCTTATGTTTCACAGTGGTGATGACACACTGAAATTCTACTTTGGGAGCTTTAAAATTCGATAACCTTTATGTCACTGGAATGTTTTGGGATGATATGAGGATAAGGAGCTATAACGGGACTTTGGGAAGTGGATCACATGTTAGCTTTGCTTCTCTGTATCTGCAGTCAAGAATTAGTCCTGACCTTACACATCTACCAGGGTCACACATCTTTAACATCTTGTAGGCCTCTTTCATGTGCCCAATATTCCCTTGCTTTCCCAGAGGAACCCAATCTAACCACTAACGGAATAATGAAGCAGAGACTCCATAAACGTAATTGAGATTTTAATTGCCCAGAGAAAAACCTGAGCAGAGGTGACAAATTTGTTCCTAACGTAGTTGAAAGGGTTCAGTTGTGGAAGCTCCTCACTGATGCCCTATGGATTTTGCAGTTGTTGATGAGATATATGTATCTTTATTTGCTGAAAACATACCTACCATTATTTAACTGGATTCTTTGCTTGTTTCCTATAAACCTTCCTAGTAGATTCTTGCTTCTTGGGGAGCTTTAAGAACTGAGATTTGAAGATGAGAATGAAGCCTTTCAAATATAAAAGTCTGTAGAGTATATTTGAAATGTAAATGCAAATGTGTTTGTGACTTTTTATAAAATTTCCATGTTTGATTTTATGCCATTATGCTTGTACAAGACACCAGAGTGTTCAGCTGGACTAAGTACCCATTCTCAAAGAACTTTTCTGAAAAGTTATCATTTTGAGTCCAGTTCAACTGGAGTTATCACCACACTTGTTAGCAAATGGATATGGTGAGGTCAGGGAAAAAGAAACTGTGGTGTGGAGAAAAGCAACCCAAATTTGAAAGTCTCAAGAGCTCTTTTACTGTGAAAAGTTCTCCAATACAATTTTTTTAAAGCTATTTGGGAAGTGTCTACCAACAGTTGCAGTGTAAAAGCTGCAGTTGTCACCTGCAGTTGTCACCTGCATTATCCAAATCCAGGTAATCTTAGGAGTAGACTTCTGAATAAGAAAATCTAAAAATCAAAACCCAATCTATTTTCCTACAGTTGTAAAAAAAAAAAAAAAGTGAAAGGACAATTTTAAAGGCACAAGACCAATCTGCAAGGATAAAATATGGAAATAGGAAACCCAGTAAAATATTTCTGGAAGGATGTATATGTCTTTGGAATTTGCTCCCTTTTCTCAAGTTAGAAACAAGTAAAAATGCATATTCACAACACTCAAAATCCTGTTAAAGCCTAGATAGATCTGTATAGCACAGGTTTAAAGTCCAGGTATATATTATCCTTAGCAGTAGTTACTATGAAAAGAAATTGAATAATCATTTCCTTACTAATTCTGCTTTTTAGTGCTTTTCCTTGTCTCTTCCTGCTCTCACTCACAGCCCACAGTTTATCCGGTCCTTTATTGGAAAGGGAAAAGACTGGGGGGGGGTGGGAACCAACATGCTCCTCCTCCATTTCTTCTTCCCACAGTCACAGCTTAGGTGAACTGGTCCAAAAGAGAAAAACAGGCCTGCCATCATCTAATCATTGTAAACTGAATGAATTTTCATAATAAAGAAGTTGTTTTTCCTTTCTCTGATTTTCTTTCAGTCTTGCTGATTTACTTTTATGCGTCTCTTATCAAGCTATTAAATGCCATAATAGATTTTCTTTTATTGTAAAGGTGTATTACTAACTTTGGAGAGGAAGAGAATTCCTCTTTTCTAATTGATGCTGTAAAACATAGTAAACAGGATGATGAATTAAACTTTCTTTGTGAGAGAAAGATCTTCTTTATGAATAATGTATTAGGTTTTATTTAAAGCATATAGATTTTATTTGCTTTTTATTAACTTACTACATTTGACACTGCTTCTGCAGATCTCCACCCCTTCCCCCCGGGAATGTCTTCTAATAAGGCATTTCATAAAATCTATGATTTCTTTTTTTTTTCCCTTAAGTAGCTCTAGATGCAAGGCAAATGCTTTGTTATTGTAGAAGTAGTTTGTTTACATCCCCTGGGTGGGAACTGCTGCTATGGAATATTTTAAATTAATTTGTATCTATATCAAAAATCTCCCTATTTTTAAAACTTCAGTTCTAACTTGTAAAACTTATTACTATACATCTTATTTTCTGCTTTCTGGGCCCCCCTCTAGAGTTTTTTAAGTCGATTACGCACATGAGTGTAATGAAAAGGGCAAGTAGGGAGGGATCCTTTGTCACGCATGCACCTTTGAAAATAGCTATTGTTATTTATTCTATTTTTGTCTAGTGATGCGTTGTTGGCCCTTGACACTATTGAACTAACAATTGTTAGGCCTGTCTGTGCTTTCCATAAAATCATAGAATGGCCTGGGTTGGAAAGGACCTTAGAGATCACCTCATTCCAACCCCCTGCCATGGGCAAGGACACCTTCTACTAGACCAGGTTGCTCAGAGCTCCCTCCAACCTGGCCTTGAACACTGCTAGGGATGGAGCATCCACGGCTTCTCTGGGAAACCTATTCTAGTGCCCTCACCACACTCACACTAAAGAATTTCTTCCCAAAATCTCATCTAAACCTACTCTCTTTCAGTTTGAAGCCCTTCCCCCTTGTCCTGTCACTACGGGCTCTTGTAAACAGTCTCTCTCTGTGCTTCTTGTAGGCTCCCTTCAGGTACTGGAAGGTCACAATTAGGTCACTCTGAAGCCTTCTCTTTTTCCAGGGAGAACAATTCCAATTCTCTCAGCCATTTGTCTGTTTGCTACTGCCTGAACAGTTCAGTCATTGATGGATTTTACTATCCCTATCTGTTGTGAAGATGGGATATGCTCCCTCCACTTTACAGATATAATTTTTTTTTATGAAGGCCACAGAGAGATGTGGTTGAGAGAGTAACTAAAATCCTTCTCAGATATTTCCAAATTGTACTGATGGCAGAACCACCTCCGTTTAGCTATATGAACTTTCTATGGTAGAATGTATCATCAGAATATATGGCACCTGTACAAACCACAGGAAACTTCCTTCTGTTCAGGTCATACAATTTACTGCTTGGAAGGAGCCAGCCTGCCACCTGTCAAATGGGTATCAACTTTGCTTTCAAAGTATTATTGCCTGTTAGACAGTGATTCCCTTTATCACTGTTTTAGCTCTTCTGGTTTTCTCCATCAGAACATTCCTCCTTTAGCAGCTATGGTCTACCTGACACCTTCAATCATCCCTGAATAAAGAGAACCCAAAAGCCCCAGTGATGGCTATTGAACCAACTGTAAATATTTACCAGTGTTTCAGACTTTTTCTCTTATTGGCAATATACAGAACTAATATGTGTTCATCTATTCTGTCAAATACCAATTATATGACCAAGCTGGTTTGAATTCCTCAATATCTTGATCTTTCCATGTGCTCTTTGCCAAGTATTTTCATCACCAGGCCTGTAATGAAGATATGAATGTGGCAAATAAACAAATTAACACAACACAATTTAATGAAGAAACAGGAAAATCAAATCCCTGGGCGAGGAAATAGATGTAGCACTAAATACATAATTGCACCAATTTCAATAACATATTTCAGGGACTAGAAGAGTATTTGGGCATAGTGTTTTTCAATGAAGACTTGTGTTAGATCCAACTTTGCAGCTATTGGAATGAGCAATTAAAATTACATAGTTCATTACATATGTTTGGCATACCACTCACAACTCAGCAGCATTGGTTGCAATATGGAATTGAATTAGAAATGTCTTTCTGTGCTTTGCAGTGGCTCTGCAGTTGGCACACAACTCATCTGACCTAAAGAAAATCACAAACATGCACTTTTGAGACACAACGGATATTGTATCATGCTCTAACACTGACTCCTTCATTCCACTGGTTTTAAAGACAGACTTAAGGTGGTTAGTTCAGAGATGGATGTCATAGAAGCCCAGAAGATAAGGGGCTAATGTGTATGTCTCAAACACTGATAGCCGGTTAGCTTGGAGCCAAACATGGATTGTTGGTGACAACAGCCAAGGATTGCTGGTAATAACACACTGAGAAAAAACAGAATGTGCCTGGAGAAGGGGCCATACAGAGGTAGGGTAGCACTTTTCTGGGACAAACGTCCTTATTCTGGCTCCTGGAGATAAGCACAACACAGCACAGAGCAGGCACAGGAATGAGGGTGAGAAGTAGGCATGGGCTGTAGGGGGAGAGCAAGACCATCCAAAGCTCCTGAAGCCTCCAACCCATTTGCAGAGAGGTCTAGGAGGACAGAGCATGCATGATAATTAATTTGCATAGAAAGTGAGAAACCTGTCTCTGGGATGGGAAAACTTATCTATAAAAAGGTATCTCCACTAAGCCCAGGGCACTTGCTCTGTACATGTGCCCGAGGACCAGCTGGATCAACAATGGAGCCAGGATTGGCGATCCTTCCTTCCTCTCTTTCTTTCTTCCTTCTTTTCTTTCTTTCTTTTTCCTCTCCTCTCCTCTCCTCTCCTCTCCTCTCCTCTCCTCTCCTCTCCTCTCCTCTCCTCTCCTCTCCTCTCCTCTCCTCTCCTCTCCTCTCCTCTCCTCTCCTCTCCTCTCCTCTCCTCTCCTCTCCTCTCCTCTCCTCTCCTCTCCTCTCCTCTCCTCTCCTCTCCTCTCCTCTCCTCTCCTCTCCTCTCCTCTCCTCTCCTCTCCTCTCCTCTCCTGTCCCCTCCCCTCCCCTCCCCTCCCCTCCCCTCCCCTCCCCTCCCCTCCCCTCCCCTCCCCTCCCCTCCCCTCCCCTCCCCTCCCCTCCCCTCCCCTCCCCTCCCCTCCCCTCTCCGACCCTCTCTGACCATCTCCAACCCTCTCCGACCCTCTCCGACCCTCTCCGACCCTCTCCTCTCCGACCCTCTCCTCTCCTCTCCAACCCTCTCCGCCCCTCTCGTCTCCTCTCTTTCTTACCCTCCAGCACACCCTCTTAAAAATAGCACGACAAATTGATTATATTTCTTTACTTAGTTTTGTGTTCTGCATATTATTTTTCCTTATGTTTTAATTCAAACGATCTGCAAACCCAAACTTAATTTAAGGGATAAAATATATATTGCATATAACCATCTTCCTGCTGTTTTCTTTCTAATTTTTATTACTGACAGTGACATTTTCACCTCTAAACTTCCTCTCTCTGTCTCTTTGATTTCAAATATTACTCTTTATGATCTCTTCTTCATATTTGCCCTTTTGGGGAAGACTGGGAACTTAAGTATATCAATTTGATGAGCAATAGCGTAAGTCTGGAGAAAACTGGAGTACTGGATACCAGCCAAGGCTCTGTGGCAGTATATGATTTCTTGTCTTTCCAGACAAGAAAATGTGCAAAGACAAATAAAATGCACACTGATAATGAGCTTCCAAAACCAAACTATGAGAACAAAGACAACTCCACATTTTAGTTCTAAGGTCTAGGGTTTTTTGTTCATTTCTGAGTTTTATTTTCCTTCCTTACAGAGCAGAGTAAGAAGAGAGAAAAGGAAGGGAAAAGAAAAATGAGGAAAAGGTAAAAAAAAAGCACACAAGAGCAGGAGGAAGAGGATGTTTGCTTCCAGATAGGAAGAGATCACAGTTAGTGGGAACCTTACTCCTAAATTCATGTAGCCTTCTGATGATAATAAGTTAGCAATGCTTATCCATTATGTCTTAATAACCCAAACAAGCCAAAATATATTTTCAATATTCCATCAATTGGTTAACACGCTTGCAGCTTGATTTTTTTTCTTCTTCAAATCCCGAAATAGCAGGAGTTATGTATTTAATTCCCTAAATGCAGGCTTTAGAGAGTGCCTGAGGAAATGCATGTTTTGTATAATATATTAGTTAGAAAGCTGTCATTGCAATGATGAATTTGTTGTAGTTTTTATCACTGCAGAATATAGCTGTTTTGTGCATCTGTGCCCAAAGTGCATAGGCATAGCAGCAGCTTACACACTAGTTATATTATATTCTGACACACAGCAGCCAAAAAAATAAGTCATTAACCTTGCAGTGATACTTAGAAAAAGGTAATACTTCTTGGTCTAACATTTGATAATTTAAACACACTTCCCATACTCGTTTTAGAGGGCTGTTAGTACTGAATAACTTACTTATATAGAGAGTGATTTGCACCCTTAGACTTGTTTCAGCCACATATTTCAGCTGCGAAATCCACCATCGGATCAACCCTAAAAGGTTTATAATTGTACCTATTTGGAAACATATGAACCAAGAAGCAGAAAGGTTATGACATGCCCAGGATTATGTAAGTCAGTCTGAAGAGCAGGAACAGTCAGCCCTGTCTCTCATTTTCTTTCCTGCTGTGCAGCAGCTGTCCAAATATTTTAGCTAAATTGGTGCCTGGAAGAAACCCAGGGAGCTCAGGCTGAATATGAGTAAGTTGTGGTGGATATAGAGAAGGTAAATAGTTTGAGGAGCAAGCTGAAATTATGGCTTTATTTTCAACAAAGTACTGTCACCTTCTGAATCTTGAGAAAATGTCTTTATTTTTCATTACTTCTTTAGAAAGCAAAACAAAGCATTTAGACGAATACTTTTCTCAGCTCTCTGTTGAGTGATGGAGCTTTGTCTTCTGTTTTTCTGATAAGTCCACTGCTGGAGCAATACAAAAAAATGTCCCAAAAATTAACAAGAAAGGCAAAATATCTCTGTCTCACATTACATTCCCTTTTCTCAGAGAACAGAGCTCTTTAATCATACTTGGGAAAAGGGATGCTCCACTGCATCTTCATAGGAAAGTTCTTATCATCTTCAGGAACAGCTGTGGATTCAGTAAATCGGTCCTGCATCCAGCAGGGTGCCCTGGTAGATGCAGGTCTGAAAAGTTTTCTTTTTTGCAGAAGGAGTTGTTCTTTGCTTGTCTCTTAATCTACCTTCACAACACTTTCTATTTCTGAGGGAAAGAAACTGGATTTGTTTCTCCTAGTTTTGTTTGGGACCTCTGTAACTGGAAACCTGCCCAGGATAGTGTCCAAGAGTGCACATTCTGAGCATTTTCTTGTGCAAAGAAAACTGCCATGCTGTTCAAAAAAAGCCTTCTCTATCCTTACTGAGTTTAACAGAAAATTTGCAGAGAGATTCACCTGGACCAACACCTGACTTCCAACGCCAAAAAGATGTGAGGTGGATGTGCTCTGTGATGTACCCAGCAGTCCTGCTTCCAGAGGGTGCATTGCTAGTCCATCCTTGCAGGAGTCTGCAGTTTGTCTCCAACTTAAAAACTGGAGAGGAAAAGGAGAATGGAGTGTCCAGGATAAAGTAAAGACACACCTCTATATGTGCCTGGACTCAGCAAGTGTTCCCACGTGCTGCAGTTCAGAATTAAAAATAGTGAAGAATCTAAGGGAGATAATACACACAGAAATCTATAGTTTGAATTTATCAAGCAGCATATTTATCATTTTAGATGTGGACATGAATTTTGAATGTTGGAGAGTTGGTTTTCATTCCTTTTCAGTACCCATGAGACCTTCTTCTTGCATGTTATGATTTGCTGTTGATAAGATAAGATTAAATTAGTAGTCATTGGTAACGGAGAGTGAGAAATGTTTTTGATTCTGAGGCCTGGAATCAGACTTCATTTGATAATTTTGTAATTTAGATAATTTGATAAAATTCTGAATGCTCAAACTGGTATAAAGGAGGAATATACTGATGATGAATTAGCAGTAATTTTGTCTTCTCTGAAAGTAATAGGTTTTAATGAAAATTAAGTATTATGAACTGCCATGGTAGGGTTCAAGTAGTATTAATAAGTGTTACATAGAATAAGTAAAGACCTAATAGTGTGATTGTGACAGCCAGGACAGTACTATAAATAGAGAAAGAGAAGATGTCAAAATGCTGATGATAATGAATCAGAGCTCTATAAATTGTTCTACTCAATAAATAGATTGATTTGCTAAATAAAATACTATTATTACATCATCCCTGCTTCATCTTTGGTTTTTCTTCTTCCCTCTTAGAAATTATTTGTATCATGGGTTAAGATTTGTAGTGTCACTGACAAATGTAAAAAGTCATTGCAAAAACTGAGGTCTGGTAACAGGTGTTGTGACCAAACTTTTATGAAATGTTTTCCTTCTTTGTGGCAAAACATCTTGCACAGCCCTTTTCTTTGCAGGGAGATGGGCTTTTCATTCAACTTGGATGCCTACAAAATTATTGTTTTAAAGCTCCTGTCATGTTAGAAAATAGTTGTGCGTGAGGAAAGCAATGATCTGTAGGCTGCAGATAAAAAGTGGTGATAGGCAGGTAATGACAATGTTAAGCAGCTGCACTATCCTGTCAGAGTCATACAACTGCAATTATTCTGGGAGTCATGTTGTGATATGCATTTGTTTCCTAGTTGTTATATGAGTTTAACATCCACACGAGGTCTGTATTGGTGCTCTTCGAATGCTACAGAAAACAAACTACAATATAATGAACCAAGGACTGTAGAATTAAATCTGCAGAGAGGAGGAGAAGGAGGTTCATTGTCATTTCTGTTCATTTAAGTGACAGCTAGGAGAAAGAAGAGAGATTGAAGGCTATAAGAAGCTATAACTTCATGAGGGAATGTAGCTGTAGCTGGAAATTCAGGAGGAAGTTTTTTTATTTTTCCCCATCTCAGGGTTTGTGGGGCAGGACATTATTGTGGGTTGGTTTTGTTAATCTTTTTTCATTTCTCAACTGGAAAAAATCTAGCAGTTTTGCTTCCCATTCCAAGGCAGAAGGAGTGACTTGAGCAATGAGACTGAATTTCACTTTCCACTTTACACAAAAAAAAATCATTGAGCTTATGGTCTTCATCAAAACAAATTATTTTACTGTTATTTTATTACACTCTCAGTGAAACTGCAAAAGGTAAGTCCTACGTCTTATGTCGATTTAACTGGAGAATCAAATCAGGCTATAGAGCTTGTCACAGTAAGTTATATTCTGGATTAACATTCCCTTGCATAATTGGACATTTGTATATCTGACATTTTTAAGGCTGAGTTTTCATAGAAGTCTACATGTTTTTTGGCATCTGAGTGGGAGGTGGGGTTTCACAAGGACCTGGAATATACTTGTGGAAAAGAACTCAGTAAAGTATTGAAATCACAGTTTTAGTTTGAGGGTGGTGAGGCAATTTTAACAATAGAGTTAACAAAAGAAATTCATGTGGTTTTCCAGCTCAGAACATTATTAATAATAACAAATAATATATTATTATATTGCTTTGTGCTTGTATAAAAATAGATATACCTAGTTTTTCAGAGAGACAGGGCTTAAGATATCAAGAAAACTTTCTCAATAGGAACAAAATATAGGAAATTAATATTAAGTATTTGGGAAAATATCACTTTTTAAAATATTTGCAGAAAGTTTTATCAAGTTTTGAAATACACAAAGCTAAAGAACAAGGCAACAACTAAGAACAGGCCTTGTATTTTAAGACCAAGTATGCAATTAATACAGTTCACTCCTGCTTTGCAATAAGATTCGAAGAATTTTGAGTTATGTTTCTAGTGGAAGGTACCATGTTCTGATGTAAACAATAATTTGGTAGAACTGGTCATGGTGATCATTTAGTAATGTAAACAGACTTTCTAGTCACAAACCATTTATAAACAGTGTAATGATTTCAGAACTGTCAGCCTAAGTGGAGTGTGGCTGGGAGGGAGGAGGTGATGAGCTGTCATTTTGCTATTCAGTGCTTGCTATTGGCACATCATTATGTACTGTCAGTCACCTAAATCTCATGTCATTGTTCTGCTTACTAAATTATCGAGGCAAGAAATTCTGCAACTAAAGCATGATGAGAACTCCTATTGCCAAAGGGACAACATGTTTCATTTGGTAGTGTGGATAGTTTTACTTAATAACAGGATCTTTTATTAAAACATGATGCAAGCAGTAATCCATTCACTCAAATGCTTTCAAATAGCAAGAAATAAAGGTCATAAATTAATCCAACTTCTATGTGGTTGTCAAACACGTTTTATTTTTCAGTGTTCTGTTCTTCTTGAGGGTTACTAATCCAAATTTTGAAATTTATTTGTTCTCTGTCACTGCTGTATTTTTTATGACTCAAATTCCAGAAGTGCTGTAGAAACTAGACTACAAGCTACTAATAACTTGGGAAGCTGTGTACAGCCTTCTTCCCTGAGCCTCCCCTATACCTAACTATATCTGTAAAATGAAGGTGATCATTCCTAACTTTCCAGAGGCTGATGGAAATAGCTTGATGAACAAGCTATTAATACTAGATGCAGATATGAGAATGTGTAAATCTGCCTAGACACCAGATTTTCCTAAGGGAGGGAATAAAAAATCTCCAATCTGGTATCTGTTTCTTATTCAGTAGATAAGACAGTGCAAAAAGTACTTCAGAGATACAGTAGAATAATTGAGGTACAGAAGTTAAGTAGTTTGGTTTTGATATACTGAAAGTGTTCCAAATAGTGATAGTAATGGTTTTGCTTGTCTCTTTTACTCTCTGTGCACACTGTCAAAAGCTGAAGAAGATCATTTTTCTATGACAGAGAATGGGATAAAGCTGAGCCAAATACATATGCTATACAGAAGGGTTTTTTGTGTTCTTTACTGTGTCTCTGGCTTCTAGTCCATGCTGGTTTTTAGTCTGTGCTGTGCTTGCAGAAGGGTTTCTCAAACTGTTTCTCACGCAGATACATCATGTATCAAGCAAAATAAAACTCTGAAAAATGCCATTAAACTTTCACAAACTTGTTTTATTTGCTTAAATTTTAACTTACGTTTGAATTTTGTTAGGAAACTGGACTGTAATATTATGTTTTCTCAACTACACTTCATATTTTTCTCTGTTTCTCTAATTCACTGCTCAAGTCATTCTCCAAGCACTGGGCAGAACTATCACTACCTACAGTAATACCTATTCCTCCAAAGAAGAATGGTTTAAAATTAAAAAGTATGTATTCTTTAAGTGATGTAGCATGGTGCTATGAACTAATAATTGCACTTTCTACTTCTGGTATTTTTTATTTTTTTTTTTATTTTGGTGGATCTTAAGTCATCGAAGAATCACTCACCTTGAATGGTGCTGGAGATCTCTGTCAAGAGATTGTGTTGTCTTGATAGAGCTAAATCAAGGAACAAAGACACACAGAGACTCATAGAATCACAGAACGACCTGGTTGGAAGGGACCTTAAGACCATGAAGTTCCAACACTCTTCCATGGGCAGGGATACCTTCCACTAGACCTGGTTGCTCAGAGCCCCATCCAACCTGTCCTTGATATATACTGAAGCTCTCACTGTCTTAATTTCACACTGGATACAGAGTTCCATATGGAATTTTTTTCATATGAGCTTGTTGATAGACCCTTGAATATAACAGACTAAATTTTAGGCTCCTTACAGATAACCCAACTACTTTCTGTAGGGAAGAACAGACTCCTTACAGAGGTAGGTAACAACATAACCTCTGAGTTTCAGTTTCCCATTTTGTAAGTCAGCAAACTGCCTTCTTGAAGCTGTTGTGTGAAAAAATTAATTGATATTTTTGCTTACTTATATGAAGGTGATATGTAAGTAAGCTGAGACTGTACATTTCCTTGGCCTGGTTTTGATAAGACAGGCAGCTCTGACAAGTTCTGGCACGAGCAGGAGAACAAGGAGCTCCCAAAGGAGTCCAGTCCTCTGCCTTTTTGCCTGCTTTTGTGGTCTATCCCCCCCTGTAAACCATGGCATATGACTGTAGACATTGCTGATGCTGCACACTCTTAGGGAACTGATCACTTAACATCACCTGAGAATAGACCCTGTGACCACGTTTTCCTAACGTTTTTCTGCTGAAAATCAATCCACTACTTCCTAGCTTTCACACTGTAAACTCTATTATGGGTAGAATGATGGATGACTTCTCGTTACACAGACAATTAAATATTTTATCCTAAGGCAAATCTTTGTGTTGACATTCTTACTACAGCTCAAGGTGTTTTCATGACCTTTACAGCTCTGGCTGGACCACAGCCCTGTTAGTGCAGCCGAGATAAGCTGGAAGAAAGCTCACATACACATCTCAGTTTGAACGTGCCATTCAGAGTGCTGCTCCTGAAATCTGCCTCCTTTGGCAGTTTGTCAGAACTCAAGTCTAGTGACCTTCAGATTAAAAAAAATAAAGAAAGAAAATGCTAAACATTTATAAGAAAGCAGCCATATCTGCTTTTTCTTTGGATGTTTTTTGCTCAACTCTTGACTGCCATAACAAAGGCCAGAGCCAATAACCATGTAAATACAAAGGGCCTCTTCCCTCTCAATTAATTCTTTTGCATGTCTTTTCAAAATCTAACCGGTTGCACAGAACAAGGTACCATGAACTAGTTTAGTTTATCTACACAAGATAGTGTTAATTAACTTGTTTTCCCAGCAGCTTTGTTTCTTTTTTCCAGTGGCTGAATGTGTTTATTCTCCTGTTTTCCCAGTAGGAGAGTAGCACGTGTATTTTAATATATTTTGTCATTAGTCCCACTCAGAAGGTATGTCTTAAACAGCAATAGTGAGGACATTGTTCTTGTTTTCCTTGGGATTGGATTAGTGAATTCTGCATGCCAATAACTAGAAAATGACCAAGTTACTTCATTACTTCTGGGAATTTTGATATTTCATTTGTATTTTTCACTCCAAGTTTATCACAATTTATTGCTAGAGTTTTAGTGGTCATAAAGGTTTAAATATCAGAGAAAAAAAATCCTAAAAATGTGACACTATCACAGCAAAGCTTATAGCAAATATTTGTAACATATTCATTTTTGAAGACATAGATCAAGAGTAGACAATACCATGTAAGTCTTGGGACCCAAATAAGTTCTAATTCAAACTGTTAAACTGTCAACTGCTTTGTGGCCTGAAGTTTGTGTGCATGAAATGTTTTAAGGCTACTGGAAAAGGTCAGAGTCCTTAAAAAAGAAAACACAAGCAACACATCAGATTTATCTCCTTAGAAAAGTAAAAGGATGATAAAGGAGGGGTTCTTCTGTCCTTAGAGCTTTGGAAAAATTCTCAGGATACAGCTGATTTATAGTAATAAGATCCTGGAGTATTTTATGCAGTCAGATCACCTCTTGCCTTTGACAACGGTCCCTGAAAAGCTACTTCAGCTTCCTCTGAGTCAGTGGAAAACCTTCTAGTGATTTCAAGAGAATTGTATGAGCTTTTAAATGCAGTTATCCAGCTGCACAATTAACAGCCAGAAAAGCATATTCTATAAATTATTTCGCTATTTAGGGATACATTTAGCATGTCCTAGCAATATCAATTAACCAGGAGAAGAATGACTCATCCAAGCCTTCTCCAAATCCATTAAGTCAATATCTGACTCATTTTTTGTGGTATGAAAAATGGTCTATTCGCTAAATTCACTCTCAATTTTTATCAGATCATCCAAACTACATTAAACTGAACTGCAGTCAAGGCAAAACGAATTGTGTCCAGAAAGTGCCAAGTTACAGTAGAAAAACAACAGGGGTTAATTTGCCACCTTGCCAGGCTTTGCCATTTGGCTGAAGACACCTTGGCCCTAAGTTGTGTGGAAGCTTTAGGAGTCTTCTTGTTGCTGTAATTCCTTTATTGTGGACATGAAGAAACAACTACTCCCTTCCTTGCAAAAGCAACCTTCGCTCATCTGAAAACAGATATAATGTTTCCTTTTTTTTTTTTCCTTCTCCAAAGGAAAAACAATCCAACTCCAGAAAGTACTTGTTAATTCCTTACTGGTTTCCTTTGAATAAATTCTAGTGGGTATACTTTTTCTTGGCCTTTGGAGTCCAAAAGCCGATAACATTTTTATCTACTCCAATTCTACTCCATGTTCTGAGATCCTATCAATGCAAAATAAAGGAGTGTTATTACAAGTTTACATATCTGATAGCCTGTGTTCTTTTTTATTGTCCCTAGTTTTTCTTTTCTCAAGCAGCCTGAGATTACTGATGATTAATTGCGACTATAAATCCTTAGCTTCTCTCCTAGAAAGCAGGTAGCTGACATCTTGTACTCAAGTATCGTATTCTTTCAGCTGACCACATTATTTTTTATGTTTCCATTATCCTTTCTTTTATTTTCTTTACAGACTTCTTCAGTTTACCAAAATCATCTTGAATTCTAATCTCTATCCCAAAAACTTGCAACACCTGTGATGGCATATGCTCTTCCACAAAAGAGCTGGCAATTTGAGACCAAGTTCATTCCACCTTGATATGGAAAGCAGCATCCTCTCAAAATGCCACATAATGCCCTGAAATTGAGGCCATGGTTTGTATAATATGAAGATGAGGAAATTCATTCTTTGCCTTCAGGCAGAGCAATTTGCATCCTGTCTGTCTAGCAGCAGCAGCAGCAGCATTATTCTCAGCCTGGCCATTAGCTGATCTGTAATAACGTGTAGTTCTGTAGGCACTTCTATCAGAAGCACAACAGGTATGTGTGGAGTATTATATATTTTTATGTGTGTTAATATATTTATACAAGTGTAGCTACATGTATTAATACACAGACTGGTCTCCTGCCATGCATCAGATGCTCCCAGTCCTTTTCAGCTCATTAAAACTCCACAGAAGCCTGCAGCAAAGCATTTTCCTGGGAGCCAGAATGAAGGTGGCACATGTCTCAGTCTGGCTACCACTTCATTATTTGGCAAGCAGAGAAATATGAATGTAAGCCATAAATTGGTCTGCTAACATTTCTATGAAAATAACCTCCAACTGTTCTGAAACAGATTCTGTTTATAAACAGGACTTGCTACTGTTTGGATGCAGATTATTTCTAGTCCATCCACTCTCCCCCTTTTTCTCTGTGCTGTGTTTCATTGGTAAAGAACTGTGAGTGCTGAAACTCCCAACCTGCTTCAGCAATATTTAAATGCCAGCCTTCCTGTATGGGATCAGTTTTCCCTTATATGAAACACAACATGAACACAGAAAATTCAGTACTGCACCAGATACCTTGGCCTTTAGGTTTATGATAGTTATTGAGTAATGCATCAAACCAAAACTAATACTATTTCACTACCTTTAACATACACACTCTATATTCATTGAAGAGAACATTAGTTCCTGAGTTCTGAATATAAGTCACATTATAACCACTCTAATGTCTCATTTGCCTCACCAGGATTAAACATTAATATCTCCATTCTGGATCAGTCTCAGAATTAAAGGAAAATTTTCAGCCTTAAATTGAGAACACTCTCAGAATTTTTATTTAATAAAAAATCAAAATCTAAAATGCTTCCACTTGAGAAAATATAGGTTAAAAAAAGAATCCCTTTTCTTTAATCATCCTTGGTTCCAAAGTGGTGCTTTCCAGATTTCTGGAAAATAATAGAATTTTTTTTTTTAATATATTCCAATTATTACAGATAAAGATATAAAAACTGCTTGGAAAAATGTCTTCAGAAAAGATATTTTAATATAGATGGAAAATAAATCTAGTACTGTGCTTAAAGAATGAAACTTTTTTTAAGTGTCTTGAAAGAAGGTAGAAGTGGATTTCTGTGATTAATGTTTGTTCTGCCCCCTTGTGGTTATGGAGTCCAGTAGGGCTTAGGTATGACTGGGTTTTAAATATTTGTGACTAATTAAAAAATAAACTCTCTGTATAGTTCAAGTGATGCACTTTACCCAGAATCTGTATAAACTAAGAATGAAAGTTAAAAAGATAAGGCTCTTCAAATACGAACAATAGGCAAAGTAATGATTATAATTTAAAGTAGTTTTCCAAAAACATGTGGTTTTATGTTGTGAAAGGAAGTTCAGAAATGTTAAATATAAGCAATAGTTTATTCAGAAAGTAATAAAGAACAATTTTAACTTTAAACACAGCTTTTCATTGTGGTTTTAATGATAGAACTCAGTATCCGGAATGCTTTCTTTTCCCACTAGAAAAAAAAAAAAAACCTTTGCAGTTTAACTCACCTAAAGCCAAATTTCATAATGTGATCCTATTATTTTTGTAAGAGTACACTTCTATACGCCAAGTTTTCATTTATTTAGGCAAATTCTGGAGACATTTTACTTAATTTTCAAAGGTTCCTGAAGTTAGTTTGTCACAGATTAATTTTTAGACAGCAGGGTAGATTTTTAAATCAAGAGATCATGTAGTAGACAAAGCCAGTGGCTCTCCTGTCAATAATGACTTATTGTCACTTAAGGATGAAAGATTAGCTGATCTTAGAGTCAATTTTTCTTAGCCTTTTCTGATTTCTGATACACAGAGAAGATACGATGATATTAATCCTTAATTTACCTTCAAACTTTCACTAGAAAATATGCTAAAATGCTTTACTTTTATAGGGTACTAATTGTTCAGTTCCAGTTTACAGAATTAATCATTAATGGTATTCTCCAAATTTTACTGGAAGTAATCAAGTAAATATTTTTATTAGTCTTTAATATTTCCCAAAAAACTCCATCCCATTGCCTCAAAATCCAGGTTTTATTTCAATACAACTTAAAAAAATAACTAAGTTTAGGGTGAGATTTTTTGGGGGATTTTTTTTGTTTGTTTGTTTGTTTTTAATGGAGTTGTAAATTATATGATTCTATGTAAAATCTATTTCAATACACACAAAAAGATAAGCCAAGCCTCTCTCATTCATAACCACACATCCACAAGACATACAATATTAAGGTATATATAACTGATTTTCTTTTTTTAATGAGACATATATATCTCTGTATATTTTTTAATCCAAATCAAGTCCTGAGTTGCAGAACTCTAAAAGGCACTGTAGAAACTGAGTTTTATGAAAAGCACTGGATGGACAGGTACCACACAATAGTCTGTAACCTGACTGAACTCAAGCACCAACACAAAGTCTCCACAAGCCATTTTGTTTTCAGCTGGATTGCCAACACAAATGGGGCATCCAGGATCAAATTATTTCTCTCTAGTGTCCCCTTCAACCCAAGTTATAAACATATTCATTGAATACAGTTACAGTTGTCTGGAGTAAGAAGTTTCACAGGTAATCAAATGTGTAAAAAAAGAGACGGTCTGACTAAAGGAGAGATTTATGTTGGCATCACGACTATAAGAAAAGTTACTACTTTCTTAAAAGTTATCCAGTCATGAGACTGGATAGTCAAAGTCTTGTTCAGATTGGAGCAGGATGTGAGATGCTGAGTTTTAATCACTGAATATTCCCACAAAGTTTTACACAGAATAGACCTCCTCAAGGTCCTTATTGCAGAAATGGTTGCATATGGTGACAGAACCTCTAAATAGATTGATTTGCAAAAAATGCTACTGTAATACCCATGGAGACAGCATTTGACATTGTGAGCCATCAAGGCTTTGCAGAGACTTGGGAAGGTGTCTTTCTATTTTCTACTACTTTTTAATACACTGTCTAATGTTAGTGAACTTCCATAAAGAAAGATAGCAGGCCAGCAGGATAAACACAACTTGAAGAGTCACAAGTTCACTGTTAATAGCTTTTATTAGCCCAAATGCTAACAAGATATTTTGCATAACATCAAAGGAAGTCTGCTGCTAATGGAAATAACACTCATATTGGCACCAAAGTACTCCGTGGGAGGTTATAAAGTACATGCAGAAACAGCAGAAAATGTTAGACTGCCCCAGATAAAAAAGTTAATTGTTTAGGAAATGTGAATCTGGTAGAAATGAGACCTCAACTGTTCCTTATCTCCCATAGACTGTAATTTCTTATCACAGAATCACCAGTGTTTAGGTTGGAGGGGCCACTGGAGACCATCTAGTCCAATATCCCTGCTCAGGCAGGGTTCCCTAGAGCACAGTACTCAGGACTGTGCCCAGACATATCCACCATCTGCACCTCAGATAACTCATGCCTCCTAAAATAATGTTCCTTGAAATAGCTCTACCGATAAACCACATTGTTGGGTGGCTCACGAAGTATCTGGAGTAAGGAGATTGGGGACTTTTGGAAGGCAGTGGGGTCTAGAGAAATTTGTGTAACACAACTGCATTTATAATACGAACTGCTGATGAATTGGTGGTGGTGGTGAGCAATTCATGGGTTATACACCTTACAATATAGTACTTTTCCATCTTTCTCAAAGAAAGTGAGTTGAGGTTATAAAACTTCATGGACACTTGCAACTATTAGGATTCAGTGAGGCTAATGAATCAGCTGTACAGCTTTCTCTTCTAACTGCTCATCTACCACCACAGAGACAATGGTGTCAGGCTTTTTACAGAGCGTGTAGTTATTTGTACAGTTTTGTATTCATCTGATCTAATGCATTTCTAATGAACTCTCCACTGTAAAATTGGTGCTTTCTTGAATATGAAAAGAGTAAATCCTTGGAATCCCTGCCTGCTTTTCAGACTAAACGGAGACCATGTTCATTAAACATTGGTATTCATAAATATTTAAGCATATTTGTTCCTGTATTGATTTTGTATAATGCCTTTGGGTGTTCACTAGCAGCACTCCCTAAACTAAAGTGAGCGACTTATGGAGGGGCAGGGCTTGAGAAATACATAAATATATGTTTACATAAGTAAAGGGTATAGTCAGTGTGTTCACATTTCATTTCCTTACTTTGTTTTTATTCTTTTTCAAAATCTTAACGTTAAACAAACATTAGAGTTGTCTTTTTCATATTCTTGTACAGTGTGATCTACTCTTAAAGATATTTAATGTTCTACACTGCATAAAATACACATTCTTCTTACTGTTTTAAATCCTCTTTTCCAAGCTATCAGTGTTTTTGGGGGGTTTGGGGGTTTTTTGC
Organism: Chiroxiphia lanceolata; assembly: GCF_009829145.1. NCBI lineage: Eukaryota > Metazoa > Chordata > Aves > Passeriformes > Pipridae > Chiroxiphia > Chiroxiphia lanceolata. The sequence goes on along the minus strand of NC_045638.1, from coordinate 106,707,045 downwards.
TTCTAATTTATACCTCTATTCTTTTTATTGAGCACTAATCTTGTAAGATGCTTTAAGAGTTGCCTGTACATTAGCACATACCATAGACTCTCAATTTCTTGACTAGAATGGGGGATTGAAGACCAGCTTCTTCCACTCCAGTACTAAGATAAAGTTATGTATGTTGCTCTGTGTTATGCTTCCATCTGGAATTAATAGCTTATATTCATATCTTCTTCATTGTTACATAAGATAACCATGAAAAATATTGGTGAAACACATTTATAGGTGTAAGATCACAAGGTATTTCGAGTCCTTCATGCTATGTGCATAGTGTCAATGAACTAATTTGCAAGCATTTTGTTTCCTTTGGTTAACACAGAGTCTCCGTTGATGTACTGGGTGGATTCAGCAACTCATTTTAACAGATGGTAAAATGGAGGTTTGTGCTCTGGTGTCACTGTACGTGACGAGTGCTTAGCTGTGTCTCAGCACCACATAACAGATGCTCTAGAAACAGCTGGCAAGAAAGAAGGAGTGAAACAAAAAAATGCTGCAATGCTGTAGAGCACTTTCTTGATTAGCAGGGGCCATTGGTGTGCAATAAATGTGACCAGCAGGATCAGGGCAGTGATTGCCCCCCTGTGCTGGGCACTGGTGAGGCTGCACCTCAAATCCTGGGTTCAGTTCTGGGCCCCTCACTGCAAGAAAGGCACTGAGATGCTGGAGCGTGTCCAGAGAAGGGCAACAGAACTGGGGAAGGGTCTGGAGCATGAGACTGATGAGGATCAGCTGAGGGAGCTGGGGGTGTTTATCCTGGAGAAAAGGAGGCTCAGGGGAGACCTTATCACTCTCTACAGTCGCCTGAAAGGAGTGAGTAGCCAGGTGGGGGCCAGTCTCTTCTCCTAGGTAACAAGTGACAGGAGGAAAGGACAGAGCCTTAAGCCTCAAGGGGAGGTTCAGGTGGGACGTCAGGAAGAATTTCTTCACTGAAAGGATTGCTAAACATTGGAATGGACTGCCCAGGGAGGTGGTGGAATCACCATCCCTGGCAGTGCTCGAGAAATGACTGGACATGGCAGTGCTCTGGTTCAGTTGACAAGGTGGTGTTTGATCAAAAGTTGGACTCAGTGATCTCTGAGATCTTTTCCAACCTCAACAATTCTGTGATTCTGTAATTTCCATATGATGATATGGATTTAAGTTCATCATTCCAAAGTCTCTGAAGCATAAACTCAGATAAGAGTCAAAGAAGATAGTTCCTCCAGCTCCATTGCTCGATAACAGATGATGGAAATTATTTGTAGAATGTTGAACTGTCAGTGGGGTCACCAGCTACAACATACAATCCCTCCCCAAGCAGCATACCTGAAAATTTCTGAATTAACTTTCACTGCAAAGGTCTTCTCTGCTATCTTACTTTTTGGAAAGATAACAGCTTACTTTTTCTTCTTGGGATGAAAGATAACTCTCTTCAGTACTGAAGAAAATATAGAATATTTGGAAAAACATAAAATAGTTTATTTTTTTATTTTGCCTAGACTAGTATTACTGAGATGTTTTTCAAAAGAAAGATGAAGAGAATCAGAATCAGATTCACTTTCTAAAAACTTAGGAAATCTGTTCAGTTCTATTTGGTAGAAAAACCTGTTGAGAAACACCACATGATCTCTCCTACAAGACGTAGGAAATGATTCAGTGTAAGGTACATGAGTTTAAACAGTAATAAGCAAAGACTCTTCATTTCCAAATACCTTTAGACCTTCCTTATCCTTGAAACCTATGTTTCCTAACTAAATGTTTAAGAAGCAGAATTTGGTGTTACGGTATTTTCCATTGAAGAAGTGTCACTTTTACTGAATTTCCTGGACCTAGTGCTGTATTTATGTCTAACAGTTGACGATGAACCATAGAGAAGCTCAAATTTTCTTAGCCAGCCATGAGAACCATATCCCTTGTTTGAAATCCCTTGTCTTCTGGGCTGTGTTTGGAATGAGACATCTTTGGACTAGCAATTCACGCTATCCACATTATGGTGCCACTAGAAGGTTAATCAAGAGTCACAATTTATGACTTACACCCACCACCTCTCTCCAGGCTCAGTTATGATCCCTGAACATCCAGTCAACTCCTACTGAATTGTGATGATTTCCAAGTATGAGGTTACCTAGTGCACAGCAGCTAAAGCATCTGGTGGCTATTTTAATCCCATATGCAGCTAGGACAAAAATATTCCTCACCTCCTTAGATGCACATCATCTCCACAATTTACTTAATGAAATTTCATTACAGAATTTGAGTCATTCCTGCCTTATTTCTTTTTCTTTCTTAATTCTTTCTCTCATGATAGCACACTGTCCTTACTCAGATCATAAATATATTGTCATTTACCATAGCAAAACTGCATTTTTATTGTGAACTTTCAATGTTATAACTGCCCATAAAAGCTGGGAAGACTGTTTCTTATGTACTATGCTCAGCACTGAATCCAGTGGGCGCAGATTGTCATCAGCTGATCTTAGTGAATGACTTGATACATAAAAATTGACTCAATGCATAACATTTGCAAAGTCAGGGCCTTGCATCTGAAAGGCTCCTGCAGATGTAGGATTGTTGAACTCTACTCATTAGTTTCCTGAGAGGTTGAAACAAGTTCACCTTTTCTAACATACTTTAAACTGCATTAAAAATAAAGTGTTGTGGGTAACTAGCAAAATAAACTCATAGCCTTTCTTCATCAGTAATTTCTGTGATCCTGTTAACTGAGATAATGTGGCTAATTATATAATTTTAAACTAATTATACCTGTAAACATTCCCTTCTCAAAGTGCTTATATACTCTCTGACAAATTAAACAGTCTACTGATAATAGAAAATGAAGCAACTATGTAAGTAAAATCTACTCTTATATGTTTTGTTCAACCATTTTATCAGCATTTCTTGAATCAGACCAACATTTACATGAAAATTTCAGGTTTGGAAAAGGACAGTTTAGGGGTTTTTTTGTGCTTCTGAAGTTCAGGAGGGTTTTGCTAGTGTTGCTGTCTTAGAGAAAAAAATGTATTTTTAGGTTAGATGTCAGTACAGTATCTCAGAATCTAGCAGAGTATATCATAATCTAGAGATTTGAGCAGATTATTTCCCTAGGAATTACAACTAGACAGAGAGAAAAGTTCCTTCCTAGAGAAATAATTGCAAATGAACTGCATCTGAGATGGGTTTAGATAGACTTTATCATCCAGAAAACTCCTATCTTTAGCACCTTAGGGAGAATTATCTGCTCATATCTGCCCATAGTCCATAGCCTTCTCAATGCTGAAAGACACAGAGGATAAATGAGGTGCTTCAAGAAGCTTATACCATTTTCTTTGTAATTTACACTACCTTCAAGACAGTTCTAATTCAGGTTAAAATGTGATGAGAGTTAAAATCCAGATGGTTTGTAAGAAAGTCAATTTCCCAAAGCTGACTCTATTTTGGATATTAGTTTATAACTTTATGTTTTAGTTTGGTTGCTTATTTATTGCTCATCCTCTTTTGATACTTATATTGATTAAAGATTATTTTATCCTTTTAGTAGTATCTAATAAGATAGTTTTATTGTAAACATTATATTAAATATTTCTAGATACTTAAAATTTAATTGATAAGATTTATGCTCGGAAGTTAATTTATTATTTTATTTCACAATATAATTTAAAGTAAATTTATATTCACTCTAACTTTGCTTAGAGTAGTACTCTTCTTGATATTGAATATCATACATCTGATTATTTTAAAGATTCAAAAGAATCCTTTTCAGAATATGTTTGAAGATAATTCACAATGACTACCAGTATGAAACATTTAAAATACAGAATCAAAGGATGACTGAGGCAGGAAGGTCTCATATACTTCAACCCCATGCTCAAAGTAGGATTAGACAGAGTAGATTGCTTGTGATTGTGTCCAGTCAGGTTGTGAATACCTAAAGAGGGAGAGTCAAGAAGTATTCCGGGCACCCTGCTACAGTGTTGGGCCACCCTACAATAACAGTTGCTCTTAATTTTAAGTGGAATTTAAAATTTCCAGCCAGAGGGTTACCAGCCTGTACCGCTTTTTCCTCCTCAGGTGCAGGACATTTTGCTTCCCTCTGTCGAATAACACAAGGCTTCCATCAGACCATTTCTCCAGCCTATCAAGGTCCCTCTGAATTGTAACACAACCTGTTGTTGTATCAGCCACTCCTCCAGTTTTATATGATCTGAAAACTTGCCAAGGATGTGCTCTCTCTCATCATCTAGATTAGCAAAGATGTTAAACAGGATCGACCTTGCTATTAACCCCTAGGTTACACCAGCAGGGATCACCTTCCAGACTGGCTTTGTGCTGCTCATCAAGGCCAATTTTCACTCTGCCTTGCCGTCTACTTCTCTAGCCCATGCTTCATCAGCTTTCCTACGAGGATATTATGGAAGACAACATCAAAAGCCTTATTAAGGTGAAGATAAATAACACTCACTTCTCTCCCCTCATCCACCAAACCAGTCATCTCATTATAGAAACCTATCAGGTTTGACATGCATGATTTTCCCTTCATAAATCCATGCTGACTTCTCCCAGTCACATTCTTGTCCTTTGTGTGTTTGCAAATGGTTACCAGGATTATTTACTTTATCACCTTCCTGGGGACTGAGGTGAGGTTGACTAGCCTGCAGTTCCCTGGCCCTACCCTTCTTGAAGGTAAAGGTGACATTTGCTTTCTTCCAGTCTTCAGCAACTTCCTCAGATTACCATAGTATTTCACAGAAAACTGAGAATTGTCTCACAGTGTCATTGGGCAAATCCCTCAGCACTTGTGAGTGCATCCCAGTAGGCTTGGGGGGTTTGGGTATGTTCAGTCAGTTCAAATGTTCCCTAACTCCATCCTCTTTCACAGGCAGTAAGTTGTCCTTGTTCCAGGTTTTCCCACTAATGAGCAGTGGGAGCAATAAGATGAGGGCTGGATGAGCCCCCGCAACCTCTCTGGGACATCCCAGCTCCAAGACCCTGGTAAGCAGCAAACCCTCCATGGACAGCAGGTTACTTTAGTGGGTGAGGCACCTCTGTCCCCTCCAGAAATGAGTCCTATCACAATCCCACAGTACATCCCCTGGTGGTACCATCTCAGGTGCTCTGCTGGACACAGTTCTTAGTCCCTCATTTGTAACCCAGGTAGGACTGGAGCTCTCCTGGTGCTAAAGCCTTTCAGCTTCTGCAGTCAGGGGATCTTCATCTCCAACCTCATGAGCACAAGTATACCCCACTCGGTGGACTCACCTCCCACTTCCATGTTCTCAAAGAAGAAGGATATCACGCCGAGGTCCATCTCCTCTGTGCCACCCCTGGTGCTGTGCAGGCTGCTGCCCTCCTCCTGTAGCACCTCCACCCGGGGACACAGACTCCTCACCAGCAATCAGCTCTGAGAGGCAAGAACACACCTCCCCCAGGCTCAGGAAGGGGGGGATGTCCCCGTCCACATTCTTTATTTCCTGATAACCACTGGCAGCAACTGCAATAGATGTGTCTGGTCACTCAAAGTGGATTTGGGGAAGATAGATAACACAATTGCCAAGGGCTAATTTGACCAATGGTCCCACCTAACCGTGGTGCTGGTCAAGGTTCGACTCCTCGAGTTTGGAATACACAACTTCTGTAGTCGTTATGCAAGTATGACCATGAGTCATTACCTTATACCATAAATAGGGGACAGCCCGGGGCATGGTGAGCTCTCCTGTATGGCAGTGGGCTGCAAGCCAGGATCCAGCCTTGAATAGAGATGCTTCTCAAGGTTACTTAAGGTTTAGAGATTCCTTATCAAATCAGATGCTCAGTAAGTGAATTGGGAATGAGCACACTGAAACTTTGAAATTTTAGCTAAGTTGTATAAATAGGCTTGACTGTGCACATATAGTCCTTTAGACATGAACCATTGACCAAGTTTTAGACTAGGTAAATACTGCTGCTTCTCTCTTACCAGTGGAGTGCATCACTCTGGCTGTAACATTCCCACGGTCCCAAATCTGCAGAGATATATCCTCTCTCACAGCTGGGTTGAGCTGAGTCCCCCAGCACATCGTGTGGTCAGGGTACAGGGCGCTGGGGCTGTGCCCCACAGGGATTCACCACCACTGCAGTATGCAGGGACATGGGGACAATGTCCTCTGCAGAGCTTCATTCTCATTTCCATGCCCCCTCCAGTGCACCCTCCACCACAAACTGCTGCATCTTTTGGTCCCCTGTGCTAGCAATGCAAAGCATTTTAAAGAACTATATGGTTTGCTTGGCTGTGGTGTAAAAAGCTGCTTCAGGTATTGGTGCTTTTACCCAAAGCCAAAAAGATCAGTAATTTACTTCTTCACACTAGTTCAAGCTATCTTGGATTCTTAATCTTAGCCATAATTTTACAAGGCTTCAGCAATGTGGCTTCACAACTATTTCTGGCCATTTTCATTCTAGGTCTCCACTAACATGTTTTACTAGAAATATTTCAAAACTAGTAGCAGAAAGGGGTTCTGAGGGTCTCTTTTTAAAGTAGGAAGTAAAACAAAAGAAGAAAGAAAGTAGAACAAAATAAGGGCTAACTCCCAAGCGTACCACAGAATTGGGTATATATTCAATTTACAAATGTTTCTGAAAGAGAATAATTCCTTTATCAAATGGTTTGAACTTGCCAAAATTATATCTGATTCCATAAACAGTTAATGGAGAAAGACCAAATAAAGACTAGAAAGTCTGCTTGCTATTTCCCTTTCATATGACTGTAATTGAATCTTATGACATGTGGCAGCATATTTTCACAATCATGTAGTATTTGCAAAATGCAAATAATCTAATTAGGGACAAATCTACAAAATCAATTATTGCAGATAAGGGGAAAATACTTTCAAATTAATAGATTCTTCACCTCTTCATTTTTCCATTCCACCTAAAAAACTAAATAAAATATTGTCATAATCATTTGTTGTCACAGATCAAGGGAATGCTTATTTTCTACCTTTGCAAGATACCAGAAAGCTGCAATAATTGTTCATACACTGTCTTAAATTAACAAAATATCCATAATATTTTGGACCACAATACAGTCTTTGTTATAAAAGTTGCATTACTTACCCATTAATGTCCCATTAAACAACTTTTCCTTCTCCCGAAAAAAATTATCTTTACACAACAATTTCTTTTACTATTTCCATACTCTGATTTAATCTTTTGATCATGCATGAAATTACTTTGTAGAAAAGGCATGGTACTCAAACCACCGCAAATCTCAAAGAAGGTGAATTTTTTTCTAAAAATTTAGATTTCAAATTTTATTTTGACACTTATTTCTCCATGTTTGTTGGTGGACTATAATAACATTTTCTGACTAGCTATGGGATTTTTTAAAAGTGCATTTTAACTGCGTTTGAGTTGTTTTACTACTCAGGCTATTTTAAGTATAATTGCTTTGCAAGCTTTTTTAATTCCTGTCTTCCGCCACTATTCATTTTTGCTTCCTTTTGATATTTTGTGACTGAATAGAACATCCTTCTCTTGCCAAGCATAGTGAAAAGATCAAGACCCAATACTGATGTTTGCAATATCACACTTGTCACATACATTCGTTTTTGCTGTTCCTTCTCACTTATGCTATTTGTCTTTACTCCTCAAGATAGCTCTTTATCCTCATAAACTGCTTATATATCCTGCAGTACCAGATGACCTTGCTAAAAGTCATCTCTGGGTGGTCATATAATAAGAGAGATTTTCTAACATTTTCTTTTAAGGCTGTACATTCTGCCCAAAATTCTTCTGACAAATCCTGTGTATTACTTTCTCATATATGACTGCTATGTTTGTCACCAAGATTTTTTGTGAAACCACCCTGATAACCCTTAAACAATGTTGCTGTTCAGTCTTCTCTGTTTTATCTTTACTCAGCATTATCTTGTTTTCTTTATGTAACTCCAGTCTTGGATGTGTGTTGTTTGAGGTTCTTCTAATGACTATTTCTGATTAGGAAGGCTCACACCATTTTATATATTAGTTTTCCCCCACTTTATATTAGGTCCTGTTGATTTTTGTGTCTTTCTTGAATAGGTTTCCTTTTCCAAATGGTTCTGTTCTTTTCGTCATGTAATGCTATGTTCCTTCAGGTTTTTGCTCATATTCTGGTTTAGGTGTGTTTCCCTGTTGTTAGTTCTCTCTTCAGTCCTTTTTTCTCTTTTGAGAATGCTGAAGTAACAGTTCATGTAAACAGCCTGTGCTGACAGTCACCTGTACCAATAAATTAACCCTACTGTCTTTTAAAGGGTTACTCACTGCAAGAGACTCCCTTTCTTCCTAATGTTGCTGCAGTAATATTATTTCATTCTTGGCTTCACATTTCCTTAAAATTGTTTTTTCATTCCTTTGGCCACATTCTATAAACTCCCCATCCTTTTTTTGTGCTTGAAGTGTTGTGTTTTATGTTCCAGACTTTATTCTTTTGATATTAAAATGGTACCCTTGCAATTCAGTAATACCTTTTATGTGAAGACCTATGTGCTTTATAATAACTAATGAGTTAAGCTCTGTTATGGAAATTGCACATGCCAGCCACTGTAACAGAGTTTGACTGCAGGTTTCTGCATAAACCAAAAGACAAATTCTTGTATGAAAGTACTTTTTATTAATAGTGCTACAGCTTGATCTGCGTGCTTCCAAAGAGGGAGCCCATGCAAAAAAATTGCCTGGGTAATAATATCCTCTCAATTTGAGTTCCTCACCTCAAATGTGATAGTTCAGACCAACAGTAATATTAAGGTTTAGGATCTTCTTGCTTTTTATTGATTTGATTTGTTTGCTATTTGGTTACTAAGCAGTTGCTAAGTGGTCATCTTCTTATACGATATCCCATTGTCTCAGGTCAGGGTCTGTAGTCAGCCCTTCAGCGTGTTGTAATACGTTGTTACAGCCCATATACCACAATCTACAGCCTTTGACTACTCTAGCTATTGATGTTTAAGCTGCTAGCTTTGTCTGCTCTATCTATTATTAATCTTTAAGCTGCTGGCTCTGAGTTTCAATTAACTTTTTCTACAACAGCTCTCAATATGTTCTAAGAAGCAATGCCTGTCATTTCTATATTAGCAAAAGGAAACTGAGGCACTAGAGCAAGACAACTGACCTCTTGGACATAAATACTACATCTCAGTAAAGCTGTAAGAAACGTAACTTTGTTTCCCAGAGTTTTCTGGGGGTTAGTTCCTTGGGGTTTTTCACTGATCTGTTTATCACAATATGCTTCTCTCACAAATAAGGTTTGACTATAATCATTATTTACTCTTCATTCACTGATAGTACTGCCAATGACTAATATATGTCTTACCATTTAACCTTGCAAACCTACCAGAAAAGAAGGAGAACACTCTTAAAAGTTCTTTCAAGCTCTTTATGTTGAGACCTTTCTCATATACATCATAACAGCACATCAGTACAAGATACTCTTCTGGGTATATATGGTTTATCTATATTTTTTCATAAATTTAAACCTCAAAATCTAGAAATAGTAATTGATATTGTATTCCTTTCTGTCCATGTATATGTTACATTTGAATTTTTAATTTTGTGATAGCAATTACATTTCAAGTTTGTAATGTAAGCATATGCAGCACTGTCAGACTGACATTCAGCTAGTTACCACCTAAAATCCTTGTTTGATGATGTCTCTAATATGAAAGTTTCTGAGTAGAGACCACCCCACTAAAAAATTAATTCAGTTTACAGCCTTACACTAATATGTATGGTTTAGCCTTGCAGTGGTATGTGGGTCTTTTGTTCAGTGTTGTTTAAGGTGATTTTGTGCTTCTATGTGTCTGTGCTGCTTTTGTTGAGGATAGAGTTATTTTTTTCCAAAATAGCTTGTGTGGGACTAATTTGATTTTGTGGTCAAAACTGTTGACAGGGTTGAGCAGTTGCCCAGCATCAAGATTAGGATCACACTAGGAGCAGGGAGGGGACACAGCCAGGACAGTTGACCCCAATGACAAGTGGGTATCCCAGACAATATAATGTCATGCTCAGCATTAAAGTTGGGGAAGATGGACAAAAAGAAGGATATTTGGAGTGATGACATTTTGTCTTCCCAAGTCACCATTAAGGAGGACGGAGCCCTGGGGATGTCAGAACACTTGCCCACCCACAGGAAGTGGAGAATGGATTCCTTGTTTTCCCTCGCTTGTGCATGCACAACCTTTGCTTTCCCTATTAAACTGTCTTCATCTCAACCCACAAGTTTTCTTGTTTTTGCTCTTCTGATTCTACCCCCATTCCCATTAGGGGGAAAGAGTGCAGGAGACAGTGTGGGGTTTAGTTGCTGGCTGGGGTTATACCAAGACAGTCCTTTTTGGTACTCAATATGGAGCTCAAAGACTTTGAGATAACAGCAGATTTGACTGGAATGTGTCAGATCGAATATACAGCTGTCATTGCTGTTTAGCTTTTAATTGACAGGCTTCTGTGCTTGCCATGGGGCTTTCTTGCCTTACTGTATATCACAGTCTAGTGCTCATTACTGGCTGTGCTCTGATTTCGCTGCTTGCTGTAGTGCTCTAATGCTTATCATCTCACTCTGCTATGCTGGGAACATTTTGGTAGGAGCAGTGGCCGTGCATCTGGGCTGGCAGATGGCCAGGGCATCGCTGCTGTTTCTGTGCTGCTGCACTGGGCAGGCTGGAAGTCCTGTGTGAACCCGAGTCAAGAGCACTGTGACCTGTGGATGAGCAGAAGGCTCCCCGAAGCATCTGTGGCTGTGAATGAGAACACGCTAAAGCAGGTGCATATCGAAGTGTCTGTGCCACAGCAGCTACATCCCTGAAAGGACTGCGGCCCAAGGATAAGTTCACACTGGAGAAGGTAGAGCTTGAAGCATCTGTGGCTGTGCAAGAGGCCACATTGGAGCACCTCAAAGCATGTGGCTGTGTGTACACCCATGACAGAGAAGGTACACCCCTGAAGGTACTGTAGCCATGGGGAAGGCCCTGATGGAGCAGGTGTATATATATATTCACATTAATTTATATATTTTTATATTCAAATATTAATATATATTTATATATTTATATATTTAAATATTAATATATATATATATATATGAAGGCATCATGGTCCATGGATAAGGTCAGGCTGGAACAGATTTACCTCCAAGTGACTGTGGTTGTGGATAAGCCTGTGCTGCTGCAGCTATACCTCTGAAGAGACTGTGGCTCACAGATAAGGCTCCTCTTGGAGCAGCTACACCCCTAGAGGACTGCAGTCTGTGGATAAGTCCAAGCTGAAGCAGGGGCAAAGGGAAGAGTTCATTGCGATGTTAAACCCTATAATCTGGCCCAAAAGGACCAAGGGTGGAGATTCTAATGAAAATACCTTTCAGTTGTTGCAATTCAGATTTAGAGTTTTATGTTATGGAAACTATAATTATGCAGGAACCCCTTGTTGCAGTCAGGCTGGGAGTAAGGGGAGCAGTTCATTGCAACATTAAACCCTATAGTCTGGCCCAAAGGGATCAGGGTGGAGATTGTAATGGAGATACTTTTAAATTCCTGTAACACGTGTACTGAGCGGCTTTTTGTAGGAATTACTTTAGCAGGAACCCCCTGAGCAAGTGAAAGACAAGTCTTAAAAGAAGCAGTGAAAGTACAGCAGAGACCTGACCTGACCTTGTTGTCCAATGGTGCCTTATAGCAAATTGCCCCTGTGGTATCTAGAACAAATTTTGCACCACTACCCTGCTCTCTTTATTGTCATTTATTGAGCCATGGAGATCTTACCCAACATGTACTTTTCTTTCCAAGATCCTCCCAGTTTCTGCATGCTTTCAGAAATGCCAATTCTACCCAATTATGAAACATGATTCTATTTTCTGCCAATTCAGTGATGTCTTTGGAGAGCCATACTTCCACACTCTTAATGTAGTCAGTGCCTGTCTCCACATCAGAAATAGTACAGAGAACCAACACAGAGTACTGCATTGTACAAATCTGAACTAGTCTTCTCAGTAATAGTTTATTTTCTTATTTGCCAGAGAAAAGTGCCCTTCATTTTTGGCAACAAATATTACTCTCTCAAAATTGTTTTTATTAGAGTGCTTCCTTTGGAGAAGCAAGTATGAGGGAAAGGAAAGAAAAACAAATTATGTTGTTGTTTGTGTGAGTTCTCACAACTAGAGCCTCACTGTGCCATATCATGACATAAAACACCAGAGTAACAACCCCTGACCCGAGGTGTTTATGATTATTAAATATCATAGAGGCTTGCTTTTGTCATCCCTTTCACTTTCCTGCATTTAGAGTCTAATCAAAACCCACGTTAAGTACAACTCCACTTCAGGATGAATCAGAGCAGCAATATGTAACTCAGTTCTTTCATTTCCAGACAAAGACCTTCTGGAAGGATGACAAGAAGAGATGAAGCAAATGCTGTTGTGGAGATATATCTAATTTTAGCAGCATATCTGACTGGATATGAATATCTCTTAACTACTAATTAAATAGTTAAATTCAGCTGAAGTAATAGGGAGGGACTGGGGTCCTCAATGTAGGATTATGGTATCCCCAGTGTAGCTGCTCAGTTGTTGATGAAGAGAGAGGATGTGAATTGCACACAGATAATACATGTTATTGGTGCAGGCTTAAACATGTGCAAATACATTAAAACTTAAAAGTGAAGTTTGCAAAAAGAAGAGGAGAAACAGAAGTTGCAAGGCTTAGTCCTCATGTTCCCATCTATATTAGCTTGCAATATTCCCCTAAGATTGAAAGGTAAATTGTAATAAACAGCATCTGCTATAAAACCAGAGAAAAATACAATATCCTATAGAACAGAAAAAGAAATATGAGCTATAAAAGATAAAAGAACTTATTAATGTTTAATCATGTCCATTCTGAAAGAGTCAATACTTCTTCCAGATGCTGGAATCTTTTTCTTGTCCACTAAACCTATTAACAACTTTCTTAAAGACAGCATAGCAGATCAAAACCCAGGGAAGGTCTCTAATCCACAGCTAAGTTTTAATGTGAGTACAGACTTTATACACTAAGGATAGATCTGATTGTGACCTGTGCTGAAGAAATTAGTTCAAGTTGTCTTATTGTGCCTAAGTTTGTCTCTTGAGGAGGAATCTCATGCCATTGAATTCTCTGCCAGACCAGGGCAGATGTTCCCCAAGGCCACTGATCTTGACAAGCTTTTCCCAACAAGCTCTTATTCTTGAATTATGAATGGTTTTTTGCACTGTGCCTCTTTGAGGGTGGCTCTTTATTTCTTCTCTTCCAGCTGGTTTGCACCAGTGTCTCTCCTGTTATGCTTATCTTTACTGATTAAAAAAAATGCAGGCCAAACACCCCCAGCTTCTCTATGTGCATCTTTGATCAAAACAGACTGCTCCTGAAAATCCCTTTCTCTTTTAGTGAGGGTACACTAGTTTTAGTAAAAATGCTTGATTTGTGTTCTTCCCTTTGAGAATTAGGAGGGCAGTATGGAGGAAATATTTCTATTACAATATGTACTCAAAATTAATCATTCTGTCCTGTAGCAGATAAACACAAAAGAGTATCTAAACATGTCTTACCTTTTTTTGCCCTTATTACTCTATGCACTTTTTCTCAAAACAACTTCAATTCAGATTTTTACTGCCAAAAGGAGCTTAAAGAAAATGTGATCTTTGTGGAGCACAGTTCTTCTTTCAGTCAGTGAACACTTCGCAGCTTTTAATATTTTCGTGCCTTTGGCAACCACTTGCTTTGTTTGTGTGTTAAAGCCTAAGATAATTCTAAGAAATAAACATTCAGCGCATAGTTAGGAGAATTCAACAGATCATTCCTATAACTGATAATTGAAGAGTGTCCTTAAAACAGAGCATGTTTTCCATGTGTGATGGAAAACAACACTGGGCTGAATGACCAAGGAATCTTCCTGGACATGACCCTGCAGTTACAGGTCCACTTTTCTGATTTGGGCGTTTAATACCAAATATCTTGAAGTGGTTTCTTTTTCTCCTTCTCTCCCCCAGTAATCTGGGGTTTGATTAAATTTTTTGCTTTATGTTTCATTACTCTCGTGGATTAGATGAATATAGCAGAGCAGCTGAGTTACTCATACATGTGCTGGTATGGGTAGTTAACTTCAATTACAGGGCATGCAGTTCCTGATGAGCGGGTCAGGCACAAACAGAAGAATTTGGTTTTAATGGGCTATTTTATACCTTCTTCTTGTTTCTTTCATTTCAGACAATAAAACTATCCTTGCGAATTTAACCACAGTCCCTAGGCTGGAAGTTGAAGCTAGAAAAAGTCACTTTTATTAGAGTATTACTCAGTATAAAGGTACTAAGGTACAAATTACAGTCAACCACACACAAACAGAACTCTCCTGAACCTACTCATAGCACAAATGAGTCAAAGTTTTATTCAAACTTTTATTTTTTCACCTGATATTAATTAATATTCTGAGAACTTGGATAAGCACCCATTTGCACAAATCTCAGTAGGGAAATGGGCCATTTGTCAAGTCAGACATAAACACTGCAGTCATGTAGGGTTGCTTTCACCTTTTCCATAGGTCTATCCAATTTTTTTTGGCCAATCTGCGTGTGTTATAATTTTTTTACAGGTATAAGGTTTCTAATGGATATTGTTAATTGAAATTAACTATCTTTATTTCAATTTTGTATCTGTAATAGTGACACATCATTTTTAATTTTTTGGGCAAAGTTAATCCAATGTAAAACATTTACAAATATGTTTATTTTCATCCTTATATTTTCTCAGCTATAAGAACCCCTTTCCTCCTTTAAAACAAGTAAAAAATACTCTGACTAAGGCTTAGTTGCATCTTGAAAAAAAAATCAGACTCTTATTGTATGATGGAAAAAGTAATTTTCTGTACTGGTAGATCTTCATATCATTGGAGAACTCATTCATAAAGATACCAACAACTTATCATAAGAAAAGTATCCATTCTTAAATGAGACACAAAGAAAATGGTAGGTTTAGAATGACAGCAAGAATTAGAAACTTACAGATGAAGACAGAAATCAAGCTTAAGTCTTAAAATTATGAGGAAAAAAATAGAAACAGACATAATAATATATCATTACCTCAAATATGTCAAGTTTGATCCTGTTGAAGCTACTGTCAAAATATGTTTATATCTCAAGAATTCTTCACGGTGGATACAAACGTGGATGCGAATGCACTGATGTCCTGTGAGTTTCTTTTTTTCTTTTTTTTTCAGCAGAAATAGTGCCCAGTGTCCTGGTGCAGTATATGAAAGTAGAAACAGACTATAACAGGCTCTTTGGCCTTATGATATTTGAAACTGGGGAGACAACTCTTTATTCTAGCAGTCAAGGGGAGAGGAGATTGCAATTTCTTCTTTGACCAGAACTCTGGAGTCTTTGGTTGTTCTGTTTTTTGAAACTATTGCTCCCCCAGATACTGTCTAAATAACCATAACTTAATCATTAAGTAATTATTTCTTAACATAATGCTTTCTGGTGTGGATCTGACTATTTTACCATTAAGCACATCTTTCATTTTTCATAGGTCAATTTGCAGCTGCAGATACTTTCAGACAAGAGAAAGTATATAGTCCTTGTATTGCTTAATATATACATTATGAAGGAAGGCAGTATAAATGATACCATGATACCATTTACATGTTGTAGAATAAGTAATACATAAATTCAGAATGAATAAAGAGAATTC
Source organism: Chiroxiphia lanceolata (assembly GCF_009829145.1). Lineage (NCBI taxonomy): Eukaryota > Metazoa > Chordata > Aves > Passeriformes > Pipridae > Chiroxiphia > Chiroxiphia lanceolata. The sequence continues at coordinate 106,691,323 of NC_045638.1, read as the reverse complement.
TTTCTTACACAGCTTTGTCAAGCTAGTTGGCATAAAGCTTTGATAAAGATGGAAGTTGAACAGGATTTTTAAAATGAATTAATATTTCCTATAAAAAAGAATATCTGTAATTATCAGCTATTGCTTTTGAAAAATATGAATGTCAGACTATCTGCTGCTGGTTGGGAGGTTTTTTTTGAGCCATCCATTGAGGTGGCCACTGGTGTATAAATGAAAGAACTAAAGGGTCAAAATTTCTATTCCACTGTAATGATTCTGATGTTGTTACATCAAACAATGTGTTATATGTCTCTAAATTCACTGTTGTTTAAAAGGATTAAGAAAAAATACAACAAAAAAAGTTCAAAATGTTTTCACCTAGTGCAGAGCACATCAGCTGTCACTGATTCTCTATTGAATAAAACACAAATTCATTGTACACCTCTTGTATTTGCTACTCGTGAGAATGGCAGGCCCTCTGTAGCCTTCATAAAGCTCTGAGTAACGCAATTTAGTTTGAAATTATCCCTTTTTAAGTAGAAAAGGGAAGACTACATGACCCCCAGAGGTCCTTTTCAACCAGCTTGATTTATGACTTCCACGATTTGCAATTGTATTTCAGGCAAATCACAATGCTGTTGTCCGAGCTAGAAATGATGGAAAATGCATTAAGTGGAACTATCCGATAGACCAGGTCTAGACTATGGTACTCTGTATTCCAGGAATAAAACTCATGGAAAGATAGAAAACAATTAGAGTCAAATGCAAAACCCATTTCCTTGGTTAGGAGTTCAAGGATGCCTCCTTTTATAAGTGTGAACATGCACCTTCCTCTGTTAGTCTTCAAGGAGAAGTGTATTTCTTCCCCCAGCAAAGGCTTTTCAGACACTAAGACAGTAAGTACTTACACTCGGTCATTTAGGAGTCATTGGCCTCAGTGTATAACTCGCAGTACACACAGGAAAGTGAAATACTTGCTTTACTTGAATTGTAGTCTCTTAAGTGAAAATATTGCAGCTGTTCTGAACATATATAAAACCTTAATTTTCTAGAGGCCTTGACTCTCTATTTACTTTCGTATCTTTGTGGAAATATTCTCTTCTCTAGATTAGTATTTTTTCTCTTTTTGAATGCTTATATTCTATCATTTTGGTATTTAATGTGGTAGAGCTATAAAAATATAGATATAAAACTTCTTGCTTCAACTGATTAAATATTTTCAACACTAAAGTAAGAAAAAAAAAAAAGAAGATCTACTTGGATTTCTTCCCCTCCTCCTTTTTTTTTTAATGAAAAACTGTACAGACCAGAAAAAAATAAGCACACTACCAGTACCTAGAGAAAAAGGGTTACAATAAAAGAAAGATATAAGACTACTAGAAAGTGTCCAAAGGAGAGCAACGAAGATGGTGAAGGGCCTTGAGGGGAAGCCATGTGAGGATTGGCTGAGGGCACTTGGTCTGTTCAGCTGGAGGAGGAGACTCAGGGGAGATCTCATTGCAGTTACAACTTCCTCGTGAGGGGAAGAGGAGGGGCAGGCACTGATCTCTTCTCTGGGGTGACCAGTGACAGAACCCAAGGGAATGACCTGAAGTTGTGTCAGGGGAGGTTTAGGTTGGATATCAGGAAAAGGTTCTTCTCCCAGAGGGTGGTTGGGCACTGGAACAGGCTCCCGGGGGAGTGGCCACAGCACCAAGCCTGACAGAGTTCAAGAAGCGTTTGGATGATACTCTGAGGCACATGGTGTGACTCTTGGGGATGGTCCTGTGCAATACCACAGGTTGGACTTTGATGATCCAGTGGGTCTCTTACAACTCAGGATTTTCTATCATTCTATGACTATTTTACATTGGAGTCTCAGTAACACACCAATGTAAATCTTTGGTGTGTTAAAGCCAAAGCAAAAGGAAAATCTCCCTCTCTTTTCCTTCAAAAGGCTTCTAACCATTGATGAGTCCTCAGAGAATGGCTGCTCTGTTAACTTTCATGGAAGGATTATCTAGCAAAAGGCACTGCAAATCTTAAATTCACTGAGAATAAGAAAAATCACATTGAACATCACAGGATATTTTGCTTGATCACAGAAATAAAAATCCAGATATTGCATTTTCAAATCCCACTTAGACAGCAATCAAAAGAGGGATCCAAAATAGTTTCACGAAATAGTGATGGGACAAGGGGAAATGGCTTCAAACTGAAAGAGTAGATTTAGATTAGATATTAGAAAAAAAAAACCCTCTTTACTTTGAGGGTGGTGAGGCTCTGGAACACATTACCCAGAGAAGTTGTGTTTACCCCATCCCTGAAAGTGTCCAATGCTACGATGGATGTAACTCTGAGCAAGCTAGTCTCTAATGAGTGGTGTCCCTGTCAATGCCAGGGGTGTGAGAACGAGATGATCTTTAAGGTCACTTCCAACCCAAACCATTCTGTGATTCTATGATTCAATGAATCCCAGGTAGAAATGCTGCAAGAAAGAACAGTAAATAATCAGGAAAGGTTCAGTGTCACTGGATCATGTATTACTGTCTGTCAGGTTTGTAATTTTTGAGACAGTATAAATAAATGACATGTGAGAAGTAGAAAGTTTGGCTTCAAGTCATATGCACTAAGATTCTGGTAAATGACATATTTATTAAAACACCATGACAAATGTTAACATTGTGGCCAATTAATATTTCTAGAATTCTTTTTGTCTTTTCTTATACTAAAGGTCTACCCCAGCATGTGAACTAAAGCTGTGCTGTGCATCACCATGCCATATCCTATACATGTCAGTTCAACAAGCTGACTGTGTTCTTGTAACGAAGAGTAAAAACATATTACTTGCATCCTCAGGCCATCAGAAAGCATGTTCCAGTTCCATAACCATGTGGATTGTAACTTCAGGCAGAAAAATATTTTGAGTACCCGGCTTATGTGAAGGTCTGGCCAAAACTCGATCTGCAGAAATATAAAAATAAAGAGCAATCATAGACTTCAATCATAAATAGTAGGTAAACTATATTTTTATATTTATGGGTATCAAAGTATGCTAAGGCAATAGAAATAGAATAAGGATTATTAAAGGAGAATACCAAGTGAACTATTAGCAACTCCTAGGATGATGAGGGAGCTGGCAGAAGAGCTCGCCAAGTCTCTCGCCATCATCTACCAACAGTCCTGGCTCACTGGGGAGGTCACAGATGATTGGAAGTTGCTGAATGTCACACCCATCCACAAAAAGGGCCAGAAGGAGGACCCAGGAAACTACAGGCCTATCAGCCTGACCTCAGTTCCCAGCAAGGTTATGGAGCAGATCATCCTAAGAGCAATCACCCAGCACCTACGGCATGGACAAGGGATCAGACCCAGCCAGCACGGGTTTAGGAAGGGCAGGTCCTGTCTGACCAACCTGATCTCCTTTTATGATCAGGTGACCCACCTGGTGGATGAGGGGAAGGCTGTGGATGTGTCTACCTGGACTTCAGCAAAGCCTTTGGCACCGTCTCCCACAGCATACTCCTGGAAAAGCTGCAGCCCATGGCTTGAACAGGGGAACTCTGTGCTGGGTTAGGAACTGGCTGGAGGGCCGGGCCCAGAGAGTGGTGGGGAACGGGGATGCATCCAGTTGGGATCCGGTCGCTAGTGGTGACCCCGAGGGATCAGTATTGGGCCCAGTTCTGTTTAATATCTTTATTCATGATCTAGATGAGGGGATTGAGTCCACCATTAGCAAATTTGCAGATGACACCAAATTGGGGGGAAGTGTCGATCAGCTGGAAGGCAGGAGGGCTCTGCAGAGGGACCTGGACAGGCTGGAGATTTGGGCTGATTCCAGCGGGATGAGGTTCAACAAGGCCAGTGCCGGGTCCTGCACTTTGGTCACAACAACCCCCTGCAGTGCTACAGGCTGGGCACAGAGTGGCTGGAGAGCAACCAGGCAGAGAGGAACCTGGGAGTTTGGGTTGACAGGAGGCTGAACATGAGCCAGCAGTGTGCCCAGGTGGCCAAGAGGGCCAACGGCATCCTGACCTGGATCAGGAACAGTGTGGCCAGCAGGACCAGGGAAGTGATTCTTCCCCTGTACTCAGCACTGGTGAGGCCACACCTGGAGTGCTGTGTCCAGTTCTGGGCCCCTCAGTTCAGGAAGGATATTGAGGTGCTGGAGCAGGTCCAGAGAAGAGCAACAAGGTTGGGGAAGGGACAGGAGCACAAGTCCTATGAGGAGAGGCTGAGGGAGCTGGAGTTGTTCAGCCTGGAGAAGAGGAGGCTCAGGGGAGACCTCATCACTCTCTACAACTCCCTGACAGGAGGTTGTAGCCAGGTGGGAGTTGGTCTCTTCTCTCAGGTAACCAGCAGTAGGACAAGAGGGCATGGCCTTAAGCTGTGCCAGGGGAGGTTTAGGTTGGATATTAGGAAGAAATTTTTTACAGAAGGAGTAATCAGACATTGGAATGGGCTGCCCAGGGAGGCGGTAGATTCACCATCCCTGGAGGTTTTTAAGATGATACTGGATGTGGCACTTAATGACATGGTCTAGTAACCACAGCGGTGTTGGATCAAAGGTTGGACTTGATGGTCTCAGAGGTCTTTTGCAACCTGGTTGATTCTATGATTCTATGAACTCATTTAAAGAGTATTAAAAAATAAAAAAAAAAGGAAAGAGAGAAAATGGAAGGATAGCACACAGGATTCATGAAAACAGACCAAGATATGAGCATCAAGGGGCAAAACTGAGTGTATTAGCTCTTATCAAAGAATCATCCTGAAAGAGTTTTATTGTGTAGTAGCATATATAATACAGGATAAAGCTGATTACCCTACTCCTAAAATTGGGCTTAACCATTACTTTGGTTGGAAACATCTGATGAGAGCAAACAAAGTTAATTAGTAGTGATTCTACTATGTCATAATTCTCCGTAAGGCTCTCCAAAATTATTTTACTACTGGACCTGCAGACAGCCTGAGCTCTTAAGGGTAATTTTTTTAAGTGACATTTTCAACACATAGTACGATTTTCCTGAATCAAAGAGTATTTGTTCTCTTTTACTAGTTCTTTTTTTTTTTTTTAATGATTATGAGTTTTCCTGGAGCTTATTAATAATTACTATTATTATTTAAATTCATCACGCATATAAAATGCAACTCAGGAGTTCATACTAATCATTATTTATGACTGCTTGAAATTTCACAACAAGGAAGCTATTAAGAAGAAAAAAAAGGAAGAAATACTTTCATGTTGCCATTGCTTAAATGTTTTTGAGTAGAGATTTAGTTGGCAACTAATGTAAATGAAAACCCATGAACACCTCTTAACACCCTCTCTGGCTGCTCTCTGTGACATCATAGAAATCACTCAATAGGAGGAAATGTTCTTGAGGGCAACCAGGACGCTGAGAGAAAGGAAAATACTACAGAATAATTTAAATGATTATTTCTCTTGCAGCTCGGGAGTCATACAACAGAGTCACATAAACACAAAAGGGCTGAGGCAGGAAGGCACCTCTTCAGCCCCTCTAGTCCAACACCCCTTCTCAGGCAGGGTCAGCAAGCAGGTTGACCAGTACCATAGTCAGTCAACTTCTGAGTTTCTCCAAGGATAGAGACTCAACAACCTCTGTGGGAAACCATCCCCAAGTAAGAGGTTTATCTTAATTTTAGACAGTGCTTCCTGTATGTCAATTTGTGCCCGTTGTCTCTTGCCCTGTCACTTGGCAGCACTGAGAAGAGTCTGGCTTCATCTTCTTTCCTGTGCTCCATCACATATTTTTTACACATTGATAAAATCCTCCCCCAAAAAATTCCCTCTCCAGGCTGAATATTCCCATTTTTCTCAGCCTCACCTTGTGTATTGGATACTCCAAGCCCTTAATCCTCATGGCCCTGTGTTGGACTCACTCAATACATTGTTCTTTCTCTGGATCCCCTGTAATCCTGTGAACAAAGGGAACAATCCAGTTCTAAACCAGTTTTGGATTCTTTCTACAGGTTTTGGTTATGTTCTGCTGAGTGCCTGAATTTAACAAACAAACAGAAAATCCTGAAGAAAAAAAATTAAAAATAATATTTTTATTTATCCCTTATGTAATATTTTCCTTTCTAACTCTTCTTCTGACAAATATTGATCTTTCCCAATCTGCTACCCTTTCTTTTTCCTGTGAAGTACAAGTCAGCACAACAATACATACAGTACACTGATTTCTATTGCTTGTCAAAAATATAACTGATGATTTCATCAGTGTTATTGGCACAGTTGCTGCAAAAAAAGTATTTCTTAGCTTGTTTTCCCTGATGATCTTGCTTCTCCTGCAGTAATGTAAATATTCTGCAGCATCGTGCTTTGTCTGTGACAATTGTGAGATTTTAAAATGTTTTGTTTTCAAAGAATGTACATAGAACTCGTAGGCTCCTACTTATGAAGTTTTAAGAGAGATTTCTTGTAACTTTGAAAATATTGTTTAATGCTGGGCCTAAGTTACAGCAGAGACTGCCAGAAGGATGACCTGAGCTTAATTCTGAGTATTGATCTCATTTACTGTGCTTCCAGCTCTTCTGGGGCATAAATAAACTAAAAGTGTTGAATGGTCCAAGTTTAAAGAGCCTGAATACATGCATAGACATCATGTATGCCTGAAAACAGGAACTGAATCATCTGGAAACTCAGTCTTTGAGGACCTCATTTTGCCAGTATTTCAGTACAAAGAGATTTATGCTTTCTTAGGCTCTGAGAAGGTTGAGGTCTACTCACATGAAAGAGGCAGGAAAAGTTAGATCTTCATATATTTTATAGGGTTTTTTTCCCAAGTTGATTTTTCCCAAGTTTTCAGCTTGTCACATACAGATCCAAGGAACATGTTTCCCCATGTGATAAAGTTCCCAAGTGCAATGGCTCCCAAACAAACATTTTAAATTAATTATTCATGTAATTTTAAAAAATGCATTCAAATTTTAACTCTGTTGAAGTTGATATGAAAATTCTCTTTCAAAATCTATTTTTCATTCTTCATTCCTTATTATTTAATTATAAATACATCTACACAGAAGAAAATTAAAATTAAAAAGGCAAAAGCAAATGTGTTGCAAACCCAACCCTTATTATTTAGAAAAGTTTAATTTCGGTATGTTTCTCAGCAATGTGTGTAATGTTGGTTGTTTGCTTCCCTATTTTAAGTTAGATATCTTTTCAAGTGAGCTTTTCCTTGTCTGAATAATTTTTAGTGCCCTACAATATTTACTGGTCCATAACTATCATTCTTGGTATACCATAGTCTGTTAATTTATGTAAAAAAAAATATAAATTTTGAATGGCCAAAAACAACCTATGGTTGGTATCTCCAAAGAAAAATCCTATTTTATGTTTCTATGTACTTTGCATAACATAGATTTGCTTAACAATACAAGATTGTTCCCCGCTTTTTTAAGAAAAATGTCATAACATCCTGACATTTGCCTGCTCCAATGGTTATTTATTAGAAAACATTTATTATTTATATTGAAATTCTGAACAAGAGAGCAGTGAAAAAGGAGGTTTCTGTTCTACTTAAGGATCTCACAGATGTATTTAAAATTTTTACATAAGGACAATTTGGTTTTTTATTTATTTTTTTTTTAAGTTGTGGAAGGTATGTGCCATATTACACTCTGGTTTGAAGTCAGTTGAAAGGTGATCAAGGCAGTGTCTATGAAAAACCCCCGCTATCTCTGGGTGTAAAAATAATTCACTATAAATCAGGAGTTTGTTCTCATTTGTAGTACTGTGCTGAATTCCTTGCTTTACTACGAGTTGTAACAGATACAGAAGGATAATGAAAAACATATTAGAAAGACAGGAAAAAAAGCAGGCGAGCTGAATAAATTTGGATTGCCCCATTTAGAAAAGATACAGGAGAATGTTTATTCTTATAATACAGCTTCTAGAGAAACCAAACTGAGCACTCTTATCTTTGAAAAATCTTCAGATGTAAAACTAATGAAAGAAAATTTTGTCTAACCGATATGGTTGACCTTTGAAACTGCTTGCTGTATCAATATGCTAGAAGATGTCAAGAGCTCAGGACACCTCATTAAAGGAGCGAATGTCTCCATGTGAATAAGAACTCCTGAAGTTGTAAGTCTGAAATTAAATTAAAATATAAGTGTGGGTATAAACTGCGGGGTTTAGGTTGAATGCGTTCATAATAGTCTTGAATACATTCTTCTGAATTTTCTGTGATTATTTATTTGTTAATCTTTTCCTGAAATCACAGCTGAGCACTTTCATCATGACCATGTTGAGAACTGGAGCTATGGACAGAGCTTTTATCACTTGGTAAAATGAATATACTCAAAATTATGTATTCCCTTTCCCCCAGTCTCATTTATGCATTATAAATAAAGGCTTATTTCTAGGTACTCCATAAAGGTTTCACTGACTGTTAACAGTCCTTGCTCACTTATAAGTCCACAACTACCCAGTTCCAGTGAAAACTGTGACATTGATGTGGATTGGGGTAGTCAGATAGCTCTGAATGCCAGACACTCTAATGTGGGCAAGACTTGAAATATACACCACATTTCACAGAATCACAGAATGGCCTGGGTTGGAAAGAACCTTAAAGATAATTTAGTTCCAACTCTCCTGCCATGGACAGGAACAACCTTTCTACTAGACCAGGTTGCTCAGAGCTCCATCCAACCTGACTTTGAACAATTCCAAGGATGGGGCAGCCACAACTTCCCTGGACAACCTGTGCCAAGGCTTCACCACCCTCACAAGGAAGAATTTCTTCCTGATATCAAACTTAAACCTACTCTCTTTCAATTTGAAACCATTCCCCCTTGTCCTGTCATTCCAGGCTCTTGTAAATAGTCTCTCTTCATCTTTCTTGTCGGCTCCCTTCATGTACTGTGTCACTCCAATGCCTTTTCTTTTCCAGGATAAACAATCCCAATTCTCTCAGCCTTTCCTTGCAGGAAAGGAAATTCCATCCCTCTAATCATCTTGGTGGCCTCCTCTGGACTCACTCTAAGAGGTCCCCTGTGCTGGGGACCCCAGAGCTGGAGGCAGCACTGCAGGTGGGGTCTCAGCAGAGCAGAGCAGAGGGGCAGAATCCCCTCCCTCCCCTGCTGCCCACACTGCTTTGGGTGCAGCCCAGGACACGGGGGGTTTCTGGACTGCGAGTGCACATGGTTGGGTCATGTCCAGCCTCTGGTCCTTTATGTCTAGTTTTACATTCTATAGATCACCTCTCTTTGGTCTGCAGTTTTGTATGTTTTTAGCCTTTGCTGTTAATGAAACTATGGATGGCTCAATAAGTGTGATTTACATTTTGTTCCACATGTCTCTGAAATTCATCGTGATTCAAAGCACTGCAGGGAACAAGTTTCACAGTCACAGAACAGCAGCTGAGAAAGGTCTGTGTTTTGCACACACAACCACTTTAAAAACAACTGCTCTTCAAATTTTCAGCATGTAGCAACCGTTCTTTGCTATTCCACATGCTGAAATAACTTCTGCACATTCTGGCTGAGGCCAGCAAATCATGTTGTCTCTTCTTCAGTGCTGCAGTAATAAAATGTTCTTGAAGGTCCCTTCAATTAAATTAACTGATATTGCACAAAAGCAGATACTAGTACTTGCATGATCTGGTATATATGGTTCATGGAGGAATAGTTTTATCTAAGAGATGGTAACAAATGTCTGGTGGGATGTCAGTAACCAAAAGCAGGTGTTTACACTTGCCAGGCATGAAGGTGACCATTCCAATGACTTAAGGAAATGTAGTAATTTATGAAACAGTGTTTGGTAGCATCCACAATACTCTCAGGAAAAAAAAAAAAAAAAAGAAAGGAAAAAAAAGGCATCTTTGCTCTGGAAATTGTATGAAATAAACCAATAGGAAAGAAGGGAGCTACTATGAAAAAAGGGTGTATGAGACTGTTTGTAAGTACCCATAAAAGAGGTCAAGTACACCACTGCCATGTGGTTGAATATGTAGGCAGCTATGTTTGAGCCAGCTGCAGCATCTTAGGACTGGTAGTATCATTCCCAGGTAAAATAATTAATGTGTCCATAATCCTGCCCAAATATCTGTAGCTTACAGTGATGGGATAATAACTGTTGAGAGTTCATGTTTTTTGAGTGACTGATCTGAGAAGAGGAATAGAGTCACATCTAGAAATGTGACAACCTGGATCATATGGAAACCTGTCTCTAGAATTCAGACAAGTTAACTTGTCTCATCTCTCAAATGCTACTTTTGCTGCACCAGACACAGGCGTGTACAACGCTTTCTTCAGACATATAAATTCAGTTTATTGATTTCTTTTGTCAGCACAATGTTTTATATTGTAACCAAATTAGCACACTGTACTTCAAGCAACCTTGCTATCTTCAAAAATTAGGCAGTCATCTTTACCTGGACAAAATTATTTTACACATGCCCTTGTCATTATTCAGTTCCAGAAATGATATGGAGAATTATCCTCCCTACACAAAATCTGTGAGTCTCTTTTTAGAAGCTGAATAATTTCAAGATTGTTTTAAGTTTCTCTAGCAGAAAGGAGACTTCTTATTTAAAGTGACTTGAAACAGAGTGGAATCAATGGGTTTGCCTCTTTCTCATAAAATGTTTATCCAAAAAGATAGTAATTTTAGATCTTTATGAAAGTCTCTATGAGATGTTAAGAACTTGAAATGTAATAGTGGTGTAAACATTTATGAAACTCTTTTGTTTATTGTGCATCATTTCCTCACCACAATAATGCTGTTGTTCACTGTTGTATAATTTATCTTAATGCCACTTTAATTGTGTTTTCCGTTTTCATAGGAAAGCATCCTATTTGGGATAATTACTCACTTTGGAGATGATCAGCAATTTGGTCCATGAGCACCTCTGAAAATTACACTGTCTGCAGAAGGCATTTTCCTGCATGGGCAACATACTGTGCTAGAAAGAAGAGGTATTTTGTCTTTTCTCTTTTCCTTTCATCACTCCATTCCTGTCCCCCAAAATATTTGATAATTGCTCTAGGACATGCCCATTTCCTTAGAGCTTTTCACCAGTTATTTCCAGACATATGATCTCTCCATGTGCTTTTTTACTGTTTTTTTGGTTTTTGGTTTTTGGTTTTTTGGGTTTTTTTTTTGTAACTGTGCCATTACCATAAGTTCCCCTAAAATTCTCAGTTAATTTTAAGGTACTCTCTTAACATTTCAGTTTCTGTAAGACATGTAAGCAAATCCAGCTGGATCTCTTGGCAACCTGGGTGTCCATAGGAAAACATGTATTTCAGTATAAATATCCATTATCAAATCATCACCAAGATTTCAGTTCTATATTTAATTACATTTGCATTGAACGTGCTATCATCAATCAATCTAAAAATAAAGTAATCTTTGCAAAACCACCATGGAGATGTTTCTTGACGAGTTCAGTCATAGCAAGTTTACAGATCCTCAGTTCTTCTAAACTGACTCAAGTGCAGTGATGAGAGCTTAAAATGGTTCTGTTGCCAGAGCCTAATTCTGCCACTTTTATTCATGTGAGTGGATAGACTACTGTATAAACAATCTCACTGAGCAAAACAAGTAAGGAACATGGGGGAAAATAAATTCTTGCTGGTTTTTTGCTAACTTCACAGTAGTAAATCTTTGTGGGAGAAAAGCTGCATATGATAGCACAGTTGTGAAAGCTAGAGCCTACTGTGTGAAAGACAGGGAACTTACAGATGTATCCACTTCGATTCTGCCTGTGGTATCCCCAAAAGGTCCAAGGTACTAATCAAACGTGTGTAACATTAGATAATATTTTCCCTTCTTTTCCCCTGAGATACTTCTGGCAAGACTTTCCACTCACTAGAGTTGCATTTTAATTGCTTTGAGAACCTATCAAAGTTGACTTCCTCACCTTTGAAATAATTGCCCCAGCAGAATGATTATTATACCTCCTGATGCTGCACCTCTTACCAGTTCACATAGGATAATCACTGGAGTTTATTTCTGGTCTTACTTTTAAAACTTACATAGCATGAAAATGTGTTTGTTTTCTGTCAGCATATTTGTTATACATGTGATACTATCCAGAAATCATGTTTTCTATTTCCCTAGTCTTAAGTACAGCCATTAAACTTCATCTCACGCTTCCCCCCAGCAAACAGCACACTCTTTAAAGAAAAATGTGGTTAGCCAAAGAATGGCAAATACTTACAGGTGTGTTGTTATTGATACCAATTAGTGTTTTACAGCACTTGGAAGAGCTCATCTTTTGGTTCATGTAACGCGTGGTCACGAACACCAAGAGTCACATAGATACAGATGGCAGAAAATTGAGCCCTATTTCCAATCCCTGTTTGTGTGACCTCAAAAGGATTTGCTGTTGTGGTTCACTGAGAGACACTTTTTTACAGATCTTTCTTCTGTAACAAATGAGTTGTTCCATAACCAGCAGGAACAATGAAGCCCTGCATACTTACTTGCTTTGTCCTTTCCTTTCCTCCCTTCTCTGTCCTTCCACTGAGTGGTTTCAGGATCTCCATATACCTTTTAGGTGGTATATGTGACCAAGTCCTTTGAGATACATGTCTACTGGTGAGCAAACCAGAGCAGTGAAGAGCATGTTCCTCTTTTCCTAGAGAAGCTGGACTGAAAATAGACTTCTCCAAATCCTGTAGCAATGGAGCATGGACAGTCTACATGGTGGGCTCTGCTGATTGCTGCAGACAAGTGATCAGGCAGACTTCTCAGGGTAAGGAATCCTGTTTGGAAGCAGAGCATCCTCATTCCACTTCAAAGGAGCAAGAACTAGCCACTCAGATCTGACATTGGTGAAATTTTTGTCATAATCAGGATTTAAAATAAGCAAATAGTGGTATTCTTTCTATTACGTTTAGTTCTTGTGGAGCAAGAAACTTCCTACTTGCTTCTGCATTGTGTGGTGGGGGGGCATCTGCTGTACCTGGGTGTCATTCCTTGCACCTGTGCACCTCTGCAGATCAAGGTGCTTCTGGCCCTTAACTAAAGCAGACTGTAATAGATGTTAAGGTATGTGTACACGCTATTTGATTTTATGTATTAACACTGTTTATATTTTCTCCATTTATTCCACTTTTGCTGGATGGAAATGCTCCAAAACATTAAAACCAAACATAAATTTGATAAATTTGGCATCCTATCCACTTCATAGTGAAGGCTTCTCGTGTTTTGTTCCAGTAAGGTCCATATTTCTTTTCAAGGTTTTTATCTAATATTTGTTCTAATCATCTTACTGTATTAACTTATTAATGATGTCTATTTATGTAGTTGGGTACTAGGGCTGATGGAAACTTCTTACCTGGGAAAACTCTACCAAAAACTTCCTCTGTCATGCTTTCCTGAACTTACACTGAAGGCCCCTGTCAAAGGTTCCTGCAATCAAACAGCTTTCATGACATTCAGGAGCAAAGCAGCTTCTAAGTACAAATCCAGTTCTTACCCATAAACTTTTGCTGAAGCTGCCATATTTTGGATTTCCAGAACTCTGTGAGGAACAGCAGTTCAATTCCCACTTCTTTTTCTAGTAGGTTACAAAAATCTTTAGTTTCAGAGCGGGACCATGTGGTGTGTAGACAAGCAATACAGTTCTCATTTATGTCGCACAGATTAACCAGCTAAAGGCACAAAGCTCTCAGCCTCCCCTCTACCAACATTTTCTGTACATGCTCCCCAGTGTCCTAAAACATCATCCTCTGGGAAAGACTTTGGGTTATATCACCTATCTTGTTCTTCCCACAAAGTTCAGACTCCATAATTCCTCATTCCTATATTTCATAGTTTTGTAAGACTACTGTGCAGAGAGTCAAGTGGAAGATACCCATCATTTCATTCATATCAGTTTGCTGCAAAGGGACTTCACATCTCCCTCCCCCTCCCCAAATCCTCTTGAAAAGGGCAAAGGAAGGGTTGGGAAAAATACTACTGTTGTGTTAATTTGGATTGATCCTTTATTAACTACTGTCACTGCTGCTTCACATTAATATAGATCCACTTCCATCTCCTTCCATGTATCATACAGGTGGTAAGGTGACAGATTTATGGAAACTGCTTTTTGGAGACTATAGCTTAATTAACACCCTCAAAAAAAAAAAAAATCCCTCTTCAAAGTTAAGCTGGACAAAAAACCACCTCTTTATTCATGCTGTGGGTTGTTTTTTCTTTTTCCCTACAGTGCAAGATCCTCAGCGAGACAGCACCGAGGCATCAAAACGGTAAGCAATTTATTTTTATCGGTTTTATTTCACGCAGCCGTGAATAGCAGAAGTATTTTTCCCCCTCTGGACTAATAACAGGAGCCCAACCAAGTGAATTCTTAGACAGCTGAATGAACAAGCACAAACCCGCCGGGGGATTAGTTACAGTCGCACCCCTACGCGGCGGTCCCGCTTCCCACCGCGGGCAGGCGGAGCGGGGCACCGGGAAGGCTGCGGGCCGGCCGCTCCCGAAGGGAAAGGGAATGCCAGGGACACTCCAAGTCCCCGGACGCGTCTCCCCTTTGCGCGTGCAGCCGAAGCGCTGCTCCCGGTCTCTCCCGGCCCGGGATGCTGGGGTCTTCCCGGCGGGATTCTCCGTCAAAGCCGCCGCCTCTCCGGTGTAGGCTGTGTCCTTTCTCAGCGGGCTCCGAGGGGCCGCGGTGGCGAAGCGGTGGGGGAGCAGCCTTACCCTGCCGGGGGGCTGCGGACTGGCGGGCAGGGATGCAGGGGAGAGATGCCATGGGGGGGATGCAGGGAGGGATGCAGGAGGGGATGCAGGAGGGGATGCGGGGGGGGGGGGGGATGCAGGGAAGGATGCAGGGTGGGACGCAGGGAGGGATGCAGAGAAGGATGCTCCGAGCCTGCTGCCGCCTCCGAGAGCGGCGGAGGAATCTCGGCGCTGCCGCCCGTCGGTGTGGTAGAGCAGCGAGTGCGGCGGAGGGATCGGGCGGCCCCGCCGAGCGCCCGCCCCCTGCGCGGCGGCGCGGCCCCGCCGATATAGCGCGGCGCGGGGAGGCGCGGCCGTCACTTGGCGAGCGGCGCTCCGCGGGTGCGGGGCTGTGCGGGCGGCGGCAGCGGCAGGGTTTGCCTGGGCTGGCCGAGCATCCTCCAACTTGGAACTGTCCACCGGCGCGAGCTCCTGAACATGAGCCTCCTGCCTCTCTACCTGCTCGGATTGCTCCTCAGTGGCGGGCAAGGTAGGAGCGGGGCCGCCTTTTGCCGCCTTCTTCTTTTTTTTTTTTTTTTTCCCCTAAATTAATTATTATTCTTACCTGTGCTGTCCGCTCGCTCAGATTAACGGCAGAGAAATGGAGAAAAAAAAAAAAAAGCAATGCATTATCCTGGAAGCAAATTAAGAAGGACCTAAAACTTGTTTCGTCGCCCACCTTTTTTTAAGTCTTCAAGAGGTGTCATTTATGAGGAAAAAGAGGGAAAAAAAAAAAGCTGGAAGGTGCTAAGTGTACTTAGCTGCTTTGCATGGGGTTTCGCCCCTTTTTTTTTCTTGCGTGATAAATGTGGGAGGGAGATGGAGCGACTCTAAAAAATGTATCTTCCAGGGACCGTGCCTTAAAATCCGCATCTGCTCTCGGGGAAGGTAGCGCGGGCTCCGTTTTTTGGAGCAGGGAGAAGTGCTGGCGGTAGAGCCCGTGAGAAACCTGACCTGAAGTCTGCCTGTCGGGGTTCCTCCTCTCCCGAAGACCCTTCCCGGCGCTCTGCCGGGACACCGAGCCCCCCCGGCGCGGGGCTGGGCGATGCCAGGGCTGTGCGCGGGTGCGGAGCCCTTGTGCCGTGGAATAACGCGGCGGGGGCAGGGGTGTGCGGGGACAGAGCGCGCTGGGCTGGCGCCTCCGGGCACGGTTCGCTCTTTGCATATGTACGTGCGTGTATATATGCGTGTGTGTGTGTACAACGCGGACTCGGGGATTGCGCTGCGGCCGCGCGTTTTGGGCTTGTTTTTTTGGGGGAGGGCTGAAACATCTACATATCTATTCATTTATTTGCTTTGGGTTTTTTTTTTTTTTGGATGTCCCCTGCGCGACTACTCGCGGATTTGTGCTCCTCGAGGAGACGGGGCGGGGAAGGGCCGTCGGGAGGGGCACAGCCCCTCGGTGAGGGATGACCACCGCCGTGTTTGGAAAACTGTTCGGGCAAGTTCCCGGTGCCCGCGCGGGGCTGCCCCTGGCCCCGCTGCCCCCGCGCCAGGTGCCCGGTGCGAGACTGATTCGCCGCACCTGGGGGGGGTGGGCGGCGGCCCGCCTTCCTAAGGAGGTTCTAGGGGAGAAGTGAAACCCGCCCGAACCCCCAGCTGGGTGCCAGCGGGACCGGCCCCGGGCCGCGGTGCCGCCGCCGGGCGCCAGAGGGCGGCAGAGCTCCACGGCCGCGCCGGGCAGAGCCCGGGACGGGGCGCGGCGGGACCGGGGATGGGTGGGAGGGAGCTGGATGGGTCACTCGGGGGGTGGATGGGTCACCCGGGGGCTGGTTGTGTTAGCCAGGGGCTGCACGTGTCACCCAGACCCTACACGGTGTCTTGGGAAGGGGCAGAGAGATCTGTTGCGCTTGAGGAAGGGGCGGGGGTTATGCCTTGAGGTATTAAGGCTGCAGCTGTGAAGGTGGCCTTCGGTGTATTCACAGCTGAAGCTCGCACCGCCCAGGTGTTTCCTCTCGTTGATAAGTAGCAAGGAGACACCAGATGCTCTCAGTTTCTCCAGAAACGCTTCCGTGCTTTTGCCACCCCGGGGTGCGCTCTGAAGTGTCTCCCGGTGAGCAGCCATCCAGAAACAGGTCCGGAGGCTTTCCAGCACAGCCAGGGCTGGGATGGCAGAGGAGGAGAACGGGAAAGCTTCCTCCAGGCTTTGCGTTGATCTACCTGGGTGTAATAACGTGCGTAGAGATGTGCTCTGTGCCTCCTCCAACGGTGGAAAGCTACTTCGTGAAGTGTGATCGCTGCAGTGTAGGAGGATTGCATAGTTTTGCTATCTTACTATCACAAATGTTAGGAGATAAACAATGGAGTGAAATTATATTAAGCCGAATTTTAAAAATTATAGGAGGGTAGATACGAGGGGGGATGAAAAGAAGAGGAGGAAATCTGAATAAATCTCATATTGATAGTAAGTTGCTATTGCTCTCAGTTTAAAGAAACAGCTTAATTTATTTATTTTTTTTTTTTAACTAGAGGGAATGGATTGTACTGGCAGGGGAAGAGTGAGATTCTTTAACTGGCTGTAGAAAAAGCAGAAACATGCAGCTTCGATCCACAGCAGGGCATAGTAAATGGGAGTGGGAGAACATCTGCATATGGAAAATATCCACATTTAGGTTGCTAGGAGAGAGGAAAATCCTACAGTGATGGGAGGGGTGTTATTAATTTTAATAAGTATGATCGTGGTGAGGGACTTACTGTATTTTTTTTTTATTATTATTTTCAATACATCCTTGAGGTATTCTAGAGAACTAAGTGAATCAAATAATTTGAGGCTATTCTTAAAACTCTTGGGATTTATCTTTTTTGTGGGAATGCAGTAGTGGGGAACACTTACATCATCAACTGGAGATTGTGGTGTTTGTGAGGGTTATTTTGTTGGTTTGTTTTTAAGAAAAGCATTATTATGCAAGTATTAAGTGATGATTATGACTTTTTTATGTTAAATAGAAATAGTGTGGATCATCAGGAAAAAGCCAGGAACTAGATATGGCTCATTTGCTTTGGAAACATCCATAGTCTTAGGTTGAGGGTTTATATTTTGAAGAATGGAACTGCAGTAGATTTTATGAAGAACGGCTGAAGCTTTTTCTTTGGGAAATGCTGGTGTTCAGGATTGGAAAGAGGGAACGGTGCTGTATTTGTTCCATTCTAGAAAATCAGAGCAGTTTGAAAACAAGTAGCAGACAGCCACCCCCTCCCCCAATGCCTAAAGTTAAGAGCTTATGAATGTCATAATTATCAACCAGGGCCAAATTTTCCCTTTCCTAATTTCGTGGCAAGGGAGAACTTTAATTGACAACGTTATTACGCTGAAACAGAAGTATTTTTTTCCTGAACCTTTCAAAGCTGTCCAGACAATTCATCCAGTGTGAAGGCTCAAATTTAATTAGCTTTGCTTTGATTAAAAAAAAGAAACAAAATACGCACATAGATGCACCACCACCCCCCCGTACCCCAAACTAACAAAAAAAATCATGCTCCACTTTCGAAATCTGCCTTTTAAGACATGTAGTGATGCAGCACTCAAAAGAAAAAGCTTCACTGGTTTTTACCAGTGTCTGGGGACACTGACTAAAAGTGGATGAAATGGACATCTTCCCAGATTGCAGAATCCTATTTCTTTTATCACTCTGCATAATATACATTTCTTTATGTTAGCAAATTTTGGTGGTAGAAAATGTTTTGCTTGTAGAATTTAAGCTATTTTGTGCTCATCCAGGAGATTCAGAGGAGTGAGTACTTGTTTGGTCATTGTGCTTCAAGTCTCCTCTTTTCACTGCTTTGATACTGAGCTGCTTCTTGTTTTTTCCTGAAGAGTTTCTTTTTACAAGTGCTTATAAGGGACTGTTTGTTAATAAGGAACATCCCCCAAGGGAGATGCCAGCCTGTGTGTCTTTACTCACCACAGTGCAGTCTGGAATCCTGCCTCTTTCTACTTTTTGCATACTGAATCCATGAAATTTGGAATTTCTGAAATCAGTGAGTTTCTCCACTGCATTAAGTGGAACTAATATTTTATTCTGATTGTATACTGAAATCTGAAACATATCCTGAGACTTCAACTAGCCATTGGTTTCTGCTACAGTTGATTTATACAACTGCATAAAGATTAAGATACATCTACTCTCCTCCCTTTTCCTTTTCACCCTTCAAAAACAAACAAACTAATCAGACAAAAAATGAATGCTCGATTTTTCTGTTTTAGGCTATGTTACTCCTCTTCAGGTGAATATGAGATTCAAAATATCTGCCTGAAAATAAACCTTGACTGATGAGGTGTTCTGAAAGACTGCCTTCAGAATAGATAGTTGAGAAATAGTGTAGAGAGCTTTGTTTCATGCAGTCCCAGTCAAAATAGAGATATTTTTATCATTTGCAATGGCTCTAAATCATGAAATATATGAATGATAAGGGCATAGACATAAAGCTTTAATGTCTTTTCTAAGAGGTTGAATAGCATAATTTGGACTTTTTCTCTTACAGCACAACACATATTTATTTAGTTAACTAATTTTTCTTATCTATGGAAATGTTACTGGATTGTTAGGTTGAATTTATGTAGGATTTACCTTTCATGGCCACCTTCTACAAGTATATTGAGAACAAATACTGTATTTGTTTGCCCTTTCATTGACCTTTACTTTGAGGCACCTTTTCCAAGTGATTCATGTTTCCTTACTGATTTTCTTTCAGTTTACTCCAGTAATCCCCCCAGTTACATTCAGCACACGCCATTTGATTCCAGCAGAATTGAGTCAAGTTAATATGACATTTTGGGAAACACGTTTTAACTACACTAATTTGTGTCTGAGAGTTGAAAATTTATTCTTGAAAGAGTGGTATATAGATTTCTTCAGGTAAAGAATCTGGATAATATCTGGTATACATATTTTAAATAGTTTATATCAACTAATGTCAGATGTCCTACTTAGTTTTTTGTTTGTCTTTTTAGCACTCATATTTGCTTTGTAATATAAGGGCAATATACTTGATGAAGTGTATCCTGAAGTTCTACGTGTCACAGGTCATTTGAATCTTATTTTTGATGTCTCTTGTAATTCAGAAATAGGAGAGATGGGAGGGAAAACTTGCTTGTATCCTGACATACTCAAGTCTGGAGGCTCTGATAGACTAGTTCCAGGCCTATTGGTATCTGTTATATCTTATCATTACTTTTTATTTTGATCTAAGCAATTAATCATGACCTAATTCTGACCTAGTAATTAGGTTTCCCCCTTAGTGTGTTTAATTGCTTTCTAGTTTGGGTATTTAAGTAGAATATGCAATTTTTGGTAACTAGTTTAAATCAGAATAATTTTTAATATTAAATAGACCATTCAGAGCACTACTTGCTGTTACCTCAAGAATCTCTGGTTGTCCAGCTTCAGTGAAATAAATCTGCATTCTTTAGTAAAATCTTTTTTATTGCTTTTGTAGCTCCATTTCTTTTAATACTGTGCTTGTATGGATTTGTGTGTCTTTTTAAAGGATATCAGGAAAATAAAAAGAGTTAATTTAATGAAGTAAGATACTCTTGAGATGTCTTGCGTTATGCGATATCTTGAATGGGATGTCCTCAAAAATAAGGGTATCAAGGCTTTTATATTTGTTACGTGGCTGAATTTTTACTTTATCTCTTGACTGATGATATCATTAATCAGAGAAGACATTTTATGATTCGTTCTGCTGTAGACGAGCTTAGAATCTACCTCTTAATTTATTGAATGAAAAGAGTACAGGAGAGCAGTAAAAAAGAAGAAAAACAGGGAGAGTCATTTATCTGGTTACAGCTATTTGTGATGACAACTTCGGGTATTAAAATCCTGGCAAAGAAATCCATGTAAGTGTTGCTTAAAAATTATGTGGAAAGGAAACAGAGAATATCTGCGTACACAGGTCTACATTTTAGAAAACCTTGCTTAACAAGACCCCTAAGTCTTTGAATGGTCTGCATTTGAGTTGCTCCATGGAAGAACTGTTGGTTGCACTAATCCAGAGGCTCACACCGAGCAGGAATGAGTTGACTTCAGTGGGTTCAGTGGAGTGTATGGTAGTGTCTCTTCAAATGGCAGGAGGTAATCAACTTTCATTTTTGAAATAGCATGAGATGGGCAATACCGTCCATTTATGCT
Organism: Chiroxiphia lanceolata; assembly: GCF_009829145.1. Taxonomy (NCBI): domain Eukaryota; kingdom Metazoa; phylum Chordata; class Aves; order Passeriformes; family Pipridae; genus Chiroxiphia; species Chiroxiphia lanceolata. The sequence goes on along the minus strand of NC_045638.1, from coordinate 106,670,539 downwards.
GCTGTTATGACTTAGAAAATTATGATTAACAGAAAATTTCTCTTTGCTTTTGTGCATTAACATCTGGATCATTAATGAACGCATGGGAGTAATATCTTGAACTACAAATCCAGATGTACTGCAGAAGGAGATATTTATAATGTAGTTCTTAAACATGAAGATGACTATGAGTATTGTCATTGTTGAGGCACTGGAACAGGTTTCCCAGACGAGTTGTGGATGCCCCATCCCTGGAAGTTGAAGGCCAGGTTGGATGGGGCTCAGAGCAGCCTGGTGGAAGGTGTCCCTCTCCACAGTAGGGGGGTTTGGAATTAGATGATCTTTAAAGTCCCTTCCAACCTAAGCCATTCTATGACTGTAGCCAAACTCTACTAATTCTGGTCAGAGGAGAATTTCCATCGACTTAAGTTTGTATTTGCACAAGAGACAAACAGGACCAGTTCTTTGTTGTTTTACTGTCTCAAGTAAGTAATTTTGGGAATGAAGTAGACAGTGAAGTGTATCAACTGAAAATTCATTACATGGTTTCTGCCTGTTTAAGAACACTGTTAAAGTAAAACCAAACACCCGCTGAAATGTTTCACCTGCTTTCTGCCTCTTTTGGAAAAGAAAAAATTCAGTCATTTGGTTTCGTCTGTTCTTTAATGTGATACATAAGGAGCACTGCAAATAGGATGCAGAGATCAAGTCTTTCAGAAATCTGTTTGAACAAATAATTTTGGTAAGCCTGGAAATCTACTAACCAAGGGTGTCATTTGCTACCAGTTTCCATGATCCAATCATAATCTCATCTGAAATAACCAGTTTATGGATGGATAACATCCAGATAAAATTGGGAAGCAACATGTAGTACTGTGGAGGTTTAGTCAGCTTCTTCAGTAGTCCTGCCTCTCATTACTGAAATAAATTTCCTCTTATACACATACTATACAAGTTCCTTCAAGAACCAGCTTTCCATAAAAAGCATAGATCATTGATATGTTAATTTATGTTCATTTAAGATGTAGTGGCTCTCTTTGAAGAAAAAATTGAGAGGGAAGTACAAGTGGCTCGTTTTCTTTTTACCCAGCTGTATTTTTCCTCCTACTTAAACTTTAAGTGTGACTTTAGAAGGGTGCACTGGTTTTTATTTAATGTTCTAGTTACCTGAGTAGTATTGCTAAACAGCAGACAAAGCCTGATGAATAACTTCATAATTCAGCAATGTTCAGCCCTGTAGCATATGAATAACTTATAAGGCTAGGAATGAAACTTTCCTTTTCAAAATGACCTTTCCAGTTAGCTAATATTAAACTGTAGCCTAAGTGACAATACTGGTTGTTTGGTATGATCTGAAATTCATACTTGGAAATCATATGACAAGCTGCTGTCCTCATCACTTTGCCCAAGAGGTGCCATTTGGAGAATACTATGGATTCAGTTTAAAAACACTCATTACCATCAATTTTCTTGCTACTAAAACACGTTGCACTAAATTCAGTCAAACTGCAAGCAATTTCAAACCCATTAACTTGGTAGACCTTTGTGCTGCAGCTGAATTTGGCTTGCATGAACTCAGATCTGTGCTTAAAATAATAAAGTATTTAAAAGCAGATACATAAGGCAGTGTATGGTCACAGATATAAACTGGAGGGGAGAGGTGATTCTGCCTTTTGCTATGAATAGGGTTTTTTTTACTGACAAAACTATGAATTTTTTTCTTTATTATAACAAGAAACATGTAAGCAAACTGCAGTGGTGTTATGTTAATATTGTTTCATTATGTTATTTTAATTAGTCAAAGTAAAAAAAACCCTACAGATCCAGCATTTGGGGAAAAGAGTAAAAAAGCAAGATGAATTCCATGCACTGAAGACCAGTTGTTAGGAGTAACATCATATGGCATTTTTAAAACATTCTTGAACATATGATATTCATAAACTACTGTGCTTACTGGATCAGAAAAAAGATTGATGTGCTCCGGTGACCTCAACAGAGACTCAAAGCAGGAGTCATAAGGAAACAGAGTAAGTGCAGAATGAGAACAGCATGATACTTCTGTCAGTGCACCTTCAAGGTTCAGGGATATGTCAGGTCATATCTATGTGATCTTCCCTAATGATCTTGGCAGATCTTTGTTGCACGAGTTTGTTCTTAAATCTGCTGATACTTTGATCTACTTGATGTGCTGTGCCAATAGATTACACAAGAGAAAAAGAAGTCTGAACAAATAATACGTTCAGACCCTTAATTGCTGTGTTGTAAGTAATGGAGTAATACTAGTTCCTTACTTGACTCTTCCATGACATTCATAATTGCATGTAACATAGAGAAATTGCCCATCTCTTCTGTGAAAGACTCAGAACAACATGTTATTTTCATGGGCTTTCCAGTGATTTAATTACATTTTTTTTGTTTAGTGTACAGTTCCTTCATTTTTTTTTTAAGCATTTTATTTCCCTAGCCTTTTGGTAATGCTTATCTTAAATGAGCAAATGGTAGTGTGAAGTACTTGAATTTTAAGCTGATCTGCATCAGGCCAATTTTAAAATACCCTTCTCGTTCATAAATATCTCTTTTGCACTGTAATCAGTGTTGCAAGTTCTGCCTTACGAGGGAGTGGGGGCTAAAACTGTTCTTTGAGCAAGTACCCTGATGAAATAAATGCTGAGATAGAGTTTGATTGCAAAAATGATGATTCCCAGGGATGAACAAAACAGAGTGCAAAGGTACTTGAAGGGAAGACATGATATATGAGGGAATGGATATAGACTGGTTACAGGAAGAAAATTAATTTCTGACCGAAAAAGTAGTGACTCTGGAGCATAAGAACGAGAGGGAGGAAACATTGTTATTCCTAAAATGGTTCTTGATTAATTTATTAAACGTTTATATTTAATGGGTCTCCAGAATGTCCTAGGAGGTGCCTTCAAACAAATGCTTTTAAGACATTTTTCATGTAATGATCCACAAGCCATAGGGGAAAAATAATTTTTAGATTGCTGAATGATACTTTCTGGAAAATGTAATAGTGTTTTTCATTCATTAGGAGGTGTACAAAGCAGATATTCATAGAATCATAGAATATCCTGAGTTGTAAGGGACCCACAAGGATTGATGTCCAACTCCTGGCCCTGCACAGGACCATTCCCAACAGTCACACCCTGTGCCTGAGAGCATTGTCCAAACTCTTCTTGAGCTCTGTCAGGCTTGATACTGGGACCACTTCCCTGGGAAGCCTGTTCCAGTGCCCAACCACCCTCTAGGAGAAGAACCTTTTCCTAATATCCAACCTAAACCTCCCCTGACACAACTTCAGGCCATTCCCTTGGGTTCTGTCACTGGTCACCCCAGAGAAGAGATCAGTGCCTGCCCCTCCTCTTCCCCTCACGAGGAAGTTGTAACTGCAGTGAGGTCTCCCCTGAGTCTCCTCTTCTCCAGCTGAACAGACCAAGTGCCCTCAGCTGTTCCTCATACAGCTTCACCTCAAGGCCCTTCACTATCTTTGTTACCCTCCTTTGGATGCTCTCTAATATAATATAATATAATCCTTATATTGTGGCACCCAAAACTGCACACACCACTGGAGGTGAGTCCACACCAGTCCTTAGAACATGCACCATTAAATGATTCATTTGATGAGGGTTTTTTTTGAGCAATAGTACAGAATTACAAAGACAACATTTCACAGTGCTGAAACGTGTTATTTGCTAATCACCTGAATGATTTTGTACGAGGCATCTATACTTCACAATAGAGTCTTTGGGTTTGTTGCTTTCTGTTTGTTTTTTTTGTTGTTGTTGTTGTTTGTTTCTGAATTCTAATTTTGTAAATCTTGTCTTATTCATCTTGAAATTTAAGGTGAATTATACCCAGCTGGGCATTGCCATCAGGAATAAATAATGCAATAATTTATGTATTCCTGTGCTTTCTGTATAGGGGAATAACACCCTAACTTCAGAGCTAAGCAAAAACTAATGCTGACTTTTCCCAGCGAAGACTGTCTATGGTATAATATGAATGCTGCATCTCTGGACTTTTATTTTCTTTTATTTTAAGGAAACAGTGCTATGTGAGATGAGGTCTGCTGGCAGAACTGTGCACACCCTGCAGCCATGGAACTCCTCCTGGAGTCGATGGGAGACTTGTGTGCCAGGAGTACTGTTTCAAGGGTGGTACTTGATTGCACCTTGCAGGGTCTGATTGAAGCTTTCAGGAGTTGTATAACTCCCATGTGAGTATGTGGGAATTTTGATTTAGTGAAGAATAGAAAATCAAGCTCTAACTCTATGTATATTTAAGTAGTGGGTATATTTATAAAGTAGTGCTGAAAAGGTGTGGGGCTAATCCAAAAGCATGGAAGAGCTGGAAACTAAAAGGGTGTTCTAGTGTGCCAGGTTAACATGGTACAGGAGACAAAAAGAATATTTTTCTGTGTTTTTGAATAATAAATCCAAGGACACACTTTAAATAGTGTAAGCTGCTGATTGTTCCCAGAGGGAGAAAATGTATGAAAGTTGTATTTAATTTTTATGGTCGCCTAGTTGTTGCAGCCCAGGTCATAGCTGTGTTGGGAAGTTTACCATTCCGCATAAAAATTCATGAATTCAGTTTTGTTTGCATTTTTGAGAGTTTTGATTTACTAGAGTGTTTTTTGTCTGTGGCTTTGTGACAGTGGTCAAAATTGTTCCTCGGCTGTTCAGTATTCAGGTCATGCCTGCAGGTCTGTAAGTGACTGTCTGAGTGATCAGATGTTCAAGGGATTTGTGCCAGTCTATGGCAGTTCCACACACTGGGTTCAGCAGCTTTTAGCATTTAGTCAAAATAATCCCCCCTCAGCACCTCTGCATTACATTTTTATGAATGGCTTTGGATTATACAGCCTGTGTACATACTGAATTTATGTTGCTGGTTTGAGAGCTCTGAGGTGGTGTTTTCTATACAGTCCTCAAAAACTCATGGAGGATTTAATCTGATTTTACTGTTCTTGCAAGTAAATTTGCAGATGTCTGTTTAATGTCATAGTAATGGGTTTCAGTTCTGAGTGCACGATCCTCTTAGGTGTTGCTAATTTTTAAAACAATTTTGATCTTATATTCAACTTTTCTGTATCATTTGCAAATGTTAGTATAAATCAAAATATTCTTATGTGTCTAAAACCTCAGGAATCACCTGCTTTATTCTATGCAGCCCTTTATGTGCCACACTCTGATAGCCTTTTATATTTTTTTTTTAATTTTGGTCCTAGGTACATGAATGAACTTTATCTGCTGCATAAAAGAGCAGATCTGTCTGGGGAAACCATTGTTTCCTGTGAAAATGGTGATTAAAAGAAATAGAATTTCCTGTGAATCATGCGTTCTGCATTTCTAGCTACTCAGGTTCTCATTTAAAAAAATGAACCACAACTGAACAAACCCAGAAACACTCCTTTTCTACAGAGAAGTCCTTTTGCTGTTAGATGGAGTTCTGATATCTGTTTCTCTGCACCTATTTTAAAGGCCAGATAGCTGTAGCCATTGACTTGAGTATCATGTAAATACTATAAAAGCTATTTTAAATAAATCTGACTCTTTTAATTGTGATTTGTGAATGTTTCTATTGCTTTATTGAACCTTAAATATGTCTGACTATTTTCCAGATTACATAGTCTCTGTTTACACCTAAGTCAATGAAAGCTTGAAAATGAAGACAAATTTTTCTCTTCATAGCTACACTGAATCTATAATCTGTGACCTGCAGGTATTAAATAAGTAACATCTTTATCTGTCAAACTGTAGAAAAGTCTGTTTCTGCAGTGATGCTCTATTTTTACATGACGTAATGAACTTTGTAAATATGTTTATGAATGTTTGATCAGAAAAAAACAATATTGTAGTAGGAGGGAGAGGGGAAACTGTGGCAGTAGGGAAGGAGAAACACTGAATATTTGTTGATGGTGCATGTTTTCCTCAAAGAAGAGTTGCTTCTTGGTCACTGGATTTGTTTGGTGTTTTTTGGTGGTGGGTTGGTTTGTTGTTTGTTTGGGGGGGTTTTTGGTGCCTTTTTTTGTTTGTTTTTGTGTTTTTATTTTGGGGGGGTGGAGCTTTTAAAAACAAAATTCTGATTTCATAATCCAGGGGTGTTCCCACTGAATCATAGAACAGCTGCGGTTGTAAAAGACCTTTAAGATCATCAAGTCCAGCTGTCAACCCAGCACCACCACCGTGTTCACCACTAAACCATGTCCTTAAGTGTCACATCCACACATTTTTTTTTGAGTTTTTCCAGGGATGGTAACTCCACCACTTCCCTAGGAAGTCTATTCCAATGCTTTACAACCCTTTCCATGAAAATATTTTTCTTAATGAAGTTTCACATAGAGTTCATGACATTGGAGGACAAACCTTACTCTTAAAATTCCTTAATCTGAGGTTTTTCTGAAATTCAGTCCTAGAAATAGCTGCATGTGCAAAGAATTATTAAAAGAGGAAAAAATAAGAATATAAGTTTTTCCAAGCAGTTTTTAGGAAAAAAATACACAGTGAAGCAAAAGCTACTTTTCACAGTAAACACTTTTATACAAAACCCCACATTTGCATTATCAGTCTGAGTTTAATTGTTCATAAAATATCTTTGTGTAAGGTTTAATTCCCAAATACATAAAGATCTGTTGGGGTGGGGTTTTTTGCTGTTTTGTTTTGTGTTTTATTTATTTTTGAATCCTGCTGTCTTACAAGAAGTAAAATATGAGTGGAAATAGTTAACTTGCTCAGGTTCATTGAGTTAGTGCTGAGCTTTTGCCCTACATCCTTTTGGCAGAATTTCTCTTCTCTTGTAATATTTCCCTTCACTTGTAGTGTGCAGTGTACCTGCATTATCTAAACTGAAGTTTTGAGGTGTGACGATAGAGAGGTAAATATTCATGTGGTAAAACTATTAATTGCAGTCTCTTAGATGTGGTAATGCAGATGGTCAGTTTACAACCTGACAATAAAAAGAGCTGATTCAACTGAAGAGTTAAGTATGTGATTTGCTGGTGATTACAAGCAGCAGGTAAAAAAATTATTTTTTTTTTTCCCTTTGTTATTAAAATACTGTCTCTGCCATTTTTAAAAGTCCATGGTCTGGCTATTCAATTTCAGATGTATAGATAGTCACATAAGCAAATCTATTATAACTAGCTCAAATGGCATCTTTGTTAGCCTGAAGAGTGAGACTAATGAAGGTTAAAAGATAATGGAGACTTTCTGGTTTTTACTTTAGAAATAGTTTCTGCAGATCAGAGAAAACCACTTTTTATCCTAAAAGGTTCTCCACTAAATGCTATGTTCTCCATAATTATCTGTTCAGTATTATTGATGAAGTCTGAAATTGCTTCTCTGTCCTTGTCTTTGGAAGGTGTGTGCCACCCGGTATCAATAGCACACTGAGGAATTCTCAGCATGAAATGTATTAATCCTCACACCAACTTCAACCTCACCATTAGAAAAGTAGGGAATTAGGTTAGCAGGTGTGTCCCCTTGTTCTCTTCTAGGCATAATCAAACTCTCCTTGCACATGTTCCCAGTTAACTGAAGACAAACTAGTTCCAAATCGAGAAGGGGAAGTGCCATTGCTTGAACAAACTGTTGTCATGGCTTATTAACATTCCCATGGTGGTGTGGTAATTACAGATGCACTTGCCATTAGGTTTGCATCTGCCCATCTCAGAGTGTGCATCTGCCTTCCAAAGATGGTGTTGGCATGCACACAGCAAGATAAAGGCAGGATGGTGCAGAGATCCTCAAGTTAAAGGGAGCCTGAACCAGTGAATCTAAATGGCACAGCATCACCCTTGTGGCACTGGGTGCCCACTCCTGTCAGAAGAGGACTTCTGACTCAACTAAATAGTTTTATTTGCCCCAGGCACCATGTTGACATACCTATATTATTTCCAGACTTAAACTGAGTTAAGATGTCTCTGCATCATAGTTATTCATATTTCTGCTGCTGTAATTGGCACGGTTGGCTTGGTCCCCAGCTGTGCTTGTATGAGCCAAATAGAGGAGATGTCTCACTGAGCAATTCAATTGAGTTTCCTGGGTCTTTAGGATGTTACCCTGAAAGCTGAACCATCTTTTCAGATACCCAGTGTTATTTCATAAATTTTCAGAAGCCATACTGACCTCTATTCCAGCATTAGTAGATGTCATCAATGTAGCACAATGTTCTGAGGGTGCCCACATAGTTTATATTCATGAAGTCAAACTTTATTCTTTTGGGAGACAGTCCAGCACCAGATTGAAAGTGGTATAACTGAGAGGATGTCAGCTACTAATGAGAATGGGAACCCTAGATTTATTAAATTGTTAATACTTGAAGAGTGTTTTAAATTTAAAAGTCTTTAGTTTATCTTCAAACTGTGTATTTTTGCTCTTCATACCAATAAAATCAGAGAATAGGTGGTGAATACCAACGATTTCTAGACAATAGAATAGGTATCCATTCAAACAGAGTAAATAAGTTCATGAAGGAGTTGACAGGCTATAGTTTTCTTGCTGGAACATTGCTAGCAGGTAGGAAACCCTGTTAACAGGGTGTTCTCCCATCGTGAAGCTTTGTGACGTAATACAGGTGACCTTTCTCGTGCCTCAGGGATTTTACCTACCAATATGGCCCAAAGAACACTGAGTCAACTACTTCAGGCACCAGAAACAAAAGAGTGATATAAATATTACATTTTAGACACTAACCTTTACTAAATATATTAGATTTGAATTAGATGTGAAACAGAATTACCTGAATTTTACTGCCTTGGTTTTGTTAAAATTTGTTTCTCTTTTTGTGTTACAGCCCAGATGTGTATATGAAGTATTTTCTGTATAAAATGAGAGAACTTGTACCCCTGTGAAGGTTTTTTTCCTTAATTGATGTGAAATTAAACTTAAAGGAACTTGAGAAAAGTCAGAGTCCACCATGAATCCAGAATTGAACCAGATGTCCTGATTTTGTTCCAGTCATCCTGCTTTTGTTTTATGATAAGATATGGAATCAAAACTGACATGAAAATGTGCAGTGATTGTAAACTGATTTTACTGTTGCTCTTTATTGCATGTTGACTCCAGAAACTCTGTCTTAAGTGGACCTTATCTGAGGTAGAGCATTTGGTGGGTTTGATTTGGCAATCCTTTAGGATCCTAAGGAGTATCTCCAGAAATCTTTATTTAAATCTGCACATTAGCAGTAGAATGCTTGTTGGTTCTTTTTAAGAAGTCAAGGAAACAAAATAGAAATGTTCTCTTTGGTGAGAAACTAGATTCAGGGATCTCTTTGAAGAATGAAATTGAATAACCAAAATGTTTTCCTTCCATGGTCAGCCAGGAAGGAAAACCTGGATCACCTGTTTTGGTGATCCAGGCTGGTTGTGAATGCTGGACTGGGAGATGAAATTGGGTGAGAAAAATGCTGTCAGTATTGATGACTCAGAACCTGATCAAAGGTTCTTCTTTTCTGCCAACTTCACTTACTAAAATTGCCAGGCTGGACATCTACAGTGTTGGGCTTTTGTATCTGGGAATGAAGGTGGACCCACTCTTGTCTTCATCAGTTTTGTGTCCTTTTAAACACAATTGGCATGGTGTTACATAGCTGTCTGATCCAGAAACATATTGAAATACTAGTACAAAAATGCTAAACTACTGGTAATATTAGTTTCAAATGGAGAAATAGCAAAATAATTATATCCATTCTGTCAACTGATAACATATTAAAAAGTCAATAATGTTATTTCTGCAAGTGTTTTGAGTGAGCATTTTACAGGGCACGAAATACTGGTACAACCTGTGTAGATTCTTTAATCCTCACAGCAGAAATGGGGAGAGCTCTGGAATGCAGATTGGAATACACATTCCCTGTTCCCTTAGCAGAGCTGAGAGAACACAGTAATTAGAGGGGCCAAATTTATGTGCTCCCTGCATTGTTTGTACACACAAGAGGTTATCTAATGCTGTAAATTGGATTAGCTGTATAAACAGCAGCATAATTTATTTAAAGTCAGGTCTCAAAGACTGGGAAAAGAATAGTGGAAGAACAAGAAGGGGATTGTAAAGAGAAGAGAGGTACAGAGAATGCAGCTGTACTTTTGTACCAGTAACTGATGTAATTCGTGTATAATGATGTATTTTAATACAGTGGAATTTGTGTTTTAACCATTGGTAACATAGAGAGCTTGAGACTCAACATTTCAGTAGAAGCTTTAAATCTGTATGTAAGGGCTGTTGAAAATGCATATTTTAAACCAATCATGTTTCATAAATTCATAAAATCAATCACCACCTCCCTCTGAGTATCTATGAATATTCATCCTTACACTTCTTCCCCAGATGAAGAAATGATGATGTGCCTTCAAAATGGATATATATATAGTTGTTTCTTCAAAGTCAATAACAACTTCTATTTAACTTTTTTATGGTGCTTGGATGTTATTCAGTGTACTCTGAGGTACCGAAAGGAATGTTTTGGGCAGCTTCCCTGCCTCCAGCTGTGGTGATGGCACGAGAGGCACAGGCAGGTGCCTTTGCACTGCTTCTGCAGAGGTCCCTCAGTGGCCTGAGTTGTTTCTCTCCTGGGCTCTGCAGGGTTAAAATAAAACCATGTTTCTGTCTTTCTATAGGGACTACTCAGACGAACAAAGGTATAACTTATATTAAACCAAACAAGTTAAATTATATTTAAAATTGATAGCACTTACCACTGGAGTAATTCCATACAGAAAGGCAGTGCAACTTAGTCAGAGACCTAAGGACATTCTTTTGTGTGGGGAGAGTAATTTTTATTTCTTTATTCAGTTTGATCTTTAATATTATTTTTATTTTCTCTTGTCTTTTAATTACCATTTTCTCCAATGGGGTTCATTATATTTTTTGGGAAACACACAACCCTATAAGCATTTACAGTTTTAATATCATTTAAATACTTAATAAAAATGGTGTAGGTATCTTAGTAAAAGAAGTACCCTTTTTGTTGCTTAAATGAAAATGTGGTGTGTTTTTTTCTCGTGTTTAAATAGGCTTCTTGACAAGACCAGGTATAATTTTATTAGTTTGTTGCATGTAATATGTACTTTGATTTCTCTAGTCTTGATTGCTGAATTTACAGACCAAATCTGTCACTTTGGTAAACAAGATGTTTTATTTAATCTCCAGTCTTTAATACAGCCTTCTGAAAGAGGGATCTTTTCGAGTGCAAAGTTCGTTGTCATGTTGCTAGTGTGTGTTTCTGACCAGAATGCAAAGTAGCTTGAATCCATACATTCTTTTTTTCCTGTACTGGGATAGCTGCCAAATCTATGTCAGCGATTAACTTCTGAATGTGTCAGCTGTAACAAATACAGTTCATTGTTTCTTGACTAGTTAACAGCTAGTTTAAAAGGCAGGAACAGCTCAAATGAAAGGGAAGTTCTGCACATTTTGTGTCTAAAACCTTTCAGGCTGTTAAAGCCACTGACAGAAAGAAAATAAAAATCAGTTCTAGAAGGTAGAAGTTTAAGGTAGACAAAAATGCTTAGCTGATTCTTCAAATCAAAACATGCCAGATAACTGGATAATGAAGTTACCTAATGAAGTTATGGACAGTTACAGGTCTTTTTCAATAAAGGGTTATATAATTCAATATCTAAGTCTTGGTTTCACTCATGTGTAAAGGAAAACAACACCATCCCCCTTCTGGTTTCCCCCCAAAAAGGAAAAAAAAGGCAAGAAAACTGTCTTGAACTGTTAAAATAATGTTTGAGATATTGATTAGAAAAAGAATATCACAGGGAAAAAAATGCCTTAAATTATTCAGAGAACCTGAGAGTATAAAAACTACTAACTAGAGAGAAGCACAAAATCAGAATTTAGAGGAAAGTTAATGATACTCCTCCTCCTCCTCACAAATTACTAATTCAAATTATTACTGCTGGGCTTTTTGTTTCTTTGCAGAGCGTTTGCACCAAGTCACAATAACTTAATATTTGTTTTGCCTATTTTTTTTTTTGTTGGCAAATTTTCCTCTGCAAACAAAATATGAATGGTTTGCTGTGAACATTTAAAACCCACAATGTAGATATTTCTTTAAGCTTCATGTAGACATCTTTTTATTCTGAATTCTAGATCAGTGATTCCAGCAGAAAGGTCCTGCTATTTGAATTCAAATTTTAGTATGTGTATAATTTTTTTCTATAATTCTATCTTAAAAGGTGTATTTTTGTATATTCTGTTTTGCTGAGCGTAGCATGAAAGTAGTGGTACTAAATGAATACAAAAGGGGCTGTTGTAACAGGTGTCATATTCAATATCTTGCATAAGAGGGCAGATTCAGTTGTTTTCTTACAATGGTGACAAGTGATAGAACTCTGCAGAGGTGCAGAATTGTTTTTCTTGACTAGTTCATTTGAGCCCTGTTATTTTCAAGTTGCAGCAAGTGAAAGGTTTGAATGTCCTGTTAGGCAGAGCAAAGACAGAGGAAGCCATGCAATGAAATGTCAGTAATCTAACAAGAGGAGGAAATTGATACTGTTATATATGATACCAAACAATCCAAACAAAAACAGCCTCTGGAAAACACAAATTGGGATCACTCTGAATGTGTGCTCTGAGTTAGACAAGGAACTTGAGTGGTTGGCAGCAAGATACACTGGTGGGTGAATTTTTAAATGCAAGGAAAATTGTAGAAAAATATAATTTCTTAGCTTCTATTTTGAAAGAGGTTGTGTGTGTTAAGAGACTGAAGGAGAGAGGGAAATGGTCTTTACATGGCTAGAAATCCTAGATTTTTCTGTATAGATTTGTGGAATGAAATGTTACCCTTCAACACATTGACAGTGGCGTAGCCTGTGCAGAGAGTAGTATTTACACTTAATGTACAGAATGTGAATCCCAGTCCTTCAGCACTTGTTCCTCCTGCTCTGTGCCACCCCCACACTTGCTCCTGTAGTTTCCTCCTTATACAGGAATGTTGTTTCATTTAGAAGGGGACTGCAGACAGTGCTTCCCCCTAGATATGAGTCAGTGTTTTATATTTGTAATACATAATTCTCCATATCTGTAGAATAGTGGTTGTGAGTCATGAGCAGGATTTGTTTGTCTGCCCTAAACTTCCTTAGTGTGCAGGGTAAGAAACAGGAGTTGTACTCTCATTTTTGTTTTGTTTTTCTCACTCTCTTCCTTTCTCTTCTGGTGGAAGATCTGTGACCTTTAGAAGACAAAGCAATTTGAGATAACTAAATCAAGAAATCTAGTGATTCCTATCTGATCTACAAACCATCTTTAAACTCAAGTTTTATCTTTCTGAAATCTCAACCACTTCCATCATAATTTCCTGCTGTTACTTTTTGTGACTCTTCTTGACCATGCTGGTGTCTGAGTTTATACTGTGTGTTCTAGAATTCAAGACATTCTAAAATGAGTTATTGCAATGCCAAGATTTTGTGAGGAGGGGAAGGAGGTATTAAAAAAGGGAAAGAAAACCTGAATGGTAAGGGGTAATGAGCAGGTAAATTCCATCCCATTATCTCAAATGAAACTTAAGGTTCACTGGCAAATGCTGGATTTTTGCTTAAAAGAAAGATGTTTGGCCAGTATAGGCTTGCTGCTGTAACACAAATAGTATGTAAAGCTGTGTATGCAAATATATATATATCATATACCTTAAATATAAATAATTCTATTTCATGATGCCATTTTCCCATGTTCAAATAAGATCTGTTCTTTTAATACTATGTACAAGTCTAGTAATCCATTTTCAAGAATAAGTGTTCATGCAAGATGAGAGAGAGGGTATCAGGGCATGGGAGAAATTGGGTTTGTTTGTTTTAGAGTGAGGAGGGGATATGTTTGGAGTCTAACAATTCCAGAGTGGTATGTGGAAGGAAAGAGAGTTCTATTTTTATTGACTAAAAGTATGTTCCTGGTGCTGGAATAAATGAGTTTGAGCTGAATGAACAACTTTAGTCTAAAAATGTAAAGATTATTTCCATCCATAAGAGTGAAGAAAATTGAAATAGCCTTTTAAAAAGTGTTTGTGCAAAACTAAGTGATTTTTAAGAAGGAGGTAAATGGATTTAAGGGGGATGTTGTAATGCTGTGCCTACAGAAGGATGTAAGTATATTTTACCCCAAAAGCACTGTTCTCCTGACTTCTTGATTAAGTTATTTCTGGAATTAAACCCTGAAATTTCTCCTTTAAATTTGTATTTAGTAAGTTAAAAAAAAAGTCAACATTAGCTATTTAATATTTAAAATAATTCATTCTAAATAGTAACATATTTGTTCTGGACATTGTTTCTAGAACTTTCAGATGTTTAAAATGTGTGCAGTGATTTATCATGCAATGAGAATTAACTTTGTTTTCACTTACGTCATGATCTCATTATGGATTAGTGATGATGAAGTCCAAAATATCAGATTAAAAATAGTTAGCGTTTCACTAGTACTTGAAAATATGACTGTAGAGTCTACTCTCATGCACCAAAATAAATGCTTTCTAAATGCTTTAAGTTTAGGAAACAAGTAGCAGTTCTCAAACAGTGGGGAAAAAACCAGGAATTATGGCCATTAGAAACACAGAAGCATTAATTATGTTTTTGTGGAACTGACGGAAACAGTTCTGGGTATGTTTAAAGATGAATCTGGTATTTAGAGAAGTCATAGCCAAGTTAAGTTTCACCAAGCTGTTACTGGAAACATGAAATGAAATGATCAGTATTTGTATTCCCTGCAGATATGATCTGAAGAAGTGACTCATCTTGAAGAGAAGGATTTTACTTGTGGCTTTTGTGTGTGTTTTTAAACAATTAACAATTAGACAAATGTCTGCCTTCTTCCTATGGTTATGTCATTCATTTTTTTCAATGTAGCTGTTGGTTTTTCTTTTTTTTTTTCCTAGTCTTTCCAGGTAGAAAAGAAGCCTGGACAGCCAGAAGATAGGCAAATATTCTCCTGAATGTGCTCTATTTATGGTTTCAGTTAATGCCATAGTTCCCCAAGAAAAAAAGAGAATCATAGTGCCAGCAAATAACTTACATTCAAAATGCCAAAGTCTAGTTCCACACATTCCTTGAAAAGAAAGAACAAGTGGAAATAGTCTGGAATGTTTCATATCCTCTCTTATGAAACAGCAGTATCTTTGGCAGGATATACTGTCAAAATCTTGTAACTTCACAAACATTTTTCTTTCATTTGTAGATACTCTACTCATGCACATCAAAGATGGTTAGGCTTTAGTTTAAAATTGCATTGCTATCTCATTTAGATTTCAAGATTAACCACAAAAACCCAATCATAAAATATTGATCATATTTTTCTGATAAGATACATCTGATAAGTATCACTATAATCAATGGAGGAGAAAAATTTGTGCCACTGCTAATGGTAAGTTCATATGACTTGGGAGTATATCAAAGTATACTGGTATATGTCAAAGTACTCAATTTGTTTGTACTTATAGTTTGTGGCAGACAGTGTTTTCTAATTTTATTCCCTATACTGATAAATCCTGTTTCCCACCCAATAATTGATTGAATGCTGTTTTGCTTGAGCATTAACCTTGTACCCTGGTGGGCCACAAGAAAACACAGGTGGCAGTTTGTGAGGTAGGCAACCTCTTGCAAGTTTAGAGGATGCTAATTTCTTACTGCTTCCATGTAACTGCTCTTGCAACCTTGTATACATATTTTTCTAGTATGTAGTGCAACCTGATTGTTCTCCAGTTTCTGGAAACACCTGGTTTCTAGTTGTGGTCCATGTTCAAATACTTTTCCGGGCTCACATTAAATCATTAAATGGCATCCTAACTCCAATTTAATACATCCTTAGTTGATACATCCCATCAATGATTCCTTAGTAGAACAGAATCTTTAGCTTTTTGCAAAACATTAACCACAGGATTTCCACCTGTGTTCCCTAAACAGGCTTGGCTTTGTGTACTTTAGTGAGAGACTTGTTTTTAAAAGCAACACATTATTTCTAAATTACACCTCTGAAACACAGTCTTCACTTTGTTACTTTATTCATCGTTTTATGACATATTAAAACTTGTGTCAAAGGAATACAGTGAAAATATTTTAAGTTAATCCGTTTTTGCTTTTTCTTTGTTTGCAATATCTTAATTATATGTTTTAAAATAGATAAGCAATATAATTTAAAAGATTTCATATCTCTCATGATATCAATATATTTTATATGTGCTCTCTACCCAGATGGGAAATTCTATATTATGAATTAAAGCAAAAAGAACACTTTCAAATGCATATGATGAAAAATTAAAAGAACAACAGAAAGCAGGTGCTTTTAAGGGAGTTACATATGAAGATGGCATCATTATTTTTTAAAGTCCTGAAGGACTAAATCAAATCAAGTGTTATGAAGAATGGGGAATCATATTCTAGATATGAAGAAAAGAATGCCTACTTTTAGTTATTGTGTAATA
Organism: Chiroxiphia lanceolata; assembly: GCF_009829145.1. Lineage (NCBI taxonomy): Eukaryota > Metazoa > Chordata > Aves > Passeriformes > Pipridae > Chiroxiphia > Chiroxiphia lanceolata. The sequence continues at coordinate 106,654,132 of NC_045638.1, read as the reverse complement.
CTAAATATCTGAAAAATTAGGTATTAACAAGCCTTTTTCACCAGAGAAACCATCTCCATCTTTGCTTTGCAATGCAATTTGTGATAAACTGGAGGTCTGGTGCTTGTAATTTTGTTTTGACGTGGAGCCAATTATGAACTTCTCCACTGATCTAACTCCATACAATTTTCCTGATTGCAAATCTGCTGGTGTCTGCCCTGGGAAAAGGGGGAAGCTTACATAGAAGATTACGTGTTCTAGAGAGTGCAGAGTCTAGCTGGAGAAGTCCGGAGGGCCAAATACTGATACAGTGTCTTTGTTATTTCTCAACCTTTTCTTCATTATTTACATCCAGTAAGGACTTAAGGGTGAAAGAAATGCTTGCTCTCTCTCTTGTCTAAAACAGGGAGGTGCTTATGAGTGGGTTGCATTGCTAGTGTGGAACATGAAGAGGGTAGGATGACTCTGCTACATCATTCAAATGTACTTGTTTAGTTGGTTTCTAAAGCTGTTTGTATTCCCCTTAAAATATATTTTATGTTGTGAAGCAATGTGGTGTAAGTGGCATGAAAGCAACGTGCTTTTTTCTATTTCCCATGTAACCCTGATCTGTCTGTGAAGACAGCAGCCATGTATTGCCTCTGAGAATCAGGGTTTTTTACTCTTTTGGTAAAAGCTTGTCTGGTGTCTATTGGATCTGTTAGAGAAGCAGCAGTTCTAACTGATCTCATGACCCAGTGGCCTCAAATTGCTTTGTCTTTTGCTTCTGTTAAGCAGTTATTCACACACACAGGTGAAATAGTGTAACCCTGCAGGATTGCATTTGAACTGTTTTCTCCAGTTTGTGACTGCTGCCAAGCCTTGATAATGAATTTCTGCATGTTCTGAATTGTTAAGAGTAAATCTGTGAAGATTTTCCAGAATATTTGTCAAGTTTTAGGCTCTATATGTGCTAATATTAGAAATAAATACAAAGGATGTGTCTGAGTTAAGCAGTTCAGTTTAAATTCCTTTTTATTTTTGGTTTGGTTAATTTACAATAAACATTTTGTGTTATGAAATTCCACCCCCTGTCTGTATACACAAATAGGTAGTTTCTTATTAAATTATCTCCACCTGGTGGCAGTATCTCATAGCTAGCATCGGAGTAACAAGCAGAACCGGAGCACTCTTTTAATTTAACAGAAACATAACAGCAAACTAGTTAAATCAGACGAGCCATTTATTGCTTGAAAACCCCTGTAAATATGCATGAAACATTTTATTGCTGAACTGTGGTGTCTTGTATGTAACTGGATGTAAGCACTAGATGGATCTTTAACTGATGGGTACCCCACGCCTTCAAAATGCACGTTTGTTGGCAAGAGTTCCATTGGCACAACTGTATTAATGCTTTTTTATTGCTTCCCCTGAACAGAACAATGCAGGTATTTCGAGGAGGAAAGTCAACACTCGAGAGTGTTCTGCATATGTATTCCACTTATTCCTGTAGCTCTAAAATATGGATTAGGTTGTGCAGAGTTTGCATGATGTGTTTTCTTAGAACATGTTTTTGTAGTCTCTGGCAAAGAAATGCTCTTTGCTGAAGTGCTGAGTTGCCAGTTTTCCTCAGTGAGGAAAGGAAACATTTTCAGAACAATAAGCACAGAATTCACCAATCTGATCAAAACCTGTTTTTAAGAAGTTACCTCAAGACTTTACATATCACAGTTGTCTGAACAAGGTTTACATTTGAGGGCGCACAAGCAATCCCATATGGTTTTTTAAAAGTACTATGTAATAGTAAGATTTTTACAAAAAAAATTAGTTATCCACAGCTGAGTGGTTATTTTGTCTTGCAAATAAAATCATCTCTTAAATGTTACACATTTATATCTCTATCTAAAATTTCAGGAGTATTCCAGAGTGATTCTGAGGGTTCAGTTGAAAAGGAAGTTAGAGATTATTCTGTATATTCAAAAATTTCTATAACCGAAGGAAGCTACAGCATCCCTGGATGGTGTAAAGTGCTTTAACCAGCTTAGTTCTTGTATGAAAGATGTCTTTCACTTTGGGAGAGATTATTCAGTCTCCGATTATGTTTTTTTTCTGTGGAAAATACTTGGGTTTGGGGTCAAAAAATACCAAACACAGTTTTACTTAATATAGCCTGAAACTACAATGACCATTTGTTGATTTTTCCCCTCTGCCCCACTAAAAAATAAATCATAATGTCAAAACATTTTTGATAAGAGGTAATTACCAACTGAGAACTTGTAGCAAAACCATAAGCTGATTAAAAGCTTTTAGATATATTTTTGTATGTAATGTTATTTGTCATTGTTATATTAACGAACAGCGAATCAAATACCAATTTTTTGGTTTTTTTTGTTTTGTTTTTTTTTTTAAATAGACCTGTAGATCCCTTTCAAAAGGAAAAGTTAGCTTTCTTATTGTTGAGTTTAAATTTATGTTACTTCATTGCACAGTCTTTATGCAATGAAATGATTTTGATATAACTGTTTACAACATATACTAGTTTGTGATGAATTGTTTGGTGTTTTAAACATAACTGCAAAGACCCTAAACCTTCATATGGAAAAGCTGAAAAGTGTTTTGGTTGCTTTTGTGTGTGTTTGGGTTTTTTTGAAGAGGAAAATTAAAAAGTAAAGAATAGGCTGACACCAAGCTAAAGGAAGTTTGTGTCTTTGTGGCAGAATCCATGCTCTGTTCTCAGACCTTGATGTATGTTTGTGGGGTCGTTTCTTATGGTTGAAATACTATTTATATCATCCTTCTAGGAAAGAACTAGGGAATTTACCTTTACTGAAGTCCTTTTAGGCTTAATGGGTCACAGAAACTGTTGTCTGTAAGCACTAAATAAAAAAATAAGGGACACAAGTAGTTAAGTACTCGTTGAAAGCATCATTTATGTGCATTGAATCTTGAAATGGTTGGTTATGCTCACCTTATTTTTCTGCTGTGTGAGGTACTTAAAATATGAATGCAGGGAAGGAAGGGGAAGGACAAAGAATTCCAAACAAACAAACTATATTTACATAGCTGAACAACTAATCTCTTATAAGCCATAAATATGGGAATATAATGTTCATTTTTCATACTACTTTTATCTAATAAATTGATCGAGGGAAACTTTCTATTAGGGTCTTTTTTCCTTGTATATTAACCTTTTCCGTGGAAAAAGGTTTCCATGTTTCTCTGATCAATGAGTTTCTAGGCCGCAAATGTATTTCTAAACTTAATAACAAACCACTGGTTATTACTGAAGAGCTATAAAAATGAAATGTATCTAAAAAGGGGATTAGATGCTGATTTAACCTCTTTTTTGGTTTACTTTGTAGCATATTTCAGCCTGCAGCTGTTCAGCTGACCAACTCTAACTGACGAGATCAGGCAGTATAAGCTACAGAGCCCCTAGAATGAAAAAACTATCATTAAAGACAGTGTAATTTAAGTAATGAAAATTTCCCTACTTTATTCATTGCTGTCATAGTTTGAAATTTGCCACAATTGCAAATTTTTATTTATTAAAAGGAGCTATCACTCCTTTTAGCTTTTTCAATCCTATAACATTGGTAAAATAAGAAACACTGAAGGCTCCTTGAAAGGTTTGATTTGCCTGACAGAGCTCCAGTTATGGTCCAAGCCAGGTACCAAAATGTCTCAGTATTGCTTCAGAGATTCAGCCAACCAGACTCCTGGTTGCTGATTTTCTTTCTGAGAATTTTACCATTTGTATCTCTGAGACTTTGTGTTTTCCTTCTGGGAAGGCAAGAAAGCTTTCCCAGTGACCTGTTCGTTCCTCTTTACTTGTCCCCACACCTTGGGGTGAAGGGACAGAGCAGCCCCGTGAAGGCTGATTTCTCTTTGTCTTTCCATGTACCTTCTCTTATAGGAAGCCTATGGATGACTTATTTCTTCTTCACAGGTCCATATCTCGAGCCACATTCGTGGCTTGGTAGTGTTTGTTTTGGTAGAATCAGTGTTGTGTGGCACTGGTTGGTGTGCAGGTTTTTCGATTGGTGTTTTGGGGTGTGGTTGGTGTAGGGTGTTTTTGTGTGTGTGAATTCACAGTGCTGGGTGATACCAGGACTTTTTTGATTTAATTTTGCTGCTTGATATGTTGAGAGGGGGGAAAAAAAAAAACCAACAAAACCAAAACCAAAAACAAAGAGGCTTTGAATGGACAGTTGTCAAAGTAAACAATAATTGACTTAAAATATTTGAAAATTTTGTTAACATAAGCTAAACAATTATTAGGTTAATACTTGAGGAAAAAATGGTAGGAAATAAATATTTACTCTCTAATACTTATAACTTACTGCTTCTTAAAAATTGACTACTGGGCCATTCTATCACTGTTGTAAAGACATCTGAAATACTATAAATGAATTTAAATAATCTTTATTCTTCACCATAGAGAAGTAATTCCTTCTAGTGGTGTATATTTGGAGTTTGTGAAGTCCTTATGAGACATGAAAATAAAAAAGATAACCCTTCTGGAATTGACTTGGGAATCTCATTATGTAATTCTTCAGCAGCTGTGTAATTTAATACTTTTGACCTCTTTCTTTTCTGACTCTAACATCTGATTGCGATAACTTGCACTGAATTCTGTGCTCTTTCCTTAGCAATTTGGTTACTGTTTAGAGTAAAACTGATGGATACTTTTTGCAAAGTCTTTTTATACTTATTTTTCTTGAAATACCTTATTTTTAAATGTTTTTCTCTTTAAACTATTTTAATCTGAACTACTTTGTGAAAAAAGGGGCAGGCTTTTGGAAGCAAGGAATTTTTTAAGGTAAGAGCAACAAATATAACCAAACAACTGCTTTGCTTGAAGTCATGTTCATGCCTCTCCTGCACAGGGTCTACACATTCAACTGAGCTGAATTCAAATGAGCTCCTGCTCATTCTATAAACTGACTTCTAAGCCCTAAAAAAGTTGGCTTTAATGCTATAAGTAGGCAGTGAGCTTAGGGATAGTCTTTGTAGATGACTATATAGAATGACCTTTAATAAAAATTCTTGTGCTGTGGCATGAAATTTGATTTCTTCTTATCACCATTCATGAGGATGTTCAGCAAATCCAAACAGCTGAGTGTTTATAAGGTGATATGCTTTTAGCTATGCACTTGCTGCTACCCTCAAAAGAGAGCTGTATAATCAAATTTAGGCAAGATATCTTAGGGTATCATATGGTTTAGGAGTTATAGGGTATTACCACATCCCTGTTGATGTTTAAGGAATTATTTCTGCTTGTGCAGTAGTTAAAGCTGGTTCATAGGTTGGTGCTAATAAAGGAAATATGTGCATAGTATAAGTACAGGAAACAACTCTTGGTTTTGTTTTTGTGGGTGTTTTTTTTTTTTTTTTTTTAATATTTCTTATCATGGCATATCCTGTCTGGCACTTTGTGTATATCCCAGTATTTAATATTTTCTTTACAGGAAGATCTTTATTCATAAATGTAATATTTTTGGAATAATTATAGTTATGTTACATCATTTTAAATATCTCTTGCATTTTTTGTACCTTTCTTCTGACCTCTAAGTCAAAACAAGACAACGAGGTAAAATTCTACATTTCCATTTATTTACTTATGGAGTGAAACTAGCACTGCTAGTTTATTGCTGAGGTTGCCAGGACATTTTCATTTGGGGGAAACTGAATCCATACTATGTCAGAAAGACAGATGAACTCTTAAACGCTCAATTGCTTTTCTGGTGGCTCTCAACCTTGGAGTTCATCCAAGTGTATTTCATGGTGTGTCTCAATATAGTGCTGGTACTTTGATGCTTCATGTTGAAACACACTTTTCATTACTCTCTGTAATAACACTGCTATTAATGTGAAGCACTGGGGTTTTTTCCTAATTTTCTCTTCTTAAAAAGGTATATAAACTTTTTTTTTCAGTTTCATTAAGAATATATACAGTGTTGAAATTAAGTAGCTGCACTGTTTTAGAGAATTAGGTATGTTAATTTAATAAGACTGAAATTTCAACTGCTTAAGCCACTACTACTTCTGAAGAAGTTAGAAACTATTGCTAGTGTAACAAAAGTCAGTGATGTGCAGCTTCTCAATTTAAATGGGTATTTTGGGTGTTACACTGAATACCTAGCCTTGTGTTTGTGTTCCACATTCATTTCTGAAATCAGATCTGTATTACTCACATATGTGAGACTGCTGCTTTAATTTGTTCCTCTTTTGCTTTTATATACCAATTATAGCCATATTTGTGATGTAGAAGAACTAAGAGTGGCTTAAAATTAAAGCAGAAGGGCAGCTCAGTCCACATCCTTTTATTGCTTAGTGATCCTTACTGAAATTGTGGTCTTGTGAAAATCTGTGTGAATTGTTTTCTTTTCTTTTTTTTTTTTTTTTTAAGATACATACAGTCGAGTTTTTCTACATTGTAGCAACATGAAGGTTTTAGAAATGAAATAACTCGTCTGAGATCCTTTAACTGATTTCAACAGGAATGTGATCATATTAATGATCATATTAAGATAGATATTAAGATTCTTTTTCACTTGGGGAAAAAGCTAAATTGCTTATTTCCAGTGGTCTGTAAATTTTTGATGCATACAGAGGAAGAGAAAGAATAAATATTATCTTTACCAACAGCAGGAAGTTATTATATTTCCAGTCTGTTTGCATGATCTGTTTGGGGATTAAAAATACCCATATACCCATCTCTAACTTGGAAATGAGCAGTGGTCAGTTGAATATTCAAATAAGATCTTTGCTGTACTCAAAAGGTTTTAATCCTCTGTCAGTCACAAAAATGGAAAAATAGGACAAGTTTGAGAATACAGAGTGTGGTAGGTCTTAATATCTGATTCAAGATAGTATAGCTGAAAGAGGTTTCTAGATTCAACAGAAGCCTTTTCAGGACAGAAAATAGGCTTGTTGTATGTGACAAATGTGAGGATCATTGGTACAGAAGGCAAAAAAAATAAATTTGGGCAGCTCTGAAAAGGTTCATGTTCCATTTCCCTGCCATGACAAAGGCTCAAGCCTTCATCCTTATTTCTCACTTGTTCCTGAACCCCTCGCATTACAATGCTGAACAATTCCATGGGGAACATGGGGCTTTTCTCTCGTGCCTGTTGCTTTGGCTTTCTTCTTGAGAAAACCAAAGTGGCTCAGGCCTACCATGTGTTTTGGGAATGTGGTTATCTTGGTCACCTGTGGACAAGCAGTCCCAGATCTTATATGGTCCAGTGTATTACAGTGATTATAGAATCATAGAATATTCCAAGAGGGAAGGGACCAATATGGATCACTGAAGTCCAGCTCCTGGCCCTGCACAGAACAACCACAAGAATCCCACCATGTCCCTGAGGGCATTGTCCAAACCCTTCTTGAACTCTGTCAGGCTTGGTGCTGTGACCACTTCCCTGGGGAACCTGTTCCAGTACCCAACCACCCTCTAGTGTGAAAAACCTTTTTCTAATATCCAATCTAAACCTCCCCTGGCACAACTTCAGGCTATTCGCTTAAGGCCTGTGACGGGTCACCAGAGAGAAGAGTTCAGCCGTTCTGGTGGGCTTTGTCTGCTCAACTGTTAATCAACTTGGTGGCCTCCTCTGGACTCCTTTCAACAGGTCCATGTCCTTCCTGTGCTGGGGACCCCAGAGCTGGAGGCAGCACTGCAGGTGGGGTCTCACCAGAGCAGAGCAGAGAGGCAGAATCCCCTCCCTCCTTATGAGGTTTAAATGGGAAGTATTTTTTAATTTTTTTTTTTTTTTTTTAATTCAGTGACTAGAGAAGGATCTGGAAAGGAGGGGACCTGTATGGTAAGTGATATTATAGTAGTGGAGATGAGGCAGAACAACAGTGTGATGAGAGATTGTATTAGAAACTGTTAAATCCTAAAACTGAAAATAATGACTTGTGTAACAATGTTTCTTATTGCTTTCCTTTAAATCTTGGGCTCTAGAGTGCCTTCTAGTTATGCTTTTACGAAGTTTAATAAAAACATAAAAAAATAAAGTGCAAAGAGCATGGAAAATATATGATTCAGTTTCTTACCCAGTTGTAATTCGAGGCATCATGCCATAGGTAGTTACGAGAAAAACTCTGCTTGCTCCATTATTTTTCTGGATGATCCAGAGTAGTCTTGCTTCTTTTTCTTTCCATTTTTCTGTGCATTGGTGGGATGGAGTAGCACCTGCCAGAGGAGTTCCTTGTCTGTTCTGCTTTAAGTGCTGCTCTGCAGACAACCTTACTTTCTTAATTCAGTAATTCAGTATAGAAGTACCACACTTATTTACTCACTACACTTGACTGTCATAAAGTGCAGTGATAAAAAGTAATAAACTCCCAAACTTTTTAATTTCATTGTATCTTTAGTATGATGAATTAATACACCAACATCATAACCATTTATACTGGACTACATGCTTTAGTTGAGAAAACCATGAATAAAAATAAACTTCATTTGTCAAATGTGCTTAGGAAATTTTTAATACCTAGATAACTTACATACCAAAAGTTCTCTCCGAGTGTCCAGAACAAGTATTTAGTTTAAAGTTTATGCAATCTTTTTGCAGAACTTTTTGCAATCTGAATGTTACAGTTTTTTTCCTTTGGATCCTGTTACTCAACAAAGATTAAAATGTAAGAAATATGCTGTGCTCCCTTAAATATTCTGTTGACTGTTTTTCTTATGTGAGCTATATATTCACAAGTATGCTGAACTTTCTGTTTAGCTCTTTACAAATTAAAAACTTTGTGATGGAATCAGCAGAAGAATTGCATGGCATTCACAGAGCAATAGTAAATAATTTAATTTTTTTCTTGGATACTTTCTCAGCAAAAAAGTTAGGTTCCATCAAAAGATGTGATTTCAGTGACAGAAATACAGTCTTTGAATTGACTATCCTGAAATGCAATTTTGTGTATCAAGCAAATGTCAAAGCAAATAAGAGTTACATTCAGTCTAGACTTAACTTTTGACAGTAGTTTCAGAATTAATCTTGGAGATGAGCTACAAATTTTTGCTCCACCTAATCCTGACATATGAAATTGAAAAGTATGTTCATTAATAAATCTTTTTTATTTTGCTTAGCTGTAGAACATCAATTGTAATTATATGATCTTAAAATTCATAAAACAGGTTTTTCTATTCTGTTTTTCTGCTCTTCTTTTATTCTCTTCTGTGGGGAGCTGACTCAAAATGTGGATATAAGATTCAGATAATAAAATATCGCTTTAAGCTGGGTGCATGATCTCAACAGGATCAGATTTGCTGACTTACTGAATAGTGTCTTGTTTAAATTTGTCTAATGGAGGAAAAAATGTTACTTTTTTGGTATCTTGACTTTTATGGTAACTTATTACACTTAAAAATGGTAACTATAACAATTTTTTTTATTTTATCTAATTTGATCTGCTACTGTATGTGCAGAGATATGAAATATTTTCAATAAGTATTTTATATAAAAACTAAAATTGTTTTCTGTTGAGATTAACATCTGTACTCTATTTTATCTGAATTTTCATATTTATAATTCACACATGAAAAGGATCATGTGAGTGAAAATAATTGCTTTTTTCTAAATAAAAATAGAATATGCACAGCAAAATGAAATTGCAAAATGAGCAATATTAAAGAAGCAGGCCTTGATTAGAAATGAGTCTAAGAATATGGAAAGCAGGTTGAAACTGGATATCCCAATTCTGTTTGTGTTCCAGTTCCTAGCTACTGCTATCTGTTCTTTCTTCTCCCTTGGTCAATTATTTGAGTCTTCTCATTTTTTGAATGCGTTATAATCTCTCTTTAATGTTTAGCTTAACTCATCTGAAATGTTGATTGGAAAGTTTCAAATATTAAATAAAATTAGACAGTGTTCTTGAGAATTTCAGTGGACTGAAACTATTATTAGTTGACAGTATGAGAAAACCTGTTTGCAAATGTAGTGAAATTGCCTGTCTTTAGTTGGATCTTGAGGTATATTGATCTATAAGAAACTTTTGCTCCTTATTAAGTCATTTTCCTTGGCCACAGTGTAAATGGGAACAGTGTCTGGCTTCCAAATTCCTTGCCCAAGTATTCAGAGCTTGTAGTCACTCTCAAGATCTCCCTCTTTGATGTCAATGGCGCCCATGTGAATAAGTATCAAAGGGAAGTGGTCTTAGACATAGATGAGCCTGTCTGACAACTGAAGTTGTGCAAGTGTCACCTTTGGAAAAGTGTTTCAGCCTATCACAGTCCATATTCTGATGTACTCTGTGTTTTTCATCATGAAGAGATGGAATTTTTTTTTTTCTATGTAACTGGTACCAAGCTGTGTTTCAGATTCAGTATGAGAATGACGTTGGTAACAAACTGAAGTTCTGGTTGTTGCTAAATAGTACTTACACCAAGACAAGGATTTTCAGTGTGGGGTGCTCTGCTAGGGAGGAGGTGACCTGAACTGGCCAAAGGGATATTTCATACCGTAGAGCAACATGCTTAGGATGTAAACTGGGGGGAGTTACTCTGGCTCAGGGACAGGCTGGGCACATTGGTCAGTGGGTGGTAGGCAAGTGTATTGTACATCACTTGTCTTTCTTGGGTTTTATCTGTCTCTTACCCTGTTGTTACTATTATTGTTATAATTTACTTTGTTACAATTATTAAATTGTTCTTATATCAACCCATGACTTTTGTTTTCCTTTTTCTCCTCCCCATTCCACTGGTGGCACAGAGGGGGAAGTGAGTGAGGGGCTCTATGGTACATCATTGCTGGGGTTAAACTATGACAGTCTTTTTGGCCCTCAACATGGAGATCAAAGGGTTGACATAATGACAGATCTGACCAGAGCATATTCAAACAACTTTGTTGTAAGCATTTACTGTGTAGGTTTAGTAGCCTCTGCTCACAATGTTGATTTATTTGCTATCAGAGTTGTTCTGTTCTCAGGGTCGTGTTAAGAAATACCTTGCTGTATGCGCTTCCTGTGGTGATGTTTATCCTCCATGGGGCATGAGCTAAGGTTATCATTTTGTTGTACTTTGTAGTATAAAAAAAGTGATGTGAAAGGCTTATGATAGGAAAACACTGCTGGTCATGAAACTACTCCAGTATATGTATTCGGTATTGCAGTCACCTCTGGACATCAGGAGTCACCTATTGGGAATTATTAATAATTGCACCTTTTGCCTTTTCTTCTTGGAGAGTCAGCCTATGGGAGAGCTCCATCCCTTTTTGTCTTCACATCCCTTTTTTCCTCTATACTGACTACAGTAGCATTTTGAGAATTTCAAAGATTTTTGAATATCTTTGAAACAAACCTGGTCCTTTTGCTAGGAACCAGCATGTTACTACATATGGTTCAGGTCTTGTTTAAGGTTAAACAATTAATTAAGAACATCATCCAGGGATCTGCCCAGAGGCTGGATAATTGGAAGTAGCAGGATGTGTGGGACATTATGGGCAGGTACCTACGACAGTGGATGCCTCCAGTGTTTTGGAACTTCGCACCTTAGTAAGTCTAGAATCTGGAATGAACTACCTAAATATTTGGGAAAAGTATGCTGTCACCCTAGCAATTCCAGAGAGAAAAATCTCTGCAACATGCTGGGACCTTGCTCAGGCCTATGGACACCTGTTCAACCCTATTCAGTACCCTCAAAGGGAAGAGAACCTCTCTGGATCTGATAACAAGACAACAGGGCCTGTGGCTACTCCAACCCCAACTACAGACCCTGCAACTGAACCACAGAACAAGCATGTCCTGGTATCAGTTATCCCTGTTCACAAGAGGAAATGCACAGGAAAGTCATCTTGCTTGGTAAAGGAGGACAAGGAAGAGAAAGAACACAATGTGAATAGGATGGAGAGACAGAACAAGAGGTAATATGATCCCTATTCGTGAGTGAGCTGCAGTATATATGAAGAGATTTCATCCATCATTCAAGTGAACACATGACCACCTGGCTGTTTTGATGCTGGGACACTTGGTCTGGCAGTTTGGAATTAGAGAAGCCACTTTCTAGGGAAGCAGGAATTGACAAAGCAATTGGAAAAGTGACTCAAATCCTTAACCTCTGAAGGTCATTTCTATAAATCATGAAGGAAAACTTTCCCTACCAAGAAAATATTACATGTCACCCAGGCAAATGGACTTCAGTAGAGGAAGGTATCCAACACCTGAGGGAATTAGCCCTGTGAGAGAGCTTTATTATGAATCACAGAATCATAGAATCAGACGGGTTGGAAAGGACCTCTGAGATCATCAAGTCCAACCCTTGATCCACTACCACCTCAGTTGCTAGACCATGGCACTAAGTGCCATGTCCAACCTCATCTTAAAAACCTCCAGGGATGGAGAATCCACCACTTCCTTGGGCAACCCATTCCAATGGCTGATTACCCTCTCTGTAAAGAATTTCTTTCTAATGTCTAACCTAAACCTCCCCTGGCGCAGCTTAAGGCCATGCCCTCTTGTCCTACTGCTGGTTGCCGGGGAGAAGAGACCAACCCCCACCTGGCTACAACCTCCTCTCAGGTAGTTGTAGAGAGTGATGAGGTCTCCCCTGAGCCTCCTCTTCTCCAGGCTGAACAGCCCCAGCTCCCTCAGCCTCTCCTCATAGGACTTGTGTTCAAGTCCCTTCACCAGCCTCATTGCCCTTCTCTGCACCTGCTCCAGCACCTCAACATCTTTCCTGAACTGAGGGGCCCAGAACTGGACACAGCACTCCAAGTGAGGCCTCACCAGCGCTGAGTACAGGGGCAGAATCACTTCCCTGAACAACACACAGTTACCTGCAGATCCAGATGAAGTCCAATCCACGTGACCCATGTGGTGGAAATTTGCACAGAGTGCCCCATTGTCAGACACCAACCCACTGGCAACATTAGTCTGGAAAGAGAGTGTGGCACCAACGGTGGATGAAGCAGTTCACCAACTTGGGGAATGTGAAGACAGCATTTCTTACTCCTTTATCTCAGTTGTGGAGAAACTGCCTGATAAACTGACCTGTGAGTTCCAGTGATTCAGACAAGATATGTCCTACTCCCACCTGCGTGGGTTTGTATCTCAGCCACTGACAGCAGTGTCCTTTCACTCCATAGATGACATAGAAGGTCCGTGCCACAGGGTACTTTGTGTTTTCACTTGGAGGACCACAGAGAGGAGGTGAGAAATCATGATGGAAGACCTACCTCAACCCTAGAGACACAGGTATATGAATTACAGGGGAAAACAGAGATAAATGGAGGCTCTTTGAGGAAAGTTGCTGCTCCTGTCTTCAGTAGACAGTTTCCCCATCAGAGTGGAAGGCCTGATTTTACTTCTGATTCCATGGAAACAAGTTTTATTCCACTTCTACCAGAAGTAAGTGGAGAATCCTGTGATCAGTATTAGAGGGACCCTTCCTCTAGTTTGGTGAAGGAGGGGCACAACCAGATTTGCTGAAATCTGTGGATCCTGGAATGCTGGACCTGCAGGACTATAAGGGTCTAGTTGGCACTGGGGCCCAGTGTACCCTAATGCCACCAAGCTATGCAGGAGCAGAATCCATTTGTATTTCTGGACTGACGGGGGATCCCAACAGTTGATTAGAGATTGAAGTCAACCTGACTGGGAATGAGTGGCTAAAGCCACTCCTTAAAAGAAACTGAACTTTATCTTTACATGCCAAATGATATCATTGGAGTTCTTGAAGAAATTTTCTGAATGGAGGTAAAGATAAGTGTATTTCTCCAGTGCTTAGTGTCAAGGCTGAGAATTACCTGGTTTTAGGCTTTAATTACAAACACAGAACTTCATGACCTGAATGCCTTCCTAGGCAGTGGTTTTAGTGGCTTTGCCAGTTGGAAATATGTGCAAGTGAAATGTTGACTGAAGTGGGGGAAATCTAACCGAAGAAGTTGATTCTTCATCTACTTTGGGCAGAGGGAGGCTATAGAAAGTAAGTATTGAGTTGATTAAGAACATTCTTTGAATTTTACTGTAATGATAGCCACTGAATTTAATGGAACAAAAAAATTGGTGAGGGTTTGTAGTCTGTCAGTTTTGCAGAATCCCAGGCAAGTCTAGGAAACTGTAATATGTGTTTTTAAGACCAGGCAGCTGACTATCTCCTAAGAGATACAGTTCAGCTTCTTGCCTTGTGGCACTAATGGAGGAAAAAATACATGTTAATCTGTAAAAACTGGGATATTAAAGAAACAGAAACAAATATGTGATGATCATGGGCAACTGGCTGTAGGTGAGACCAGAGGGAGGGAGGCTGGACCAAGTGATCTCCAGAGGTTGCTTCCAATTGCAACCAGACTGTAATTCTAAGGAAAAATTACTTGAATATCAGTGGTAAACCCTCCTGCCCCCACTCATTTAAAAAATAATTAAAACAAAAATTGAAGCTTTGTTTCAAAGTAGTCTACTCTTTCTTCAAAGAATGACTGTGTTTGTACTTATCAACTTTCTGTATTAAAGTTAATACATTTTGATGTTCTCCTCAGCAACTCTTTCTGATATCTTATGGAATTGGTCTTCTATATAACAACACGTGGTTAGAGACAGCAGAGATGTCAAGGTGGTCCTTGGCTGTTTAAGCTTTAATTTGTGCTCTGTTTATCACTGAGTCATAGTCCAGCAGTACATAATGAGTACACAAGTCGCCTGCATAGGAAGACATAAAAGTTATTTTCCATTTTCCTTTCACCTCACTAACCTTTATCATGAATAACAGTAGCAATAAAAATTAGTTTTCATGAAAGAAAGCATTTGTGTCAAATTCCCTGAGCGCATACTGGACTAGGTGCAAACTGTTTCTGGGCTTCCTGTGCTGAATGTGATTACCCCCATGTATTCTCAGACTGAAAAGATTTAAAACTGGAATAGATAATTGCAAAGTCAAGTTATGGGCTTTATTTAGGTTGTGTTATAACACCTTTCATTCATGAAGCTGCATAGTATAATGTATGAGACTGTGCAATGCCTGAAGACTTGAAGGTTTTAAAGCCTTTGGTCTGCACTGCATCCTTGGAGACTAACAAAGGCATAAAACCATGATAAAATGCCAAAAAGTGGAGTTGGGAAGCTGTTTGTTACTGGTGGACATAAAGGTGTTAAGAAAAAGATCTCTTGCCTTTGTTCTGTTCTGTGGATGAAATTGCAAAAGGTGAGAAGGGGAGAAGGAAAAGATGAAGGGCAGCTTTTGATGCATCTGACAATACCAGAGGATGCTCTTAATGGCTCTTTCTTTTCATCTTCATAGAAAGTGCAGACTTCATAGGTCGGAAATAGAACAGAAAGAAGGGGGGTTTGGGGGAAGGAAGGCTAACACCCAGTGGTTTTTATCCTGCTGTTCAGTTAATGCTGATTCCTTTGCTTCCACTCAAGCAGGGATGTGCCATACAGTTTCTAGCCATACAGTTTCAAGACATTCTGTGAGGAGAAAGTTTGGCACGACAGGTTTATTGCTTTGTTCCTGAAGTTTGTAATCTGCCCAACTATAGAAGTGTCCAGTAGGTATCTGAAAGTCATCTTAGTTTATTTATATTCAGTGGTGTTTATTGTTTAAGGTACTGACTCGCTTCAAGAGAACTTCATCACTATGATTTTTTTTTTACAGAGAATTTAAAATCTAATGGATAGCATGTAGCAGATAATAAGAGGTTAGTTAATTCATTAATCAGAAAATTAATTTAAAATATTTACTTTCCACTCTGTCTTGTGCATAATACAAGCACGTGGGCAATATATCTGTGTATCTTCTTGAATTATGGCTATTGGCAGTTTAATTATAGCCAACAATAATTCCTGTATGACTATATTCTTGAACTAAACAGGTTTTTTTTCTATTTCTTTTACCAGCACAAATTGAATTGCTTGTATTAGTTATAACTCAGTGAAATAGGAGCTTCAATACATATACATATTGTGTTGGTGTGCCCTAATGATGTCTTTGGAAAATAAAGGTTAATTGTTCCAGAATGGGAAAAAAAAAAAAAAAAAAAAGAATTGTGGGATAAGAGAGGTGGAAAGAAGCTATCATCATCTCCCTTATTTTTCCTCCATTTTGAATTGTTTACCATCAATAAGCCCAAACTAAGAAAACCTTGGGAACACTAGTATTCCCAAATCCCCAGTGCCATTTGAAAAAAATTGTAATATAAAATATAAACAAATATGCATCAAATGCAAAGAAACATATACTTGTAATTGGCAGCAAGTTTGAGAAATATGTGATAAAAGTAGGTTTTTAGTAGATTTTCATGTACAGAGGGTAAAAATGAAATTAAGTAAAAAGTGTGAATTGAGTGACTAATAATTGCATTATTCTTGCTCATAGTACAGTAGTTTAGTTTGTGGGGGAAAAAATTCTAAATGCATTTAAATGTATAGAGATGAAACTTGATTTGGAAATATAGTGTGTAGTTGTGAATTTAGAATTATTTGCAAGATTTGGTCATATGAGTAATGAAGTAAAAATGAGTCATAGCTCTGGAAATAAGAGTTTAGATGCACTTGTGGAAAAGGCTGACAAAATGAATAACAAAATATTAATCTTAAGCATCAAAAGCTAATCTAAGCATTTTCAAATTCACTCTAAAAATTAGTCATTAAGAATCTGTTATTTACAAAGATTATATAATAATGAAATTTTGCATTTTCTTTGCACAGCTTTCTCAATCATGTTATTAAGATGAAAAACAGAAGAGAAATTGTTGAAAAGCTCAACATGCTCTCAAATCTTAGTGATTTTTCATCTAAATCTTAGTGATGTAGATTAGTTATAAGTCAGAGAACTAATCTGAATGGCCACTCTAGAAACTCACCTATTCCTTGGTAGTTTCCCTATAGAATTCCCATTTTAGTGGAATGAGTTACAAACTGGTTATTGTGTTGTTAAGTCATTGATTTACTTATCTTACTTTCTCTGCTAAAAATATTTTAAACTACTGTGCAAAAATCCTACAAATTTTAAATGAGTTAATTTATCTGTTAATTTATTCTTTAATTTTATTTAGACTTTCAGATCCTCTAAACAAGATATTAGATGAGATCCATTGACTGAAATGAACAAAAATTACAGTAATCTGCTCATCAATGATTCCAAATAAAAATATTCTAGTTGTCAGTAATTATTTTTTCAGATGTTAGTCCCATGGAGCATTCCAGTATCTCAATAGGCATTGAAAAGCAATATTATCTGTAAGGAGAACTCCTTAACCACTTTGTTTAAATGTCCTTTTTTGAGTTATATGATGATTTTGAAAGAGGCATTACAAAACTATTTCCTCAAGAGCAATATTTTAGAAAACAGATTACTACTATGATTATCTTGTTTTGACTACATTACCTGTTCTGACTCTTTCCTCCATGATAATTTTATGAATGCTTCTGTGTGATTATTGATAGTTCTATGACAGTGAGTAACCATTCCGTATTTTAGAATCCATTAAATTAGTTTTTAATTAAGTTAAATTATTTTGGTAAGAAAGAAAATTGCATAAAACGTAACGAAACTGAAGTGTATGCTGTTTCCTATGACTCATGCTGCAGTTTTGTGGTTTAACCCTGGCAGGCAGTGAAGCCCCAGTAGGATGAGGTGGGGGAGGAATCAGAAGGACAAAGGTGTAAAACTTGTGAGTTGAGATCAAGAGAGTTTAACAGGTAAAACAAAAGCCATTCATGAGCTACTATGAAGAAAGTTAATTCCATCTCATCCAGAACCAGTACACAGAGTCATAACCAAAAAATAGTAACAGAAATGTTGCACAGTATTTAAGTGGTTCCTCCCTAAGATAAAAGCTAGCTAGGTGGTTATTAGTGAGATTTCAGTAAATCTCAGCACCATGAACTGTGCATAATAGCTGGCTCTTGTCCAAGGACCTTCTCTAAGACTCTGGGAAGGACATCCTCTTGTGCTTTGTCTACATGTTGAGCTATTACTCCGTGTAGTACATTCAGTTTGAAATTCAGTGCAACTCCAGAGTGCTGTGCAATATTACAGTTTAAAATATTTTTTCTAATGAATTAAAGAGAGATAGTGACAGATATGGAACATTATATGTATGTAGACTATATAGTAAAGGTGACCTAGAGTCCTAAAGGCCAGCAGATAACATTGGGCATTACAAGGGAGAGTGAATTACTGTTTGGTGTTTAATCACACTGTCATTTATGAATTCTCCCAGTTATCTCTGGTGAATGCTGCCTTGTCCTGACATCTTGTTTGGAATAATTCAATATCTTACTTCTTCAATAGCTTCTTTAAAAACTTTTATTTCAGACGCATCCTATGGCATGCTACCTGTATAATAGGATTTTAACATAGGTGTTTTCCTAGACTGTACATATCTCCAAAAACTTTTCTTCCTGCTGTAGTCTTGTCTCTTATGAATGTTCCTTCTCTGCCAAGGTCACATGTTCAGATTCTCTCTGTACTCTTGACTTCTAGAGTACAGAAGTATTCCTTAATTTTTTTGTCTCTTGTGATTTCATGGTTTCCTTTATGGAGTCTTACCCTTTCCTACTTTTTTCCCCCCCTTTTCTCCTGTTTTTTCTACTTACACAGAGCTTATGTAGGGGAATGTTTCATCCAATAGTAGTTGGATGCAGTCATATATTCTTCTTGCTGAGAGTGATAAAAAAGCCTCATGAATATATTAGTGATTACTGAAAATAACATACAACCTTTACTTTCTAATGTCAGAAATAGCTTCTTCATAATCAAAAGCCCTCATTGGGATGTGTAGCTTGAATAATTTTTAGGAATGTTTTTATAATGGTTGTTGTTTCACAATGATTTGAAATAACAGGAATTAATTTTTTTCCTAAAAAAAAAAATTGCTGTCTCTATGGTTTTCTGCTATTTGGTGATTGTCTGAATCCTATTAAATGTTGCTGACTGTTCTGACTTGATCTTCTACTTCTTAAAAAATATTTATTAATTCTAACACTTGTGTTCTACACAGTGGATTTTGAAAAAGTCCTCCAAAAATAATGATCTGAATTGAGTCAGATGAGAGTTCAGAAAGCACAAAACGTAATTAAACTAGTGGGATAACTAATCAATTTGTGTTTCAGAAAAAACAGGATCATCTTGGCTAAATGGAGCACTTTGGGACTCTATGGTATGAGTCATCTTTACGAGACTACAAGGGTGGGGATATTCCAAGTCACTTAAAATATTTTGTTTCGGCAACAGAATCACACTGAGTGTGTAGCACAGTGGAGCCTGTATATCTAGAAACCCTAAAGAATTCTCTAATATATTGCAAAAAATTGCAGTGCTTCTTGGAATCATAGAATGGTTTGGGTTCCAGGGAAGCTTTAAAGATCATGTCATTCCAGTCCCCCTGTCATTGACAGGAACACCTTCCACTAGACCAGGTTCCTTGGAGTCCCATCCAGCCTGGTCTTAAACACTTCCAGGGATGGGGCATCCATAGCTTCTCTGGGCAACCTGTTCAGTGCCTCACAGTCCTTACAGGGGACAGTGTCTTCGTGATATCTAATTTAAATCTACTCTCACTTTGAAGCCATTCCCCCTTATCGTGTCGCTACATGCTCTTGTAAATAGTCTCTCTCCACCTTTCCTGTAGGCTCCCTTCAGGTACTGCAAGGCAACAATTGGGTCACCCCAAAGCCTTCTCTTTTCCAGGCTGAACAATCCCAATTCTCTCAACCTCTCCTCATAGCAGAGGTGCTCCATCCCTCTGATCATCTTGGTGGCCTCCTCTGGACTCGCTCCAACAGCTCCATGTCCTCCCTGTGCTGGGGACCCCAGAGCTGGAGGCAGCACTGCAGGTGGGGTCTCAACAGAGTAGAGCAGAGGGGCAGAATCCCCTCCCTCCCCTGCTGCCCACACTGCTTTGGATGCAGCCCGGGACACGGGGGGTTTCTTGGCTCCCAGTGCACATGGCTGGGTCATGTCCAGCCTCTCACCCACCAGCACCCCCAAGTCCTTCTCAGCAGGGCTGCTCTGGATCAGAATGGATGTGGAAAGAAAGAGGGGAATGTAACACTGGATTTATCGGAGTAAAAGAACAACAGAGACAAATTGAACAGAAACACAATCTGTGTACATCTAAATGCAGTGACTAAGTGGTTTAGCTAAACAGGAAGTACATAAAATGTGCTTTTCTTAAGTTTGAAAGCAGTGGTGTCCTCGTTGGCTGAACAAATGTGAAAATAATATTTATGTAGCTTAATTTACAATGGATCAGTCAGCAAGAAAATACAATAGGTTGTATTTCTTGCTGTGCATGTAGTGAATTGCAGTTTGAAGATCTGACCTTTTTAAAGACTTTTGCAGTAAGGCATAGGAAAATATTCTGTCCACCTAAACCCTTTTCCTCCTCACTCACAAGGAGGTAATAAAATTACTGTTTTCCTCATGGATTTACAATAATATAGTGTCAGAATATTTTTAAATATCTAATCCCATCTTGACATTGCCCAAGAACAGCAGGAAGACATGAAGAATGCACAAGCAATGTAAGAAATAGTGTTCTGTCTTGTAATGCTGAAATAAGGAGGAATAAATTTTCTACATTGAGTAATGTGATGCAGGCCCTTATTTTCTAATTTGGAGGACTTTGGATCCTATAAACTCCTTTACCTGTGAGATTTTATTATAGCATATGCTGAATAAGTGGGAGAGGGGGTAAGGAAACCCTATTCTGCCTTTTTTTTTTTTTGATAAACATTTTTGCATTAATTTTTTTACACTTTTAATAGATCCTAATAATTTAATGAAACTTCCTTTAAACTGAAAGAAAAAAAACTTTCACAGTCATCCCTGACTTTTTTATTTTCCATATTTATTCAGATTGAAATTTAGGATAAATCTGAACAGCATTCTCCTCTTTATACTTGAGGAATGATAATTAGAAACTAAATGCATTTTACTAACAATTAGCAAATTCATTTTAATTTTGGGTGAATACTACGCAACATTAGGAAAACTTCCACATATAGAACAGTTTCAGCCCAGACAGAAAAGAATTCACAGTAAAATGGTTAATTTGATTCCTACTGGTAGATAAAAAAATTATAGAAATAAGATCCTTTTTCTATTAAGATAAGATTAGATATGATGCTAAAATGCATGTTCATACATACTCATGGCTGTTAATGACTGTCATAAATTAGAAACCTTTTTATTACTATAATTATCAGGTAAAATATCAGTTCTGTTGATTGTTCATGAGGGAAATTCCCAGATTTTTACAGTTACTTCTCAAGTTTAATCTTTCACTTATATTTGACCTACAGTTTGTTTTATACCAGTTAAGTTATTCATGTGGGCAAACTGCTCTTTAAAAGAAAACCAAACTTTAAAATGTTTTTAATGTTGGAACATATCAATAGAAAATAATTTTACCATTAACATTGGTTTAGCAAGGAATTAGTTTTAGATACCTAATGTTACTGTGAAATGTGAGTCATAATTTCTAAACTGTAAAATATAGCATGCTTAATGTATAATCTATTTATCTATATATAAACATTCAATTAAAGTGTACTGTCAGAGGTTTTGTGCTATGAAAGGCTGTCATTAGTTGATTTTTACTTCTTCCAGTCTTCCAAGAAGTAGCTTCTCTCTACACTGTCTACAGCTATACTCAAAGAGACATTTATATTTCAAATTAACTCATTCAAACAAACCTATTTCAAATGTATATTTACTGTCTTTCTGAGTGTGCTTGAAAGTCTGAATGTGGAAAGTTATTTTAGGTTCCTCTTCCTCCAGAGAAACTGAGCATGGGGGAGAACAGAAAGTAACTGTTCTTTTTTATTTTCACCTAACTAAACTTGTTTTGGGTGCTATCTGGGATTTCTTTTAGATTGTTCAGAATGTTAAACATTCTATTGTTTACTGTGACACAGAATATTTGTGATAATGGGTGATATTTAATAATAATGCTACTCATTTTCATATTGCTTTTTCCTCATGTGTATAGAGATGGTTAATTATATAGTAACAGTACTCTAGTACAGATTGAACTCACATCTCTTTAGGATTACTCTTCCTAAAGATGTTGTTCATGGATCCTTGAAGAAGTTCTGTTAGGGCATTTTTCAGTGAAACACAGATCACAGGGTGAAAATTACCAACCAACCATAACAGAAGTGTTCACAAGTGTATAAATTATGCAGTAGGTTGTGATTGTCTTAAAATTTCTTCCACATTCTTACTGGAAAGCTGGGCAGGGAGAGGTAGAAGATTTAATAATTATTTATTTCTAATTAGACTTAAGGGCCTCTGTTTTGGCCTCCTATAAACTGCACCTATAGTTATATATGAGTACTATTATGCATCCTATACCGTAATTATTCACTCTTTTAAACTAGACAACCTAATGACCTTAATTTTTTTGCTGCTTGGGGACATTAAAAAAGGAAAAGTTTGTTGTTTAAGTGTGAACATGAGAAGATTTTTTTTGAAGTTCCTTTTTTTCTTTTGTTGAGGCTTTTTTTTTTTTTTTAGGCCTTCTGTTTTCTTAAAAAAAATAATCCTTTAAAAAGAAGTCTTAGGTTTATGTGATGAGTTCTTCTTTAGCTCAAAACCTTTTCAAAGACACTTTCAGAGAGGAAAGATTTATAAAAGTAGACTTCAAGAAGATTTCTGAAGATCAAAAGTAGAGTATAGTGGCATAAGGTGTGTTTGGTGTAGGTTGGCAAATTTTTGCTAGTGTTGGGGGGCCTGTAGGGGAGTCTTTAGTGAGAAGAGTGGCCAGCTCACAATGGAACCACTGCAGGACACAGTGATCCCATCAGGTAACTTGGTGGTGGAACTGTAAAAATATATTAAAAAAGGGCAAAATACTGCACAAGCGGTGAGGAGAGGGGAAACTGTGGATATTCCTGAAGAAACTCAGGGAGTTTCTTCATCTCATGTAGTGCCCATGCTGGAGTAGGTTCTCCTGATGGGCTTTGTGGAGCCTGGAGTACCTGTGCTAGAACACGTGTTTACTGTGAAGGACCTGCTGCCTGTGGAAAGGACCTGTGCTGGAGCAGATTTGTCCTGAAGGTCTGCAGCCTGTGGGAGGAACCCACGCTGGATCAAGGAAAAAGTGTGAAGAGGAAGGAGCAGCAGAGAGGAGCTGTTATGGACTGACCAAAATGCATTTTGCTTACCCTTCTGTACTGCCCAGGGTGGGAGAGGAGGTAGAGAAGTCAGGAATTCAAGAGTGAAGTTGAGTCTGGGACAGTCTCTTTACAACTACTTCTTCCTCTCTACATCTACCTAAAAGGAGGTTGGAGTCAGGTGGGGGTCAACAGGACAAGAGGACATGGCCTCAAGCTGTGCCAGGGGATGTTCAGGTGGGACATCAGGAAGAATTTCTTGATAGAAAGAATTGGAAAGAGTTGTCAAGCATTGGAACAGACTGCCCAGGAAGGTGGTGGAGTCCCCATCCTTGGAAATGTTAAAAGTGACTGGACATGGTACTTAGTGCCATGGTCTTGTTGATAAGGTGATAATCAGTCAAAGGTTGGACTTGATCTTGGCAGTCTCTTCCAACCTAAATGATTTCTGTAAAGGAGGAAAGGACTGTTTAATTTGGGTCAAATTAATTTTCCCCGTGTTCAGTCTGTTTTGCTCTTGACAATAATTAGTGGGAGATCGCTCTGTCTTTTTCTAAACCCAAAAGTTTTTTCATTTTGTTTCATCCCTCTCTCCTACTGGGGAAGGGAGAGCGAGAGGGTAGATCAATGGGTTGTTGGCAGTCAGCCAAGGTCAACTTCCCACAGATAAGTCTTTTCCTCGAAAAATGTGGAGGGGTTTTGTTTTGTTATTTAAACAGTGAGGGTGGTTAAACAGCAAAACAGTTTGCCTGGAGAGCTCTTAGTCCTTAAGAACTCTGTGCTCTTAATCCTTGGAGATACTAAAAAACTTACTGAACATGGTTCTGAGCACCCTGACCTGATCTGAGCAGGGATTGGACTCTCTGATCCCTTCTGCCTAAGCCAGCCTCTACTTCTGTAGTTCTATGAAGTGCTCCTGTTGCCCACGCCCAGTTTCTTGACACGTACAGGCAAAGTTTGTAGCAATATATGCTGTTATGTTATGCTTTTATCTTTTTGCTTCATTTTCTGATTTATTTTTTTTCCTGTTGTGACAAATTTTTTGTTGCTTTAGTGCTACAGAAGTAGTTCACCAAGACCAAATGCTGTCAGAATGGTTATGTAAAACCTTTCTCCGTAACTCAGTAAAACTACAGAGTGTTACCAAGAGTGAGGGATAACACATCCACTCACAAACTTTGTAATGGTCACTTCTTGCTGAAGTTGTGGGTTTAAGTTTTCTTGTTTTCTGGGGGGATATTTTTTTCTTAGTTTGGCTTGATTTTGATTTTTTGGGGGGGAGTTTGCTCTGTGTTTTGTTTGGTTGGTTGTCTTTCCCAGCAGTGGTGCTGACCCTTACTGTATATGTTAGGCAGCTCTGCTTAAATTTAGTGTGAAACAAAACAATAAAAATAGTCAAGGGCCATTCATTGTAAATGGAACTTCTACTACCTTCATTGAGGCAGATTTAAAGTGCAATTAAGTTTTAAAGTTATGGTACAACATCATTGTATTAGATATTAAAACACCTAGTCTTTGCTCTTATCTACTTCTAATACTTTTCTGTGCATTTGCCTACACATAGAAATTACATCAAATGGACATTTGGCAAGGGGAAGAGGTGAGAGATCCTCCTGTACTTGCTATTTTGAACTTTTTTCATGTGCCCTTTTTACTGGTTGCTTCTGTAATAATCAAATGTATGTTCTCTCGTTAGTGCTTAATGATGCTTTTGTTCAGTCACTTCAGTATATGTAAGTCAAAGGGAATCTCAAGTGTATATTTATCTATATGTATAATACATATTTTTATCATATATATATATATATAAGATCTGTGTCAACACAAGGACCATGACTTCAAGTTGCAAAGCGGACAAAAACTGAATTCTACTCCTTCCATTTCACCATAGAGAAAAGCTGATGCAGCATTTGTAGGTTTTACAAGATACATGACCACCCTTTTATTTCTTTTATGGGAATGTTATCTTGGCTTTTGGTCATAAAAACAGCTTGTTGGTACTTGAACTTGCACATTCATTGATATCTTTCAACACAACAGTTATTCTGGAGCAGTATCTATGATAAAACTTTGTAGTGTGGCCAACCATTGAGTATTTTAAATAACGTTTATCTGTGAGGGGTCAATACCATTTGCTGCCTTTTTCGGGGGTGTGTTTTACAAGAGTTCTAATCTGCCAGGTGCTACACGAGATCCATTTTAAAAAAATCCATAGTATTTGTAAACAGAAAGGAAGTTAGCTAAAGGGAGTATATTAAAGATTGGATACTTCTATAATATCATCAGATATTGTAGAAATATCATCAGATTTGTGACATTAAGTCTAATAAAAGATCATGCATTGCATATTTCCTTATGATCATTCTTCCTGCTTGGTGCCTGGGGTTTTTTAGTTGGGTTTTTGGGGTTTTTTGTTTCTTTGGAGTGGTTTTTTGCTTTGTTTTGTTTTGGGCCTTTTTTGGTTTTTTGTGGGTTTTTTGTTTGTTTGTTTTGGTTTGTTTTTTTTTCTTTTTATTTTTTTATGCTTTAATTCTGCTTCTAAGGTGGATATAAATTTCCTTTCTCTACTGAAGTATTTTTATGAAAGTCTAGTTGACACTTGATCTCAACCTGGAAAGAAACTTCGTTCTTTTTAAAAGCCGGGTCTTGATTGCACATGAAGAGAAAAGGATATACTAAGACAAAACTAAAAATCTGTGGTTACTAATGTGGTTATAAATTAGTCAGACATTAAGAAAAGGAGTTCGAGAAACCAGAAAACATTGATTTGGCAAATCTAATTTACTTTTAACTCCACACACCATCCTTTTCCTTATTTAAAACCTCTGTGAGACTTTCAAACTCACTTTTTGTGTCCTAAGTGAATATTTTATTCTGTATGACTAATAATTTTTGTCATAGTTTATCTTGTGAGAGTACCCAAATATTATCTAATTGATTCATTTTATACTGTCTCCAACCTTCACGAAACTCGTGATACAATTGCAGTATTAGGGGAAAACCAAAGCCAGACTTCTGTTTCTCTGTGATGTGTATCAAAGAGAAGCTCTATGTTCAACCTTGTTGATCTCATCAATCTACTTGGCTTGTTCTTTCCATCTTGCAGAGGAGGAAAATGGATGATGTGAAGTTGGCACTGTCAGAGTGGCAGTGATGTATGTCAAGTAAATTAACCATCTCACCTTCAGCTTTCTTGTGCAACTTTCTCAAATGTGTCTCTTTGAATGTGAGTGTTACAATGTGTCTGGCACTTGGAGCTGGTAGCTGCTGCCATGTTTTCTCTGGTGTGTGTGACTAAATGCTCTGCCCAGCTGCTAGATTTAATTGGAACCACATTATTCTGATTTCACGTCACCATTACTAAATTCTATTTTCACTTAGACTCTAAAAAATTAAGTGAAAGGTATATGGAGGGCTCTTATACACACTAATATTATTAGATATAATATTAATAGTTATTAATACTGCTATTACTAATAACAATTATTGTTTTTTAAAGTCACTCTTATGAAGATCAGGACTTAATTAGCTCTGCATATTCATGAGCAAGGGGGTTTTGAAAACTCTCAAAGTTACTGTGGAAATTTATTTGTAACTATGCACCTTTCACTTCTGGAAAAACTTCATATTCAGTAGCCTGTCTCTGTTGCATATCTGTTAGTCTGGCACTGAATGTTTTATGAGAAGCATTGTCAAGTGCTCCTTGAAAATCAACCATGCTGTATTCAATGGATTTTCTTTATTTTTCATAAAACCTTTGTTTTCAAAAAACTTCAGAAGGTTAGTTAAGCATGGCCTCCTCTGTCTGAATCCATATTTACTGTCATTAATCAAACTGCACTTCACTGTGTGTTTTTTACCACATCACTAAAGATAATTTCTCAAGTTATTTCTATGTGACAAAAGTTTCCTGTTTTGCATCATTGTGTCTGAAGATATTCTTTCATTCTTTCTTAAATATATTCATGGTGATGAGATCTGAGGAGTCATCTCTTTGACACATAAAGTCATTTTCCTCCATGTCTTTGGAATATAAGATGTATGTTAAGTAATTCTGGTGGCCGTGCTTATGTGAGCACTTGCTCTCAGTTACTGGATGTATCACTGGAATATTTTTCCTCATGAAAAAAGTGCAAGATCTAAGATGGGTGAAAATGTCTGTAACTGGTTCTGAACAAGTATTGTGGAAGCAGCTGTTTTAAAATGCATATTTCTGTGTTATAATTGCTTATTCTTATACTCTAACAAAGTTTCCTCTGCATTTTAGTGCAAATGCCTGGATCCAAAATCCTACTTTGTCTTTCTGATACAGCTGTACTTTTTGTGATTAAGTCTATAGGTGCTGCTTCACACACCCCCCTGTGCTCCTGGTTGTCCGCTGTGGGTATGCCAAGGAAGTGGCATTGTTTGTTTGCACAGTCTTCTCTTTCTTAGACCTGCTTCTAGTTACTTGTGAAGACAGAGTGCTGTTGTAGGTTCCCTACTTGTAGAATAGTGGAAGACTTAGGGTTGGACAGGACCTTAAAGATCATCTCATTCTGGCAGGGACACCTTTCCCTACACCAAGTTGCTCAGAGCCCCATCCAACCTGGCCTTGAACATTTCCAGGGATGGGGTAGCCACAGCTCCTCATTCCAGTTTATTTAGAATTCAACCACAGCTCAGTAGAGAAAAAAGTAAAAAAAGCTCAAGCCTTTGATGTGAGCACTACACAAATAATTGCCAATTATTAATATAGAAAAGTAAATACTTTGGGATATGAACATTATGTAAATCCATAATGCTCTAGGTATGATTTTGAGTTAAAGTGAACTCAAAATATATCATGTGAAAATGCAAATCCATCTAGGTAATTTTATGTTTTTACTTTCTTATGGAAAATTACGAGGTTAGGAAACTAACATAGTGAATAATTAGATCATAAAGTATGAGATTGCAGAAGGAGATATTTCTTTTTTTTTTGCCTAGTAATGGTGTCTCCAGTGCTGCATAGAAAAGATCTCTTAGAAACATTAGATGTTTTTAGAGACAAAAAGCTCTAAAAATGATGTTTGTACAGTTTTACTACTTAAAATATTGAAGTATTTTGGTGCCCAGTAGTTCAGTGAAAGGCTTTGAAGGTTCTCACTCTGATTCAATCAGATCAGAGTTGAGCTGGTTATTTTAATGGTGATTCCACAATTTTTACTGATCTGTAAATTAGCTCTGATGAATCTTCATCTGGAACTGCACTTGACTGAAACCCATTTATCACGTTAAAAATACCTAATGAGTTTAATAAGTTAAAACAGATGTAAAAGAGGGAAGTCACTAGAAAAAGAGAGTAATAGAGAACATGTCCTAGGAGAAAAACCTGAAGTGGTGTCTGTGTGAATGTGCTAAAGTTTGTGAGTCTATGCCTTTTTACTAATTCAGACAGAATATTATAATTCCAATGTACCTTCATCTTTTAGACCCCCAACTGGGTTCACATCCAGCTTGATGTAATGCTGGGGCCCCCAACTACCACATCCTTCTCAGGTAGACAATAATTTTGGGGCTTTAGCTCAGCAAGGTGAATATTATGTTTAAATATGATTCTTGCTTATTACAGAAGGGAAGACAGATTTTGATAAAAAAGTTGCTAGACTCCAAGAATTAATTTGGCTAAAAATTGGAAGGGAGGATGCTAATTGCCAAACAAGTCAGATTCTAAAAGTCTTTCAGTGAAAATATTTCTGGGGGTTGGGGAGGAGGAAATAAATCTTGGTCAGGTTATGGTTATTCCAGTTATATGAATGAGGAAATTTTCTGTAATATTGTGGTATGGCCCTCTCGTTTCTTTTGTTTGAAATTCAGTAACTTCTGAAAACATTCTTGTTGGCTTTTTGCATGTCTGTATGAAAAAACTGATCAGTTCAAAATGAATAAACTTAACTGTGAGGCATTTTTTCAGGATCATTATCATCACATCATGAACCTTCAAAAAGATACTGCTGTAGGAGATCAAAGAATATGAATCAATATTGCTTGTTTGTTTACAAACAAGGCATAAAAATCAACACAAAGAATAAAAATCATTATCTGCTCTTTCTTCTGTACTTCTTGCTTACTCACTCCAGATTGCTTTTTTCTCTAATCCTATTATTCTACCCTTTT
Source organism: Chiroxiphia lanceolata (assembly GCF_009829145.1). NCBI lineage: Eukaryota > Metazoa > Chordata > Aves > Passeriformes > Pipridae > Chiroxiphia > Chiroxiphia lanceolata. The sequence goes on along the minus strand of NC_045638.1, from coordinate 106,624,969 downwards.
TGTTACTTCTAATTCCATTGTCAACAAATTTCATCCATTCCGCATCTTTCATTAAGTTGTTTCACTTTGCTCCAGTTTTGTTTTTTTTTGTAACTCTAAGAAACGATATCCTCCAGAAAATGTTATTCTGGACTTCCTCCCATAGCCTTGATTTTTATAATTTTAAAATGTAAACTTTTTAAGGCAGTCTGTTTGTACGCTTCTGAAGGAAATTACGAGAACTCCTGCTCACTTATGTTGACTGAAGAGTGTACTCACAGGTTTTTAAGTCCTTCATTGTTCTATGCCAACAAACCTGAAAGAAATATTTTGTTAAATTTTTACCCTTTTCTGTGAAAGTGTACATTGGATATTATATATTGCATTTTAATCTCATAATTATATATCTGTGGAGACTGGTCCTTTCCAAGTACTTCATATTTTCATTCTAACTTTAGATCATGTCCTATTCCTGTGTATTGACTGACCTTGGGAGTGAGAAGTGTCTCTTCTTTCTTATGAATAAGTTGGGCTCTTTCCTTCCAGCCCTGCCATCTCAACCCTGTGTGAATGAGGAGGGTGGAGAAGGGAAGACAGAGGTTAATTTTTTTGCCGCTTTGTTAATTCCTGGCTGGAGGGATACAATGTCATATATGCTTATCTGCATGTATACATCTGATGTGGCACCTGAATACGAAAATATTTTCATTCTAGATCATTAAATTGTACAATAAATATCTTCTGCATTTCTTTCAAGTCTTCTTAGGCTTTTTCACTTCCTTTGTGTATTTAGGAATGCCTCTGTACTAGAGTCCACTGGGATTGCTGCATACAACTTCCATCAGTGCCGATGGCAATTCACTGCATAAATTCTCATTCATGAGAATGAGGATATATTTCTTTTCATTATTTTAGCAGACATCAGTGGAGCTTCTTTAAGAAATGTGTTCAGCAAAATTTAGTGCTAGTAATTTAACAAATGAGCATAAGCTTTCATAAATTACATTTAAGATGTTAACATCAAAGTTAACATTCTTGCTGCAAGTGTAGTGCCTTTAATTTCTTTTTTTCTCCTGGTAAATTGCTGTTCAACTCAGCTTTAATTTATAATAAAAGAATAGTTTTAGCTTTATAGCCTTAAGACATCCACAGAGAGAATAAATTTACCTCTCTTTTGTTCAGCTCTAACTGCTCTGGTTTGTTAGTGCTTCCCCTTGGATCCAGTTGGGAGAAGGCGTAAGGCGACAGTGGGTTGCACAAAGTCTTGGCCCTGCTCATACAGAATTAAATTAGGGAACATCCTCAATTATGAAAGATGGGAATACTTGATAGTCTCATAGTTTTACTTCCCCTTTAGTCAAGCCTTTCTCTACTTTCTGTACAGGCAGCCTAAGAGGATTAACCACCTTTATTTTCACTTCTTCCCTTTTCAAACTGTGCTAATTACCAGGACTTCAGAAAGAATATAGGTGACGTTAGTTGGTTTTTATATTATTTCCTCTGATGTCTACCTTATAGACTATGATCGAATGTGTAGCCCACTATATATATATCTGTTTTCAGAGGGAGTACATTTTTTCAGACCTTTATAGATTAATTGTGATTATACCTCTATCTTTTTTCAGCAAAAATGTTTTAGTACAAAAGTATCAAGGATATGCCCTAATAAACATTAACATTCTTTCTCCTTAGAATTGTTTTTTTTCTAATACTGTTGTCCTAGAGAAACAAGTCAGAGTCTTACTTTCTTCACTTTTTAAGACAAGATTATCTAAGTTAGAATAAGTTTCCTAAATGCTTTGAGTGTTCTGAAATGTTTTGGAAAATAATTTTTGCAGATTTTGTAAAAGGATTTTGAAAGGATGTTTGTTCATTATTAAATACCTGATACTACTGCAGCTAATTCAAAAGTAACATATAAAATTTGATAAGGTGGAGGTTATTTATAGTATGAATTTGCAAATAATTGAATTTCCTTTACTAAAACCTAATAAGGCTTGTTTTTCCTGTGGTCAAAAGAGGATAATTAAAAAACCTATAACCAGTCTATTTAAGATTAACTTTAAGTTTAGTCATTTGTGGGCATCTAAGGTGAGCAATCTTAAAGGACCTGCTTTTCTGTAACTCTATGCCTGGAGTTTTGTGAGAGTGCCTTTAAGTCGTATCAGTTTGAACCTCCAGTAGATACATGTCGAGAATTTTATAATCTTGACTACTTTATTAAGGAGCAAACATTTCAAAGTTTAATTTTAAAATCAATATGAGCAGCGTGTGGCTGTTTTTTCTTGTTTCCCATTGAAAGTGAAATTATGTAAAGTGCATGAAAGTGAATTATACAAGATCAGAATACAACTCGATGTTTCGTGAAATTTTAGAGGACACGTGCATTTAGGTGAATCTGATTTATTGCATTGGTGTTAGCCTAGAAGATGCTATCATTATTTTAAGTCTGGCTTTTGCAGGTTTGTTATACTAGTGATAGATCCAGACAAAGAAGATCTTACTGCTAGGAAAAGCGTTTCATGACAAAAAAGGATCTTGACAATTTGAAGATGTGTAAAGATTTGTAGTGATTTTGAAATGGGTTCCTCCACTCCAAGGAAGTGACTCAAGGCATTGCATTTTATTTCAAGTCAAAAAAATAGCACTGGAATGTTTGCTTTTTACCTCTGAGTCACTGCAGAAGCAGGGCAGCGGATGAGAGGGGAAAGATGCTGTCCATGCTCTGGTTACCAGGACTGAAATTAAACTTCATGATCTTGAACAGAAAGCTTACTGTTCAGGGAGGAACACTAGACAAACAAGTGCAAAATTAGATCTACCCAAGCTTGAAGAGAGTTGTTAAGAGGACAGAATGATAAAGTCCAATTAAGAAAGGAAATAGAAGAAGCTGAAGAACTCTATGAACTTTAATTTGTACACAGCAGATCAGTAATTACAATTGTGTCACGTTCCCTGAACCAAATTTGAGTTTATGGAGAGAGGCTTTACTCAACAGATTCTTTTTGATTGCTGGGGTTGGTGTTTGTGTGGAAAAGGAAGATTATTGAAGTTCAGGGTGTTTTTACTATGCCCTGGTTCAAAATTTCTCTTCATATAATGACAAATTGTAGTATAGCTTCATTAGGTTTAATACAAGCCTGTGACTGGCAACAGATGGAAAACAAAGGGTTTTTTTGACTAAGAGGGTTTTTTAGACCATAAGTAAGAAACCAGCCTGATAATCCTACAGTTGATACTGTCATAATCTCTTTATTGTTATCAAACAGACAGGTCTTTGTGACTGTATTTAAAAATTAATATGTCCCCCTTGCTTTTAGAGGTTCATGACATTTTTTTCTATGGTTTTAAAGAATCATATTTTTGGCAGACAGATAATGTTCATTTTGGAAGCCTTTTTGATATTCTCTTTCTGTGCAAAAGCATAATGAACCAGTCTTTAATGTAAAATTTTGGAGGATATTTAAATACATAAACTGTATCCTAGGACTGAGAGTTTTGTGTTCGTAAAACAGACTGATAGAATAAAAACACTTTAGACACAGTCGTCACTGAGATCCATCTGAAAATTAGAACCATCCTTTTAAACTTATAGGAGCTGTCTGAAACATTACTATATTAGCATAGAAAAGAAAAAATATGCGTATTAATTTTTTAATGCTTCTGTGCACCTGCATAGTTTGTGCTGTTTTCTGTTCTCCCTTTGTTCCGTAAACGTTTAATAGATTTTAAAAATATTTACAAATAGCCATGATTTGATACTTGTAAATGATACCAAAATAAAATTCCTCTTGCAAGGGTGGAATCCACAACTTCTCTGCATAACTTCTTCCAGTGCCTCACCACACTCTGAGCAAAGAACTTCTTCCTAACATCTGATCTAAATCATTCCTCTTTTAGTTTAAAACTGACATGTACTTCTTAAATGAATCAAAGGAGGGTGAAACTGCCCTGCAAATTTCAGGGTCCTGGCAGAGTTTAATGAAGTAAATTTATCCCTCCCTCCAGGAGGCTGTTAAGACACCATAAAAGCCAAGTCATTATAACTATTGGTTAATGCTAATTGTTAAAATGGGGTTCACAAAACCATTTTCTTTAGTAAAGCTGCTGAATTTAAGTTCAACTTTTGAATTGTTTGATACCAAACTTAAAATTTAACAGTCCACATATGGTCTTGAATATCCTTGTGGCAAATATGAGGATGTTTGTCTCCATTGCTCTGTTGCTTGTACCACAGAGATTGCTTAATTATTTTGCCTGCTCTTCCTTTCTTCAAGTTAATTAACAAACCTTTTGAATATTTTGGACTTAAAATCAGGATGGACCCAGATGCCATCATGGAGAAAGGTAAGGAATGGAACCATTACAAGTATTGGACTTGATTTCAGCTCTTAAAGCAAGAGCATCTTCAGTATCACACTGAGTGGAATGCAAGTTGTGTACAAGGGAAGGGCATCTAGGGCATCCCCCCCCCAAAAAAACCCTACCCACCCAACCAAAAAAGGTTATTTCTATTCTTTTCTTCCCCAACTCTCCTTTCATATGAGACTAGAAAACTTGTGGAAAGCTGATACTGTAGCTGTGAAGTTGTATCCATGTTAGGAGTTCATGATCTGTAGTGACACACAAACCAGATGTGTAAAAAAATGTTTGAATAATCAGATTAGGAGGGTAGAGGTTAATGAGTCGTACTCTATTAGAACTCAGTAACAACTACAGTGCTGGACTGGATTTTCCTGAGATTTCTTCTGTTTTGAAGAGCTGGATGTAAGGGAACCAATTCCTTGTGAGCACAGCCAATGGTAGAACTGGATGAGAAGAGAAATGCTATTTCCATCTTCGGTGTTTCTCAAGATTTGTCTGGATAAAACCCGGAGGAATCTGGTTAGTGCTCACAGTTGAACCTCCTTGGATCAACAAGTTGGACTGGAGACCCCCTAAGGTCCCTTTTCAGGGTAGATTATTCTGCCATGCAATGATCATTGTCAGTAATCCTCCTCTATCCTGGAGCTCAGAATAGTTCTTTCGTTGTTAGACAGGAGCTGTATTTTTAGATGAGGCTTAAAATCATTCTCTCCATGGTCAAAATGCCCTCCCTCACATTAAGGTTGAATAAAGAGGAGAGTTATCTCAGAAACTCTTGAATGAAAAAATGTACAGGGACATAAACATGAATTTGTTTCGTATATATTTGCTAATAAAAATAATGTTGATTTAACATTCAGTGCGGCTTTTAAACAAAACTAACTCATAGTTCTGTTACATTCCACTGGTACCATTCTTGTTTGCTTAAAGGAAGTAAGGTTGTTATGTAGGATAGCTGTGTTTTTAATGAGAAAACTTGATTCAAGTCCTAAGTAAATCTAAAACTTAATCCTGAATTTATTCAGAAATCAAAGGGACTGAAAATACTTGTCTTTCCTTTGTCATGAACTGAAATAAGATTACATAAAGCTGGCAGAAAAACCTTCCAGTAACACTTGCATTAACTTCAAATTTTAACAGAATGTGTGGGTTTAATTCCAACTTGAAATGTAGTTTACCTTTTTTTTCTATTATTTTGCTTAACAAAAAAAATCTACATAACAGTAGTGGGAGCTTTGTTATAAACTTCCATGATTGAAATATTAAATTCAGGATTACAAACTTCAGTAAAGTGCTTTCTTACAAAATAAAATTTTCAGTGGAATGTTTCCGTAGTAAAACAGTAGTTTCAGATGTGAGCAACACTGAAAGTTATATATGTTATAAAGATCATTGTGTGCCAAAAAGCCAGTAAAAAAATTGGAACTTGAACTGTCTCAAAGACAAGAATTTCGTAGTAACTTCTGCAACTTTCTCTTTCTGACACTTCATTTTGCATACAGGCTTTTTAGTTTTTCTTCCTTGGTTATTCTTCTCTAGCAATGATTTTGGATTAACTACATTCAAGTCAAACATACTTGAATCCCATGGTCATCTGTAGTTCCTGATGTGCAGTTCTCCAGTGGTGACTTTCCACAGGACTGTAGTGCTCTGAAGAACCAGTTACATGTTCTGAAAAGCAAGTGTTGTGAAGGGAGTGAAAGTTTGCTGAACATAGTTTACTCTGCGTTTCTCTTTAAGAAGGTTCTTTGATTTCATATTTTTTTCATGTTTGGCTGCAGAACCACCTTTAGTGAGCATCAAATTGCAGAAGACAGTTGACATGATTCATGCCTTAAGAGTAATAAGTCTTTAGAGTTACTATCCTGCTACTAGAAGAATAGTAACTATAGTAGAACTATACTATAGTTGTTTTTCCAAGGGAGCATTTGTGAGCACAAGTGGTTTTAACATGTACTGTAGCATATGAATTTCTAGACTTCAGCAGTATTACTTACTTATATGAATAAAGACAAAAGAATAAAAAAATATAGTCTCTATACCTTAAAAAATAATGTAATATCTTCTGAGAAAGCCCAAAATATTTCCTTTTCGTGTTTGAGATCAGTGTTTCCAAATGCATTGCTGAAAAATTTTAGCTAAGCTTCTAAAATAATAATAGCAGTTATTGTGATACAGTTTTAGAGGGGAGTTAATTTTTTTATTTCAAGTGAAACTATATCCTTGTTTATATATAACTCAGGAGCAATTCTATAGAAGTAAAGAGGAAGAATTATGAAGAAAGGCATGGATTTCAAGAAATTGAGTCTTTTTTGTTTGTGTGTTTGTTTGTTTGTAATTTGTGATGTGTGTTACCTGCAAATCCTATGGGGGAAAAAAACACCCTATAGAATAATTTTTGATTCTAGAAAATACATTATGTTGGGGCATTCTGAATTGGTTTTGTCTTTTCCATGTAGCACCAAGACCAAAATAAGTAGCTGGTGAGTGGCTTTAATTGTTACCTTTTCTTTTACTTTTCCACATCCGGTGAATGGAAGATTCCAAAATGTTATGTCAAAGATATGTATTTCATGCTGTAACCTTAGAGCCTTAAAAATTGCTGTGCACTATTCAAGGGAACAAATGAAATAAAGTAGATGTGGTTCTGTAAGAAGCACTTCAGAATTGCAGAGAATATTAGCACATATTATGACATCCCTAGTTTTGTTTTGTGCAATCCTAAATGCCTTAGGGAAAACCATCAGTGAAACCAGCCAAACAAAATTTATGTGCTGGGCAGGAGGAGGACAGAAATGTGTGTCTGAGTTATACAGCAAGTGAAGAATAGGAAGGTAAAGGCACACTTTACCTGTGTGAAGTAGGAGGCAGGAATTCACCACCTGCCTCTGGAAGGATGCAAGTCAGATGAAATCAGTTGTCTCTCACATGAATCAAGTTTCAAGGTTATCCAATCACAGTATTTTCTGTAGATGATTTATACCACGCTGCTGTTTTTGAAAAGTATTCCAAAGTTGTTCACACCTCTAGTGATAAGGAGCCCTGCTTTGGGATGGGTTTTGGGTTGACCGTCTCCATAAATTTGATGGAGCCAAAGAATAACCTTGTTATTTTTTTCTCCTGTTTCTTCCTGCCCAATCATTTTCTCCCCTTTTTAATATCCTCTCCAAGTAATTTTTATTATCCTTTCTTCTTGTCAGGAAATAAAGCAGAGAAAGAGAGAAAACAAAATCTAAGTACCTTTAAGACAAAGTTTAAAAAATAAGTAATTCTTCTCTTGAGATCCTAGAGCTTAGTTATTGAAATATCTTAATCATACAGGCATTAAATGGTGTGATCACTGAAAAAATCCTGCAACCATTTAGACTAGATCATTGTGCATTTTTAGCATAGCATGCTTAGTGTTCAGTACAACATTGATTCTCTACCTTGTCATTTTTATAGCGTACTTGCCACTTTTTTATTTCACTTGAAAATTATGGATTTGTAGTGTTTTAATGTCATCCTAACATTTTTTACTTACTGTTACTATCTATTTCTGGTGTCTGGTAACACAACTAGTGTGCAGGACTGCTCTTATACAATATATGGAGTTGGGAAATTGATTTATAATAAGTTAGAAAGCTCTTTACTCTTAAATATGAAGTGCTTTTCTTAATCTGATTTGTTGACAAGTACTTAGTGCTTGCTTGTCAAAGTATGTTGTGTGGGAATATACTGTGTGAATGAAACATGATAGAGGTAATAAGATGGTTCCATTTGTAATCTTAGTTGTGAGAAGAATAAGCAGCAAATAACATAATATACCAGTACATGACTGCATTTGTTTTAAGGGGAAGAAAAACAATTTAATGCAACTCTCCATGTTCCTCTCTATTTACAGCCAGCTCCCAGTTACAGCCTTTGTAATCATTCACAAAGTGTAAAGGGTGAATGTGTAAAGTACAGGAGTGGTGTGGGTTTGTTCATTGTTGGATGAGAGGGGAGAAATGAGTAGCACTTTTTTCCTTCTTTGAAAACTTATCCTTGACTTAAACTGACATGAGAAGTGGGAGAACACAGGGCAGGAAAATGAAAAAGATTTCAAAGCTCCATTTCTTAACCTTCTCAACTTTCAAACAGGGCAAGAATGAATAAGGAAAACAACTTGATTATTTCTCAATGCATTTGCAAACTTGCCTAGATAGAAATTCTGTTACCAGATTGGCTTTCCTTCCAGTTGACCGTGGCACAGGTTGTGTGGGTGTTTTTCTGGATTCCATACCTGTAAAGTAGTGTGGTTTTTTACACTGGCTGGTATTCTTTCTGAATTTTTCTTGAGCAATGAAAAAGAAACCAGTAGATAATTAGAAAAACCAAGATTCTAAGCAATCAGAGGGTGTTTTGCTATAATGGCTGGTGCTGCTACATGTATTAGTATAAGGTCAGGAAAAGAAAAATCACACTGTGGCCCTTAGGAGAATAAAATCAAGTATTTAAATTGCCTCAAAAGCAGTAAATTGTTAAAAGTCCTTTTTTTTTCTTTTCTTTTGCTTTGAAACGCTTTCAGTTTCTGAGCTGTTATTTAATTTCTCTAATGCCAGTATAGTAATTTTCCAGGAGTGAAAGTTGTTTTTTTCTTCCTCCTCTTGCCTATGTACATGATGAAGAGTTTTGTTATTTCATTTCTTCTTACTTGACAAGTTTTCCATGTGGTAATTCACCTTTCTCAAACACTTCTTTAAAAAATTAGTATTTAAGTGCCTTTCAAATAAAAATAAGTAGGCTTCTGACAATAGTTTTCAGAATTTTTTTTGACCTGTAAAACCTGTGGCTATGAGAAGGGCATTTGGGAGTCTGGAATGTGATGTGCAAGACATTACTCTGTAGATTTCAGGTCACCTCTTACTCCAGTAGAAATTTGCTTGTCTCATCTTAGCAGACAACAGCTAAATTAGGTTTGTAATTGAGTTGTTCTTTTTTAACAGACTCAAAACTTTTCTGTGGGTTACTGGAAATTTTCCTCATATCTCAAATCAGACGTAAAGCCCCTGTATCACCATTACACTCCCACGGTGAAAGACTACTTTTCAGGCTCTTTAGGAATCAGTCCATAGTTTCCCTCTTTGGATACTTCTGATCCAAAAGATTATTATTTCAACTTTGAGAAATGAGCTGGTACTTGACCTCATCTATAAGAAATATCTGACATTAAATGATAACATAAAATTTTGCAATAATGACATAAATGGGCTGACAATAACAAGCATTAAGCAATCAGTGGTGCTCTAATGCTTCCATGACATACTGGCTAACTTTAATTATTGACTGATTTTTAATGAGGAAGAGTGTGCTATTGATCCATGCAATGCCTCAATTTGAAAACTCCTGGGTGTTAAAGAACTAATGATGATGATCTAATGGTTCTTGTTTACTTTGACTGAAGACATTTATAATCCTTCTTATCCATAGATTCCATATTCCAGTGCTGTCTTGTGTTCTGAGATTGAATTATATATGTCCTTGTATTCTTTTATTTTAATTAGCATACAAAAGCTTTTCTGTTGTTTCTGGGAAAAGATGCTAACTAATTTTTTTCCTCAGAGAGGAGCTTGAACCTGGTTTATATTTTCCAAGCCCATCTTGTTCACTTTATCGGGCTGATTGATGCATGAACTCTGGCTATTGGGAAAACTGATGGTCAAAATGGAGTAGATTTGGGGGTTCATTAGTTGTTAAATCCACTGAACTGGCTGTAATTCCCATTAAATTTTCTGACAGCTATTTTGTTCACAGATAAATATAATGAATTAATTAATGTGTATAGTCAGTAATTTCGACTATACTGCCACTATACTGCTCAATACTGCCACTTCTGTTACTAATTCCATACGTTTTCATGCTCTGATTTACCTTCTTAACTTGAACTGACTTAATTGTACAGGAGTTAATTCAGGAGCCTTGGGTAATTTTTCCTTAAAAATTCTCTGATGATAATTTTAGATTGTATTGCAACCCTTTGAACCATTCCTGGGCACATTCTGCCTTTGATACAGCTATCTGTGAACTCATGACTCTTTTGAAACAATGTAGGTTTAACCTATTATTTTCATCCCCATTTATTCTGAATATCTGGTGTGGTTATCATAGAGTTTACCTCTGATTATCTGCTTATCACAGAGTTTGTCTCTGACCGTGGTGAACGCCAATAATCTGAGCATCTGCCAAATGGAGTCCATAATTTTTATACTAACTGTCGTAGATGGATGCCTCAGAGCTTCCAATACTTTTTTAGGCCAACAAATTCAATATCAAGATTTGTGTGGTGCTTAACAGTAACATGATGAAACCTTGCCAATTCATCAAGCCTGTGGCTCCACAAGCGCACTCCATGACCGCAGTTGATGTGTTTATCTTCAGTCAGAAACTCAACTGAACATCCACTAAAAATACCACAGTGAAAACTAGGCAGTTATATTAACTTGTCTGTGTCCCTTGTTCAGAAAAAAACAAATTTGTTTTCTATATTCTTGAATGTACTATTGATTTCTCAAAACCAAAACCAAACAAAAGGCAATCCTGCTGATTATCAGTGGTCTGTTGGAAAGAGTATATATTGCCAAGTATTCACTGCAGTTGACTCTTTAACATCTCTAATCTTGTCTCCAGTTCATTTTCATAATGGGAAATCTAATACTGTTACAGTATGGACAAGCTTTTCACCTCTGGAGATCCTTAGCTCTTAAATGCCTTGAAAACATTTAAGAACAGGAGGAATTAACTTGCTTTAGCTTTGTCTGACTGACATCAATTTTCATCTATGATCTTTGGCCAACATAAGCAGTTTCTTTTGGAGGTGCTAAGAAAATAAGTACATATGTAATATAGGAAAGGTGATTATCCTGTTCCTTAGCTGGATTCCTGAGATACAATCTTTCTGCAACAGGCAATGCTAGGAAAGTGTCTGGTATTCTTGAGATAAAAACCATTCAGCTTTTTCTCATTTTATTACAAGATTATTTTTTTCAAGATCATTAGCCAACAAAAATTTCTGAAAAAGTCTAATTCTATTATGCATCAGAGTTTTGGCCAAAATTTTTGAATACTGGATTAGACATTTGTGTTAGCATTTATCTGAAAAGCACCCAGATACTGACATCACCCTGTAGAGAAAGGAAATTGATGCATTGAAGTCCTATTATTTGAGATTATTCCCAAACTATTTTTATATCTCTAAGCTTGTTGGGAGTAGGAAGCATTATGATATGTGAGATAAAGAGTTGATGAACAATACATCAGTGTTCTGAGGGTGGCACCATCACTTTCAGAGTACCAGTATTCTGACAAAAATACTTCTATGTGACCAAAATTCTACATACCTTCACACCACATTCAGGCTTGGGGAATGGGAAATATCTCTAAATTGGTTGGTTTTATGGGGTTCTACATCCCCAGTATTAACTTAGAACTTATTTCTGTTGGACACTGGGAAAAGTGTGAGACAAGTTGGTCATGTACCTCAAAGATGAGGCAGTTCAGTGAAATGTAGTCAGTTATTTTAAAATTCCTTCCATCCTTCCTCCGGTCTGCCTATCAACAGAGTAGCCAATGATTCATTTCTGTTCATCTTGTTAAGTTTTGCTGTGATATAATCATTAATTGAATGGTGACACATCCAACCACCATCAGTGCTTCGAAGAAAAACTTCTAATGTAGTCACTATTAGCAGAAATAATCAAACTCAACTGACAAAATCCTGCAAATTTGTACTTGCCCTTAACCTTGACAGTAGGTTTTTAGTATCTGTATTCAATCTCAACAGCACTGAAAATTTTAATTCTTTCCACGATATTATTTCATCTTTTCTTTCCATTCTCTACCATAACCCTGTTGCTGCTGATTTGGTTTGACACTTCAGCAGCAACGAGATGAAAGCTGACAGTGAGCCCAAGCTATGCATAAATATTGTGACAGTAGCAATAACATTGAAACTTTGTTGTTTGTGTGGAGTGGCTACTAGCAAAAAATATTTTCTCTTTTTCTAGTCTTCTCACAGTGTAATTATTTTTAGTTTGGAACATTTAACTTTATTAAACAGTGACTTGTTCTGTTAGTCTGCTAGTCTGTTAAAGTCCAATTAATTTTTGATGTAATATCCCTTAATCATGTTAACCAGCAACCCCCAGGTAAGTCGGGAGCCTTTTCCAGGTAATATTCAGCACCTCTAAGAATTTGCAGTAGCTAAATTGTGAGTTTTAAAACAAAAAGAGAGTTTGCATGCACACTGTAGACTGGGATAGGGATGGCAGGCTCCATAAGTATCTTTTGAATTTTGTGTCCTAATGTACACGACACTTTCTTCAAAAAATTTGATAAACCTAATGCAAAAGTGCCTGCAGGACTCTTTTTAGATAGGGAGTGACAAGCTGGCTCCTCTAATTGCAGGGCATATTTCTAAGTGGCCAAATGCTACTGAATGGTCAGAAATCACCAAGCCATGAAATGTGAAAGGTCCTGTGGCTGGTTCCTGGAACTACACCCGGATCTGAGTGTTTAATTCATGTTCTTCAACGTGGCCCTCAGCGCTCTGCTGGTGCAAACTGTAATCTCTGTGCCAGGACTCCTGCATACTTCCTTTCTCTGAGGAATGTTAAAGCATGAGTACTAATTACCTAAACATTTCTGTGACATAAAATGCAGCATTTTACAGCTACTTTAGAGTTGTAGTCTGGTACAGTACTGAAAGAATGAAAATATTACATAAAATTATCTCCCAAAACCCAGGAGGTAAAATTGCCAAACGTTATAAAAATATGTATTAGAGCATTTATCTGCATCTTATCTCTTCCATGTCAGAAATAAAAAATCATGATCAATTCAAAGAAAAATTGTCTGGTTTAAAACATTGACAGTTTTTGTTTGCTTTCATCTATTGTTCTTACAGTAATTGCTGCAAGACCAAGACAGGCCAAATTCTGGCCACTTAAAATGTTTCCTTTTAAGCCATTATTTGAGCTGAAGAAAATGTTTGAAACATTTCCTATATTTCGATTCTGCAATGTTTATTATAATAACTCTGTTATTTTATATGTAGCATTGAAGGCAATTGCCAAGTGCTCTGTATTGCCTTTGGAAGCTGTTGACAAGCAGATTTTCCAGTTAATGTCTAAAGGTTATGAATGTTACTCAGCTTCATGGGCTAAGATTTTTAAACAGTGCTTTTTCAATTGAGTCAAAAATCATAAATGCTGTTAAGTTTCCAGTTACTTGAACTTTTGACAGCATGTGGTGATTTTAAGTGGCACTTAATCACTGTATTTCTATATTGAGATGTACATAATGTAAGGTAAAATGCAACTGGAGTCTTTGTGCTGTTGCATTAAAAATGTAAGTCAGTTATTCTAACTTGTAGTGCAAACATGGTTAGATTTTGACTTCTCCAAGTCAATGTAGTGACAGACAGCAACAACTGATCTCCTGAAAACCCACCACAGAAATAACGAGACAGAAAAAAATTGTTCCAGAGGTTTTGTTAATTATTATTTGTATTTGTATTTTGGCCTCTTCTTGGCAGAAAAGTTTTTAAAGACCGAAATGCATTCATGGGAGAAAAAATGTTTGCTAATCAGAAATAAAAAATGAACACTACTAAGTTTTAGTGTTTGATGACAACATGGAAAGAAAGCAAAGATCCATATCTAATATAATGGAACATTAATGATCTTTTTCCTATAAATTTTCTCCAAGTTATTGAAAGATGAGTCATTAGGCTTTACTCTGGGAAATTTTGATAAGATGAAAATTATTATACTTTTACAATTCTAATATACTTGGTAATTTTATTTTCAAAGTATTTTCTTCTTTAATAATTGATAACTTGAGGGTCAGTTTTAAAAAAAATTCCTAATTGGTTTACTTGGTGTGCAAGTTGTTAAATATAGAAATCATTCCTATGGTTAAAAAATATTTTCCTTATGTTACTATTTGTAACAACCTCTTGCACTGTTGGATAGTGATACTATATTGTTAGATAAAAAGTACTGTGCACTTCCTTTTTTTCCTATGATTTTTGTTCTTAATATGGACACTTAAATGTATGTAATAGAATGATGGATTTCATGTGCAATGCAGTTTGGTAAATATATTAATTTTTTTGCTGCAATGAAAACAAAATAAAATTATAGTAACAGAAGTAACAAAATAGTAATACTGAAACAACAGAGAAATAAAAATAATAGAGTAATATAAATGTAATATTAAACATGAGAAACATGGACCTACTGATTGCATCAGTCTGTCTAAAGAATGGTAGATAAAATTTTAGAAGCAAAATTCTGTCCAGAAATCCCTAATCTCCTTCTCCATAAGGATATAGTACATGTCTTGAATTTTAATAGTGTTGTTTGACAGTGGGAACACTGCTATCAAACTTCACTTAGTGTACCAAAGGAACTATCTGAAAAAACAAAAATAGTCCTTAATTATTTATATTGTAGGCTCCTAATCAGACTTTAGGTATATTTGAAAGGGAAATCTACATGCTTTTCTGCTCAATTGTCCAAGTCCTCATTAAAACTAGAATCATGTTACACATGAGAGATGGATTTTTGCATTTGAATTGTAGTCTACAACAATGTCAATTATTATTTGCATTTACCTTCATCAAAAGGACATGGAAATAATACACGTATAACACATATATTAGTGTTCTGAATCATTTATTTCACTGTACTTTAAAACAAGTATCCTTCTCGTGTCCTTGTGAGACTTTTAACTCACTCTTCCCAAATAATTCTGTACCATCCTCCCACGTGTTTGTTTCTGTGCAGGTCCTTCAGAGAAATCATTTTCTCTAGCAGGGAAGAGAAATGGCATTGACAGGTACCTGTTGAACTAAAGTTGAATTAGTAAATGGTTAGTCCTTAGAATCAGAGAAATTCTTGTTGCCCAACAAGCTGCATTTCCTGCCCTTCCTTTGCACCATTTTTATGACTTTGAGACTTTTTTTTCTTAGATGATGCGTTGCACTTGACTAAGAAAGAGTTGTGACTCCACTTGCTAGATATGCAAATAAATTCAGAAGTTTAAGCATGTTTAAACCCTTTAAAATAAAATTTGTAGAGTTGTTTGAAAGGCATTTGGCTTTGTTATCAAATTGAATATAAACCAGGTATTTTGTGTGCCAGCAACAAAGTGAATATATTAATAAAATAGCTGATGTAACTCAAGTGACCTCACCTTCAGAAGAAGGAGGAAAGCAAAAGTTAAGTGATTTATCAGACATGCATTTAGCTGTGCACCAGGCAGGAATGATTTAGATTTGTTTTGAATACTTGCAAAGTTACGAGTGTATGTTTTACCCAAGTTCTAGTCAGCATTCAAACCAGGAAGGGAGTTTACATGATGAGTTTAAGAAGTCATTGGTATCAACAAGCAACTGGCAAATTTTAAATTTCATCCGTTTAAAGTTTCACCAGTAGTAATTTAGAAAATATTATAGAGATCTTTGATCATAGAAATAGTATTTAAAAGCTTTATCAAGCCATTACATTGCAGACATTGATTATGTACATCACTGCTTAACCATTTGAGGTCTAGAGAAAAAGCTTTAGGAAAATTTTCAGGAGTCATATCAGACAAAGTGTCTGATATTGGATGCTTTAGGTAAGTATCATAGACACTCAAGGTGCCTTTGTTTTTTTCACAGGTTGTCTGAGGAATCTCTTTAACCACTTTTTCTCTATCTCATAGACTTCTTCCTCAGCTTTGTTTTTCTAAGTATGAGATTATTTGTTTTCTCTCTTTTTTAGCTCGGGGATTTTCATGCACCTTCCAAATCTGTTACTTTTGCAAACAAAAGATTCTTCCAAAATATACAGAGCTACAATAATATTCTTCCTTTCTACCCTTGCTTCCTCTTACAATCTGCCAGTACATTCAGGTGACTCCTATGCAATGTTGGTTAGTGTTTTCTAGTGCTGTTCTTCATTGTCCAACTAGAATTCTTTTGCTACATTTTGGACAGTAAATTAGAGAAGCAAAAGAATCTTTTATAGGGTTTCTGTGACAGTAGGATAAAGGGGGGAAAGAATAGTTGCAAGGACAGTTTTAATGGAATACATTCTTATGTCTTATGTCAAAATACCTTCATTGCAGGCAGTTCACTGTAGCATAGAATGCATGAACTTCTATTGTTTAAAATGGCAAGAAAAACCTGCATAATTTTAGTACATGTTGCTTCTTCAGTGAAGCCATACCCTCTGTCTTGGTATACTATAATTACAAACTATTGAAGGTATGATAATGAAAGATCATTAATGGATAGTGATTAAAACGTTACTGCTTCAGTCTCATTAGTTGTGGTAACTGACCCTGCTCAATTAACTTGTTTCTTTAACTTGATAGTCCTTCAATTTTATGTTTTTTTGCAAAAGCAACTCTTAAGCATTTCTATAAAGTCATCCTGCAATTTTAATTTTTTGTGCTTTTTAAGAGACATAAAAAGACATAATTAAACTTTTTTTAAGACATCATTGCTCTAACCAATGACAGATTATTTCATATCCATTCAAGCACTGCAAGATGTTGGGGCATGTGTTCACTGATGAATGTTTGCTGTTTTCTCTTCTAGTATAGAAACCCCTAATTAGGTTACCTGCTGTTTATACTTAAGTTTGTGGACTTGTCTGCATGATTCAATGTCCTGGTGATCCCTGAGCCAGCTCCAGGGTCCTGGTGTGCCTACAGGGCTCAGTACAGAGCCCTGCAGAGATGCCAACTCCAGTTCCAACATAGTATATCCGTGTCTTCAGGGGGCAGAGATCAAATCAATAGGTTCATCTGAGGAACAATTTTTTATTCAAGTTCTAGAGCTCGTTTGGACAATGCTAGTTTGAAGCCAAGAGAAAAAAGCAATGAGTTATTGACCAGGCTGGGAGTTGATGTTCTGTGGTGATTTACTTAGCAGTTTAGTTAATCCACTTTGTATTCCTTCCAAGGAGTTGAAATCAGCAAAACTAACAGGTTTTTTGACATTTAACTTCAATTATGAATAATGAGGCTGCAAACTTACTATAAACATGTAAATATTTGAAATGAGAGATGAGACACATCATTTTTCTGAGCTGACCACAACTTAATCACTGGCAAATGGAAGAAAATATAAATTCGTGCAGTAAAAGGCTCTGTAGTGTCTGTGAAGGGAAAAGATACAATCTAAATTCCACTAAGTGTGCCATATTCCTGAAGGAGAAAACAGATTATAATCATGCACAACCAGAACTGGACTTTTATTTTCCAATGTGGAGAAATAAATAGGCAGGAAAAAATGTTTGTTACCCTGGGATATTTATTATGTATGTTAATATTTTACTGGAGTATTGCAAAATAGAAGATTTCTAGGTGGAACAAGTCCATCTTTAATCATTGAAAGCAGAAGCTATCTGGTTCAGCAGCACAAGTACTAATACACATTATGCTCAAGCTTAGAGGCCTTTAATGGTATAGTATCATGATACTGCTTAAAAATAAGCTATTTGATTTGTTCCCTCTCTGTTTTTGGAGTGAATACCTGGTGTTCACAGTCAGATTAGATGAGGGAGCAAGGAGGGGAAGGATAAACATGGAAATGTGGAGGAGACCAGATGGAAACAGTGAAAAATAAATGTTTATATCGAGTTTTTCTTAACAGAAGTTATTGACTTCTTACATAGTTTGTTATACATTAAGAAAAAGTACTGTCCAGAATATGAAAAAATAACCTAACATGAACAAGTTTTATTAAAGTAAATCTAGCTATAAACAAAATTCTGTGACAGGCTACTTTGAAAACGTATGAAGGAATCTCTCTCTGCTCTTAAACCTGAAAATCTTAGTTCTGCTCTTACTTTATCTAGTTTTGCCTTAGTCATCTAATTTGCAGATGTAACTGACCTGTAGTATTTATTATGTAAAAGGAAAGTTATTTTATAATGTGCTTTTTAAATGCACTTATGTAGGCCTCACTGTTATTCCAGATTTAACTGTATATAATACAAGACTGAATGCCTTTAAGAAAAGTCAGAGGTCTGTGGAAAGAAATTACAAGAATAAAAATGCAAAAGTCATTAAATGCAGTTACTGCTGTTAATGGAGACTGTATTCACAAAGTAAACCCTGCATCTTTAAAATTGCTCTACTGTTCCCATTACTGTATCTTCCCTGTTTGTTTCCCATATTAATTTTCTTATGTAGACTATCAATCTGAAACCTTTTAAGAGCGTCTGCACCGTCACGTCAGTCTTATGCAGGAAACAAACAAAAAATCCTTTACATGTTTTAGTTATTTTTTTCAATATTTCTACACAAAATCTGACGTTTGAATAACATGACCCTCAGTTATCTGGAAATTATTTGTGTTCTCCTGATTCTGTTTGTTCCATGTTCGTTCTATTGTTGCTTAGGTCTAGTAGAAGGTTTAACAATATATTAAACCAAGTTTATTTGCATTCAGATGGCAAATTAATTGATCTCATGATAAAATTTCTTTATCATTGTTTTGTAGATGAAAATTACTTTGTGAACTTGTTTCCATTACTTGAAGTAGGAAAACAGGGAAGAGTGTTGGAAGAAGGCTGGAAAAACTAGTTGTCTTTATTGTCTTTGTACAGTAAGACTTTGTTTCCTAAAAATGCAGCACTTAAGAGATTGTGACAGGATCTTTTGCAGTATGCTGGTCTGTGTGCTCACTCTGAATATTTATAACCTATTATTTTTGGAAATGGTATTAAATGTATTAATACATTTCTTACTCTTTCTAAGAATCTCTAATCTACATCTCCTTCCCCATTTTATCTCTCAAAAGTCCCAACTGAAAAAAAAAAAATAACTTGATGTTAAAGAAGATTGATTTGAGCTACTACGAGAGAAAATCTCGTGGAGCAGTTTGCCTGACTGGGGTTAGAATTAGGAATGACAAGAAAAATATTACTGGTATTTATCCTGACCATTACCTGGTTGTTGCCCATTGAATGAACTGTGAAAGCAATTTAATAGTGATTTAAACTCGCAGTTTCTGTTCTTTGTTCACAGCAACAGTCTCAGAACAGTTGAGTGGTTTGGTAAAAACTTGGGCCCTAGAATGGATTCTTAACTTCCTTTAAGATAGTCGGAGTTTTTTATGGAAAGCATATTATATTACATCTTAAAAAATGCATGGAAATGTTCCCCTACTGTTTACAGAAGTTTAGTTTGCCCGTGTGTTTTGAAATACTGGTTAAGGGTGATTTTAGACAGAAAAATTTTTTTAGTAAAAGTTTTACGCATTTTTTAGTAAGTTTACACATTTTTCTGTGAGAAAAATGCCTTTTTATTACTATTTATTTTTCCAATAGTGTATTTTAGTGACTTCTGCTATCTTTAGGATCTCCCATCTCTTAAGCGTGCTGAAGATACTCCAGTTCAGTAACTAATGCAGAAAAAGATAAGATCTAATTAGGACTGAGTTTGGGGTTTAATTCTGTTGAATAAGGCAAACTTTTTCCTACTAATCCTAGAAAGGCTACTCATACTAACATGAGAACCAGAAATACAACTCAGGTTTTCTAAAATTTATCTGGAAGTTATATTAATGGTAGAATTGCAGCAAGTAGTTGCTTATTGTCTCAGGCCCAAATCATATGAAAGATTATAATAATGTTTTGCATTATTTAACAATTATTCTAAGTGTGTGTATGAAAGTGATGCTTTCCTATAGTAGAAATAGGGTGTCAACATGCAAAACTGCAGAGAGCATACAATGTGTGTTTCCCAGTTAAATAAATTGTTAAGAAGTCATGTGTAGTAGGAAATTATCACTTTAGTTATACAAATCTTTTATGCAGGAGTTTTTAAAATGGAGATTAAACACCCATAATAGAGCTAGGCTATTCTTCTGTAATTCAAACACCGTATTAGTTTTAAACATGCTATTAACACACAAACCTTTTAGCTGCAGTCTTATATGAGATCAAACCTATCTGTTTTGTGGAGAATTGGGTGTGAGATGAGCCACAGAAAAGTTGCATTTGCCACATCACTCAGCTAGAGCAGCCAATATTAATGGAGAGAGAGAACTGGGTTTACCGGTTATCAGCATATATCCATAGCCAAATGTGGTGGGTCTTTAAGTATTTCCTGAACTATTCCTTCTGTTTTCTAAGACAACTCTTCAGTAATTCTTGGTGTAAGTTTCTGTTAGGTTTTTTCTTCACCCCAGTATCTGTCTCTCCATCCATTGGGCCTTTTCCCCCAATGTTATTGGGAGCACACAGCTCAAGTCACCGATATTTTTCCCATTGAAATGGAAAATGATGCTGTCTATATGCATTCTTATAGGTCAGAACTTCAATATTTCAGTATTTCAGTCCTTCTTGGATTCATATACCTCTGTCAAGACACTAATGCAAACACATTTGCCTGTAGAATATTTTGTGTAAATAGTAATAAAAATAGTAGAAATAGATGATGCATAGTTCTAGGCAGGAGGATATGTAAGATATCTTACTAAAAAATGCTTACATTTCAACATGTTGCTGGGACTGTGAGTAATACAGTGAGTTACTGTATTAATAAATGTTTTGTACTTTATATTATGTCATTTTACTTATTGGTATCTGAGGAGTTGAAGCCAGGAAAAAGCAAAACATATGTACATCTATGAGATTTTCCTGCAGTAGCATCTTGAACTCAAAGGTAAAAATAGAATGCTTAACATTCTACAAAGTTTCCAGATAGAGCCTTTCTAAATTGTTCCCTGTCTGTTTAGATTATTAATACTTCCAGTTAGGGTGAGACAGCTGCTATTGTAACTCATTCAACCCCTTTCAATGTGGTTATGTCCATAAAGCCTCCTGCCTTAATTCTGAGACCCACCAATAATTTTCCATTTGTGTCAGATTGGATGGAAAACTAAATTATTTTGGTCTGTTCATGGAAGAAAGTACATTAGGTTTGTTGAGTTTACTCGGTTAGGTCTACTACTTTGTCTTAGGGTATTCATTGACTGGCTGAAGTCAATTGGCTTACCAATAACAGGAACACAACATAAGCTTTCTAAGGCTTTTCATGGATACCAGAATAGCTAAAACTCAAAAAAGGTAGTATGGTTTGGGTGTTTCTCAATGTTTTCTTTATTTTGTAATTGAGTCAGGTATTTACAGATGTATGCAATAGTTGAAGATTCCCATTCTCTTTGATTATTCTTTGTTTGAATCTACCCATACAAAAAAAACTTTCAAAAACATCCTAGACTTTATTTATTCTGTAGTAAGAATGGATTTTATTTGTAGTGTTTAGCCTTTCCAGGCTTATTAAAATAATCAGACTTTTTTTGAAAATAAGTTTCTGGGAGTTTATGAAAATATCTTATAAACTGAGAAATTATTATATTGGAGACCAAACTAATTTGGAAAAGGCTCTTTATAGCTGAAAGCTTTCAGCTAATATAGACCTTCAGGGAAGACTGCATACTGTGTGAAATTAATGCCCTGAGTTTAAGGTTGCAACTCTGTTCCAAGGCATTTCTTGTAGAACTCTTGGAAAATTAACAGCATTTGTTCACCTGGAAAATCTGGTCATTTTATGTAAGTGAAACACAAGGTAAATTCTTATTAAAACAGCTAAAAAGTTAGAGTGAAATAAAGCCAATCCAATGTCAACTTGTGTTTAGTGAGTTTATATAAATATTTTATGATGTTATGTCTTAAAATACACACTATTTTCTGAACAATGTATTTGGAATGTAAAATCCAGGTGGGAAGTAGACTCTATGGAAGCAAACCATAATATACTCTTTGCGGCCTCATCTGTACACTAGAGATGCTAATCCTTCTTTGTCTCTTACTTACCTTACTTACCTTATTCCTTATTTACCTTATTACTCTCTTATTTACCTTATTTCTTTAGACTATACAGGATTTCCGCCTACCATGAAAATATCCTGATTTTTTTTTTCTGTGACTATAGTGTAATTGCATATTTTAAAATATAGTGTTGTATTAGAATATATGTAGTTCATAAATTAAGTAATTAATATTATTTTTTTTATCTCACCTATGTTATCAAAACTACAGTTTGATTGGAGAAATTGTCACAAAAGACTACTTTAAAAATCAGAATGTCTTCATGGTGCAGTGATATTTCTATCAAAGTCCACTTAAAAATTAAAATTGCAGGATTCTTATGTGACAAATTAGCCTTAAAATGCCTATTCCTGAAATATTTAAATATGAAGAAAAGTAATAAAGGAGTTTCCCTTAGTTTATTCTGTTGGTTTTTTGGGGGTTTTTTATCCCTGGCTATGGGTTTGATTTTTTACTTGTAGATCTACTGGTTAGTGTGGTAAAATAATTAACTTTGAGTGACAGAAACCACCAATATGGGAAAATAAAATAAGTATTTTTCCTGGAAAAAGAAAAGGAAACCAAACATTGTTTTCAGTAGGAGTTTTGCTGAGTGTTAGTGACCAAATACTGTAGCCATTTTTTATTTTTCTTAAATTGTTATGCTAATGATCTGTCCAGCTGATTGATGCCTTAGTCAATTGTTATTTCTGTGTTTCTTTTTCATCTCCTTTTTTAACCCCTTCTCTTCACTCCACTCCCAACCCCGACATTTTAACTCTTAGAACAGGATACCTCTGTTGGTTTTCACTGCCTGTATACCTGAACCTTTAAAAAAAGTTCTTTTTGTAAATATTAAATTAACATTAGTTCCATAGCATGCCATTTTTTTCCTGCTGCCATGCAGATTCTTCCAATTTTCTTCCAACACTGTAAGAAGAATGTCAACTAGTTTGAATAGTAATAATTTTATTCCTTTTTTTTATTTTACTTCTGGAGAAGGAAAACGCTTTTCCAAATTGCTGACTTCAAAGTGCAGTTTGACTTGTACAATGAATGTAACTGTACTATGAAAAAAAATTGTTTCATCTGAAAGATTAATTTTCACTCTTGTGGTTTAACCAGGCTTCCAGCCAAACAATTATTTTAGGTTTAAATGTATTATATATCCATAGTCTCCAAAGAAATGTCATTAAAGCCTGGTAATTTTTAGTCTTTTGAAAAGAACGTGTAGTTTGAATAAATACCTTAGCATTAATTTTTGAGGAAAAAGCTAGGGGACTTATTTGTGTGGATTTCATTAATGGGATTTGAACAATGAAAACTCCCTGTGCTTTCCATTGTAAACAACTTCCTGTGTGATTGCAGTTTAATCTGTAGTTTTGCTCCCTACTATGAGCTAGATAATGCAAAACTTGGAAGAAGATCAGATCATTCCCAGTTGTATGTGGTGCAGACTTTGCAATGCCAGAGACATGATGCAATGTCACAGGTGAAGGAAACATTGAGGTGGGAGCTGGGGGGAATCAAACAACAAGCAAAAAAAGTCGTGTTCTCTGTTGTACGAACAGATGGCGCTTCCACAAATTTTGGCCATAATATGGAAGGTCCTACTGAAACAGTGTGCCCTTGGCTCACAACCCTTGATTTTCTTTTTCCCTGGTGGCTGTACCAGGCGTCCAAGGTTACATTCAGGAACATCTGTTTTGCACAGATTGCAGCAAATTCGATGTCTGTCTCTCAGTTCCAAAAGGAATCCTGCAAGTGTTGTTGGGGAGTTCAGCCACTCCAGGAGTGTCATAAGCAAAACAAGGTGTGTGGTCCAGGGCACATCACTGTGAACTAAGAGTTCATACTGGGTGATTTTTAAACTACCTTCTGCCCCTTCTGTCATTTTAAGTAGAGGTGCTGTTCTATTAAAATTCTCTCAGGAGTTCAGATGTAGATAATTTAAATTTTAATGTTTGTTCTCGATGTTAATCTCTGCAGATAAATTCTATGAAAAAGAAATGCCTTCCTCTGGTAATTGTGCCAGTGAAGAGCATTCAAAAACATCACTAACTTTGCTCATCCTCCTGTTCAGTTCTCATTTCTCATTTTATTCTGAAGTGAATCTGAGAAGAGCTTTGAACATGAAAAGAGTGTGACAAAACTTTAGCAACATGAGACACCTAAATGTGTTTAATGACATTTAGTATAAGACCAACTCATTTTTACTTAAGTCAGATTTACAACTGGATACAGATTGGATGTTTTTACTTTAAAGTGCTCTTCAGTTAAAATTCTGGCATTGCATGTGCATAAAAGCAATTTTGGTAAGTCCATGTTTTAGAACAACCATTAAATAGAATCTGTTCTAGAACATATATGTAACAGGAGAATTGGAAAAACAAGAATGTAAATTTGTACATACCAATACATTCGAACTTGCAGTCGATATTACTTTTCATACTACATTTTACAGTCAGTTATCAACTGTCCTCACCAAGTCATCTCACTGAATTCTAGGTAACAGCTCTTGAAATACGAGGCACAAAAATTCCTTCCTCACAAAGTCACACCAGTCCACCCTAACACACATATGTTAACACATACACGTCTAACCTATTCAGAAAGACCTCTAATGATGTTGGCTGTAGAACTTGGAAGTTCAGGATTAAAAGGCTTGAGTCTTTTTTTCCAAGTATCTAATCACATCAGCAAATAATTCTCCTACTGACAAAGAAAGAAAGGTCATGCAGTAGGCAATATTGCACCTGTTGCAATTTATAAGAATAAATGGAATTTATGCTGTAGTCTAAGCCCTAAAAAAAAAAGGTAAAGTGTTCATCCTGAAAAATAGAAGTGGCTGAAAGGTTTTGTCCCCTACTCAGTCTCCCAGTCATTGCTTAACATTTTGTGCCAGGATGCATTTATGTTAATTGCAACCTATTTTGAGAACTCACTCACTCTGTGGTTGGCTGCCTCCTTAGTTGTGAGACATTTTGATCATCTTCCACATAAAGGAAATCTTCCCATTCTGTGATTGACTTGGAAGGTTTTCTAGTTCATCTCTTCTTGATATTTCTATGCTAAAACAGTTGTGTGAAATTAAATTAGCAGGGTAGCACTTTCTTAATGTGGTTTAATCCTTATATGGTTTGGTGAACTTGGTTTATCATTTCACTGAGAAAACCGAACAAGTGTGTTACTGAAGCAAAATTAGACAGGTAGGAACTGACTTGATGGATGCATTTCTTAATTTCATGCTGATTGTTATTGTCGTTTTCAATACCTGCTATATAAAATAGTATGCAGAAATCTAAAGCAAATTAGAAGTGTAATAATTTGGCATGCCTTCTCAGTGATGTTTTTTTCCTACTGAACAAGTTCAAAGCGTAAGCTAGTGCAAAAAAATATTTTTTTTTCTCTCAGTTCTGGAGGTAACCCATTAAAGTCATAAACAGAACAAAGTTAAGTTATTGCAGTACAAAGTTTATGACTTACACTTCAACAAAACAAAAAAAAAAGGCAGTTTAAGTGCTATAAAGATTATCCCATGATATCTTAAAAATACAAAACTAAATTCATAATTACACTTTCTATGCAGTTGGATGTATTTGGAGATTTAAAAATTGTGTTCCACTTCTCTTACCTCACCCACAAAACAGGATGGCTCAATTACTATGTGCTCAAGCTCTAATTTTTTATAGCTTTCTACAAAAAATATTTTTTTCTGGTTCTGATAGGATGGACTGAGTATCAGGGACTGTTTAGTATGTTCAGCAATCCACTTTGTTAGTAAAAATAATATTTACATAATGACCTCCTCAGTTGGGAAAAAATACTTTTTATTTTTTTTAGTTTGTTGCTACTATAAGGTATATGAGTTTTACAGATGTTATACTTTATTAAAATTAGGCATTGTAAGGCAGAAGCAGTGCCTACTTGTTGGATTAAAAATAGCAGTAATTCTATCATATATGGAAGTCTTAAAACACAGTGCTTCTGTTTAGACTTAATTTGTTTTTATAATACTAAAACCACACACAAAGTGACTAGAAAGTTTTAAAAAAATCATATATGGGTTAGAAAAATGCGTGATAGTGCTTTGACTAGTGAGTGTGAGCAGATTGACCTGGAATCCATACTCAACTAAATACAAAACATCTAGAAAATAGAAATTGGGAATGGAATGTAGAGGAATTGTCTTACTTTTTAGGTTGAAAAAGGAAGAGTCTTACTCTTGTGATTTTGCTCAAGCTCACTGTTATTATCTGAATAAAGGGTAAAAAACTGACACAAGTTTTCTACTAGTCATTACTGGTATCAAAAGTGCTGTTGGCTGATTATAATTGCAAGTATTTTATTAAAGCAAGAGATGCAAAAGCATTCTTTAGGAGACATCCTGAGAGTACTGGCACACACACACATTGTTGTGGTTAGACTTTTGTTTTATTCTTTCTTTGAGTTCCTTCGTGAATAAATACAGTACTGATATTTAATCTCTTTCCAGCTGTGCTGGGTTATTAGCAAGTGTACTAAAATTCATCATGTACAGGAGATATCACCAGGCTACAAACTAAAGAGATAACTTAGTGCCCTAATCTGTGTGCTGCAGTTAATGCATAACCAGTGTGGGATTTCTGAGGAAGGAGGGGTAAAAATCCCCTTCGTTTCTGAAAGACTGTTCATTACTGACAGGAAAGAAGGAAGGGAAAAATGGAGATGCAGAAGGAAACCTAAACTAAGACACTGAAGATCCTTTAATAATCAAAGGATTGATGACTTATCTACTCAGGGACATCTTTAAAACAATGGATTTTGCCATTGCAGTGTTGTGTCTCTTTCATTTGTGGTACTGAATAATATTATCCACAATAGTTCTGTCATTTAGTGATGGTGAAAAAACCAAACATCCTTTTTGAATCACCGCATTATGTTAATTTACAGATGTTATAAAATTAGCATAATTGAAATGGAGCTGATTATTTCACTGACTGTGCCTTTCATGTTTGCTTCTAAGTTAATATATTGAGGCATTCCTGGAATGTGTTTCTCCTTAGGATCATGGTTTCCAGACCTTGCCATTTACCAAAGTAATCATTCTGTTTTCATTTCCTGGTAAACGCAGCTATATGAAAACAGGCAGATGAGACTACTGACCCATAAGCAGCTGTAGTGCTGTTCTTAAACCTTTTGTTTTCCAATTAGGCTGTTCTAATCATCCTTGTGTTTCTTAATTTGCTGTGCATAGCTGAAGTTAAGGACAGAATGGTCCAATGGCTGCCAGGAGGTCTGATTATTAACTCTACCGAGATTCCCAAGAATTTCATAATTCTCAAATGTGTCTAACATCCCTGATTACATTTGCAGAGGTAACCAGGGTACCTTTTTAGTGGTCAATGATATCTATACATCATGCAGGAAAGAATGAGGCAGAATCGAGTTTTAAAAACACTTGGAGTTAACTCAGAAGAAAATTCCTTTGGCACACGTACATGTTTTGCACATTGACATAATACCTTGGTGAAATGAAATAAATAAGAATACGTGTTTAATTATAAATTATATATCACATTATCCTCTCTTCATTGCATGTAAATCAAACCATGCCTATACCATCAAAAAAATCTGAATTTTAAAAGTTTACTTTCCTCAGCATGGTGGAAACCATCAGTCAAAACATTTTGAACAGTACACAGGCATTTGCATGTAGTTGTCTTCTTGTCATTGTAATAAATATGTCTAGGGAAAATAAAGATTCAAAGTCTGTTACTTCTAGGTGGTTTTTGAGCAGCTGGTACTGACAATTTCTAAGCCAACCAAAATTTCTTTAAGTCTGTAAACCAGTTTATTCTTAGTACATGTGAGAAAAATGTGGGTCCTCCTTCTTCCAGAGCTAGGTAACTGTCCCAGAGAGGTAAAGTTTAACTTGTTTATTTTGAAACTTGACATTCTTTTATTTGGAAATTTACCTTACTCTGTCTCTTTAGCTTGCAATTAGTGTACTTCAAATGAGGTGGAAAAGGGATGTCTGTACTTACCTGTCAGCCTGCTCCAATCAATTAGGCAGGTGCATATGCACTTTCTAGATATGCTGGAACTTTAAAATTTCACATATTGTTTTGTGCACATTCAGGCTGCTTTGTTGGGAAGCACTCGGGAGCACTTGGCCAACAAACTGTGACAACTTGTCTTTAGGGCACAAGTGAAGTCAGAGATTGTAGTACCTTGCTTTTAGATAACACCTCAGAGATTGTAAAGACAGTGGTTTCAGATCACTCAGAGGAAATGCAAATGGTGCTTTCTCCTCAGCAGAACTCAAAGCAGACCTCTGTCTTACCTGTCAGGTTTCACAGCTCCTTAGATACATCAAAGGTACCATTGATGAGATATTTATATGTACCATGTGCACGTTGTAAGGTTGGTGGCATGGTATGGACTTTGTTTTACTGCTGTCAGAAGATCTTGACTAAGTGTTGGTAGGTCTAACAAAAACTGTCTTTTCAGTTAAAAAAAGGAAGAAATGCATACTTAATTTCTAAGTGTATTACTTCTGAAATGACAATAGACCAAATAAATGCAAAAAGAGAATTTTTATTTATGTGTAAAAAGTAGGGTTTTTTTCACATGGGAAAATATAGCTGATAAAAATAATAACTATCTATCATAATTAATAATTAATATAATTATTAAGAATCAATTGATAAAAAAATAAATGCACAGCTTTAAAATATTTGAAATTTTGAATGTTGTTCTGATATACATAGAGACAGAGGAGTTTTAGGGTTTGGGGGATTTTTTTGTGGGTTTGTTTTGTTTGGTTGGGGTTTTTCTTAGTTTGAAGTTTTTTGTTTAGTTTTATTTGGGCTTTTTGTGGTTTTGTTTTGGTTTTAAGATTAAAAATACCTCATATTCTGAAGGTAAAATGTAATTGCTAATCAACTTAAGATAATTTTTGAAGTTACCAAGTGTTATGCCTCATTTATGTATCATTCTCTCTCTGCCTTTTGGTCTGCATGAATACAGGGATGGGTACTTTTAGACCAACTTCCTGGTGCAGTTAATGAGCTGAAAGGTTTTTAAAAGCCAGGTTAAATTTATGCTTAGAATAGAAACATATAGAAAATATTTTGAATAAAAGTGTCTAAATACAAAATTGAATTTTACAGGAAACTCTCCAATTACTGTCTGATTTTATACTGACCCAATTGTATATGATTATCACTCCTTTTTTGTATTTTATCCTTTCTGTGTATGTCAAAGACAGATATTGAAGCTGGCAAAAAGTAAATAAAAGACAAAATATCTTTTAGAAAGGTCCTTTGTTTAATATATTTTGCTTCTTGCAGAATTACCCTTGAAATGAAGCTCTTACACAGAGAAACACACACAGCAAGTTATTTTTATTATGTTTGTTGAGATTAACCACCAAGTTTATCCCTTCAGTAGGACTGCTCCTAGCAAAGGAACTGAAGACTGGGTTTTCTCAGGTGGGAGAGTTTGGGTTTTGTTCATTTTTTTTAATTATTATTTTTTTAGAGCTTTAGGATGAGCAAATATTTGCTTCCTTAGTTTTATACTTTTTTGGGACTGCCATTGAAGAGTGCATCAGCATCCGCTATCAGGAAATACAGATTGCTAAAACAAAATTGGCTTTGGTTTTGTACAAATGAAGAGTGTTGGAGCTGGCACTACTTTATCAGAATTCAGAAGATAGGTTTGTCAGCTTAACCAGGATGAGTGCCAGCAACTGTTTACCTGGAATTCATTTAGTGGCATTCAAATTGTATTTTATCAAGAG
This sequence comes from Chiroxiphia lanceolata, assembly GCF_009829145.1. Lineage (NCBI taxonomy): Eukaryota > Metazoa > Chordata > Aves > Passeriformes > Pipridae > Chiroxiphia > Chiroxiphia lanceolata. The sequence continues at coordinate 106,595,002 of NC_045638.1, read as the reverse complement.
CTGTGGAATGTTGTGTTGGATTATAAGGACAGTCACATGCTGACTTGGTGGGGTTCTTCAAAGTAGTCCATCAATACTGTGGCCAGAGTTAGAGCTATAGAGAGAAAACTAAAGCTGCAGGAGGAGTGGTGCACAAGATTTTTCATGTCAAAAGCTTGCAAAGTCCCACATCAAGGGTTCTGACTCACTGAAGTTCTAGCTTAATAAATACATTTTCATATGCATTTGATAAGCTAGATGTCTTTAATACAGGAGGAATCTATAACAAAAATAAAATAATTTTGTCATTTGCTTCTGTGTCTTCTAAGAGGAAGCTCTTTCACTGCCTGAGAAATGAGACAAATGCTGAAATGTGAGAGTAACTACATTTCCTACCAACCTACTCAAGCCAGGATTAACCCTGCACACCATTGCTTCCCCAGTGTTGGAATCCAGCAGAGCACGTTAATATATTGACAGAAAACTCTTTTTGAAAAGATGTGTTACTTCTTTTGATAAGTAAATCACACAAGTTGCTATATATTAAAAAGGTGCTGTTAATCCTACATACAGGGACTAAAACTAGAATAACTTCTGCAGTTCATAAGCATTTTGCAATCTGTAGAGATGTTTGGGGAAAGAAGATCGGAGTTATACAGTTTTGACTATTTATCTGGTAAGACAAGGGTTCTAGAGGAAATATTAGCTTGCATTTCAGGTATTTCTAAATTTTATACTTGTGAGTCCAAAGAGTAACTTTTTGGCTCAACACCTTTTGCTTTAATCCTGAAGTACAAGTACAATCACAGGATAATGTGTGAAAAAGTTTGCTATGTTAGAAGTGTTACAAACCCTGTTGTCTCTGTCACTTCTGATCAGATTGTCAGAAAAATTGCAGTGTTCAGAACCATATCTGAACAACTTCAAGGGGTTTTTTTGATTTTACACTTATTTACTTATTTTTTATATGTTTATTTTGTTCTGAAGTCTTTGGAGTAGCCATGCATATCTTGCCTTTCAAGTTGTGTTTTAAAAGTTTGCAGTTCCCTCTAAATTAAACCACTGGATTTTAGTGTAAGAAGGGTTGGCAATTGTGGGTTAGAATCCTTATTTTAAGTGGTCCAGGGAAATGGAGATTGATTGTGTTGGTGTGCATGAAGCAATGGTTAGTGCTGGGAGCTACTTATTAAATTAGAGAAGCAGTTAGTCCTGAAAATCAGGTTATTTATATTGACTTTTAGAGGCACTTGTCTCTACAGAAGGGTGTTAGAGGCTTTCTGTGTATCCTTCCTTTCCCATCTCCAGTCCTAGGGATATGCACTAGGTGACTACAGGTTTTTACAGTTGTGTTAGGCAGAAGATGGAGAACGCCAGTGAGTTTAAGAAGTCTGAGGAGGAGTGGTCTCACACAGATAACCCAAAAGACATCCTGTGATGGGAAACTGGGATGAGAAACACACACCCACATTCTTACAAAATCTATGGCTTCTGCAAAACCCTGCAAGAGCCAGTGCACTCTTGCAAAAAGTAATTTCTGCCTAATTATATGACAAGATGCCTTATACTGTCTCTGAAACAAAATTAAAGCTCAAAGCTTGTCGGGAGGAAAGAGGGGTGAAAGGAGAACTCGGGATAAATTACTGGCAAATTGCTTATTGGTCACAGTGTTTTAAGGGTACTTAAGTTCCATTCCTTACTTTGCCAGAAAGCTATTTGAACTCTTGAACAAGATACTTTTCTTACAAAGTAAAATTGGAGATTCACTTACCTCATTTTACCTTTTTTAATCTTCTTCTATTTATAGTGTTGTTCACGTGTAGCTGCCTATGCAGCTTCGCTATATAATATTTTCTAAAAGGAGGGAGTAGCTTGTGATTAATAGGATGAAAATAATAAAATATAATTTGAAAATGTTAATGGCTTGATGTTCTAAACCTGTGATTCTCTTTTGAAACATTTTATGAGGATAGAGTAATGAGGATAGATAAAATCAACAGGGCAGAGAGTAGTATAACAATGGATGTGTTTCAGAGTGTATTAGCTATTTAAATATTATAGTTAAATGCACGTTTATGAAGAAGGCTTATTTCAAAATGCCTTGATAATGTACTTGTTGAAGAAATTTCATTTTGTGTCTCCTGTTTCCTGGTTACTACTTTGAGCCAGAGGCATCAGGTTGCTTCACAGACTGCTCAAGCATATCTGTGTTACAGCCAGGAGTGAAATAGGTAGCCAGACAGAGTTAATTGAGAAGGAGTTGACCTCTTTTTCCAGTGGTGATTTTGTGTCCACCTTCATTTTTATTAAGTGAAGAAAAGCTTACATGTCCTTTGAGAAGACCAGGGACAGCTATTTTACTTTGGTTTCTGCTTCCCTGTCTGAAGTAAGAGAAATATTTTCATAGGGACGGAATCATTTATGTTGGGAAAGACCATTAAGGTCATAGAGTCCAACAGTTAACCCAGCACTAAACCATGTCTCTAAGCACCATGTTCCTTACACATTGCATTAAAAGGAATAGTTACTCACTTAGACTAAGAATTTGGAACACAGACAAGACCTTAAAGGGGTGTCCATGGAAGTGAGTGGTGCCCTGGTGATGTAGGACAATTAAGTTACTTCATCTGTTGAATAAGCATATTATTTTATAGTAAGCTGCATATCTGTCTGGAGTCTCCTGTATCAAACAGATGCAGAAATTATTAAATAATGGGGCAACAATGTTTTAACAGCAGTTCTGGGAGAATTATCTCTGTATTGTGTGTGATGATAATGAAATGAGAACTCTGTTTAAGACACTATTATTTTAGATGCCATTAAGAAAGCTGCTTCTGTCTACCAAAGAAATAAATGCTTTTTCTCCTAGTTGGTCCTGACTAGGTTGCACTTGGAGCACCATATTTATTCAGTGTAGCATTTTAAAATGACAAAAATAAAAGCTTAAATGACAAAGAGTTCAGAAGATGAAGCCTGTGAGGAAGCCTACAAGTGCAGAACAGTATACATGCATCACAAAACAAACAAACAAACAAACAAAACAGCCAAACAAAAAAAAACCAAACAAAAACCAAAAGGGAGAAAGGAAATTCATATAGAGAAAGGGAAAGATTATCAGTTAGGCAAGATTCAGCTGCTGTTTCACAGCAGGAGTAGAGAAAGTAGGCTGTTATGGAAAGTAAGAAACAAAATATTAACACAGAAGTGTCTGAAAATGTTAAGTTTCTAGAATGAACCAACCATATTCTACAGCTACTTTTTCTAGGGGTAGATGCTCTATGGAGACAACTTACCTCCAAAGAGTGATAAAGAGAGAGAATTCTTTTATTCATGTTTTATTAATGGATTTTTTATCAGTATGATTGTTCAAGTAATGCTGCATCATAAGTCTAGACATCCTATCAAATATGTATTATCCTGTTCTAAGTGGTTTACTGAAGTGAAAATAAGAATTTGTATGATTCTTCAGATACTGTTCTTCCATCGGCTACTTACTGGCACTTTCACTTTATGGATAGTTAAAGGTTTGTGCTTAATGCTGCAGTGTCACAGCTGCAGGTGCCAGAGGTTCTCACTGCCAGGGAAGGACTGACAGTTTCTGGAAACATATTTTGCAGTCACTCATTTGAACCTTATTGATTTTAAAAATACTGGTAGGTAAGCGAAAATGTCGACATCATCTAGTGTCAGAGAGAACTTCTTGGCTGGTTCATACCAGACTTTTCACAATTCCTGAAATAATGATTCATTCAGGGAGTAGCATCTTTTTTCTAGGCAATAAACCACTTTCAGTTTGGCAACCTGTGTGTCTACTTAAGCATGTTACTGAGTACATGTGAAGTCAAATGTGACTATGAATGGTATTTTCATTCACTCTATCATGCAGATTGACTTGATTAGTGGACTTTTTTTATTTTAATACTCAATGGAGAGGCTGATGAACATCATTTAATAGAAGAATACTTAGTCTTCCCGTCTTAGTTATGATTTTGCAAGCTAAGGAGGAGTGATTTATGTTAGAAGACTATGGATTAAGGAAGTAGCCTCAAGAGACTTCTGGGGCTTTCAGAGTGAATCTTTCAGAGTGAATATTTACTCAGTTCTCTAAATTAAGGTGTGCAAAGTCTAAATTACTACAGGAGGTACATTTCTCGGAGCTCTTGTGAAAAGCTCTTGTCCCTGAAAAGTTACCACTATGACACTATTGTAACCTTTTCTGGGAGATTGATATTGGGTCTTAAATACATCTTTCATTAGCTGTGGTGTATATAATGTTGGAAATTTGGGCAGCAAGGATTAACTGTCTATTTTGGGATATAAATGATCTGGGAAAGCATATGCATTAACAAGTATATTAATGGTAACTAGTCAAGGGGGGAGGGGAATTCAGAACTCAAAAACAAATCCAGAAATTGCAAACCTTCTGTGTATTTCAACATAAATATTAAATGTATTTCATGTAAGCATTTTTATAGATTTGCCTGGCCAGAATTTTGATAAATGCAATTTCTACATAGTTATCTCTGTACCTGTACAGCAATACACTCTCCTGTAACGCTTTTTGACATGAAGTTCTTTTAAGATCAAGATATTACAGAGAGAAGATTTTTTTTTTTAGTGACAGAAATGGCTATGAAATAAACATAAATTTTAAGTGAAATTATGCATACAGTGGAAAAGATGTATCTATTTATATCTAAACAAACCCAAGAAACCCCCAGTGTATTGAATCACCAAAGTGCAAGCAAAATGGAAATCGTCCTGTTGTTTGGACTGGATGACCTTTGAAACGTCCCTCAAACTCTATGATTCTATGATTCCTAGTCCAGAAGAGAGTCAAAAGATTTGTAAATTATAAGTCCAAGTTGTGTTGCAAATGTTAAGGATGGAATGAAGTACAATGTCCATATAAATAAGCTTTTACATTTTTTGTTTCTGCTCCAGATAGGAAAGCTGTAAGTGAACAAAAAGTAGTTTAAGTAGAAAACAAAGGTATGTAAATATTTTTGAAACCTTACCCACAACATCTTTCACCTACAGAGAAGAGTAGAAACACAGACTGACAGTTTGCGTTTGGGTGAGCTTGTGATGTCTGAAAGTACTAATTACTGTAAAATTACTTTGGGAAAGGCAATTCTGTGATGCTTTCAATATTAGATCATTCCAATCTGAAAATAAAATATGTCATCTTAAATTTTGCAAAGATTAAATAGATTGAAGAATGTGAGGCCATGAATGTGGGAACCTAGGCTATCAAGAAGTCCTTAACCCGAGATGCATTTCTCCTTTGAATGATTAGTGTTTGTTTTTGTTAATCTACCTTTGAGGTTTTTAAAGAGTTGGGTGATGAAATGGAAAGAGTATTTTAGAAATTAATTTAACTTGACCAATGGCAAATACTAATAATAAATTGAAAAATTCCAACAAATTGCTTTGTTATGTTCTGAAGCCTCAGTTCTGAACTATACATGTATTTCTGCATAGAACAACAACTAAAGACCAAAATGTGAGTGTTGAAACTAAGCTTATGGAAAATAATATATTTTCCAGTGGAAATATTCTTCTACACTGTGTTGTTGGTTGGCTTCACTGCCTTCTTCATGCAAGGTGCACTTTCTGTTTTAAAGCTTTTAAAAAAATTGTTGGACTTTTTTTAAAATGTAAACATAATAAAAGATGTTTCCAGGATTTAGAAAGGTCTGAATGGCTTGGTAACCTAGGCTCAAGTTTATTTTTTGGAATACTTGGTACAGAAAAGTTTTTAGTCTTGTGAAGAGTGTAAATATATGGATGTTTGAGGCGTATGTCACTGTTTGTCATGTTTTTGAATTCCATAATTGCATATTAGAAAAAAAATCAAGGTTTTAAAGATTAAGAGCTATTAAAGTAAGAGACATTTCCTTAGAAAACAAAGTATTTGGCTATTCATAAACATCAAAACCAGAGATGACTACAAATAATAACTTAAATTTTTCTTGTCTTTTTCTGTTTTAAACTTATTTAAATGAACTGGGGTTGATTTTCTTTCATTGAATTGCAACATGGTTGGTAATGTCCTGACTGTTACTGCAAATAGTAAATTAAAATTAGTTCTTGCTATTTTTCTCTAAGAGAGATAGTGTGTTGGATGTGAAGAATTAATCATTTTCCAATTCCACATTATTTTTTTAGTTTCTCACTAAACAGTGCATGTTTGTTTCCTAATTGGATGTTCAATACAGGTCTAGGTGTCTTCCTTGCACAGCAGTCAGAACAGGATGATCAGATAATTTCTGTTTATTAAATACACTGGCTTGGATTCAAAAAATGTTACCTTTGCTTTTATTATTGCACAAAATAGCTGCTTTTTTACAGATTGTTATTGTTATTATTATTAATATTATTATTTTCCCATTCTTTGTTTTCCTTTGTAATTCATTGCATTACTACATGTTTGTTGCTTTTCCCACCTCTTCCTGCACATCCAAAAAGAAAGAAAAAGAAAAGAAAAGAAAAATACCCTAGTGGTTAAATTCTAAATTCCAGTGCAGGAATTCTTTTCCTCACCAAATAAATTAATATGTAATGCCAATATAATATGCTTATTTGACTTTTGGCAAGATTTCATAATTAGTGTACAAAATCTCAGAGAATTAGTTTTTTTAAGAATTCTTTTATTAGTGTCTTCTATTCTAGTGGCCGAATTTATTTTCAGAGCAACTCTTCTGCTATTCCTGTTTTTAAGTAAGAGGATCACAGATGTGGTCTGCATTTGGGTTTTGGCACCAATGCATTCACCATATAATTCACAAATACCCAAATGAATGCTATCTTTTTAAAAGACATGCAAAGGAGTTTATAAATGGCTGTCATCATTCACTGCTGGAACCCTGAAAAAATAGTTAAGTTATCCTTCCTTATTGTGTTCATATGTTGATCAAAACACTGATGTGGATTGATTGAAAAAGGTTTCAAATAAATGTATCAGAACTCCTGTAATACTAAACAGTCCATTATCTTCAAATAATATAATTTCTGATTAGACAATTTTTTCCATTTTAATGCAAAGTAAAATGAGTCAAATAGTTACTCAACAATAGTTTATTACTTCTTTTTTTCTTAATTACTGAATTACTTCCTGTCCAAGTAGATTATGATAATGTTTATAATGTAGTAGCTGTCAAATCATCATTTTTAATTCTGAAGGACTGTTTGTGTAGTTCCGATGGAAAAAAGATCCATTTAACATGCTTTCCAAGTCTATGACTCAGTATTCAAGGTCCAGTTTTCCCACAACTTGAGGCAACACCTTTGATTAGCAATTTATTAGAGCCTGCCATGTACACTATAAAAAAAAACAAAACCAAACCAACCAAACAAAACCACACTCCGAAAAACATACAAACACCAACAGAAAACCCACACACAAAAACCCCCAAACACCACCAACAAAACACAACCTTCCAAACAAACAAATCACAACAAAACCAACACAGATAAGAAAGGCTAAAGTGTTAGGAGGACACTTTTGGCTTTCTTATCAGCTAATTTATCAATTATCTTCACAATTTTAAATCCAAGGAAAGTGCACCATGAACACTCATGTCTCAACTGCTTTTTCTAGTGATAGATATTTCTATCAAAAGTGCTTTTTGCTGTTTTTAATGGAGGATACAAGGAATTTGAACAGATTTAAACACATAAGGTGGGATTAATTTGCTTGGATTTAGATATCTATATCACAACTCCTCTTATCAGCAATGAAGGGAAGTACTTTCAGAAAGTCAGTTGATTTATATTTCTAAAGTACATGCTTTTCCTAGAATGGAAGGGATTTGTACTGATGAATTTAGTCATTACAAGGACGAGCCATTAAATTCTCTCTCTTAGTGCCAAGTAAAGTTGCTCTTTCAGTGTTATATTTAGAAACCATGGATAACTTACATTACGTGCCTTGAATTTTGTACCAGTGACTCCTACTATCATCCTCTTCTGTGATTAGTAAAGGAGTTTCTGTGCCTGAGATCCTGGACTTTGGAGTTTCTGCAGCCCCTACCTTCATACTTTGATTTGACAGCAGTGCATTATAAAATGCCATTTTCCAGGCATCTGCTTTGAAGTTGGTTCTTCAAGTTGTTACTTAGAATATGGCAATTTGATTACATCTCTACTAGTTCAACATAAGAACTTGATTTTTATTTATTGATGACCTACTTCTTTCCAAAAAGTTGCATAGTCGTGGGTTGTATTTGAAACTGAGTAGTGACCACCTGTACTTAGTGTGACATTTCCAATGGCCTTTCTGTGGAATGAAGAATTTTGTTGTTAGGAGACAGTACCTGTTAACAAAGTGGTTGTCCTTTCAACAATAACAATGCATGTCACAGCCAGTGGACATTAATTTTTAGTTGTGGTGAATGTGATGAAGGAAGTCTTGCTGAGATTTACCAAATGTCTATATTATATTAGAGCTACTAGGGATGAATGGTTGTTGCCATTGAAGTTGTTTAAGATAAAAGATACAATCTATTCAAATTATTGACTCCCATCTGTAATATATGTTTGAAAAATAATTATATCAACTGAGGGGTTTTTTTTTTGTCTTTTTCTGTTTGGTTTTTTTTTTTTTTCTTTTTTATTATATATTTTGGTACATTCTAGTCTGAAAATTGTGCAGGACTTGCTGAATTTCTTCTATCTCAGAACCCCTCTTGCCTACTCTTGGTAGCAAATCTATTTCTGTGGTCTTGAAATCTCAAGTATCTGTTTTCAGTCACAAGTTCTCAAGCATCTATGAAACCTAGAAAGGCAGAAAAAAGTGACTTGTCACTTCCTTTTGGCCAATGACTTTTCTATGTGTGAGAAATCAATTGCTGATACCTGTTGCTGCCCATCATAAGTGTCATCTCTGTATGACTGTCCCTCTACTTAGTCTGAATGTGACAATATGAGAATTCCAAGCCAAACTTCCTTCCTTTTTATGTGATGTGACTTTTTACATGTACATATTTGGGTTATTTAAAAGATGCAGATGGAAAATATGAGGTAACTTTTGTCATTTTTTAATTTCATTTCTGCATGATTCATTGGTCTTACCATTTAGTGGGATTTATGTTTGCTTAGTTTTTCTGACTATGCTGAGCAAGATTTTATGAACTTGATTTTAAGTATTTGAACTTGAAATGTTTGACTTTCTTTTTAGCTGCAAAAGGTTCATTTGCCTTGCTTACTAGAACTGCTGAACAATTACTCAGTTTTGCTTTTAGATCAAGTTACAAAAAGGTTTTGTGAAGGGATTTTGTTTTTTATGGATTTAAAAAAAAAAAAAAAAAGCCTGTGTTCAGTTCATGTATTTGCAGTGATTTAACTTCTTGAACTCACCATGGAGTTTTCATCAGTAAGAAAGAAAAGTCTTCACATTTTAGGTCTGAAAGCCATGGGGGCAGTGAGATGGCAGTTTTGCAAAATACAAATTTATTTATACATGCAATACTAAACCAGGATATTAGAGCCTCCTCTGGAGTATCTGTTTTAAATATGTAATAATTCCATTAGCAAGACAGTGTTTCTTATGTCACACATGGGTATATCCTAAATGTAACAGAAACACTTGAATGCTTCCAGAAGTTTAATTTCATATCTAGCCCAAAAAGATTCATCTGTCATTGTGACATTAAATCCAAATCACCCTTTTTTAAGGCTGAAACCTCCCTGTCTCCTGTCCCTGTAGTCTCTTAGATTGCCTGTTATTTGCATCCTACTTATAAAACTTGGATAAGGTTGAGGGAGGGAGGGAACAGGAGGCAGCACAGGAAATGTGAATGAGCAGCTCAGGAACTGACAGCTTAGGAAAAAATAGTTCATCTTTATCTCCTACCTCTTCTCCTGATGCAGATACTGAGTCAGTAATAGCAGTACCAGGGTTTGTAATGGCATAGTTATTTATACTTACATATGTGCACAGAAATACATATATATTTATGTACAGTGCCTGTATTCCCTATTCCCAGAATTAATTTCATTTAAGATGTGACTTTTGAGAGGAAAAAAAAAACCAGCAAGTCTGCTAGGAACAGAATATTTTCGGACTCCAACGACAGAGGGAATCAAGGAGGGTTAGCTTCTCTGTACATATTGGCATCTCAAACCAGATAAAAATTATTTGTTTTTAGGAGCTGTTGCAGGACTCCCTTCCTGTGGTATAGAGTGTGGTTCTAATTCTCACCTGACAGCTGAGTCAAACCCATTTATAACTTGTCACAGCAGCTACTACCATGCAGTTAGTGCTGATGGCCATATTCCTTGATGTCACCAGCTCAAGGTGGTCAGATTTGAGAGGCCACCAAGTGCAAGGAAAAAAGAACTACCATGGTTCATCTTCATCCCATTAAAGATTCTTTATGTTCCTCTCACCTTCCCAAAAGGAGACGATCTCATCTATTCTTGACATCATTGATATTATTCGGCCAAGCATCCTTCTTGATTATTCTGTAGGATTAGTCTGATTCCATCAGACGTCGCTCCTGCTTGTTCAGGGTATTTATTCCCTTGGTACCAGGCACCCTTCCCACATTCCCTGCAGGATTATTTCATATCACAAAGCGTCTTTCTTGCTTTCTCTGCATCCTTAATTCTTTCCGTGCAGATTTTGCTATTTGTACAGGTTTTTCTGTACCCAGTTTGGAGAAATGTCTCAGTCTGTGTAGACAGGGACGTCAGTCTAAACTAAAAAGGTCACAGAGATTTGTGCTCATCGAGGACCTCTGCAGGAAAGAAAAAGAAATAATGATTTTATTTTTTAAGCTGGAAAATGTGACCAATAATAATCATGCAGCTTAAATTATTCATTAAGATGTTTAGTTCGCTCAAAAAAATTACGTAAAAATGTTTATTTCACAAGATAAGCACGTAATTCTGGATCATTTACCTGTGAAGACAGCAGGCAACAAATACAGTTGTAGAATTAACCATTGGTCCAAGTATGATTGTTTCTTCTTTAGATTAACTGGAATAATTCAAGACAGAAGAAGCTTAATAATCATAGTGCACATTTCACTTGAAGTCAGTGGTGCTTGTTTGCCTCAGAATCATCATATTTTGCTCCTTCTGCTTGTTCTTTAATGTGTCTGACTTCACTCTTTCTAAATGGTGAATTTTAAATAAAGGCAGCTCTGATTTTCTCCACCCTAGTGCTTGGAATGCTCCTTCCTACATGGTATTGTTATTTAGTTTTTACTCCTTGTATTATTCCATGTAAACTTCACTTTTTCATCATCCCAGCTAATTCTAATAGTCTAATGGTCCAGACGAACTCTCAGATGTTGAAGGTCTGTTCTAGGAGAGAAGCACTGCTTTGAGTAAGGAAAAATGTTTTTCAAAGATTCATGCTGCCTGAAAGCCACTATGAGAATTGCATAAACAACTGCCAAATATTTGTAATGAGATGTGCTTTTACCCCTTAAGATTATAGTGTAGCAAGGTCCATAATAAATTAAAATAAAATGTATTTTCTTTTTAGAATATTTAATTCTGTTAATTTTAAACCCACTTCTTCTGTCAAGGCTACATTTATAGTAGATAAATTCTTGTCATGTAAAATGAGGATAAGAAATGAGGATTAGGAATTAAGTTACTTAGGAATGAATCCATGAGACTCTCAAGGAGAATAATAATTTTGAAAGCAAATGACAGTGGGCTTTTTCTACTTACATGCAACTTAATCAAGTGTGGTGCCTTAGATTTAGATTCCTCTCTGGTTGTTTTTGACTTCTAGGGTAACGTTAATGTAACGGCAAAATAAAATTCTGTAGGTTTTAGTTTGTTTTTTTTTGCTTTGGAAAACCCTTTTCCTCCTCCTTGTTAGACACACAGCAGTGTCTTTTTAGGCACTGCAGCTTGTGTTTGTGCACATGTGAGATACACATGCAAGTCTGAACCAATCAATTTAAGTGCAGGCCAAAATAGACTAAACTATGTAGGATTATTCAACTTTTTCGTGTGGTGTAATGTTTTGTCGCTTATTTCCACACTGTTTTAAAGAAAGATTATGTGCATCTGCTGAAAGAGATGAACAGAATTAATGTAATGGAAATTAAATTGGCAGACACATAAAAGCAATCCATTGGCATGTAGTGTTTTATTTACACTATGCATACGTTTAAATTCAGAAGAATTGAGCAGACGCCTTGAAATATTCTTCAAACAGCACTAAAGATGAGCAAATATTTGCAATTATGATCAAATTATGCAGCTATCAAATACAATTTTCTATAATTAGTGGATAAGCAGAAGTTGTTGACTTTGTAATTACATGACAATTCTAAAGGAAGTTCCCCTTTAATTTGTCTTAGTAAACACCTCCAATGCAGTCAGAATTGAAATGCAACTCAGCTGTGCTTTGATTCTTGGGCTGTAAGGCTACCTAAGCTACAGGAGGAATGATATGAAGAGGCAGAATTTTCTGCCTTTGAGACAGTCATATATTGCAAAAAGTTTTACTTAATAATTATCTGGAATTTTTTCCTACCAGAAGCAGTGACTGACTCTCTCTCTGAGATAGTCAGTGCTGAGAGGAAAAGGTATTAAAAGAAGAAGAAAGGTAGTAATTGCAATGTGGCTCTCAGGAGGAATGCAGATATTTGTTAAAGTCTGGAGGGAAATGAGCGATGCGCAAAGTAGAAAAATACATTGACCAGAAAAAAAATTGGGAACAACAGGAAATAAAAAGTACTTGCTTTACAAACTGTGGCATTTTCAAACAAAACAAACAAAAGGAAAGATAATTAAAAAAAAAGATATAAAAAAAGTCAGTGTTGATCTGAGAGAAAAATATTCAGTAAACTCTAAAATGTGGGACAAACCTGCAAGGAATAGGTACAGTGATGAGGTGACTAAATTTTCAGTAGTTTTTCTGCAGGAAACAGAAGAAATATAAAAATAATCAAAACTGTAAGCTGCATGTAAAAATATCTTAATATTTTAAGAAAAAAGAACCAGAGGTTACTCTGTCCCTATATCCTTCCATATTTCTTCCTGTGAAATGAAAGACACTTCTGTCAAGAGACAAGTGTGTCAAGGGACAAATGTATTCAAGGAACGACTGGATGTGGCACTCAGTGCTCTGATCTAGTTGACAAGGTTGTGACTGGTCAAAGGTTGGATTTGATGATCTTGGAGGACTTTGTATACCTAAAAGATTCTGTGATTCTGTGCAATAGAGAACACTGTAATTGTGCTGGTTGTCCAACTGGCAAAAGAATTGTCCAGCCTTGAAAAAAGTTAAGTTAGCAGTAGCATAGATGACTAGTGAATAATTTCCTAGTGCATACCGTAGCTGAAGTATGTTTTCAGTGTTCTGTATTCATTTGATTAATCTTTGCAAAAATAAGTTACATAATTTATGCTACTTTGGAAAGTGCAGTTAATATTACTTTCCATTTCTCAGTGATTTATCATCTTGAGACTTTCTTACATTATACACAGCCATACCTCCGAGGTATTGGTAGATATATTGCATCATGTAGTTTTGGCCAGAAATAGTGTCTCCATTTTCTATGAGAGAAAAAGTGAAAGTTTGGAAGAATATGTAATTTGTTGATTGAATGTGATTGGATAAAACAATCATACAGTTATAATTTCCAACTTTTTAAAAATTCTTTGTTGTCGATTATGTGTCCAACACTGCATATGTCACATGAGAATTGTATTATCTGAAATTAATTAATCTGAAGTCCGGAGCAATAAAGGTAGGCTAGAAGAATTTACAAGTTGATACAGAGAGATATGAAATTTGGCTTGCGTGCCTTGGGTTTCGTTCCCTTGTTGTCTTCCATACAAAGAGGCTGGAAAAGTGCCCATGTTATGCATACAAAACTCTGAGCTCCTTTTTTACTTTCATTAATGATGGAGAGCAATTCAACTGAATAGAAAATTACTTTCTTCCCTAGTATTTGACTAGCCTCAAATTCATCTTGTGTTATTAAATTAAATGTCCAAATCCAGTTATCCAAATTAATGTAGTAGACTCAATGTATGTCTATGACTCAAGCACATTTGCCTCAGAACACACAATTTGTTCTTACTTTAGTTTAGGATCCTGTAAGAAAGCTGGCTCAGGAGCTCTTTCACCAGTCTTATTGTGCTCCTTACAACTGATAGGCAGCTGCAGTCCATAAGAAATTTTATGAGATGGTTTTGGAAGCTTTTTGGCCTAAGTAAATCCTAGAAGTATCGTCGGAAGGTTGAAACCTGAAGTAAATGAAGAGTGAGAACTTTAGTGGAAGTTTACATCGTTCACTTGGCAGCATTTTAAGCCATGCACATATGTAAGAAAATTAAATACTAAGGAAGGGAGAGGGGTAGTGAAAGAAGACTGTGTCTCCAGAAAGCAGAGGCCTGTAGTTACAAAACTCAGCGTGATGGAGACTCTCTCTTCCCAGAAATGTGAGTGCAGGAAATGAACTGAGGAGTAATCCAGAACCATGGTACACTTTACTCAGGGTGAACACAGAAGTGGGAGTAACAGATGGCTCTTGAGAAGAGCTCATCTGTCACTGTGAATTATTTCTTCAACAGAAGATCAAAGAATTCTCTTAAAAACACCTATGCTTTGGCATCCAAAAGTTATCTTATAAGGTCAGGATATGTTTTAAACAGTAGTTACAACTTCAGTAATTGAACCATTTATCTCTTTTTAAGTACTACTGAGAAAGAAGTAGAGTCTTTTGAAAAACGTGATTTTTTTGTTCAGCAGATTAATTCCCACTGTCCACAGCACCAATGTTGTTATTCCTGTATGACTGCTTTTACAACAGTTTAAAACCAGTCAGTAAGTCATGCTGGCATTTTTTAGTGTGATTCTTGAGATATTTTCAGTCTGTCTTTAGGTGTTTTTGTTCTGCGATCATTAAGGTGTTAATAGCATCTTCACATGATGCACAGTGTCATAATGTTAATTTTTATCCTAAGGTTGCAAGAGGAAATGTATTTCTCATTTATAATAAGAAGATTGGCTTAGGATCAGTTACAAAAGGTGGACAAAGCTCAAGTTTTTATTGCTGCTCAGGCTTCCAGAACAATAACACATTTTGTGTATATTGGTTCCTGGTAATCTAATTGAAATGGTAATTAAATTGTATTTTCTTTTAATAAAAAGACTGGTAGGGCAACAACTGCTCCAAGCATTTTCTAAATAACAGGGAAATTCAGAAACAATCAATTTTGGATACTTTCTCATCTTGCTAGCCTTTCTCCCTGCTACTCTCTCTATAGCTTTTGGCAACAGAAGAGACAGATTTGTTCTTATTCTCAGCTAAACCATACCATTAAAGTGAATTCTTGCAGTAGTGAATGTACCAGAGCTAGAGAAGGTTGCCACCAAGTCTTAAAGTTGTTTTCATCGTTCGAAGTTGCTGGATATGTGATGCGGTGACTGTTTGAAGTAGTGAGAGCATTTTATAACCATAACTTGTTACTACATATGAAGAAAAACATTCTGTTTTTTTTTCTTGTTATGTGTTGTGTTTTATCTCTTTGATCCTCATAGTGCCTCCTCTTACTGTCAATGTTAAGAGCTGTAATGGCATTCTGAAAATAGGGCATGTCTATGAACACGTACGTGTGGGAAATCCAAATTACTGTCTACACCAAATTTCTGGCCATACCAAAAATTCTTGTAATACTGTAATAATCACAGCTGCATGTGACCATACAGCAAAATACTCATAAGAAAAATAAGCTAAGATTATATTACATCAAACTTCATGGAAGTTCAAATTACATCCTGCAGCTGGATGAGGAATTTAGATGGGGATTAAGTGAAGTAAAAAGAGGAAGTTCTAATACTTTGAAAGACAATTTTGCTAAACTTTTAAGTTCATTTGTCTTGAAAACATCTTAACATAATGACTACACTTCACCTGTGCTATGCTCCTCAGCAGTAGAGTTCTTAAAGCTTTACTTTAAGAATGAGTCTGCATTATTTCATCCCCTTTCTAACTATGAGAGTGAACTAGATCTAGCCCCAATGTTTCTGTAGCATGGCAGGATATTAAATTCCTACCACCAAAGTATCACTGGGACTGCAGTTTTTATTCCAAACTATTTCTCTGGGTTGTCATACCTACAGTTTTGCACAAAATTTTTCATACTTATTTACCTATCACTTTTTCTAGTAATAAATTAATCCTCATGGTGAATCTGTTTAATTTCTTAAAGTGATATCTGCTATACCTGAGTGCTTTTGTTCTGTATAAATCTAAATTCATTGAAACACCTCTTTTGGGACATACTGCCTTCTTTGCTGTTGTTTTTGACTTTGGAAAAGAAAGATCAAGGTAGTGGCAGAAAAGGAAAAATAGTTAAAATTGGAATAACTTAAAAGTCCTGAACCTTCAGCCACTTTTTATGATTGTGTACTGAGTTGTGTACATTGAATATGTATGTGTGTACACTGAGTAATGTAAACTGTTCCATGATTATGGGGTTTGGTGGCTTTTTTGGTGGGTTAAGATTTTTTTAGTATTATTCTAATTTTAAAATCTCTAGTTATATGCCATTTTTGAGGCCAGTTGCCTATTCATTAATTTGAGGACACTCTATATGGGTACATATTTTATATGTACTATATTTGCATACAGAACATGGCTTTATTAGGGCACTTTCAAACAAGTCTAGGGGGATTATTTTATTTTTTTAAAGAATACTCTCTATGTTCCATATTCAAACATATTTTTGCTTAATTTGAGATTTTAATCACCAGATAAGCTCTCTTTCCTCACTAGCAGCTAGTATTTGTAGTGACAGAGGCTTCATTAGAGCTCTTCATGACTAACTTAAGTGACAAGAGTAGAAATACTGACAAGAACTGTTTACTGAGGAGAGTAAGTTATTGAATTATTGCTTTCCTATGTAGATCATTAATACTTGATATTTTATAATGGCTAAAGTGAAGCTCAACTGAAACCACATGGGAAAAACTTCTGTATTCAGAATGAAGGGAATAGATTTTTAAGTACTTCTGCTTTATAAGCTGTGTGCATCAAAGCTTTGGAAGTGTCAGCTTTACAATGATGTGCAATGACTGATTGGCAGTCATTGCAATGATGATTGATACATGACTCTTTTTCTGTTTTGAAGAGACTGAGAAGATGGATTTTCAAAGAAAGACTGTCCTTGAGACAAAAGCTTTCCTAAATACTATCAGCAGGGTGGGATTTGCGGCATTCAACTCCATGTATATTTGCAATATTTCTTCGTTCTTTTAGAAGAGCTAATGTCAGCATCAAGTAACCATTTTTGTTTTTCTGATGAACAAATTTACTTTAAAATCCCCTATAAATGCCATGTGTTTTGTTCCTGTTGCCGTTACATAGATATTATCCACAGCAATCAGTGAAAATTTTCTCTGGGAGAAGGTGGTGGGACTGGAGTATTGCTCGTGATTACATAATCACAGAGCCAAGGAGATTTGGATCACAGATCTGTTTATCTTCATGTGGGAGTGGATTGTGATTCAGATGCTGATATGATGAGAATTAGAACTGTTGACCATGACACTGAATTACAGTAGCATTATATAGTAGTAGCACTCCATGTAATGATAATGAAGTTGTAGTGACTCCGTATTAAGATAATAATAAAAAGGGATAGATAATAGGAGTTATGAGATTATTTTATGCTAATGTGACAACAATTCATACATTCACTTAAAAACATTGTTGTTAAAGTTAAATTTTAAGGTTAATCCTGCCCATCTTTCCGTAGTTAGTAAAGCCCATACTTGCAAATTGCCAGGAAATATACAAAGTAACTGGTTCATGCAGCTGTAGCCTTAGATGGAAGTTTAAAGAGTAAAAATTGAAGGAACTACAGTACAATTAAATCCTCTGAGCTGAAAACATGCCATTCAAAGTCAAAGGCAAAATGTTATGGAAAAAATTGTAAACATAATGAGGATGGATTTTTTCCAATTTTATAGTGGAAGTAGTATTAATTTGTGACCATGTAATGTAAAGAATCAAATGGCTAAAGATCTAATTGTGTGGTTTAGGATTTTGTTTTGTTCTTTTTTTTTCTAATAAAATCCTGCTGTGATTTCATGTGCCATGATAAGTTTTGAAAGACATTGTTTCCAAATTCTTGCATGGAAAGACTATTTTGTGGGAAATTCTTTACTCTGAGAATAAAAACCATCATAAAATGGAGACTTTTTAGTGTTAAATTTGGGCTATAAAAAGGTGAAACTAAACAAAAAATACTTCTTAGAGTAGCTTCTAACTTCAATCTCAATAAAAATACTTCATTTCTAAAAGTAGTATATTGTACAGGGAAGGGGAAAAGTACTGAAGTTCTTTATTGATGATATTGATTATCTAAAATTGAATATAACTTGCATGGGGATAACGCTTCTCAGATTAGTGAACTACATATCTGAATGGGTCAGGTGAAACTTCCTGGCCTTATTATGCTAAAAAAGGACAGTGAACTGGAACTGTGAACAATGTTCAAAACCAGGCAAAACTGTGATCCAGAATGTCTCTGATGTTTCAGCTGTGTAATGTTTGCCTTTAAAGAACTTTGAGAGAACTTGAGAGCGTACTCAGAAGAATGACCATGCTAAGGAGAAGCAAGACCTATTGTCTCTTTG
The DNA here is from genome assembly GCF_009829145.1 of Chiroxiphia lanceolata. Lineage (NCBI taxonomy): Eukaryota > Metazoa > Chordata > Aves > Passeriformes > Pipridae > Chiroxiphia > Chiroxiphia lanceolata. Next base: position 106,576,401 of record NC_045638.1, on the reverse strand, counting down.
GTAAAAACAAAAAAGGAACCAGTCTTTTGTGGCAAAGCTTATAACTACAAATAAGCAGTGATATTTTCTGAGTTGCTGGCAAAACATCCTTTATATTTCTGAATGCCATGTATTTCTTGTGACTGAATGACTTGCTGTCATACATCTATGATCAATAATATTACATTTTCATTGAAGTTTATTATATACTTGGCAAATTCTGGTTATACACTCATACTATGCAATCTGGTGACCTTGAAATTGCATATTAAGTGTCATCTTTATCATTTATCGTGTTTGTTCATATGTTCTTTTGTTAGAGAAGTAATGATGAAATTTTTTATTTTTTGTTTCTCTTTTGAATTATTTCTTGTTCATGTGCATGGAGACACACTACATATACTCTGGTGTATATAGGGTTTTTTTGAGAATCAGTGCGAGAAATATATACTTAAAGATAAAAAATAAGGAAAGGGGTTTTGGGAGGCTCTTGTTTTCTGGTTTTAATTCAGGCTCATGCCTGAATTTCACCTCCCAGAGGAGCAAAGCTACCAACTGTAGATTTCAACTGGAGCTTTAAATCCAACTTTTAGTTTGCAAGACTGTTTTAAAGTAAGAAAAGTTTTACATGTTCTTCAGTAATTACTGAAGAATGATTTTTCAATTGACAAAAGTAAGGGAGTATAATAATGATGGCTTCACATAAGTTCAGGGTTTTAATGAGTGTGGGTTTACATTAGTTTTTCTAGTGAAATCACTACATTGGATTAATTACCTGTCTTACTGATTGGGCCAATAACCACCAAAACTGGAAAAAAAACCCAAAACCATGTGTTCAGCATCTGTGGCAGTGGGAACTTTTGAGACTTTATATCAGGTATATGGAAATATGGACTATCATATGTACCCTGTTATTACCTGTGAAGAGGCAGTAGATTGGCATAAAGTTCTGTTGACCATAACCAAGAAAGAAAAATGTCAGAGCTTCAGTGTTAGAAATATTGTAGAGAAAAAATGATAAACAGTATGCAAATATTAATTCCAGATTATTTTTCAATTTTTATGCTGTTTTTTTTAATTTCATCATTTCAAAGTGGCAGACAACCAGATAGTTCAAAATATACTGTGGACATAATTTCAAAGTTTAATAGAACAGGGATTCTTTTGGCTAAAAAAACCCCAAACTGATCCATTTGTGTTATTTGTTGACCAAGAGAGTGGTCATGACAAAACTAAGGAATTGATACCTGTACCAGAGTGTGGGTGGGACATCTCCCACACTTTGGTCAATTCCTTTGATTTCATTTGGAGCTATTCTAGTTTGTATTAATATGTAAGACTAAAAATAAGGTATGTTTTCAGCAAAGTTTCCAGCAAAGTGGCCTTTCTCCTCCTATTCTTCATATTCTTACAGCTTAGCACGTTTTACTGCTGTTTACTCTTGTTTGATTTGGCAGTGAAAACTAAAAAAATCGTGTTTGTGCATAACTGGTATTTATACATGAAATAGTCTCAACACTGATACAGTCTCAGCACTTCCAACCCCTCAGCACTCAGGCTGAGAAAAATAAATGGGCAACATATCACTTTGAGGCATTAAAATCATGCAGATTTCATAGTCTGAACAGGATGTTTATGGTTGTGAATGTCACAATGTTTACAAGCCAGTAAAAAACCCAAAGTCACACTACCTACGACTCAAGGAGAATATAATTATAAAAATTAAAAATAGATGAGTTTAGTATTAGTTGCCATTTAAAATGAAAAGTGAAGGACATGAAAGCTGGCACTAGAATGAAAATCAGTATGGGAACAGATATGACATCAGTGAGATGGAGAAGGGTCTAGAAGTTTGGAATACAAATAATTCTGATATAAATACAAATATGGTTTACAGTAAGAAGCTAAGAAATTGAAATTCCTTTTAAGAAAATATTCACTTAGCAGATCTGCTATATAACTCCAGTGATCCAATTCCACACCTTCCCTTGAAAATTAAAACTTACAATGTAAAAAAATTTGAAATGTATAATGTCTAGAAAGTGTTAGAAAATATATAGAAAATTAAAATGCTCTATAATAATGATATCTATGTCTTTAAATAGTTAGTGAATATCTGATAAGAAAAAAATGGAAGAGAAATTGTGATTTGATGTAACTAACTATCTGAGTGGAAGATCTAAAGAAATCTTCTAATTCTCAGAGTTCAGGTATAAGGAGCTTGTAAATTTAGGACAAAGGATCCAAGGATGGGTTCGTGTGACTTCGTGTATGAATTTCAGAGAAAATCACATGCTATTGGCTTATGCAACTCAGTTTCAAATGCTCCCAACTTTGAAACATGAATAATTTCCAGACTTTTGCCATTATTTGTTCACCTTTGTTAAAAATTGAGAGTCAGGGTTGAACCTTTATTCATAATGTTTTTTCATGAAGAATTTGTGTCATTAGAACGTCATCATGTCATTGTGTTATAAGAATAATGCCTGTTCATGAGGTATTGTTATGAAATTAATTTAAAGCACACCAGAGCCTATTCCAAGAAAATCAAATCTAGGTGTAGTCACTGTCATGTTTAACTATTTCCTTAGCTAATATTTTTCTTCTTTTCCTTTTTCCTTGTTTCTCCTTTCTGCTCTGTATAAATAATTTTCTCTCTCAAACTGGCCGAGGCTGAAACCTGTCACTTATTGACCTTTTTGTCAGGAAAAAAAGGGAGATGTTCAGGATTGCTGCTCCTGGAGACTGCATCTGAAATTCAGTAGAACATTAAGTAATTAAGGAACTGCATTAAGCAGTTTTCTGAAAGTCCTGTTACCCTTCATTTCGCTGATTGCAGGGTTTTTTCCCAGCTCTCACATTGCGGGAATCTGATAATAAAGCTTCAATTGATTGTAATGATGCAAGGACAGCGCCTAACTTGGGAACAGTAAATGGAACTGGAAACTTGCATGCTTTTAAATGTTGGTGGGTTTTTTTTTTTAAAAATCCCTGTTCTGAGCTACTTCTGAAGGCTTTTTTTGGTATTAGTACTTTTATCTTCTGTTTGTATATAAATATGTAACATCCCTTTGAGTATTTTTAATATATATGTATTTCATATTTATAGTGGTAATGTGGTTTAACCCCGGTAGGCAGCTAAGACCCACACAGCTGCACACTCCCGCCCAGCAGAGTGAGGGGGAGAATCAGAAGGGCAGACAGGAAAAAAACTCATGAATTGTGATAAAAACACTGTCTTATTTAGCCTTTCTCAAGTCTGTCTTGCAAAAGGGAGAGAGGAGTACAAATTAACTCTGTCTTGGTAGAGTTTAATAGCCTCCATACTAGTGCAAAAATTCCTTCCCCATATTTTTAGCTGCTTTTTATCACACTTGGTCATTTCTCATTACTTGTACTTCAGGCAATATAGAGTCTACTGTGTATTGCATTACTTCATGCAATTTTTATACTTTGATGACACCAGATATGAAAGGATGAGACATTCTTTCTGTTTTAGTGGGAGGGAGGAATCATCCATTTGGGATAGGAGAGGAAGAAACTAGTAGAAAAAGAGATATTTGGAGCAAAATTCATCCGGGAAGACACTTGTTCCATTTTTAAAAATTAGACAGCTTTTATGGGCTCCTTCTCTTAATGAAGCTTGTGGGTAACTCATGTAGACCAAATTATTCAAATGAATTGCTTAATCCTTCCTTCTTTTAAAGGCAATATGCTAACTTCTTCTAAAAATACAACCCAAGGGAAAACTTCAAAAAAACCTACCAAAATATTTGTGTGCTTATTGCCACTTACTGTGAAAATGCCTTCCTGAGAAAGTACTGCTGCTTAACAATCTGCATGTTGTGTACAAAGAAGCATCTAAATAATTTTCCTCTACTCCATGTGTGTATAAAGTTCTGTATTTAAAATGAAAATTATATTATATTTCTTGAGATTTATACAAAACTTTAAAGTTAATATGGAAAAGAGTTAATTTGTTGGGGTTTTTTGTGTACTTGGTTATGAGAAAAGCTTTTCCTATCACAATGACTAAATGCTATAGGTGTTTGTAATAACTGGAAATAGTTTTGGTTTGAGCACCAGCAGCTGCAGGAAGTTGGTGTGTTAGAACTTGTGGTGTAGACCCAGTGTCCTTACTTGATCAAAATTCCTGTTTACTGCTGTGTTTCTTTTCCTGAGCTGTTTCAATGTAAGATCCAGAGAGCAACACTACCTTCAGATTAACAGAAGCAAAAAATGAAAAATAGTCTCTTGTGATTCCTTAAATACTGACTATGATTTTAATGAGTTGCTCCCAAAGAGAAAAATACTAGTGAGTACTACATATTTTTATGGAAGTTTTCCATTTTCTAATGGCCTTTCTTTATACTGTGTTGTGAAAAAAGCTAATTTTTGATGAGAGGGAAGATTCCAATAAATGTGATGTACTAGTTAAATATAGAAATGTAATGTTTGACTCACTATAATTTTCATAGTCAATCACTGGCCTAAATGCCATTTTCTGAATTTCAACTGTAGAAAATTCCTTAAAATATGTATTTCTCATCTTTGGTGTTTAAAATATTCCTGTAGTAATCACACAATTCTTAATCTTCTATTTAAAATGTCTTTAGAGTGAGATGGTAAAAATTAGAGTGCTCTAAAACTGAAGGTTATGACATCATGTATTGTCACAACATTTCATTTTTATAGAAGTCAAATGACACATCATCCCTTCATTTATGGTAAGTTCCAATATTATGTGGATAATGACATATTTAATTAATTTTACTATTTTGATTCCAAGAACACTTTACATGTACAAACCTACCTTCTGGTGTTTAATAAGTACTTATTGTATACCCAGCAAAATAAAGATGTTTTCTGTGTGTGCATTGCTTAGTGATGACTGACAGCACAGTTTCTTGGTAGGCATAGAAATGCACCAAGAAGATAGTATGACATAAATAATCCTGTTCTTGTACTGAAAGAAAGTCTGTCTTGCCCTCACACTGTTAATCTGATCCTGAGAAGCTGTGAAGCTTAACATCATTTTGGAATGCTTTGTTTGAAGTTATGTAAGACACTTGCTGTCCTTTTTTCTTTTTTAATATTGGTTGATGTATTACACAATTTACTGTCTTTGCTGTGAACACAGAAGGCATAAAACTGAAGGGATATGTAGAGCTGGTTCTGTTTGAACTGTGGCAGGCAAAGCACAATAAGGCAAAGCAACACAACCTTTTTGTCTCCAATTTAGTCTTTCATGTGGTTAATCTGTAAGATAATTGAGTGCTACCAGATGAAGCTTCTCAATTTTTGTCTTCTCCATATGCAAAAAATGAGTTATAATGGATAGATTAAATAATGAGCTGGGCAGCCAGGAAACCAAAGAATGTTATGGTACTTCTGATATTGAGTCAGGTTTGGTAGTTTAGTTGCTCCGGTTTGCAGCCAGTTTTGTTCAAAGAACTTCCATTTAAACAGAAGGCTGAAAAGATGTATTACTCTTGTTGGTTTGCTATAATCATCCATCACAATTTCACTTAAAAAAACGGAAAAAAATTGAAAGAAAAAGTACTTTATGAAATAGAATTTGCTATCTATCACAGATGCAAAGATTGGTTTATTTTATAAGCAGAACATATTCTATCGAATATATTGCATTTCTGAAAATTTACTCATGGACATAGATATTCTGTGGTCTGAAAACTAATAAAAATGAGTGAAACTTAAGTTATCACAGATATTTACTCAGAACATAGTAAAGGCTATGTTTTGAAATTATCCATTTTGTGCTTAATCTACTTTAATTTGTACTTCATCAAAGAAGTGCTTCTGTAACTAACAAATACTGAATGTTTGCAAGATTTTAAAAAAAATGGACAGGGGAATTAAATACACCAACTGTATAGAAAGGAATAAATAGTATAATCAACTGAATATGCCATGTCCATGTTAGAGAAACATTAAAATTTGAGATATGTTGAGGATTAATATCTGGAAAGTCTTATATGTATGAAACTTATATCATTGGTCCCTGTCTTCTTCTCCCAAGTAGCTTTCCCATGTGGGGAAGGGAATTGGAGACATTGTCTATTCTGTGTGATACGTGTCCTTTCTTGAGAGAAAATCACTAGAACATTTGATTTCAAAACCTGAAACATTCCTTTGAATTCTTAAACATCACTAAATATATGTGCACAGCTTGCACTCCAGTTCTTCTCAGTCCAGTTCTACAAAATGAGTTTGGTTTATAAATTGCTTTTTTCCTGTATGAAGCGTTAGATGAGGACAGTCTTGCGGATAGAGTTAGGGCCAGAGCTCTGGACCTACATGAGGAATCTGCATGAGGGGTCAGAGAACTTGAAGTTAGTGGAAACTCAGGTTGAGACAGCTTAAGTTTCTGATGATTGTCAGGGACTCTGCCTGTTTGACAGGCACAATGCCTGTTTCAGGGGAAAAATTAGGTTAAATCTAATAACTGTTGGTAGTAGGTCAGTGGTTTTGGGTGCACAGTGGGACATCATTTTCTGAGCGAGCATCGCTCATGTTCCATGTGTATGTGTCTCATGATAGTATGAAACCCACTTATAAATTGATGTGAATCACAGTTATATATGTTGTGAAAACATTTCTGAAATAGCCCTGAAAGAAGCCCCATTAGTCACAGGAGCAGCACTGCATCAATACAGTGGAGGCTGCAGTTTGGGCCACAGCAGTAACAGTGATCTTTTGTTCTGATTCCCTTTCTTTCACTTTTGTAGGTTAAAGGCATGAAGGTGAGAGGAAAAGGTTGCTTCAAAGGGAAAATGTGATCAGTGAAACATTGTAATGTGGTGTTCAAAACAGGGAAGTGACAGGGAATTAATGCTAAACAAAGTAGCTGTAGAAAGAAAACAGCCAAGCCGGAGAGGCAGCCAGAAAACTCGGAATATAATTCTGAGCATTATTCTGATATAATCAAGAAAATAAAGCAATATTTCAAAAAGCAATCATTCCAGAACAAATGAGAAAGTTTAAGTACTTTTAAAGAATAATGGAGATTTATGTAACTAATTGCTCTTTAGTCCTTATTGCCATATTTTAAAATCAATTTACATATGCTGCCTTCAGGCTGACATTCAAAAATGGACCTAACTTCAGAAAATAATCCTGTTTTACCAGGGCTCTGAAGCCCTGCATTGTGTAGTTCTGACTTTTGCTCAGGAGTAACTTCTTCACTGTGAGAAGCACATGTTCCTTTCACAGAAAGGGTTTCCAGTTGTGTCTATGCTGCCTACAGAATATTTATCTTTTAATTATAGGTAAAAAAAAATTTCATTATGTACTGTTTGTACAAAATCCTCTAGGAGAAATAGCTGTGTAATTGTAATTATTATTACTGTGTCTAATACACTGTTCCCTGTATATTCTCTCATTCATACGAGAGGAAAAAACCCAATTGCTGAGCAGACAGAACAAATATTTGTTCCAGCAAGAGCATAGAAATTACGAAGGCTATGACTTCACTAATGAAACTGTTAAAGGAACTGTAAAGGCTTCTCAGTTTAATTAGCAGTTTTATTTTTTGTTCTTCCAACATAGGAATATATTTTCTTATTGTGAAGCTAGGATGTCATCAATAACAATTGGTTACTGAGGAAGGAGGGTCAAAATCTGAAATTGCATAATATTATTACTCATTCTTGTGGCATAAACTACTATTCATTGGCATGATCATTCCTCTGAGGCTGTTCATAAAGGGCATACCTAACTCAAATTCCAGAGTAATGGTTCTGACTGCTTTCAAAACAGAAGTAATGAATAGGATTGCAGTGAATCCAGATTTTATCTAGAAATGGAGTGGCTAAGTTTTCTTCCTTGCTATTAATTTGGGTGGGAGGAGAGGGAAGAAAAAGAATCTTGAAGATATTAGGAGTCATTATTCTGAGTGCAAGATTTATTTTTTTCACAAAGTAAAATGCTTTTACCAATATGGGAGACAGTTGTGGATGTTGTTGAATGCTGGGGGAACTAATGAAGTTTTCAAGTAGAAGGAAAATATTCTAAGTATTTATACATATCTGCATATATTAAGAAACAACTTTTATTGAGTTCCTGCTGTCAGTAAGGGATATCAGGTTTTAAAACTTTGCTTCATTTAGGTCGTATTTAGTGGAGGCTATGCACAGATCCTGTGCTGTAGTATGTCGGTGAGATTGAAAACTCAGAGCACTTGACAAATCTGACTTTGGAGTTGGGACTTGTTTTTAGCCTGGTATGTGTTGCATCTCTTGCCCCTGTTCTGTAGCCCCTGTAATGCTGAACTGTTATGTATTAGCACACAAAGCATTTGACTGCATGAGGAAAACCTTACATTGAGAGAAGTGATAATGTGCAAGTCTTACGTACCATTTTATTTTTAAAATTTTAATTTAACTTTTGGATATTTGTAAGGAATTCCCAGTTTGTGTCTGTGTAGTGATGCTGAGTTGGTTTTGTTGTAATAAGAGAAGATGGAGAAGGCCGCTTTTTAGCATGTTACTGTATGAAGAAAAGTTAGAGTGGCATTGTAGGAGTCAACCATTACTCTTTGAGTTGTTGCTCCTTAGGTTCTTCACATATCAAAGGTCTGATACTGCTGTCCTGAAAACACTAGTAAAACTAGTGGTATTCCTGAAAAGTAAATATTGATAATTTCATGAGCAAGCAACAAACAAGATATTCCAATTTCCCTGCTTCCGTTACCCCGTTTGTACCTCTTGGAAGTTTACAATAAGCTCAAATATCTTGAAGTTCTGCAGAAAAAAAGTAGAGATGTACTTGCCCATGAAGTTAATTTGTTTCTCAGTGGGTGATGTGGGACTAATGTATGGAGTGTCAGGCTGATGGAATAATCTTCTGTACTTAATTATTCCAAAATCCTGAACACTCCTTCAGGCATTTACAGTCTGCCAGAAATGCACTTGTTCCTAACAAATTCTAGCATCAGCTTTTAAAGCTATGAAATTAAATATAGGTATTTTGATTTAGGAAAGGAGAACTATGCTGCAGTTCTATATGTGTGTAGTACACACATTGATAAAAAAGGATTCCTAGATGTAAAAGGAGGAAAGTGATTGTACAAATCTCCTTACCATGCCTGAGTGAGTAATTTACAACATAGAAGTTCAAATCACATAAAACATGTGGGAAGGGGGTCACAATGACAAACAGCAAATATTGTGCCAACAGTTATTTGCTGATTCAGTCAGTTGTTTTAGAAACAGATCTCTAACCTGTTTTAGTAGTTTGTCATTAGTAAAACATAAATACTGAATCATTTTACTATTGTTTGCTATCAACTGCGCCCCTTCATAGATCTCTGTGTTACTGAATTCACTAAGACAAGTTAAAAGGCTGTGGAATGACGTCTAAAAATGTCCTTCATTAGTATTCAGTACTACTATATAGGAATATATGTATACAAATTACTAATATACATAATATACAAACTACTATGTTTTGAATCAGAAATAGTGTGGCCTGCAGGACCTGGGCAGTGACTGTCACTCTGTACTCAGCACTGGTGAGGCCTCACCTCGAATCCTGTGTCCAATTCAGGGCCACTCACTGCAAGAAAAACATTGAGGGGCTGGAGCATGTCCAGAGAAGGGCAATGGAGCTGGGGAAGGATCTGGAGCACAAGTCTGATGAGGAGTGGCTGAGAGAGCTGGCTGAGTGGCTTTCAGAGAAAAGGAGGGTCGGGGGGGGGGGACTTTATCACATTCTACAACTACCTGAAAGGGGACTGTAGCTGGGTGGGAGGTGGTTTCTGCTCCGAGGTAACAGGCAATAGGACAAGAGGAAATGGTCTCAAGTTGCACCAGGGAAGGTTTAGATTGGATATTAGGGGAAATTTCTTCATGGAAGAATTTTAAAGGAAGGGGTTGTGAAGCATTGGAAAAGACTGCACCGGAAGTGGAGATAAGCATCTCCATCACTGGGGGTTCGTAGATGTGGCACTTGGGTAAATGATTTAGTAGTGGACTTAGCAGTGTTTGTGGTTGGACTATAAAGGTCTTTTCTAACCTGTAAGATCCTATATTATATATGAGTAGCAAAACAAAGCTTTGAACTGTTGAGTTCGGCATCAGGGCTTATGAAGTAACAAAATGTGCTGCAGAGCCAAGTGTTGGTACAATTTCTCTAGGCAAATAGAAATGAATGTTGTATTTGGGTGGCATGCCTAGAAGGTAAATTCCATTGCTACATATATTAATATACAGAATTAAAAAATAGCTTAGTGGTCAAGCTAGTCTAACAAAAAGTCCCTGGATGCCAGTCTGAGCTGCTTCCAAGGGCAGTAAAACCCTCGCTGTGAACAAATTGTCTTTTGTGCAGTGCCTGAGAAATTTTGAAAGGTGTTGTCAATTTCCTTTTCTTTTTAACAGCAGAAAATAATATAATATAGAAGAAAATTGTTATTTCTCACCATGTCCGAGGCATATACTGACTGTCCGTGGGAACAGACAAATATTTTCCTTTATGATTTGTTATTGTGCCAAAATCATTTCGGGATAGACTTCCTTTGAAAATATATAGCATACAGGGTTCACCTAAGTGCCTGTATTTTAGCTGAGTCTTCATTTCTTACTTAGAAACTTAGAGTAGCAGTAGACACTATTTGAAGGGAGAAAAGTATGGAGAATTATTTTGGGTGACTTTCTAGATTGCCTCCGAATACATGGAATACATTCCCTGGGAATACATGCTTCTAGAGGAGTTCTTGACATGAATATCTTTTGTAGACAAAAAAATGCCCTGTCAGAGTATTTTGTGAGCTGTTGCAATTCAGGTATTTAAGGAGAACATGGGAGACTCACAGGAGAAGCTGCTGTTGTAGACATTTATTTGTATTGTTCCAGCAGTACTGGTCACAAAAATAGAGGCATAATGAACAGGCTACAAAAGAGGAATGTTAAAACATGCCCTAAATTTTCAGTGATGCTTATGAGAAAGACAAAACTTGACTTGTTTTGAGAGTTAAAAGTGACCTCAATGGCAACAAGAACTTGTGCTGTTACATGAACAATAGAAAGAGGGGTAAGAACATGCAGGTCTGCTGATGAATGAGCCATTTAACAACAAGGAGATACAGCCAAACTGGAGATAATCAATGTCTTTTTTGCCTTCGTTTTCATTGATGATGTCTGCTAGCCTGCACCTAGGGGCAGAGTTTAAGGAGGAAAAAGCCTACAGGTAATAGACAATGATCAAATAAGGAACCTTGAGAAATCTTAACCTTGCATCCAAGGGTGATGATAGAGCTCTCATATCATTGAAAGAGTACTCTCTATCGAATTTGAAAAGTCATGTGCACTGGGGAAGAGTTCCAGGGACTGGAGAAAGGCAAATGCCTCAAACATGTATAAAAAAAGGCAAGGCATTCATCTCCAAAACCATTTCTGAGCACATAAGGAGAATAAGAGGATTGAAAATACCCCGTAGATATTCAACAGAAGTGATTTGCACTTCACCATTCCAATTGCACTCTGATAAACTGATGAGATCCATGGATGTGAGGATACCAGTGGGCATTCACTTTGAAATTAGTGAGGTTTTTAACATGGTCTCCCACAGAATCCTTTTAGCCAGGTTGGGATGTTATGTCTGGTTGAATTTATTCAATTAGATAGATGAAAAACTGGCAGAGTGATAGGGTTAAAAAAAAAAAATAGTTAATCATTTGGATTCTACCTGAAGGTTTATTTCCAAGTAGAGTTGCTTTGGGTTCTGGCCTATCTTGTTTGAAATCTGTATCAGTGATCGGGAGGCAGCTCACCCTCCCGTTTGGTGGTGCAGCTGGAGGACAAGATTTTCTTTCAGAGAAGCCTGGACAGGCTGGAAGAATGAGCCAACAACAGCCTCGTAAAATTCAACAAGGACAAATGGAGAGTCCAATACCTGGAATGAACAAACCACCTTCAATGACACAGACTGGAGAGTTATTTGTAGGCAAGCAGCTTTTCTGAAAAGGACTTATAGGTCCTGATGAACAGCAAAATAAAAACAGTTCAGGTGGAGAGGAAGAAATGGATGCTGACATCAGGAGAATAAATGGATGGAATAAATGAATGTAAGGAAAATCTGATTGGGATTATGCCGGAGTAGAAGGAAGGAAGTTCAAAAAACTTCAAAGAAAACAGCATACAACACTCCACAAATACCTATACAGAATTCTGATGGCTAAATCAAATGGCTGATGATAATTTCTCATTTTCTTTCTCCCATGTCTCACATTTATGATCAAGAGAGAAACCTCTGAAGTCTTAGAAACTGTTGTCTTCATATTTATTTCTTTTTATCTGAAGCAGAGTGTAATATTAAAGCAAGGCTAGCTACTAGTTCATAATAGTCTTGAGGGACTTAACCAATGACAGTTTTGAAGTTTCTTATGTATTTTTAATTAGTGTGGGGTTTTTTCATGTAACAATTATTTTGGAAATTATTTGTAGAATTTTGTATCTTCAGAATCGGAGTGATTTTAATATTATTACTTTACTGAGATATTAAGGAAAAAGGAAGGATTAATGGGATGTGTTTTGCAGTGATCTGACAAATGAATCCTTGTCAATAATACGGATTCTGTTTATTGATTTTCATTTAAGAGGAAAAAAAAGAGGCAAGTTGAATAAATGCCAGAAGCAGCCTTTGTCTTATTTCTGTAGGGAGATACAGTTGATTCATGAGCTCAAAGTGTAGTAAATTTAAGAGCTGCTTGTATATAGTGAACATATTGAAAAGCAGTTGATATAACTTGTGTATTAAATCAGAGGAATTCAATAAACAATCTTTAGATGTATTCCTCAATATAATTTTATCTTCTATAGACACAGTTTATAGGGACATTCATCAATCATTTTAACATTTATTATTGCTTAATATAAGTGTGTTTTCATAGTATCCTAGGAAATGAAATTAAAAATATTTAATTAACATGCAAAATCAAATATTTTTCATTTTGTTTTCATCATGGATTCAAGAATATGATCTAAATTAAATCTATAACATGAAATTGGAAAGATTAACTTGTTTAATGTGTTTGCTTATCTTTAGCATTTAGATTTAGCTGCTCTTTGTTTCAGAGTTGTTTATTTGCACTTTTGGATTTGCAAGTAAATGTCACCTAAGACTGTACTCTACTGAAGATAACCCATAATGTGCACAGGTGTAGCTAATCTGTTTGTTATACTGCCCTTTCTTTTCCTAAATCTCCTGGAGCCCTGCCTTGCTGTGATTATGAGGCAGGTATTGCACAGCACAGTGTAGTTTTCAAGCCTGTTAGGACACCAGTTCTGCTTCCGAAGTTGAATCAATGTCATATAGGAAGAGTCCCTTTAGGGTTTTATGTTTGCACTGCAAACAATTAGAGAGTCACTTGAAAAGAAATGGGAGCAATGCAGACAACAATTACCTGATTCAACTTGCTTTTCTGGAAGCATCCATTCTTCCTCAGAAAGGTCAATGAAGATTTTAGAATGGTCATTCCCAAGGTAACAAAATGTAATATCAGCAAATCTCAACCTTACAGTAGCACAGGTTCTTTCTTCCTCTCTGCTGTTACAAACAGAACAGCTCACTAAAAACAGACTCTAAAACATATGTCACCTTGTACAATATTCCATTGATTGCCCAAATTCTTCTGAAATGCACACTTCTGAACATGCATCCGTACACACTTCAGAGATTTAGACTTTTAAAGAAATAATTAAAGTCACATGTACATTCATGCTGTGCATATATATACCTCTTATCAGTTGAAGCATATGTTTATTTTTGTTCCTTGTCCCTCACATTTGGAACCCGAGCCTATTAAACTCATGTATCTGTCATCATTTCAGTTTTTCTGAACTAATTTTTGGAGAGAAATGAATTGTTTCTGTTATTTTCAAAATAGGACTTGCCGTTAAAATAAGTTATCTCTTCAGAGTTATTAGCAGCCAGTTTTCTGGAAGTGGACTTCTGAAGCTGAAAAGATTAACACCTTTGCAACTCTTTTCCTGGGGAGCTCAGCTCTGAGACAGATTTCTGTACCTTTCCTTCATAGTTTTATGATGATAGACACTGTGAAATGTTTCAAATAGTACAAGCACCCATATCAAAACCGTAGGAGACAGGAGAACCCATATGAAAATAGCCAGGAGACCAACAGGGGAAAAAATGGATGTCTCTGTAATCTGACCATATCATGACATCAGAAGAAGTTGGGTGAGCTGCCTTCCTCCATCTGTACTCTTCCACTGACACCAAAAAAGACTTTCTTAGACAGATTTCTAACATAGGTTTCCTCAGTGCTCTTTTCTAAAGGCCTGGGTGCTGCTTGGCTTTAACCACTTTATATCTTCTCCTGCAAGACATGCCCTGAATAAAATAGAAGTTGTGGAATTTTCTCTTGTCTTAGTAGAGTCTGCTGTTCCTGTAACTCTGCATCACCATGAGAGATATTTTCTACCTTTCTAGTTCACTTCATGGAGTAAAAGAAGTTTAGTTCACCTTTTGGTTTGGTTAAAGAGCCATCACTGACCCTGGTGGGATAACTCTATTTTTGTAACAAAACATTGCCTTCAAATTCTTGAAGTGTCAGACACAGCACTTCTACCAGTGAAAGAGCCGTGATTCTGTGGGAGACAGAATCCAAACCTGATGTCTCTGGTAATCTGATATCTACTGGTTTACTTACAATTATAGTCTAGTTGGGGTAACTTGTGTCAATGAAAACGCTCTTTTTGATGTCGGCTAATTTCTATGAGAAGGTTGAAAAAGAGTCAAACTTTCTGGTTGTTTTTGTATATACTGTGTTCTTTTCTGGACAAAGTACCCTGCAGAAATTATTTACAGGTCTTCTAAGGTGATTTGAGAATTCTAGATGAGCTAGGAAATTAATTTACCTGTCTCCTTTTTCTAAACTTGATGCTTATCCTTTCTCCACTCAGTGTCATTTAGGGGATTGGTTTTTGAGTTGTTTCTCTCATGCCTTCTTGAAATATTGGAAAATACTGTCAAGGCTGTTCTTTTGAAGGCTGAGAAACTGTTGTAATCTCTGTGCTGAGACTCTAATTGGATAATGTTTGTTGTGAGATCTCCAAGTTCACAGTGGAAGTGAGGTCATTTCTCTAGAGTTCAGACTAGATGGGAGGTACCACTAAGAAATGCATGTGACAACTGCCAAGATGCTCCACAAGCAACTTATTAAGTCCCTTGTCATCCTCAATTCAGGAATGAAACTGGAATATATTCTTTCTCTTTTCATTTTTTTTTCTTTGATGAAAGATTAAGAGATGCACCTTCAGCATAAATATATATTTGATCTATCAGTGGAATGCCACAGAGATACTGTACTGCTCACAGCTTGAATTCTTTAAGCTGTGCAATGGTTGCATATGCATCTTTTTCATATTGCACCCTATCTATCTCAAAGGCTCCCCAAGACCCTCTCCCTCTGGAATTCTGCTGATGAGAGGGTCAGAGGGTGGTTTTGTTCATTCTGTCCTATTTTCATGACCTGACCATAAGAAATAGTTTAAAACAACAGAAGAACTCTGATGCTCAGTGGTTCACACTGCAAATGCACACATAAACTTTACATCTCATGAGGTTAATAAATGAGGTTACTCAATAGTACAGAAACTTTTTATCATGTCTCATAGAATCACAGAATTGTTAGGGTTGGAAGGGACCTCTGGAGATGCTCTAATCTCCTTATATCCTTTGGCAGGGAAGATCCAGAACAAGGCCTCTGACTACTCCTCCTTCACAGTTTTGTATTTCTGATTTAGATTTACCTGTATGTGATCAAGATCCAGAAATACAAAAAAGTTTCTGAGATATTACTGAAGTTATCACTTGGAAGTTAAAGTATAAGGAGTTACCAGTTTTAAGGAAGGAGGGACACAAAGCCCCCAGATGTGGTGTTTCATATGCGGCTTTCTGTCAAGAACTGTGTGCATTTTTTGATTTTGTATTCCTTTGAAAAGTAGACACTGTAAAGACTATCCTGAGCCTCCCTTGGCAACATTCTAGATTTCCAGAGACAGAAGTTTATCTTCTGATTTGAAATTGTCTGCTATATAGTGCTTACTTGCATGCAATAACTGGCACACTGGACTTATTTCGTATTATATTTCTCTAGGGTTTTTGGTTTTTTATGGAAAAAATATTTAGAGCAGATTGCATTGCATGTAGTGCTACAGAAGTCCAATATGATAATGAGTTTTCAGAATCTGATTAGGCTTTCTCATTTTCTAATACTAGTGCTGGCTTGCAGATCTAAACAGCATTACCAGTTTCAGTTCTTTGAACCTCCAGTCTCCAAACCTAGTTCAGTCTGCATAAATACAGATTAAATATCTTGGTTTATGTTGTAAGGAAAAAACTAATTGGCTTAATATGATGAGTATTCTGGCTTATGCTACTTTTTTGTAAAGTACTGCTGCTCTAGTAAAATGTCGCAATCGGTGAAGTACAGATATATATATATAGTATTTTCTCCAATAATGCAGTTTATGGGGAAAATAAGGCTTTTCTCTTTTCATGTGATAAATATATAACAAAAATGGGATGGAAAATTAATAATTTTCAATTAAATCACAGCACTTTAATGAAAATAATGAAGGTTGGTCAAACAAAATCTTTTTTTCTGGGGATTCACAGTTAAGGTAGTATTGCTGCTTAGTCCTTTTTTTAGTTGTAATGGTTGATGCTTAACACGTGACTAAGGCAAGTCTACAGAATTAAAGATGTACACCTGCCATTAGTTCAAGTGATGATACTTTGTGAAGTCAGAAAATTAGATGTTTTATTTTATTACAGTTTTTTTCCAGAAGATTAAATATGAAATAAAACAATGCAGTCATTTTATTGAACTATGTTTTGTATAGAATTAGGCTTCAAGGAAATGCATTCACTGTTTGCTATATTTTATCACAATAATCTGAACAGGATTGACTTGTTTGATATCAAAGGCCACATCTTTCCCTCATGCAATACCTCTAACTAAACTAGCTTAGACTATTTTTCCTTTAAAAGGTTTTTTTTCCTTAAGCTTGGTACAAATAAATACTTTCAAGATGGATTTATAGCTGAACATTAAAGGGATTAATATAAGTTGTATTTATATCCTGGAACGATTAATATTCAATTTTATCATGGAGTTCTTTTTGTAGACTATATTATTCAAGTTGATTTGATACACTGAAATGACTTTCCAATTGAATGACATCTGTAGGGCAGGGAAGACTGTGGGTGAGACGTTTCCTACTCACAAGAACAACATTTGATATGCATTAAAGCAGCTACAAGCCATGTTAATACTGACTTGTTGGTACAGAACTCAAACTCCTTGTGAGGGCTGGTAGCCAATCTCTCAGGAGGAGCAGCTTCTATTTAGGTTGTCAAAATGGTAAACGTGTCCTATGAGCTCCAGACTTGGGCAAGGAAAACTTATTTCTACCTCTCTTTCATAAGATTTATTTCTTTTTGATAAATATTTTTCAGGGACAGTTTCACACATAAGCCCATTTATATATTTGACACAAAAACATCAGGGTTTTGTTATTCTCTGGAGTCCCTTCTCTCATCGTTTCTTAATTTGGATAATTTGTGTTGTAGGATCTGCAACCAAGAATAAGCCATTTTTGAAACAATTTTCTACCATTATTACTTCCTTGAGTTTCCTGTTATGTCAGCAGCAGAGCTGAAATTTCAGTCCCCGTTAATAGCATTACTATTAATCACATTATTTTTAAAGTATATATTATTATATACATGGACAAGTACTTAATTAATGTCAGCAATTAATACACAATGTATCCAAATTGTGGAAAGAAACGGTCATTTAACTGTCCCATATTTCCCCAGGCAGTGAGCTGGAAAGAAAATGTCAGGGTTCATCACAATGGATTAAGCCAGCTAAATAAAACTGAAGATCATTTGTTAATCTGTTAGTTCAGAAAGGCAACATAAATATTCATACAGTCTGCTTAAAAATCTATGGGAATATTCTTTATAATTAAGAAAACATTTTTACATTATGGTATTTCAAGTTTTAATTTTCATGTATCAAACCAGGTAAGAACTCCTGGGTTTCTGGTTTATATATAACAAGAATCCGTATTTTTCCTTAATGTGGTTTGAATGGGACTTCTTAAAATTCCAAGAATTGGCCTTTGTTGCTTAAGCTGCCGGACTTCATGTGATTTTCTGTAAACCATATGGCAGAGGACATGTGAGAAACTCAGTACGGAGTTATATATAAAGGTATGACTTGGTATGTAGCAGAAATACACCAAATATTGCTCATCTCTACTCATGTGAAAAAAGGTAAAATTAGGCCAAATTAATATTTAATAAAGACGACTGTAGTTATGAAATGGTGGAAAATGTAGACAAGCAATATGTAATTTTAATATTTTAATATGTGAGATATTAAAAAGCCAAAGTCAGGCAAACATGAATATAGGTACATGTGTGGACAGAAAAAATATTATTTAATTTCTAATATATTCAGTCGTGAATGGAGCTTCATTTTCTAATGCAGCCAAGGATTTTGCATGTTTCATCAAAATATACAGAAACATAGTCCTTTTTTCCAAATGTTGGATATTCAGCACTGTCATAAATTTGAACTTTTCAAGTTATATCTGAAATATATATTAAATATGTATAAATCATATAGAGTAAAATATATATATGAAATATATATCAAGGTAGATATCACAAGTATATATGAAGTATCTTGATATATTGGTTCTTGGCAGGTGTTACCCTATCCTTGTTAGGTTCCTTTTGCAACTAATTAAAAGAACAAAACCAGAAAGGTCACTTGGAGGTTGTGAATTAACTGATACATTTTAGATATCTATTTTAGGATACAAAGAGTTGTCTCTAAAGGTGTTTATTTCCTCTGCTGACTGTATGTCATTTGTGATACTGTCTAAAATAAGTAATTTAAATTTGGCCAGGTGAATGATACCCACAGTGTTTTTAGAGCACTGCAGTAATGTAGATAGCAGATAGTTGTGGTCTGCAGGTTGTGTTTTGGATAATTAATAGTGATCCAAGTACTTTATAAAATTCAAACCAAGTTTTTATAAATCACCTATTTTATTATTTCAGGTGGTAGACAAAGATTACCTACAAAGGAGCAAATAAGTTGGATTTTGTCTGCAAATATTCCTAGTATTCTGTTCTGTGTCAGAGCAAGTCTCTAATTCTGTTGGATTTTTGGGAAACATTGCTGGGTCATATAGCCCCCAAGCCTTAGAGCTGGTTTCACTGATCTTGCCAGTAGCAGGCAATGGTGATGTGTTCCCCTCTTGTCAGAAAGACATACTCAAAAAGAACTGTTGTACAAAAATACACGGCATTGGTCTGAAGGTTAATCAGAGAGCAATAAAGTGTCTGGCCACTGACACCATAAAATAAAGGTCCATAAAACACGTAGGTCAAAATATTAATTATATAAGTGAAAGAAATATGTTCAATTTCCTTCAGCATGGAAAGGTTGAACCCTTACAGTATCATACAACAAAGTTATTGCTATTTCTATTTGAAAAAAAAGGAATGATTTATTCCCTTACAAAACTTGCTGCCTCACCGGTATTTTCTTCTCAAGAATTATGTAAAAGTTATGCAAGGATCGACTGATATTAATGAAGATTTTTGTAAAATCTTTTTGTTGTATTTTTTCCCTTCAATGAACCAATATATTGAGAATCAAAATAGGGCATTTTTCCTAAAGTTGTAAAGGGGATGTCATATCATATCTGACCAGAATATCCGTATTGCTAGGAATTGTGCTCACAAATTTCAGCCTGAAGGTGAGAATAGCTCTGTTGTATGTTAAGATGCTCACGTAAAAGAGAAAACACCTGGGTTCCAGTTCCTGTTCAGTATAGGTTTAATTATTTATGCAAACCAAAGATCCTCAGGAGAGAGACTGAGAGCACTCCACCACAAATTATCCTCTAGCTTTGAGGCAGAAATGCTATCTTTAAAAAGGAGTGGTCCAGATTTAAATCCCTTCGAGTGCTGACATTCAAAATCTTGTTCTGGGCAAAAGGGAGCATGTCATATAAATGACTTTAAGAATTTATTATTAGTCCCATTGAACTAAAACTGCTTGGTCATCCGAACTAATAGAAAGAAGACCTCAAAATTACTGCATGAAAAACCTTTCTGGTGTTTACCACTTTTTGATACTTTACTCTCTGCAGTGCTACAGACTGGGGGAAGAGTGACTGGAAAGCCACCCAGTGGAAAAGGACCTGGGGGTGCTGGTTGACAGCAACTGGACATGAGCCAGTGTGTGCCCAAGTGGGCAAGCAGGCCAATGGCATCCTGGCCTGTGTCAGCAATAATATGGCCTGAAGGACCAGGACAGTCATTGTCCCCCTGTGCTGGGCACTGGTGAGGCCACACCTCAAATCCTGTGTCCAGTTCTGGGCCCCTCACTGCAAGAAAGACATTGAGGGGCTGGAGCGTGTCCAGAGAAGGGCAACAGAGCTGGGGAAGGGTCTGGAGCACAAGTCTGATGAGAAGCAGCTGAGGGAGTTGGGGGTGTTTAGCCTGGAGAAAAGGAGGCTCAGGGGAGACCTTATCACATTCTACAACTGCATGACAGGAGGCTGTAAGAATGAGAGTTTTGATCTCTTCTTCCAGGTATTAAGCAGTAGGACAACAGGAAATGGCCTCAAGCTGTACCACAGGAGGTTTAGATTAGATATTAGGCAAAATTTCTTCATTGGAAGGGTTGTCAAGCATTGGAACAGGCTGCCCAGGGAAGTGGTGGAGTCACCACCCCTGGAGATACTCAAAAACTGTGTGGATGTGACACTCAGGGACATGGTTTAGTGGTGGATTTGGCAGTTCTGGTTTAACAGATGGACTCAATGATCTTAAAGGTGTTTTCCAAACAAAATGATTCTATGATTATTTTTGTATGAGAACAAAAATATAAAACAAAATGAGAAATATGGAAGGAATGCTTGCAAAATATCTTCAGAATAGTTGTTCTATGGATGGAGCCACTTAATGAATTATAGCAAGTTTTGTCAGGTAATTTGCGCTGTAAGAACTTTTTCTTTCTCTGTATATATTAATTCCTGCTTGTTATTTAAGCTTGTTTGTTTTTCTTCAGGAGGTAATTGTATATTCACATACAGGTAGGCTCTACTCTATGGGGAGGTGATGGATGCTTTCTGTGAAGGATGAACTAATGCCTTATGATTTGTCAAAACCCCAATCTTTTAATTTCTTTACCTTTCCAATCAATACACATCCATATTTTGGATGGTATAGAAATTCATATGAAGATGTCATAGTTTTATCCCAGGTTTTCTCAGGGAACCATTTATTCTAGAGAAAAATAATTCAGCAGAATTGTAGGAAGAAGTGAAACTGACTGTGAAAGGATGTATAATTTAGATTAAGTTCTCTTAAGGCTGGAATCAAAGACATGAATTTCTTTTCTTATGATTCTTATGGAAGCAACAATTATGTTTATTCCTTCTGTATTCCAAAGTGACATTAGTAGGAAAAAAAATTACAGATAATTATAAAATATCATCTTTAATTGGGAGACCCTAATGAAATATAATGAGCTGACCGAGCACTGTGCTGATTGTAGAACTCTATAAAATCAGCAGATAATGGAGGAAGGGAACAAAAAATTATTATGAACGTTGTAACACTCAGAATGAGAGAAGGAAAAAATGCACAGTGAAGGAATTTGGCACCAACCGAAGAACAGGAATTCCTTTTTGGACAAGTATAATTAAATAATGTAATTAATTCTTAGGAACTGTCGAAAAAGCCAGAAATCTTAAAGGCTTAGATAATATTGAAGATGCTGTAATTGCATCCAAAGCAGTGTGGGCAGCAGGGGAGGGAGGGGATTCTGCCCCTCTGCTCTGCTCTGCTGAGACCCCACCTGCAGTGCTGCCTCCAGCTCTGGGGTCCCCAGCACAGGAAGGACATGGACCTGTTGGAGCGAGTCCAGAGGAGGCCACCAAGATGATCAGAGGGATGGAGCACCTCTGCTATGAGGAAAGGCTGAGAGAATTGGGATTGTTCAGCCTGGGAAAGAGAAGGCTTCAGGATGACCAAATTGTGGCCTTCCAGTGCCTGAAGGGAGCCCACAGGAAAGATGGAGAGAGACTATTTACAAGGGCCTGTAGTGACAGGACAAGGGGGAATGGCTTCAAACTGAAAAAGAGTAGGTTTACATTAGATACTAGGAAAAAATTCTTGACTGTGAGGGTGGTGAGACACTGGAACAGGTTGCCCAGAAGAGGCATGGATTCCCTGGAATGTTGAAGGCCAGGTTAGATGGGGCTTTGAACAACCTGGTCTAGTGGAAAGTGTCTCCGTCCATGGCAGGGGGTTTGGAACTAGATGATCCTTAAGGTCCCTTCAACCCAGGCCATTCTATGATTCTGTGACCTTACAGGGGATGTTAAAATTGAATGCTTCAAAAAGACCTTTGGATGTCAAAGTACCATCACTTGGAGTGGAAAAAAAATCAACAGTGCAAATGAGTGGTAATCCTTTGGATTCTCTTTTTTCACTGCTGCAATACTGTCTCGTTAGACTTTTGACCTGACCTGTTTCATGGGTTTTAGTCTGAAATTCAGACATTTGCTTGTGCTCACATACAAAAAGTATTAATAATCTTTAAGCTAGATATAACTTGACCCATAAAAGATTTAATCAGATTTCAGCAGCCTTAATAAATATGTATTTAGTGTCATGAAATGATTGATTTTTTTAAAACTTATGATTGTCTGGTACATTAGATTGTTTGCTTATAAATTTGTCTGGCTAATTTCATATTAATTGCAACCCTGTTGGTTCTCAATTAGAAAGCTTTTCAAAGCAATCCTTTGAGAGAAAATTAGTTTCTTAAATCAAGATAATTAAAGATGAGAACTTGCTGGTACCCATACAATAGCATTCAAAGATCAAAGAGTTTAAGGGTTAAAAGAAAGAGCTTGAAAAGCCAGTCTGATTTCTTATGATCTCTGGCAGTGTCACTTATTTATAAGCATTTCCTTGAACTTTTAATTTTTTGAAACAGAAAGAATATTTATGCCAGAGACTTTTTTTTTATTATCCAGACAGGGCTCATGAGACTGTTCTGACATTTTCCCGCAAGTCAAAGGGAATACTTTGCCTTCATTAACTGCAATATTTTCAGTTTTTCTAATAATACCTCAATAAGCAGTTGTTCCTTTCAGGTAGATTAACAAGATTTTTAAGTGTTTTTTCTTGGTTCGTAATATTTCCAATACCTGGTGATAATAATATCTATTCTTTGCCTATTTTTAATATTCAAGTTTTGAAGTTTTGGGTCCTTTTCAGAAAAGTCTCATGAAATATTACAAGCCTTTATCTCAAGTAAATTGGTTCAGTGATGATATTTGAAACAAAAGATATTTAAGATTTTTAAAAATAATTTTACAATCCTATTTTTTAATTCTAGACCTGTGAAATTCTGTGTAATTAAAATTATAATAGTTATTATAATTCTAATGCTTAAATTACGGGTTGCCTCTATGTTAAAACTGGATCACCAGGGCTCAGGGGAGACTTTACTGCTCTCTATAAGTACCTGAAAGGAGGTTGTAGACAGCTGTGGGTCAGGCTCTTCTCCCTGGCAACCAGCGACAAGACAAGAGGGCATAACCTCAAGCTGTGCCAGGTGAGGTTCAGGATGGACATCAGGAAGAATTTCTTCACAGCAAAGATGGTTAAGCACTGGAGTGGACTGCCCAGGGAGGAGTTATAGTCCCCATCCCTGGAGGTGTTCAAGAAATGACTGGAAATGGCACTTAGTGCTCTGGTCTAATTGACCCAGTGGTGATGAGTCAAGGCTGAACTCTGTGATCTTGGAAGTCTTTTCCAACCTTAATGAACGCTGTGATTCTGTGACAGCAAGCTTTAGAAGCATATTTCCCAGGTATTCATACCTGCCACGTTTTGACTCATGTTACAGAATGATCCCAAAGCAAGCAAACTGGGTTGTTTTCTGTTGAAACTGAACTGAAGTCTGTATTCCTGAAATAAGAGCTAAGGAACACTGACCCACTGAAGGCCTTTCAGTTCACAGGACCAACCAAGTGTTAGTCCAAAACAAAACTTCTGCAATGTATGCATACAGGCTACAGGAGATCAATCCCAAAGGTTTCCCATTGTGTTGCTATTTTTAACCAAAACAGATCTGAAAATGCAGTTGTTGAGAAACTTGAAATTCTCTTGACTCTATGTCTTCATCCTGTCCATGTAATTTCTAGCACAACTTCTGTATCCTTTGATGGAAGGTATTGGGGACATTAAAGATTATATTTTAATAATTATAAGTAAGATCCTCACAAGTGGGGCCAAGTCACCCATTTCTTAAAAGATGTAGATTATTAGCTTTTCTCTGATAGGCAGTTCTCTGTGTTCAATTCGATATCTAAACTGGTATTAATATTCACACCAAGTGTAATTGCTGCTTGTAAAATCAAAAACCAGGACTTAATCAATAGAACTAGTATCAGGATAATGGTTCCAGAACATATATCAAGGCCAGGTTGGATAGAGCTTTGAGCAACCTGGCCTAGTGGAAGGTGTCCCTGCCCATGGCAAGGGGGTTGAAACTACATGGTCTTTAAGGTCCTTTCCAACCCAAACCATTCCATGATTTTATGATATGATAGCAGCCCTTTAAACATTTCTAAGTTTCCATTTGTTCTAGTGGTGACACAACTGCATGGATCAAAGGTTATTACCAGCAAAAATCTTGATTAAGATATAGGGAAGAAGTCTACCAAATTTTACTTAGTACTGGCAAATAACCAAACTTTCTGCTGAGTACTTTCATTGATATCTGTTGAATGTTCAGTTAAAGAGAAGTAAAATGTTGCAATCAGCAGCATTTATTTATTTATGTCTATTTCCCAGACAGTGCCTCTATTTTCCTAAGTGATGTATTATCATAGTTAATTGATGATTTTGAAGGCATTAGTAATCCTTGAGTAGCTAAAAAAGTTTAATTGATGAAACCATCTACATTGCTTCCCAGTAAAGTAAGGTCTAGCTTTTAGTAGATCTAATGGATTTTTAAAACCTCTCTATACCCTGACTTTTGAAAATACTGAATCTCTGAATAAGTATGCAAATGTGATTTGGAATAAAAAACCCGTACATGTATTTCATACCCACATCCAGACAGTTATCTTGAATATCACTTTCAGATATCTAGAATCTCATTTTCCAGAAGATCATGAGGAATAATGAATAACCACTTCCTAAGTGAGATTAAAGTCGTTATGAACTAACTGCCAAATAATTTAACTTTTAAGCTTGGAAATACAGGAATGGATACTTAACAGTGGGAGTTGTGTTTTCCAACATGAAGATTCAGTGTCAAATCATACACTTAAATCTGGTATTTCCTTTCTGATTCTGTGGGTGTTGAAAGACCATAGCATATATGAAAGAAAAACTTCATATGTAAAATAAAACCTTGCTTTGCTTTAGTGGAGTACTGTATGTGTAAGAAATATTTTTGACATTTATCCAAAGATCAAAAGCTTTATCAGCTGCACTTGAACTGCTTAGTTTTATGACAACAGGGAAACAGTATGATTAGAAATCCAATCTTCTTGTCTGCATTTTAAATGTTTATTATGTAATTGCCAAGAAGGTTTCTCATTGATGTTAAAATATTTACTTGCATCAGCTGAAGACATAGTCTCTTATTCACAAGAGCATTATAGGAAAAGTATTCTTCAAATATTTTCCTCATTCTTCTCGGGTGGGACTGAGCTGCCTTTAGTCAAACATGTAGAGTTCCATCAGATGTAGTTTTAATTACATGGTATTAGGATTGAATACTTGGTTTCTTTTGGTGATCTCTCTTACATAAGCACTACCTCTAGTTATGGTGCTTACAGATACAAACATTAATTTCTGCTGTAGGAAGAGTAGAAAGATTAATGTCAGCATTAAATTAAAACAAAAAATTAAATAATTTTTTTTTCCCCTTAGGTATATGATGCACGTATATCTCAGTTGTGGCTTAGCATAAGCACTGTTGTGTATTAGGGTGTGACAGACTCTTCCTATTCTGTCAGAGATAATTCTGATTTTATCAGCTTGTTAAATCAGTTTGTTTCTTGTTTCTGTTTCTCATGAGAGGTTTTCTCTGAACTATCATCTGTTCAGATTATCGGATGGATTATCTGTGCCTGTTCCTTACTTTGACAGGAAATATTATTCATCTTCCTGTCCCCTGATGTTTATGGATGTTTATGATATTTCTCTTAGAATCACAAGATTATAGGAATCTTGATTTGAAAGCATCTTTGGGGGTCATCTCTTCTAATCTCCTCTTTACAGTAAGACCGTGACAAGCATTCCACTGGATCATGGCTTTGACTCTGACAAACTTCTCTGAACAACCCTTCCCAGTGTTATACTTCTCTTCTAGTGAAGGGTTTTTTTCCTGATGTCCACAGTTTGTTGTCTTGCCAACTGTTATGTCGTCCAACAACATAAATACTTGGAAAAGCTTAAAAGCTTAAAAGTTAAAAATGTCTCTTTAACTCTGTTTAAATAAGTTGTTGGCAGTTATTACCTTGATACTTTGCCTTCTATTTGCCAGAACAAGCCAGTCTACTTCGTAATTTTTTCATGAGGCATTTTCTCTAAGCTTCTGATCATGGCCATTTGCTGGACTCTCCAAATTTCCCCTATCCCTCTTGAATTAAGGCCCCAAAACTGGACAAAGTTATATCCTCTTAAGCATTGAATAGAAGGTTGGAGAAGAATTCATTCAATACCTGGATGTCATCAGAAATAGCTGGTTTGCTTTTTTAAAAAAATTTAAAATAAACCAGAAAGTTACCTTTTCCTGTAATTTAATATTTTTTTCGGTGTTACTTCTTTTTATGGCATAAATTTACAACTACATTGAATCTTAGTCTAGCTCAGAGACAGATACTTTCATCAAGTCCTAAATGGATCGACATACTGAGGGAGAGTTTTTAAGTCTTTAAATTTAATTTCCATTACTTTTATCTTCTAATGTAAGATTCTAAACTAACTCAGATGTGAAAGAGAAATTTTCTTATTTGACCAAGGAACTAATCTAAGTTTGGAGGTAAGCCTTGTTGTGAGCCAGAGGCTGGATAATATAACCTGTAGAGGTCACCTCCATCCTAAATAATTATATGATTTTATGACATTTTTTTAGAGATATAATGAAAATATCAAATTTCATAGCTCAGTTAACACATCCCAGATTTAACCTGGGAGTTTATGTAAATGACCAGATTTATACTGAATAAAAATAGCTACCTGTAGTGTAATTGAATTATTTCTGTGAATAGCTTATCATTTCTTACATATAATTTAATATACCTATCCTTTTAATGTATTGATCTATATACTGAGGCAGCTAGACAAGCTTTTAAAAAAATAAATATACTTTGTGTCATGATAAGCTGTTTGGATTGGAAGTATTCAGAATTATGGAAGTTGTGTGCATAAAAGTATATCATCTTTGCAAGGGACTGTGATGTTGAATTAACAGCCATAGACACAAACACATTCTGCCCACAGCAGCTCTGATATCCTCAACAGTCACACTCTGTAGCAATGATGTCTAAGCCTTTTCTGAATAGACATTTAATCAATCAAATTTCATCTTTCTTCAGGTTTTATCCATTCAGGGTAAGACTGTGCTGAAGGAATTTTTTTTCTAAAATATGTTCATTTTTATTGAATTTTGAATATCTTGCTGTCTTCTTTTGTCATTGTTTACGTAATTTATGATTTTTGAAAATTTGTTTAAATGGATTTTCAGCAGTGAATAATAACAAACACATCTCTGACTTAATGTTATCCTAATTTTAAACTATAAACAATTAAATTATAGGTAAAAATGCATGCAACAGTAATTCTGGATTTGGGTGCCATTGAAATATAGTAATACTTTTGAAAGGTTTTGATGAAAGATAAAATATATTTGTACAAATAATTATAGTTCAAGATGTTTCCGAATAAGATTGTCTAAGTAATCTGTAAGTTACACACTATCATTTTTAAAATTACTTTACTTGTAAATTCCTCAAGCAGAAAGTAAGGAAACTAAAGGAAGTAGAGAAAGCATGTATCCAAATGGCTAATTTTCCATTCTGTGCTTCCAATATCTTTCCTTCTAAACACAGGTTTCTTAAAGAAGCTTAGTGACTGATGCAGATACTATTTCTTTTCTTAGGATCACTCCCATTTGATAATATTTTTTAGTCTTGGATAATTAATAATGGAAAACTTGAGTACTGGATTGTGGACTCTTGCATATCCAATGTGGGTTCAAGTTTTTTAAGGACTTGATGGAAGGAAGAGAAAATAAAAACCATTGCCCAAGCTAAACTGTACTGAATGAAATGACGAGTCCATAAATTCATATTCCAGCCAATTTGAATGTCTCAGGAAACACCTACCTTTTATAAGGAGCGTGCAGACAAACAGACTAGTGCCAAGAAAAGGACTGAAAGTTCTTAAATCTGAATTTAGACACTACCATGATGTACATGTCTGGCATCAAGAAGTACCTCTAGCCATTCTCTGTGCCCTTATGACATCTGTCCTCAACAGGGCAGCAGACTGTGAATGAGACAATTCATATCTCTTTGAGCCATTAATTCATTTTCTTCAGATGTCAAACAGACATCCTTGGGTCATGTTTCCACAATCCCTTTGTCAACTCTTACAATTAAAAATGTTGGGTTTTGTGTAGTTAAAGTTGATGCTCTGATTTCATTATGCACTTCTGAGAAATGGAATGAACTGCTTACACTTGTGTTAAAGAAAACTCCCGACGGAGACTGTAATGAATTCTTGAGGCACAAAACATTTTTACTAGATAAGTCCTTTCTCTGAAACAAATAATTTTTGCATGTGTCATCTTTTTTACAAGAATAAAAGACAAATCTGCGAGGAAAGCCAATGCAGTTTTTTGTTTGGAGGTTCTTGCAATCAAGGTTAAAATCCTCTCTTTTTAGCTACAGAGACATTGATTAGTGGGTGTATTTCATTCAAGATGTGTTGAACGAAATACTGCTCTTTCTGTTGCTGCCTTTAGTTTACATATTGTTCTGCTCTAACTTATTTGTTGCCTGCAGGTGCCTTTCATAGAGACTACTGTATTTTTAGCAACATTTGCTAGGCCATTGCAATGGTTACTATATCTCACCATCTATTTTTTTGTTAATCTCCACTAATAATTTTTGAACTCTAAGGCTAATTTCAGTGTTTTTCTGGTGAGAATTGAGGAAAAGAAATTCATTGCACCTTTCATTGTAAAGTTCTCATTTTTAAATCAGTGAGGATACATTGGTTCCATAATTACATGATCTAATTTCTTGCCTTGTCTTTATTAGATTATTATCTTTAAGCAACTACACTGGCTTTAATTTAGATAAATCTCTCTATATATACATCACTGGAAACAATTATTACATGTCTCCTTTGTAGAATGCGCTTGAAGCAGACATTTTTGTGAGAAAGGGTTGTATATTGTTTAAGACTTGGCAAACTCTTGCCTCCTATGAGGCCTGGAGGAATCCACTCTTTACAATACCACTCACTAGGATCTTAAAGAACACTGATTCACTGACGTCTTGAAATGTCCAGGACTTAGAGTAGAATTTTGGAATTATTTTTCAGTGTCTGCCAGATTCAGAAGAACCTTTCCAATGCTGTGTCTATGGATACAGAAAGATAATTCCAGGTTTTTTTAAGTTTTCTCTTTTTATTAGATTAGTTCTGTTGAATTAGTTCTATGGCCATCTGAATGGTTAATGTGTTTGACATTCAACAGAAGTTTTTCATACAATTTTTGGCCTGACGTTTGAGAAACATCTTGTTTGGATTTATAGTATACGGGCCAAGTAGTTTAGATGAATGCTGGCTCCATCCAATATTCCGCTGCACTTTGAAGGATCACTTGGCCTATTAGCTGATTTTGAAGGAGGAATTTTGGCAGTGATTTAGCTTGGCATTTTTTTGGTTGGGTTTTTTTTGTTGTTGGGGTTTGTTGGGTTTTTTTTCCCCAGACTCCCGTTCCCTGTATCATGTTTTCTGCTGCTGCTTTGTAAGCAGCATATATATACCTTTTAATTAGGTGTCCATGTTCAACTATTGCCTTGGCATGTTATCAAACTTGTGCTGATTACCCAGTAACAACGAAGAAATGCAGTTTTAAAAATTTTTTACCTCAGTTAAACCAAAATGAAATGTAATGAGGGAACATGAGACACTTTTGTAGCATGAGTGCTCCTTTTCAAAAATGTGTTTAATGTTTGTGACTTTAACTTAAAGCTTACAGTTCTGGATAAATGTCATCCTTAAGTATTTTTTTGTCTCTGTATCGTGCCTGATTTACTGTTCTATAATAAAAGACAGTGGACAAAGTGTTTTTCTATGTTTAAACAGAATTTTCTGTATCTGAGTTAGTGCACATTACCACTTGTCACTGGGCACCACCGTCAGCTTGTATCACTCTGTTTGATTTCAAGCATTTTGCAAATGATGTTAAATTTATTTTAGATTAGATTAAAAACAAAACAAAGCACCGTGAAACCATTTATGTTGGAAAAGGCCTTTAAGATCATTGAGTGCAACCATTAACCCAGCACTGACAGGCCCAGCATTAACCATGTCCTTACTCTCCACATCTTTTAAATCTCTCCAAGGATGGTGATTCCACCACTTCCCTGGGCAGCCTGTTTCAATGCTTGAC
The DNA here is from genome assembly GCF_009829145.1 of Chiroxiphia lanceolata. Classification (NCBI taxonomy): domain Eukaryota; kingdom Metazoa; phylum Chordata; class Aves; order Passeriformes; family Pipridae; genus Chiroxiphia; species Chiroxiphia lanceolata. The sequence continues at coordinate 106,545,626 of NC_045638.1, read as the reverse complement.
AGGCCTTTCAGTGAAGAAATTTTTGCTAATATTTAATCAAAACCTCCCCTGGCACAACCTGAGGCCATTTCCTCTTGCCCTATCACTTGTTACTTAGGAAAATAGATTAACATTAAAAAAAATTAACCCTGCCCACCAAGAACATGTCCAGCCTCCTACTTATTCTACATCTGTCATTCCAGGTTATTGTTATTGGAAAACCACTACATTGAAGATTAAGGTCTTCATTTTTCAAATTTGTGTTTGTTGAGGTATTTTGAAAAGATTCTGTGTATAGGAGATATTGTGAAAATAAGAATTCCCTGATTTAGTAATTTTCAGTTTGGGAAGCATGTTCCTTAAAATTCATAGCCTCATGAAGTACTTTTTCTTTCTGTTTAATACTGCCAAAACCCAAAAAAATTCTGATTGAGGAGACTTTTTTAAGGTGTTAAGCTTTGATAAGTATAATCATATTATTCGATGTTATTTTTCCCCATATATCTATGCAGTTATATATGTATGAGGTCGATGTATGACAAAGGTTCCCCAGGATGTTTCTCTGCAGTTAAAATAGATTAATATTCTGTTAATCAGTGAATTTTAAACTGTTCTTCCCATACGTAATAAGAAGCTTTACTGAATTTAGCTAGAATAACTTAAATAGAATTAAATATCTGCATCATGTCATGCCTGGTATTTTATAGCTAAAGTCCTCCAAAGTTCATAATGCCTTTCACTTACAGCAAATATTTCTTGCCAAAACCAGATTTTAAGTGAATATTCTCATGTTTTTTATTTATTTTTTTTTAATTAGATTACCTTTTAATCTTGTTTTGTTGTTTTGGGTTTTTTTTGAGTAAACTTTTAAGCCATGACTAGGAATAATAAATATTCATTAAATATTCTTTAGGTATTCTTTAAAGTATCTGAATATGCTCGGGTCTGTAAATTTGCATATAAATATTTATCCATATTGCATCTCTTACATTTTGAGAGAACGGAGCTCCCAGTATCAACCTACCTGAAAATCTCAATAAAACTCACAGTATTTATACGTTTATTTCTAAACTATAGTTTGCTTGACTTTTGAGGGGACAGTAATGAGTAACTTGTGTTTGAGTTAAGTCTTTTGAACTGTAATTGTAACAAGCAGACTGGCTTATACTTGTTTGCCGTTTCTGCTCAGATATTAATAGCTTATCTATTTTACTGTTTCTGCTGCGTCATAGAAAAGAATATTTAACAGAGGATTTTCTGACTCTTCTTCAGTATTTGGGCCACTGTTGCACAGCAGTGGATTGTGCTGTGCATTTCACCCCTATATAACATCTGTTATGCCCCAGAATGGAGTTTGAACTTTATGTGACTTTAGCTCTTTTCATCAGGGAAAATGACACTTCAACAGATGTAGGAAACAAATTCATGATGACACAAAGACTGTTTTGTCTACCCAAAAATAAACCACTCTGTATTCTATAGGACAGAAATTTAACAAAGAATCCATAATAATTCAAATAAAACCTTAGAACTTTATATCAAAACTGTATTTTCTACTGACAAATCCAAATTAAGGGCAATTTAATGGAATAGAAAGTTTGGTTATACTGTACTGCTTAATTTATTGTAAAACTTTCTGTCAAGCAATTATAAATGTAAACAACATCTCTCAGAACTGTCATACCCTGGAGAAGTGACACTTTATGATTTAGTAGTAGTCAAACCACTGTGAAGTTGAAAAATAACCAAACTCTTTCAAATTTAGGTTTTTGTTTATTGGCTTTTCAGATGCAGTTTGTCTTTCAGATATTTCTGCAAAACAAATTGCAGACAAGCATTCAAGGCCATTGAATGGAAGACAGGCTATCATTAGGCCATTAATATATCTTTCTCATAGGAAAAAACAAAAGGTTGCAGTGCTTACAGGATATTAGAATCCCATCTAAATAGGAAACTTTATGTAGTTTATTAAACTGCTAGAAAAAATGGGGAAAAAAATCTAAAAGTACATTTAAATGATAGAACATTGAATTAATTGCATTTGAATAGCCTGTTTGGATTAAATTTTCACTGTAGGTTCCCACATATACAAGAAAAAAAATATTTGTTAGCATTCTTTTTCTTCCCAAAGGATTACAAATGTATTAGTGGTTTTAAACATGACAAGTTTCACAACCCTTACAAACTCAACAAGAAGATCATCTCCTCTTCATTGGATATATGAATGATGATAGGATTTCTTCTCCATAGAGAGTTCATTTGGATATAAGAGGGATGTTACAATATGTGGTAAAATCCTATTTTGTTTCTATCATTTCATTGTGGGTTTTCTGTTAATGATGATAATTTTAGTAGCTATGTCATTAGCTTTAAAGATCATCTCTTGTGTAACATCTGACCATGTGCCATTCCCTCTTCAAAGGTCCATAGTGTTGGAATCTTTTTTGTTTATGTGAAAAAAAAAATACCTTAGGGGACTTAAGATATTTCCAAATGTGGTTTCCAGTAGGTCATTCCATCTCTCAGGTGCAAACAGCTTAACAGACTTTAATTCAGCTCTATTTTGTACTGTTGTTTTAAAGGAATTCTTCAGGGCAGAGGTGTACCATTCCTGTTTGACTGCTCATGGAAACAGCTCAGAGCATACTTTTGCTAACAGAAATGTAACTTTATGGCTTGTATAGTGGTTTTTTTTTCTTTTGTATTTCTGATTTTGCTGAATTAGTACTTGAAACAATTTAACATACTGAGGTTTTTAAAAAGAACTTGAAAAAGTACTTGCCCTAAAATAAAGTACCCTTTAACTGTCTGATACTTAAGAAGTTCACTGTATATTTAATAATTTATGTTTCGTTATTTCAGCTTAAGAGTCCAAAGAGATTTAAAACATACTATTAAAAAAAAAAAGCCCCCAAACCAACAAAACTTTTTTTTGTTTCCAAGTCTATTTAAAAAAGAAGTTAATAGGAATTTAAGAGAGAATGCATTTCTGCAAGGATTACGCTAGTGTAATTTTCATTTGAAGACCATTCACTTGTATCTAGGAATCAGTGCACTGAAACAGAATGTTCTCAGAAGCCTGCATAATAAAGGGTAAAAAGATTAACTGGGTGAATGGTTGTTCTGGGATTGAATTTGATACCTATTTAAAACATACTAATTTCTTTATGCTCAAGGATAATGAAGCCTTGTTTTCTAAGCATATTATACATTAAATACTAGTTTAATCATTTACTGAAAGCAAAACCACATTACCCAGGTAAGTTTGCTAATTACAGGAGGTCAAAGAATTCCAATAGCTGAGGGTATAACTATTGTCAGAGAACTTATGCTAAACAGAATTAGGACCTTCAGAAAGAAGACAGTCCTATCTTGCAGTCTCCTTGTTTTTCTTAGAAGTCAATGCCAAGGCCATCCAAACTGCCTTCTGTAGCTATCACCCCTTTCCTTAGTTCTGTGTTGATCCCATGACATGCCTTGTTTGTTCTTCGTAGCTGTGTACTTTTCTCTTTGCTGCCTTCCCGTTGCCCTCTCCCCTTCAGTGAGTTTGCGTTCCAACAGATTTAGAAAGACCCCTCTATAGCAGAGTGATGTCTGACTGCTCAGAAGTAAATTCCAAAATGCACTCAGGTCTATCGATGTAGCACAAAAACTGTTCAACTGTATTGTACCAAACTTGCATTGTGCAAACTGGGGCAGAATACGGTAAGTTTTGATACTGGTATCTTTCCAATACAGACAAAAAGGAAGCTTTTTGGGTTTTTTTGAGTGTTAGAGGTGGGGTTATATCAGGAAGACACTGGATGGAGTTATTAGTTGAAACAGAGGTTTACCCAATATTTTTCAGATCTTATTTAAATATTGTCTCCTTTTCCTTTTTAGTACCTTATGTATCTTACAGATATGTTTAAAAGTACATTTGTATAGTATACACTTTGAACTCGTTTTAACATATTGCTAAGGGACAGTAGAAGTACAAATGCAAGTCACTTGTTACAATTTTTGTAAGCTCTCACTGATGACACCTCACTTTTCTTGCATCAGGTGTGTGAGCAGCTACGGCAGGGTGTGATGTTTGTTCTAAAACGTGAAGGATACTAGTGCTAATGGGACTGAAATCAATTAGGCTACTAAATATTAGTCCTCATGAATGCAGTCATCTGTCTCCATATTTAATAGGACAAATGAACCTCTCATTACTGTTCTTTCTTATCTTCATAAGTGATTTTTAAAGCCATTAAGGAATAATTCAGCAGAATCCTCTTAGTGCATTACAACTGATAATAATTCTTTTATAATGACTGTGGTCAAAAGGGACGGGATTGGTTGTATCACCTAGTGCTAATAGTGCTCTTTTATTTTGGTATAAAATTGGGACTGACTGAAGTCCTGACTGACTTCACTTTTTCCCAGAACAGCTGCTATACAATAGGATTACACTCACCAGTCTTCTACTTGAAGAGCTCTTTTACATGTTGCCTTTTTTAATATTTTTTTTCAGAATAAGTAGTTAGGTGATATCCTTGGAAAAATGGGAAGAGGCAGTATTTTGTCAGATCCATGAAGAAAATACTATTTACTTTTGGGCTTGGCTTAGATACCAGCTCAACTGAATTTCTGGGGCATCTTCACTGGCCTGATTTGCCTGCGTATTCAAAGACCATCAAACCAGTTTGTTACAAACAACTCCCTTTTATATTAGTCCATTAGCTGTTGAAGCACAGCAGTAACTTGAGTTGTGAGTGCATCACTGCCACCTTCATCAGAGCTTATAATAACTTCATGCATCTCTGTAGTTCTTGAAACAGATTTGGAAGTAATGTGGAATTTCCTGACTGTGTGTTGTCTCTTTACAATATTTTACCTTCAGTATGTGACAAGTGAACCCCTCCTCCTAGCTTCATACTTGACTATTTGCCTCACTACTAATAAGCAAAGATTGCTAGATTAATAACTTGGACAATATTTCTTTCTAGGATGCATGAAACAATATTTTACTATTTACATGAAGTAGAGCTAGGAAAGTTATGAAGTTGGGAAAATGGGACAGATGGTTTTATATTTTTCTGTTTTGTAAATATTAAAGTACCATATGTAGGAAAGAAGACTTCCTTTTGGTTTCAGAGATGTAGCCAGCATGTCTCCATAGGGTTTAGAGTTACATTTATGCTAAGAAATTTAATTGGATTTGAGCCCTTTGCCAAAACTCTGTGAGAGTTTCAGATATGTGTTTAATTGATGAAGGAAAAATATTCTCTTGCTTTTTCACCTCTCATCCTGTTCCTTACATTCTACTTGACATTCATTACTTAATCTACTACATTTACATAGTTTGACATCAGTTATTACAGTTATTGGAATTAAGCAGTGCAATTGTCCTTGAAGCAATACTGCTGAAATGCTGATGTATATATTTCTGAAACAACTGCACAAGATTCCTAACTCCATAAAAAAAAAATATAGTACCAGAGAAATGGTGGCATAGGACCTAAAAAGTGAGTCTGTGATGTCTGAGTGCTTGAAATTCCCCAACCTCTGTGTTTATTAGTACCTTGGTTTCCAACCAGCAGTTGTATGTCCTGAGGTTATAGTGAAGCTTTACCTGACGAGTAAACAAAGAAATAAGGCTTGGAATAGCCTCCTGGATGATTTATTACTCTTTGTTGCTTATTACAACATAAAAGAAAACTTTGTGTGAAACTCAGTTCCTTTCCTACATGTAGGTTTGTCTTTTGCTTCTGATACCATGGGTGTAAAGACCATAGAGGAGAATGAGCACGGACTCTTTCTCTGTCAGTGCTCTGTGTGTCCTAAAGGAGCTTTCACCGTGCTCCTTGTTGTTGTGTGGAGAATGGTACAAGTCCCTGATCACAGTTCAGGACATCTCGTGAAAAATGTTATTTACCGTACATGTATTTGATTTTTAATTTATTTTATTTTATTAGAAAATAATGAATTTTGTTAAATTTAGGTTGGCAGGCTGATAATGAAGTAATCTGCAGTTTTCTCTGCCATTTTTTGATGTACTTTTTGCTACTACTGTTGAAGAAAAAATTCAAGTCTTGTCTAATTCTTGCTTATCCAGGTTGATTACGTGAAAGTTAATAGAAAATCTATTTCATTACACTTCTCTTTTAATTGTATTAGTTGGCACATTATCTGAGTAATATCAATAGAGATTAATGGTTTTTTCTGTGCTCATCTTTTCTTAAATTTTTACTGTCAGCAGAACTGAATAATTGAGGGGTTTAGCAGGTTCTTATTCATGGGTGAAATTTGTGAGAGAAAAAATTTAGTTTGGAACATAATACTCCTCATCTCTATAGGTGTTTGTCCTGCTGGACTTTCATGCCAATTATACAGAAGAAATCTTGGTGTGATTATGACATTCAGTATAAACTATATCTTGTGTTGCAGTTTTCCAAAAGTAAAATATTTCCACATACAAAGAATAGACGATAGTTACTATATTTCAAGACTGAAAATCCAGATTTTCAGACCAATATTTTTTCTTAACCTTCAGATACATCCCAGTTCTCTAGTATGTAAAATCCTAAATGAAAAGTCTTTAAAAAAAAATGAGTCCATTTTTTGCCTGTTTGATTTCTGCCTTGATTAGAGCTTCAAATTAACGTGATTGATTTTATCTGCTGTTGGTTTATGAACATTTATTGTTCAATTTTTTTAAGATAATGGATGTTAAAGAGAAACAGCTTCTTAGAATGATGATGATGCTGGAAATGTGATTACTGAAGAGTACGCAGTTATTTTGCATAATTAACCCCCTCACCAATAATACTGTCTTGTGTTGTGTAGGTTATTCCCAGGATCATGGGAGCAAAAGATATTTCAAGGTGGAAGGGATTGAAGAAGGTCTCTAGTCCAATCTCCTGCTCAAAGCAGGGTCAGACAAAACAGATTGGTGTGGTGGGTTAGGCCAAGATCCCCCACAGTGCCTTGCTCAGTCCTTTTAACATCAGCAAGACAGGGATGAGATTAGGAAAACTGAGACTGAGAAAACTGATGGGTCAAGGCAAAGACAGAAGAATCATTGTCAAATCACTGTTTGGGGCATAACAGACTCTAGCTGGGGAAATAAAATGTATTTATCAACCTATGAACATTTAATTACCTGAGTATTTGAAAACAAGGATGACAAATAGTTAAACACTTAGGGAAAACACATTTTTGATTCTTTCCTGTGCTCCAGATACCTCTCCTTTCCATTCCTAGTCTTCACTCCTCTCATTATCACCACCCATGCAGGTTACACTCAGTCCCTCCAGTGAGATGATGGGTAATGCAGGAGGTCAGGGTGAGGACATAGTGGTTTCTTTCTGCCATTCCTTCTTTTTTAACTCTTTTCTTCCACTGTTCCTTCTGCCTGACTCGTTTCCTTGGTTCTGTTGTGGGTTATCCACAGACTACAGTCCTTTTGGGGATGTATTTGTTCTCGCATCTCCACCGTCCCATCAGGGCTGTTACCAACTGTGCCATGGGGCACCTCCTATTGCTTTGGCCTTGTTCCTCAGGCTGTGTTCTAGGAGATGCTACAAACTCCTCTAACTCTCTCAGTAGTGTCCTGCAGTGGGTGCATTGTGGAGCTAGCTAGAACTGGCTGTATTTGCACAGCACAACCTCTGGCTTCCCTCCCACAGAAGTCACCCCTGCAACCAGCCCCCGCTACCAAAACCTTGCTATTTATACCCAATGCAGTTGAATATGAGAAGATTGTGGGAGGTAGTGTCAAAAGCCTTGATAAAGTCAAAGTAATTGCCACCCAGTATTCTTCTCTCATGCACAAAACTAATAATTTTATCCTAAAAGTCAGGCATGATTTACCCTTTTTCAGTCTATGCTGAGTGTTCCAAGTCGCCTTATTCTCATAGAATTTCTGGGTTTATGTATATTGCTATACCTTTTTCTTTCTTTTTTCTTTCCCCCTTTAATTTTGTCATCAGGTTTGAGATATGAGGTTGTTATCTTTCATGTAACATTTTATTTTGATTGTTTTCTCTAGCTCTATATGTATTTTAGTTCAAAGCATAACAATGTTTAGCTGAAACTTCAGAGTTGTTGAGCAGGTTCTGTGTATAGAATGAAAAAAATACAAGACCTGACAATAAAAAAATTAAACTGACAAATATACAAATGTATTAACAACCTACTTTATATTTTTCAGCTTTACTTCAAGTTACAATTTCACTTAGCAAAGTTGAGCTCAGTGTGGGTGAATCCAAATTCTTCACGTGCACAGGTATGTCTTCATTTTACTTATAGATATGTAATTTTTGTTAATTTTTGAACTTCCTATATATGTAAAACTGAATTAATTGATTCATAATATTAAATGAGCATAATGTTGTATATTCATATTGACTTGTAAGAATCATGATAAATATTAGCTCTTCACTGGCTTCACATTTCTGGTCTGGAATCTCTTCATTTCACACTCTGAATCACTCAGTTTGAATAATTTGTATCAGTAAAGGTTGTTTATATCTGTTAGGATGCTTTTTTAGTTAAAATATTTTTACTTGTCTAAATTAAGGAATTAAATAAGCTACCTGCTTAAGCCTTAGCATCCTCTCCAGCCTAATGAGAGAACCAAAGAGTTTTTCTGGTGAGGCAGTTATCAGTCAGGAGAAGAGTTTGCATTTGCAGCTGCCTGATACTGATCCTTGATGTTTCTGAGTTGGCATCTTCCACTGATGGTGACACATGGCCTGACTACGCTGACAGTGCAACTTCCTGATGACTTGACCCGTTGATCCAGTGACTGCTGAACAGCCTGTGTCTTCCTTTTAGGACTTTATACCTGTCTGTGGGCTTTTTACCCCTCTTGAATTATTGAGCTGCTATTTATCCTCTCTCAACAATCGTACATCTGCCTGTGGTTTTGTCTTGCTTGTCTTTCTACTGACAGTTTGGCAACTCTCACAGGTTAGCAGTTAGCTGACACTATAGAATCACAGAATCGTTTAGGTTGGAAAAGACCTCCAAGATCATGGAGTCCAACCTTTGGCCGATCCCCACCAGGTCAACTAGACCATGGCACTAAGTACCACATCAAGCTTTCCCTTGAACACCTCCGGGTATGGTGGTTCCACCATCTCCCTGGGCAGCCCATTCCAGTGCTTGACAACCCTTTCCATGAAGAAATTCTTCCTGAATTTTGCATAAATTCCTGACACTGCGTAGACTACGCATTGGATAAATTTGTGCACTGCGTAACATCCTCCTGAAGTGCTAAATTTGGGTTGTTTTTTGGTTTCATTTGCAGCCATTGGTGAACCTGACAGCATAGATTGGTACAATCCCCAAGGAGAGAAGATTGTTTCTAGTCAGAGAGTGGTTGTTCAGAAAGAAGGAGTTCGATCACGTCTGACCATTTACAATGCAAACATAGAAGATGCTGGGATATATCGGTGTCAAGCAACAGATAATAAAGGACAAACTCAAGAAGCTACTGTAGTTTTGGAAATTTATCGTAAGTAAAATACTACCATTAACAAATGAAAGACTATGTTTTAAAAGGCACTAGTATAGAGAAAGGAAAGCCTATCAAAATGTCTTCCCAAGCTCTGGTCTTTTTCTTCCACATAATTGCTTCTCCTACAGTTTAGTTAGTGGATATTATGACAAAGACTCAAATTAAATGGGTGGTCACTTAGTAATATTGTAGATCACTTTTCCCTTGTATTTTAGAATGTCATCTTAGGAGGGTGCACTGTATGCTATGCCCCTCAAAGAAGTGAGTGCACTGTATGCTATGCCCCTCAAATATGAGAAACAAGCCAGATCAATGTCATTCTCATTAAAAATATATCTACAATATATTGCAAATATGTACATAAATAAATTTTTATTATTATATAAATAAAAGTTATTATTGCAGGAAGTGCAATATGTGACATTTAAAAAGTGGAGTTTTTGCTGAATTAGTTATTCTTATGTCAGTCTTTTGATATTCTTGGCCTTATAATGGAATTTTGACATAAAGCATTGACAAGCTTGGGGTGATAAGTAACCAAAATGCATTTCAATTGCAAGCAACTAATTGAAGAGTATATTTGAAAAATAAATACATTCTATTGTGATAAGAGATTCTCTGAGAGATTTATTCTCACTGTAGTTGAATAACTTTACATTGTTCTATATTCTTCAGATCAATTAAAGATGCCTAGAAGCAGTACATTAAACAAACACAGTGAATATGTAAGGCAAGGTGTTTGTCGGTGAAAGGATGGGCCATATGCCAGCAGCCTCTCAGCTGAGTTAGTCTCTAATTTGATTAGAGAACAGTTTTTTAAATGCTTAGGCATTACTATGAGACAGAAAATACAGACTAGAATGGTAAAGCTCTACTTCTGAGGGCTACAGATAACTCACATAACAAAAGACATATAATTAAAAAAATGTTTTGATAAAAGAACCATGTAAAGGGTGATAGCAGTTACAAGTGATTATGTGATGGCTTGAAAGCTGGCAGTTCAAAGGATTTCAAGTTTTGTGGAATTCATTTGTATGCATAAAACTGCCAGTTACTCCATTAACAGACTGCTGAGCAAGGTGAAAGTCTTTTGAAGTGTTTGCATGTGGTAATTTTAATAATTCTGAGGCCACATGAACCTGAAAAACCCCACAAAAATATCAAGGTTTGTGGGAACTCACATATAAAAGTATCTTTATTCATATTTGTTATGTATGGTAAGAAAAAAGCAGGATAGACTCACTCACTACCTGTTGGTTGTCTTAGAGCCTGGCTCAGGACTCACTGATGTCTATGAGAGGTTTTTTCCTGTCTTACATATGGTAAAATACTTCAAACACTTCATGCAAAGCTATATAAGAGCTGTATGTAACAAAAGTGTGTCCATCTGCTGTGGGAACTGTGTGGATTATTTGAGCCTGTATCAATACAGAAAAATGGAGGTGAAGTGGCATCTCTGCTTTATGTTCTCCAAAGTGTCCTCTGAAAGATAACTGGCCATCTTTGCTCTCAGACAGCATAGGTTGGTTTGTTTATTTTGTGTGCAAGAAACTCTTACAGAATTTTTTTTTTGTTAGGCAGTTGGTTTCTGTGCTAGATCTCATATGAGATCATCGATTAATACCATCTTGGACTTTCAACACTAAATTCTAATAATGCTGAATTTATTCAACCCACTAATACAATTGAATATTGTTTGGTTATTTGGGGTTGGAAAAATTAAAAAATTCTTGTTAGTTCTTAAAAATAATGCTACAATTTCATATAACTGAATAATGTTGTTTTTCCGTGTTATTTCTAAATGACTTTTGAGGTTTTCTGTTTTACTCAGCTGATGTTTTTCTCAGTTAGTGAAGCTAAAATTCTACTTTTTTAGGTAGTTTTCCAAATTTTAGTAGTTTTGATGAAAGTTTCGATAGAATAAAAACATGAAGTTTTAATTAAGTAATAAAATAATGAGGGATAAAACACAAAAGAGAGTAAATAGACTATTAACATGAATATATAAACTTCTAAGACCCAGAGTTTCAAAACTGGGCTCTGGAACATTGAAAACAATGAAAATATATTTATAAAACACGAACGGTTTATGTTGCATAATAAAATACGTTTGTAAAGTCACTTTTACAGACAGTGGAAATGATGTGTCTAGAACCATTTGAGTCTTATCTAGGAAAAATATATTATGGAAATAATTCTTTTTTATCACAGTGAGAAGGCGTAATAGTCACATTTATCTGATTTGATGTCACATGTAATTTTAATGCTGAGTGAACTGCAAGACACTTACTGTATTCTCCTTTTTTTTTATTTTTCCTTTTCAGAAAAGCTCACTTTTCGAGACATAGTGTCTCCACAGGAGTTCAGGCAGGGAGAAGATGCAGAAGTTGTTTGCCGTGTTACCAGTTCACCTGCTCCCATTGTCAGCTGGTTGTATCGGAATGAGGAAGTCACAACTATTGCTGACAGTTAGTATTTTGGTAACTCTTTCAGTTATACATTCCAATTAATATTAAAACATTATTGTAAAAGAAGACTAATCGCATTATAGTGGGGGATTTGACTAGCCCATGAGTCTGAGTATGATTTAACCAGGTTCTGTGGTCTACAGAGAATATAGAATGGTTTCCTTCATATGTCTTTATTTCCAGTTGGGAATTTTGTCTAGATGTAACATGAGGGTCCAAATGCCCAAAAGGTTGCTGTGAGCTCCTTCACAGGAACTCTTCCTGGTCTGCCTGGTACGTAGGAGTTGAACATATGTTTAAAGCACACACAGATGAGCTTCCCTGTGCACACAAAGCAGTGACACTGCCCACACACTGCACTGACTTTGGGATACTTGCATAGTTGCTCAGAGAATTCCAGGTGGAATGGCTTTTTACACTCTTGTGAGAGTTTGCGTGTGTTGGGGGTAAGTTAAGCTAGACTGATAAAGCCCAGGTGAAGATAAACCCCACGTTCCCCACATACAAGTCCTAAGCCTCTAGAGGGACAATTAATTAGGCACTTAGAATTTCTTTGACTTACTGCCTCAAAAACTGTGAATAATTTTTCAGTGCTATCTCAATAGTCCTATATGCCTTTATGGAAATTGAGATTTTCCACATTTTCTGGAAGTGGAACTAACATTTTTAGTGAACCACCTTATCCACCTTCTCATCAAGCTTTGTCTCTGCATGTAATAAAACTCGGGGTAGCAGTATGCACTTAAAATTATTATAATTTTAAAAAAATAATTGCTATTTTTATATAAAAATGAACATTAAAAGTTTATTTGGTGTCTTATGAAATGAAATAAACAAATGTGGAGCAGTTTCTTTGGGGAAAAAAAAGCTTGGTTGATGTTTCTGGACTTAGTCTTTTTTTCCTCTCCATTGTAAAAGAAAATTTTGATTAAAGTTCTTTCTTACTTTTGTATATCCTATTTCTCTTGTCATCTAGACACAGAGACTAAAAAGAAATTACAAATTTCAACCCATAAAAAAAACTGGTTGAAATTTATGTATATATATATATATATATATATACAAATATATATATACTGAAACAGTGATTGTAGGTGAAACATGGAAGATTTTGAAAAATACAAATTCTGAAAACAAAACAAGAATTAACAATTTAGGAGAACGTCATTTTCAGCTCACAACCTGGTATGTACCCTACAGCACAGCAAAATTCACAAACTGTCAGCCAAAAATACCTCTAGCTTGGGTTACAAGGCTCTAAAAAGGCACAGACAATCCTTCTTGCTACCACTTAACATCTGATATGACTGAACGGGGAGGTCACGTGTCTGGCTGTTCTTCTAAATCAGGTGTTTGAAGCTGAGTGGGCTGAGTCCAGACAATATAGTGACGGGATGGAGGAATGTAATGCCCAGTTACTGTCCAGATCCACTGACTCTAATCTGTTTAGTGAAGGACACAATTTTTATCAGGATATCCACAGGACAGTGAACTTTACTGTGTGTGTGCACCATCTCATTAGGTTGCCCAGAGAAGTTGTGGAAGCCCCAACCCTACCCTTGTTCAAGGCCAGGTTGGATGGAGCTCTGAGAAACCTGGACTAGTGGAAGGTGTCCCTGCCCAAGAGGATAGGAACTAGATGATCTTTAAGGTCCCTTCCAACCCATGCACAATTGATTCCTGCTGAATGAGAATACTATCATTATGTACTTAGTGCTGTTATTACAGCAACATGAGCTGCTTTTTCACAAGCCTACCAAGGGATAAAACATGGAGAGCAATGACTTCTAAAGAAAGTCACATTTAATTCACCTCCCATTTTCTAAGCTTGATTATAATATAATGTATATTAATTTTGACTGTATGTAGACAGTATTACTGGTGAAAAAAGACCCAAAATATTTTTCTTGTGGTATAACAAGTTTACTCATGGGGATGTCTATTGTTGTTTCCATTATATTTTTCTTCAATGAAAGTTGCAAAATTATCCAGCCAACACTTACAGTTTTTGTTTCTTTTTACTAAGGAACAGGAACCCTCCTGAACCTTCATTTTTTTAGTGTTTTAAAGAAATAAATATGACCTCCAGCCCTCTCGTTCTTCTCAGGCATTAAATATTTATGTAAAAAAAAAAAAAAAAGAAAAAGTTAGCAATTAATTTAAGGAGGGGCTGGATCTCACCTTTTCAAAACATTTGGAGGCACAGTTCTCTGGGAATGGTGTAGGGGTAGGAAAGAAAAAGATTATATAATTTCTAGGTGGCAGTGTGTGAAATGGCATTAATGTTTAAGCATGAGTTTATAAACCAGACATAATTAGCATAAATGTGTTGAGGACATTGATGTCCTGTAAACTTCTATCAGGTGAAGCATAATTAAATTTTCTTTTTTCATTTCTCTCTTTATTTTATGATAGAATTCTTGCTACTGAAACAGAAGTCATTTGGTTTCTAGTTAAAACTGAAAGCTAGTAAATCTTGTCCTCCAGTGCTGAAAGGATGACACTGGAGCAAATAGAACAAGAAAGGCAGCTGAATAACAAGTATGCAGGTTCTTCAAAACCCACATACATGAATTGTAGGAAGCAATTTTCCTCAAAAGATTCCATTAATGTTGACCTTGGCCAACTTCCAGGCACCCACCCAGCCACTCTGTCACTTGCCCTCCTCAACAGGTGTGGTGGGTTGACCCTGGCTGGATGCCAGCTGCCTACCAAAGCTGCTTTTTTTCGTGGACAGTACTCTTCAGCTGGTCAGGGGAGGGAAAATATAAAAAAAGACTCATGGGTTGAGATAGGGATGGTGAAAGATCACTCACCAATTGCCCTCATGGGAAAACAGACTTGACTTGGGGAAAAAATTAATTTATTGCCAATCAAATCAGAGTATGATAGTGAGAAATAAAAGCAAATCTTAAAAGAATATCTTCCCCACATACCTCTCTTCTTCTGGGTCTTAATCTCTGTTCTGGTACCTGGGGCACCTCCTGTCTCTCCTTCTACACTGACCTTGGTGTCTGCAGGGTTCTTCCTCTCACTTTCTCACTCCTCTCTTCAGCTGTACTTGCTGTTGCACAGTAACTTTCCCCCTTCTTAAATACATTATCCCAGAGGTGCTACAACTGCAGCTGGTTGGTTCGACTTTGGTGTTGAGATAAAGATGGATATCACTTATGAATTACCAGCACAAGCAAAATGGATTTGAATTGGGGAAAATAAATTTATTGCCAGTTAAGTATAGTTGGTTAATTAAACACAAAGACAGAATTAAAGCAACACCTTCCCTCTGCTTTTTCTCAGTCTTAAATTTACTCTTTCATTGCTGACTCCAAGGAGAGCAGGGAGATTGGGGAAGGGGGATTGTGGTCGGTCCATAAACACTCCAATGTGAGTCCTTTCAGAGGGCTGCAATTGTTCAGGATAAACATGTTGCAACAGGGGCTCTTACATGGATTACAAGGTGGATATTGTGCTCTTTCCTGGGGCCAACACGTCAGCCTGTAAACCCAATGCACTAGTCCAGACAGAAAGGAGAGGAAAAGTTAAATTTACATCCAGTTTACTCTTGCAGATTATAACTTTGCTGCTGCATGTGCAGAAAAGTTTGTGCATGGTAGTTCAGAATCTGATTTTTGCAATGAACTTCAGCTACTCAAAGAGGCAACTGAAGTTCAGTTTATTCTGGCATATGGAGAAAAAAGAGTGCTTTTTTTGGATTACGTCTTTGTACCCATTTCTATGTAGTGTTAGACTGTGGTGAGATACATCTTTGAGTAAGAGTGTCTGAGGAAAGGAACAGGGGGAGGGAAGAGAGGAAAGCAAGCTGAAAATCATTAGACTTAATGGTGTAGAATGGGCTCAAAGATACTTGGCTAATCTAGATAAAGAGAGAAGCAGCATTTTGTTGTTTATTTTATTATAAATTTCTCAATTTATATTTTGAATATTTTTTTTCCACTTAATCTTTTTAGATATTCTATGTAGGTGCTCATGAATATTCCACTCATTTTGCAATAAATTGTAAATTTGACTTAAATTTGGTGACTCCTTTGATGATTAAGTAGGAATTTATGGATGGAAAATCCATACTGAAATTTAGGAAATGGCAATACATTTTGCAATGAGAAAACCCCCTAATTTCTCAGTGGACATTTTACTTATAAATAACAAATGTTTTCTCAATGAGCATTCATATTTTACAGAGAAAGTACATGAATATTACTAATTTAAGTTAGTGTTCCTCATGTTGTCTTGATTTACTAACTCCACTTATCCTCTTATTTGCCTTTCTAGATCGATTTGCAGTATTAGCAAACAATAATCTCCAAATTCTTAAAATCAATAAAAGTGATGAAGGAGTATACAGATGTGAAGGAAGAGTGGAAGCGAGAGGAGAAATTGACTTTCGGGACATAATTGTTATCGTGAATGGTAAGGAATAAAAGTTGGTGAATTGACTTGTTGCTTTATTTGATTGTTAGATCCCATTTTAACATATATCAGCTTCCAAAAAATACTGATTAAACTAGTTAATATAATTGTTACATCTGTTTAGCATTGTTTTCCTATAAATGTAATTGTTTGATATTGAAAAAAAAAATCTAGTCTACTATGTAAATAGAATTCATTGCATTTCACAGTATCAGTAAATATAAATATGTAAAACCTGATTGTTGTTATTAATCATTCACAGAACATTAACAATTACTGCAAAACCTGAGTAGCAGATTATAGCAGTCCTGTTCACTCTGTATTTTTCAATGTTTTGTCATTTAAACTGCAATTGATTTTTCATAATTATTCACCCTCACTGCATTTACATACTTTATGAACTGTTTTAAAAGTCATAGATATATTTTATTAAGATTAAAAGTCTTATTTATAGATTTTTGAATTTTTTTATGAGGAATAAAATTTATAAGGAGTTACCTAAAAATTTGAATTATACATTTTATAAGTTTATAATAAACCTCTAAGAAGGAAAATTAATTAATTGAGACAAGATGGGGCATTTTACTCAACCTCTCTTAAATTCAGGGTTGACCTGTTGAAAGATAAATATCTCTTCATATATTGCCTGGAAAGGACACAGTTCATAAAGGTCATTTTTTATCTATGCCCTCTTTTTAATGTCAGTTTTGCAATGAAATTTTTTCCACCATGCCTTTTATATTCTGAACCTTAAATGCTTTGCCCTTGACTGGTCGTTCTTGGCAAACCTCAGTTTACAGAAGTCATTATCTAAGTTGAATTCTCAGTTAGTGTCAGCAGAAAGAGCAGGTTCTGGCACAGGTATTGCTAAATCCCAGGAGTCAAGCAGCAGTCTTTGAAGCAGAATTCTTTAGATTGTTGTGGCTAGCTCATTCTGATGCTGCATTACCTCCACTCCTGGTTATCTGCAATTCCAACAGTGCATCCAGTGGCATTTAAAATGCTGAATGAGATTTTCTTCTGCTGCTATTTATGTACATGGATATGATTCTGCCTTCTGATCACCTTTCACTTCTATCTGATATTTATATACACTTGAGCTGAGAGAGTCTGTATTTAATCTAAAACACTACTTTCCAAACTGTGGTTTGACTTTACATAATTTATTGGTGGATTAGAAACACAAATTGGGTTCTTCATACATTTATTATGACTCTAGACAAGAATTCTAACACTCACTTAACTCTAATTTTCAATATTGGGAGGAGAAGGAATTGCCAAACAAGTGATTCGGACATGGTTGCTCATGTAGAATGGCATCAATTAAGAGCTATTTTCTGCTTCATTTATAGTAATAAATGGGTCTTCCTACATAAAATTTGATGTATAAAATTTGGTCCAAAATAGCTTTTAGAGTAATATCCAGAAATAGATGAAAATTGTAGTGGTCTTTTGTTCACATTTTAGTTCAATCCGACATACATACAAGAATAGAATCAAAGATAAACAGATGTCTTCCCAGTAATAATGATGAGAAAAATAATTCCATTTCATTGTCATTGCTGTATCTCTTAGAAGATTAAAGCACTTAAGTAATGTGCTTAACCAAGTCACAGTCCTGTAGTTCTTATTTGTGAGCAGTAAAGAACCTGCTGCTTCTGGCAAAAAATTGGTTCATCTCCTCATGTTCCTAAGTGTATTTTCACTTAGAATGCACTGAAAAGTGGCTAAAATTAACTAAAATGTATTAAACACTTTTTAAGCAACACTTTTTTATTGGAGGTGGAGGAATTGCTGTTGCACACCACATGGTTTTTGTATGCTGAGTAGAGAAAATTTTAGATAGGAGAGAAGTGATCTGTGAAAAACAGTAAAACACACCGTAAAGAAGTGTGAAAATTGTATAACATAGGCTTACTATTTACTGATAATTCTGGTACATGATTTTATGATAATTTGATATATTTAAGGTTCAGAAGCTGGAAGGGCTTCTGAAGTAGAATACTAAAGATGAAATATTTGGAGCAAAGCAACAGAAGTTGATTCTCAATGTTTGATGAGAAAAACCTGTTGAAGTACATTGGGAAACCAAAAGCAAATTCACTGGGGTTTTCTGTTACATCTTCTTTTCTCTAATGAAGTATAAATGGAAAAGGGATAACTGAGTAACTCTGACAGGATGTTCTTGCTAGCAGAGACCTGTATTTTCTGAAGCTCTAATCTCCTTTTCCCTTTCCTCTTCCTTTCTGTGACATTCTGTCTTTTACACACATCCTCTTCCTTCCAATCTCCTGGGATTGTTTTTATTTGTATGTTTCGTAGAATCATGAAATGGTTTGGGTTGGAAGGGACCTTAGAGATCATTTAATTCCAATCCTCGTGCCATGGCAGAGGCACCTTCCACTAGAGCAGTTTGCTCAGAGTCCCATCCAACTTGGCCTTGAACACTTCATATTTGCTTATTAGTCAATGGAAACAGACCTTGGACAGACGTGAAAATTACCAAATGAACAGATATATTAAATGGCAGCCTGTGAGTTGTGCTGTCTCAAATATTATTGCTAATTTTTCTGTCTGGTAGAGGTTCTCTGGGAACTGTTACAATTTTAGTAATAACTTTAGTAATGACACATCAAGAACAGAAACCATTTGTCACTCTCAGAACACAATTACAGTTTTTAGAAATATGGATAGATTGTATCCATTGGGTTCTATCAGATTTCCACTTCGAAAGCTGGTGATACTCCTGCCCAGGAAGTATGCAAGAATTCAGCAAAAAAAGTTAAATATTCATAATCAAGACTCCTGCATATGGACACCTCTTTTAAAAGCACTGTCTGACATCAGTGCATAGTTTTAGGTCTTATATATGTATTGTCTTATACGTTAGGTATAACTACAGTCATCTTAGAATCTTCTCTATGAATATTGCAGAGCTGCTGAAAAAGACTTTATTTATTTTATTCTATAGTAAAAACTGCTATAGATGTCCTGAAAATATTAGAAGTCCTGTGTTTAAGAAAAGTAAAGAAATACTCATAGAAGTGTTTCATATTGTGACTTGATTCCCAAGTGTAACCATAAATTCCCAAATTAGCAAAGGATCCTGTCCTGCGCTTTAAATTGCTCCAGAAACACATAAATTATTTTCTTTTTCATTAACAGGATGTAATGTATGATTTTTTCCAGTTCCCCCTGCAATTATTCTGCTACAGAAATCCTTCAATGCCACTGCAGACCGAGGAGAGGCAATAACTTTGTTCTGCAGAGCCACTGGATCACCTCCACCTGAAATCAGTTGGTACAGGTGAGTTCATTTGAGGGCTGCACATCAGGGCACATTGTTTTTATGCCTCACGATTTTCCACCACAGTCCATTAAGCTGTGTATCCTTAATTTCTCTGCTGAATTTTGGGAGCATTTGCTGTCTGTTTCTATTGTGACTGCTAAAGCTAGATTAAGCATTAATAAGTGAATGAACTTGCACAAATTCAATTGCACTCAGGTTACCAGCAAAGTGAAATAAACATAAAAAGTAACAAAAATACCATATTGTCATGATTTCTTCATGTGTGAGTGGAAACAGATAAAGCTGAAGAAATGAGTCCATTTCCCAAAAACAACACAGGAAAAATGTAACAACAACTTTTCACATGAATGTATCAGGTAAAAACATAGGCATTTGTGCAATAAATAAATGTCCAATACAAATCAACAATATTGATAAAAAGATAACATTTTTCCCATCTGTAAAAATAGATTCTAACCCTAACTCTCCATTTTAATGAGATTGAGAGGAGATATGGCTTCAGACACCTGTAGGACACGGAAATGTTTCACTGAATAAGTTTCAGTGTAATTTAATGTGATTTTAAAAGTGTAAAATGCTTTGAAAATGGAATTGCTTTTAAAGCTCATGTATGGTTTTTTGATTTTATCAGTGACATGAGCGTAGTACAGCTATGTCATTTGGGAACACTTACCATATAACATTTGTAAAAATTTAAATATCTATACACTCTGTGTTCTTTCCGTTCGAACAAAGATGTGCATCAGTCCTGGGATATAAAATATCTCAACACCTCATACCAGTGCACATTTCTATTTTAGACCTGAATAATTTGCATCTACTTATATTATTTCAGGTGAATTAAAAGGTCAATCCATTTGCAAAATGGGCATAGAAGGAATTTCCATTAATTCTTAATCTTCTTTGGAACCTTTGAACAATGTTAGACTAAGGTTATCTTCCTTTGACTGATACCTTCATCTTAATAAGCCAAATATCAAATGTGAATTCGAATTTTTCTCTTGTGCAGTTTGAATCCCAGGAAATGTAAATTAATAGAATGAAAAGTTAAGGAATTAATGTATCTTAGAATTCAAAATTTAGTGAAGAGGAGGAAAAAGATATCCAAAATATGTAGAGCCCAAATTAAAGAACTGGTATTGAATTCAAGCTATGGTTTAATATTCCTTTTATTTAATGTCTTTGAAGTAATTTTTTACAGTGTCTCTCGTACCTGAACAAAACTCTCAAGAGTTGCCTGGAATCTGCTATCCTAAGTGGCTTTGTTATAAGACAGCCAATATTATAGTGTATATATTGTTAAGAAAGAATGCATGAATTTCTGCAGTTTCTGGATATCCCTGTTTATTGTTGTGGGGTTTTTCCCATGTTTTATAAATATATGGTTTACGATTATATAATATATAAAAACATACAATATATTTTAATTTTATATATTATCTATATATAATATTTTACAAATATTACAGAGAGAGGCACTTACCTCTGTGTCCACTTACCAGAACCTCCTGAAGGATTGCTTATTAGTTTGCCAGCACTCAAAGCGCTGAGTTTTTTCAACCATTCATTAAATATTTTTAAAAGATTTTACAAAAGCTTCACAGGCTTGTGGACTGAGTATTGAATATTCAGTGTGGAGGTTTCTGTTTTGTTTCCATTTCAGGAATTAAGAATATTGGCTTATATGCCTCCCTTCCCTGTTGCTTTGTTTTTTCCCCTTTCATTCTCTTTTTATTTTGTCTTATTAGATTGTAAATTCTTGTCAGTAGAAAATATTCTTGCTTTTATATTTCCTGAAAGTGAGAGGTTTTTAAAGTGGTAGGTGGGAAAGGCCCCTTATCCCTGTGATAGGATATTATTATTGATATGCAAACAGGGAAAAAAGACGGAGACAGATAAATTATTTTTTTCTAGAGGAAACAAAAGTTTCTAAATTGTAATACAGTACTAAATTTCTGCATCAAATTTCTAAATTCTCTGTTCTGAACATTTAAGGTTTCTTTTCACCAACATATAGATAGCCAGTTAAAAGAAATCAGAATCAGCTGATCTCTTTTCCTTGTCTTTGGTCTTACCTAACAATTATGCCAAGTTAAAGACCTTTGCTTT
The DNA here is from genome assembly GCF_009829145.1 of Chiroxiphia lanceolata. Lineage (NCBI taxonomy): Eukaryota > Metazoa > Chordata > Aves > Passeriformes > Pipridae > Chiroxiphia > Chiroxiphia lanceolata. The sequence continues at coordinate 106,523,839 of NC_045638.1, read as the reverse complement.
CTATAAGACTTTAGATTCTTTTTCTTTAGAAATTAGACTGAGCATAGAAAAACTAAATCAACATAATCTTTCTTGATTTTGAGAAAAATCTAAAAAGCATTGTCAGTGGTAGGAAAGTCTATCAAAACTGATTTATCTAATATTAATGTGCTTGTCATCCATTGAGAACCTAATTGAATCAGTTTATCGGAATCAATGGCCAATTATTCCCAATTTCATCTTGTTCAGTTTACTTTTTGATGTTGAATGTAAGTTTATAGTAAACTCAGTTTTAAGTTTCTATTTTAATAAAGAAGTGGAATTATGGCTTTAACTTGATTAAACTTTAATGCTGATTTTGGAAGGATTATAATCTTTGTTAAGGGCAAGTTATGGAAATAATGTTCAGTTTTATGTCCAACTGTACCTTTTATCTTTGTGAGTTCAGTCACTTTGTTTAATTTGCCTCAGGTTAACCATTTGTAAAATGGGCATGTGCAATAAAATGATTTAATGGAAGTCTGTTTTCTGAATTCTCAGAATAGCTAAGTGTAGCTAATAGCTTCAGAAAGATGAAAACTATTATCATAGAGAATAATCATGCCATTTCCTGACGTGTCATTGCAAAACACTCAAATGTATACCAAGCTGAGGAAAAGTTCTGATAAAAAGGGAATGATTTGTACTCCATCCTGCTGGAAGATTTTCGTTATATGGTATAGAAAGTGCATCCATGTCTATTGAGGTGGTTCATCAAGATTATGGACTTTTTTTATACCCAGTTCAGTGTTCTTGTGTTGCCTTTTAAAATGGGCTCTCACATGAATTATTCACTCATTGGGTCTACTGAAGTTTCTCTGGCAAGGACTGCAGAATTTGTATCTATCCAAAAGTAGCCTCACCTTGCTTACAATCCACTGATATTTTAGTCAATTCAAAAGTAGATTCCCTTGATGTTTCTTTTGTTTCCTTTTTGGTTTCCAATGAACTGAGTTTAACAAGTCAGCTTCAGCTACGGCATGAAAAATGCCTGTATTTTTAAAATCAGATGACAGTACTATTAAAGTGACATATATTCCTCTGTGTTGATTGTAAGCAAGATGATGAACAAATAGTCTTAAGCTTTAACCTCTTTAAGACAGTGCATAATGTGTTCAAGCTTGAACTGTTTACATTGACCCTTTTCATTTCCAGGTGCTGACGATGTTTAAGATTTTGTCAATTTAAAATGAATGCATCTGAACTAATGTGTCTTTTTTTTTCTCAAAAGCTATTTTAGTTCACTTAAAAATTAGTCATTTTGAAACACCTAGACCAGAAGAAAGATCAGCCAGGTTTAATTGCTGCTCTATTTAATATATATATATATATATATAATATATATACATAGAGACAGAGAGTGGATATTTCATGGACCAAGAGAATCTAATTCTTTTGCTGTTTAACTGATATCTCTATTGAAGCTGATATTGCATTAATGTAAAGATAACCTTCAGAGAAGCAATGCTCTAATGGAATTAAATTAGCCAGGACTGAAAGATTAAGATCCTAATGTAGATACAAGTCATGAACTGGAAATCTTTACTCATGAGAATAGTCCTGCTGAAAACATGATGATTGTTTACAATTGTGGTGATAAATTACACCGGTGAAGTTTAGCTGGATCAATTTCCTGATCTTTACTGACAGGACTTAGAATTATCTTACAAAAGAAATAATCTGCTTTAAATGTGTTATTCATATTTTCCTGTTATCTAATTTCAGCATCAGTCTGAATCTCCCCTGTTCACTGGAGGGTCCAGGGAAATGCTCATTTCTGCTTAGAAAGTGCCATAGATTTCACTGATGTTTGTGAAAACAGGCATCTGGAAGTTACTTCTGACCTTGAATATAGACTTTTGTCTCCTAAAAGAAATCACTGAGGAGTTTTTGGTTGTTGGGGATTTTTTATGGTTGTTTGTTTATTGCTGTGTGGGTTCGGTTTTTTATTTGTATGTTTGTTCTGGTTTTGTTTTTTTTTCTGTGAGACCACCTAATGTGGAAAACTAGACTATTATTGGTCTATAAAACAATTTCTATGATTTGCTTTAGAAACAAAATGAACAAATGTCACAATAATGTCTTGAAGTTGACAGCTAAGTGGACTTAGCTGTTATTTACAAAAAAATGTTACTAAAATGCAAGCTATATAGATGCCAGGAGATTCCTATTAACAGATATTAATGCTCCCAAGAAATAAGCAGTATCCTCACTTTTAGGGAAAATATAATTTCAGAAGTTATGAAATATATGTAATTATTGTTAGATGAGAATCAAATGAAAATAATTGTTGCTTAAATCTTGATTTAAATTTAGATGTCCAAAACTAGGCGCATTGAATAGAATAGAATATTTGAGTAATGTATATTATTTTTATTTTAAAATAGTCTGTTTTCAAGAAATTGGCGTTGTCAGCAGCATTATCAGTGCTTATGAAAATCAAGCAATTTCTAGACAGGTGGTTATGAGAAGGGGCTGTTGATGAACCAATGGAAATAAGATCAAAGGAATCCTTTACAAACTAGGCAGAATCAGAAAAAAAAATTAAAAGTTAAAATTGCACTCTTAAAAAAGAAGTTGTGTGTGCGTGCCAAGGTGCTCAAATGGAACGGTCAAACCTCGCTCAGCCCTCAAAATTGTTCACAGGTTTTATTATTTCTGTACCATCTGGTCAGAACTCATTCTAACATCTGGAGACATGCCTGCTTACCAAGTTGTGGCTGGCCAACAACAACTGAGAGGAAATAAATTGGAAGGGTTCTTGAGGTGCCAATAAGCTCTACGTGTACATAATCTAAATCTTTTAGAAGTTACTAAGTTGTTACTACTGTTAACTGCAGCAGTTAAAATTAGAAAATATGTTTTTAAATGTTTCTCACATACAAGTGCGCATTTAACCAATTTCCTTCTGTCCTTCCTTGAGTGTAAACCATATGTTAGAGTTATATTCACAACCATTTTTCTAACGTTAGATCAATAGAGAACGTTTAAGAACAAAGATATTGTAGTATTTTTAATACATATTTATTTTATAAGCTGACAATAATGTTGTGCAGCTGGGGTCTTGAACATCAAGATGCAGTTCAGAATGTATTACCTGTGTCTAGAATATGCACATTCTTATGGTAAAACACTGTGATCCTGAACACCAATTTTTGCCATCCTAAAATCAACTCCCTTCTCTACATATTGCCAATTAATGCATTTTTAAGGCCAGCATATTAGCTGGCATATTAGTCTCTTCCCTCAAGTATTATTTTCAGCATATTGATGCTTTCATAGGCCATAATTTCAGAGTTTGGAACCTACTGGTCGAGTTATACATTGTTCTTATTTTTTTTTTCAGGAATGGCAAACTTATTGAAGCAAATGAAAAATATGTGCTGAGAGGAAGCAATTCAGAACTAACCATAAGAGATATTAAAAATATCGATGCGGGTCCTTATATCTGCAATGCTAAAAACAAAGCAGGAAATGACAAAAAACAGACATTCCTTCAAGTTTTTGGTAAGTACTGCATAGTATGTCCCATCCTGCCTTTTTAAATATAAACAGTGGGGAAATGAGGTGATAATTCACAATTTTCAGTGGAACAGTATTCCTGCAAGGTGCCTACTGATGCAGCAAACCACCCTCTGTATAATCTTACAGCTTCTTTTCTCCCTGTTGGCTCCTTTAACCTTTACACCTGAATTTAATTTTGAAAGGCTATCTTCAGAATTTACTTTTCTGCTATTCAGATACAGTACAATGGAGTGTTAAATTGTTAATTCACTCTGGTTTTCGTTTAGAAGTTGTCTGCTTGCATGATAACCGAGAAAGAGGGGGAAATTCTGAAAGGGGAAAACTGGCTTATTTGGACTTCTAAACAGTGAGGGTTTTTAATAAGAAAACACCATGCAGAGATGTTCCTGATTTTTTAATTTGTGGGTTTTTTTCTTGACTTTCATTTTTTAAATGCATGATTGCAGATGTAGTCGTGAAAATATTGGCTGATCTGAGTTTCAGAGGATGAAAGTAATAACATCAAAACTCCTATTTCTCTTTCTATACTCCACCGCCCAATCTGTGTTAATGATTCTCTCCTTCACATAGAACTGATAATTTATTTGAAGTTTTGTTTAAATATAACCTGGTGAGAGTAGGCATCTGTGAGAATGTAGAAAACATCTCTAAGGATCACCGTGCAGGAAAAAGGCTGTAGCTAACTTATGAAAAACCTACAAAAACTGAATACGTTGGAGTTTTTTTTACAGTAATGATAGCTTGTAGAAGAGAGAAAGACTATTTACATTTGAAGACTTAAAGGTTGTACTTAGGACCATGGGAAATCAACTTTCCAGCTTAAAAAAAAAAAAAAATAAAAAATTAGAAATTAAATATACAAAGTGAAACAGTTCTAACAGTAGAGGGTAATCTGGTCCCTTACATTGGAAGAGCTTAGCTGTTGGATTGGATAATACTGTCATTTGGGATCTGGGAGCCTGAGGCTTAAGCCATTGTGTCAGATGAACACATCCCACTGCCTTTCCTGTCTGAGAAACTCTTCCCAGCCCTCCACACTGTGCTGTCTCCAAAGCTCTGTACTCCAGGTGGGTTGCCCAGCTATTGGGCTATTGTTCTTGAAAGTTGTTGTTCTTGAGGTACTTGAAAGTTATTCTCAATTATTTCATTCTTTCATCTTTTAGCAATCACTTTGCTGGGGACTCCCTGAAAAGCTAAATCCAGATGTTTTAGTAAACACGATTAACTGGTTTAATCCATTTTGAACCTACACGTCCTTTTTGTTTCCATGACATCCTAAACTCATAAATTTCTTATATCATTTCTTTCTGGTATGAAAAATATTTTCTTATGAGTAAGTTTGGAGCCTATTAATCTCTTTGACTGATAATTATAATTTTAAGAAAAAAAGCGAAGAATAATTCTGTAGGTTCTTTGCATCAAATGTAGTTTTCTCTCTTACTAGTTCATTTATTTTTGAGCTATGACTTTTCGGTCAATTTAGCTTCTCCTTCTGTGGAAACCATTGTGAATCTCTGAACAGTGTATTCCTGTACCTTTCTGGTTATAATTCCATGTGGCAAGGTGGGAAAGGCACGCAGGGTTTGTGTTGTGAGGGGAACTGATCTTGGTGCCCTCTCACATTCAGTTTTTCTCTCTAGCTCTCCCCAAGTACCAAAACAGTGTTTCCACAGAACTGTTTGCAGTGTCTCCCACATCTCTTTCCTGAGTGGATAATTTAGAGGTTAATGTAGCAAATCTTGAGCACACCATCAAGTGTTCATATTTAGTTACTTTTCCTGTGTGCTTTACTATTGAATATATTTAATTTATATTATAATAGCCTGTATGCTGGTAGTTAGCCCCTGTGTCATGATTTCATCCAGTAGGCAGTTAAGCATCACACAGCAGCTCACTCACTTCTCCTCGCCAGCAGTGGGATCATGGAGAATGCCAGAAGGAAAAAGAAAAATAAAATTCATGGGTTGAGATAAAGACAGTTTAATAGAACAGAAAGGGGATAATAATAATAATAATAATAATAATAATAATAACAATAATAATAGCAATAATAATAGAATCAAAATATACAAAAAAAGTGATGCACAATACAATTAATTGCCCACCACCCACCAACCAATGCCCAACCAGTTCCTGAGCAATGGCCCTGGACAGCTTTCCCACGGTTTATGTGCTGACCATGGCACCGTAAGTGTGGAATATCCCTTTGGTCACTGGGGCCAGCTGTCCTGGCTGTGTCTCCTCCCAGCTCTCTGTGCACCCACAGCCTCCTCTCTGGTGGGGTGAGAAGCTGAAAAGTCCTTGATTTACTGTGAACATTGCTCAGCAACAACTAAACCATCAGTGTGTTACTAACATTATTCTCATCCTGAATCCAAAACCAGGTGAGCTACTAGGGAGAAAATTAACTCTATTTCAGCCAACAGCAGGACACCTTTGGGAATAGTATGATCAATTAAGCCTCTTACCTTATTTGTAATCTCTACAGCTCATTGTAATTTTAGTTTAATATTGCCTCTACAAAATTCACCTCTATTTAACTGTGAAAATGTAGAGCACGCTTTTAATTTCTACTACAAAGAACTTTACTTTTTATTTTTCTGTTTCATGCAGGTTAAACTCCCAGTCGTATACACAGCCAACAACTTATTATACTTTTCTTCCCATTAAATGTGTTAAAATAACCTGTGCTCTGAAAATGGCAAGGCAGATGGGTGGTTATTATAGCTAAACAGTACACAAACAGCTAGTTTGTGTTAAAATGGCCTATTAAATTACATTTCTCTTTCCCACTTCATTAGCTTACTTGTCTCATAAACCTGCTATCTTGAATTCTAATTTACAATGCCAACTCCTTGGGGCAACAACTACTGTTTCTACTACAGCAGGGCTCTGGCAGGGTTGAAACTTGTTCACACATTTCTACATTCCTTCTTCCTCTCTCTTACTTCCTTACCTGTTTGGAGCACCTCTACCATTTAAAATAAAAATGATCTAATCTATAAAGGCAGTGATGACAGTTTTCTCAAAAGACAAGTCTTAAATCCCTTTGAGTAGTAACAGCATTTTAACCTGTTTCAATTACACAATCTAGAAAGAAAAACTCGGGTTTATCATTTGCTAAATCAAGTCAACATTTCATACTAGTATGTGTGTGAATCCTTATTATGTCAGGAATCAAGTTTCAGCAATCTCTTTCTTAGGTATTTCCATGTTGGTCTCTAGTTTGTTTACTAAATTAAAATTGTACTGGCAGTTTCCAGGAGGATGGAGCTGCAGTTTTGATGATTCAAATATGGCTGTGCAGGAAGAGAGCAGAAAAGTATGATTCCTCCTGTGATATTTTAATCAGGAGATCCTATCAGGCAGAGATACAGGCATACTAAGCCTCTCACCAGTAAATCCATGTTTGTCTCAATTACAAGCTGATTAAAGCAGTTCTTCTGATGAGATATAATCAGGACTATCCCAAGCTTTATATATGTGTCACTTCCAAAGTTTGATGAAGTTTTTTGTCAAAGATATGGGTAGAACTCTGTGAATGCAATAAATTGTGTACCTTTTCCAAGAGACTGGTTATCAGCAAACAGTGACAAATCTAAAACTTCAGGTAGTTATCTGTGTTCTTCATAAGGTTTTTGGAGAGGCTTTTGGTGCACAACAGTGAGACAAATCCAAAAGAGACCAAGAATGGAATCTGAAAGAAACTTGTTTATTGAGAAAGTGTTGGAGAACTTAACACCAACCTTCCCTGCTCAGAGAGTAAACTTTCCAACCATTAAATTTTATTTCTTTATTTTGCAGATCACTCTTTTCATATTTATAATATGCATGTCTTGTAATAAGCAGTTCCTTACCTTCTAAATAAAAAAAATTAATGAAGTTTAAGCATAAGTCCCTTATATAATCAACTATTTTTTATTTCATCCAGGTGATCTAGTTCACAAATTTTAAAATTACATCACTACAAAAGTATTTCAATATTTTTGACTGAAGAAACCAGTAAAGACCTGGAGGCTTTCTGAATTTGCATTCCAAGACTCTGCATTTTTATATGCTTCATATTTGCTAGAATACAACAAGCAAATACCCATTCAGTTTGAGAATGACCTTATTAATTTAGAAAGAACAGTTAAAGAATTGGAGGCAGAAGGGAGGATAAAACAACTGTTTCAGTATTTCTGTCAATACTAGTCTTGTCATTTTCAAATAAATATTGTTATTTACATGTACACAAATGTATTTTAATATTTTTCAATGTCCAAAATGTCATTGAAAGGTATTCAAATAGTGTAAAAACTTTTATTCGATAGCAAGTTATGACTTGTGACCTACAAAAATGAAGCAATTAAATAATATCCCCCATATGAGCACTCTTCTTCTTCCAAGTAATAACTGTCAGCTAGACATATTTGATGATTAATCAGTGCTTATTCCTTTAAATGTCAGCTGCTCTTGTCTAAAATGTCAAGCTAAAACTTTTCATCTTGTAGTGATTCATTTGAAGAAGGTCTTAAAGAAATTTAGAATACGTCTAAGGTTAAAAATTAAAGAGTATTATTTATATGTTTTGGAACATGCATCATCTTGAGCAGATTATATTGTCTGTCATCTTTTCCAGATGTGGAAATCTTCTTGTTCTGGTAGAAATAATGTAATTATAAATTCTGAAAAATTCTGACATAAAGTACTATATCTGATGCTTTTTTTTATTTTTTTTAAAGTGGTGTATCTGCCACAGCTCTTTCCTTTTTTCCGGGGATGATATTATATCAAGGGAAGGGAATGAAAGGATAGAACAGATTATATTGTAGCCAGGTGATATGGCTGTAGGAATACAGTGCCTGAGTGCCAAGGTCAAATATTTCATAGGCATTTGGATGATCCTGAAAGTGAGAGTAACAATTGAAGGTATTTTGAAGTTTAATATAATTGTCTTGTCTCAAATTCTCTTTTTGTTTTTAGTTTTCTCCACTGACATCCTTTGTTGAATCACAGAGGAGAGTTTCATATTTTCTCAGCCAAATTGATATCCTGGTGCTGCATCCAATAAATCTGGATCTAGTTGACATTTCAAGAACCCCTGATCACTTGGGTATTTTCTTTCTACACATGATGTCACTCACCATAGTTATATATTAATGAAGCAGGATGTTAGTTCAGTCCTTTCTTGGGTCAAATGCTACTTTTTTTTTAATCTCTATGCAGTAAACATACAATAGTTTATTCATAATAGTCAAGGGTGAACAGACAGTAGACAAGCAACAGGAGGAGTGTGGAGAAAAGGGATAAGGAGTGAGACAAGAATGGTGTGGTGGAAATGGATAAAAGAGAGGTGGGTGATGTATCTAGAGACAGCAAGTTTGAACCTGGTTTTACTGTTCTTCTTGCTGATGCTGAATGCAGCACCTATCTGTGAGACAATGGCCATAAGTGAAATAGTGCTCATAAAATGAGAGGAGACGAGACATAAGGAAAACATTCCTCAGTGCAACAGGCACTGGAGAGGGGCTGTGCAGTCTCTGTTCTCGACATTTCTCAGGATAGTGCTCCACAAATCCCTGAGTAATCTGACCTGAACAGGGTCTGCTGACCCTCTGTTGATGAGGAGGTTAGTCCAGATGACCTTCTGGAGTCCATTCCAACCTGAATGATTCTCTTTCCCTTTTTGATCCATTAACATAAGCCAATATTGCTCTTCTGCATAGCTATACTTTAGTAAGGCCATTGGAAAACAGGTTACATCTCTTTATTTTCTGTTTCATATGGAGTACACTATTGTAGTGCTTCCTCAAAAGCAAAGCTCAGAAAAAATACATAGAAAATATATTGTTTTCAGTAAATGTACTGAAAGTTGATGAAGTCAACGTTAAGAGCTGCCAAAATTTTATTTGCTCATGTAATCTGAATTCATGGCTTTTGGGTGTAAACTTAAAGAATCATATTCTTATTATTACATGTTAGATTTTCCAGTGGGATGAGTGCCTGCCTCATTCAATCTGTAAAGTGGATAAGTTCAGAGAAATTTAGTAATCATTATATATGAAGTCATACATAAGACCAAAAGATTTTTACTGAAGATACTTGAATGCTGTGGAAGAGAGTAATATTCTATGCATAGTTCTACAACAGAGTTCTTTCGTGATATTATACAGATAAGTCCTTGCACATGCTACCAGAAATTGTGATGCATATGCAAATAACCTGACAAGTTAAAGTATAGATTGAGAGCTGTGGTTCCTGTGTTATTGAGGATATAAAGTGGAATGATTTGAAGAATGCAAATAATATCTGGAATTTTTTGAATGTGTTTTACCGCTAGTATAGTTGGTAAGCAAGGATTAACAGCTTTGGATCAGAGGACTCTTCAGTTCTTAATAGAGGTAATACCAGTGTGATGTGTTTTTTGTTGGGGGATTTTGTTAAATTCTGTAATTTATGTAAGGCAGTTAAACATTGCTAAAGATCAAAGTCCATGAATAGTAATAATGCTTTTTTTTTTTTTTCTGAATAATTTGCATTTGAAGACAAACACAGATTCTCATGGAATCAAAGAATACCTGAGTCAGGAAAGCATCTCTGCAGACCATCTAGTCCAGAGTCAGCCAGAGCAGGTGTCTTGGGATCAAGTCTAGCTGGGTGTTGAGTATCTTCAAGGATGGAGACTCCACAATCTCCTGGGCAGCTTGTTCTGCTCTTGAGTTACCCTCAGGTTTTCCCTCTTTCTGTGTTTCAATTTGTGCCGTTGGCTCTTGCCCTCTCACTGGGCACCACTGAGAAGGTTCTGGCTCTATGTGTACTCACCTCTGTCAGGTGTTTATACACATGGATGAGATCCCTGATCCTCAGGGGTGAATTGTGGCTCATTCTCAACTTCTTGACCACCAGGACCCCCTGGGCCCTCTCTGCAGAGCTGCTTTCCAGCCAGTCAGCACCCAGCCTGCTCTGGTGCATGGGCTTATTCCTGCTCAGAGGCAGGATCATCATGGAATCACTGAACCTTTGCCTCATTCCTGAATTGCCAGAGAGCAGTGAGGGCTGACTGGTCCCTAAGGGGGGAAAAAAAGCACACAAACACAGCCACCAGGACAGGTCAGCCAGGATCCATCCCACACTACTCCAGGAAGGGAGAAAAAAAAAAAAAAAAAGGGGTTTTAAAGATAAATTTTGAGATGACATTCTTTGTGTAGGATCAGTAATGGAATTTGTATTTTCAACAGTGCAGCCTCAAATAATACAACTTAAAAATGAAACCACCTTTGAGAATGGGAAAGCAACCCTCATCTGTGAAGCAGAAGGAGAACCTGTCCCAGAGATTACTTGGAAAAGGGCCTCTGATGGAATGACTTTCTCTGAAGGCGATAAGGTAAATTTGCATTTAATGTATAAAATATCTAAATAAATATTGTCTGGCTAATCTTCTTTTTGCAAGCAGAAAATTAATTTAGAGATAGATAATTGTAGATTCCTCTGAAGGAATTGCTATTTTCCAAAGTAGCAAGAGAGACATGGAGATTTTAAATTTGAAATAAAGAAAAAAAAGGCAATAAAATACTGAAAGGTAATTCATCTCTAAAGGCTTAAATTTTCATACATAATCCCTACTAATGGTTTCAATGTCATGATGGCTACACACAGCCCTTCTTCAGTGTATTTGGACTCTGTCCAGTAATCCTCAAAATGAAGTGGAGCTTATAGATATCTAAAATTAAAAAATCTGAATACTCTGGAGTTCTTTATTTCCCACTTCATTTTTTTCATTCTACTTTTCTCTTTTCTTGTATTTTTCCTTGCGCAGAGGACAAACTGAGCCTATTTTCCCATTTTTTTCCCCATTTTTGTGTTTTATTACAAAAGTAAATTGAGTAGAGAAAGATTGCAGCCTGACAATGCGGAAAGTCAGTTACTGTGGGAACAAGAGCTGTAATTAGATGGAATGGTGAAAGTAAAAGGGCACAGTGTAGTGTTATTCCTAACCATGTAGACAGCAAGACGTTTCTACAGAGCTCTTTTTAATTTTCCCTTTTTAAAAGTAATTTTCTTTTGGTATTTGAACAAGTATTTCCTTCTTAATTTCCTGACATAAGCTACAGAATGTCTCTGTACTGGTTAAAGTAAGACATACTATCTTTCTGGCTAACTAATTCAGAATTTTTACTCCAGATACTCAAATACAGTCTTCTTGCAGATTTTTGCATATTCTTAGGCATTGCTTAAAAAAAAAACAAACAGTTGAAAACCTGTGCAGCAGTCATGTCACTGAGAGAACTAGATACATAGTAAGTCACTCAATTTATAGGGAATTGCTGTATATTAAGGAATTATGTACTTTCATTATTTGTATTCTGAAGGAGAAGGTCTGGTCTGGTCTAATCTCTGACTTGACCTTTCCTGGAATTGAGGCAATTTGTGAGGCTCTGTCTACCATTTTCCTGCTCTGTGATTTCTATTTTGAAGCAATATAACAGTTTTTCTAAATTAATTTTTCAAACAGTTTTGCATTAAAATAAAGCAGTTTCTCTCTTCCTTAAATATTTCAAGTTAAAGGTCATCTTTCTAACCCGCAGAGATTACACTTGGTTCAAAGGTTACAAATGTGGCCTCTTACTTATGTTTTAAATGATCCTGAAATAACTTTGTTACATCAGACATCGAAAAGAAGAGCAAATAGCAGAAACAAGCTTAAAAATGTTGGTGTAGTTGAAACCTGAAATTTATCCAGTGCTTATATAGGCCAGTATCACGTTCTTAATTCCAACTGCAGGTGGTTAAACTACCAGACGTGTTGCTGTAGTACTCTCTGAACTGTAGTTCAACTCAATAATACTGACAATCAGACAAAAATCTATATTCACTTCCTACTTGAGTGCTGACATTCTCTATGTGGAAGATAAAAAGAGTGAGAATAAATACAGTTACGTGGTTTCCTTTGTTCTTGCCAGTGAAAGAACTCTGTGTATTGCTCTGGGGAGAGTTTGTGCTGAATCTTGAATAAATGTTCTGAAACACTGTATATGTTCTTGAGCTATAAAATATGCTGCTACATTTGCCCTGTGGTCCTCCAGCTTTAGGGTGCCAAAGGCTTGGCTTGTGCTTTCCTACCAAATTAGGCGACTAGGGAACAAAACTGGCAGTGATTTAATTATTGAATAATTGTTGAATAATACAGCAATGTTTTGCACATAGAAAAAAAAGGGAAAGGTGAATTGAAGAAAATGAGGGAAGAGGGAGAGTAACACAGAACATAGTCTTAAATTGAAATTATTACTTATGTGTAATAACTTTTGAAGTAATATCCAGTCACAAGGCAAAATACATTATGCATAAAGATTATAATCTACATTCAATGGATTTATCTTTTGAATTTTTGCCAATTTTTAAACATTCTTGGTATTAACTGCACTTTATTCAACATTTCTGTTGAATTAAGGGTATCGTTAGGGGATGATTTTTTTCCATAGAAGATGGAAGAACTGCTCATGCTATAACATTAACATGATCATGATTAAAGAACACAGAAACTGCTGTTCTTACTTTTTAATTATACTTTTATTAATTTTAGTATGTACCTCCTCAGTCATGTTTTGCTGAAATGCAAACATACCTCACATGGATAAGGAAGAAGGCTGAATGTGAGATCTTTCTTAGCCTGCATGGATTCAAAATGTTTTCTTTCCAGTGATAGGTCTTATAACCGGGATGTAGGCTTTCCTGAGTTTTGAAATTATTATGTCCTAAAGAATGGAAAATATGCACCAAACTCGTAGATCAAAGAAGTAACCCATCTGGGCTTAAGAAGGATAATATTAATGAGTAAGAGCTCTATAATTATCTCTTTGGAAAAACAGCTTTGATAAAGGATTTTCAGTACTTCAGAAGTGTGTATTTGAAAGCTGAAGCCAAGTGAGTTCAAATCAGAAGAAAGGAAGCCTTTTCCTCTCTCCTTTTATCAGTTAGCCTTTGGAACAATCTACCACACAGTGTGTGTTCCCTCTTTCACTGACAATCTGAAATATAGGGATCTTTCCCTTTCTTCTGACCTCTCTTGAAAGTTGAGTAAAACTTTTCCAGGAGGTCGCATTAGATGACCTCTGTCATCCTTCTATGGCTTTTTTAACCCATAAACACATGAGGGTGGGTAAGGTTCAGTAAATTAATGACTATGCATGATGGAAGGTGTTTGTCTCACCCTGTAACGTGTGACAATGGAGGTTTAGTCCAAGACCAGAGCTTCAGCTGCTGTTTCAGTGTCAAGCCAAAACTCTGCCTCTGCTCTTCTTGTCCCCAGCTCCCCAGCACTGCACGTCCTTGCACTAATGTGCCAACCTGGCTGTGCCCCTTCCAGCTGTGATTTGAAATGGTGTGTTCCTAAAGACCACCGTGCATCCAGCAGGCCTGGCCCTTCTCCCAGTGAAAAAGAGGAGGCAGGACAAGATTTGGGTTTTTTTAAGAACAGAAGGAAAGATAGTGATTGGATTTGATTTGGCATAATCACTTGTAAAATGGAGTTTGGAAGTGCACATATATATCTATACATGTCCCTCAAGGAGAGCATGTCCTGATCAGTGGCACAAAAATGTCATTGACTCCTCTGAATCCTGCAGAACTGTGAGGGCAGAGTTTAATGCTCTACTTTCATAGTATCAAATTCTAGCAGAAATATTAAAGCTGACCAATGTTGTTTGTAGTTGCCCTGTTTTGGAATACACATTACAATAACAAATGGGGCTTGATATGAGACAGTGGCTACTCTGTATGCAGCACATGTCCAAAGAGACATATGCTGAATACCCTGAAGAATTTGTGACCTAAACACTTTCTGAATGAAAGAAGTCAGTGCAGAGAGATCCCAGTCACAACTTGGTTGTTGGATTTAAGATATGGATTTATACTGTATTTTTTACTGTACTTTGTACTGTATTTAAAACACTGAATATCTCTCAAGTATCTTATACTGTTTTCCTTGTATCCACAAGTAAAAAGCCCTGATTTTCAACTTTATAATGACAACTTTACAGAAACAGCTTGAATTCTCCTTTGCTTCATCTACCTTCCATTGTAATAATGTGTGTCTCTCTGTGAAATTCCCTGTGACATTGTTTATAAATATTGCAGAGTTCAGACCAATATTTAAGTTATTTTCCAAGTTTGAATTCACTTTATATTGGCATGCAAATCGTAGCTATGTGGAACTGATAGAGTTTTTCATAGTTTTTATGATCAGGCAATAGGCAAAGGTAAAGAATTTGAGGTTTGTTTTATCTTTTTCTTTGAAAGGTCAACTCTGTTTTTTCTTCAAGCCTTTTAACTCCACTTCAGCCATTACAAATGATAACAAAAAAAAAAAAAAATCACATTTTTTTTTCTCCCCGTATGTACTGTTTCTGCACAAAAAGAAAGTGTTACAGTGTCAGTCTTTTGAGACAATAATGAGAGTGCTTTCAAATTCTTTCTTATCAAGGATCAGGTCTTTATCTGAAATGAATCACAGAAAACACAGATGTATCTAGGGTATTTTAATTGATTCCAGGAGACATCTTTCTTTTACTGAGCTATACAAATGCTGCTCTTTGTAAATAATTCTCCTTTGAATAGCCGGAAAAATGTAAGAGGCAAGTCTCTTTGCCATGTTGGAGAAAATTGTTATAACCTGTTTCAACTACATATTGTGTGAAAAGCTTCTACTTACAGTATCATAGAATATTTTTGTTGCTGCAATATTAGCACAGGCCTGCAGGTCAGAACAATTTATGTAGCCAGCTGCAATTATGTTTGATTATACAATTGAGACACTCTGCAAACAATTCAGTCAGGCCTCAAAGGTTGTTCTGTTTTTAACCACAAATGAATCTTAGTGGGATTCACATGTTAAGGCTATGAAAACAAGAGTATTGTGACTGGAAGGAAAAGGTAAGCAAATGGACTTGAGCAACAGGGTCACCTTAAATGTTGGGTAATTAGTACTGTTGAGAATATGCAGATTTTTACCCCACAACATATGTAAATAATGGAGCACATATGACCACTGAATAGGAGACTCTCAGGGGCCATCTGATCCATGGAAATCTGTATATGGTTTGGTGCTTCTTCATCTTCTCTGTGGCATGCTCAGCTACACTAATAGGGAGTTGGGACAAACTCTTTGGTAACTAGAAGGAGCAAAAGGTGAAGTGTACAGTTTGGAGAGGTGACAGAATTTTAGTAGGAAGACTGAGTTTGGAGAAGAAGGATTGTTTGCAGTTGGAAATGAAGAGCAGCTTTCTTTGGTGACCTGAGGAAGCGTTACAGTACGAAAGCTGTGAGGAAATGTGGGTATTTCTAAGTTCTCAAGTAGCTCAATCAATCATCTGAGCTCTGCACAGTCCTTTAAGGAAACAATATCTGCAGTGATGTGTAAATGAAGCCACAACTGAAGCTGGAAATTATTTTGAGGTACCACAGCCTCAGCCTCAGTGCAGCCTTGGCTGGTGGTTATATTGACATCTCAATACTAAATGTCAGCCACACAACCAGACAGCCTTTCAGAATTGTTCCTCTTTTGGCATCTAAATTAAATTATCTCTTACTCAGAGTAGACCCAAATGGCTGTATATACACAGAGTCATAGATGTATTTATGTTGTGTGGATGGCTGTACTGGTATTACACTAGCTCAGAATCCTCTCACTTCTGTAAATTTTTTATTTTAGTAAAACTTTAAGGTCACCTTCCACTGGGAAAAATTAAATAAGCAGAGACTGAGTTTTTGATTATTTAAAGAAGACAAAAAGGCAAGAAAATGTAACATTTAATAACTCTTCTGGCTTAAAAGCTTAAACAACCTAGGGAAAGAAAGACATTTATTTAGGAGCATGATTAATTTAATCAGTTGTTTAATGTGATGCCTTAAATTAAGTACAAAGTTTTTATCCCTTCTGTAAATGGGTAATCCTATTTCTACCAAATTTATATTTAAAATTTAAAAATTGTCTCCCATTTAATCTGTTTGCAGATATTTTTGGCTACTTTCTGTGGATTGTGCTGCTATATTTACTGGCTGAAATAAAGCTGTACAGGCTTGGAAATGGTGTTTCTTTCCCTTCCAGTATTAGTTTTTCCCATTTAGCCATAAGTGTTGATATTAGGTCTATTACACTAAAGAAGAATGAAATTATCAGGGAACTTTTTTTTTGGACCGACATTTCCTGCAGTATCAGGGCAGCTTGGACTTTATTATTCATTCATTTCTTCCGCAACACAAAAAACTATTTCATGAGCTTCTGCCTATGTATGAGTTGTATTGTCTGCTAATGGTTTAAGAACTTCCAAAGAGCTGTTATTTGTTTGATGAAATAGAGATCTTTTACCTGATGATACCTTAAGTGATACATCCACACTTTATAGGCTGGTGCCAGTTGGAGCTGTTATTCACTGATAGGATATTCTCCAGAGACTTCAAAAATGTTGTGTTTTTTTACATGCTGCCTGCACAGGTAATGAGCACAATCAATGGCACAATGAGCAGTGCAAGGCTGGCAACATGTATTTTACACAGTTAAAACCTGTCAACAGTTTTTCTGACCTGAAAGACAGCTTGAGTACCCTTATATATTAAGAGAAAATAAGTCTTTAGACTTTTGGCAGAAATAGGATGACAAGTGGGCTGGATTCTTTTTTTCAATCTGTTGTTTGATTTGTTTAATAAACTCTCTAAAACTCTGTGTAATAGTTAGCTCTTAATAATTTATTAATGTCCTTAGTTTGCTTAAAAAAAACCAACAGATTTTCCTATCACATTTTCACTGTACCATCTCTCTGTGTGCATCTACTCATAAACTATTTTTCCTATTGATACCATTTTTCAGATTTCAAACAGGCACATTATGCCACTTTAACATGACAATGATGAGATACAAAGTGAAGACTCTACAGCATCCTTTACTGACAGATTCAGCAAACAATATTTCTTAGGACTGCACAAATGAATGATAGGTCTGAGCTTTGATCCTTGGTCAAAATAGCTCCCATCTATGATGGACTCAACTTTTGTTATTAAAATTCCTAAATGTTCCATAAATAATGTTATTAATAATAATATGACGTTTGTCTTTTTACAAATTCCTGCTTGTGCAAGTAGAGCTTTGACATTTATGTCGAAGAATTAGTAGCATATGGTAATCTTTACCTTACTGCAAGCTGATGATCTGAAATGCTTTAATATATCTTATAGGTAACATTAAAGCCCTCGGGGTTATATTACTGGGTAAAAGTTGTTTGAATTATCATAGTATTCTATAAACATTCCTCTACTTAAATAATATACAAAAGTGGATATTTAATATAGAAAGTTGCATTAAGAATACAGTTATGTGAATATTTAGAGTTCCAAACTGAATAAATACCAGTACATTTAAAAAGTCTCATTTGGTGTTATCGTCTGTTGTTCAAAGTGTATTTTCTGCTTAAATTTAGAAAATGTAAAAATAAATACAGAATCTCATCAGGAACTACACTGACTTCCTTTGGAGCTTTTAAATGTAGGGATGAATAATAATAATAAAAGAATTAACATACATTCTGATTAGATAAACACAATACTTGGAGTATGGAACATGTGATGTTATTTATGCCATAGTTATCAATGCTTTCTTGTCACAAATCCAGAGTGATTTCAATAACACCAGAACTATAGAAGTCCTGTATTGAGATAAAAGTATTGCAATCTTAACCAAAAACAATACTGTAGGCATTTAAAATTAAGACCTTAAATAACTTTCAGATTCATTAATTTCTCTAAGAATTTTAAACTCACAGGTCATAGACTTTAGCAACTATGCCATAATTATGTTTAAAAATATTTCCAAATTGCATATAAAAATGTATGGATTTATATGGTTAGATTAGTCCTTTTGTCTTTATTACCTTTATCATTGTATTTGTCCAAATGTGATTGTGTGGTTTTAGAACATTACATGTGCATCATTCATCTTGTAGCAAGTGCCAAAATATTATTTTCCTGAGTTTGATTTTTTTTTCTCTTGAGATATCCTCAGCAAATGTATTTTCAGGCACTTTTATTGGTAACTTTGCTTCTTCCATGGGCTGCAGTGTGGACATTCCCTTTACCATGTACCTTCATGGGCTTCAGTGGGACAACCTTCTTGTCATGGTCTTCTCCACAGGCTCCAGGGGAATCTCTGCTCCAGCACCTGGGGCATCTCCTCTTCCTCCTCCCGCCTTGGTGTCAGCAGGGTTGTTTCTCACACTTTTTTCCTTGCTCCTCTTTTTCCTTCTTTTCCTCATCCAGAAACTCATTACTTCCCTCCAGGTCCCAGTCTCCCCTCCCAATTTGCCTGTGTACCAGAGAATCCCAAAGCTGTGACTAATGTTTTAGCTGAGATTAAGTTAACCTCGTAGTCTCTTCAATTTATGTGTTGTTACAAATCTGTTTCTCCAGTGATGTACTATACATAACTTCTGATAATTTTGTTTAATAATATATACTCCTTGAGTTTCCTAACCTGTGCAGTTGAGTAGGCAAGGTTGTAAGCTGTCTGGAAATAAGCAAAAGATTGGTTCAAAGGTTTTGTTTCTCAATTATATTTTCCCCAGCAGCACGACATGTGGGGTTTTGTGCTGCCATGTTTTAATCTTTGCTTTCCAACTTGTTTCAAAGTCTAATAGGAGGACATTTTTCCATAATGGTTTTCATCCAATTTGGCTGATATGTCCAGTATGATCTTTTATTTATAGATACACTTATAAATAAATTTAGAAATGTAAATAGAGAAACTGTATTGGATACCAATTAAATAAAATAACTGAAAAACTAATGTCCTTTCAGACAGGTCCAGGTTAGCTCACTTTCTCCATTTTGCTTGCTAGTGCAATAATTTCCTTTTGTTTCTTCAGTTACAGAAAGCCCTACAGAACTATCAGAGTTTGTGAGTGAAGACTTTTTGATCTGTGAGGTCAGCATCTGTATCCTGCTGACAATTCCCTTCTCCTCGTGACTCAAATAATGCATTTGCATTTCTGGCTTTCTGTGACTTTCCTTCCCCTAAGGGAGCCTTGTTTCTTGAATATGCCCCTGCAGGGCTCCATCTCATCCCAGTTTCCAGGCAGACTTCCTATCTACTGTCTAGCCATAGTCATTTTAATAAAATATGCATCAACTTTGCAGTAAACTGGAAGGGATCCCAAACTGCATACAACTACTGAACAAACCAGAAACTCAAATTGTGATTTATTTCTCTTTTCCCAAATGAAGCACATGTTTTGCTGCTCTGTGTTATGTCTTCCCCACATCACCTATTCCTGCAGCTAAAGCTAAACTTTGTCGTGGTTTGCACCTGAATTCTGTGAAAGTGAAATGAATACATACATACATGAATTAAGCTCTGTTTGAGATTTTTGCAGCAGTATTAATTTTAAAGGCTGCTATATATTCTTACAGAAAAGTTTTCTGAGCAAGAGTGGCATACAACCTGTATTTATCCAAGAATTTGGTTTTGGTCCAAATAATATGTTATCAGTTTAAACAAAATAAACCAAGCAATTATGCTTTGTCCTGTTATGACTTGAACACTTTAATCTGAGTTATCTAAGTAAAAAGAGGGGAAAATAACATTACAGTAAATATTGGAATACAAAAGTTTCCTAGTTTTCTTTTCCTTGTTATAGTCACCCTTCCAGTATTCTCTGGAGACCTGTTTACATGCTTTGTCTTCATATGTGTCCAGCCACAGGCTGTTTTGGTTTCTTTGCTTTTTATTTTTCCCCCATGTTTTCACCTGTTAGTCACTGGAGTTGCAGAACTGCATCCTCCAGTCCCAATTAAAATAGGGAGCTAATGTTTTCTAGTTAGACATTTGGCATACAAAGTACTTAGCACAGAGCTAAGTGAAAACAAATTTGGGTATTTACCTGGTGACAAGGGACTTGCGATCATAATACAAAATCGCCTCAGACCAATGCAGCCTCTGGTAAGGCCCAAGAACCTGCACTGTAGCAGTGCAGAGCTTTTCCTAGTGACAGAACAATCATAAAGGGCTAAAATCCCTGCCTGAAGGAAGGTTTTATAACTCTCTCTCTGGGCAGTGGGGTGTAATTTCACTATACTAGTTATTTCTACAGCTGAAGTAATATTTACTTCAGATTTGAACTGATCCAAGCAGAAACATGACCAGGTTGAAGTTCCTAGTCAGAATCACAGAATCAACTAGTTTGGAAAAGCCCTCTGAGATCGAGTCCAACCATGTTTGTTACAACTAATACTGTGTATATATAATAGTGATTATTCTTGTCCAGATGCACAGAGATTGAGTTATGAATGAAGATTAAATTCTGGCAAATCACAGTATTTTAAGTCTGAGCAATCCTAGATCCCACGTGGACATGTTTTTGGAGCCTTGTGCTGTGCTACAGTCTTCCCTTATTTATCCTTTGCAGAAAGACCTTGTGACTCCAATTTGCACTGCAGTTACTATTTTAGAGATTTACAAAGCTGTGAGCTTTACAAAACATTATCTGTGTCCCATTCTCTTTTATTCAAAGAATCAAGTTACAATAAGATTTGATTGTCTAAACTAAAATGTAATTGTACAGTAAAATCACTATTTTTAGAGTCTATTTTATGTGAGGTCTGCATTGAATAAGAATATTGTACTTGATGGGGTTATTCCTGAAGTTTTGCTGGGCTGAATTCATCTGAGTCACCTATGTTAATGGCATTATAGCAGTGTTGGAGTAGGAATAAAACCACTAGATACAGTACTTATGAGTGAAGCAGAATTTCTAATTGCAAAGTGCAAAGTAGTTATTACAGTTGTAATATTTCTGCTGTACTTATAAACACTCATTTGTGGTTACTGTTGTTATTTTTCATGGCCAACACTAATGCTTGTTTTCCTCTACGAGTTTTTTCATATGATGCTACTATTTTTGCCATTAAAAATCATCAGTAATTTCTTTCTTGTGATTTGCATCTTTAGCAGAAGAAATCTTGAGTGGTTGATCATCATATTTTCTCTCTTTATTATTTTTCTTTCATATTCATTTATGAGTTAAAACCTATCAAGGAAAGAAGTTCAGTTTTCAGTGTCATGGCTTAGTAAGTGTTTGGTGTATGGAATATCATGTGTCATCTTGTTGCATAATGACTTAAGTTTGAAAGAAATGCCAGCAGGAATCAATGAAATATCAATCAGTTCATAATTTCAAAAAATTTTATGGAGCATTCAAGAACACATTTTTTTTCCTCATATTGTACATGCTGCCTAACAACCTGCATAGAACCTGCTACTATTTCCAATCTGAATTCTTTAAGAGTAACTCCTGTGTCTGCAGTTGAACAGAAAATCAAAAGAACAGTTGGGTTTTTTTCTTCAATATTAGGGGGTTTTGTGACTTCCCTGGTGTTACACTATAGATCTACAAACAATAGGTTCTTCAATAATTTCTTCTTTGTGGAAAAACAAATTCCTAAGAAATTCAGGAATTTGCAGCATGCTGACATATATATTTAACAAGCTGCAGTTCTAAAAGTATCACAAGGTCTCCTGTAAAAATCACTGAAGTCCAAGACACTACTGTAGCATTATTCTGATTCACTGGACATTAAGGCATATGCACATAGCAATACTCTGGAATTTTCTGCTGTCTCCAACAGGTGCATGGATAGAATACATTTACCTGAAGAGAATGGGAAATATTGTGAATATACCATCCATAATCCAGAAGGGAGCTTCCATCAGCTTCTACACGATGATGGCTGTTGTGACTAACAGCCCTTTCTCTCATCATCAAAGGTAGATTTTCAGACTAGGAATTGCTGCTCACGTGCATTTTATAGACTTCTGGAATTTTATCATCATTTAGTATCAGCATGTCAGGTTGCAGTTCTTATCTTTCATGCTGCTTCAAGAAACATTTTCACAAGCAATTACAATCTGCTTAAATCTCCCATATGAAAAATGTCAGCCTGAAGTGTATGACCTCAAGCTTTCCTCTCATGTGGATATCAACACAACCTTAAATCAGAAAACTTCCTAATAAAATTGTGATTCATGAAATTCTGAACATGATCTTTTATCCAGTATTTGTTTTCTCCTTGAAAATTCAGTGATGTGTACTGGGAACATGACCAAGACAACACAATGAGTTGACAATTTTTGGCAATTTGGTCTGAAGAAGGAAGAGTCAGGATTTTTTCAACTCTTCCCCCCTGCAATGTGAGGATCTTCAACCATGTTCATCTGAAACAGATCCTTTGGAGGAAATTTAAAGAGACCTGCAGTTTTTACTGAAGTTGTATGTTCTTATAATGGCTTTTCTTTAGTATATTGCTCCATGTTTTGCAAAAGAAACAACAATCTCAATTCTAAGCCACTGTTTCTTCATCATTTCTGTTGTTAATATTTACAACGCACATCCAAAATAATACTAAAATACACAAGGTGTTGGAAGATATATTTGGTAAACATTTGACAGGTAAAAACTGACCCATAGCATTGAAACTATGGACAGTAATGGCACTTTGGTCACAAATAAGCTTTAAACATTGCAAGAAAAAAAAAATTAAAGGTATTCAACTGGTCTGCATTTTAAATGTAGGGATTTTTTTGCTTGCAGTCTTGGACTTGGACTTCAGGGGTTAAAGGAGTGCTTCAGTCAGCCAAATGGTAAACTCTATAGAAAGGAAGTCAGCTGCTCTAACCATCCAAGTAATATTACCAAAATTCAGCTACAAACGAATCACCAATTTCTGCAACTCTTCTCGCCTTCCATTCTTGTTTTCAACCAACTCAAAATGCAAGTTTTGGCAGACAAACAACTTCATCTCATTTGGTGCTACATTTTCTCAGTGGGAGCTGGAGAAGTGGGTTATAATTCAAACTCATCCACTAACCACAGCATCTACCTCTGCCCAAGTACAGCTTTCTACATTTGTAAATGAATGACAACTTCCAAGCATCACAATCAGCTAATTCTCCCCTTCTGAGTAATTACACTGATTTTACTACAATGGCAATGGAATTTTGCAGATTGAACACTCCATGATACCTGACTAAGTTGTTCTGTCCCAGAAGCTGATCTTGTTGCCTTTTGGATGTTATTCTCTCATCACTTCTCTGTTCTCTCTGCATGTGGAACCCTTGAAATGCAGAGTTATCATTGTTCTGATGCTGCCTTGGAATTATAATTTTGAAGCTGTGCAAAAATCAGTCCAATCAGCATCAGCTGACCTGGGCTTTGGGAATATTCACATGTGGAACTACAAATCATGTGAGACATTTGGGAAGCAAGAGCATGACAGAAGAACTCAAGGAGTAGAATAACATATATGTCACAACAAGAATTTTATCAAAACCAAAAATAATGGGATACTTCCCATTTTTTGATTAGTGTAGTATTCATTTGGGTTTAGCTACATATTCTAAGTAGGAATAATATTGCAATGCAGAAAGTTTTCATTTTTTCTTTTTTTTTTTAAAGGTACTTTTTATATTTCAGTGGTGTCATTATGTATAATTTTACTTGGAGACCTGTATAGAAGAGTTTTCTTTGACAATGACAGAGAACTACATTGCTATCAGTATTGAAAAGAGAAGATGTTTTTCTTTTATATATTAAATTCTTAATCAATGGAACGCAGTTTCTATGTGGATAAAGTCACAAAGTGACTTCACCTGAGTAAAACACTATCCAAGTCTCTGCTGAAGACTTGTTACTTGTGTTTTAGTTTTATGCTGGTAATGAGGTTGTGGGAGGTAAAAAACCACCACTAAAGCCTCAAAACCCTCACTTTTATTTATGAATTCTATGAAATTCTCAAATTAACATTTATGATGAAAAATATTTTGATTTCCTAAGATTTTGTTACGATTCCCAAAATGCTGTTTAAAGGTAATTTCTGAAGACTTTGGCATTCTTCCCATGTTTTAGAGTGTAAGTGTCTGTTAACAGACTTTCTAATTGATCTTTCTAAAGAGTATCTATATCTATATGGAAGTGTTTTGCTCACATATGTTTTCAGACCTCAATGGCTATTCATGCTCCAGGATGGAGGATTAATTCAATGAATGAGCACAAATAATGAGTACTAGACCACAGAGACTATTCTCATTGTCTAGGGTTTTGTTTTGTACATTTTTATACTCTTCACTAATACTTAGAAATAGAAGCACAGGTACTCAGACTGACAGAAGACAACATAATATGTATTCTACATCTCTGCCACTATAATATTTGAAAGGAAAAATTTAGTAGGTGTCCATTATTATTTAAGGCAGACTTGCGAGTTACTGACATTATTAATTTATAGAGATTATATCTATATTTTGATTTGTCCCCATTGGCAGCTCCAAGGCTTTTTTCCCAATGGGGGTTTCCCCTGAGGATTACTGGGCAGGTGCAATGTACTTGGTGTTCTCATGTGGGCTGTCTTTTCCTCTCCATGTTTTGGTGTGTTATGATACCAGATACGGTGCTAATATGTACTCTGCACAATTAGTGCAGGAGAGAAATAAACCTCAGAAAGATTTTACCAATGGTTACAAAGCTCTGGTGGGTGCAAACCCCAAGGTTAATGCTGCTTCTGTTTGGAATTGTGTATTTGCTGTTCAAAGTTGAATAGAAACACTGACATTGTGGATCCATATCTCTATTAACTGACTTACACCATAAAGCAGTTTAATGCAAGTATTTTTGAAGTACTTGTGAAAAATTCATCATACTAACTACCATTTTTTATTTGCATCTGTTAATCTCCAGCGTATTCCAGGAATCATCTCATAGACACAGACACCTGCTTCCATACATTGCCTTTAATTAATTTATTTACTTATTAAAGGAATTTTCTTGGTTTGTATTTGCACTGTTTTCCTTAATGTGTTTCTGTGTTCAGAAATGTCAGGCTATCAGTGTATTTTTAACCAGGCATTGCACCATGTTTACAAGAAAAAAAAAAAGGAGTTGTACACTATCTGCAGAATAGGTCGAGGGAACAGGACTTCTTAAACTATTCACAAAGATGTCACAGTATAATACACATCATAAGCAATGTAGGGGGACACACACATTTTTTATTATTAGGTAGCAATTTCAATGAGACAACTTTGAAAAAGTAGAAATTATATTCAGTAGATGCGTATTTTTATGACAATTTGAGTGAAATTTTCTTGCCAACAATAGTTGTTTTATTTATTTTTATGGACTTTGAACCTAGTAAATCCCTCTTACAATGTTTCTCACCATTTATTTGATTATGAAAATAAATGATATGGTTATGCAAAAATCTCCTATCATTCCGAGTATTTATTAGTTTGGGTTTTGTTCTAACTATATATCTAAGATATATTATGTCATCTATATTTGAATTGCAGAGTGTGAAAACATAGGAAAGTTATTTTGGGTACAGTTAACATTTTTTTCCAGCAGTACTAGAAAATAATTAGATAAACTAGAACAAGATTGAAAAATTCCTGAAAAATTACTGAAAAATTACTGAAAAAATACTGAAAAAACTATTTATTTTAAGGAACTTTGTCATTATTTGCATTATTATTTTCTTTTATAACATCAATTAGCACTCATATCTGTGCTTAGGATTGTATGGAATAGCAAAATACATAATAGTGATTTTAAGTATTTGGAATTTGTAATGAACTGATGAATCACTAATAAGTATTTACTACTGTATCTATGATTCATAGTCACAGGTTGTTTCACAGTTTTAAATGTATCTTCATAGGGAAATATCTGTCATCAAAGTAAAATCAGAAATTAAATTGCTGAAGTGTATTTACATTTTAGGTGGGAATAATGTAGATTGACCATGGTATTGCATGAAAAAAGAAGCAAATAATCCATAGGGAAATAATACTGTTATTAACTATGTCATAGAAAGTACTTGTTTTACCACTTAATATTTTATCTTAAAGAAATTGCTTTTTAATTATCCCAAGAATTCCCTCCAAAAGCCATGATATTCATTACTGTGACATGTTTACAAGTAGCATCATAACTTTTCCTTCTTTAAACATATAATGGAAATAGAATTTTCAGTATTAGAAATTACATGCATGACAGCTAAGTGGTCTTAGTTACTAACTTTTACCAATCCAGAGAAGGTTTTGTTTGCTCTTGCATTAGAATTCCATATCTCTAATTTATGTACTTTAACTGAGAGGTGCTCACAGGAAACAGAATTCAATGTTCTTGGATTCTGACATGGCATCAGAATACATTTCTTTCCATATAAATAGTGATAAACAGAATGCTTTATCTGACTGCTGTCCAGCAAATATTTTAAGATCTTAATTGTGTGCGTTTTTTCCTCTATTAAGAAACAACTGTACAGAGTTAAACGCTCAACCACTTAAATATCAACTGCCACATGGTATTTAGTGTAAAAGCAGTAAAATCCAGAATGTGTACTGTAGAATTGAACATTAAATCTGTTTTAAGTTTAAATGTGATCCAATGAAATAGTTTCTGATTCTCCCTGCCTTTTCCACCTCCCTTAATAATGAAGGTAGGTGAATATCAGTATTTCTAATAATATTTTTTTTCATGAAACAAAAATAAAAAACAAAGTACAACAAATTTCCCAAAGGTTTCCCAGAGCAGCTGTGGATGCCCCATCCCTGGAAGTGTTCAAGACCAGGTTGAATGGGGCTCTGAGCAACCTGATCTAGTGGAAGGTGTCCCCGCCCGTGGCAGGGGGGTTGGAATGAGATGATCTTTAAGGTCCCTTCCAACCCAAACCATTCCATGATTCTATAAGTACAGAGCAGAACCAAATTAAAAATAACTTCTTTTTCCTCAGGTATACTACTCTATGAAGGTCGAAGTGCCAAGCAGAGGACTTTTTTTTTTTAATTATTTTATTCAGTTGTCCACAATATTTATATATGCTTTAAATTCAGATAATTTGGGGGAGAGGAGTTATTATGGAGAAGGATTTTTATGAATTTGCTAAATATAAAATTTATGCTGTAGAAAATTGGAAGCCAGATTATTTTTTCTCTCTTAGCCGTTTCCATGCAATGATATGGAACTGAAATCCAGAACTTCCAGTTGCATTTATGGTTCAAGTTTTTTAACAATTGTGAGCTTCTGACTAGAAAATGTGAATAATGAAAATAAATCTATGGCTGAATTTGTAGTTTGGTTGTCGTCTGAGGGGTTATTTCTGCATTGTTGAGGACCAGAGAGACGATGCTAACTGCAATCTAAGATATAATGATCTTACATGAATGCATTTTCATTAACTGCAGCTTCATAACACAGTGAGTGAGATCATAAAGAAGTTTTGAGTATAAAGTTCACTCTTGAAGTCATAAGTTGATATATTTTGTGGTTTCTCTTGACAATGTTCCTTTAAGCATGTACTTATTCCCTTGATTATAGTGTCTAGAAACAGAACATATTTTTCTGTATTTTTTCTATTTATTTGGAAAATTTAGAAGTTGCTTAGCTGTCAGTAATAACTTCACCATAGGTGAAGAGATGCTTTCAGTCATTTTTATCAATGGTGTTTAATATATAAATTATACATTGATATACATATATAAATATATCAAACCTTCTTTTTTCCTGAATCAATGTAAACAGAGCCCAGATGGCCGTATAGAAGTCAAAGGGCAGCATGGAAAATCGTCACTGCATATAAAAGATGTGAAGTTGTCAGATTCAGGGAGATATGACTGTGAAGCTGCAAGTAGAATTGGTGGGCACCAAAAGAGCATGTACCTTGATATTGAATGTAAGTTCTAATATTTTGTTTTCTCTTTTAAATTTGTTTTAAAAGAAAAAAAAAAAAAGTACATTCTTAACGGAAGGTCATTTTTTCATGGTAATTCATATTTGAATTTGCATAAATGAAGAAAGCATGTCCTGTAGATGGTTATTCTGTGGAGGAATCGTATCTTTTCTGAAGCTGATAAGAGCCTTGTCAGTGATTTAAGTGGGACAGGATTTCATCTGAAATCATATTCCAGTGGTATTACTCACTAACTTAAGGTTAAGCTTAATAGTTTCAAATCTTTGGGCTTGCTGAGACTGCTGGGGATGAAAAGTATTCAACAGGATAAGGTAAGGACTGATTTGAGCAGTTCAGTCTTGAGCTTAACCTTCTAAGATTCAACAAAGTCTCTTTTTTTTTTCCCCACCTAGTTCTCTGATTTACTAATCCTTACAAAGTCTCTCACCCCTGTTATAACCCCTCCTGGAGTTATCAAGTTGGTGACAATCTCTTTTACAGATTGCCTTTATTCAAAGCTCTTGAATTTTATCCAGTAGAAAAGGAGATTGTTTTTGCTTAGAAGAGTGTGATGCTTTAGAAGCCAATCAGAGAATATAAATCTGCAATACACAAAAGCCCATTGGAAAATTGTCTCTTCAAACTGTACTTCAAATTCATGAGCAAAGGTCTTCGAAAAATGAAAAAATAAAAACAACTTCATTTATATTTCATTGTTATTCTATTTTTGTAGAGATTTTCTAGATACATTTTTTTCCAATACATTTCCAGTATAGTCTGAGTGAGCCTGTTTAAACTGAGTCTCTGAAGAGAAAAAGTCTTTCCAGTGGGAGGACAGAAGTTGGAATAGGATCTGTGGTGCAGGAATATAAGTAAGGATTGCAGACCACTGAGTGATTTACTGGGGAGTTCTGAAAGGGACTTCAGTGTACATTTGTGTTTTCCATCTTTATGGCAGGGGAGCAGTGCATTGTGGCATAGGAAATAAATCTGGAAGCAAAACAAAGAATAGTCAAAAGAATGGTTAGGAATGGAGAGATTTACCAATCCTGAAGACCTAGAAATAAATACTGTGTTTATTAATAGCTTTAACATAGCTGGTCTTCAGTAGTCATATAAAGGTATTTTGAACTTTGCAAAATATTATTTTGGGAACATGTTAATTTGCTGTATTTGTTTCTTTAATGAGTGCACTGGTAATAATTTATATGTATGTAAAGAAAAAAAACTAGATAAAAATGCAAATTCAGTGAAGATTTTGGAAATTTTCTGTGAAATCCTGCCTACTCTTCACATAGTGGTATAAAATATATTCTTTGATTATGGCTGCATAGCTGCTGTGCTTTAAAGTTAAATATTAATACGTTTTATATTCAGTAGAGAGACATGAGATGCACCCCATGTTATAAAACATGGGCAATTGAAATTTAAGAATTTATTAGCAACACAGAATTCATACCAAAGGGCATGACAAAATCTCTGCATTGATACAATATATTATTTTAATCTAAAACACCTTTCAGGGTAAAAGTTTTAGAACAGATGGCAAGAATTTAAAAGTAACATAGTCTTATAAAAGTATGGCAGAATTAATTTTAAATGTGTGTGGGAACAATCAAATATAGTGTATGAGAAAATGGAATAATTTAAAGTCTGAATTTATGCCTTAGTAGACAATTTTTATACAGCATAAAATTTTCTACAGTTCAAATGAAACATAATTTATAAAGAACATAGAAATATTATTCTATTGTTAGAGATATCACACATTGTAATGATTACTTTTAATGTATAACAGAAGATTTGTATTATGACATTTCTAAAACTGGAGATTTAAGATTTAAATACTTAACTGATAATGAGGTTTAAACAATTTTTTTCCAGCACAGGCGTTTGAGTAACAGAAATATGAATTTTTTCAAATACTTTATGTCAGGAGTTTTATAATGCAAAGAAAATATTTCTGAGGTGGTACAATTTAGGTCTATCTCCATTCATATTCTGATTAATGAGTTAGAGAAATGCCTTGCTTTCCTTTGCAAATAACTTTGCATTGGTACATGAACTGCAAGTATAACTTATTTATCTTGCCCAGGAAAGAAAACACTTGTCTTAATGGTGAAGAATTCTTTAGTTCTTTAAAATAGTGTCCCCAGGAGGAAGTGTCTTCTTTCCAGCCTCATCTCCCATCAGTCAAATCTCTGTCACAAACTTCTGTAATGAAACAGCCTCTTCAAAGAATCTTTCAGCACCTCATTACCACCATTTCCATCCAGCGCTGTGTTGTCACAAGTGCCAACAGTCCTTTTCTCCACTAAAAATACCTTCTTTTATGCAGCAGGTGTCACAGTTATCCCTCATTCCAGCTATTGCACTCCATGAGTTGCAGACCAGGGAGCTTCAGCAAAAGGCACAGGTTCAAAAACTAGGCAGCTTATTTGTGGTTTTGTAGTAAACTGGTAAAAACAGGGGGAATCGCTGTAAGAGTCTGTGAAGTGAGTTTCAAATAGAGGATTTGATTCTCCTTGTAATATTTTCCTAAGTGATATTTTTTCAGCATACTATTTACAGTTACAAACATTGCTATCAGGGCTTCTAGATTTTTTTCCCCCAAAATATTCATTTACAAAATTGCATAAAACACTTCAAAATATTTTAATTTTCTCTTCTATTATTTTTGTTGTTCTCTTCAAAACCAGTTTCGAAAAGAATTTTTTCAGATATGGCTGACTCTTGCAGTCAAGCCATTTCAGTGGAATTCTTTATTATTTTAAATAATATTCTCATTTAAAGCTCAGTAACTATTTTAAAATTAAAATATAAATAAATAAGCGGGACTTAACTGTTTATATTGTTCCATGGTTTCTAGATGGAACCAATCAATGCACCTACGTCTTTCTGTAAGTTAGGAACAAAGCTGTAGCAGTTCCCTTTGTATGTTTGAATACATTTGACAGTCTGTGTAGCCAGGAGAGGAACGTGGTTCCATCACATCCTTAGATGTCAGTGCAGTCAAACAGGTCTAGTGGAGGCACAGAGTGCTCTGGTGTCACTCTCTCATCCTGTTACTTACTGACCCCTATCAGAGACCTAAACTGACAGTAGGATTGCACAGTTTCCATATTTTATCCTTGCTCTCTGTTGGGGATGTTCTTGATGATAAGAGCAGTTCTGCAGAACAGGAAGAGATTATCAGGTTTGATACCAATTGGGCACAGTTAACCCTGCCTTTTATCTCAAGTAAATGCTAAGCAGACATGAATTGCAGGGAACCCAGGGACATTTATGAGGATTTCTTCCTGCAAAGTCATCTTTGCATTTAGTTTTTCCCATATAAAGTAATTTATATTTATATATATATATATTCCTTATAGTAAGTATGAAAAATAAATCAAAATTATATCAAAAATAAAAGTATCATTTGTAAATGCTCTTTACTAATGGATTTCCTTAACTGCAAAATTTGATTGCAGACATGAAGCCCAGTGTGTATTGGATGAGAATAGAAGTAACACATCCTTTGTTACATCCTATATGATGTATATTGGGCATTAAGATGTGTCTATAGTGATTATCTCTATATTTATCACAGACAGAGAAATAACTATATCTTTTTTAATAAAAAATGATAGAAATAAATAAAAATAGATAAAGCAGGCGATACTCTAAGATGAAGTTTTCAGGAGGGCCTGAGGAAGTTCAGGCATAAATCTCAGTGATTTATGAATTGATTCATAATCAATCTTAAAGTTTCGGTTTTGCTATGCAGATGTTTAACTTTCTATATGGTATTTTTTTTCTTTTTAGGTGAGACATAATTGTTCTGACAAATACATGCTAGGGTTAGAAAGGAATCTTAAAAACCATAATACAGACCTGGCTAAATGAAGAAAAATTCCGATGAGAGAACTCGTTATTTCTTGGGTTCCACAAATTTGTCACTGCATAATTCACATTGGAGAAAGAAAAATCTTGATTTTGACATGTTCAATATGCTACGTCATCTTTCATCATAGTATTATTCTGAGTTAGGGTGCACTGATTTACTAAGTTGGAAAAGCTTTAAACAAACCAGTAGTGAACAACATTTATGAGCCTTGAAAGTGACTCTCTGTGTGCCCTTAGTTTTCCCTTCATTGTGTTCAAACTGTTCATTAACCAGTCAGAAGCTTTCACAGAGTTCAATTTTTTCCTCCCAGGTGCACACCTTGTGTAAAATGCTGGTACCTTTGATTACTCTGTTACCACCAGGTGCAAATTCCTTTGGACAGTGGTCCTCTTATTGGAGAAAATATATTAAAACATGTTCTTTGGAAATGTCTTTGTTCTCTCACATTCTACCTGGGAAGCATCCTGAGTCAAAGACCTTTTTAGCTGCAATTACCAGTTTTTTCACATCACTCTATTTCTGTACTAATTCTGCAGTTATTAGATGTGCTGGATGGTCCAAAAATACCTCATGGTACACAAAGACTGTTTTTTTGGGATAAAATCCTCTATGACAAACATATTACATTGAGTAGCACGATACACTTTTGTGTGAGATCAGCCATGCAAGTAGTTGATAAACATGATTTCAATAGAAGCAATTTCTTAAAAAAAAAAAAAAAGCATTTAAATAATTTAAAGTGTCTTCCAAAAAAGAGCAGTTTTTCTTACTATGTCTTTTCATCCAAATCTGAATTTTGTAGTTATATTCCTTATTAGTTAAGTACCAATTTTCAGTGGTAAAAAAAAACCAAACATGACATGTGCAACATAGTCCTTACTTGTAAAGAAACCTGTGCAGTATTTATTATACTACTTTATTGCTTATCAGAAACAGGCTTTTTTACTTGCTGTTTGTTTTTCCTTGCCACAATTTGAAATCAATCTCATTAGTGTTACAGTCTTGAATTTTGTTTCCTGAATTGATTAGTCTTTTGCCTTTTTACTTTGTTGTA
This sequence comes from Chiroxiphia lanceolata, assembly GCF_009829145.1. Lineage (NCBI taxonomy): Eukaryota > Metazoa > Chordata > Aves > Passeriformes > Pipridae > Chiroxiphia > Chiroxiphia lanceolata. The sequence continues at coordinate 106,490,609 of NC_045638.1, read as the reverse complement.
TGTTAGCTGGGTTGATGGAGGTGCTTTGGATTCATGCAGTTTAATTTTATATCTTTGCAAAATATATACGGCATTACATAAAAGAATGTTCAAGAGATTGTATACAAGTTGTATTTACCTTCAGGGAAGCAAGGCTTTGAATTCATGAAAATGCTACTACTGTGTACGGGATGTCCCAAATGTTATCATAGAATCATAGAATGGTTTGGGTTGGAAGGGACCTTAAAGACCATCTAGTTCCAAGCCCAGGCCATGGGCAGGGACACCTTCCACTAGACCACATTTCTCAGAGCTCCATCCAACCTGGCCTTGAACACTTCCAGGGATGGGGCAGCCACAGCATCTCTGGGCAACCTAGATGTTGTAGCAAACGTCACAAAAATTGCGATAGCCTACTGCTATTGCAAATTAGAATAAATTCAAACAGTTCATACTTTGGATTTGGTTTCTGTTAAAAGAAATCGGTGAAGCAGCATCCCATTGCTCCTCATAGAACCACAGAATGACTGGGGTTGGAAGGGATTGTCTCTTTCCTGTCACTGGACACCACTGAAATAACGTGGCTTTGCTTTCTTTACACCCTCCCATCACCCATTAGTCATGAGGGCCTGGCTCTATCTTATAACAGCCAGAAAAAATCCTAATAAACACAATCATATGGCCTAGGAAGGAAACAAATGACAGGAAAAACCATCAAGAGAAGCAAAACTTTGAAATAGTCTAGAAAACATTTGCATCTTTTCTATTAAAATATTATTGGCTTTACTTACATTTATTCCTGTCGAATTCACAAGTTTAAATGAGAAAGCAAAGACAGCAAAGGTCAATCTTTCACATTTTACATGTGATAATTTTGACACGTCTTTGAAGCTCATGAATATCAATTGCAAGATTTACCATTTTCATTCTTTGACTACCTTGTGCGCTCGCACAGAAGGAAATTTGATATGCCATTGCAGTGGCTTCATGGGGGTAAGAGTGTTGAACACAGAGCAAAAGATGAGGTCTATTGCATAAAATCACCTTCCAAAACCATTTCAGCAAAGCTTCCCACATTGAACCAGAGATGAACACTTCTGTTTGCTTTATCTGAGGTTACAACAGTGAGTGTGGCAAAGTGGATAAATTATACTTTATTCATCTATGTAGTAAATATACCTATTGTTTAGCCCAAAAGGGTGGGAAAATACTTTAGAAAAGAAATTCTGTCTTAAAAGCTTTTTGCCTATGTTTGTTAGTGACTTGTTAAAATGTGATATTCATGGTATAAATTTCTCTAAATTTTTACCTAAATGAGCTCTATACTACATGTTTTGGTTGGTCTTGCAATGAACTTGATATCGTTTAAAGTAGATGTTTGCTATGTTGGCTATTTTTTCTCTTAATAGAAGAATACAATTTTGAATTCATAAAATGATTTAGGTTTTATTTTGTTTCACTTCTAGTAATTTGCTCATTAATATGTACCTATGCTTTTTTTCACATATGCAATTTTGAAAAGTAAAAGTAGAAAAAAAAAGAAAAAAAATGGAAGAATTTTCTTATGTTTCCTTGAAGATGTTTCTATTTCATGAGTTAGTCTTGCAGGATAAAGATGTTTAATCTTTACATTGATAATGAATATGCAAATTTTAAATGGTTTTGCAAGTAATTTCATATGATGTTAAGTGTAATTTATATTATACACTGATGACCCATGAATAAAAAAAAAAGGCAACGTGGCCTTTGTGCCTCTCTATGCCTCCAAGAGAGATCCAGCAGAGCAGGAACAATGCATCTGAGAATTATGAAGAAAAAAATCAGGTTGTATGATAAGTGTGATGCTGAAAAACTGGAACTTTAACAAACAAAGACCTTAAATTGAGATTTTTAACCTCATTTTTTTTTCCTAGTTAACTTGCCTTCACAGCAGAATACTTGGCATTACTTGAAATTGGTATTTTTAAATACCCAGTGAGGTTGAACACACTGTACTGGGGGTCAGAGGAATTTGAGGTGTAGCTTTAGAGGCACCACATGTTAGAAATGGTGTTGGATATACAAAGAAATTTCAGCAATGCTGATTGGATTTTTAGTTTGTTCCTTAAAGAAGGAGGCATGTTGTGGAGGTAAGGATGACAGATAGAAAAATATGGAAGGTAAAGACTGGATAGGAAGAGAGGTGGGGTTAGGAACCTGATTTGAGAAAGGCAGGGCAGTTTTTGACTTCTGGCTATAAGAGAATTATAAAATCTAAGATTTGATGTAAGAAGCCTGGCCATCCTAAATTATTCCAGTAACTGTGTCCAGGAATGCACATGACATTTGAAAATTTGATACAAAGTAGTACCATTCCATAATAATGTGTTATTAATTAGCAACACCTGATAATTTTATTACTAAAATGAAAATTACTGCTATGTGAGAGATGTGTAGGGGGAGTCTTCATGTTCTAGATCTGATGGCCAGTCTTATTGGTGATTTACTGAGACAAGAAAATGATTGATAGACACATACAAACAGGGTTTTTTAAGCATCACTATTGACATACTTAGGTTATTTTGTCTAGCTGTGTTTTCTTTATAATTTCTTCTAATTTAAACTGGTTTAGGTAATTTTAGAGAGGTAATTTTTAGGTAATTTTTTAGGTAATTTTTCCGTTCACAACAGATATTTCTATGAAATTAAAATTTCTTGGTGTTTCAGTTTGTTTTGTTTTGTGGGGTTCTTTTTGTTTATTTGCTTGTTTGTTTTTTTAATTAATCAACCAAATACAATTCCTTAATGTCAAGTGGAATTCAAAGACAATTAGATACATTGAATTTCTGCAACTGTGGCAGCACCAAGCACAAGAACCGTACATGCATTCATGGCCCACCATTTTTTAAGGTGACAACAACATGCTTTGCATCTAGCAGAAGATACCTTATCTTCATGACAACTAATTTTTTTCTGTGTTTATGGGAATGGAGCAATTGGTGTGAGATTTGAATATTAAAAATATTATCCTAGTCAAGTTTATCAAAAATTAATACTGCTTGCCAATAAGAGGGGGATTCTTACTCTTCATAAACCGGAGAATTAGTTGATAATTCATCATACTATTGAATATCAATCTTTTATTGTAATGCATTTTGAAAGGAACCAAGAGAACAGGGCAGGGGAAAGGAAATATTACTGAGAATAGTGTTTCCTGCACTTGCTGTGAAAGGAACATATACCTCTCAAAACTCTTGAAATTATGAGCTGGATTCTGAAAAACAAAAAAAACCACAAACCTCTGGTTTTAGCTAATAATCATGGCAATTTAAAATTATTATATGATAACTTTCATTTGCTTTTCTATTTGGAAACTTCCCATGCAAATCTTGCATGTTTTTCCTTGCAGCCTTATGATTGTGACAGTGGAAGTAAAGAGAAAGTTAGTTCACCTGTTCCTATGCTCATTTTCAGGATGATTATAGATCAAAATATAACCACCTAACCACATTTCTGAAGTCATTCTGATATTATTTTTTGTTACAAATGAATATGTGACAATTATTGCAGTTGTCTGCGGAGGGTCTTCTACTTTTTATTCAAGAAAAAGCTATTAATTTTTAAATATTAATTATTGAAAACAATATGAGGGAGAAAATACAAGAGAAAGATAGCTGTTAACTAAATTGTTGAAGAATTACAAAAGATTGAGGTACTTTTACAGGACCAATGACAAGGACAGTACTAGATTTGCTAGAGGATGTGGTTTATAAAAGCCCTTAATGATGGGAAACTTATGCTAGTATTAATCATCTAAGAGAGAAGCTTCCAATAATATACTGCAGGAAATGTCCAGCATCTTAGGTCTGACAATCTGTCGCATATTTTCATTGTATGATCCAAGAAAACAAATTATTTGAGGAACAAATAGCCAAAAGTTTGAAAAACTATGTTCTTGAATTAAGAAGTGCAAATCTCATTCTGCACACAAGTTTTTGATTACAGTTGTCTGGACGCATGGACTGAATCAGGTAATTTGCTATATCTAATTTTGTGTATTACACTGAATGTACACCAGAGCTGGATCTTTGAAGTCCTTAATTTAATTACCTTCTGGACAAGACAGGTGATGCATTAGTCTGCTCTTGAATAACTGTTCCTGGACATTGTGCCTAACAAGAATATCTAAATACAAGAGACAGGTCACAGTTTGCTTCTCTTAAATAATCACATACAGGTTATCCAGAACGACTTCTAATTGGAGTACTGACCTGCCTGTTTCTTTCTTGTTTGTGAAAATGAACAGGTTGAGTTTAGCTGATGCTGGTGCCGTAACATTAACTACTCTAAAATGCCATTCTAAATTTTTATTCAAAAAAAGAATAGCTTGTAGAATCCTACGCTCATAAACCAGCTTTTTTTTAATTTTGTATCTTCGTAATATTGTCTTTGTTCCTTCTAGGCATCATTTTCATTTGGCTTCCTTCATCTCTCCAAAATAATATTACATCTTTCATAGCTGAACCTTATAACAGTGCTTATGAACTTTTATCACATTCTGGGCTGCATCCAAAGCAGTGTGGGCAGCAGGTTGAGGGAGGGGATTCTACCCCTCTGCTCTGCTCTGGTGAGACCCCACCTGCAGTGCTGCCTCCAGCTCTGGGGTTCCAAACACAAGAAAGACACGGACCTGCTGGAGCAGGTCCAGAGGAGGCCACCAAGATGATCAGGGAGCTGTAACACCTCTCCTGTGAAGACAGGCTGATAGAGTTGGGATTTATCAGCCTGGAGAAGAAAAGGCTCCAAGGAGACTTTTGCAGCCATTCAATATGTAAAGGTAGCTTATAAGGAAGAGAGAGGGACTTCTTACCTGTAGTGCTAGGACTAGGGACAATAGTTTTAAACTAAAAGAGGGTTGTTTCAGATTAGATTTTAGGAAGAAATTCTCCCCTGTGAGGGTGGTGAGACCCTGGCACAGGTTTCCCAGAGAAGCTGTGGATGCCCCATCCCTGGAAGTGTTCAAGGCCAGGTTGGATGGGGCTCTGAGCACCCTGGTCTAGTGGAAGGTGTCCCTGCCCACGACAGGAGTGCTGCACTAAATGACCTTTAAGGTCCTTTCCAACTCAAACCATTGTGTGATACTGTGTGCCTTTATTAACTAACATGAACAGCAGCTTTTGTACGTTTGTTTTGGTTTGGTTTCTGTAGAGTGCCAAAGGTTCAGGTATAATAAATACTATCAGGGTTGATTTTTTTAAAAACTGACTGTATTCAAGCTTCTACTTCTATTTAGCTATTTAGAAGTCCAACATGCTCCCTTAACTGGTCGTACTTTGTTTACAAAAGCTTAAAAGCAGGTTTTCATTTGCGCCCTGCATTGATTTTTGTCAGGTGTAAATTAATTCTGAGCTACACAGAAGCTAAGCAGAGCATATTATTATTCTTTAAGGGTTTTAATTTTCTAACTGATCTGCACTGAAGCCTTTATTTTTTGATACAGTACATATATTGCACCTAAAGATCCTCAATATATGTAAACATATGAGAAGGTCCACCTTCTCATTTCTGATTGGTTTTATTTAATTTTCAGTTAATAGAATTTATTGATAAATATTCTGTTTATTTGTTTCTTAATTATTTTAAAAAACTGGAGAGATCAGATTTTGCAGGCATATAAAATAGTCAACCTTATGTTTTCAAAGCCTTGGCTTTAAGATTTGTTATTTTTTTCATGCTCTATTTTATATTAAACATATTTTGTGTTTATGTTTGATAACAGCTAATTCTGTAACCATTTAAGCATAATATACTGCAGTTAGTGATGAAAGGCATACCAGAAAAAGCAAATTCTTTTTATAAATCAGTTATTCCCTTCCAACTCAATTTTTTAAATTTTATAAAGAATGTAAAATATCTTTTATTTGTAATGTAAGAAAATAATTTCCAGACTTATTTTCTTTGTGTAAAACATCACTCCAGGCACCTTAATCTATTTTTGACTAGGAAATCAAAAATCATCTCCTTTAAGATAATTTCTCTGAATCAAGCCATTAGCACAGTCCTTCTGTTTTTCCTATATTGCAGCTTTCGACTGCTGGGGAAGTGGCTGCAAAGACTTTTTAGTCAGACTTTTTGAGAGGGAGATTGTGAAGCTCTTTTTGTTTTGGAATGCTTTACGTTTGTGAATTGTCAGTTTTGAGATATATCTTTTTTTTGACAGACTTCTAGTCCTATGTGTGGTTTTTTATGTTTATGTGTATTAGTATCCGTAGTCACGTAGAGATGGCAGTCCATAACTCACCTAATCTTTTAAAATATAAACAAATACATACCATGGTCATCCAAAATTTACCTTTAGAAGAGAGAGCACTCTGAACTGGAAGTCCCTCTTCTCCTAAATGCTTGTACCTGCAGTATAGAAGTGTACATTACTTTTTCACTTGTAAGACTTTTAAAATAGGATATGAGTTTGCCACATGTATTTAAATCAACAGAGAGCATCAAACCACATGATGTTACCAAGGAAGTTACTCATATTCAGGCAGAGCATCTTTCAGTCTTCAACATTCATGCCTGTGTTCATTAACAGAGAAATTCTGAGAAATGTGCATTGGGAGACAGTGCTTACATAAACTTTGGTGTGAAATAACCCCATTTGGGTGCCTCACAAACACCCTGATGAGATTTATGATCCATATGTTGAAACATTATTGATCCATCTGTTGAACAGGCAGAAGTCAGTTCACGCACTCTTCCTACAAGTGGATCCCTCCATGAACTTCATTTCCAGAGGAAAAGCCAAGGCTCTGACTCTTGGTATTCTGAGACTCCTGACCATCCTTAACCATAAAACAGGCATTTGCAGTTTGCTTTTTTCTTCATATTCTCCCCTAGCGTGACATGTCACACTCTGAAGACTTTTTGATAGCCCATGCTTTACATTAACCTATGTAGATGATGAAATATGGGTTTTTTAAAGGTCTACGAAAATCCAGAGCACTAGAATTGCTTATTAAAACAGTTGGAACAGAAAAATGAGTTCCTGTATCTGGTAAATAAATTCATAGTCAGGCATGCTTTAGTTATTTGGGTGAAACTGCTGGTTTCCTTACAAAAATAAGGGCTGAACAGTTATTAAAGAAGATACTGCTGGTGTTGAGCAATGTAGCAGCTTTGATCTGTGCTTTAAAACTTCTATTCATAGCAATTCTTTTTGGTCAAAGCCTGTATGCCTGAATATGTCATCAAAAAGCTGTTCTTTTTGACAGAGGCAAACACAGAAATAAATTAAAAACGTGAACTTGAAAGAAAAGAAAAAAAAAAAAGGAAGTAGTTTTTAACCATACTTGAAGCTAAATGTGCTCAGTTCTGGTCTCTGACAGACCTATTAGCAATTTTCTAGCCTAAAGTTAAACAATTTGTGAGAAGACTAGAATAGGTTTTCCTAGAAATATCTAGGAGCTGTTTGTCAGAATAAAAATACATACCTATATATTTCAGATGTTAAAAAGCTGTAACCAGTACTTCTCTTTAGGTATTAAAGTGCTAAGAGAGTTTCCTTGAATATAATAAAAAGAATATTTTCTTAATACTCATAAAATATAAGTAAAAGTAGAAAAACATTGCAACCAAATATTTGATAGGCAAAAATACTGTTTACTGAAGACATAAGCAGAAGCTACTCCCTCTTATTTTCTAGAGACCACTAAACTGTTCTTGCTCTCCAGAGAAACAGTGAATAGAACAGACAAGTCTTGTCACTACTGGCATTGTGATCTGAAAATCACAGTCTGCAAACCAGCAATTTCCTCTGTGTCAGACTCAACGTTTGGTATATGTTTAATGTACCCGTTTATAGGCAGGTTTGTAAGGAAAACACACCACTGTTTTTCTTGTCTATAGCTTGATCATTTCATAAGTTCACAGTTCCAGGGAGGAACAGGTGAAGCTTAAATACTTGTATAAAAGTTTGGAGAGTGAATATAATTTCTCCATAGCAAAAGATGGCACTATAAAATCAGCACGTGAACAGATTGTTTCTATAAGCTTTGTAGGTCACCTCCCTTGGTCATAAAAGTGTTTGGCCAAAGAGCTTCTCATCCTCAAGAGGAAGTGTTCTTCCTCACTTATGAGATAATGTTTTTTAAGGGCCTGATATTGCCTAATGTTAAATATAATTAGCAGGTGTTCTCAGAATTTCAGCTGAAAGAGTTTCAGGAGAGGAGAAATTTAACAAGATGAAGGCTCAACAAACTCCAGGTTGAATACTACTGCTTTCATAGTCCATAATAAACTGACACAGCAACCAGTTGGAATTTCTCTGTGAACATGAAGACTTGGATATAAGTCTTGTTTTACTAAACCAGTCAATGTACTTGTGCATTACTTGCTTTTTCCAGATGCTCCAACGTTTGTGTCAAATCAAACCATGTATTACTCTTGGGAAGGCAATCCCATCAATATAAGTTGTGAAGTGCTGGCAAATCCCTCTGCCTCAGTTCAGTGGAGAAGAGGAAAATTAGTTTTACCCATAAAAAACACAACACATCTGAAGACCTACAGTACAGGAAGAAAGCTGATTCTAGAGGTAAGGCTTAAAATGCAAATCAATGTGGTGATATAAAATAATTTTATCCTCAGTTTGTCACCATTGCAAGTACTATAGAGTATATTAAAGGATAAGACTTACAATTTAACAAGAAATGTTCTTTAAAAAGATACCAAAATAACAAACAACTGTATAGGAACTGATTTATCTCCATGTTTCTGGTTAACAGTTAGAAAATAAGCTTTATTTGCGTGGCTTGTGCGCAGGTTTCCATCTGCACCGAACAAAAATGCAACTTCCATTACTTGGAAGTAAATAAATACAGAAATAAACATAAAACTAGCACATCAAGTTAATACCAAAAATTAAACTGACTGCCTGGTAGGTATTTTGTATATGCAAAGAGTTTATAAGATTATTTTTCTTGTTTAAGGGTAAAATTATAAAGATGAACAATGTCACTGTTTTCCACGATTGGATTTCCTCGTTGGCATTTGAGAAGAGAGAGTTTAACATGGAAAAAGATGTATTTAGGTCTATGTTTGGGAAATATACCAGATAGGCTGGAGTAAGAACACATCTGCATATTGGTTAAGGAGAATATACTTACATTTATACTTGATTAGCAACTAATGTTTACAAACTATATTCATTTTAAAGATTGCTCCCACCTCTGACAGTGATTTTGGACGGTATAATTGTACAGCCACAAACAGAATAGGAACAAGATATCAGGAGTATACACTTGGTCAAGCTGGTAAGTTAAAATTTTGTTTCCTTCTCTTAAATATTTTTTCTACTGTAGCCAAAACGAAGTTCAGGAATATTATCCTCTGTTTCTTTTATTCCATGGACTGTTTGCAGTTGATTTAATTCTCTAAAAGTTGAGTTGCAATATAAAGTAAAATAAACCAGTTCCCTCAGAATATGAATCTTTTTTGGATTTAATTTTAAGGCCTTCTGAAATTTGAAGAAATTAAATTAGTGTAATTTTTTTTTCCTTTGCCCTCACTACATCCTACATTTATAACAATGTATTTTCATTACTTCAACAGAGAGACATATGGTTTGCAGGCAATAAAAGTAAGAAGGAACTAGGAAATTCTTTTTTGACTTTTTCTCCCTAGTATTTTCTTTATAAACTAAGGATTACAAAAGACTGAAATACTTCAGCAGAGAATTTCTACCTTCATTTGCACTTTTAGTTATTTAAAAGAAGAATTTGAGCTGGAGTGCTTGATTGAATTAATTTAAGCTCTTGAGATGTCCTACAACTTATTCTTACAGAATTTCTGTAAGAATAAGTTCTTACAGAATTTTTAGGTCCTGTTGTTGTTTAGGCAAATATAAAAATCTGACTGCATGTTTGTTCTTGGGCAAAAATAACTATAAACTGAGAACAAACGAGAGTTTCTTGGCTTCGTTTTCAATTATATTTTCTTGTAGAATGAATTAATGTTTGTTCAGCAGGCTTGGAGGTCTCCAAGCATTTGGATCTATGTACTTAGTGATGCAAATTTTGCCAGCTTTAATGATGTCTAGGGAGCTATAGTGTAGCTTGGTATAAAAGGAACAGCCACACTGAGAGCTCTGCACCCCTTGGGATGTGTCATTATGGACCACTTTCAGGCCACACCGTAACACCAAACTGACTGACATATATTGAAGGGGCAGGTAGAAATAAGGTCTTTTATATCTATTTTTTTTTGTAAGAGATGTATATTCTTTATGATCTTGAATGCTTTAGTTGAATGTGACTTTTAGTTTGTTTTTCTTAAATAAGGAAATCAACACTCTGGAGCTCTACTAGAAGGAGTTTTGGAGGTGCTTTGCTGAAACATTCACATCCAGTCATAGCTCTCTTACTTGGCCTGGTAGTTTAATTTGTATAGTTTTGCTCCACAGGGTGAATGTTTTTTTTAGGTATCTCAGGTATTATAAAAAACAGTTGTTTATTAATAAACTACTTTGACTTTTTACACAGTACTGACAAATTTTCCCATTACCGTTATGGGATGGATTACTAACACACACTCTTCCTGTTTTTTTCTGGTTGGTTGGTTGGTTGGTTGGTTGGTTGGTTGGGTTTTTTTGCTTTGAAGAACCACCAAAAGTGTTGAGATTCCTAAAATAGAAAAATGTGGGGATTTATTGAGAAACATGCAATTTCTATGGGGCACAATTTTACATCATTCACAAGGTCCACTACCCTTCATTTTACTACTTTTTTAGGGTCTTAACTGTGTTGTAATCTTACCTTCCCTTGACAGCTACATGTGACTACTGAGAAAAAAAGTCTTTCCTGAAGCCATGAACATAAATGATAGGAAAGGAAGGAAAATCCCCACTTGTATCCCTCTGGTGTGTTACCTCTCAGGAGAGGAAAAAAAAAAAAAAAAAAAGAGAAAATATTGTGTTTGTTGCTGTGTGCTGTTTTTTCATAAATATGTATAACATGGGAGAGCATCTTAACAGATACTGTACAGAATATTGGTTTTTTCCTCTTAGATTTGCAGCACAGTATCCCATCACAATGAATCATGCTGCACAGTGATCATTTTAGCTATGTATATCCTCCCTGCTTTTATAATTAATGAATTAACTTCAATACAAAGAATATAGCATTTTTAATTGAAAAAGAACATGATATTTTGAAATATTTCAGAAAATCCATACATGAGAGCCCCTGGAAATGCAAAGAACAAAGAACTTCATGCAAACTATAATCCTGGCTTTGCTTTTTAATACAATTGTATCAGAAATGTTACTGATGCCAGTTTTTCAAAGAGCTTAATATTCTCTACTTTTGCCATAGTTCACTTAATATTTTTTCGGTCAGTTCATCAGAAAACTTGATGAACACTTATAAAAATTATATATTAGAGTTATAACAATAAAAAGGCAAATCAAGGTAAATAAAGAATTATAGGAACATATTATATGTCATGAGCTATATATGGATACTCTATATAATAATATTAAATGCAGAAAATGGGGGGGGGGAAAGCAGGTTTTTTAGTAATAATAATGAGCAGGGCAGGAAACCCTTGGTTTGGGGGTGTCAGGGCTCCGTTATGCTGCCCACTACTTACAGTAGTGTGATGCATAATATTCAGTATCCTGAAAGATTGATATTTTGAGCATTTACATCTAAATAGACCCTGTTTTTAGAAAAAAACCCAACAAGTTACAAGTTTTGCACTTAAACTGAAAATGGAAAACAATCAAGGAGATGGAGGATAAAATAATAAATACAGGTATAAAATGTCAAATACAGCTTTCTTTCTAGTTTTATTACCTCTGTCATGTCACTTTGGTAGATTAGGAAGACCTAATGATTGATATTTTCCTTATTAAAGCCTATAAAATCACTTCATACATTGCAATGCAGCCTGGATTGCCTTCTGGCTTTGATTATAAATACAAGTGCTGGGGCATAGCATACTTTTACAAAGTCTCTGTTATGGAAAAATAAATACTGTTCCTAGCTGGGAGATGGTATTAAGCAAAGTATGCTGCTGCTGGGGTAAATTTTACAACTAATGATATTTTTACTGCATAGCTTTCTCTTTAAATTCTGCAGGAATTACTTGTTCCTTCATGTTTTGTTCCATTTTTCTGCTTTGCTGGATTTCAGAAGAATCAAGTTACCTCTCTTTTTTTTTACTTTATTGCTACTTAAAAAGTGATCACACTGTCACAATGCCATTATCTTTATTTCTGTTACCCTCCTTAAGAAATTAGACTTATTGATGATAAAAAAAAAAGATTTCTTTCAGAATTTAGATGGAATTTGCAGCCATACCATTTTGTATGACAGGAAAACCATAAATGTTCACTCAGATTATGCAGAGCTACTGAATCAGCCTGAATTCCATTTAAACTTTCAAAACAATTGAAGAACTGCAGACTATTTGAGATTTCACACTGAAAGGTGCTGACCATCAGTTGAAAGCTTAAACAGATGTGCTCTTCTCCTGACTTGTGGTGATCAACTCTTAAAAATACCACGTAGTTCAACTATTCCTGCTTTTTCATTGCCTAAGCATTTAAATTGTTATGTGAGTAACATGTAGAGTGTGAAAAGATCCACAGGCATTTCTTGCCACTGCAAATTAATTCCTTCATGTCACATCCACAACTAATGTTTTAGAAGTCTGCTTATACTCTGGCTTTAATCTATGACAGGATCAGATTTTAGCAAGCCTGGTGAGCTTGGCAGGTTGTCCCAATGCCTCTCAGAGCCTGAGGTGATCACAGATACTCCTAGATTTGTCCAGTTCTAGTTTAGTCATAGTTTATGTGAAATATCAGTATGCAGGAAGCTGGTAGAAACTAGCAAAGCATTCTTCCTTTATGTTGGATCTCAGTATTGTTATTTTAAATGTTTTTTTGTGTAGATAAGTAGAAAATCATATGGCCATCAGTACTCTAGGACTATGTTTTTGGAATAGGTAATTTAATATCTTAGAATGGTAAATCTTAAGGTTATGACACAGAACTAAACTGGATTATTCACTGTATATTTTGCACATAGCAATGTATAGCTGGATGGAATATAAAACTGTGATTCACCTCCAAGGCTCTCATGACCTTACTCATCCTAGACTTTCCTGACCCCCTCTTTATTCTGGGATGGCAAAGGGTTTAAAAGTTCAAATAAATAGTCTGATTCCCCTTTTTGCCCCAGTCTTTTGGTCTTTGTACCTAGAAGGATACTTTCATTTTTGATGAAAGCTGAAGTTCTGATCTCACCATGTCATGCCTTGAGCATGCCTCCAGCAGCTATATCTCTTGTAGCTATATGATTTATTTGTTTCCTTTCTAAACCAATGTTACGTGGAATTAAAAAGCAAACTGTCAATGATATCATTAGATATTGCAAGCTCCTACACCTTTTTATTTAATTAAATGTTCCTTAAGCATCCTGTATACAGAGAAAGTTAGTGAAGATGGGGGATAATGACAACAAAAGCAATTTAAAACATGGGAAAGACAGTAACTGAGCTTCACAGAAACTATATCCTCTAATATGTTTTATGGAATAAAGTCATGTCCAGAATATGATAAGGCTGATCAATAACTGACAAAAGCTACAACATCAAATTAAGAAGTTTACTAGTCTGGAGTTTCAATGCTGGTACTTTGTTGCTGGTTAATGGATGTTCCTTTTGTTTCCCCAAGTATTTGCATTTTCACACAGGCAAAATAAAATCAAAGAAGTAGGACTTATTTTTCCCCAGGGAATAGTGTAATGAAAAAGATAATCATATTCTGCCAAAAGTCCATTGACCGCCACAAAAATACGGGCAGACCTAAAATCTAGCTCACTGTTCTAAAACTTGCCATTCACATCTTAACAGCATCAGCTAAAAGATTTTTATTTAAAAAAAAACAGAAAAAAAAAAAAAAGGAAAAACTACAACATATTTTCATATGGCCTAGGTGTGAAACTATCAACATGGCAACAGAGTTTTGCTTTGTATGCATTTTATTTTAATTTATGTTTTATATATTTACTTGCTAGCTGTGGTCCTGGTTACTTAACTAAATCCTTATTTTTCCAGAACTGCCAGTGATTTGGTAAAAGAAATCCATGTAGATGTAATATTGAATTTTTCTTCCATTCCAAGGATGTACAAGTACAAGCTGTGTCATAGAGATTTCTGACTCCAAAGGTCTAGTCCCCAGCCTCTTCCCTTTCCCTGCCAAGGTCCTGATGGTACTTACATTCAGCATTTAGACATAGTTATTTTGAGTCAGTATATATGCCAGATATACAGAGACAGGAAAAGCTGCAGAGCTACAGTAGGAACATCCTGACAGGAGATAGGAGACGACTTAACTAGAAGACAAGTCTCTGAGCCCACTACCTACTCGCACAGCATCACTTCCTTTTCTCCATTTATATCAGGACTGCTAAAGTCTCAGAAGGAAAATTATTTTCTTCCATAAAACTATCACAAAAATAGAAAAGAAAAGAAAATCCTCAGTGATAAACAATGGTCATGTATTGAACAGATTTGGTGATAATTGTAATAGACTTGAAAGACTATTTACATGTCAGTGGAGATAAATATGTACTCATAATTCTGTGTGTACTTTATCAGCTGTGATAATATTTTTGGAACCAAACTAATGCTACTTATTTAGGCACAAAATTCATTTGTGCAACCCAGAATTATGTGCTGCGTACAAGTGCAATTCTACACTTACGAGGGGATACTTTTTGATTTTATTTATAAGGAACTGTTTAACATCATACATGAATACAGTCACATAATGAACAGAGGAATAGTTGCTGAGGAAAGAAGACAAAGTTGACTAAACAGCTGACACCTGTTTTTTTGTTTTTTTAGTGTCATATTTTATTTTAAAGGCTGAACTTGTGATGAATTATCCCTTGTTTTGGCAGCAGCATAATGACAAAAAAACTGGCAGTGGAACTTCTGAGGAAGTATACTAGAATCTCTGCTGTCACTAAGTGATCTTTAGAGCATAGAAAAGAAATCCCATACATTTTCTACTACATAGTCCTTCAACTTGTATCCACATCAGTATACAAAATACGATCACTGCCCAGAGCTAAACCCCTCTAAGATTCATTTGGTTGGTTGGTTTTAGAAGGAAAAAGAACAAGAAACATCCATAGCTATATTCTTCCAGATGCAGACTTCAGAGCACACAACAGTGCAAATTATTCTTCCCTCCTGCTAAACATTGAACCAAAAACCTTGCAATTCTGACATGGAAATCATGGCAATGCTCCAAGTAATTACGGCTGACAGGGGAGAGCTCAACTGCTGGAATGTTTAGCTAGATCAGGACCAGAAGGCTGTATACCTTGCATGATCAAATTCTTACTCATCAGAGAACTACAGAATTAGTTCCATTTCATTATGCTGCTATTGATCTTCTTTGGGGAAAAAAGTTATAGATTTGCTCAGTCTGAAAAAGATGGTAGGTATTTTCTTGTATCTTGATGGTATTGCTAGTATTTGGTTTGGTTTTAACTCGGAAGTGTCTCTGGCTGTATTTTCTTCAGGTGATTCACTGTTTTCCTTAGAACTGACATAGTTCAACTCTGGAAACTGCATAAAAGTTGCCTACACCTGTGAGTGGCTTGGATTGTGGGATGCATATTTAAAATAGTATTGTGGATGTATTTTACACTTCAGTGAGTTCTAAACAGATTGTAT
Organism: Chiroxiphia lanceolata; assembly: GCF_009829145.1. NCBI lineage: Eukaryota > Metazoa > Chordata > Aves > Passeriformes > Pipridae > Chiroxiphia > Chiroxiphia lanceolata. Next base: position 106,474,904 of record NC_045638.1, on the reverse strand, counting down.
TGTGCTAGTTATGCAAAATATTTTACTGGGTTTTCACAGGAGCTTCATTTTACTCTTATTACCAAAAGGAATCCTACCTTCATTTGGCAGAAATTGCATTTGAACCAGCAGTAGAGAATATAAGGTTCTTCCTGAAGGGTGTCATCTTCCCTATGCCATGCTTATTATAGTTAACCATGCACAGGCATTAACACACAAGGAAAGGAGATCTCCTTAACATTTGGAAAGTCAAGAATAGGGTGGATATGTAAAAAACACATTTTTGTTTCATACCATTGACCAAATATCTGGTTTGATTCAAACAAAAGTACCAGTGAATTGCATTATTAAAATAGCATACAAAACCTAACAAAAATAACATGAGTGGAATTACATATTCATTTATCTCCTAAATATTTTTGTTTCATTTTAATTCTTTTAACAAGAAAAAAAAATTAGACATTTAGAAGCTATTTGCAATATTGTAGGTATCCACAGCAGCTTTTAGCTTGCAATTAAATACAAAAAGAGCATTTATCTTCAGTACTTAAGAGCTATATTTGCTTCCCAAATGATTGTTATCCACATCATACATTCACATCACTCATACAGTGCAATGCTGTCCTAGAGTGCTTTGATGGCATCTATACTGGTTTTAACCCAATGACCACCAAGTATTGGAGGGTTCAGGAGACCTATAGACAGAAATGCTAACTGTAACAATTCACAGAGGTATCATATTAGCATTAAGATGCTCAATCTGACAACTGTTAGAGATTTTTTTCAGAAAATAATTTAGTTTTCTGGTAATTGAAAGGTTATACACCTTCCAGCCCTTTTAGACCTGCTTTGGCAGACATTCTTTTCCAGAGAATTTGTGGCTGAATATGTCCTTAAATCAGATCTTTAATATTTCATAGAAATTTTTGTCTCATTTTCATTCAAGTACCAATACTGGGCGAAGCTCAGATTGATTCTCCTTTTATTCCCAACTGTCTGACAGCCTTTGAATACCGACAGTATTTCATGGAAATGGTTCATTACCCACAAACAAAATTATAGGCCTTGGCTCAAATTCTTGCATGTCCTTACAAAAGTATCTTCCATAACATAGAGACAAAAGCAATCTCAAATGTGTAAGTGGTTATGCAGATAATCCTCAGATGGATCAGAAGAGAAATTTGTAATGGTGTTTGAGATCCCTGGTATTCTGTCCACAGGACTAAAATTCTTACTGGCATTTTTAATAGCGTCTTCTGTAATTATAACACTTTAAAATGTAGGACAATTAGAAAAGCTAGTCTTTTGTCTTCTATGTATTTGATCATACATTTTAGAAATAATGTAACCTTTCTGTTTTTAAAGCTGTGCTGACCTTGATGTCATTGTTTTGTTTTTGTTTCATATCTCTCATTTCGACACCTACAAACACCTGCTCTATTTTCATAGTTCTTTTCTACTTTGAAAGATATGCATTTCCTTTTGATTTCAGGGAAAATGTTTCTTTCAACCTATTTTGCAAATTAGTTCTTAAATCGAACAGAGAATAGAAACCTTCCATTAATGTATCTTTCTAGTAGCTTGAAATCCAGTCTTTCAAAAAAAGAGAAAAATGATTCATGTTTTCAGCTGTATTTCAGAGTTCCATAAAATGGCCAAATTATTTATACAGTTCTTTGTCATAATCTCATTTAGAAGAATTTAGACTCTGAATGATCTATTTAGTGTAACTGTTCCTTTTGTTATATTTGATTTAAAGTTTGTTATTCTTTTTTATATAATTATGCAGTCAACAAACTGATCTCCTACATTTGACTGTGATGAAATTAGCTATTGAAAAAGATCATATTATAAAAGAAAGGCAAAAATGTTTTTGCATTACTTTAGCATACAAGGAAATGAATGTGGTTTTCTTACAGCTCTGTAGTGGAAAACAAGTTGTTTATGTAACACAAACATTATTATACCGTACTCAATATTTATTTTTTCTCACTTGAAAATGCTAAGGAGGCTTTTGGGGGTAGATTATCAGCTGTTTAGGTCTCTGTAATTGCTGATTATTAAATTGACGTTTGTCCTTTTTTAGATGTGCCATCAAATCCGTATGGAGTACGAGTTTTAGAGCTGTCCCAAACCACTGCCAAGGTTTCGTTCCATAAGCCAGAGTCACATGGAGGTGTTCCCATTCACCACTACCAAGTGGATGTAAAAGAGGTGACCTCAGAAACCTGGAAAATAGTTCGCTCCCATGGAGTTCAAAGTAAGTATATGAAAAATAAATGGGAGTGTTTTAACTGAAAAAGAATGTTAAGTGTGTGTTAACTGCTTCTTTGTTTGTCTTAATCCAGTAGCTGTATCTTAATATTAGTGAAGACCTCTTTACACCAATCTTACTGTAGTTTTGTAAAACTCAACTGTTACTTCTGAGTTTTAAAAATGTTTACAAATATTTCACATTTTTCCACTGTCCAGCCAAGTAGATATGAAGAATACTTTTGAAGCTATAAATTTCAAAGAGAGTAGAAATCAGTTAGTTTGAGAATGTGCATTATACACACAGAAAATAATTTTAAGTAAGCTCTTACATAATATTTAATTCTAGGCATTAATTTCTGATCTTGAGCTACTTAGTAAACTTTCTATGTACCTGTTAATATTCATGATATCTGTTTCAAAAGCATACCTCTAATGTTTGTTCAACAAACAATAAATGCTCTCTAAAAGAGCATCTAGTTGCACCTCTCTAGGCAGAAAAGAGCATAAGCCTCCCCAAAGGCACAAGTTCTTTAGGTACATGCTGAGGTGGGATGTTTATACAGAGTAGCAAAATACATTCAAAAGATCAGTAAGCCTTTGCATCCAAATTTACCTTTTGGCAGTTTTAGTGCAAGTTAAAGCAGCCCCAACATTCTTCTGATTTATACAGCATCAGGTGAATGGTTTGGAAGCTACCAGCAAGGTCATGGAACAAAAAAATGTAGCAAGTTATCCATTATGTGTTATCTCTTTCACATAGACAAAATTTTTGCACTAAACAGAACGTATTCCAAATTACAGAATTATTTCAAAGGAACATATAATGAACATGTAGTTAACATGTATTCAAAGGAACATATAATGACTCTTTATTTTTTGTTTTTCTCAACCAAACACAGTAACTGTGTGTATAGATGTAATACTGTAAATCATAGTAACATACACTTTATTTCAGTATAATTTTCCAGTATTTCTTTCAGTACTAGTAGATCTAAAGAAGGCAACTTATTTCCTCTGTTTGCAGGGCAGCACATGAATGCCTATTTGTGTACTTCCTTTCTTTTCATGTAATGTTTCAGACCAAGTTTGAGATTTTTTTTCTTGTAGCTTCCTTCAATGAATTGACAGTAATTTTTTTTCTGATGAGAACTGTGTTAAGATCCAGTTATTAAAATTATTAGAAATGCCTCTGCCCAAATTAAGGTGCAAACGAGACTATACGCTAAAGTCAATAGTATGGATTTTATTTAACAGCAAATGTGAGGCAGAGAGAGAGAGAGAAAGAAATGGGAAAAAGGAGGCAGGGGGTGGGGGCAGGAAGAGAGTGACAGACAGAAATTAAATAGAAAATGTATCACTACCCTGTGGAACCCAGTGGACTCCTGTGGGTCTTGTTCTTCTGTTCTTATCAGTGGTGAGGGTCCCACAAAACACAGGCACCCCAGGCACTCCTTCTGATGGGGGCAGGGGAAGATTTGCAGGCTCTTGAGACAGGCTTCCTTGTTTACTTCTCCTCAGACCTGAGGTGATTAGACAATAGTCTTATCTGAAGTTCCCCTCACAGTCCAAATTCCTGTCAGGAGGCATATTCCTGAGGGGGAGTGCTACGGTGGTCCCAGGCAGGCAGTTGCTTCCTTGCAGTTTGACAAAAAGGCTTTCTATGATTTTGACAGTGTTTAAGACATTAACAACATTTCAGTCTGTCACAAACTGTAATACATGAAATACTAAAACCTGAGGTGACCAGTCTGTGTAGTAGTGTGCAATGTACTCACCCAGTACAAACCCAGTGACTACAGAGTCAATCACACAGATGCTTAATTTAATTGTAAAGATAGAACAAAACAAAAGTCCTCGGTGCTAAATCCATAGAAAAGCGTATTTATCTTACTCCCCACAAAACTTTCTTTCCTATTATTTCTGTTGATATGAATTTTATGAAAATATTAATTGGTTACATTGGGAAAGATGTGTAATTTGAAACACCCTTGTGGTTATTAGAGTTGACTGGAGCTGCCTTTTCAGAAGTTCACACTTTGATTTTGAAACATCCTTTCACCATTACATGTTTTTAAGTTGTTGCATACAGGTAATTTGGAGATTTCCGTATAAACAAATTGATCTTGAAGTTATTTTAGTCCAAAACTTGCTTGAATTCTATGGTGATCTATTCTAAAATCAGAGTAGAGTGACAGGTAGAAACACCTGCTGTCCTTATGCTGACATTACCACCATGAAGTAGACTGTGACTATTGAGGATCTCTGCTGCCAGTCATACTGATATTAAATATACAGCTTCTTTGAGAAAAAGGCTGTCTGTATTAATTCCCACATGCTGTCATGTTATTTCTCCATGTCTTACTTTTGTGGAAGTTGCCTGATTAGTTAATTCTTCTTTCTGGTTTGGAAGTTTTCAGGGGATATACCATCTCGCAAGCATGTATTTTCCTTTTTTTGTCCCCCAGCTGTATGCTGAAAGGTTTTATTGAGAAAACTAAATAGGTCACACTGATGTCGGACATATTAAAGATACCTATTAATAGCATGTATTATCAAAGACTACTCCAATTGATGACAAAAACTAATAAATATGAAAGCAACCTGAAAAGCCATCTTGGTCTACAAAGAATTATGTAATAAATAGATAAATAGTGAGAGGACAATGGGCGATATTAAAAATTAATACTAGATTAATACTTAATTCAGAATGTTTTCTGAAATCTCTGTTGGAATACCTCTGAGTATTGAGAGTATTGAGATTGTATATCCTATATTTATCTGAATTTCTTTCTGAACTATTTTAGAAACCGAAAAGTACTGCAGATTGACAAATATTTGCTAAACAGGAAAAATTTTGGTTTTGTAAATCTTGTTGATGCCACACTATGTAATTTGATTGAGAAGTCATAAGGGATCTAGTTGCATTTATTACAAGTTCTTGCAGATATTCTATAATAAGTTAAAAACTTGTTCTATTTGTGAGGTACTATAGGGCCAAACCAGAAAAATAAGATATGTTACCAAAACACAGACTGAACAGTCCAGAACAGAAAGAATCTTTGCAAATGGAGATGTCAAAAAACAATATTAGTGTCCTTTTTTAAACAGAAAATCTGCTGAATGTAACTGAAATACTTCTGGAATATTTTCTAAAGCATCTTTTTAAACTTTTCTCCATTTATGTTTTAGCCTACTTACAGTGTCATGGTAAGAAAGCCTGTCCAAAATTCCTATTTTCAGTTCCTGCAAGAATTTTCAAAGAAAATTTCACTAGTATGAAGTAGGGTTTTTTTCTTTATACTTTTTGAGATATTTAGGATACTTTTAAGTATTCTGAATGATAATAAAAATTAAATGTTTTTGATACAGCTTCTCATTCTGCTTAAGTGACTACAAACCACTTTCCTACCATACCTCAACATCATCTTAGCTGAGTGAGGAGGATGTTTAGAATGCAGTCAGTTTTCTGTATTATGATTTGTAGCTGGGTCATCATAATTTCCACACTCAGTCAATATTCCTTAATGGAAACAAAACCACTTTTTCCATCTGTTCACATTTTAAGGACAGGTTTATGGCTAAGATTCAGATATAAATGCTGTTTAGACAGGGACAGTTAACTGCTTGCACATCTCAAGTGATGATGCATGCATAATGCCTGGGTCATGATTCTTTCCCAGCAGCCAGTGATAAAATATTGTGAAATTTTAAAGGATTTTTTTTATCAGTCTGATTTAACTCAAGAGTGGTAAAACTGCAGACCTTTCTTGCCACATAATGTGCAAATTCCAAAAATATCATTCAAGGGAAAGAGACAGAAAAACCTACATGGAAGAGCAAGTTTGTACCTGGAAGACTGTTAGAATTCTAATACAGATATTTTCAGGGCTAAACTGAGTCTTTGGCTCCCTCTATACTATGACCTAAAGGAATAGTGTAGTCACACAGAACAGCCATAAAATGATAAAATTAATGAAAAAAGTATTTTTAGTTTAAACAAATGTATGGAAATGTACCTACAGAAGTAAATTTATGAAAAAAGCATTAATAAATGATTAATAGATGTTTCAAAAAGTTTTTGAAAGGAATTGCTATTAATGCTAACAAGTCATTAATTTTCATCTGATTATGATCTAATAGCTTTTACAAGTAAGATTATAATTATTATAATTATTTTATTTATATTAGTTATATGTAAAACACAATAGATGCTTACCAAGGCTTTTAGGCATTCTTGTGTAATCAGTCATCCAGTAAATACAAATAAGTTTAATCAGGACAATTAAGCAGTATGAAATGAATTATATGCAAATCTATTCAAACATCCTGCCATTCTCTTAATTTCCTGTTTTCTTCAAAGTATCCCTCTAAAGGTGACTTTTGTCTCAAACTTTACAAGACTGAGTTGTTTTCAGATCAAATAAGGGAGAATATCCCAGTCTTGGAGCTGTAGTCAAGAATATCTATTTCCCTATTCCCTCCCCTTTGTCTTTTATAATGAAGAACGTTTCATTTGAAAGTCTGTGCTGATTGCAGCTATTGAAGGGGAGCACAGAAAGTGAAGCAATCATCCTGATACACCAGTTTCAGACTATTAAGGAATTTAAAGTCTTAATCAACACTATCATAGTTCACCAAGAGATCAGTGAGGAAGCGGCACTAGGTTTTTCTGCCCTTGGTAGGTGCTCTTCTGAATATGAACATTGCTTTGTTACAGGCTGCCTGCAAATCTCTGTGCAGCTTCACTTTACAGCAGTTCTCCTTGTGGACCGGAGTCCTGAGAGGAGCTGGATATGCACAGACAGATCAGACATTTAGACCCTGTCAGTAGTGCAAAAAAGCCCACTAATCCTGAAGTACCGTATGTGCAAGGTTCATTCTCCAAGGAGAGTTTGCATCCCTTTCCCCCGACAGCTGGTAAATCTGTGAGATGTCACCCATCCCCCCTCAGGGAGGGGATAGCCACAGGTGAAGGGCATGTGCCAGGATTTCTTCTGTAGACACAAAGAAACCAGTGAGAAGGTGTAAGATACCTAAGCTGGGCAAAATTACCTTACCACGATCTTCTGTGAAAATTTATTTTTAAAAACAGGACATTGACTGATCTGTTTCTGAGTAATCAACAAAGACTTCATAAGAAACAGCCTGCATTATTTTTTCTTTTCAAGCAGTAGTGAGTTTTCCAAGGAAGAAGCAGGATAGAGTCTGTGAGATTCGGTTCTTCACATCCTTTAATCCCTCAGAAAGCACCACTGGTATAGCTCTAATAGAGAAACCATCAAGGTCTTGCTTTGTCTTAATAGCATTATAGACATTAGTAATTCTGGTTCACAGGCAGCAAGTAAATACATTTGTAAAGAAAGGGCCTTGGCTTAGACACAAATCCAAACTACTGTGGAGGTGTGCTTGAAACATGAAAAAAATGTGTTCTCTAAAAACATTTGGCTGTCTTCAACAGGAATGCAAAAAAAAAACTTTATTTCCTTCCTTCTTCTGTTTGCAGGTAGATAAATAGAGAAACATGTCAATGGATCTTTCTTTTTCAGAGCATTTTAGTCCAATACCAAGGAAAACCAGTCTCTGCGTTTGTAGTGCCACTCATTTTACTGGTGACAGAACAACATGAGGAATACACTAAAAACCCAGTCCCACATTAAGATTACTGTGGAAATGGACCTATGGGATATATGGATGGTTGGCACTCTCTTAGAGAAGAGAGATATACATTTGGGGGATTTATGTAGCCAATACACACTCCCCCCCACCTTTTGCTTCCCCTGAACATCTTGGGTTTGGAGGTTCTCAGAATTCAGATAATTTTTTTTTCCATGTCTATTTTAACTTCTTGCTTTTTATCATTTTTAGGAAAGGTTTGGTGAAATTTTAGATTAATATATTTTTTTAATTTTTAAAATCAAATTATTAATATTTTATATAAAACTTCAATAAATAGGGAAGACTCCTTAAAGTTAGTCTACTCATTTCTTCAGTTTAGCAACATTTGAAAAAGTTTATAGGTTTCCTGAGTTTGTGAGGAAATTGCTAAAGTAGTAATGCCTAGATAATTTAGAATTTCTTATATGGGTTAATTTTTATATCATCAAATGACTGAAGAAGTGCACATAACAGGGTTTGCAGATGATAAAGGTGCATCTTCTTTACAAGTATACCTTCCAAAACAGATCACTGTTAAACACTTAAAATTAATAAAGGAGGATAAAATTATAGTTTAGAAGGAAAAGGTATTTTTCAATCATTCATGTGTAAACTTCATAAAAGAATAGTAGAAGAAGACACAGAACCTCTCTTGAACAAATTTGCATTTCTTACATAAGGTATTTTTTTCCTTAAAGCATTTGCCTACTGGTAAATTAACATAAAATTAAGTGTAGTCATGTTAGAAACTGGTGAATCTAAGGATGTTAATTTGTTGTGATGCCCTAAAAATAACTTACTTAAAGAATTAAGTACTCTGACATAATTTTTAATACACAAAGTTCAGGAAGCTACTGTACATGACAACCTTATAATCTTCTTAACCTTGGATCTAAAAACCAGAGATGTCTTGTGTTGTTTATGTTCCTGAAAAAAAAACAACCACCACCACGAAATACCCAAACAAAAATCAAACAAAAACAAAACAAAAAAACCAACCAAACAAAAACAAAACTAAAACGAAACCAACTAACCAACCAAACAAACAAAGCCAACCAACCAACAAAAAACCACACCAAACTAAAATCTATGGACTTTACTGGCACCTCTAGGTCTTGTTTTTTGTTTTTTTTCCAGGAGATATTCAGTTGAGTTTCAAGTAATTTAGAGAAATTATCCCTGGAATTATAATTTAGCATTTGTAGGACACTAACACAAAACAATTTCTAAAATAGAAAAATTATATCAGCTAAAGTATACGTTCCCAAGCCATGGGGTAGAAGAAAAAATACAGAAAATGAAGATGTTATAAAAGCTGCTTTTTTTAATCTGTTTATGTGTTTTGAGTTTCAATGTTCAACAGTGTTTTCTTTTTTGATATTAGAGAATTCTCTTTCAATGGCAGAAAGCAGAAGCTTTATGAAATAATGAGCCAAGTATGATTCAATAATGAACGTGTTACTCATGAATATATTTCATGCAGTGATATCAAAATATACCGAAAATACTTTATCAACGTATGTTTGTACTTCTTTATTGAATATTTTATTGAAGGAGACAATAATTTTCAAAGCCTTGCAATAGAATAATCAGGCTATGTGCAAAGAGCAGTAAAATATAAATGTTTTTGCAACTTCTCATTATAATTCAAAATGAAAAATATTACAACCCAGGAAATGCTGAAAACTTTATTCTTTGTGCACGAAAAGAAAATCCCTTGACAGGTGAACTACAAGTGGCATTAATTTACATGTGTGAGAAATAAGCATAACATAAGGAAAAAATACAAAGTTTGTATAGTATCTTTTATGCAAACTGAATAACAATAAATGTAATATTTCAGCTTTAGCTATTAAGGACTTATGAAACTTCAAGCACTAATGCTTGAATTTGCTTTCAACATAATTTTTTGTTTCTCTCTGGTTCTTGACAAGTTTGAGATCAAACTTGAAATAATTAATTCTTTGTAATTTCACATTCAAATCTCAGTAGGTTCTGTTAATTTTCTTTTTTATCTAAGTGAATTCACTTTCATGTACTTCATGCAATCCTAGAATAATTTAGAAAGAAAGGGACCTTGTGGTCATCAGCTCCAACTCCCTCCCATTGCAGCAGGGTCAGCTCGAAAGTTTTATTAGGGCTTTGTCCTGAGTTTTTCATTGTTTCTATGAATGGAAATTCTGTATTTAGAGGTTTGTTTGTGAAATGAGGGGCTTTTTTTTTTAAATCAAGTCATATCTGTATTGTTTTTTTCACAAGCATTTAATTGGGGCTTTTAGGTACATTATAGTAGAGAAAGGATTTTCTGTTACCCAAGGTAGAACCTGCTATGTTGTGTTTTAGCTCTGGTACTGATGCTCTTTTTACTACACATATCCTTAAACTTAGAGGAAGTTATGTACATGCCAGTGTTGATGAGGTGACTAAAACTTGAAGTTCTCTGTCTCTGTGTTATGCTTTTTACTTTTGAATTGGCTACACTAGTAAGAAATGATGTAGGCAACTCTTTCTACAAAGCTTCTAGTAAAAAAATCAGTAAAGTTAAAATAAGGTCATTCCATATTCTACTAAACTTCATTTTCTGTCCTAAAGCAAGACATTTTGATAGACATCATATGAACAGACATTCTTTCAGAAGACTTTAGAATTTTATTGAATCACAGAATGTTTTGAGTTGGAAGGGACGTTAAAGATCATCTCGTTCCAACCCCCCTGCCATGGGTAGGGACACCTTCCATGAGACCAAGCTGCTCAGAGCTCCATCCAGCCTGTTTTTGAACACTTCCAGGGATGGGGCATCCACAGCTTCTCTGGGAAAACTGTACCAGGGCCTCACCACCCTCACAGGGAAGAATGACTGCATAGTTTTCCACTGAGATTTCAGAAAGACCACTATGCCAAAAGATATTCGTTCTTACGGTAAAATACAGCAATTTGTGCAACTTATTAGTGTAATTGAGAGGAAATCTAATAGATAGATGAGTTAGAATTCTCATGTATTACCTCTTAGGTTGTAGGGTTTGTATTTACTGCTTCTTTTGTACTGAAGCATGAAAATATGTACCCCACAGATTACTAGAACAATTTCCCAGTGTAACAATACTTCACCATTAAAGTGGGAAGACTTTCAAATGGATTCCTGAGAGATACAAACCCCATATAATTCAATACTTTTCTAAATGAGTTCAATGATTAAATAGAATATTTGTCGATCAAACAGAAATAACTTGTTTGGTAGGCTAAGACAGCATTCAAAATTACTTTAATAATTGAAAATATTCAAAGCAGAATTCAGTAATTTCTCCTGCGAGCTCCAAAAGCAGAAGAAAAATGCACTCATCAGCCTGTTCCAGAGGGAAAATACATTTTTGTAAGTATTTGAGACATTTAATTCCTTGGCATATCTGTCAGATTTAGCTCCCTGTGACATGAATTGTGATCCCATGCACTTCTGATATCCCACTTGCTGTTCCAGAGGAGTGTCTATGCCTTTCTGGAACATCTGGAACTCCACAAATTTAGAAGCACCTGAAGTCTCAGAGGTTTTTGGGCTTGTTAAAGGATGCCATAAATCATTCAGAAAACATTTTTGAGTTTTGAATTGAGCTTTAGAGTCTGATTCTTCATGTAGCAGACTGTTAGGCAAGCAGTTTAAGAACAGTGAAAACATGGATAAAAAAACCTGTGAAACTAGACCCAAAAAATATATTGTCCCTTTTGTCCCACTTGTGTGTTATGTCATACTGATGGTCATATTGTCAAATTTCCTGAAATTACTAGTTTAATTAAAGAAATTACCTGTTTTCAATAGGCAATAATTGTTAATATTGTAAAGAAATTTGTACATCATTCCTGTTATCAGTTAATATACTGATGATATTATTGCTAAGCCTAAATTAATGGGATTTTTTTTTTCAAAAGAAACTGGATATTTAGCTTGATTCAAAAATAATTTTCTCAATTTAAACCAGTTTTGAAATTACAAGAATGCAGGAATTGTATGTATATGTCATTAACCTGTGGTGATGTAAGAGGCAATACAAATAATATGAATAAAAATTTTAAAAAATATATAAATTCTTGGGATAAAATGGCATGATGCAATTTGCCAATACAATTTTCTATTACAACTTGCCATTAAAAAAAAAAGTGAATGAATGGCTGCAATTTTATAACCAATATAGATTACAATTAAATGGTAGCACAAAGACCATGTTTTACTTAATTTAATTTGAGTAAATGCCTGCATGTAAGAAAGTTATTCAGCCTTCTAATTCTGTCTCTATACTATTTTTGGCCTCCATCCAGTTTAATCTTTGCTGTAAAAGTCTCATGTGTGTGGAAAGGTTGAACTGTAAGTAAATGTCTTAAACTAAATTACATGGATGGATTAGAGAGATTGGAAAGCGAGAAGTGTAAAGGGAAAACTATGTTTGAATATTTCAGGGTTTTATACAGACCTGAAACATCAGGAGACTGAGATGTACTTTTCACATTCAAAAGTGAATAAAATGTCATGAGAAGTGAAGAAAATCCAGACAATTTACTGCACAGCATGAGTTCATAACTAAAGGCAACTGAGTGTTATGCAGATATAACTACTGCCAATATGAGCTTACTTTTTTTTTTTCAAGAGCTTGTAATTCTGTGTTTTTAATTGCATTTAGTCAACCAGTCAAAGTTCATTGCAAAATGTGATTTATGTGTGAGTGTTGGGGTTTTTTTAAGACACAGATTTGAAAATCTGTAGGAACAAATGCAAGATACTTTGATTGCCAGAAGTATGTAGTAAATATTTTAACAAGCAATTACGTGGAGAATCGGATATTTCAAATGTATTTCACCTGATGCTCCTCTGTTGTGTTAACTCCTACCTACTTCCTATTTAGGCCTTTCAGGCTTTTCATGAGGGCACACTCTCAAGTCAATTTGTAGTGAACATGCTGATCTGATGTAAAGATCTTGCCGATCTGGCTCGTAAAAGTAAATCTTGTTAAGTAAATAGTGATGCAGTGCAATATTGGATATGAATAACTGATAAATGAGACTCGTGGTGCAGCTGCAAATTTTGCCTTTCAAATCTGTATTGTATTCATCCACATTTACTTTACGTTGCTAGTCTACTTAGAAAAAGATAAAGTGCATTTAGGGAATATTTATGTGTATATAAACTTCTGCTGCATTTTGTAATACAAAACAGAAAAGTGTTTCTGGATGACAGCATGTTCTTGGAGTATTTTCAAGGTCACTGATTGACAGAGTAGTTATGAACAGGGCTCTCCTTCTGCCACATACAACAATGAGCAACAGAAGGATAGCATGGATCTATCTGTATTACATTTCACAATATCTTTAAATTAATCTCCCTTTTATCCCTTTTTCTCTCTCTCCCCATTTCTTTCTTCATTGGTAAGGAAAAAGTATGGTGTACACGATGGAGATGAGAAAGAAAAAGTTATGAAGGAAAATTATCTTTGCATCTAGGAAGCAAAAAACCCAGTTATTGAATCATAATTCATGTCAGCCTTGAGGTCTTTCCTTTTGCACAGTAGGGAATGCCATGAAAGGCACATTTGGGATCACATTTTAGTCCCTTTGCTTGTCACTGTGAGGATGGTCTCTTTCATGATAGCAGTCACCAGGAGCTGGTATATTCTCACTTTAAATGGTGGTGGTTAGGTTTCTGCCACCTCCTGGGTAACAGAGCAAGTAGAGTCTCTTTTTTCTCATGTTTTGCATATTCCAGAGTTGAAAATTGCATGGCTTAGAGTCAGAACTCCTGTGTCAGAACCTGCTGCTTCAAGGCTGCAGCAACGTATGTGAGAAAAGACATGTAGATTTTATATGTTTTATTCTGTTTATTGCTATTAGGATTCAGAATTACAATGAAAGTTAAAATATTAGGATTTTAAATAGCAGCCTTAACTGAGAGGCAAGGCTTGCTAACATACGTGACTTTGTTTATAGAAAATTCTCTGCCTCTCTGAGCGTGGTAATAGACATTTTCATTCCTTGGTGCTCTCGGATATTCCTTTGGCTTACTATTAAGAATTCCTTCCTTTGGCTTACCATTAAGAATTCCCAAATTCTTGACATCTGTCTTGGAGCACTGTAGAGTACTGGTATATTTGTAGTAATGAGTAAAGAGTAATTAATTTTCTTAGATTTTTGAGTCCATCTGGTTAAGCAAGGCCACCTCTTATTTGTATATAATAACATGGTGCAGTTTTGTAACACCATAAGAAAACTAGTGAATTGCATGGTATGTAAGAAAACTGGGGAATTACACAAAACATCTTAAATTTGTTGCAAAGTCTCATGGGAAAAAAAATTGTAGCTTTGCAGAACTTGGCTAACAATAGGAAGGAGATGCAGTTGTTAAAAGTAAACTGCTGTCAGTATTTTCTTAGACTTGGAAGGCATTTTCTGTGAGGGATTTTTTTGTGATAAAAAGATATTTGGACCAGTAATCAGTTATTGCTTTAGGATAAATTGATAGTTTACATCTGAGATATACGCTGCTCTATTTAAAAGCAGTCAGCAGGAGCTTGTCCAGTCTTCAAATGGCAGCTGTATCACACTGAAAAATACTTATCTGCTCAGCCTTTTGGAAGAAAGATTTCAGTTCACTCTGTGAAGTCAGTCAAGCAAAAACCAACTCCAAGTAAAGCTGTGCTCCTGGGCACAGTTCTGCTGTGCTGGGCACAGTCCTGTTTGCCAGTGACTGGTGATGCAGAAGAGAAGAGTCAGTCTTGACTCAAATGGGAGGACTCTGCCCCACCAAATGTCACTGTGTTGCAAGAATCTGTGCCAAGGTGTCCCATACCTGCCTTTCTCAAGCAGTGATATGGTCCACAAATCTACAAGGACTTGCCACACCATTGGATAGCACACACACATTCAACCTAACGCTGAAAGCACTTCATGCTTGGAAGGTGCAACATTTGTCTGTTAGGAATTCAAGTAAGGCCTGTCTCACCTTTTTTCCCCAAGATCTCTCAGTAACAAAGAAATCATGGTTAGAATGTTGAATGTAGGGGACTGTCTTCAACTCCCAACTTTGTGTTGCAATTTTCAAAGGGGATGTTAGGTCACAGCGAGATGTCCATTGTAGGAACAGAAGAAAAAAGGGCAGGAAAAGCTGAAATACAAGTAATTCTTTCTACCATGCAAGGCAGTGTAAGAGATTCTAGATTCTGACACAGACTGGTATAGGATACAGTTTGATTTACACCACTGAAAAATGAGAGAAAGTGGTATAGCTGTCTCAAGCATAGAAGAAAGTAAGGTATGTATTCATAGCTAACCCTCAGCCTCCCTCCTCAAATTATACTCCCTCCTTCAATAATCCACGAGGAATTCTAAACCTTGATATAAAGCATTGTTGCATTTGCTAAAATCTAACAATGAGTATGTTCTTTGTCATCTCCTAATAAATGGAATCCCTTAGAAGACCCTGTTTTATTTTCTGGGTTCTCTCTCAAGTAAGCACTGGTTTTAGCCTTGATTTGTGTTCAAAAGGACTAAAAAAAAAGGAGGATAAATGAAACAATATAAATTATATTAATGTTGAAGGCCTTAATTGCCCTTCTACAATAAGATTAACACAGTTATTCTTTTACTACATATTGTGATATTGTATGTTCACTTAATAAAGCATCACTTAGAAGACTTAATTCTACTGTCTTTATGTGTTCATATTGCCAGTGGAAGTTCAGGTGTATTCAATGGCCTAGATATTTTTCTTATAGGAGTATTTTAAAACTATATCTACAGAAAGTACATTTGATTCATGGAAAGGTTTAACTTAATCAGATTTTATATTTAGCAGTGTAATTTGTACTACTAAAATTGCAGCTATTATAGTCACATAAATATTTAACAATGAACCATGCTGAGAACAAATTTCCATTGATTTTACTGTATTCGTTTATTGTTTCATAAAAAATTTTAAGTGTAGTCCTTTCCAAGTGGCTGGGTGTTTCTTCAAGCAGTAGACCCTAAAATCCTTGCATTAAGAAGTGCACAATAGTTTTATAGCACAGGAGGAAACAGAGTTCCAAGGACCAAGATAGTATTCGCCTTTCATTTATAGAATCACAGAAAGGTTGGTTGGAAGGAACATTTGGAGTTTGTCTGGTCCAGCCTCCTGCTTAAATCAGGACTGGTGCCAGTCTCTCCTGGTGTATCAATATTGCTAATATCTGCTCTGAACTTGCCCAGCTACAGCTTAGGCCTGTTGTCCTTGTTGTGCTCTTTGCTGCTGCTGAGGAGAGTCTCACACCATTGTATCTCCACTGAGAAAGGATGTAGGTGACTGTTCAATCCCCCCTTGGCATTATCTCCAGCGGACTAAATAACACTCAGCACTATGCATTGTTCATATCCTACACTTCTTTTGGTAGCTCTCTGCTGGACCCAATCTGGTTTCACAGAATCACAGAATATGCTGAGTTGGAAGGACCCACAAGGATCATCAGCTCCAGTTCTTAGCCCTGCACAGAACCATCCCCAAGAGTCACCCCGAGTGCCCAAGAGCATTGTCCAAACACTTCTTGAACTCTGTCAGGCTTGGTGCTGTGACCACTTCCCTGGGGAGCCTCTTCCAGGGCCCAGACATCCTCTAGGAGAAGAACCTCTTTCTAATATCCAACCTAAACCTCCTCTGACACAACTTCAGGCCATTCCCTTGGGTCCTGTCACCCCAGAGGAGAGATCAGTGCCTGCCTCTCCTCTTCCCCTTGTGAGGAAGTTGTAACTGCGATGAGGTCTCCCCTCAGTCTCCTCTTCTCCAGGCTGTTTCATTTTGTTCTGGGACACAGAGTCTCAGGTTTGGTGTTACTAGCACTAACTAGAACAGGACAATAAACTTCCCTCAGCCTGCTGGCTCCAAGCTATGCATCCCTGTCTGCATTGGCCTGTGTGCAGCTCTTCCTACACAAATCTTTCAGCCTGACCAGAAAGACCTCTTACCCCAAAGACCTACAGTTACCTTTGATCTAATCAAGGTTTCTGTTGGGCATCTTGGTACCTGCATTGGTGAACATCAAAGAATAGGGTTACACAGATGGCATTCTGTCATCTATGCTGCTGCAGCTATTTTTTCTTTCACTGAATTGGTTGGGATTTGGGTTGTGTGTTTTAAACTGCAAGAGTGTGATCAGTTCTTCTAAGGAGTGCACCAGAGTTCATCAGTCTCCATGAGATCCATTTCCATGATTTAGATTAACTTCTTGCTTCTACATTTTAAGGTAGCAAACAATTAACCATCAGCAAAAGTTGTTTAATTGAATGTTAATTGCAAAACTTCAGAACACTGACAATCCTATGCACAGACAAAAAAAATTGATAAAAGTATTTCTTAAAAGCTTGTTCTAAAAAATTTATTTATTGAATAAATTAAATGAAGGACTAATGAGTACTGTGAGGAGACCTGACATTTTAAAGGTTAAGTTATTCAAAGAGCATTTGTTTTTGAAATGCATTTAAATTCTGGGGGTTTTAAGCTCAATACATATTTCCATTTTAGCCAACTGAATTGTGTAAAAAATTAGTTCATTCCATATGCCTTGTTTAGCTTAACAAGATCTCCTTACATGGATTATCAACAGTTTCAAGGACTCCGTCTCCTGAACTTTAAATATAAGGATGCCTAGTAAATTTTTGATTGTCCATTCTTTCTTTCTGCTCTCCATTTCCTCTTCCATTTCTTCTGTCTTATCCCTTTCCTATTCCTTCGCTTCCATTTCCCTTTCCTTTAATATGTACAAGTATCTTTTCTGGAAGTTGATTGCATTTTCAAGGATCTGATATTAAGCAGTTTGCTTGTTCATGATAAAGGTAGTATAGGAAATTTTTAAAGTAAAACCTTGGAGAAAGGGATACTAAAGGAATAGAAAAGAAAGGTTTTTGGGGGGTTGGGTTGGGTTGATTTGGTTTGGTTCGGTTTTTTGAGGGTTTTTTTGAGTTTTTTTTAAGATATCAGCACAGCTTTGAGTATCTGTGTGGTTCAGTGTGTGTTATTACAGAGGAAGAAAAGAAGCCCTTCTCGTTGGCATGGTGAAAAACACGTTTGACTTTGTTCTCCATAAATTTTTTTAAGTGATGAGATACTTCTTACTAAAAACTGAACCAGCACCTAATGTGTTTGTGTACATTCCAGTTAAATAAAACGTAATCAAAATAGCATCCTAAGGTATTTACAAAAGGGTAATACAGAAACAATTGAATAAAAGCTTATTGGTGTCAAATTTGAAGAAAGGGAAGCTGACTTGTAAAGCAAAGCACTGGGTTATAGAAGAATGAAACAAAGAGTAAAGAAAATTCTGAAAATTTGCCTATCTCAGTTTTAATGCGATGATATGAAAAAATCAGGAAAGTTAGGACAAAATAAGTATTATTTTATGGATAGTCAGTATATCCATTACATGCTCTTATACACTCTTATTGTACATTCGTAAATTCTCATTTGATAATGTTAGAAGGTTTCTGTATGGAGAAGAAGCATAGCAAGTTGGAATTAATAGTGAAGCCTCGCATGTTCTCCTAGAAATTTGGGCAATTTTTAATTATGGAAAGTTTGCTTTTACTAAAAATGTACTAAAAATATTATAGTTAAAAAGAATACAATTTTTAATGGGTATTTCTTCTCCTAACCTACCCCACCCTGCACACACAGTGCTGTAAACCAGGAGGACTGGCTGTTACATTCCTGTCCTTTAGGTTAGGGTATACTATTATCTATGTCATCTTCCATTCCAGGGAACTACAGAAAATAGTAGCTAAGAAACATTGGTTAACAAAAAAGTGAACTATAGATACGTGAGGGAACTATTTCTAATTAGCAAGAAATATTTTGATAATAATCTAAAAGGATTTTTTTGCCATACACTGAAAGCGGTAGAGAAATACAAAGCATTCCAAACAGTTCCAGAATAAAAGTAAAATTATTTCTTTCATTTTGAAGATAGAATGTGTGTTTGAAACACAAATTCTGTCTTAATGGTGCTGAGAAACAAAAACTCTCAAAGCTAGACCCTAGTTTCACATGGGTGTTGATAGGACAAGACATTAATCAGTACAAGTGGCAGGGTTTGGTCATGAAATACTCTGTTATTGTCAAATTAATATCACAGAAAAATGTGAAGACGATATCAAGATAACATGGTCTCTTTTATCACAGGGAGTATGAATATATTTTAAAGGCTATAGCCTAAAAATATTACATACTTTTAATGATTTTTCATTTTTCTTAACACTAGTTTGCATAAATTATTCATTTTATATGCAGTTCGTGCAAGTGTGTCTCTGTTCTGAATGAGGTTATGGAAACAGTTTACTGTTACAATGATCCATCTCAGCAAATTGCTTTTGTTCCTGGAATTTTTCTCATAGGATTTTTTTTCTAAACTGCATGCTCTACTGTTATTTTGATTAAATACAGATTGAACTAAGGGTGCTTTTTAAATAAATAAACTAGAAAATGAACTTCTAAAGAAAATCTATTCATTGTTATACCCAAGGTTTGTTACGTGACAAAACCCATCTTCTGGATTCATGCTGATTCCATTTATTATAAACTGTATTCTCAATCCACAAATTTACTCTTTCTTAGGGGCTTTGATTTACACTCCTGCTTTCTTTATTTTCATTAATTTATAGCACTCTGTGTTTTATAACTATAATTCTCCCATAGATTATTTAACCTTTTCTTATTAGATTTATTTCAATACAAATAGGTAGCAAAGAAAATCCCCTGAATGACTCTAAGGTGGGGATGCTACTCTTGATTCAGTTTGTATAGTGATACAACCCAATAAAATTAAAATTAAATATATGAAGAAAAGGGTCTTAACAAAGTAATTGTATTTTAGTATGTTATATATTAATATTAAAAAACTAATAAAGCCATTTTTGCAAAATGCATTTTTATTGTCAGCTACTAAAAAGTATTTTGTAAGAAAATTGTTCATGTTAGTGAACATTAGATTATATTAATTATAACTGATCTGTCACGCTTTATATCTTTATTCATAGGTGATTGTTTGTATTCACAGTTAATTAAACCTCTGCAACTTTTATTCCAAACCAATGCAATAATTATACATTATAGTGCAAAGAACAATGGAAATTCCTGACAGAGATATTTTATCTGATTATTAAAATGTTTGCATTTTTTCTGTGTATACATTTTAGAGAATGACTTAAGGCTTGATATTGTCTCCATATATATTAATGAAATTTATGCCAGTGATTTCACTGGCAGTAGGATTTGCATTAATTATGGGGTTTTTTCACATAATGTGCAACTTGAAATATTTTCATTATTAAAGTTCATTTATTTGTGTTAGTTGAATTCTGACATTTATAGTCTGATGCTTGA
Source organism: Chiroxiphia lanceolata (assembly GCF_009829145.1). Classification (NCBI taxonomy): domain Eukaryota; kingdom Metazoa; phylum Chordata; class Aves; order Passeriformes; family Pipridae; genus Chiroxiphia; species Chiroxiphia lanceolata. The sequence continues at coordinate 106,454,632 of NC_045638.1, read as the reverse complement.
ATCAGTATTTATGAAATTAATTGTTATTTGGGCAAGGCAGGTGGAACTGAGACAGTCTGGCTGATTCTGCTTATGAATTAACATTTTGTCTATTGTGGAGCAAAATCCTTTTTTATTTTTTTCCCTGTATTTCTCCCCCATGGCAAATTCTAACTTCATTTTGTCAATATTTCTGAGCTGATTGTAAGGCTCAGCTAGAAAAGAGAGTTTTTAAACTCTTCCTCCTACTGCGCAATCACATAGAATAAACAAAACAGATGCTGAAATTTTGGGAGAAGTTCTTCATATTCTGTGACATCTACAAGAGTCTTAAACATTTGTACAGAACTTTAATGCTCAAGTTCCTCACTGTTCTTCTCACATGTCCTGCTGCCATAGGTTCCTCACTGCTCCCTTCCCGTGCTTTTTTTTCTGTCCTTAAAAGAACATGAGTCATCATCACAAAGAGAAACCTGTTTGAGCTTCATAAAAATGCTATTCTATTTATTTTTCCTCTGCAAGAGGTTCTCATATTTCCAGGGGACTCACTTTTTTCCTTGAGGGTAGTAAAATAATGAGTAATAGGTGCAGCAAAATGCTATTAAATCAAAACACTCTAGTTATCAACATGCACTGTATTCAGTCTGCATTCAGTCTTTGTAGTGATACAGATGGAGACTAAAGAGAAAGGAGTAGGAAAAAAAATCCTAAAATTTGTAATGCTTCTTTGACAGAACTTTCACACTTCTGCCGTGATCTCAAAGACATAAGAGCAAAGATGATATTCCAGGATTATATGTCTCAGCTACTTTGTTTCAAAATAAATTTATATCCTACTTTAGTTAGATCTGACATCCTCAAGGGATTGAATTTGGAACGGGAAGAACATTGGTCCATGCAACAGGTACCTCTCCAATGAGAACAGTGTAGTGATGTGCTATTTCTGCTAATTAACCTCATATAAAATCTACTTTGAGATTAATGTAATGTAATTGTACTATTAGTTCCCCTAACCTTCTTTGCTTTTGTGATGGTTTATGTAATATATCACAGTCCATAGAAGGTTTCTGAGGAAGATTACTTTGGTGAAAAGACAATTGTATATGCCAGATATTTTCCCTCTCATTCTGCTGTTATAAAGTAACATAAATAACCTACTCTGGACCAGAAAAGCAGCTGGGGAATTTTGTTTTGATTTTACTGACCTGGATTTATGGTACAATTTATTTCACAGCAAATCTTGCATCAGGTGTTGTTTTCCCATGGTTCATCTTGACAGCAGTTAAAAGTTTGTGACAATAAAATAAACTTTTCTAGCTGAAATGCTTGCACACTAGATTTTAAATAGTATGGAATTCTGCATTTTTGTCTATCTATATTTTGTCTATCTATATACTTGTGTTTGTTTTTGTGGGGGTTTTTTGTACTGCATTCATGTTTTTATTGTTTTAGATTTGCTTGCAAATTAAAAGAATCTGTAAAATGAAAAATAAGGACTCTATTTTTAATATTGCTTAAACTTTAGGATTATTGCCCCAGAATATGTTACACTGAGTTTTTCTATGCAATAAGGCTTATGTCTTTTTCATGGCTGTGTTTCTTTTTAAATTCTGGCCAACAACATTTTAATAAAAATCAAGCCAGTGTTTCTGGCATACCTTGTTAAAAAAGTACTTATAATTTTGTTTTAAACTCTTAATCTAGTATATAAAACCAAAACCAAAATAACTGGTAACTTATTGTATCATGATCTCCTCGAAGAGCACCTTGTGACTTGCAGTCTCCCTGTCTGTCTTCTTAGAAGTGGAAAACAGTAGGGTCTGAGCTGTTCTGCATCATGTTAATGTATTAATTAAGTAACTTAAATTAGTTAATTTAGTTAATTTGCAAAGTTCACAAGAGAATGTTCTGGTTTTCCCTCTTTAGAGTATTCCTTCCAAATCTACTCCTCAATGTAACCCGTCACTATATGAATAATCCCAGCAAAATCAGGCTACAGAATTGAAATCTCCAGCTGAAGCACACAGATGCTCTAATTAGAAAGACAATATAAAAGCAAAAGAAGACAGACATGACAGGTAGAAAAAAACCTGAAAAATTTCAAATCATATTCTGAAAGAAAGGAATTTCACTTTCAGTATATTTGGAACTTGATAGACATCAATGAATATACAAACAGCACAACATACAGTATGCAGTGGACTGATTTTTTCACATTTATATACTGTGAAATACTATAATTCTTTCAGAGCATTATTTGAAATTTTGCAACTAATTACTTCGGTGATCATTGCAAGCTGTAATCAAAATATCCAATGTGGCCAGGGCCATGAGATAAGGAGTCTTGTAAGAAAATCTTAATTTTTATATGGAAAGATATATAGGATGATTTTATATTTAAATGACAGATGCATATCTTAAAAAAAAAAAAAAAAACAAAAAACAAAAAACACACAAGTAATTTGTCAAGTATTTTCCTCCATTCTTAACATATTCCAAAAAATGTGAAACTGAACAAGCAGTGGTAGTTTCACTACTCTTAGATTACTTTTCAGCCCTGCCCTTTTGTTACGTATTGTGGAACAGTTTTATATCTTACTTAGTTATTCTAAATATTCTCTTGGAACTGGAGTATGTAAAGCATTCAGATCCAGAATGTTTCTTTTTTTCTTTTTTTTCCCAGCAGGACATAGTTATATTTTTCTTCCTACATATATAGTATATCCACATCTACCATCACTGATAACAAGTTGGTCCAGCTTTTGCGGACATGTTGTGCTATCAGATACAGTTGGGTTAATTCCATAAATGTAATTATAAGTCATTGTATCTAGACACATAGTGCTGTGCAGAGGATTCTGAAGTATACACTGATTCTTTAAATACTGCATATATAAGTAATTTTGTTCATTTATATAGGCCCCAGGAGTCACTTAAGTGTTTATGGAATCGAATCCTTAGGTTTCATGTATTTAATACATTTGTGTTTTATTAAGTGTTGACTCATAGTCATGCTTTTATGTTGTTTAAATTTTAAATACATTTACAGTAACACTAATTTTTAGTATGCCTTAAGGTTTATTTTCAGTGAAATTATTCAGCCTTGGAAAGTAGTCATGGCTGAAAGGCAAGTCAAACACTGCTACTGCTTGGTTTAGGTTTTAAATTTCATCTTAACAGAACTGAATGTTATATATCATAATCCTTCCCTTCTCCAAATTCTATTCTTATTCTCATGATGGTACTTTATTTTTTCATGACATGGTTATACTTCAGAGTTTGATATTTTTAAATCTCATGAAATTATAAAGCTAAAATGTGCTGGAAGACATACAGTTCTACTGCTTTGTTTACTAGAAAACAGTTATCATGTTTCAATGGCAAATTCATGCAAAGTGCCCATAATAGAGTGTGAAATTTAAAAGTTACTGTTTTTCCAAATTCATTAAATCCCTTTAGCACCACATGTAATGGAAACTCTAGCTGACTGCTGAAGAAACTAAAGAAATAGAAATTCTAATAAATCTGAACTCAAAAGACTAACAAAGAGTACGGACAGAAATAATCATGCTTTCATTGAATATGTAACTTGAAAAGCAGGCCTAAAGCAACTATAAAAATACTCCTCTATAATGAAAAACAAGGCACCCCAGAGACTGAGAAAGATACTACTGGTTCTTTCTTGAGACATTGCATTTCTATATCCTCTTGTAAAATATTACAGCCCCTGCCTTGCTGGGCAGGAGAAATGCTGCTGTGCTTCTAGTCAAGTCCATCTAATTTACATCCATTCCCCACTATGAATCTGACATATGGAGAGCTCATCACAGAGCTGGCAAACAGCAAACAGGCAATTGCTGTAGAGACAATAAAAAGAATCTTTCTTGTAAAGGCAGGGTAATGCTCCAAGAACTCTCTTTGGATCGATATTTCCAAGTGCATATTCACCATTGCTATTAGTAAATACAGTACTATAATATTTATAAATATTATATATTATTTATTCCCGTGAAGGATCCTGGAATCCAACATTTTTTTCTCTGGATTTTGTTTCTAGAGTTGTTTCTGTACAATATTCTTGCTTTTTGGCTATCTTTTCCCCTGTTCTCTGCTTCTGATGGCATCTCCAGGTGCTGTTATAGAGATAGGTTGTGTGAATGATTGCTGTCGGGTTCAGTCTTAATTTCTGAAAGCCTGTCATAAGTTCAAACCCCTTGGCTTCCCAAATCACCTTTTTTTGTTTGATTGATTTGGTTTTTTGTTATAACTTAATATGCATTTCCATGCACCTCCTCTGAAATATATACAAACATGACTAATTTACTTTCAGGTCCCTAGCAGATAACTCAGAACTCTTCCCTTGGTCATCATACACATCTGTCACTTTAGGTCTTGAATACTTTGTTGAACTGGCAGACCATAGCACCAGCAATTCCCCACTGATGTGCATGTAACTGTGTAGAGTGCAGACCAAGGACAGTTGATACTCATCTGCATGAAGGAAAAATGGCAATTTATGAAGTGTATGAAGTTGGCTAGAACATGTATTAGGTGCCTGTTGCCAGTGAGGAAGAAGGAGAATTGCCTAAATTTTTGCCAGATTCCTGTCTCCTCTGTGCAGTGGGTGGACCCTGGCTGGATGCCGGGTACCCACCAAAGCCATTCTGTCACTCCCCTCTGCAACTGGAGAAGAAATAGAACAAAAGGCTCATGAGTTGACATGAGGACCAGGAGAGGTCACTCACCAATTACCGTCATGGGCACAACAGTCTCGACTTGGAGAAATAAATTGAATTTATCACCAGTCAGAATTGGAGCAGGACAATGAGAAGTAAAACAAATCTGAAAAACACCTTCCCTCCACCTCTCACTCCTTCCCAGGATCTACTTTCTCCCCCCCAGCAGCTCAGGGAGATGGGAATGGGGGTTACTCTTAGTTCATCACAGGTTGTTTCTGCCACTGCTCGGGGGGAGGAGTCGGAGTCCTTCCCCTGCTCCAGTGTGGGGTCTCTCCCACAGGAGACAGTCTTCTATGAATGTGAGTCCTTCCCACAGGCTATAGTACTTCATTAACTGCTCCAACATTGGTCCCTTCCAAGGGGTGCAGTCCTTCAGGAACAGGCTGCTCCAGCGTGGGTCCCCCACAACATTACAAGCCCTAACAGCAAATGAGCTCCAGTATGGGCTCCTCTCTCCAGAGGTCCCTGCCAGGAGCCTGCTCCTGCATGGGTTTCCCATGGAGTCACAGCCTTCTTTGGGCATCCATCTGCTCTGGTGTGGGCTCCTCCAAGGGCTGCAGGTGGATCTCTGTTCTCCTGTGGACCTCCATGTGCTGCAGGGGCAGAGCTGCCTCACCATGGGCTGCACCAGGGGCTGCAGGGGAACCTCAGCTCTGGCACCTGCAGCACCTCCTGCCCCTCCTTCTGCACTGACCTTGGTGTCTGCAGAGTTGTTCCTTCTCACAGGGAAGAGTATTCACTCTTCCCTGAGAGCAATTATATCTGTGCAATAACTTTTTTCCTTCTTAAACATGTTATTGCAGAGACGTTACTACCTTCTCTGATGGGCTCAGCCTTAGCCAGTGGCAGGTCCATCCTGGAGCCATCTGGCATTGGCTCTGCCAGACACGGGGGAGGCTTCTGGCAGCTTTTCACAGAAGCCTCCCTTGTAACCCCCCCAGCTACCAAAACCAATACACTGTGCTCACGGTGTGAACATAAAATATCGATCCCGATCAATAGCTTTGGCTGTTGCCTGTGGCTTCTGAAACACTGCTTTTACATTCCTGCAGAAGCATAATTTGCTCAGGCACAACAACAATTCCATGGAGATGAAAAAAGGGACTATTAGCACTCAACAAAAAAGCTACATTTGAAACCAATGTACTATTGGAAAATGGGACTTGTTAAGTTGCAAGTGAAGCAAACAAATTATGAAGTTGCCTAAATTTTTTTTAATTTATTACTTCATCAAACTTTGTTCCTTTTTTTCTTTCCCTTTCCTTTAGCAATGGTTGTTCTCAGCAACTTGGAACCAAATACGACATATGAAATCAAAGTAGCAGCTGTAAATGGAAAGGGTCAAGGAGAGTATAGCAAAATTGAGATCTTTCAGACCTTACCTGTCCGTGAGTAATACTTGTGCTATTAAATGAAAATTATTACTGGAATATGTTACCTCTAGGTCAGCTAATAATTTGAATTATGATTCACTGTAGATAATGTTTCATATTTATACTCTACTCCCCAGTGTATTACAACAGTCATTGCTTCTCAGAAATGATGTTTTGTTCATCTTATTCCTGCCCTTCCAAAAAGTATAAATGAATTTAAATTGGCAGATTTATCCCGTTATCCTATATTTTTGAGACTCGGAAAAATCTATATTTTATATACAAGAGAACAAACCATGAAAGATATTAGATTAAGGGCTTTTTCTCATTTACGCTCAGGATATTATCAGCATCTGTGAGAAATGAATTGTCCATTTCTGGAGACATTTCTTCGTCAAATTATGCTGCCATTGTTTTGCAATTATTAAGCCTCAAACAGAAATCTTAAGCTGTGGAAAAAATGATGAGAATAAATTGTTGTAACTATGATTACATGCAAATGAAAAATTTTATGAAGCCAGTTTTATATTTGTAGTAGCTATCAGTAAGAGATTCAGACTTAAACATTAAAGACTAATGAAAAATATTTTTCTCAAATTACCTTTAAATAGAAAGAACAATAAATAAATAAAATACAAAACGAGAAGAAAAATAAAGGAACTAGCAGATGGCAGTGTATAGTAATCAAACAGACATGCCAAAATACATCAGCAACTATTGCCAGACCAACCTCTCATAAATCTGTTGCAACTGAACTGTTTCCTGAGTAGGGCATGACTCAGTGTAGTTAATACCAGCCCTAAGGGAATGAACAATAAAATTCATGCAACTACAAAGAACACAAAATATTTCTGTGTTATTATATTATGTTCTTACTGGTACATTTCTTCTGTCCCAAACCACTTACATGACAGTTTTTAATTTTCTTTTTCATTGAAGCATATGCATATCCTAAATATATTGGAGGACTGATAAAATGATTTGTTATCATTCCTATGAAACAACATACCTGATGGAGAAATGGCAGAAACTCCTAAAGTTTATATATATATATGTATGTTATCTGATAGAAAGCTATGCAAACTTTATGTTGAGATCTATTTATCTTTACTTTGATAAGGGATGAACACAAATAATAAAATTATTTTAAAACTGTATCTCTTGGGGTGAATGCAAATTTGCAGGTATTTTGATGATTAGACACTTCAGCATGAAATGTTCATGTAGGATCTGTTTGAAAAATTTGTAATAGGCATTACATAGAGAAATGATAATTAGTCAGTGAATTTTGACTAGCAAAGTGGCTTAAACTGGCTATAAATCTTTTGATAGTATGTTCAAGAATACTTGGGTTTGGTTTTGGAAATCTTATTCTTTACATTTATTCTTGATATTGACTACTCTAAAAGTATCTAATTTGCCTTGGCACATTTATTGGAGAGTATATTTACTTAAAATTACGATTTAAATCTTGCACATGGGACTAAAGCTCATGCTTAATATTAAGGATTTTTACCTGTAAGAGAGTGTTGATCTTTAACTTCAGTGTGAGTAGCAGCCTACCAGCCTTGCTGAATTGATGGCGAAAGGATTTCAGAAGGAAATTCATTTTAAAGTGTCAAAAGTTGGAAGGTCTCAAAGAAATTAATATTTCTTTCACACTTCACGTAATTTTGTTTCCTTATATGAGTAATCTACATTGGAATATATTTTAAACAAAATATTTAACAACGTTATTGAGGTTGTTTTGCATTGCCTGGAAGGATCATATTGATTTTGATTAATGTTATTATGGACAGGTTCCCAGCTGTAATATAAAACTTATCTCACTGCTGAATTATTCTTATGTTTTTTCCCTTCTTTAGGGGAGCCAAGTCCCCCTTCAATTCATGGACAACCTGAAAGTGGCAAGAGTTTTAAACTTAGCATAACTAAACAAGACGATGGAGGTGCCCCCATACTGGAATATATTGTCAAATACAGAAGTGTAAGTATTTCAGTTAATCAAAATAAGTGAGCTATGCTTGTTAACATCTGCTTTTAATGCAGAGAAGACTGATGAAATTATTTGAAATGTAACAATTTAACAGAATGGTTTTGTATACCAGGAAAAGTAAATAAGATAGAGTATGTTTTCTTTTGTTGCTAAGTTGATGATGCCAGTCTAAAAAAAAAAAATAAAATAAAAGGTCTTCCTAAGGATGTAACTGAGATTTCATTCCAGTAAGGAAACTATATTCTCTATTTTGTTACATTGTAAATTAAGAACAGATCTGGCATGCTTAGAAAACAGGCTTTTCTGTAATGTATAATTTATTTAAAAAAAAAAGTGTTGCTTGTTTTTTTCTGTTATTAAAGTAGCTCAATTATCCTTCAGTTCCTGGTGTATTATGCTTAGAAAAGATTGGGTTGGAGAAGTAGTTACAGAGCTGGCAAAAGTGATGAATTTAATTCCAAAGTGTTCATTTTTAAAAAACTTCATTGTGTTCTTTTAGGAAGATTATAGTACATTTATCTGACTAAATCCTATAAAAATACATTTTACCAGAGTGTTATAACAAATTTACCATTTCAAGAGTCTGAAAGATTGGGAATGTGACATCATATATCTAGTCATGTTAAATGGAATATATGTGGACTGTATTTAACAGAAAGAAGCAACCTTTGAGAAATTAGCTGCAGAACCTCTTTTAGTGTTCCCAAAAAGGAAAAGACAGTTCCTTAACTTGTAACAATTTTTGTCACATTTCCTGATATTTCTTATAATGTAACTTTTTAATGATAGTCCTGGGATTATCTGAGTGCTAAACCTGGTATGTAAAATGATTCTCCTAAACTAAGTATAACCACAGAAGATTGGTAGCTCCAAATCAATTGAGAAACTTTTGGTAGCACTTCTAAGAGTAGCCTGAGGCAATGACCAGGAGTTATTCTGCTATCATTGATCCCTAAATAGTAATCGACCTCCTCAAATGACTTTCAGTCCAGTGAATACAGTTGGCATAAAAAAAAAGTAATTGTAAAGAAGATGAGGGTAGCAAAATATGCAATAAAAGATACAATGCAGTTTTGTGGGATTGAACTTCCTAGTTAGATTAAAATGCCTCTAAGTATTTACCATTTGGAAGAAAATAAACTGTTTGGATATAATACATGCTTACAGCATATGGAACTTAATCTGGTTTCCTGAGCTAAATGCTTTTGGAAGTATCCTGAAAGTTTTTGGAAATCTGAATTTGATCTAGTGTGTTGAATAAAGTGCAATGTTTTAGCATAAAAGATGACTTTTCATGTGTGTTGTTGAAAGGTAAATGTACAGTTTAAGCAGTAAGTGGAAACTCATTAGGTTACTGAAGAAGATAGCTTTAATTGAACCTCAAATCCTTATCTCCTTAAGCTTCCAACTGAAAAAGCAATTTGACTAAATTAAAGGCCTTCCTACAACAAAAGAAGCAGAATAATTTTTTTGGTGTTTTAAGCAGGATGAATGAATGCTGTTTAAAGTTCATAATTATCTGGTGACTGCTCCTCTTCTATCTTCCCCACTGGTCATATTTAATTAACTCTTGCCAGCCTCATTACTAGCACCTGGACCAATGTATTTGCTTGCATGTTTAAAGAGCATATTAGATAAGAACCTATACATCAGTGGCTTTTTCTTCATGTCTTATTAAAAGTCAGTTCCCTCATGTTTAAGTTTTATACCGATTTTTTTTTTTTATAAACTGGGGGGAGGACAGCCTTTATGATATTAAAGCAATTAATAGCCTGATTTAGGGCAATTGGTAAGTTTTCTTTTTCTGGAAATCACATGTTTCATTCTGTCAAATATTGCTTCCCTAACATCAGTTTCTTCATACTATGGGTGAGAATTACTGACTACAATCAGATAATAAGCAACTTGACATTTTCTTCTGTATTCCAGGGAATACAATTTTTATGAGTAGCAGCCTCAGATTTTTTCATGCTGTTGCCCTAAGTCAAGACAGTCTGACAAAGCTTCACTGATGGAGTCTGAAGCTGATGGCACACATTGGCTTCAAAGTTACCTTAGGAAAGAATAGGAGGGTAGGAAGAAAAACAAAGGAAAAATTGTTCCCCAGTAGCCAGTCGGGAAGAGCAGTGATAGGAATTCCCTAGGGAAGCATCCTGTCTGCTGCAGGAGATGACCACCCGACCACATCTCTCACAGTAACTGTGTCATTTTAACGGGGGCCAACTCAAGCTCTCCTTTGGTTGTTCCTGCTTATGGTCCTTCTAAAGTTGGGACACACATCATGAAGGGCTGGTGTTTCACAGTGGGTGTTAAGCTTTATCCATGGACATTATGGAGATGTGTACTGAATTTGTAAAAGTCTATCACCTGCTGTGTTATTTACCAAGTTCGATACTACACGGAAGGTTGGTTTCGTTTTTCCATGACAGGAAAAGTTTTAGTAAATATTCAAAATTAGAAAAAAAACTAAAAAAAAAAAGCTCTCTTTTGTGGTTAGAAACAATATAGGCAGAAGCAAGAAAAATTGATTAAAATCCTGACTTGAAAACCAATAACAGTGCTTAATTTGCCTTTTACATCCATAATGGTGTTTGGAGGAAACATTAAAGGAGTGATTAGTTTTTATAGGCTTGAAAGTTGTTCACCATGTTGACGGGTGACAGGGTTCCTATTAATGCTCTGAATTTTGGAAAACAAGCGTTTGATTGATAGGTTATGTGCTTTGCTCTTGTTTTGACTATGTTGATTTTATTCCTTTAGTCTGCGGTCATTTTATTCCTTTATGACAGGTTCTAGAACAAACCTCTATAAATACAAAACATTTAAAAAGAGATAATTTCTCATTTAGTCTCACTCTTGAGTTACCTACCAAGAAACAGTTAAATGTTTTTGCACCTGTAGGTTCCACTTTACCTGCCAGATCCTTGGATTTTCTGTGCATTTTAACACTACGTATATTATCAGCCATTTTGTGCTTTGTCCTGTATTTTACCCAGACCTAGAAATCACCAACCAAATGTTATCAATTCTTGTGAAGTCACTGCTTTAAACTGTCAGATTGTTTTCTGTGAGGATTTCTTGATTTTTTTTCTTGCCAGATATCAAGATAGTGTGGCATCTCCTGTCCTTTTTTATCACAGAAACCATCACAGTAAGTCTGTTTGGGCTGAACTTTCAGCTCAACAATTTAGAGTGGATGGAGAATAAGGGAAGAGTTGAAGGGAGTGACCTTGGATATATTGTAGAATGACCATTAAAGAAAGAGATGTTATTTTCTAGGCTGGTAGACTGGTCTGGTGTCTTAACACTGGGGTGGCTTTACTTCCACTGTTGTCAGATGTGCCCTCAGTTCTGAGAAGCAACAAGTTATGGTAGACTGGAGTTTTACACTACATTTTTTGCTTTTTTGGGGAGCTGAGGGTTTGTTTTTGTTTTATGTTTTTGTTTTTTTGCTTTTGTTTTGCCAGGGCGTTTAGGTGTTACAGCTGTCTTAAAAATCTAGCTATTAGATACTTCTTAAATAAATTTGGCTGATGCTAGTATTATAAAGCAAATATATACACAATTAAGAAAGAATAATGTGAGGGGTTTGTGCTTGATTTGGCTTTGATTTGGTTTGGTTTTTGGTTTTTTTCCCGGTGTAGTGGTCTGTAGCATTGTGACAGGTTTGTTTCAACCAAGGACTTATAGAGGGAAAAGGACAATGTTAATCTAAGGCTTAAGAGTAATGGAAGAGGGCAGTGAGATCCCCAGAAATTGCCAGTCACTACCTAGGTCATCAGTGGCCTTCTGTAAAGGAGTATTTCTGCATTATATGAAACAAAATGAAATGCAAATAAAGGAGCAGTTTAATCTCTCCGGTTGCAGATCTGATTGTAGTTTCTGAAAATGTGCATTTGATGGTGGATATTAATGATACAACTGCTGATAGTCAGTGATTGTTGAAGATATTCATATTAACCCATCCCCCAAATTAGACTATAATTTGCAATTTAGAAGTTTCTCTCTTTTGTTCTAGAACACATAGAACTTTCTATAAATTTTAAGAAGTATTAATAGAACAACCCAATATAGTACAAAGTGATTGTGGTTCTGTTTTCTGCTCCTTAAGGTACTGATTAAAGAGTCTTAGAACAAACAGAGAGATTTATGGGAAGATTTACTTGGCAGACTCTTGATTTGTGTTCTTGTCCCTCTTTTTCCATTTCTACACTAATAATAACATAAATGTGGACACATTACTGAGCTTTGCTTAGCAAAAAAAGTACTTGAAAATACATTGTAGCTGAAATATTAGTTGTAAAGAAAGACATTGGAGTTCTTTTTCTTCTTGTTGTTTTTTTTTCCTTTAAGATGCCAAAAGCAGGTGGTATTCTGGAAGACTTCATCTGCTTGTCTTTAGAAAAACACACCCTGCTTTCCAGATACTTTATCCTCTTGCTCCTAACTTGTGCTTGTCACTCTTCACAAAATATTTTGTGTCTTGGCACTCAGGGCTTGGACTTTGTTTCATTTATCTCAGTTCACCCAGTTGGCTTCAGGTTCAGCTAAACTTCTCTGGAATACTGTGCAGGTATCCCTTTACATTTCAGCTGTTTCTTTATTTTCACCTGATCAAATTGTAGAACACCTACATTTTTACTTATTCTGCCTGCAGATGTGCAGCCTCATACAGAAATCTACAGTTTTCCTTCCAACCCCTAAGCTCATTCTATTCATCACATCTAATTCTACAGTTTGTTAACAAAATATAGTCATATATCTGTTTGCAGTACTGTCTTTTCCACCTGCAAGAACCATATTAGCCTGAATCTTTTTTTTTTTCCATTTCAGTATATTTTTTCCCCTTGTGTGATTCTAAACCCCTTTGGAATTCTCCAGGATATTTACATGGTACATGTGCATAACACAAAGGTCACGTATGGAACTTCTGATTACTCTAATGTTGATATTCTTTGGAATCTAGCTCCTATTTGTGTACACACACCTCACCAATTTAAACAACCATTAAAATACAGTGCTACATAACATTGCTATTCCTGATATTACTAAGTATCTGCAATATATTGCAATCACTATTGGATCCCTCTATTTCAGGAGTGCTATGCAAAAAGTATATTTTGTGAAAGGAGTTTGGTATAGTGACAATGTAAGTGGATTCACTTAGTGGCAAGGCAGATGATTGCAACAGAAATTACCCATTAGGATATGGGAAAGTATCCTTCACAGAAAATACCAGTTTCACTGTATGATGAGCAAACTATTTTTACTCCAGTGTATTTAGATTTTTTCATAATTTGTAATAGAATTACCATTCTGATGTTTTTCATTGATCTGTGGCTGCATCAAGTGGGAACTTTCACCTGGCTGCAAATATTCTTGAAAAGACATTTTGCTGGATTTTAATCATTCCCAGGACTATCGTGTGACAATACCAATGCTAGTGCAGAAGCAGCAAAAGTTCATAAAAAGATGAAGTCATGGAAAAATCATCACACTCAGATCTGATAACAAACGAATTATTGCAGCAGTGCCCATAAGTGAGTTTAGTCTGACCTCTCTTAAATTAGATGCTATGTTTTCTGAAACTTGTATGAGTGAGGAGCAAGATGCTTCAACAAAGAGCTTAAATATAAGCTGCTCAGAAATACAGTAGTGTGCAGCTAAAAAGTTATACTTCCATGTATTATAAGTTTTTTGGCTTTATTTTTCCCCATAAAGTTTAAATCCACTGATTAATTCTGTGTTGCTGTGTGGGTTGGATGGCCAGAGCTGTCTCTCAGCCATATTTTTTGCCATTATTGTACCTCAGTGTGTAGTAAAAATAGGACTGCAGGGATTCTTACTGACTGTTATTGGTGGTCCTTTGAACTAGATCACTTTTGTGTTTGATAGTATATATTGTTTTATCCTTTTATCTCTTAGTTATTTTGTCATTTTAATTTGTGTAAAGAATATTTAAATATATTATGCACTCAAAGGAGAAATCACAAAGGTAAGCACTCCAAATTTATAAAATGCCAGAATTGTTTGCAACTGAAGTCCTTATTTTTTCCCCTTGTATAGATGTCTTAATTACCTGAATTATGAGAAATTATGAGAATCCTTTTTTCCCCTTGAACACCATCTCAATGATTTACATGTATCCTCTCACCAGTGTAGACATAGTACTTCATAATTTCTAACTGTTGTTTATATTGTTACATACAATCTGGTATGCAAAATGCTCCTGTAGCACCACATATTGCTACAATTTTCATTAAATTACTAATGTATGATATAAGCACAGCTTGCATTCATGAACAATTCAAGTTTGGGTTTAATGACAAGTTTCTTTGAATGAACATTGATCAAAATGTAATTGAAACATCTATATAAAATAAACCTTTTACATAATTTGTTCTTAGCAGCATTTGTAAATAATTATCCTGCTGTTCTACCAGATAAAAACCAGTATTTGAGCAAAGAATAAATTGAAGCCAAAAGGTTAAAAAGGGTTGACAAAATTCTTTAAATCCACATTGTGGAAAATTGATAAGGAGTGGTCAAAATTACAAAAAGCTGGAGTACTCAGAATTCCAAAATTAGTTTATTTCAGTGTTCATAACCGCTGTAAAGGAAACTCTGTATTTTTGTGTCTTGTGTAGATACAGAGTTTAGACAAATAATACAAGAGTTTCTTAGCACTTAAACAAATATTTTCATCTTTACAGAAAGACAAGGAAGACCAGTGGCTAGAGAAAAAAGTGCAGGGTAGTAGAGACCACATCATCTTAGAGCACCTTCAATGGACCATGGGGTACGAAGTACAAATTACAGCTGCCAACAGACTGGGTTATTCTGAACCAACACTGTATGAATTCAGCATGCCACCAAAGCCCAACATTATTACAGGTGAGTTTATTTCATAGTGTTTTCTCTCTGTGAATCATTTCCTACTCATAGTACACTAATTTATGTGGTTGAACATAACATTTGAACACTGAAATCTTTAACTGAAAAAAAACCTGAGACCCAGATGCTATTACCTTCAAAGACTCCATTCAAACACCTTAAATGGGACCCCATCTCCCAGTTTTCTCTTACTAGCCAAGGAATTTTTAAGTATAGAAGAAAAATTGAATCTTCAACCCAGATGATGGTAGTTAACAAGCAATATAGTATTTAAGATACACCTGCTATACATTTTTAAGTTGCCTTGTACTGTCTATTGTCTGTTGTAAGCAGCTTATTTAGTAGAATTTGATTTCGAATAGTCTTGTTTAGATACTGTCTGAATTACTCACCCTAATATGTTGACCATACAGACTTCTATGAGGCCTATTTAGAAGCTTTGAAATCTATAGAAATGTTGTTCATATTTTTAAGTCTGTAAATAGGAAGGTTTGGAATTCTACTTAAGAAAAACTACATTATAGTTAAGAGTGAGAGTCAGAGTTTTAATGCTTCCCAATAAAAAGTTATATTTTGATGCAACAATGGAAAATTATTTAGTTCAGAATAAACCTAAAAAATGGTAATTTCTAAAGCATGATGGGTAAATTTATTCTTTAATTTTTAAATATAAAAATTTTTATAAATGTCATGAGGAAGAGATTTCAAACTGTTTACATCAATTATGAGCTGTTATATTTAATAATAATTTCCAAATTAGATCAGTGTCATCATTACCACTTGAAAAATCAGTGCTAAATCCTCTAACATGATATTTTCTGTCTACTGTATATCAAACTATTGGAGTATTAGAATCAAAGAAAAAACTTACTGTATAAATGTAATGGGAAATATATTAAAAATAAACTACATGTGCTTCAGTGTGAGCATTTGACTTGCATCTACCTTAGTACAGTGGCAATGAGTTTGAATGAGTCATGGATTACTGTGTCATCAGAAAAATTTGAAATAATTGGCTAATTTTTTTTGTCTGTTGCAAGTTTTCTTCAAATACATTCTTACAAAAGTTTTCTCAAGATCTCTGCAACACTTTTAAGTATTTCATAGCAATTTTTTTATATTGTGGAAGCATTTTGATTTGTATTTACAAAAAAGAAAAGGCATTTGTAATTCATTCATATGTTCAGATCCAGTTCTAGTACAAATATTTGGTTTATGCACTTGAATTGCAGTGGAGCTGATTTGCATCTTGATTGAAATTCAGGGTCTCAATAGATCTTGTGTACTTGTTTTTAAACAGAAAGTGCCTTGTGATTGCCATCATTCAGAAATAAAATTTCACATGATTGATAAAGAAAAGGGGAAAAGAAGTGTAGGAAAGCTTATTGTCCCAAGGAAACAAAAATATTTGTCAACTAGAAAAATAAGTAAAAAACTTGTTTAGGAAAATGGAATGGATATGCCATTTTTCAATTTTTTATGTTTGAAATGAAAATCTTTCTTCTTTTGCAATGCAGTCTAACTTCAGCCTGTTATAATTACAGAAAGTATTCCCTATTATTGCCACAGCTGCTGTAACAGAAACATGATATGCCTCTGTAAATGATAACATAGATGGTCTCTAGACATTCAAGTAGAAAGAATCTTAGTTAATTTAATTTCAAAAGAAAGATAGAACATTTTTCTCTAAACACAGTTTTATAGGCACTTAGGGGCTTTTTCCTCTCAGTGCTCTCCCATAACCTCTAAGTAGTTGTAAGAAGTCTGTTACACTATTTAACTTCAGGTCCTCTTTATATGAATCATTACTGCAATTATGATTGTGGAACTAATTAGTTTCCTTGACAACTGTTTTCTGCAAAGCCTGAAAAGGGTGTGAAATTCCAATCATAGGAACACTCTGTAGGCAATTTTTAAAAGTATGTCAAAAGACAGAACCAGTGGAACATTAGTGTTCATATTCATGAGTCAGCACAATTATCTTGTTTTGAAATGGCATAATATTATTGCAATATAACATTATATATACGCATAACATTGTTGCAAAAATACGAATGTAATCTATTAAAACTTGATAGATATTGTTTATAAAAGGCTTAACTTTGAGCAGAAATATTATTTCTGATGTCAGTTAATTCCAGTGATGCTCTGTTTGTCGGCTTTGAGACTTAGGTGCTAACAGCTAGGCACCTACAGCTAGGTTTGAAGAAGGACATAGGCAACAAGAATGAAACTGGGTAGACTTTTGAATGAAATCTGCATCACCTATCCTGTGCTCACTTAGCAGCTGAAGATAACTGAGGTTCCCTTTCTGAATATTAATGTAATTATTAGAAAAGCCTCTAAGACTCCTGGAGGTTTTCATCTGTGTTTGCCCAGATCTGTGGCAGTTCAGCTGAACTGAGGGTTTATGTCTTGCTCTAAATGTAATTAAAAGAGAAAAACAGTCTGTAGACCCTGTGTATTCAATCTCATCAATGTTACTTATCCCAAGGGAATTTTTGGATCCTCTAAGTGTCCTGATGGTTGACTATACCTAACATAATATTCTGGTGAAGATGTGTGCAAATCAGTGCAATTAGAGAGAGATGGAGGCAAGGATACATTGGTTGTCCTTCGGTTGGTGCTTAGCAGGGAAATGGGAGTTGTCACAAGAACTAAAACTTCAGTTCTGATTGCTTCAGAAGAAGCTTGCTTATGCTTCCAAGAGCCACTGGATACAAGGCAGAAATAGTAATCCCTGAGGGCAGGAACTGGAAGCCAAAACTCTAGTTACGTGACTGTGCCATTCCCGTGGACAGTGAATCCACAGCTCTGCTTGCTAGGGAAGTGTGCAGGTACCAACTCCTGGCTGGCAGTCAATTCCATAACACAATATGATGATTTTCCTTTAATAGCCTTAGGTCTGGAAAAGAGCTTGAGGCTGCAAATTGCTGTCTGGCATCAGCAAGGTGTATAAATGAGACAGACATTCCTTTAAATTTTCCCGTGGTTGGCCTCAGCAGCCTCCAACTGCAGATCTACTTGATTTCGTGGTGTCCATTCCTAGGCCTGTAATATGGTCTCCACTCACTGAGTCAATCAAATTTGTGATTAGTTCCTTAGAATTTGTAATCCTTTTAATGAAAGTTTCCTGGTTTTCTGAGAGTTTTATCAGTGGAAACTTGCACTGACTTTGAGAAATACACAGCAAACTAACTTCTTAAAACACTTTGCTTTAAATAACTGTATGGATATATATATAAAACTTTCCATCCTACTGTTTTGAGTTATTTTCTGCAGTCAGCATTTCTATATCTGTATTTCAGATTTTTTCTTAGGTGTACAAGCAGATATTTTAGACTCCTGTTTGAAGAAAGAGCAGCATAGTCTTAAACGTAGTATTTTTACGTATTCAAAAATCTCACTGGGGATGTTAGCTGGCAGTACTTGCAGGCAGGTGCAACTCTTACATCAGTGCACTTGCCTCTGAGTGAAGTCTTTATCACATTTTAGGTTCTGATCTCTGATATTTTAGAAAATTTTCATCTGGCTTCTGTACAGTGTTAAGCTTCCCATGGGATTCTCAAAGGAACTGTGTGCCTTAGGTCTTTATCTGTGTCAGGACAGCATGGACTAAACTCTGCAGGAACAGCCAAACTCCATCAGGTCCCAGGGCCCATTTTTATGGGCCCATTTACTCTTTTGTCTGCAGGGTGAAGACAGAGACCCTGTCTTTGTACCCTGCAGCTTGTACAAAAGTGTCCAAATCTGCTGCCATTCTGAGCCATTATTATTGCAACCTAAAAACACATCCACAGATTTACAATAAATGGATCTTAAAAGAAGATGAAATGGAAGGTGTTAAAAAGGGATACTTTCTGCAAGTGTCAGATATATTTTCAGAAATTAGTGGTAAAAGATTTATGCAGGTGCTATCTTCCAAAGGCTTTTATCCAGTCAGTGCTGTTACTTTGAAAGGCCAGTAAGTATATTAAAAATGGCTGCAAGTTGTGTTTTATCATAGGTTTTTTCTTCTTCATTTTAAGTTAATAACTTGAAGCAGTAGTGGGGAAATAAAATAAATAAATAAAACCCCAACATTTGGGGATAATAAGAACCTCTTAGATCTATTTTTCTCACTTTGCAATATTGGTTGGTTTTGACTTCCAATACTGCAGGAACTGTCAGAGTACTTTTTTATTCACATTGCTGGAAGAGTTTTAATCCCTTGTATATCTCATTTATTTTTTTTCAGTGAATGTGTGTCACCATTCTTAAAGTGATACGGTGATAGACAAAAGAGAGACAATAATATGTGGAAGTTTCTCTCATCACCACTGGTAGCAAAGATGATACTCATCATGCCAAAAAAGATTTTTATCAATAGCTTTCACAAAAAGGCAGCTTTAGGATCTCCAGTGTTCTTGAAATGAATGAAAAATAAAAATAGCTCTTATCATTTCTTCAGCTATGTGTGTATATATTTGGGTTTGCCTTTGTGTATATACGTTCTCTGATGTATTTCATTGACAAAATAGAGCTTTTGAGCTATACAAATGGTATTTTGTTCGAATAGAAGCTGGCGTAAAGTTTTTCATCCAGAAACTGAAAATTACTGAGTACAGCAAAACAGAACTAAGTTTCCCTGATGCTCACAATTTTCTTTCAGGGAGAGTCTTTTTATTTAATTTTGCTCTAAATCAAGCAATTCAATGACTTTTTTGGGGGTGGAAATAAATGCTATGTGATTCCATCTGTGTAGATGGAGTAGGTTTTTGTTCCTGTCACATCTTGCTGCCAAAGAGCAGACTCTCTTGCTGCAGATGCTCTCGTTCTCTCTCACATCCCTTCAACCCACGGGTTGTGTGAGACTCCCTGGGACATAGTTTCCCTACCTCTGACGAAAACAGCCTCCCTTCTCTGGAAGAGTTGACTTGACCCTGACCCCGCATCAGCAAAGTGAAGCCAAAAAGCCACCTTCTTCTTTCATGTTCTTTACTCCACCACAAAAGTATGTAACAATTGTTGACTTACCATACCTAGGAATAAACTTCCAAATTGAATAGTTCTTGGGTCCTTTGAAGAACTTTCATTAGATTTCAGATCATTTCAGATCTGTTTGAAATTGGATTTTTCCTGATTACAACCAAGCTTCAAGGTCAGGGTATCATTTAAAATCACGATTGCATGACCAAGGCCTTTGCTGTCATTTCCACTAACCTTTCTTGCTGCAAGAGCACTTTGCTGCCTCTTGTTCAACTTGGTGTCCACCAGGACCCTCAGGACCCTTTTCTACAAAGCTGCTTTCCCACTGGGTGGTCTCTAGCCATAGACTGGTAACCAGGGTTGCTCTTTCCCCAGGGGGAGGACTTTACACTTCCTCTTGTTCAACTTCCCGAGGTTCCTCTCAGCCCATTTCTCCAGCCTGTCCAGAACCCTCTGTGTGGCAGCTCAGCCATCTGGTGCATCAGCCACTCCTCTGAGATTTGTGTCATCAGCAAAGTTGCTGAGGGTACTCTGCCCCATCATCCAAATCCAATATTGATTAGGTTGAACAGGAGGGGACCCAACACCCAGCCCTGGGTTGGCTTCTGGTACTTAGTTTTAGGAAAAGTTATGTTTCATCATTAAAAGTTAAATTAGGAGAATTGTGGGGATTTGTAATCATATTCTATTGTATTCTCTTACCATAGAAAAAAAGGTAGAATGGCTGCCAGGAGCTACTTGAGCCAGGACTAAGAGTCATTCCTTATGTGCGGCTTATAAATTGCCTGTTTGAATCTTTGGAAAAAGGCTGTAGAATTACATTATTTACCAGTTTATCAGGAATAATATTTTGGTCTGATTTTCAGCCTGTGGTTTGTGACCACTCTGCTCTTCCATGTCTGTGTTTTTGTGTACATGAACAAACATCCATCAGTTTGTGGCTTCTAATAACTTTTGAATACAGGTGATAATTTCACTAAATTTTTCAGAGAATGGAGGCTTCAAAACTAACAATTCCTGCATTTTTTTCCAAAACAGTTATCTAAGGAAAGAAATAAGATTTTCTGTTGTTCAGTAGGCAAAATATTGCATTAAAACTTTACACAACTGTAATAATAAGAATATTTGGGGAAAAAAAAGTTTTAACTTTCTGACCCTTGTTCCTTACACCAATTTGCATAGCAACAGTAAATTTAAATCGGGGGGGGGGGAAAGAAAAAGCACAGAACTTTGAAAATATTTTCACAGGCAAAATTTCAGTTCCAAGGATCTAAAATTTTAAGGCCATAAGTACCTCTTTTGTAATGAGTCTGTGCATTACAATTTTACTAGCTCTGACTAGTTTGTTTTTCAGCTAAATCTAAAATGAAGAACAAAATGGAGTAGTGAAAAAGGAAAGCCTGGAGGATAAGTCTCTTTGCAGCTCTGATCATTTTCCCAAGGCAAAGAAGAGCTGCAGCATTACCCTTGTGAATTTACCTGCATCATTTTCTCATAGGTTGAAGGATGTTGTAATTCCAAAATCAGAGCTTGAAAATGAAAAGTTGTATCGGATTTTTGTTCAGATCATAATTCTGAGCTAAAAGTGTAAAGACTTTAGCATATATTGCTGTGATGGAAGAATAAATTTTTAATTTTATTTTCTGAAGAGTAGAAGGATAGAGAGATGAAATATGTCTTTGAGATCTCATGCTTTGAGAAAAGCAGTTGGTAGGAATCACATCAATCAGATAAATTAATATCTAAAACTTCAGAAGGATGGCAGACCCCACAAAACCTATTTGCTTTTGTTTTGCAAACCATACTAGAATTTGCTGAGTAAGAGCCATTTCTCATCAAATCCTGAAGAGGATCATTGTTGAAAGTGATAGGGCATATTCTTTCTGTAGGCTAAAACCAGCTGTGTTTGCTCCATTCCCTGCAAAGACTGAAGTTGTTACATGAAAAGGGATAGAAATCCCTTACTAAAATTGGTAGAACTTATTCGATATGAATCAGAAAAGGAGACAAAAAGGCTTGTACTATCAAAGATGTCAGTAGGAAAAAAAATACACTATTTTTTTGTAAAATCTAGTTCCTATGGTACAGTTATCACAGCCATTAACTACCACTGAATAGCAGAAGAGCAGCAATCAAAGAACTGGTTTGTATTCTCAACATTTCCTCTTCAAAAGGAATTGAATTCTTTTTTTCTTTTACCATATAAGTTTGCTCATCTTTTTGAACTCTATGAGGTAAAAAGAAAATCATCATAGATGCTGAATGTTGAAGTGCCAGGCCACACTTTAGAAATATGGTATTCTTATTCAGCTCGACTATTTGTTATAGATAATTGCCAGCATTATGTTGCTTTATAATTAAAATAACCCTGAGTGCCAATTAAAAGATGAAATAGTTAGGTATATACCCTAAAAATATTTAAAAGCTAAGTTGAACACTCATAATTTCTTTAAAAATGTGTATCATTGAAAACAGCGCAGTAGAAATATGGGTGAGGATGGGATAAAATCCATAGTTGCTCTTAGTTTATTTTTATTGCTGTCTTTTCTACTTGATAGTTACCTACACTCACATGTATGTTGGTGAAAGAATAGGGACATTCCTGTCATAAGAAGACAATGCATTGGTTAAATATTATGCATCCATATCCCAAAGGCAAGTTTTCCACCCGATTATATTCAAAAAAACAACAGCTCTGTGATTTAAGCTAAATTTGAGGTGTATTGCAAAAATACCCCAGAAGATTTATATCCTAAAACCTAAAGATCCTTTTATTTTGGGTACTGCTTACATTCTTCGTGTCGTGATCATGTACTTGTGGAAAGAGATAATTATCTTCCACTGGCCTTTCTCTTCAGACTCTGAGCTCTATAGATTGAGAGACATACCCCAATATGTTTCTGTTTGGATGTCAGAATCATCCTCTCCACTGATTTCAGTTTTAAGCAAATCCTTTTCAAGCTGAAATAATTATAATAAGGGACTGATATAATACATTTTAGCTTAATAGTTTTCTTCTGCTTACATTAACATTTCTTAAAATTCACTTTTAAAAGTAAATTTATAAAGGCCTAACCAAGGTTATTGTTCATACTACGCAAGATTTTCTACATTTCAATTTCTTTGGAAGTGTCTTTTGAAACAGTAGCTTAACAGTGATATTAGTCACTATCCATATAACTACTATATTACTGTAGCTGGGAAAAAATAAAATCCGGTCAATATACTGTATTGCATAAACTTGACTGTATTATCTACCAAAAAGTTAACTTTTAATATAAATATTAGTAGAAAATATACATGCAAACTTCATATATTTCACCAGGTTGCATCCAGACGTTACAGTCTGACTTGTATGTCTAAGAAACGACTTTGTTCCCACCCCGGTATTAAAGTCAATATCTAATTACCCAGCTGCATGTGCTAATTGCATTGGTCACTCCTATTTCAAGTGGACCTATGTCCAGGTTATTGATGCCACTTTTTACAGTTGCCCATTCTGAACACCTACAATAATTCAGGTACAGATGAACTAATTAGCAAGGAGAAGCAGATAAACAAGTTTGTCCCCTCTTTAGCCCTGTGCATGAGGGAAGCCTTAATTTTGTGTAATTGTTTAGTCTTTTTTACAGTTTCTCCTTTCAGCCTGTGTGCTGTTGTTTGTCCTTGCTTTAAACAGTCACTGTTTCTGATAGATGTTACATGGTAGTTTTGTGAGTTCCAAGTACCTCCAGCATAAAAATCACATGGAAGGTTGCCTTTAGATTGGGCTTGGCTGAATTGTTTTGAATCTCAAGAGGAAGCAGGGAACATGCTTCAGCTTAAGTGTTTAGATAAATTGTTTTAAAGATAGCCCAAAGAGTTTGCCACCTTAACTGTTGTGGAGAAACACGTTGCTGCTTTTGAGGTACACCTTTTCCACAGTTTACTTTATTTTTCACACTTGGCCAGAGCATTCCAATGGTTACCATTTCAGCCACACTTTAATTTGATGTTTCTGTTAATGTCTTTCTAGTGATTCTCTGTGACACAATGTAAATATTAGGATTTTTTCTCTCTTTTTTCTTTCCCGCTGTCACTTTTTTTCCTTTTGATGATCTCTTTTTCATATTGTTTCAACCTTTTCACTTTTTTTTTTCTAAAACTTACTTCTTTTTCACACTCTTGATATTCTGTAACAATTCTTATCCACACAGACAGGTGCTGTGAAGCTACTAGACGTGAAAATGGAGGCCAGTCCCTGCAGCTGAATGCTGCTGTTTTCTCTCTCATTGTAACCATAAGTTTCTGGGGCATGGTTTGATATTGTTGATAAGGCAATCAGTATGTGTTCTTCCTTTTCCTCCTCATTTTATATTTATGGGAAAATAGAGACCTTAAAAAAATTGTACTTTTCTACACCTCTTCTAAAGTTTCCGCTCCTAGTTAAGATCCTAAATAGTGTAATTGCTTCAGTCTGTATGTGCAAAATTCTTCATCTGGATTTTTGGAAACCTTGTGAGTTTTATGAAAAATTCAACAGATGATGCTTGACCCTTCAGTCTGACAGAACTTGGAGAATGAGACCTATTGAATTTGATCAATGTGATTTGATTCTATTTTCTCAACTATATTTTGATTATAAGAAATCCATGCAGAGACTTTGCCACTGTGAGTCACGTGGCTTTCCAATACACCATTGATTGATTTTGCATGAGGGCATTGTTATTATTTATTATATTAATACTTTGCACAGAGTTGTCCTTGTACTAGTTCCTTCCGTAATGAACTTAAAACTTTATGCTTAATAAAAAGTGTTCAAGGCCAGGCTGGATGGGGCTCTGAGCAACCTGGTCCAGTGAAACATGTTCCTGTCCATGGCAGGGGAGTTGGGACGAGATGATCTTTAAGGTCCCTTCCAACCCAGGCCATTCTATGATTCTATACGTCTGTAGACACCTTTTCTTTCTAATGGATTTTAACAAACATTTCTTCCCCAATTAACTATCTAGGCTTGCTTTAGTTCATAGTGTTTTAATTTCATATTCATTTCCTGTGCCTCTCCACTGCCATGCCTCAGCACATAAAAGAGGTCCCTGCCCACCAAACTCATTTCTTGTGACTGTGATGGTGCCACATTTCATTCCATGGCTTCTGTTGGACTTGAAGCTCCGGGGGAGGGTTAATTTTGACCTGTAGTAAAAACAGAAAGGAGTATTTTTTCCTATTTTATACATTAAAAACATGGCAACTAGAGCAATTTAGACAGAACCTCAGCAAAAAAAATATTTTATTTAGTAAGAGTCTCTGAAGACTTTTTGCATGTATTTAATTTTAAAATTTATATAGTTGTCTAAGTTTATGGCTCATTTCTCTTTTGCATACAGAATAATCCAAGAAAGCAATGCACTTTAAATCTAAGGCAGAATTAAATATTTATTTTAAGATACTTCCCTTTAAATTGTTACTAAATATAACAAATACAATAAATAAACTGTATATGTTAATTTTTTTTCCTCTTATTGTTCATACCTTTTGGGATTTAATAAAATCCTATAACTTTGAAATTAGTTGTTCAAATTTAAGTATTTATCTTTACCCAGTTACAGGATTTTCTTTTTTCTAAGAAATATTGATTATGATTATTTTTTGCCAGTTTCAATTTATTTTTGGAAGACCTTACTTTAAAACATCATTAGTAAAACCTCTCCTCATCTAAAACAAATAATAAACATTCTAGATATTGGTCTACATCAGAAGTAAGATGTCTTCAGAATGTATGTGTGTAAATCTAAAGACTAATTTATGGACAGAAATAATTTTTTAAAAAATTACATATTGGTATAATGAAGTAGCTGGAATTCAAACAAATGCTATTTTAAAAATATTGGCTTTACTGTGATGTCTTGCTGTGTTAAGTGGAGCCACTCTTTCATCCCTGGCCCTTGCCACTCTGTTTTGCCACTTTAACCTAATGTAATGACATTGTTTGAAACTAATTACACTGACATGTGCCTGGCAATTTCTATTCTAATTTTATAAGAGTAGAAACTTTGGGTTCCCAGTTCAAGTCATTCAGGTGAAAGCCTTTTTTTTTCCACATGCAAATGTGAATATATGTATTGATTTTGTATTTAGCTGTATAACTGTTATTCTTCTAACATAAAATATTTATTTTTTTATGCTTAAGTGTTTATTGAACCAAGAGACAGTAAGTACGGAAGATTTTTTTTTTTAATTAAAGTTTTCTCTTTAACTGTGCTGCAGAGGATTTGGAATTACTAACTACACATCAGTTACCAAAGACTTGCAGATGTGAGAACACATTTTCAATTGAGTAAAAGTCTGACAAGTGCTGTTGTTAATACTAAATTTATTTATAGGGGAAGAATCACCTTGAGCAGGAACTTTAGCAAGAGGTGTAGGGTGGAGTTTTTTAATAATTTTAAAAAATTCAGATAGTGAAAAAGTTTGTTGTTGTCATTATTGTCACTATTGCTGGTTACCACTATTGTGGTAACAAAACAAGACTACAAGTACATCTCTACTTACAATCAGAGAACTAATGTTTGGCACATATGTAGTAAGTAGATGCTGCTTGTCCAAAGGGGGAAAGAAACCCCTGATCCCATTGTAAGACAGGGACTGGATGCATATAAGGAGACAGAATTCAGAATTTTCTCTTTTGGACACAACAAAGATAATAAAGAGTTGTTCTGAACAGTAAAGAAAATCAAATTGCAGATACAGTCACAACTAATGAGCACCTGCCACTGGATTAATTGATCTTAAGTAAAACTTAGATTGTCTCACAAACTGAAAATTAAAATAGGGTCTCACTAAGGTTGCACAGCTGGTATTACCTTATTTTGCAATATTTTCCTAATTTTCTAAAATTTGAAAGGAAGTTTTTTTCCTAAATATTTTCTAATATATTTAGAAAAATATATTCATCTCTGTTCTCACCTTTTTAACAAAATAAGAAAAGACAAGACACTACTACAGGTATGTATAAAAGCAGAAAAATGAAAATTTCCATATCGTTTTCCTACTCTGGTTAGACATTTGAAGAACTCTTTACCAGCTGTAAATTTATTATCTTAGCAAGTCATTCTAACATTGTAGATAAGTAGACAAGATAGGAATGAGGGCGCAGAGACTGATCAACTGTGAACTCTCCAAACATATTGTGAAGGAGATAATGAGAAGCCTTGAGAAATTTTAGAAGCTAAATATACATTATAAATGACAAGTTGGCTTTTATCCTCTATGTCACAATGCCAGTGGGATAAAGAGACAAATTTGGATCACTTATCTTTTTTTCCAACTGATAGTAGCTTCAGCTGGAAGCTACATAAATTTCCTCCATTAAGTGAGAAAAATTTTAGGTCTGCTCCAATTTAAACTCTACTGTGCTTTGCATTTTGAGGTTATCGAGCACTTTGAATGTGATCCTTTTCTTTTGGCCCTCCTCTTCCCATCAAAGTCCAAAGAGGATGAGATAAACCAATATTATAGGGATTATGTGACAGCAAAGCCAGGCAGTTCTGGGCAGTGACCCAAAACCTCTGTAATGAGAAAGAAAAAGAGGAAGAGAATAATGTCCTTGGGTTGTCATGTGTCTCCTGAGATGAATAAATAGTACAGCTTTGTTTGTAGTTCTCTTTATGAGTGTTTCATAATTGTATCTTTAAAAACAATGAGAGTGAGATTATTTCACAATATTTTGTTCAATCTGTGGGAATATACAGAAGATTTTGAACTCCTGGCTTCTTACAGACAAGCATGAGGGAAAAAATGAACTCAGACATTTGCGAATTAAATCCATAGGTATAGATTGAGCAGCCTAAAATTGTAATTTAAACTGTATTAAAATGATAAATATGTTGTCACAAATTGAATTTAATATTCTGCTGACATTAGTACTTAAATGTTAGATAAGTAAATTTGTTCCTTTAAATGTAGTAATCGTAAAACAGATTTTGGGTTTTTATGACTGACAGTGTAAAATGTTACCCTTTTTTTAACATTGTCACATATTTTGAAATGCTAATATTAAACTGTCTGTAAGACTGAAGTCCTAAAATATTCTATGCTGAACTTATGCTTTAAATCCAAATTGGTGGCACAGAAACTTAAAAAGGGTAATGATTATTCTGTGATATAGCAGTATATCTCTAAGGAACAGTATTTTTAAAATGTTCTCGTTTACAACCTTTTGAGTCTAAGCCTGGCTTCTTCCCTAATGAGATTTTATGTGTTGTCTTTCTTGTTTCCAGAGTTTTGACAAGTTCCTAACATTTACAAATTATTCACAAATCAAAGTATTTACATAATGCAACTTCAAATGCGATCCCTCATTTATTGCAATAAGGTTATTAGAATATAAATTGCTGTCTCTCTAAATAGAAAAAATATTGCCCAGAAATAGACACATATACTGCATACATTGAAAATAAAGTATAACTTCTGAGTGGTTTTATGAGATGGACAAAACATACTATTACCAAACAAAAAAATAACATTCCATTTCATTTTCTGATAAAGGTACAAGGCCAAGCACTGATGAAAAAAAATATGACATGCATATGAAAAATAGATAGTTCAAAGATAAATATAGTTATTTAAGTACATATGTAACCTTATAACCAATACTAAGTCAGATTCCTGAGTGCAGATTTCCATCATGCAATCCTCATTCACTCATTTTAATAGCTCCACTTAAAGGTATATGCAAATGTAAAGTTAACTAATTAAGCCTAAGAAAACAATTTTATTTTTTTTAAATGTAATAGAGAGCCATATACAACTTGTGATTTTTCTAATAGTCTCCAATCTTCTACACATTGTCCAGTATGATTTCTGGTTGCTCATTTCTTCAGAATTTTTGGGAGCAAAGGAAAAAACAGTATTACTTTTAGGAAGCAATTCGAACAATATCAAGGCAAGTGTAGCTTCTGAGGTTTATAATGACATCACTGAAATCTTTGCTATATCTAGAACTCACCTACATTTACAACATTTACTTATTTACTTTCTGCATTTACTTCATCTATTCCATTTCTCCAGGCATGTAAGGAATGTCCAGTTTTCCTTTGGTATTTATCAGGCTTAATATGTAAGTGATGGAAACTCACAGGGAAAAACCGTTTCCTTTTAATGCCAATGACAACATCCTAATAAAGCTGATGATGTCAAGTATGAAGTGTAGAGATCTACCAACTTGGCCTGTCTAGAATCAGCAGCCATATAGAAACTGTGTGCTTGAGACCTATACTAGGTTTAGCTATTTTATATAAACTAGATCAAGAAACTGAGGTGGGAATATCCTCATTTCATTTTCATATGTTCTAAAGCCATGAGAAACTGTAGTAGTAATTCTTGACACCATAGTCCCATTATGTTGTATGATATTAACAGTTCTGTATATTTATTTTACATGTTTAACATTTCTGTGGAGGCAATTTTCAGTGCATATTTTATTTTCGTATAATTTTAAATATAATACATGTCTTAGGTGCCCTATACTAGAAGCAAAGTAAATCTCACTGAGAATGTTTCTGAGAGCATTACAATTGAAAATGTATACAATGTACTGAAAGCTGATTCTGTGAAAAATACTGGAAACACTGCAGTGTCTGTAGGTTTCTGTTTTCAAAAACAGTGTGAAAGGCAAGAGAAGAAGTCTGGATTCAAAGTAGTTTATTTTAATTTGTGAAACAATTACTTTTTTTTTGTCTTTTTCATATTTCACTGCCATTTTGCTCCACTGATTTCTTTCACGCATGCAGCACTTGCTGTCATTTCTGCTTTTTCCCTGAAGAACCTGTGCATGGTGTAACTGTAATGTCCCTCAGCATCTTTCCAAACACAATGTCATGAAATGTATGTAACTTTGTGCATCTTTCATCTGTTGTTCAAATTTCATTTTAGTTTATGCAACTTCTGTCTTCATTTTTGTAATAAAGAAAACTGACTTAAAGCATTTCAATCTGTATTTTCTTTATTATTGATAAATGCTGGGGTTTTTTCTTATATTATCTGCATTATGTATTTTGTAACTGAAGAGATTTTTTAGCATTGTATCAACATTTTTATTTCAACAATGTTTTTTCCAATAGTGAATACGAAACACCCATACCCACAAAACCCAAAACAAAACCAAAAAAAAAAAAAAAACCCACAAGCATCACAAACCCAAAAAAGTCACTAAAAATAGAATTCCTGAATTTTACGTTTGGTTGATATTAGGTGGCTGCCATGCTACTGCACTAATGGAGCAAGTATGTGAAATGTCTGTGCAAATGTGCAGCCTGAGCACATGATCCACACTGATTTAATCTGCCTGCTTGAAACAGTTGTATCCCCAAAGGCAGATGTTTTACTACTGGGAGAAACTACATTGGTACACAACTCTTTTGCACCAAGTAGGGCTCTGCTGGCAGTTGCAGTTGTGGCAGTGTGACTGTTTCAAATAAAAACATGTGCCGTATATTGGCAGCACTCATAATATTAATGCTCTTTTTGTAGCTAATGATGCACAATAGTTATATACTTAAACTATTCCAAGTATTACTTCTCAAAACTGTTGTCTTTGAATTTACATCTGTCTTAAAGAAAATGCTGTCAAAATGCTGAAATACTTTATCAATTCAAATGAATCCCAAGATAGTTTGACTGTTTTTCAGGTCTCCCGGCTACAGTGCTCTGCTTGCAGCTGTCATCCACTATAAAGATGCAAAAATCTCTCAGGTCTCTGTGGTATGCTCACAGTATGATTTTGAATTCTCCTAAATAAAGCAATTAAAATAATTTATCCCTTTATGTAATAGCAGTACTGAAACCACACATAATTGTGTGTTGTCAATACCCACGTCAATCTTAATTAATCTGCAGAGGTTCTTAGAAATTCCTCCAAGAGACGTTCAGTAAATCTGCTGTCAGTTGGAGTGGAGGAAACTGGGACACAGGAATTTGCTTCCTCAAGGCCTTCTAAAACCTGGGTGCAGGCCTGATGCCATAAATCCCACAGAGCTGCTGTGGTTGTGCAGCCTTTCCTCCCCAGTGCACAGGAGGGCTGGGATCTCTCTGCCCTCTCTTCTCTGGGGCTTCCCATAGAAGGAGGCAGTGGTAAAAACATACTCTTTACTACAGTGACTGAGCAAATACATGAAAAAAAGGGGCTGTAATTACCTCATAACTCTTCAGGTATATTAGAAATGCCTCTGAAGGCTTCTTAGGGGTAGTTTGATGATGCTGGGAATATTGTTTTTTAAACTCTGCTTAAAAAGTAATAAATGACAACTCCGGAGAATATTTTCACAACACAGCACACTTTTTCTGGTAAATGAGGCCTCCTTGCCTTTCCCTTGTTATCCCTCAATGGCCACAGACAAGACATTGGCAGGACAACTCGAGCTGTTATTTACATTACTATTCTTTCATTTAGCTCTTGTATCAATGTCTATTAAGACACCCTCCAATGAGAAATGATGTAAAGGGCCATTAGAGTAAATGAGAACTCAAGTCCTACTTACTCAGTATCCTGAGAGAGTCATGATACAAGAAATTTTCCTGTAAAATTTAAAGGAAAAGAGTATTTTTAGAAAATTTGTTGGCAAGAGGATCTCAGTCATAATAAAGAAAAACTCCCTCACTCAGATACATATCAGAACATTGCAACATTTCTGATAGATATCATTTTAGACATGCTCATTTTAGTAGATCCCTTCTGTATAACTGATAATCTTGGTGGCACCACAGACTCCTTTGACTGTGAGTGCCCATCTCTCCGTGTGTTGTTGTCTCTTCAGTCTATTCTTTCCAGCTACTCTTGCTGCCAGTGAAAATCACTGAAACTCCACTGCCATCCAGCTCAGATTTCATTGGAAATGGGAGACAATGAAGATCTGTCATTGTGATTGGAAGAAAGTTAGAGGAAATCACCTTTTTAGTTAGTTACCTCAGAGTCCATGATACAGTCCCCTTATTTTTCAAAGCTGTGTGTCAAGTGTGTCTGTCAGAACATATTACTCAATTGTGCAGTACAGAGCACACACATCCTCATGTGCTTGTACAGTGCCCTCAGCTGTATCTGTCCTAGCAGAGAGTTATAGAAAAAATCACTGAGGAAGAAAAACCATTAAAATTAATGTCGATTATAGCCTTGTTAGCATCTTTTTGTATTAAGGAATGGGATAGAAAAGAATAATACTTACTGTCACGTTCTCTTTTGCATCGACCATTCCCCCAGTAAATGTTGTACAGAATCATATTAATTTTTTACAAGTTGATGTTGCAAATGCAGTAATCTGTTTATTTAATTTGAAGGTAGGCATGTAGCTGCTGGGCACTTACCTGGCTTAAAAGCCCAGTTTATTGGTATAAATTGCTAAAAACAGGTTGTGGTCTTTATTCCCTTTTGCCTGCCATGATTTTTATCTCAGTAAGGAACAGGAGTGTTTAGTAATAGAAAGCTCTTGGACAAAGCTAAGATATGGTTTGTCTTCTAATTTATAGTCTTACGACATCATGCCAATCTAACTAAAAAAGCTGGGTACATGCTACCTTCACATGCTACTCAAGATAGAGTTCATTCTCCATTTGATGGGTGTCACAAAGTCCTTGCATCCTGGTCAGCCAAAGTAAAGGAGCTGGAGCACAAAACAGCTCTGTCAAAGCCCTCTTGGAGATTTCCTGTTGGAAAATGAAGGAGGAAGATGCTCTGACTTGCAAAGCTGTGCAAGCTGTCGCACAATATAGACATATCCATTTTCAATACAAGGAAATGCAAAGTATTAAAAGGCAGTGAAATATAGGTATAAGATATAATGAAAAGCCATCATTTGAATATTTGCAATTCCCTGCCTCTGACACCTCATACTTTTGTATACATATTGTATATATTTTTATATCTGGGATGGACCTGTGCTACAGATGTATGTTACCTCTTTGGAATTCTGTAACACTTCTGATGAATTCTTTTGGGGTTTGCCATTGTTATTTTTCTCATGATAGGCTTGTTTTCCAGATGTGAATCCATTTGCTTGTTGTTTTTTTTTTCCCATCTCTAGACTTCAGCTTGGCAGAGCTTGTTCTAGCAATGGTCTTGCCCTTCCACTGTCATATTATTAACTGGTAGAAAACAGCTCTTTAATTTTTTGGTACTGCATTATGATTGTTCGGATGCTCATCAATGGATACTAAATTTTAAGATCTATGTTTTCTGTCTTTTTAGAGGTTTTGATTTAGAATATGCATTTGTAAGCCTTTCAGTCTTAAGTTCCAGGTCAGATATAAAATCTAAGACAATATTCATAGACAGTGCAGAAACAATTCTTATGGTTGGGCACCTTTTAAGAGTCAGTACAACAGTGTAGTTCAAGAAGATGACATGCAAGAGTATGTCTTTCCTTCCTCCCAGTGCAGTATGTTCAAATTCCTCCTCTAGTTCATAATTTTTAACTACTTCAGCTTGAGAGCATTTCTTACTTTATCTTCTGATTGACCTGAAAGAAAGGACAAAATGCACGATATGCCTGCACTCATGCATATGTAGCAGCCGGGTGCTTCCCTATGAGCTCAGAAAGTCTTTTACATCATTGCCATTTTTCATTAAAAATTTAAATTACTGGAAAAGGGTGGGGACTATGTAGAATTATCTATCTTTCGTCTTAACTTTAATCCATGTCTGCTAAGGAGGAGGGGAAGGGAAGAAAGGCAGAAGAAGGTGCTAACTTGCTTCTTTTCCCCCAACAAAATTAAAATCACTGAACATCTGAAAGGGACCTCTGGAATTCATCTTGTCCAACCTCCCTGCTCAAGCAGACTAGTTATTATAAAGCTTGCAACTATTATTTTATTGTACCAGCAACTGAATATATAGAACATGATTCTGTCAGAGTACAGCAAAATTCTGTCACCTCCAAGAACGTACATTGATGTAACATCGTTCTGAATATCCCAGCGTTGCCTATTTAGTTCCTGTCACTTTATGAGGAAGCAATAGCTTTAGTTTTCCATGTATGAAGTTGTCCATGTATACCTGTACATTGGAGCAGGTTGCCCAGAGAAGCTGTGGATGCCCCATCCCTGGAAGTGTTCAAGGCCAGGTTGGATGGGGCCCTGAGCAAACTGGTCTAGTGGAAAGTGTCCCTTCCTGTGGCAAGGGGTTGGAAAAGGATGATCTTTCAGGTTCCTTCCAACACCATTCTGTGATTCTGTATACATGTACAGATGGTGACTCTCTAGACCTGCTTCCCTTTAGGGTATCCTATGGAGACTCCTTAAAGGAATTCAGTCTGAATTTGCATTTGAGGGGACAGAAGATTTATCTTTCCACTTAGTTCTCTTCACTGGAAAATTACTTGCCAAAGCTCTCCATTGCTCTTTCCCATCAAATAATGATTTCTGCAAAAATGTTCAATTATTTTATTAGACATCGTTAGAAATATTCAACAAGTGAGAACCTGAACATTTCCAATACTTTTCGTGACATTTATATAAACTTGCTTCAGGGGTTTTTTTATTACATTTCCGAAATTTTTTTAGATCTTATTTCCATAAGTATTCATTGATAAGCACTTTTTCAAAGAAGTGGATGAATGAAGTGACTTTAAGGTTGTCAGTTTCCTTCATTATCATGGCAAGATGTATTATATTACTCATACCACATTCTCTATAACAAAAAGCATGTCATTTTAAATTTAGCATATTTTTGACAAATTATAATTAAAACTTGCTCAGAACTCTGGAACTTACACTTTTTTTTCTCCAAGCAGTGCTTTAAAAGGCTCCCTATGGTTAGACTATTAAAGTCAGGTATACAATAATTCTTTTCAAAAAATTGCTAAGAACCTATTCTCTCACATTAAATTTTTATGATTTAAAATAAGTTTGTTTTCAACTAGGAAAAAAATTGTATAATGTATAAGTACTTTGTTATTTTAGAGCACAAAGTCGAATTAGTATTTTGAGTCCATTTAGTATATACTGGAACACTGAAAAACACCAAAAGTGTAAAATCATTTCTTTAATTTAACTTTCATTTTACATTGTTTAAGAATTGTTGCAGTAAAGTTAAACCAAATTTAATTTAATGCAACACTTTTTGATAACAAAGGTTCTTTTCAAAGTTGGTGGAAAGGCTATATGTAGTATGACATTAATATTACTTCCAGTCATAGAATTAGAGCTTCTGTTGATGTCATAACATTATAACATTACACCATAAAGTTTTAAGAAAAAAAATTGATATTGTTTTGAAACCATAGATATATTAGTATATGATTTTTGAAAGCAGTTGGGAGAGGCCTAAACCTGCTTTAATAGTAATTGACACTAGCTTTACAACTAACTTTTGTGGGAGCAGATAGAAAAGTACAAAATCTTAAGGAAGAACAGAATTAAGCCACCAATGAACTTTTAAAACACCAATTGCATATGTTTTCATTAAGACTGAAAATAAACCATAACATAGGTACTTTTAAAACACAAGACAGTCCAATTTCTACCTGTCTTCAGAAGAAGAAAGTAAATGAAGATCCTCAGACAGGTCAGGAGGGTGATAACAGCCATGCTCCTCACCCCACCACAGGATGTGGCCGCATTCCCGTTATTCACAAATCACACTTATGGAACAGAAATCTTTATGAACAAGTGGGTTTCAAGTAGGAAAAACAGGACTTGAGACAGGTAGGGCAGTGGTAAGGATGGGGAATGCTGAATGTAAAGGAAATTATCTATCACGAAGAGATAGAAAAAATATGTAACAGTCAAATACTTAGGTCTCACATATACCAAGAAGATCAAAAACGAAAAACAGAGTCTCCCCCTCAACTATGGCATTATTATACAAAGGAGCAATATTGCTACTGTAAACATTTCCTTCACTTGACAGTGAAAATACTGTGTAGGCTTTTCTGTCACTGAGTCATTTGGGATGGGAAGCTTGCCACTTCACAATGTTCCAGTGACACTGGAAATGCTGTTCACAGCAGTGAAAAATGTATCTCCCCGTAGTAAAGAACTCTTAACACTGCATTAAAAATAAGGAAAAATCCTAAAAATAAACCAGAAAAAAACCCAACAAATAATCCCTTTTAAAATATGGATTTTTCTCCTCCACATTCTGTTTAGTGGTCAAGAATGTACAGAGATGAAAACTTCACTGTATAAGGTCTCTAAAACTGAACTCTATAGAATTTACTGGTATTTTGTCAGTTGAAACATATGATCTTTTCAATAAATTGTAATTGAATATCCATTTATACCTTCCTGACAATTCAGACTGGTAACTAAAAATGACTGAAGCTTACAAAAGAAGTCATCAAATAGGTGGATGGATGTATGGATAAAGTAAGTTTTGGAAGATGTATCAGAAATTATAATAATTACTTAGGAATGTTGAGGTTAAAAAAAGGGAAGAAAATGAATTAATGTGAAATGTCAAACTTCCAACATTGCTGATGGAGCAATGCATAAATGTTACTTTATTTCATTGCTGCACCATTATTTTTGTAATTTATGTAGTGTTTTTTAAGTCTTTCTGAAGAAAGCAGAATAACTTTGAAGTACTATCTGTCTTGTTTTTCTGTCTATCCATCCATGTAAATATTTACACTGAATTCTGGCTTATTGCATAATAACATTGTGAAGAACACTTCTATAATAAAACAACCTGTATAACAGATAATGAAATCAATTGCATAAGAAGCAAAATGCTCCCCTTCTTTTGAAAACAATTCTTACTTTTCCATTTTAGAGTCCTACACTAAGACTAGACTAAGAATGAATATTTATGTATTTAGAAGCCTGCAAAAAATTTTTTTTCAAATTATATTTGAAATGGTAAATAGATATTAAAATTAGTTAAGCAAAAAAATGAAAGCTTGAATGCTATGCTTAATCTGAAAACAATCCACAATGTTTTGGGGAGGCAGAAGAGAAAGAAAAGGAAGATGATATTTTAAAGTAGTCCCATTTATTTATTTATATTCTGTTACATCCACTGGAGTTTGCTCCAGGACAGAGTATCACACTAGAGAATTGTCACTGGCCAATTTCTGAGCCAGGTGACAGCCTCTTGAATTAGCTGGTGCATGAACCATTGCTGAGCTGGCTTTTTTCCCATAGTTTATTGATCAGATACAAATCCTCTCCTGTATAAGGGTCATCTGAGTTCACAGACACAGCAGTGGTTGTTCTCCTGAAAATCACACTATTCAACAGAGTTTATAGTATTGCTGTCTGTAATAGAAATATCAACCAAATCAAAAATTTAAAATAATTTTTTTCTGAGTTTTGTAATGAAGTAAAATTAACTAAGCATCAAGTCTCATAATACAAACACAGAAAGCAAGATCAGGTGTGGAATATGTTTATTTTGAAGTGAATGATTGCATTTTCAAGGTACAAGACTAAACCAAATGAGGTCCTAACCCTATAATGATTTAATGATATGCATATTTTTCCTCATACTAATTTATTTAAGACTTAACTGTGTGCAACTGTTTGTAGATTAAATAGCTTGAATTAACTTGACTGAAGACTTTTTTCTCTAATTCAAAAAATGACCTTTTCAAGAATAAATACTCTATTGGCACTCTCTTAAATCTTTCAGTAATTAGAATCAGAGAATCATAATTATATTTGAAATGTAGAAAATGATAGCTTGTATCAGCTATTATTATGTTGAGCATTTAAAATGTTTTCCTTAGGCTGCTTACTGATACTCTCAGTCTTGGAATGTTGAGATATTATTTGTTATTTAATAATGCCATTTATGCTCTTTGACCATATTGGAATTTTGGCAGTGGGAAAGTATTATGCAGAAGAAAATGTTTTTTGTGATTTTAATCAGGTAATATTCATGCTTAATCTTCAGGACCGTTTATTCCCAATAATTTCTGAATGGTTAATTTCTAAACATCCTTTAGTCTCCTGATCAACAGCTTTAAAACTTTAGAAAATGCCATTTTAGGATTAATTTTATTAATAAGTGTTAATTTTCCTTCCTTCAAGACACTCTTTTTAATGGTCTTGGACTCGGTGCTGTCATTGGCCTGGGAGTGGCAGCCCTTTTATTAATCCTGGTTGTGACTGATGTAAGCTGCTTCTTTGTACGACAATGTGGATTGCTAATGTGCATCACTAGGAGGATCTGTGGGAAGAAGAGTGGTTCAAGTGGAAAAAGTAAAGAATTGGAAGAAGGAAAGGCTGCTTACTTGTGAGTATTAAACACATATGCTGGAAAC
Organism: Chiroxiphia lanceolata; assembly: GCF_009829145.1. Classification (NCBI taxonomy): domain Eukaryota; kingdom Metazoa; phylum Chordata; class Aves; order Passeriformes; family Pipridae; genus Chiroxiphia; species Chiroxiphia lanceolata. The sequence goes on along the minus strand of NC_045638.1, from coordinate 106,416,450 downwards.
ATCATTAAAAGAAAAAGTTGGCTGTCCAGCTCATATTGACTTTATGGCCATTTTGTGGTGTGGCAAAGGGAATTAATAAAATGTTTCCATTACTTGGAAAAGGAAATGTGTAGAATTGTTTATTGCCTTTAAAAGAAAAAATGAGACACAAGGAATTTACCGTACCTCACTTTAGGATGACCTCTTTGTCCAGCTTGACACAAAGGAAATCAATTGTAATGCAGTATTAGTTACAAGCACATATTTGGTTCATGAGGAGCAGGTAACAGATCATTGTAACTCCATTTCTGCAAATCCATCTTTAAACTGCTAATACCCAAAACCTCAGCATATGGTTGTGACAGTGCCAGTAAATCTGAGAGTGAAGGATGTAGTGTTATAAAAAATCCATCAAAGAATTTTTCTTCTCAGATATAGCACTTGATGGAAAAATCCTTTTTCTTGCCCAGAGACTTTAAGAATGAAAGGTATTGTTGATTTTTTTAAAGTAGGAATGCTGAGTTAGATGTGGGTGAAATGGTGGTGAGTGTGATTGTTCTTCGTAACAACAGTCAATGATTGCTAAACATGAGTGGGAATAAACAATCCTAATTATCACAATAGCCTTCTGTAGTGGCTACTCCATCAGACAGAGGTGAATGAACTGATCATTTATGTGCAAATATGGTCCCTTAATTAAGAGTGGATACTGAGATCTCTGGCAAAACAGTTCAACTACTAATTGCATAAAATAACCATACTTAAGAGACCAAGCCTTTACATGGCTTTCAATATGTAACCTGGAAAGAGGATTACTTGTGGTCCTCTATTTTAAGCAGTTCCATTTTTTTACTAAAATATGCTTAATTTCCTGATTATGTTCATCTGGTAGACAACTTATGCATACACTGTAATATATGAAAGAATGCTGTCTTTGTGTGGTTGATTAAAGTTTACTGGTCCAATTCCTCTGTGCCTCTCCCAGCAGTCAGGCATAACAGTTTATTGTCCTGCAGCATCCTAGATCCTGGCCTTCCCCAGGTGCCTCTAAGAGCAGAGTAGATTTTGCAGCCTTCATTATTCACAGCTGTAACAGGTTTCTCCATTGCCAGTACTGGAGGTGTAAAAGCCTTTTTTTGGTTTTAATTCTGGCTCTTGGGTTTCAGACTGTGTCTTCCTTAACTTGACTACACATCTTGGTCGGGTTCTTCTTAAAAGAGGTTTCCTTTTGCAAACAGCTCCATAGAACAAAACCAGTTGTAAGCAAGCAGAGACTACTCCCATCAAATAAGGCTTCTGAATAAAAGTCATGCCATAAAATAACTGTTTCCTAGCTCTCCCCATCTTATAGCAAGAGAAAGATTAAGGATATTTTTTCTGTTGTGTGAAGCTGGCCTGTCTGGATCAATAGAATCAAGATGTGAAGCTTCTGGCTCTGGCTCAGCTGTCCTTTCCTGTTGAACACAGCACTTCAGTTTATGCTTTAATTTCCCATTCAAGGAGTGACCAAGTACAAATTGGTGTACAGACCCTCCTGAACGGGAAGACCTTAGGGAAATAAAGCTGCAAATGTCACTTGACAGCAGTTTATACCTTGTTATCAACATCATACCCAAATGCCATTCCATGCTGTCCCAGGAAAGCATAAAGCTGGTCTCTTAATATTAATTCTTCCATGACACGTATTTTAAAAGAACAACTGTGTTATTTAACTATATATCTTTTCATTGCTGGAGTGGTCTTCAGTCAGTCAGGTCCTAAAATACTTGTGACAGTTCTTATTTTAGCCTGTTCTCTGCACTAATAAACTGTCAGGCTAAAATTTCAGGACAAACTTGAAAAATCAGAATTTGAATTTATTTCATGCTAACAGCTATTCCCTAAAATACACTGACATTTCCTTGTTTTATATATGTCAGTTTGCATTCTGGATTTTTGAGCGGGTTTGTGGTATGGTTCTTGGTTTCACTTTGGTTGTAGGATATATATATAGTAATTAATTATGTTCCATATGCAATTAATGTAGGTGATACAATGCATGTACCATACACACAGCCACCTAGAACAAAAATGACATAATGCATTTCCTATAAATCACTTTCTCTTCTGTGGAATTCTGAAATGTTACACAGTTTGTACATTCTGCACATGTATGTGAATGCTGCTCATGAATAATATGTTTTTTTTAGGTTTTTGGTCATGCAATAATGTTTGTAAGACTCTAAATAAATTGAAAAACCAAGCAGAATTTATCAGTCCCTCCACCAGTCCAACTTAAATCCATAATCTTTTCACAGATATGAGGTAGCCATGACAGTTTAGTGCATCATCCAAAATGAGCTTTGTATCCATTTGTGTGTCTTAAATGTCATTTGCAGAGGTGAATAAGCACATACAGGATTGGGGGTTTGGGGTTTTGTTTGTTTAGGGTTTTTTAATAGACACAATCTTTAAGACTTCTACCCATTGTTTCTTCTCCAGTCAATTTCTGTATCTGTGCTAAACTCTTATTAACCTACAAAGATTTTCCTTAAGGATACCTACCAGAAGATGGTAGAGTTTTCTTGACACTTCCTGTTGCAAAAGACTGTTTAACTATTATTTTGTCAGAAACTATATGAAAATGTGAGATGTGAATAGAGAAGCGTTTAGGCCAGGTCTTTCCTGTGGCCCATTGCAGACTGACTGCTCTCTAGAATATCAAAGGTCCAGAAAATAGACTGTTAAATATAAAAGTGATTGTTCATCTGTAACTCAGTTACCCTCTGTTTCCAGACTGCAGCTGATAAAGTTCTGGGATACAATTCCTGATCTGATGACAGGAACAGAGATGAAATATTTGCATGGAAAGAGGTTTTCTTTTTGAAATAAATATAGATTGGGTATACTTTGATCTGCCTTTTGAGAGTAAAATTATATGCAAGTTACTTAATACTTTTAGTAAGTCTTGTTAATCAGTAAGTATTGTAAATAATTCTGTAGCAGTGACCAGTTATTTCCATATCATGGTCATATTATTGAGAGCAGCCATGCAGAGAAGGACTTGGGGATTCTGGCTCATGAAAAGTTGAACATGAGCCAACAATATGCTCTCAATGGCCCAGAAACCCCCCGTGTCCTGGGCTGCATCCAAAGCAGTGTGGGCAGCAGGGGAGGGAGGAGATTCTGCCCCTCTGCTCTGCTCTGCTGAGACCCCACCTGCAGTGCTGCCTCCAGCTCTGGGGTCCCCAGCACAGCAAGGACATGGACCTGTTGGAGTGAGTCCAGAGGAGGCCACCAAGATGATCAGAGGGATAGGGCACCTCTTTGTGAGGGCAGGCTGAGAGAATTGGGGCTGTTCAGCCTAGAGAAGAGAAGGCTCCAGGGAGACCTTTGTTGTTCTTTCAGTACTTGAAGGGGGCTTACGAAAAAGATGAGGACAGACTTTTTAGAAGGTGATGTAGGGATAGGTCAAGGGTAATGGTTTTAAAGTGAAAGAGAGTAGATTTAGATTGGACAGGAGGAAGAACTTTTTTACAATGAAGATGGTAAAACACTGGAACAAGTGCCCAGAAAGGTGGTGGATGTCCCATTGCAGGAAAAATTCAAGGTCAGGTCGGACAGGGCTCTGAGGAACCTGATTTGGTTGAAGATGTCCCTGCTCATTGCAGGGGGTTTGGACTAGATAATCTTTAAAGGACCCTTCCAACCCAAACTATTCTATGATTCTGTGACTACCAACAAAACACAATGACAATACTCACTGCTCCATCTTCTTTATAATGCATCATCTAATTAGCCCAATGTTTATTCATTTACTTATATGTGAGAGACTAGCACTTGTTCCTAAATGGGGGGAAATATGACACAGAAACAGGTTTTTTTACCAGTGAAAGCAGAAGGGGTTAGATTTTTACCACACAAGGGCTCTTTATGCCACTGTGGGAGCTGGGGTTGTCACAATCTCAGGAGATTAAAGCACACTTCTGCAGTGTGTATACAAACATAATGACTCTTTAACACTGCCAGAAAAGTTCAAGTATAACTAGGCTTCAAATCCTATATTTATTATACTATGTTAGGGAAGTTTACATCTATTCCCATGAAGAGGCTGTTGCCTTATTATTAGTCATAAACAAAATGCTCTTTTGAGATGCTAATTCATCATGTTTGCAGAGTTAGGTAGGTAACCATGGATACAGGATGCTTTGAAGACTTCAAGGAATTGGGAACACACTGTTAAATGTGTCTTGGTGGTGTTAGTCACTGATAATTAGTTCTGCCTTTCTTTTGCCAACTTTTGAGAGCAGGGATCTTGGTAATTCGTTAGGTGCAATGTATATGGTTAATATGATGATAAGAGAGTAAGACTCTTTTAATAATTTTTAGGAAAGATGGATCAAAAGAGCCAATAGTGGAAATGAGAACAGAGGATGAAAGAATTACCAATCATGAAGATGGGAGTCCAGTAAATGAGCCAAATGAGACAACTCCCCTCACAGAACCAGAGTAAGTAGGCTGATATTCCCTGGAGTTTCACACAAGCTCCTCTTGGCTGCATGGATGGACTGGACTTCCTTCAGTCTGGGGGGGGGAGATACACAGCATCACCAGAATGCTCTGCTGTGGCAGCACAGTGTATGAGTGTGGGGCTGGTTGGTTGCTTGTTTTTTTACAATAATCCATCTAAATCACGGTACTCCACATATACTGGCTGAGGATATCCTGAGACATTTTTCTCTGCTTTCTGTGACCCAGAGTACAACCACATCTGGGCATTATCCAGCCCTTGGGTGGCAACATCACGACAGAGTCAATCCTGCAGTGTGTCTTTACAGCACCACCTGTTCAGAGATTAATGAGCCTCCAGGGAAATTTTCTGCTCTTCCCTGCTGCCCTGACTCCTGAGGAGCTCCTCCTGTGTTCTTGGTCAACACAGGTCCAGACTCATCAGCAGCCTTTGCCCAGCCTTGGCCCTGGTGGGACATGGACCGGGCACCCTGCTGCTGCTCCCAGTTCTGCCTGTTGCATTCGGGGGGCTGGAGGCTGAGGACAAGGCTTTTCCTGTGCTCCCTGGCTCTCAGGATGCACCAGAGCTTGCCCCAGTGCTCCTCTGCCATTCCTGGCTAGCCTCCAAACCCCGAGGGGAACCTTGGCCAGCAGAGGCAAGTCACAGCCCACACTGCCTTGCCTCCCAGCACCTGCAGCCATCTCACTCCCCAAGCTCTCCTGACTCTGCAGTGGTGACTGAGCAGTACAAGGATTTTTTAAATTGGTCACAGCTGATCTTTACCACCCACCCAGAAGTTATTCATCACTCTGGGAATCTCCTGACTCTCACAAATAGCATCAGATTGACACACACACATCCCATAAGTAGGGCACGATGATCCTGTGCCCCAGAAACCCAGCTCCTCACAGGGTAGCCCCTTCCTGCTTTCATTCATTTCACTGAGAGCTTAGCTGAGTATTTAAGTCCTCATGGGGTAATTGGATTAATTGAGCTGAAGGGCAGCTGCTTTGCTCTGTTTCCTTGTGCCCCCTTCCTGTCCCTGCAAGTTTCTCTCGGCACAGAAACTGCAGCAGTTCTCACCCACGCTCGCAGGCTTCAGCTGCCTCCTGAGTTGTGGGGTTCAGCCTTGTGCCTGGGAATCCTGGGTCCTGACAATCAGGTCCTCTCCTCTTTTGCTGATGCAGCCCCTGGAACAGATTAAATTGGGCAAAGTGGCTGTTGTTTGTACCTGAGCAACAGTTTTCAATACCTGGATGGACCATAAGTTTGCGAGCTGGTATTTTGCTAAGCTTGCTGTTACAATGAGAGCTTCCAATGCTTTTTTTTCCTTTAAAAATTTCGCTTGAAGAGAAACTAATTTGTCAATAAAGGTGATGACAGTACCATTCTTTCTATTGAGAGCCCAAATACTGGTGTTAAAGGGCATGAACTGCTTGCTCAAGAGTTTAATTTCTGTGCCTCAAAAGTTGATTGATTTTAAATTATTAAAGAAACCTCCAAGTTTCTTTGGTTGGAGCCTAACATTTTGCATGTGCTATGAAAATCTCCTACCTCAGGAGACTGTAAAGCTGTCAGGGCTGCAAAGACACTTACATAATAAATATAGAAATTTACCTGATCATTATTTGATGAAGTCACAGTTGTTTTTTTTAAAAGGAGAGGGTGTTCTTATAAAACAGTCTCTTTTTTTCTTTTGCCATTATCTAAATTGCCATTATCTGCAAAAGCCAGAACTGTTAATAAAAAGGTATTTTACTGGCTGTCATTGACATCTGTAGTAAACAGGGAGTGTGTTAAGTCACTGCACATTAAGCCATATACTTCTTTGAAGAACCTGTAGCTGAAGACTTTTAAACTTGTGTTAATTAAATCATTGTGGAATTTGCTGAATGACTAGTGATATGTTTGCTTTTCATATTAAAATTTATAATGAGGGGCACAGCGGAGAACCCACAGTTATCTAAAGAGTCAGGGGAATGCAACTGTAAACACTGCTGTCTAGCAGGCCTTGGATATCACAGAATATGTTAGTGGGTAAGGAACCAGGGCCACAGTTGTTCAGGTTTCAAGACTATTTGTAGCACCAGATCTTGCAAATACAAAAGAGATGCATCTAGCAGGGGACATGATACCAGGAAAAATCCAGTTAAATTCATTCTGCTTGTCACAATCTTTAGAACAACTCACAGGAGTGAAATATGAGAAAGTTAAAATCAAAAATGTTTATTATCTTAGGGGAGGGGGAAAGAATCAGTCCCTGCTCTCATGGAGAAAAAAACCACTGAAATTAAATCATAGTAACAACTGATAAGGATTTTGATGTGTATTATGTCCTTGAAAGAATAGGACTGCTAAGAGATATTAATAATAATGACAGTTTCCTTCTTGGTATTTTTTTCCCCTCACAACCAATGGCAAAAGGCAGCAGTTCAAGGCAGAGCAGGACAGAGGTCAGCTAAAGATTTGGGACAGTGCCACTTAGTAAACTAAAGATAAAAAGAGCACCATGCAACCAGGACACCTGGAGGGACACTGGTACTAGGGCAACACAGAAAGACCTTTGGCTTGGATGTGGGTCATAACCAATAAAACAGAGAAGCACGAGTGAGATGCCACTAACGGAGGATGCAATAGAGAAGAAGTCAGTCTCTCAGTAGGAATAACACAAGGACATGTTGCCAACAATAGCCAGAAAGGCACATGCTGGGCGGGCTGAGGATGACCAGCAGGGATCTTGGAGGGAAGGGCTTAGCCTGCAGGAAAGAAAAGTTTCAAGGACATTCCAGGCAGGCACTGTTCACACATGATGGGATGCATTCTGACTAATTCTGGCTGTTTTAAATGTATACAAGATAAGCCTTGAGGTTAAATTAGATGAAATATTTTGAATAATTAATTGAATTATTTTGAATAATGCCAAATTATACTCAGAACCTTAAATGCAATTTAAACAATTGTGGGAAATAACTAGTAAAAAGATTACTTCCTCTTACAACAATAATTTTCATTGTATTGCTCAGTATATCATTTGCCAGTCTATGTTTTACTTTGTCTCAGGTAAGATTCTTGTCAAAGCCAGGTTTGGAATCCTTCTGTGACAGATTAGCTCAAAGCACTTTTACCTGCAAGTCAACAAGTTTTAATCATTCTGGCAGGAAATCAATTTAAGCAGTGCATTTCATATCACATTTCTCTAATATGATTAAAATACCACATGCAATGTGGGACTGTAATTACCTTCCTAGTCTGACATTATTGTGTTTCCAGTATTGGTTGAATATTTCTTAGTATTAATGAAGTTGGGTGAATTCCAATATTAAAATGGAGCCATTTTCCTCTAAAATAGGAAAGTAAACATGCTAGTTAAAGTTTTGTATGGGTAATAGCAGCAGACATTTGCAGTTAGACCACATGCAGTGCTAGAGGAAGTCAATATTATTAATGATTGATTGCAACCAGCATCTGATTAAAGCAAAAAAAACTTTTAAAGTTCTCTAGTCCTTTTTTTTCTTCCCTCAAAAGGCTTTATATAAAATGTTTAAGATTTGAAAGGATTAGTTTACCCAGCTGAAATATATAAATGATTTCAAATAGATGTAGCTAAAGAAAAACTAGGTGTATGAAAATTGGTGTAGGTAGAACATTTAAACTTGAATTAATTAATGGAAAGATGAAATTGATTGAATTTGTTAATAAAGATTAAATATGAATTAATATTTGAAATAAATAGAGATGAAAATTCAAAAAAAACCCAAAATGTTGTCATAGTCAAAAAGAATAATGTCTAATGATAATTGCACTCGTAACTCACATCATATAAAAAAATCACCACAAGTTTTTAAAGACAATAAGGTCAAAGAGTGCTGCGTGGACTTTGTGATGAGGAAAGTTTTGAGGACTAAAATTTTTTATTTATTTGTAGTTCTTTTTTCTTTGTTATTCCTCATTTTTATGTAAACCAAGGCAAATTTGATCATGTTTGTATGAACATGGATTTTAGTGATGCCTCATATCCTTCAATAGGGTTCTAGCAAACCTTCCTATTTCAAGTCATTTGAAATTATTTGTAACACATTCTTAATCCACTTTGACCCATTTATTTAAATTTCCACACAGCATATTCTGTCAATTGCCCAGTTTTTACTTTGACTAAATATTTCCTCCCTTTCAGCACCATCTTTTGAAAAATTACTGTGCCTTTATTAAAACTAGATTAAATTAGATCTTTTTTTTTCCTTTTTTTAATGGTAGTTTATCAGATCTTTGACACATGTGCCTGCTCACCTGAAATGCATCTCACGAGCTGCACCTCCTCTGCCCCAGTGTTTAATCCTCTGTTAAAAACGTTTGTTTTGATTCTGTTGTTTCTATTCATTCAGCCGTCCTGTTGTGGGCTGAAATCTGCTTCCCTTGGGTGTGCCAAGGAAACACTCAATTAGTAGGGACCTCCCTCTGTGCTCAGAGCCAGACAGCTGATAATACACCCCATGTATTTTACTGTAACAGAACAAGTTAGTCTTCTCTTTGATTTCACTCAGATATGGGTTGTGCTCACTGTTTAACCTCCACATAAACAGCATCTTTCTTAGTTCTTTTCAGGTGGCTTAAATTTCATAAGGCTGGGAATTTGGGTATTGTTTTATTTGCTGTCATTGAACACTGTTATTACAAGACATTCCTAAGGGATTCCTCAGACAGATTTTGAACATTTTATTGCTCTTTGGGACATCAAAGCAATCACAGTGGAAATTTACTGAAAGATTTAACAGTTATTATGAATAAAAAAGGCATATGCAAACCCGAACTGGAATCACAATTAACAGCTATTATGCCCAGGAGACATTATTACAGGAGCATCTCAGTAATCCATATATCTTTTGACAGCTATATTTTTTGATAGCTAATTACTGGCAGTAAGAAATCAATGATTTTCAAGATCTTTTCGAATGAAATCACATTCAAAAGGGTGGGGATTCTTTTGCCATTGGTATTAAGAATCATAAAAATCCTCAGAGTTTTCACTAAGTTGGTCTTAGAAGAGTTGTAAGTTATTAATGAAGCTATATTGTGTGATCTACGAAAATTAATTGTAGAAGCTTCTAAATAACTATGCACTATAAGTTCTTTACCTATGTCTTGGTATAATCTCCAATGATAGCTGTGTTCTTTTGTGTACAACTGAATTTACATTAAGAAACAGACATTAAAAAAGAGTTTAATCCAGATTCAGCAAAAAGCTGGACTGTAGGTGTTCCACAGTGTCCTATGGAACACATATCTCTGTGCTGTCTTGGGTCAAGTTATTTGACATTCTATTTTTAATTTTGTCTTATTGAAGAAACTGCATTTTAGGTAGCAGCAATGTTCTTATCATGTGACATTTAGCTTCTCATGGCTTTGTAGAAATAGAAAGGGTTAACATGGATTTCTTTAAAAGTAAAGAATGCCAGTGCACATAATAAAATAGTTACATATTATTTTCAATAAGTTATGGTTTTAGAAACACTGCGAACTGTGTAAGTCATACATATGTTAAAGACTTAAATTCCAGATTGTGTTATTTATGTCTTATCGTGATTTCTTTTTTTTCTGATAGGAAACTGCCACTAAAGGAGGAAAATGGCAAAGAAGCTTTAAATCCAGAAACCATAGAAATCAAAGTTGCTAATGACATCATCCAGTCAAAAGAAGATGATAGCAAAGCATAATAAGATAAACTACAGCTGTCTGGATAATGCATTTGGATTGAAGTAATCCCGTGACCAAAACTTTACAGCTGACCTTAATTTCTTGGGAAACTTAAGCTTGGAATAGTTAGTACGTGTGTACATATGATGAAACAGTTCCTGTCTACAGTTTCTTTCTATTTTTTTGTTAATGGTTTTAGTATGTAGTTTTGCTGACACCAAGTCCCATGGTATAAATTTGACAAATCCGCAGAATAAGAACTGTAATTTATTTTGTGAAAAATTATGCCTATTTAGAAGAAAAGTTGCAGAGCACCCCTAGCCACAAAGAGCATATCAGGTCTCTCCAGATCTTACAGTGCAAGCTACACACATAAAGTGCCATATGCTACTGTATTTATTTCCATTTATAATAAAATTAAAGTTTAGGTTGCCTTTGAAAAGAAAAGAAAAACAGTTTCAGTATAACCTTTAAGACCTTAGCACTGGCAGATACTCAGTAGTCATTCCAGCTGTGATTATCACTTGAAGTAAACAAAAAAACCACTCTTCAACACAAAGGCAAGTCCACCTGCAGTTTCACCTGGGTTCTACAGTAAAATGAAAAGCCGATAACCATGATGGTATATATGGATATAAATAAAATTGGTAACTGTTTTGTAATGGTATATTGGCCTCATCCTAACTACATGAGTGTGACTCTGAAAGACTCCAGGATTGGATTTTCAGTGCTTCAGGTTTTCTGTATTAAAGTTTTGGAGGTCACATGTGAACTAAAATGCAGCAAAGGTGTGGAAAGAAAACTCGTTTTTAATCATAATCTTGTCTTCAAATGAAAAGTTACAATATTTGTCCCACCATATTTATACATATAGAATATTCATTTTGCTCTTAGTTCAAACCATTTAGTTGGGGGATGAAACTGTGTTTTAGTGAAATAGATACATTTTCTCCCCAAATCAGTGCATAAAACGTTCAAGTTAGCCTTATTGAAACAGCAGTTGTTCCTTTGTGATTTCCTTTGTGATACTCTTTGTCTTAACAAATAAGATGTAAGAACAGATGGAAAGGTAGACTTTGCCTTAACAGTTAGGAACAGTATTAAATTATTAACTTAATGCAGTCTTATATTCAACCAAATTCATTTTTTTCCCTGTTAAGCTTTCCTCAAGATATTCCTTTTTATTATTCTGGTCAACATGCCCCACTTTGAAATTTGACAGATTTATTTGATGCAAAATTCATTCGTATTTAGTATCATTGATTAATCACTAATTGGAACAATATAGTTTGTTTCCATTGCAACATAGTGTATCCACACCTACCAAACTCTTCAAAGTCTTGCTTGGAAGAAGTAGATAACCATATAGGAAACTAGATTGAAAAGTTCTACTTGTCAGGAGTAAATGGTGGAGTACTTTGTGGATTTTCCACATCTAAGTCATGCCTGAGGTTTAAGTGTAGCTTTGCTCAGCAAATTGTTTTGTGTCCATGCTATATCTGAATTCTGCTCATATTTGAAGTTCTTACACTTGTTGTCTTTTGTGCAGTAAAGCTGAAAGTGAATTGTAAAAGGATGTCCTTAAATTTGAGGGAAATGTCATAATACCCTTCTTGTTAACCCAAGCTTAAGTGCATTTGAAAGAGCTGAGGAGGATATTTAATTATTAGATCTTTCTTATTTTTCAAACCCAGGTTATTTTATGGGGTTTTTTTACAACTTTCCCTCACTTTGGGAAATAGTGCAATGAACCAAGTAGCTGAGGACAGAGGCATGCCACTGGTGTGGTTAGGACGAGAAGACAAGCTCTTACAAAACTAGTACCAAAGTGAAAGAATGGGTAAGAGGGGATAGCAATGTGAGATGAAAGTCATGGAAGATAATAATTCAAAATTGCTGTAAGGAAGTTTCTCTAATGCTAAGGCACTAATTCTGGGTGAAGAAAGATTAAGACATTCCTTTATGACCTCTCACTGTTGTTCCACATCTGAGCAGGCAGTACCACCAAAGAGCTGCTTGTCTGTCAGATTTCTGTTCTGTTCCTTTCTGAGTACACAGTGAGCTGAACTGCCCCCTAACCTATAATTAAGAGAACCAGTTGTCTTATTTATATATATGAATATATATTCTTTGTACAAAGTATGTATTTGCTCTATCAAAATGCCAGGAAGGGACCTGGGCAATTCCGGCACTTGAGAACAATGTGGTTGGTGTGGCTGAACATCCTCTCACACAATACTTTTTCCAGGGTGAGGATGAAGGTAGGAGACATCCTTGATCTTCTACCTGCTATCACAAAGGTGGTGCCATGTATATCCACATAAGTCAATCCTCCCCAGGCAAATAGTGCTTTTCCTGAAGCCAGCCTCAGCAGTTGCACAAGAAGCTGCCTATACAATGTGGGCAGAAGTAACACTGTCCAGGCTCAACTGCAGATGCATTTCAAATTTTAGTACTTCTTTAGTTGGACTTATGCACACATACACAAAAATCATGGACATATATTGGTGGGGTTTTTTTTCTTATTTTTTTTTCCCTCTAATATGGCCTCTAATTCCAATATGAAGGAATTAGAAGATTTAAAAGATCTTGTCAGCACATTTATTACTACTATGCCTGTGTTACTCTTTACAAGCAAAATATCCCACAAAATTATTTCAATATTCAAAGTAAAAGCATTTCCCATTATATTGGTTTACAAACCAAAAGCTGTTTCCAGGAGTATTTAATTTCTTCTTGCTGTTATGCCTCTTGCCAGCTGGGCTATGTGAGGGCTGAGTAAAACAGTTCTATTTCCTGTCTGATTGCTTTGACTCTTGCTGTGCAGGAGAAAGCCAAACTCTATGAAAGAATGCTGAAAAACACTGATATTTGCAAATATTTCCAAATGAGGGACAGCTCATAGTAATTTGTAAGATATGTGTAGAACTGAAATAACAACATTTGTTTATTTCCTTTTCCTATTCTAGACTAAAAAAAAAAAAAAACAACACAACAAACAGATATCTGTAAATGTCACTTTTACTGTCTAAAAGTAATTTTAAGTGTTAGTATGAAATGTCAGAAGAGTTGACAAAATATAACTATTTGTAAAAGTAATCTGAATTGTTAAACTAACATACTCCAGGGACAAGGGTGGGAGGGAGCCATTGAAATTATTACTGATATGAAATGTGGCAGTGACAATCTCTTTCAACAAAAAAGGTAAGGAGTACAATTAAGTAAATTAATTAGAACTCCTTGTTATATTTTTTTTGTAGACCTCCTTTCTGATTTACCACAATAGTAACAAAGTTTTAATTAATAGTTTACAATTTAGTATATGAATGTACCCTGGAGAGGTTTTTCTTGGTTTTGTTCGTTTATTTGGGTTTTTTGACTTATAAGTTTTTTTGTGGTTTTAAAAATATTTACTATTCTGGTGATGCTAATGCCTAATGTGACAAAGATTAATTTATTTAGGCCTCAGTCTTGCAAGAAATTTTATGTGGCTGAACCCACCCCACATATGGCAATTCACTGACACCAGTGGGGTGGATGTGAGCAGGAAGATGGATGTATTTTCATAGGAGAACTTGCAGGACTGGGCCTTCTTTCTATCTCTTCTAGATTTACAACGTATTTACACAGTGACCGTCATCTACAAAGGCTGTTTGACAACAGTCCCTGGTGTAGTAAATTCCACCTGCTGTCTTCAGCCTCTGCATTGATGTTCATCCAAAAAAAAAAGTGGCTTTCTTTTTTATGATGGTAATTACTTTTATTATTTATTTAAGTGCCAATCATCAAACTGTAGTATAATCATCATGCCATTTTTTTTTCTGTTTCCTAGACCAGATAATGGAAATGTATTTGTGCCTTTTGATAGCATGCCACTCTGCTTTATTAAAGAAAAATCTTCAATAATTTGTCTACAAAGCCTGTTTAAAATAATTGAAAGCTTTACCGTAACATTAAACTGGAGATACTATTGTCAAGTCACGTAAATACTTTGAACACAAAAATTGCAAAAAATCAATTGAGATCACAATTTCATGGAGGGTCATAGTGGGTGTATTACTGCTGAAAACTTTCAAGTAGATGGAGCACATGGTGGATGTGCGGGGGTGTTTTGACCAATTTATCAAGTTGAAGAGTCAGACAGAAAGTCTCCTTAGTTCTATTTAAGTGCTTAGACCTAAATTATTAAAAACTTTTCTCAAATCTGAAAGCTGATGTGGAGCATCTTCCCACCGTTTTACCCCTGGAGAAAAACTGGAGTGAACATTTGTTTCGCAGTCATTTGCAGCCTCACCATCACTGGGTAAGCTGTCACGGGAAGTAACAGCTTGGTAGCGTAGTTGTGTCTAAGAGATGATATTCACTCCCAGTTAAAGGACCTCCATAAAGGCCTTTTACTGGAAAAGCTCAGGACCCCTGTTATGAATTGACCTATGGAGGGTGCTGAGGGTGCTGTAGGACGGGCCACACTGTAATCCAGGTGTTGCTGGGCTGTAAGACACAAAATTACTTCAGCAGGGCCTGAATTTCATCCATCCATCCACCTCAGTGAGACTCTGCTTGTCCTCAGCTGATCAAGTTGCTTCTAGGTGTAAGTGGAACTTAAATGTCCCACCAGGCTCCTGCTAACATTTTGCACAGAGGGGGTTTTTCTATCAGGTGTTTGTACTGATCAGGAAATGGTGATAGAATATCTGATGACAGTTTTTTTCCAATACTTTACCATATGTCCAGAAAGAAAACATCTCTTTAAATAATTCATTGTGATTGTGACGCTTCTTCAGGTGAGGATGAAAACATTCTACAAATTAGTGCTTCTTCTTAAATCCCTTTGTTTAGCTTCAGATAATTGTTCTGATCAATGAAAATCTACCATGGCTAAATAAATCTTTTTTAAAAAGGATCCACCCCCTTTTTTTTCAGATTTTTTCATATCAGTTCCTGAAGTAGCCTGTCCACTTGACAGCAGTTCTTTAGTAGTGGGGGGAAACCACTGACTAAGTTTTAAGTGATCTTAAGTGATAAGTTTTAAGTATTTCTACTGCACATATAGATGTGTTCTTATATCAATTTATTTGAACCTGAGCTAAAAAGAAGCCTTACAAATTTGGCCTTGGATCAGGTTCTGAGAAATTACAGTTTAGCAGTCTATCTTTTCTCTTAACAGGCTTTGAGAGCCTCATGATGTTTGACTTTCAAACTTGAATATTGGCCATTTTTAGCCCAGAGAAATGAGATAAATATTTATTGCCAAATTTGTATTGGCAGCTTTTAAGTCACAGGTGAGATCGGGCGCGGGCGGGATGACCAGATGCAGTGCCAACAGAGTTCAGGAAAGCAACTTCCAGAGAGAACGGGTGCCAAAGAATGAGCCAAGAGAGGGCTTGGATACCGGGAGCGCCTCTCGTTAGCATTGACAGGGGAAATGGGGAGCTACTGAAGCAGGAGAGGCTGCTGAAGGGCATTGCCAAAAGGCAGGGCACTGTGAGCTGTGAAAACCAGCGAAGAGGGAACATTAACCCTGCTGTATCCTTTAGCCCTACCATGTAATTAGGCTGCATTATTTTAAAAGCTAAAATGCAGGGTTGGAGGAAGGGAAAACAAACCCTCAGAGCCTCTATAGAGCAGTGACAAATACACAAAGCAGTCAACCCCCCCCAGAAGATAATTTTGTTGCTCGTGGTGTAGAGTTCTCACTAAGAATTTTGAACTACTTAGACAAAGTTTTAAAAGAAAACAAAAAAAAAGCTTTCCTGCTACAATGAGCACTCGGTACGTATTGTATGCTGTGTACAGTACAAGCTAAAGCATACCATATATGTTTTTGTTATTCCACATGTTGTCAACAGCCCACTTGCGATATATGCCACCTGAAATATATATTGATAAGTTAGCTACCACTGGAGCTAGTTTGTTTATTGTTTCAGAATCTTATGTCCCTATGAAATGCTGTGTATATATATATATCTCTATACTGTAAAAAGAAGTAATATCGCAGATGCTG
Organism: Chiroxiphia lanceolata; assembly: GCF_009829145.1. NCBI lineage: Eukaryota > Metazoa > Chordata > Aves > Passeriformes > Pipridae > Chiroxiphia > Chiroxiphia lanceolata. The sequence continues at coordinate 106,400,287 of NC_045638.1, read as the reverse complement.
GTTTTGTATTTATGAAAGACATTGAAAGTATGGCTTAAAGTATATCAATTATTTGTCACTCTTCACCATTTGTATATTAATAGTAAAGATACTTTTACTTTAATGAAGTGTTGTAGTTACATTTATTTTTGCTAAGTGTCTTTCTGTCAAGATGTCTGATTCATTAGGAGTCATTGCCAAAAAGAAACATATCAATTATTTTACCCTCTTTATAGAAGTACTGAAAAATGCTCACACAGACCTACAATTTATTATTCTCTTTTCTGTCAAAATACATCTATTGTAGCATCCTGAGCTTGAGGCCCATTATGATCAGCCCCCTAAGTGTTAGTGTTGATAGATAATATTCCTTTTTTCCATACAAGTGCAACATTTTAAAGGTATTTAGGATATGCCAGAAAAAGATATTATCAGCAGAAGCTCCTTATTTTGCCAAACCTTGAACCTTCCAGAAGTCTTGTAACTGTGTTAGCACCACCAGGAGCTGATGGTAACAGGTTGGGCATAGTCTACAATGCAATGGGCTTTTACTGCAGTGCTGGTTTGTATTCCAGTAAGATGGAAGATGGGCAAAGCACACCTCAGAGAATACAGCCCAGGCACTCCCCTGAAATGGCAGTGCAAAATCTCCTTTTTACCACCAATAAAATGAAGTAACCTAAGAGAAACTTACTAGATTGTGTATTCATGCCTAAGAATCAGCTTTCTGAGTGCCACCTAAGCTCTAAAAAACCACACCAGCCTAAGAAAGGAGGGGCCATATATAGGGGAAATATATTGTTCTACCCAACAAAATCTTCACAGCTGTATCTTCTTCCTTCAACACACCCTTCAGCTCTGACCTTGCAGATGTCTTAGGCATGTGTTTCCCTAAGTGTCAGTGGCACCATTAACAAATAACAAAAATACCTCTTTGTATTGAAAAACTGAGCGTGAGAACTTGTTCAGTGTCCTGTTAACATCAGTACACTACAGAAAATTTTTCATATAGTCATGTTTCTTGCTCAGAAAATAAACAGACTTCCTCAAATGATGCACAAATTTAGGTCAGGTATCTTGAGAGTCAGTCAGTTCAGTGCACTGTCTGCAGGACAGGTTCCCCCTTTAATTTACAGATGAGCAGTAAATGCAACTATTGCAAACTACTGATAACGGAAAGATAATGTATGACATCTTCAGAAACAGATTCAACCTTTTAGAATTCAGCCTTGTCACAATATATCATCCTCTCATGTGATTCAGATGTTACTTGAAATACAAGATAAAATACTTAAAATTATATTCAGGTACCTTGATAAGGACAATTTGTTTATCCATGTCATTCCTAAATTGGTCACAGATAGCACTGGACCAAAAAAACTCCAAAATGAAATGGACAAAAATGTGCCACACTGATTCTTGATTACTAACGTTTTCATTTGAGACCTAGCAGATCCTGAAAAACAAACTGTGTTTGTAAACTCATTCCTATGTGGAAAATGCTTGTTGTTGGGGATATGGTTAAAACTTCTTTGGTGTTTTATTAAACACTTCCTAAAAAAGCTAAACCTCTAAATTGAGCTTAGTGTCATACTTTTAACTTCTGCAAATTTTTTTTTTTTTTTAGGGAAAAAAGATAATACTGTCCTGCAGTCTGATTAAACAAAGAAATGAAACGTATCAGTTGGAGCCAATATAAATATTGTCAGTGGTGTTGCTGAGAAAGCAGAATGAACTACATCTGGCAGGAGGGTGATCAGGTTAAGCACACATTTGTAGAATTCTTTCAGGCAATCCGATGATAAGGTGGACAAAATGTTTTTAATGAAAAAGAAAAGATTTTTCTGCTAAGCAGATGCCATCTTTTAGGACTAAACTAGTGAGGGAGAAATGACATCTTATTATTTTAAAGTTTAAAAAGGAGTTTCATTGTCTTAGACCATAACATGATGAATGAGTTTTACTCTGGCACTTATTTTTATCATAGATCAGGGAAAAAAAACTTTTATGATTTACTTGTGTCTGAAGGGCTAAACAGCCTTTAACCCCAAGAAATGAGAAGTTGCTATGTACTGCCATTACAATTTCCAAGTCCATAATAAATAAAAATTAATTTGTTTTAAGAATTGCTTTCAAAAGGATTTATGAATTACATATGTATTTTAGAAAAAAAGAATTTGGAGAAAGTAATGACACACATAGTGTGCACATTTAATCGACAGGGTGCTTGCACTGAAATTCAAACTACTGTGTGAATTTTCACAAGGTGAAAGTGGTGATGTACATTAGAGGTTTCCTATGCAAAGGTTTTAATTATAGACAAGTTTTGTAATGAGACCATTCCCTAATGGGATGCAAGTGTTAATTGTTGCACTGGAGTAATGGTTCTTTCCTTCTTGGTATTCATGACATGTCCAGCTGCAGTATTTGTTCTATCCTTCTCTCTAAAAGGTATATATCAGCAGAAAGTAGTACCCTTAAAAAAATTAAAAGGCATGTACTCTGAAAAGTATGATTTTTGCTTCTTTTGAGTAAAGGAAAACATATAAAACCCACTTGTATAATCTGGTGATGTAATACACAGCTATAATATCATTGCCATGCACTTTTTTGCATACAATAAGTTTGTATTCTTCAAGGCAACATAAACTCCTTAAGCTAAAACATCCATGTTTTTTGTGTTATGCTGAAGGATGGTGACATGAACATGCTGAACAGTTGACCAAGGAAAGCGTTTGATTGTTTTCTGAGAGTTTAATTTCAGCATCAGTCCAGGGCCTCTGAAGACACTACTCTATCTGCTGGATACGGGCATGAGAGGGAAGCAGTAATGTAGAGGCATAAAGTATAGGAGCCACTCTATTGATTACTGATTAATTTGCTAACTCCACTAAGTAAAAATACCCCAAAGCCCCACAAAGCAGCTAGAGCTTAGTATTCAAGTCCCCTGATGCTGTTGAAAGATAACCACTGTCAAAGTGCCACAATGTCTGGCAGATCCCTGACCACTGGGCTGCTGGGGGACCCATGGGGGGAATCTGGGAGGGTTTGGCAGCCAGGGTCTCTACCACCATCCTCAGCCCAGGAGCAGGGCAGCCTCATGCCCAGGGACCCCATAGTGGGGGATGCAGGGTCAAAATTAGCCCAAGAAGCCACGATCCACGTGGTCTGTCAGCACAGCTGGGCAAGGGCTGATGGCCCTGGAAGCTGATAGGAGTTGTGGGTAAGCTGGGGGGGGGGAGCTTCAGGGGTGGGCAGGGCCAGTCGGGGATGCCAGGGCTCCGAAAGTAAGGGAGGAAATTCACAGAGAGGTAAGAAGATTTTATATTCTCAGGTTGAGTTAAAGGTCTAGAAGGGGAAAAAAAAAAAAAGGTTTTGGAGATGGAATTGGCTAAGTGCCCATTTGCTGACATGTTAAAGCAATAAGATGTTGATCATTCAAGTATTTCAGGTTAAGCATGATTCTCAGCTGAGAAAAGCATACTGCCATAAGTAAACTAAATCACATTCTTTGTAGATTGCTTTTGTTGTCTTTTATGTGAGATTTTTGGGAGATAAGCTCCTTGTAGTTCGTAATTTGTCTGAAGTGGGAGAGCAGAAGACTGACAGAGAAAGGCTGTAGCACAGGATTAGGGATCAGAGGATCTCATTTCCATTTTGGGTGATAGTTGCTTGGATTGAGCAAATCAATTACCAGGAAAGAGTAATGTTTTTTTCCCTCTCTTGGCCGTTTTGTGCTAAAGATTTATGGACCCATTTATCTTACTGATTTCAGTGAAACTGCTTGCAATAAATACAAGAACAAGCATAAACTGTTTGCTGGATTTAAACCTTAGATTAAAAGTGGTGGTTTGCTGTGTTTGTGGTGGAGGAATCTTTTCCTGCTGCTTCATGGAGTTTTAGCGTGTTTGAATTTGAACATATTGGAGCATTCAGTTCTCAGCACACATTCAATACTTGAGTTGGTACCACTGTCTGAGCATGAAAGCAATAGCCAAATCCTGGGCAGAGGATGCATTCTCTATAAGAGTGGCAAGCTAGACCTATTACCCATAATTGTGATATTTTAACTTCACCTCAAGAATTATGAATTCTTTATCAAATTATGAGAAACTGAATGTCTTTGTTGGCTTCAAAAACGCTGCTGTCTTGATATATTATGGTGTTTGTTGAGACAAATTGCTCTGAAGGGTTGCCAGTAACTTCTGTGTGAAAGGGCAGCCATGAATTAATTTATTGTTCAGAGAATAGAGACAATTTCTTCCCTATACTGTAACACCCAAATTTCCCTGGAAATACTTGAGTAACTTAACAAAGAACAACTTAACCAGGACAGCAAAGAACACACTGAGTTATCTTAAATAACCCATCTTAAAATTCTTTACTATCTATAACAGCAGAATTTACTTATTCTAGGATTTTTTTCTTTACTAGGCCTTTTGAGGGCAGCCCTACAAGTTTAAAGGGGTTAAACAGATGCAGGTGTGGTGTGGTGTGGCTATTTTGCCAATGGCTGGTGCTCCCAACTTCACTCTTTCCCAGAGGTAAGTAAGTATGTTCAGGTGCTGTTACATCTTCCTCTCTTGCTTCTGAGAAAAGAAGGTATTGTTAGAGGGACTGTAACAGGGAAGCTTTTAGTTAAACAACAAGCTTTGTTGTTTGGATGCTGCAGCTTCTGTCAGTGGAGTATCTAAAATCCTCAGGTGGGCTGAGGGTGGTGTGGAAACAGAATTACAGGCACAAAAAGTCGAGACAAAAAACCAAAACCAGAGGAGGGAAAGCTGACTTAATAATCAATAGAAAATCTATACTGGGGGCAGGAATTATGGGTATAGTAGTTTTTAATCACTTTTACTCTGAAGAGGAGTGGGAAGAGTGATGGAATTATCAGAATAGCTTTAGTAAAGTAGTGAAGAGTTAGGCAAAAGATGTATTAGAAAGTTAGTGAAAGAAATAAGAATAAAAAAGTGAGAAGTTTAAGTGAGACCAAAAAAATATAATTTGCTGGCAGAAAGTAGTTATCTTTTTAAACAAAGAAAATCAAGTGTGAGAGAGATATCCAGCGTGCTGACGTGGAGGAGAATGAAATGTTGGTACCTTTGCAGTGTTGGGAGGGTGGGCAGATGCCTGTGTAAATAATTTTTGGAGGGTGTGTGGAGTTCTTGATATGATGCTTTTCACTGATAGCTCCAGTCAGTGAAGTCAGAAGACGTTTACCCTAATTCTTCATAACTTTCTGGATATAACTTGTCACTCTATTTCCAGTTTTGAATGTGAATGGAAGGCTTTCATACAGTGGCTTTATTTCCTGCTTGGCTATTATGGCCTTCCTGGGTGTGCACACTGATGGTAGCTGTCCCAAATTCTCTGTGAAGTCCCATTCCTGCCTTACCTTGGTATATTGGTGGAAACTGTTGGGCCTGCAGGGTGATATATTTCAGAAAGGAAGCAGAGAAGGGTAAACCCTATGTTATCACCTTTTCCATTCTTCAGCCTTGATTAACAGGGGAGTAACTGAAAGGTACAATTGATAAATTGTATTAAACCAAGCTGTTCATTGTGGTGTTCTTGGGGTTTGGTAGGGCTTTTCCTTGTTTGTTTCAGGTTTTCTTTGGTTTTGTTTGTTTGTTTGCTGGTTTTTTTCTCCTAAATATTCCTTCAGCATTCTGACCTGCACCTATTCCTATAATATTGAGAACTAAACCAAAACTTTTTCTTTTTTTCTGCAAACAATTAATTTCCTTCCTCTCAGGCTCTATTTCACTAATTCTTCTGACAGCCATGTAGCACTTAGGTATGCTACAAAGCCCTACCTGAGGTGGAATTTTTTGCCTAGTCCAGATAAAACATATTCCCTGCATCTTGTCTTTTTATGGATTTTTTTTTTTTTTAGAGTAACCTTAGAGATGGATTAATCTCAATTTTGTAATTGGACATTTATTCCTCTATGTAAATTTGTCTCTGTCAAGCTTGATTGTAAAAAAAGACAAACATGAATACTGCTTTTCCTTTGTTCCTTTTTCTGTGCACAGATTTTTTTCTTTGGACCACTCATGGATCTGTTGACTCATGATCCTATGGTATGACTTCCTTTTTTTACCGTGCTTGTGGTCATAACATCTCCAGGGCTCCAGCTTCAAAAATGTGTCAGGCAGACAGGTTGTGTTAGAATTTATAGGTTTAACTGCACTCATTTAGCTGAGCAAGTAGCCAGATCATAACAATGTGCTTTAGAAGATTTTGGTGGTACTTGGCTTTTTCTCAGCAACTGTTCCCTCGGACAGATGTGCCCTCTCACGTGGGTGGACTTGGAAAGGATATGATGGTGGATAATATAATAATACTAATATAGATTAGGCCTCTAGTACACAGTGCACTACTACTGTGATCGCAGGAAGCTGTGATAAAGGGGTTAATTGTTCTTATTTGACTTCCCATTTCTAGTGGAACAAATTTAGCTTTTGGAATAGGGTTGGTTTATTTTTAAATTGATTTCTGTTTACTTGGCTCTTATTAGACCTGTTTACAGAATGGTCATGTAATGCATATGTCTCAGAAATCTCTTTACTACCCTAAAATAACAGGACCTATTTAAAAATGGCTAATTTGTGGACCTTTGATTATTTGTATACATTTTTTTGCTAACTCTCACTCATATTACTTCAAATTAGTTCAAACCAGGCTGTCATTTTCTAGAAGCAAAATGGGCTGTGACAACCTCCCAAAACCCAGAAAGTATTGCAGCAGGTAATGTTACTATGATAGTAATGGAACTTGCTTCCTTCTTGTAGCCAATGGTGTTTAGAAAAAAATCCAGTGTATTTATTAATACAAAATACTCTAGAAATCAGTGCCCACTCACACTAAAATTGATTTATGACCCATGTCTTCTTTATAGCCAAATTGATCACTGTTTATTTGCCTCTTACTAAAAGTCTGTTAATGAGAAATTGTCAGTCTCTTGGGTGGGTGCTGGCATGTGTAAACATGAATATGTTAGAATTTAGCAGAAACTTTCAATGACTGTTGCAAACTCTTTCCTTTACTCCCTTTGAGCCACTTCACTGGTACACAAGGTGCCATCACATTGTGCTGCATTTAGAACTGCAAAGAATAATACTTGACTTTAAAAGACATTTCAAGTTGTAAGTGAAGATATACCATATATCTGGATTTCATCTGTTATTTTGGTTAAAAAATATCATAACAGTTTAACTAAAGGTTTTATTAGATCTGAGTTGGATGGATGTAGACAACTTACAGCCTCTAGGCACAGTTTTCCTTCCTTGTTTTTATGTTCCACTGCATGTTACTCTGTCACAGTATGAAGAGGCAGCATTTTCCCAAAGCAAAAGTTTACAGCTTGTTAGGTACAGACTGATAGATATGAATTGTTTGCTTTGTTTTTTTTTCTTAGCAGTTTAATTCCTTCGGTGAGAAAAATTTATGCCTGTGCGTGAATTAAGATTGATTCATCACTCAAAACAAAATATATCAGAAATGCACATAATAATTGCTTCCTTTTATCACAATATTGTACCAGCTTGTCTTCTTTTCCAGCCAACCTCCTCAGACATCCAGAACCGCCAAAACATCTGAGATAATACACATTCAATTACAGTATTATAAAGATGAACCATCTGTCCTAAGCTTTCCAGTGTTGCATGAGAATGAAAATAAGAATATGAAAAATCCCAGATAGGTTGTCATAAGTCCCAACATGACATAAGTAAATTAAGTCAGTCCCTAGTATGTTTAAATAGCCATCACAGATTTTACCACCTACAATTAAAACCAAAATTAGAAAGACTATGTCAGATGCTGTGGAATCCACTGAGAGCAAAGGAAAGTAAATTGTTTCAGTGCATTCAGAAACACTGGTAATTTTATCAAAGCTTTGTTTTTCAAATAAAACCCAACTCAATCCACATTTAAGGAGTCTAGAAGTAGGCTTTCGTTCTGTTGTGCTTTACTCCATGGTAAGGGAAAGGGTAATGGACACTTGACTCTTAATACTTAATCACATTACATGATTTCTCTTCCATCTTCCACTTATTTTCAGTAGATCTGTGTTTACACAGGTATAACCTATTCCTTATACTGCAGTGTGTCTGAGGTTCCTCTCACACCGATGGGAACAAAGCTGTGTGCAGAAAATGAAGAGCTGTATACCCCACAGTTGGTGCTTTATATTGGTTGTTGGCTTATAAATAGGTTTACCTCTCAGTGCAGCTCTTGCCTAAGACCTGTACGTACGCATATTTTGAGCTAGGTGTGCTATATTTGCTAAGCTAAAATACATTTAGTAGCATGCAGGAGTTATTGTACTATCTAATTTAAGCCTATTTATTTTTTTTAATGATCACTAGAATGATTTTCGCTTTTTGTGAAAGATAATTAACATCCTCCACTTGTGCAGAAGCATAGGGGGGTGGAAGGAGAGCTGAATAGAGGGAGAAGAATAGTTTTCACTGCCTAGTTAGTTATTATCTTAATGACATTCCTGATGACTTAAATAGAAAATCACTGTATACAAAATGTTAGCTAGAGATACAAAAGAATTTCCGTTCCACACATACTGTGTTTATGTTAAAAAAAAAAAAAGATACAGGAAAAAAGAGACAGGAAAAAAGTGGAGCAGGAAGGCAGAAGGAAAATCTGGATCATGAGCTGATGGGTAAGAGAGTTGTCCCATAAAAAAGAAGCTGTGGGTTTGTTTTTGTTCTTTCATCTTCCAGTCAGAAAATAATCTTTTCTTCTGTCATCCAATGTGGTGCTTGTTCACTTGGTGTGTGATTTCATATGTTAGCAAAGAGAGGATGATGAGATGACACAGCCAGTAGATTGATCCCTTTTTGTATGGGTAAGAGGACTGTAGGTTTAGCTGGGAGCAGGATTGTCCATCTCCAGCTCAGTCTGAGCTGCAAGGTAATCAACAGAAATTCCCTCTCTTCTCACCCATTTCTTCAGCACAGCTCCTGCAGGAACTCTGTGGAGTAGCAAAATTCTTTGCCTTTGGTCACATTGCAGGGAAGGGTGTTGTCAACAGCTTCACACCATCCTGTGATACCCCTGTGAGTGGGAAAGATCCAGCCCCTGAAATGGCTGCACTGCTTGGAAAAGAAACAGCTGCTTCCCAACCTGCAGGGAATTTAAGATGCCTGTTCCTCTCTACACTAGTTACATTTGGAGCTGGAGCTCTGTGACCCCTGTGTCCCAGGTTCCTGTTCCCAGCCTCTCTGAAGGCAAGGCTTTCCTCCACCCTCACTTCTGATTTCAGTCCCTGAAAAGACAGGTATGTTTGCAGGGTAGAGAGGTCTGTTTTGTGCCTTAACCAGATGATCAAGCTGCTGATGCATGCTGATACAGTCCCACCAAAGTCAAACTAGATCCAGCAGACTGCCTCAAAATGGTTGCAGACTTTTGCAAATTAGTAGGGCCTTCTGTTCCTGGGACACCAAATTTCATAACTAACTTAGTCCTTTACTTTCTCTATTGCAGAGAATACAATTTGAGTTTCTCACAATTAAAAAACTGTAATGCGTGAAAAGCTAGGTATGATGGTAATGAAGCACAATGTTCTTAAACTGGCCTTATGTTTGAAAAGGACAGTTAATAGCATCTTACATTTAATAAGAATTAAAAGAGACAGGAGAAAAAGCATCAGCAGGGCACATTTTGACTCTACCATGTTAAAGCACAAGGAGGTGACAACACAGACATAGCTCTGGATAAGGACTAGGATCTTGCAGTTTTATTGTATACTTTTAAGGCAGGTAATTTAATACCTTCCTTTTTTTCCTGCTCTTCATTAAATATCACACACTTGTTTGTTTGCCTAATGTTTTTTTCCTTTTGCAACTTTGGACTTCCAAGCTCTTCTGATGTCTGTGCACAGAATCTAAAAGAATTGCACATGCAGTTCCTTTGAGCTTTTGTGCTACATTTCAGTAAAATAAACCAAGATGTACATACTTACAAGTCATTATTATAAAGAAGAAAGATGACACCATACGTAAGAGAGGGAGAACCAAAAATTTGTTGTTAACGGAACAAAAAATGGTAAGAACTAATCACAGTGTAACAGTTGTTACTGGTTCAGCCATACGAGCACAGTTCACATTACGACAGAAAAGCCTCAGTAGTAATAACATCATTAAAATTGATAAATAAGATGACTTGTTTTTGTGTTACGCTTGCCCATCCAACAAATATTTTTGTAACAGGCACACCCACATGATGCTACTGACTTAGGAAGTGAACCTAAATGAGGCAGTGAACCTAAATATAAGAGATTTTGAAAGGTGATTGAATCAGCAGTGTGATCCTGAGATTTCAGAGGCACATATCAAGATGCAGTGGTTAATTCTGGTCTCTGAACCTGAATGCAAATCAAACATTGACTGATAGTTCAGGATAATCAACTACATTTATTGCATCTAGATGTATATTCTTTGCTGAAACAAGGTCAAATGCTGAACTAAAGCTTCAGTGTTGTAAAATTCATACATTATGGTGTGATAGTAAATGCTGAGCTGGTTACAAAGTTCCTGTTTATTTAATGGTGAGTTTAAGGAGGTGGAAGCTGATATTCCATAAAATCATACCAGTTCTTCTTAGGACTAATCAAGTAGTCCTAAAATAATGAGTGAGAACTATTAGAGTTATAATTAGTCTTTTTTTTTTTTTTTTTAATCAAGAAGTGTTTTGTTGTGCCTGTATACTCCTATTTAAAATTGCTAATTTTTTTGTGTCTGTTAACATACAACATTATTTTAAACTCCTTTTAGTACTATGCTGTTCTATAATAAATGATCTTGCTAAGATACTAGGACTTTATTGTCATTTATGTATGAAATACAGGATATCTTACAAATAACATCCAAACCAGAAAGCTTATACGTGCACTTTTGGAAGATTTTGCGTAGTAACCCTTGTTGGGTTGAAGGCATTGAACCCTCTTATGCTGGTTTGGGCTGGGATACAATTGATTTTCTTGAATTAAGATTGAAATCAGGAACATCAAACTATTTTCTCTTTGAGTAGAGACATCCATAAAGAGAAATCAGAGTCTTTCTATATATGGAGGTGGGTTTGGTCTACTGGACAAAACTGAATTCTCCAAGAATACAAGAAGGGAAAACTTGTATTCATATTAATTCATAGTGCATGTTGACAGGACTGTATCGTCAATTAGAGTCTGAGATTTCATATTTGTGTGTACTCTTTAAAAAAACTGATTTTGAAACAGTCTTATATGTAGTGTTTTACTTATCTACCTCAGTATTTTCCTTCCTTTGGTTTGACGCTTTTCGTTGATACCTCTCTTATTTAGTATTACTTGGTCCTGTGCACTTGCTGTATGTGCTGACCATACAACCTGCTGTTAGGTTTGTATTTTTTCCCCTCAGCTGAGTAGTAGTTCATCAGGAATAAAGACTTGAGAAACTCTGTTTGCATACATATATATACACACACATATGTGCATATGGATGTGCATATATATGTGTATAGCTCTTTATATATACAATTATATAGTTCTTCTGTTTGCTCTCACTTGAAGCTGTTGATCTGTAGTCACATCACAGAGGTCACACAGCAACATTTTGGCACAGTCTGTTTACTAGCTACTAATGACCTTGTATAAATTTTAACCTGCAGTATGAGGAAGATTTAATGAAAATGTGTGTTTATACAGCAGCTTAATGGTGAAGTTTTCCTGCCTAAGTTTGGTTTAAGATCATTCTAGAATATTTAATATATAGTCTAAAATTCAGTGCAAGTGCTACATGTAGTCTAAATTTTCCATTCCATTTTCTTAATGGCATATTTAAATGTCATTGAAATAAAAGAATGCAGAGGGGAGCTTTCGTGTGTCTTGCTCTACATTTTTTAACAGACTAATACAGTCAACAGCTTCCAGAAAAAAAAAAAATAGAATATATAAGGAAAATGCACACATATGTAAAGTGACCCTAAGCCAAACATCTCCAGCTATGTGGCTTAAAATTCTCCATTAATTTGTAAAATACATAAGCTCATATTTTAACTTCAAGAGTTTCCAGAGACGCTTTCAAAACATCAATGCACTTACAAACATTTATTTATGTATCAGCCCTCTACCCTTAGAACTTGATGCCTGATTTCTAACAAATTATTTATTTGATTAATGTTTTACCTTTTGTCTTTTGAATTGATCAGGGATACAGTATAGAAGAACACCTATTTATTGTTGAAAAATATTAGATTAATAGTTTTTGCTAATACACATTGCTCTGAGGTAAAATGTGTTCCAACAGTTCACAGGTATTTGGTGAGCTAGGCTGGATAGTACAAACAGAACATATGCTTAAAGATGTTTATAATATGATTTTTTTTTTCTTTTTTAACTAAATATTCTGGAAAACATATAAAAATAATATATAAAATGATAAGCAGAAAGAATAAATTTAAGTGGCCTTTTTTAGCTGTGATTTCTTTTTAAGATAAGAGTTTGTTGTTTTTTTCTTTCTGTAATTAGGCAACAGCTTTTCAGAAAGAAAAATAAAACAAAATATTTTAAATATCTTTTTAGAAATTATTTTTTACTTCAAAACCAGCTTTAACTGCTTGGTTTCTTATGCTGCGAAATATCTACCAATACTTGCTATATGTTAGGTTGGGTTTTTTTTAAATTCTACAATGCTTGTTTCTGTGAACAGTTGATGATAACTCCACCAAATCCCTCAGGAGGAATATCTGAAGTTCCTGAATCCAGTATCATATTTTCATTAAGATGTCACAGAGGTACAGTCTTTGTCAAATGCGGTTTATGTTGTTCCTTAATGGAATAGAGGTTGCCTGGGCTTATTTGTCAACTTTAATGTGCATAATTCAAAACTAACCTTCAATTCTCAGATATTTGTAGGTTTTTTCTATGTTTGAACTGCCAGTAGATGCAGTAGAATTTTCAATAGTCAACCCACATTCCCCACCCCGAGTCATTAATTTAACCATTTTTAGGATTTGTGCATCTGTTCAGAGTTTGGCTATAAAGATTAAATCTAAAAATCATCACATATATACACAGCTGTTTAGACCAGGGAAGTATAGACAGGAATATGACTGCTGTGATAAGTCAGATGGTTTTCAAGGTCTCAACTTTCCATATGGTTGTAATGACCAGAAGAACTATTAGAAATTACTCATAATAATGCTTGTTGTAGAAAGTCCATATCCTTATAAATAGTTTTGACTTCCATGTAATATTTCATTCATATACTAGGAGAGGCTTTACTCAGTTTATACACAAGTTACCTGTGTTACTCTTTACTATAGTTTTTACTTTTGGCCTTTACCTTCTCTCATTCCTTCCTCTGTCTGTAGTTCATTTTAACTAACCAGTTTCTTTTTCATGTAAAACCTAATGTAAATCATGTTATATCCAGTTCTGCCCTGTGAACAACTATAGCCAAATTCCATTTGAAGCCTTCGCTGTTATTGTGTAATTAAAAGTAATATACTAGTGAAATTTTTACCATTTACTTGTATCTTTGTCATGCCTTCAGACTAAGATAACGTTATTATTTTGCCCCTGACATTCAGTATCCCTTTTCTGTATTTTTAATGTTTTGCTCATTTATGTTTAATAATGGTGTAGCAGATATGCATTTTGGGGTCATGTCCATGTGGCACAGCAGATACTCATGTTATCTTTGAATGAAGCTTGATTTCTTGAAAGACTTAAATTTACTTTACTCATAGGGAGAAATGATAGAGGTGATGAAAATGTGAAACTTCCGTGTTTGGATTTCAAAACACCCAGTTTGAAAACTATCTTGAATCTGTCTTACAGCAGCCAAGGAAGAGGCTCTGAAAAAATGTTTGTCTTCTTCATGTAAATTTGCAGTTATAGAGGAGCTGAATTGAGTTATTTGACACAGTAACCTTGAGTTACTTATAAGATTTTATTGACAACTGCAGCCCTTTGCCAAATCTGTCTTTATTTTTACACAACTTCTGACTGTCCTTGTTAGGATACATTAGTGTCAAACTGAGGAATGCTGATTAGGGAAGACAAGTCATGTACAGGCTTGCTATCACAGTCCCATTTAAATGAGGGCATAATGTATTTTGGCTCTGCGGAGAAGATATAAGTTTAGATGTCTTCTCCTTCTCCCTTCCTTCCCTCTTCCCTCACCCTCTTCTTTGATAAGCAGTAGTTTGGTGAAAATTAAATATCTGCCAAGGTTGAAAATAAATAAGTCTGCACAACTAGGCTTGGACTCAAAGCAGGACAGCAGAGAGAAATAAACTTCTTTTGAGGAAGGACAGTGACAGAATCTTAGACCTTTATGAATCATTCTTCGAGGAGACTGAATAAAAGCTTGTACCTGAGCAAAGGCCTAAGGTTGAAGGTCAGGAGAAATGTGTGTGGAACACTTTGTCCATTGAACAGTCTGCAAGAGGGACTTTTTACAAGGGCCTGTAGTGACAGGACAAGAGGTAACGGCTTCAAACTGAAAGAAAGTTTTAAATTGGACATATGGAAGAAATTCTTTCCTGTGAGGGTGGTGAGGCACTGGCACAGGTTGCCCAGAGAAACTGTGGATACCCCACCGCTGGAAGTGTTCAAGGCCAGGTTGGATGGAGCTCTGAGCAACCTGATCTAGTGGAAGGTGTCCGTGCAGTGGGGGTTGGAAAGAGATGATCTTTAAGGTCCCTTCCAACTGAAACCATTCTGTGATTTTTTTTTTTAAGATTCTATGACCATTTCCAGATGACTTTTGATTTTCAAAGAGGGAGACTCCACAATCAGTCCGGGCAACCTTTCAGTGCTCAGTCACCCTCACAGTGAAGAAAGTGTTTTCCTGTGTTCAGAAGGAATCTCCCACATTTCAAATTCTGCTGTTGAGTCTGGTCCTGCCTCTGAGCACCACAGAAAAGAGCCAGCATCCATTGCTTTTACAGCCTTCTTTCAGGTGTTTGTATACACTGATAAAATCCCCCTGAGCCTTCTCCAGGTTGAACAGTCCCAGATCTCTCAGCCTTTTTACTTGGGAAAGATAGCTCTAGTTCCTTAATCATCTTTGTGGCCCTTCGCTTGACTCTCTCCAGTATGTCCATGTCTCTCTTGCAGTGGGGAGTCCAGAACTGGATACAGTGATCCAGGTGTGGCCTCACCAGTGCTGAGCAACTGCATTAAAAAATCCCCAAACCTGCTGATTTTCTTGCTTCTGAAGAATCAAAAGATATCTGAAAAATTATGAACTTTTACTCAGATATGACAGAACTCTAAATTTTCAAGAGGTTTTCTTTACTTTCCTTTTCATGAATAGAAGGTATATTGTTTCAATACAATTATAAGAAGCCAATGCGAATTGTTGAAATTACAAAAAAGTTTCACGTGTTATTTTTTAAAAAAACTAGAGATAGACATAAAAAAAATTCTATACCTCTGTTTTTGAAAATTCAGAATTTTAGTGTTAATGGAGCTATTGTAACATTTGTCAGAAAATTAAATGGGGAAACATGAAAATAAGAGAAGATTACACTAACCTAGGGGCAAAGTGAATAGTCCCCTTCCAAATTAGTCTGTGCCGTTGACATCTCAGTGGTGAGCTTCTCAGAATAATTCAGGCATAGCTTTTAAGGATCATCTCAGTTGTAGATGGGATGGTTTATTGCAACAGTGTTGCTGCAGATAATACAGACAACTGAAGAAAACGACTTCCGTGACCATGGCTTTAGTCCTGTTACTGCCTACTTTGATACTGACAGAGGTGAGTTGCAAATATCTTTGCTACTCATGCAATTTGTTTGTTTTGTCAAAATAGAAAAACATATGTATGTACTTGTAAATATATGCTAGATCTCCTTCTTTGCTGACCTCATATTTAGAACTCTAAAGCGTCCACTCTCTACAGGTTGAGGTATAAATTACAAACTGACTATGAATTGTATCTGTCAGTATTCATTGGCATGAATAAACTTTGGGCTTTTCCTGACAGAATTCTGCTTTCCTTTTCATTAAAAACTGATATGTACATTAATTTAGAAGAATTCATGTCTTTCCTCTTGTGTTCAAGGTGGTAGTTTCAAACTTGTTGCTTCAATTCAGTAGGTAGAGTTCCATCCATCCATTATTATTCATTGGGATTCAAGTTCAAAACTGTGTGACGTGGCTACTTTTGAAATTTTAAATTTCATATTTCATGTAGTTTTAGATGACAAGTAATTCATCCCTTTTTTTTATCCTTAAGTTAGTAATTCAGACAAATCCTGCTACTTGTGAGGTATGGCATCCCAGCAGGAATTTTATTAGAAACTATGATAATTCCACAGTGCAAGGTAAAAGGTACTATTGCTGTCATGCTATACCTTGATAAATATAAGTTGAGTCATTACAGTAAATGCAGTTCTTCAGACCTGGCATTAAGGTGAGAGTTTGTTGTTGCTTTTTTGATAATGTTCTTTGTGCAAATTTCTGCTTAAGTAACTTAAATAGCTCTCAGTTTCAAATTGCTTTTTCAGTATTTTTTTTACTTTTTGTGAGACACAGATGGAAAAAATACAATCCTGGTTCCTGCAGGTCATATGCTAAAATATGGCTAAGAATATTCTTGCACCCTTTCCTATGTTGGA
Source organism: Chiroxiphia lanceolata (assembly GCF_009829145.1). Taxonomy (NCBI): domain Eukaryota; kingdom Metazoa; phylum Chordata; class Aves; order Passeriformes; family Pipridae; genus Chiroxiphia; species Chiroxiphia lanceolata. The sequence continues at coordinate 106,383,685 of NC_045638.1, read as the reverse complement.
CTGTTTCTATGTTACCTAATAAACAGATAATTAATAGAATGCCATATATAAACCTATTGGAAACCAAAATCTGCATGCAGTGGTGTCAGTAATGTTTTGGTCTGATGTCCAGCAGGAGTTGAGCACTCATACTAACAAACAAAGCAGGGATTCCCCTGCTTATGGATGCCCAGAAGCCTGTTGATCAGTCCTTGTCCCCCTATAAATAAATGTATTTCAAGTGAGAAAGCATTTTATAACTTTTATCATCAGGACTGTGATAAATACTGAGTGAATTGTAATTTTCTCCCCCTACACACCACTTTAATTAAAAATAGGTGTTTGTATAGTTCTGTAGTTCTTCAAAGTTTTGATAACTTTGAGCTGACTTTCATCTCTGTTCAGGTAAGTTCATCACGGTAATAACATTTTATAGTCTTTCCAAGTTTTCATTTTCACCTGTTTTATGAACACCTTCATAACAACCTAAAGGGCTCTTCTTCTATGCCAAAATGCTAATCAAATAACTCTTCTATTACTAATAAAAAGTGTAGAATTTTTTTCCCCTTTAACTGAAGCTTCTGTGTACATGTATAACAAATTTCCTGGTGAGAGAGATTATCAAGAAAAAAGGATAGAAGAGTTTGGAAGTCTTTCTACTAGCTTAATTTGATATTTCAAAGAATATGAAATCCACGCAGCAAAGCATGTAGCATGTGAGTTTAAGCATGTGCTTATGCTCCTTTCCATTCTGAACAGTACTAAAATAACAAATTTAAAATTAAATATATATAAGAGTTTAAAGAAGTGTTAAATCACTGTTCCCATTAGAGTTACTGTTTTGACAGGCAGGCTCTAACGATTAAACACGTGGCTGAATTAGAGTCTTAAGCATCTGCCTAATTTAAGCAGTAAATCCTATTGAAGCAAATGAGTCTTATCCTGATTAAGTCTCTTACTGAACTGGGTGAAAGCGAGAGACCGATAATCCTGGGTAACCTTAAAGTCTGGCAAGCAGACACCAAAATGAGTTCAGACAGTGAAATATGAATTATAGCTCCCCAGTTAGCCATGTCTAGGTGCCAATCTCTTTATCGAGCAGGTGAATCATACCGGAGAACAGCTGGAGAATAAATCTATTAAAGTAGGTGGCTATGTGTAATCTAAAAGAGCAACATGTGATTGCTGCTGGGGGTGGGCACTGGGCTGTGGTGGTCCCAGGGGGTTTCTGGGCTGCCCTTGCCCTGAGCAGGGCTGAGCTGGGTTCCCAGAGTGCTCATTGCCCAGCCTGTTTGAGCTCCAGTTCTGGGAATGGTGCTGGGAAAAGCAGTGGCAGCCCCAGGGATGCTGGGGGAGCTGTGGGGAAGCTTTCAGCCCTTCCCTGGGAGCAGAGAGAAGGGAGTAGGTCATAGTATGCAAATGAATGCAAAGAAATCTGAACTGGCACTGAGAAGGAAAGGAACTAACCACCAGCACCCCAGCTGTCCCAGGGAGAGCTGAGGACATTGATGAGTCACAGTCCCCTCCCCTCTGCTTGGGGAGCACCATCAGACCCAGACAAGTTTTGGGAACATAGGTATAACGTAGAAAGGAAGGATGTGAATGGTCTTTTTTAATATAGTCACAGGACCTGAGAGAATGGCCTGAAGTTGTGCCAAGGGAGGTTTAGGTTGGATATTAGAAAAATTTTCTTTGCTCACAGGGTGATTGGGCACTGGAAGAGGCTCCCCAGGGGAGTGGTCACAGCCCCAAGCCTGATAGAGTTCAAGAAGCGTTTGGACAATGCTCTCAGGCACAGGGTGTGACTCTTGGGGACGGTCCTGTACAGGGCCAGGAGTTGGACTCAATGATCCTTGTGGGTCCCTTCCAACTCAGCATATTCCACAGTTCTGTGATAAATATAAGTCTAAAAATTTTAATAATTGTGAATTTTCTGTATTAGATTATTTGGACCAATGGAATGCCAAAACATTAACTAGATTGATAATAAATCCTCCACTCCACATATATGGTGTGCTCAGTTTTGCCCAGAATGAGATTTTAAGTGTGAGATTCCCTCTCAGAAGGTGTTGGTAATGCAAATTTAATTTTTTGCAATCACATCTGAAAAGTACCTTATTCCCAGCTCATAGGGAAAGTGGGAGGAAACCTTGCAAGTTCAGTTTAAATTTAGACGTTAAAACTGAGAAGATTGTCCCCTTGCTTGATATTTTGTCTTTTTGGTGTTTGGAGGGGGGAGGTATTTGCTAAAGAAGACTACATTTCAGCTGAAGTCTGTCAGATGTCTAACTACTCTCTGGAATAACACTTTCCATTGATGTTTGTTGTTTGAAATACCCAGGAAACTTAGGATGCAATTATAAGATACAGGGTTTTGGCAGCTACTGCTCTTGTTCTGTTCTCAGAATAACATTGCATGCTGCAATGTTGGGTTATTTGTTTTGTTTCATAGAGTTTTTCCAGGGTTGATTTTTGTTTGTTTGTTTTGGCATAGGGTTTGGGATTATTTTCTTTTTATTTTCTTTTTTTTTTTTCTTTTTAAATAATGAAGCCACAGCTGGTTTTTAGAATGGATATGGTTTTGCTGGTATTTGTAAAGTTTCAGAGACCAGTCTCACTGAAATGATCTGGTTTGAGAGTTTTCAACACTTTTATAACCGTTCTTGCCTCCCCCCCACACAAGAAACAGTGTCTTTTGGTTATGGAGATTATCTAATCTAGATCTTTTTAGTGATCTGTTTGATAGTTCAGCCTCAGAAGGAGCAGGGGTGTTAGGACCTTTTAGTATTAAAAGGCAAAAAGAGCTGTGGCCTTTTTTTTTGACTCTGTATTTATTTTTGCTTCTGTAATCTGGAGCATATGGAAATTCCTAAAAACTTTTTAAAAATATGCCTTGGGATTTCTTTTGTTCTGTCAAGAGAAGAAAGGTCTGATCATCAGGACTCAAGAGCGTTGAGAGAGATCACCCTCTATCCAATTTTCCTGCCTCAGTGTGTGATGTTAATTGAACATCTGGAAGAACAGCATGTCCTTTCTCCCAAGTTCAGGTTGAGAACTCTTATCTTGCTCCCAACAGAAAACTTGAGTTTCAAGTGCATATATGTGTGCATGAGTTCTCTTTTATTCCCCTGACAAATGATTGTTCCTGTGTTTTAGTTTTAATTCATTCCATGCTTCCCATCAGGCAAATTTAAAAGAGTAGGGCTGTTTCTATTTAAAGTTCTGTATGATTATTAAGAGACAGAACAGAAAAACATCCACACAGGCAAAAAGCACAGAAAAAGAATGTTTTCAACTTCTGAGGGACAGGTATGAAAGAATATCATGGTAACAGTTTATTTATGTGTGCTCCCAATAAGGCTCGTGGGGTAAAAGAAATATCATCCAAAGCATTCAGGCCTGCAAGTTTCTTTTATAAGCTTGTTTTGAAATTTTATCATGGCCTAATACTTTAACTTCTCATTTGATATATGGTACTAGACTGTAGAGCTCGTTTAGCATTTGTTTCATTTTTGGAATGACAGAGTGAACCTGGGAAGGTGGGAGAAAGATATTGGTTCCAAATTAGAGAATGTGGGTTTTGTTTCTATCATAATTGCATAGTGCAAGAGGCTCAAGGCTAACTGAGTTTAGGTAAAATAAGACCCAATATACCATCAACTTCTCAGGTCAGAGGTAAACATATAAAAAAATAGAGTTGAGACATGTTCATATTCTTGTTTCCCACCTTGTAACCTGTTCTGTGGGAAAAATAAACCAGAACTTCGTGAACTCAGCTCTTATTGGAGGCTTGCATTTTGTTGTTTCACACTACCCTTGTTTTCTTCTCCTATGAAATCAAATACTATTTCCTAATTATGACAGAAAGTGAACAGCTGAGCTAGTACAGGCTTTTCCTCTTGTTGAATTTGGTAAACAAGGTACTCGATGATTGCAGCAGATGTCTCTGATTCGAGCCTTTTACCTCTTTCCATGGAGCAAATGCTAGGGATGATCAAAACCTGGAGACAAGCCTGCAAATACCAGGAGCAATAGGATGGCCAGCAGCCCTAGGAATTCAGCCATTAATCCCAGCAGCTTAATTTTCTGATCAGCCATGCTGACTGCATATTCCTTTTTTTTTTTTGGTTGGTTGGTTTTTTGGGGTTTGTTTTGGTTTTGTGGTGGTTTTTTGTGTGTGTGGTTTTTGGTTTTGTTTGGGCTTTTTTTTTTTTTTTTTAATATCATATTCTGCTTTTCTCCCCTCTCCAGAAATTTCTTCATTTATGTTTGAAGACATCATTCCCTCACTCCCAAAGGACTCGTGATGTTTTTCGGGGACATGGGCAAGGGGGTTGAAAACTCCTTAAGTTTGTGAATGACACCGAATTAAGTGGCATGGTGGTTGTTCTGGAAGGAAGGGATTCCATCCAGAGGGATCTTAACAGGCTTTAGAATTGTGCACATGTGAACCCCATGAGGTCCAACAAGGTCATGTGCTATGTCCTGCACGTGAGTTGGGACAATCCCCAGAAAGAGACTGGGAGATGGATTGAGAACAACCCTGTGGAGAAGGACTTGGATACACTGGTGGAACTAACAGTTGGCTGCCATCACCCCACAGGTGGTGCTGGCAGGGGTGGGGATGTGTTTCACAGCACTGATTGACTGCAGTGATTATGGCTGCCACTGAATAATTGTACAGAATGATCTTCAGCAGAGATACTAAAGGCTTTTTCCTCCTGGTAGAGCCTTCAGGAAATGTGACAATATATATGTCTCAGTATCCACTGATTACAAATTAATAGACAAGGGAAGCATACTAAGTTCTGGCAAGGCAAATCCTGTATGTTAAGTAGCACAAAGAAACAGCTGCAGGGTTTTGGCTTTGTTGTGAGCTCACACTGATTGCATGAAGTTCACGGCTGATCTTCTGCTGGGGTATATGGAATAGGAGACTTGATTACAAAAAGTGCTAAATACTGTTTTATGCTAAATTTCCATTTGTTTATTGACATTTGACTGGATAAAATTAAAAATCTTGTTCTAGGTTATTGTTCTTAAGAGTATAATAGCCATTCCCCAATGTGTTGTGCCTCTAGAGGAATGATAAATATACCACAGAAAGCTCATGTGGGACATGCTGCTGTATTTACGACACTGTATAAAGATATTTAGGCTCATTTCAATATTGTTTCCAATTTGGAACTTTTTGGCTTCTCTCTATGATTCTATGATCTGAGCAATGGGTGGGGTTTGGGTTGGGTTTTGGTTTTGTTTGGTTGGTTGTTTTTTGTTCTGTTTGGGTTTTTTCCCTGCTCATCAGGCTTTTGAGTCATCAGACTTCCCATTTAATACTTACCAGTTACTTTGAAGGATTTTGAGATACGTCATTTCTGTCATATTCATAAACTTCTGTGGCTCCTTGGCGGGTATGTACTGGGCAAATTAGTCCTTCAAGATGGAAAAGTATTGAAAACACACCTATCTTTTTTCTTCATGAATATTGAAATGTGGTTTTGTCCTCTTCCATTTTGCGTGCTGCTTGTTGAATTCTTAGTATGACTGCAGACACCTTTCACTGAACAGGGAAGGGGCATCCACAGCTTCTCTGGGCAACCTGTGCCACTGCCTCACTACCCTCACAGTAAAAGATGTTTTCCTATCATCTAATCTAAACCTACACTCTTTCAGTTTGAAGCCATTCCCCCTTGTCCTGTCGCTACAGGCCCTTCTAAATAGTCTCTCTCCATCTTTCTTTGCAGCTCCCTTCAGGTACTGCAAGGCTGCAATTAGGTCACCCCAAAGCCTTTTCTTCTCCAGGCTGAACAATCCCAGTTCTCTCAGCCTTTCCTCATAGCAGAGGTGCTCCATCCCTCTGATCATCTTGGTGGCCTTCTCTGGACTCACTGCAACAGGTCCATGTCCTCCCTGTGCTGGGGACCCCAGAGCTGGAGGCAGCACTGCAGGTGGGGTCTCAGCAGAGCAGAGCAGAGGGGCAGAATCCCCTCCCTCCCCTGCTGCCCACACTGCTTTGGATGCAGCCCAGGACACGGAGGAGTTTCTGGGCTGCAAAATGTCAGAGGGATGAGATAAAGTAGCTGCCTGGCCTAGTGTGCAGCTGTAGTGTGCTCTTCAGCTCTATAGCCCCTATACTGTTGATACTTTTTCCTCTCCAGCCAGCAGGCTGATGTGAAGAAGCATTAGCTACTTCTGTAGAGGTTATTTTAAAAGGGTGATGTTCCGAAGAAGCTGAGGTTTGGGATGGAAATACATTTTTTTCCACTCATATTATTAGACTTTTGAGGATAAATGCTGACCTAATTAGTGCTGTGAGGTTTCCCAAGCCTTTCTTTACAGAAAGGGACAGGTAGTGCCAACCCTTTAGGTACTGAGTGGGTGGTGTGCGGCATGAAATTTAGAATGCTTCTGGCTTTCCTCTTGAATTGGTTTGAGTCTGTCCAGGGATGGTGTGGACTGGATTTATTAAGGAATTACTACATTTTGGAAAATAAGGGAGAATGTGATTGGAAAGTATCACATCATTGGCATGGGTTGAGTTTGGAAGTTGTGTCCATAGATGCAGTTTCCATGAACAAAAAATGTCATCTTCATTCCTGCCTCAGCTATCTCCTCTGAGAATTTTGAGGTTTGATGTAGTTATCACCCAAGTGTAAAGTTATTTCTCAGAAAATTAAACTGTTAATATTTTAAACCATACAGGGAACTGAAAGGGTCCTTCCCCTCCCCCTCCTTTTTTTTTCCTATGAATGGATAGTTACTGTTTTCTTGGATATTTTGCTTATGTGAAGTATTGCATGGAGACACTTAGAGACACTGAGATCTGAATGGATGTGTGGGTTTTTGAAGATAGGACTTACGGATAGCATTATCCAAAGAGATTAGCAAGTGTATTTGCCCAAACCTGGTTTTAGTGGATTCTCTTTGGTCAGCTTTTGCTCTGCTTTGATATGCTAAGATAGAAGACACACACATGTATGTATATGTTGTGCCTGTCTGCAGCTGCCCAACCTTATCCCAGCATGGAAGGACTTACAGCTGAGTTGGCAATACTGTGGAGGACTGAGGGAAGCATGGATATGAACCCATGGGAACACTCTTCGTTAGTTTTGCAGTGTACAAATGTCTTGAATTATTAATGTTTGCTAATGCAGATATCTATAAAATAGATCCAGCTAATGTTTTGAATATTTCTTATGGTACCTGTGTCATTGTGTGGTCATTTTGCCTAAAGAGGATGAGAAGAGGGCTAGAAACAATATTCTCTTAACCTTGACCATTTCTGTTGGACCTCTTACAAAAAGCTTCCTTTTTTTTTTTTTTTCTTTTTTTATATTCCAACATAATGACTTCCATTAGTTCTGGGTGCAATGATGAATAAGTTTAAAAATGAATCAATTTCATAAATCCATGGCATGTAATGAAAGCAGCTTCTTGTGCTGTGCACGTAGCAGAAATTGATGTTGGGAACATAATTCTATGGAAATGAATCACTCAGGGAATGTTGTAAATGATGAAGATATTTCTAGAAGCCAAAGAAAGTTTAAAGATGGTGAAAATGTACCGTTTTTAAGAGAAAATGAATTAGGTCTTCTTTTAACTCAGGCACATTTGAAAAGGACAAAATAGAAACAGCAGATAAAATACTAATGGTTGACATAAAAATGCCTGATAGTAAAACTTCACTTGATAGTAAAACTTTTTCTTCTGAAATGATAGGTTAAAATAATTTTCAAGAAAATGAATGCTTTCTCATAACTTTTAGAGTGGTTTTTTTTTTCCTTTAAAGCCAAAATAGAGGTGTTTATGCGTCCTCTGTTTTGTGAGGAGGAATTGCTGTCTTTCAGATTCCTTCACAACTGTGTGCTGCAATACGAGATACTGGTCTAGCATATATTAATACAATGAAAACACAATTGTGATGCCTCTCTCATGTTTGTCAAGCTTTTGACTGCAAAATGGAACTGTGTTATGGAGAAAAAAAAAGTTGTTGACAAGGAGTTCTGTGGGGAAAGGGAGCAAATTATAAAAAAAATGAAACGGAAGAATAGAACTGTCTAATACTTTATGTGTGTTTGTGTATGTGTTCTCTGTCTCAAAGAATAAAAGTACAGTGAGAAAAGCTGGGGAGGGGCGAAGAGGTTGACATATGAAAATGAAAGAAAGCATCAAATTTCGTGACTGTCTCACTTATTGTCTGTTAGTCACTCTTTCCTTGAAGTATTTCTGTCTTTAAAGAGAATTTTAGATCCTTTTTGCAGTGAATTTTTGTAAAGAAGCTTCTTATTTTCCCTGTGGAAACATATCTGAGTTTAATCACTCTGGTACGCAGTTGGTTTCCTTTATGGGCTTTAATTCAATATGCTTTATGGATCCAAACCTTTCTTCCTCATGTGAGTTTTGGCTGGATGAGGCAAGAGGTATTAGGCCCTAAAATACCATGATACTTAGTTTAAGGGGATTCTAAATCATACAATAGAAGCATTTAGAGGTTTGTGCTCTCCATGGCATGCATATGTAATTCCTGCAGATATTAATGGAAATTCTTACCGTTACTTTCAAGGTCAGGGTTGTATTAAATGCTGAATCATAACCCCCAGAGTGCCTTTGAACTTCAGTGGGTATCTCTACGACTTAAGTCAGGAAGTTGCTGGTGGTTTTTTACCTGTGAAGGACAGAAAGTGTCAATTACAAGGGTTGTTTGTTGAAGTAGGTTGTGTGTAGATTTTGCTCTAAAGCAGCAACCCTTCAGTCACTGCTGTCTGTAGGAAAATGAGAGGAATTTAGGACCATTCTCAGGGATATCGCTTATTTATGAGATTGTTGGAGCTTTTAGACAGCCTGTCTTTGTGTAAGATAAGCAGCTCTTGTAGACCTTTCTGATACCAGGTGAATCTGCCTCTTAAATTCCAGGAATGAATTCAATGCTCAGCTGAAGATTTGATGGTTATGAGCTTTATGCTTGTGAAGAGAAAAAACAATCCAGGAGCTGCTGCAGTGAAAGCGTTTATTTATGACTTTTGTCATGTGTGTTAGGGGAGAAACATGCAGAGTTGTCAAGACCAGCGCTCTCAACCAAAATCATAAATCATTTATCCCATGTTTCTGGTATAACAAAGAAACAGGGGATATCTGCAGTTGGTTACATTCACTCTGAACTTATTTATGCTACCTAAATACATTTCTAAAATGTATTGCTTACTGTTGGCTGACATTACCTATTATACCCATACTGCTGAAGACAGCTTTTATTAGGTAACAAAAAATTATTGTACATTGTGTTGTTTCCCTCGGGCTCCTGAGACTAATACTACATTTCATAATGTAATGCAGAGAACACACTTATGCAGTCAAAACACTTTGGTCAGAGACACAGAATAAAAACCAGAGTAATTTTTGGTGACAATGCTTAAATTTAACACTGATATTTTTGGAAAAAAAGTCATGTGTGTCCCTATTCCCCCAGCTTTCCAGCAAAAATAAATCCTAACGAAGTGAAAACTGCATTTTATAATTTATTTCCATGTTTTTTTATGACACTTCAGAAGTTTGACTGAAGGAGAAATAAGCTTATTTTGACAATGAGTGTCTTCCAGTAGCCAGTTAGAAACCTGGGCACAACACTGATTAGTTCTGTGTATGATTCATCATAACACAGTACTTGGGCTGGAAGGTAAACGTGTAGCACTAAAAAGACTTTTTCAGTATCCAGTGTATTGTAAAAAGGAATTAAGGTACTTCATATGCCATTGGCAAAAATGACCAATAATACGTAATTATGACAAAAGCAGTTGAAAAAAATAATAAAATAATTAAACCCCACCCCATCTCCCTGCCTCCTTACGCTATAGCATCTTCACAGTAATTGTCAAAAGGATTCTAAAGAAAAGCTCAGGCATGGAGTGGGATGAAGGAAAAAATGTTTGACTTATCGGGAAGTATCTAATTATACGTGCTGCTGCTGGAGAGCCTGCTACTGAAGACTGTACAGATAGTATCACCGTTGAAGTTACTGGGAAGTTTGTGTAAGAACAGGAGCGATCTCTGTCTTGATTTTTAAATCCTGTCTGCTGGAGTTAAGCCACTGCCATCAACGGCAGCCTGAAAGTGGCACTGTACCCCGTGGAACATTCTTAATTCAGTCTAGCTATTGGAAGTTGACAATATTTCACACTTCAGCTCAGATCTATAATCAAGTACAGGAGCAGGAAACACGTTGGCTTGCACCTCCCTGCTACCCACAGGAGAGCCTGAATGTGTTTCAGGTTTTGTGCAGAGCAAGGGAGATTACTTCAGCTAACAGTTTCAAATGGTGGCAAGCAAGTCTAGCCCTTGCATTCCCTTACAGAGTAGTTAAGCATGTTTTGAAATATTCCATTTTAGTGATTCACATTCAGTATGGATGGCATAGATAAGATTAGTTAGTATTGGATAAGGGCCAGAAACATTACAGATTCTGTGTGAATGTGTAGAATGTGCTTTCCCATTTTTAAACACTTACTCTGTATGTCAAAGTCAGCTGCTTGCACAGCTTTTGTGCTAGGAACATATTTTATGGTCTTAATTATATACAGGAAACCTAGCAAATAAAATGTTCTGTGATTCTGCCTCTGTACTGGGGCTGTTGATTCCTGACAATGCTGAACCACCCAAACATTCTTCTGAGCAGGATAAATGCAGATGGGGCAGGACAAGTTAAATGATGGTGCTTTAAATGTCAGTTGGAGACAGTATTGCATAAACCTTTTGGTTCGTAATGTTATTGTGACAGTCTGGGAGAAGTATTTATGTACCGAATCTTTCTTGGTGTTAGGGGTTCTGTGTACCAGCGTCAGACTGCAAACTGCATTTTGAGCGTTCATTTTGTTTTCTGCCACGTCTGTCTTCTGTTTTCATACTGAGATAAACTCACAGGAGGTGTCAGAACAAAATCTTGTACCTGGCATGGAGCTAAGGATAGGGGATAGACTAATTTTAACTGTCTGTTCAAATGAAATATGCTTTGGAGAAAAGGATGGGTATTGCCCTTCCTAGTTCCTGCATAAGGTGACATTTCAGACCTGAGCTTGAAAATCAGGGTAGGCAAAGAGTGTATCGAGGAAGCTGCAGTCTCTCTTGTCTGGAGTATTTCTGATCAGTTTTGAAAGGTCAACTGGAAAGATTTACAGTCATTTTTTAGTAGGAAAATGAAGATGTGCTCAGGTATATATGCATTCTGTCTTGACCTTACTTTGATTAGTGTAGTTAACAGTTACGTTGGACAGACTTCAGTTTGTGCTAGTGGTCAGAATTCATTGCATAATCACTGGAGAGCTACTGCTGAGACTTTTGAATGGTGTCTTGGGACACTCCTGTTCAGTATTGACAGTGCTGTTGTGTGTTGTTTTTTCCTTTTGGTACCCTTTTACTACTCTTCATTGTTGTGCCTACAGAGATTACCTAAATTCCCCTGTACGAGGGAGATCCAGTGCTCTGTAGAGTGAATTTTGCCCGGAGTCAAGGACTCTGACTTACATGACTAGCTTGGGGAGGATGACCAGAATTAGTATGTGAACTGAGGCAGCAAAATGCATTTGTAATTTTGCAAGTCTTCTGACCTGGAATTTCTGCAGGTTACCTGCAGATTTCTTTGCTTATTTTCTTTCATTGATGCATACCTTCAAAATGTTTTCAAGAGACAACTTTGGACAATTAAGTCCCTGGGCATCAAAGGTGTTTGAGTCTTGGTGACTCTGTGGATCTTTGACAGGTGACAGCCTGTGTCTAGGAAGGCACCTGGAAATCAAAGACAGCAGACATGTAGCCTGCTGAGATCTGGGCTCCTCAGTGCAGGAGAGACATGGAGCTCCTGGAGTGGGTGTAGTGGAGGGCTACAAGGATGATTCAGGGGACTTGAGCATCTCGCTTATGAGGAAAGGCTGAGGGAGCTGGGCCTGCTCAGCTCCAAGAAGAGGGGACCTCATCCATCTCTGTCAGTATCTGCAGGGAGGTGTCAGGGCATGGCCCAGGCTCTGCTCGGTGGTGCTGAGCAATGGGACAAGAGGCAACAGCCAGGAACTGATGCCCAGGAAGTTCCACCTGAACATGAGGAAGAACTTCTTTGCCATGCAGTGACCACACACTGGAACAGATTACCCAGAGAGAGTGTGGAGTGTCCCCTCCCTCACTGGAGATATTCCAGAACCATGTGGACACAGTCCTGTGCCATGTGCTCTGGGATGACCCTGCTTGAGCAGGGAGATTGGACCAGATGACCCACTGTGGTCTCTTCCAACCTGACCCGTTCTGTGAGACTGATGGAAACTGCTCACACAAATTTCTGATGGAACTGTAGTAACTCTGGTAATGCTCATCATAAATACATTTGCAAGCATCCTGTTGTGATTTGGGGAGGAGAAAAATCATTGTGCCCTGAGAGATTTTGATGCTTGTCTTTTTAAAATAAATGTTAGTGTGAAAATACTTTTACTCCTTCAATGTTCAGGAAAGTGCAGTGGTGTGTTGAAGTGAAACTGTAGGAAAGAATTTTTTAAAGAAACCACTGAATGCCCTGAGTTTTCTGTTTAGAGAAATCCTGAAGAAATGGGACACAGCCATCAAGTGGACTAAATTACCTAGTCCTTTGATTTACATGGACGAAAACAAAAATATTCTGGTTGTTTCAGTCTCCTGTCATTGTTTCCTTCTGTGGAAATGATTAAATGAAAAACTCTGTGGCTGTTATGTGAGAGATCTGGGGAAGCTGTCTGTCAGGGAACATGCTGTTTAACAACAGAAGTGGTCTGAGTAATGACTGATTGAAATGCATACTCCTGACAGTTGTAGAATGACCTTTGATTGGAGGTCTGACATAACCTTTAAATGACAAAATTGGATAAGTTTTTATAAAATCACATAGTTCTTATGTTATTTGCCTTACCAGTGACTGGTGCTGCCGTGTTTATTTTAAAATCTGCCTGTAGTGATGTGATTGTGGGCTCTCAGTTTTGCTTTTCAGTTTAATCTGTCAGTTTTTATGCTGCCTGCTGATCCATAAGCAGGCTCTGAGTTTCGTAGTTCTTCTAATGAGGAAACTCGGGCAGATTAGCATCACCTGGATCACTAGCAAGACTTGGAGGATCCAGCCAGACCTTGTTTTTCCTGACTGCTGGTCCCATGCCATCCTCCTTGCCCTCCAAAGGAGGATGTTTCCTCTTTTTAGCTTCCCATTTGAAAAAGCTATTTGTGGATGCAGCTTAGCAGTCATCTAATTTCTTGTGCTACTAATGCATCTTCATGTTCAAAGAGCAGCTGTAGCAGTGAGAAAAATGCAACTCTGTCTTTCTTCTGACTGAGGCATGTGAGGCTTCACTGCTGACTGGTTCTAACATAACAGGCAAATAGTGTAAATTTTGAAATGGGGAAACGGTATTTACACCTCAGGTTGTGGCTGATCTTTTAGGGCAGCATATCAAATGTACTCCTGTGTAAGTAGCTTCAGGATCTGTTTTAAATATGTTCAAGAACTAAGAGTGTTTTATACTGGTGAAGTTGTGTCTCAGTGGCTCCTTGTGATTCCAATGAGCCTTGGGAATTAGGGTAACATTTTGTATGGTGGGATTCCAGAGCCTATCCATTGATTAGAGAAAGCATAAACACAAAGTGCACAACCTTCCTAAAAGCCTTAGATCACCTGTTGGATCAGAAACATTGTCCAGTGAGTTATGCATGTGAGTGCTCACATTATTTGGGGAAGAGGGGAGGCTGTGGAGACTGTTTCAAACATCCTGCTAATTTCTGGTACTTGAAAGGCCAGGGAAGACCTTTCCCCAGCCTGGGACATCCTGGGGAATGTGGAGTCCCTGGTAGCCTGTAGCAGTGTTCTGTGTTCTGATTAGATGGCAGAAGGGCTCAGGTACAATGGTCAGGAATTCCTGCTTGACAAAGGGATTAGTAGCAATGCACCTTATCACAACTGAGCACTAATTTCTAGGATAGTGTGGTCAGACATGGTATCCTTCACCTTTTTTTTTTTTTTTCATATTTGACCAAATTTATTACTGCATTCTTCTTCTACTTAAGTATTTATTGATCTTGAGTAATTCTCTAAAGAGATATCAACCTACCTATATTTTCATACATTTTCATAGCAGAATTGTCTTTTAATGTGTTTTCAATCTTTGATCAACAGTGGTGTTCAGTGGGCATATAAGAAGCATGTGTTTGGTTCGAGTGGATAAATTCCAAAAACCTTTCTTCAGTAAAACAATATATTTAAAATATCAGCTACTATGCTTGAGATCCATGTGTCTTGAAGCCATACGTAAAGCTAAAATAGTCTCATGCATCAGAGTGAAACAAGCTCTACATGTTTTTGAATTTTCAAAGGCATAATCAGTTCTGTGACAAGAAAGTGGTTTTTAGTAACACAGAAATATTTACTGAGGAGGCAAGAATTGTCTAGGGGGAGAAGCTGATTTTTTTATTAATTTAAGATAAGCTGTTTTCACTTCCTTGTATTTGCTATAGCAGCTGAAGGATGAGAGCATATGTTTTATGTATATAAAATGTAGGTACATGCCTGTGCGCTTGCCCATGTATTTTGAAGGACTGGATAAAAATTAGTAAGGATAAGTACATGAAAAATTAAGGCCGCAAAGATTTTTTTATTTATGTTGCAGTAAAATTGTCACTGTCCTCCATGGGTTGTGAGTTTGCTTGAAGTATGCATTTCTGAGCTACCTTCCTCGGAGGAGAAAAGGGTGTGATACATTTCAGTTACGTGATGTATTTTCAAATGTATGTTTCCAGACTAGCTAATCATATAGCACTGCATGATCAGTGGGGAGTAAGAGAAACCTCCTACTGAAGGTGATGAATTCTAGTTTTTGACAGGTATTTAAAGATAGGCAAATTATGTGTGACGACTTCTGCCCAAATAGTAGAAGTGCTCAAACAGGATCTATGGGTAGTAATTTTTTGTTTAGCTCTTAATAAAGGCTACTTTTTACTCTCACATATGTAGTATGTCACTGGAGTTGAAAGCATGCAGGGAAACAGAAATTATTCCTTTGTGCTTGAAATAAAATAATATGTTGTGAGCTAGGCCTGAGATAGATTTTTAAATAAACAGATTCACAGAGTCACAGAATGGGTCAGGTGGAAGGGACCACAGTGGGTCATCTGGTCCAACCTCCCTACTCAGGCAGGGTCATTCCAGAGCACATGACACAGGACTGTGTCCACATGGTTCTGGAATATCTCCAGTGAGGGAGGGGACACTCCACACCCTCTCTGGGCAATTGGTTCCAATGTGTGGTCACTGCATGGCAAAGAAGTTCTTCCTCATGTTCAGGTGGAACTTCCTGGGCATCAGTTCCTGGCTGTTGTCTCTTGTCCCATTGCTCAGCACCACCGAGCAGAGCCTGGACCATGCCCTGACACCTCCCTACAGATACTGACAGAGGTGGATGAGATCCCCCCTGTCATCTTTTCTTGGGGCTGAGCAGGCCCAGCTCCCTCAGCCTTTCCTCATAAGCGAGATGCTCAAGTCCCTTAATCATCTTCATAGCTCTCCACTGGACCTCCTCCAGGAACTCCACATCTCTCTTGTGCTCAGGAGCTCAGAACTGGACACAACACTCCAGATGTGGCCTCCAGGCCACATTTTTATATTTTATATTGTGTATATATATATTGCATTTATATATATGGTTATCCCTTTTTCTTTGAAGACTTGTTCTTCATCTGTCTTTTTGCATGTATTTGGGAAATGTTTTGATGTTGTGATTTAGTAAAATATCTGAGATAGTTGTGTCTCGTATTTGTGTGTTGTCACACTGCTAATGCTGGCTATAAATTTTGCACTTCCTTTCTGAGCAGAAGTGACTGCCTCTGTATGTCTAGAAATGCCTGTAATGCTACAGAATAGAGTAATTACTTTACATTCCAGGACCGCTTACATTGAGGTAGAGATACTATTCAGACTTTACTATCAGAAGATGAGGTGAGAGGTGAAAATTCTGTTGCCATCCTTGGCAGGCTCATAACCAAGAATGCTGTGCTTTACCATTTTCCTCTGTTTTAAATGGAGAGAGCTAGAGTATGAAGGAGAAGCCCAGTTCCTACTGTTTTCCAGGTTTTTTGGGCTGTCCTACTGGCTTCTGGGGGACATAAGTTGGTTTCACTTACAGCAAAGGAACTGCATCAGCATCAGAATCTTTTGAACATTTTCTGAAAGTGTAAACCTACTTTATAAACTCTGCTTGGGTAAGCTGGAGTTCTGGGAGACCCAGTATTTAAATACCTGAAATAAATTAAAAATGCCCTGTCACTAGTAAAATTGACATAATCATCACTGGCCTGTCAGAGTGATGGAGGGCTGTAGGAGAGACATGATTTTCTGTGTTCTCAAAGGGCATTTGTTTCCATTCCATAGTTAAATGTAAGAGGGTTTTTATATGAATATAGGACATGTTTAGAAGTCAAATATCCCATTGTTTCAACTGTTATTTTAAAGCAAGGTTATTTGTTTTGGTTTTGGGGTTTTTTTACTTCTGAGAAGTTTCTCATTACTTAAATTCTGAAACAGTTGAATAGATTACACTAAGCTATTTTAATATACTGCTTGTTAGTTGTTGCTCAGAATATTTTTGATTGTGTAAATAAGCTTTTTTTTTTAATTAGTTTCTGAAGAACAAGGAGATCTGAAGTTGGAGAACTCTGGAGAAAAAGAAAAGCTATTTTGTGTAGCATTCACACGAGGAGACTTCCTGGGTAACCTTAGGAAAGATAAATTTCATTGACTTATCTCCCCCTAAATGTTTTTAAAATGTAGTCTCTTGGTAAGGTAAGAGGCTCTGTTTCTTTCAGATAACCTGGTTTCACCATTTGAGAGAGCTAGACATTAGGCCCACCTGTCCCATGACATTCATCCTACTGATGTAGTGGCTTCTTTTAATTGCTAAACTATTAATTGATAAACTATTTGGAAGCCTGTACTTCTTGAACCTTTTCATAAGTAGCACAGACATGTGTTGAGTTTTCACATACATATGGTTACACAAGCAATGACACTCCTTCCTCCCCTTTTATAAACCCTGAATGCATCTCAATTCACTGAAGGTAGGCTGGAAAATAGCAGAGTATGTGTAATCTCGTATGATGCTTTTGAGAGTTTAAGAGAAATTAATGAAGCAGATGTACAATAAAATGCAGGAGACCACAACAAACCAGGCAGTGTTTTGGAAAAATTTACTGTATACATCCAATTTGTGATGTCCTGCAAATAAGAAGTCACTTTAAAACAGTTTCACACACTGGCATTGATGTGCTTCATAATAGTATAACACAGATGAAGTGCTGATATAGCTTTAAAAAAAATTTAAATGAATAAAGGAAAAAATATTTTTCTGTCTTTGCCTACTGGCAGATGAGAGGCTGGACGTGACTAGACTGTGCCCACTGACAGCCCAGAACCCCCCCATGTCCTGAGCTGCATCCAAAGCAGTGTGGGCAGCAGGGGAGGGAGGGGATTCTGCCCTTCTGCTCTGCTCTGCTGAGACCCCACCTGCAGTGCTGCCTCCAGCTCTGGGGTCCCCAGGACAGGGAGGACATGGAGCTGTTGGAGCGAGTCCAGAGGAGGCCACCAAGATGATCAGAGGGATGGAGCACCTCTGCTATGAGGAAAGGCTGAGAGAACTGGGATTGTTCAGCCTGGAGAAGCTTTGGTGTGACCTAATTGCAACCTTGCAGTACCTACAGGAAAGATGGAGAGAGACTATTTACAAGGACCTGTAGTGACAGGACAAGGGGGAATGGCTTCAAACTGACAGTAAGTTTAGATTAGATGTTAGGAAAACATCCTTTCCTGTGAGCTTGATGAGGCAGTGGCAGAGGTTGCCCAGAGAAAGTGTGGATGACCATCCCTGTTCAGGTGTTCAAGGCCAGGTTGGATGGAGCTCTGAGCAATGCAGTCTAGTACAAAGTGTCCCTGCCCATGGCAGGGTAGTTGGAATGACATGATCTTTAAGGTCCCTTCCAGCCCAAACCATTCTGTGATTCTACGATCAGTGGCTGTATTAGCTGCTGTTGCAGCTCCTCCAGGGTTGGTGTCAATATTCGTGTGTTTAGCTTGCTGCAACACAACTAAAACACAAAAACATTTTCATGTATAAGAATGTGCCACCATGGTCCTGAGCACTCGCAGGACCCCCTCCCCCTTGTTACATACAGTGTGCCCTCATGGACCATGTGCTGCTGGGCCACCCAGGAGGATTGCTTCCATCTGACACAGTGCTTAGCCTTCTCAATCATGTTACCTGTTGGTGTATGCTTTCTTTCCTTTTAGCTTTATTAGATCAGTACATTTTAAAAGCAATAACCAGTCAGTCAGTGAATAGTGCTACATAAAAAAAAGTGACTCAAAGCTGAGGTAAAACTTAATGATCCGTTGTTGGCTCATTATGTCTGAATTGCTGCTCCTCCTACTGTCTGTGATATATGAATGACCAGTTCTAAGTGCTCAAAGGCTGATAATATGAATTTTGTCATTTATGTGATATTAATTATTTCGACTTCCCCCAGAGAAAAAATGCTGAAAGAATTTTAGCAAACTTTAATTATTGCTGTTGGCCACAAATGATCATCTGTGTGAAGGGTTGGTTTCTGAGAAGTAAGTCAAGTGATAGTAAAACAGCTGTTATATGACTACATATTTTCAACTATGTTATTTCAAGTATGAATTCATAAAACCTAGCAGTATACCTACTGGAGATGCTTGATGCTTTATCACAGTAGCCAGTATACGAGCCTTTGATTAATAAAAGAATTGTTCTTCAGCATGTTTCTGGGAAATGAGGGGAGAAGAGGGCATGAAATTAAGGACAAAATCAGAAATGTTCCATGGAAATCAGATGTTTTAAGGAATTGTTCATTCGAAACCCAAACCAACAATATATTTGTCCGGTGATCTGCTCAGTACAGCTATCTAACAAATAAAATGTGGTTCTGTACTTTTTAACTACTCTGAAAAGTCAGATTTGCATGAGAAGACTTGTTTTGTCTCTCTGTTTAACGTCATGGTGGATCAATGTATGTGCGAACAAAAGCATTCGCTGGTGTGTAATTGGGCATGAGGTTTTCATGAAGATTTGCAGCCCAGAGAAATTCTCTGTGGGATCCCAAACAGCATTTGGGTGGGATTGTAACAACTGTAAAGATTTTATCATAATAATTAAAGCAAGGTATAGGCAAGGTAGAACTCTGCTCAAGCGTGCACAGAAAGTGTTGTTCCTGTTGCTCAGATAAAATATGCAATTTGACTTGGGTAATTGTTTACATGACTCAGACTAAAGCAAGCAGAATGCTGCAGTAATACCTGCATTGATTATTGTTTTGGGAGTCCTGGTCTGGGTAAGATCATGCCTCTCTTGTGCCCCGTATAATCTGGATGATGGAGTACCCATATATGAATAAAAAGAAAGAAAGCCTTGATAAGTCTCTTGCAGAAGGTGTTCAATAACTTTATGCTGCAGTACCATATATCAGGTTTTGTAAGATTTGCTTTTCACGTACTGTTTTTCTGCTGCTGCATGCACTATCTTAGCTTTGTCATGGAAGAGATTTTGATAAATAATATTGTACTGAACAAGTTGAAAAGTCTGCAGTAAACTGAGTTCTTCCTTCTTACCTTGATGTTTTTCTAGTTATTGAGGTTTTGCTTGCTACTTTTATTATATTTGCCTTTTTTCAGTAAACACTGTCATCAGCCAGATCAAGAGGTAAGTCTGAAGTTTGATATCTGCATAATAGAACATGAGATACAGAGAGCAATCTCTTGTTTATTGAAGAGAAGCTTTTTTACAACAGCAGGTAACTTGAAATGGTTTAGGCAGATTGTAAGTGGTTTTCTTGGTAAGTTTTCACTTCTTGGGAAGAATTCCTGTAGATAGTGGTCTCCTTTTCCTGTGACAGTAGTGTTTGTAGTGTCATCATGCTGCTGCTTTTGAGTGTGGCAATGTCAGGCACTGGAAAACAGAGCAGTGAACTGTATTTCCTTCTAACTCTTCACTTATGAAAACCATTTCTCATTTGTCTCTGCAGCCTTGCTGATACTAAATACTTTTGTCAGATGCCTGTGACAATCTTGTACTGTAGAATATCTTTTCAACTTGTCAATAGATACTAATGAAGCCTGACATTTTATGTATCTATTTCAAGGCTTTATTAAAAATGCTTGTTTCTACCATGTCCTGGATGGTTTTTCTGACATCTCACTTCTTTCTACTTGGAAGTCTTTTCACTTGAATACCAGAAGCATTCATATCTGAATCCCAAAGCTTTGTATGATCTGTTCTTTCCATCCTTTATGGCGTCAAGTAACCGTCAAGCAGGATTTTTGTTGGTTTGTCCATTTCTAGCTTTCTTTATGAAATCCTGTGTGAGAATTAATTTCCACAACCATGCATTTGGATACTCATTGAAACGGGGCCTGCAAAGCAGGAACACAGCTGAGTCCTGTGCTTAAGAGTCCACAGAATGGCTGAGATCAGAAGAGACCTCTGGAGGTCATCTGGTCTGCTCAGGCAGGGTGACACAGGGCCACTATGCTCCAGGACCACATTCAAATGGCTTTTAAATATCTGAGCCATCTGACCTCCCTGGGTCATTTGTGCAAGTGTTCAGTCATCCTCACAGTATTAAAAAAAGGTGTTTCCTTATGTTCAGATGGAACCTCCTGTCTTTCAGTTTGCCTGTTGCCTCTTTTCCTGTCACTGGGCACCACTGAGAAGAGCCTGGTGCTCTCATTTTTTTTGCCTTCCCTTACAGGCATTTGTATCCATTGGGCCTTTACTTCCCCAGGCTTCCCCAGATTCAGATCTCTCAGCCTTTCCCCACAGGAGAAAGGGTCTTGTCCCTTAGTCTTCTTAACGCCCCTTCCCTGGACTCTCTCCAGTATATCCATGTCTCCTGCAGTGGGGAGCTCAGAACTTGACCCAGCACTCATCATGTGGCCTCACCACCAGTGCTGAGGAGAGGGGAAGGACCATCTCCACTGGTGGTGCCTTGACCTGCTGTCAGCACTCCTCCTGATGCATCCCAGGACATCATTAATCTTGTTTGCTACGTGGGCACTTTGCTGGCCCGTGTTCAACTTGGTGCCCACCAGGATTTCCAAGGGAAAGGTGCTTTCCAGCTGGGTGACTGACACCCATACACCGGTGCCTGGGGTTGTTGTTCTTTGGGTGCAGGAGTTTGCACTTGCCCTTGTTGAACTTCCTGAGGTTTCTGTCAGCCCATTTCTCCAGCCTGTCAGGGTCCCTCTGGATGCCTGCACAGCCATCTGGTTTATCAACCACTCAAGGTGGGAACTGAGGAGACGGAAATCATTTTAGAACCCGAAGGGAAAACACAAAAGGTCTTCCCAGAAATCTGTTTACTGTCATGGCAGCTCATCAGAGGACATTGAGTAGACTTACCTCAGAAAGAAATGGGTCCACTCTTTCAAGTATAGGTACCCAAATCCTTGACTCCCAAATAATTTGCTTATTTTCAAAAATTAGAAATACAACTCAAATTATTTCTGAAATTTGCTGGTTTAAAACCACAGGAAAATAACTCCTTTGACTTATGAACAGTTTTAGAAAGTTTTGAAGTCCAAACCACAGAATAGAAGCAAAAAATACCTGTCTGCTCGTACTCAGTGGCATAATTCTATTTATGGTCAATTATTGCAGATTATGAACACAATTTCCACTCTGATTTTACTCTTTTTTTTTTTTCATTAATATGGTGCTAATTATTTACATACCCTTGTAGTGTGTATGAGTCTTCAAAATAATTAGATAGGAAACAGATAGGAAAAAAGTGGAGGGTTCTTCAGTCAACTTACAGGTAACCTCCAAGGGGCCGAAGAATAAAAGTAAGTTCAGTAAAGAACAAATGCAGAATGAATGTCAACAGTGGAATGTTTGTTAGATGGATTGTGAAGAGAGCAGGGAGTGTGGGGCTACTGGCACATTTTGTTTGGCCAACAGTTTGGAATTAAGGTCTGGCCAGTACTAGATTACCCAGGGATATTCACATGAATAAAAACATTGTTTTCTTTTCTGGTTTATCCTGATTATCAGTGAGGGACCTCTTGCTGATTGGATTGAGTCAAGTAACTGCTCTGTTGCACTGTATTACCTGAATGTAAAATAATCCAGCAGCAACTTGTGAACTTGCCTGTTCAGATAGAAAAGATTGGTAGAAACATCTGTATACTGGAACTTAAAACTAAAGTTCTTTGAGTTTCATCTAAAGATGAAAAGATGATTTGATTACAGGTTTGATCATAAGAGTAAAGGGTAAAAATATTAACTCTTTTAATTCTACAGATACACAAGAGAAGAAAAGATCAGGGGTTTTGTCTCATATGCATTAGTCTGTTGGAAATTTAATTGACAAGACTCTGGAAAGCAAGGTTTGATATGCTTTGGAAAAAAGTTCACAGTGAGGTTTCATAAATTCAGACATTATTTCTGTTATTAAAGATACTAAAGTCTGTCTCTTTTTTTTTTTTAAATTCATGGAAACCAATTTAAATACTTAACTAGGTACCATTAACCCAACCATTGTAAAAGTACAGTAAGATATTTATTTCTTGTAAATAAGGAATTTGTCCACACATAAAACTCTTAAGCTCACTATCTCGGGAAAAAAAAAAAAAAAAGAGATTGTGTAGGATGTAAGCATTAGAATGAAGTAAATACAATTGAAATTACTGAGCTTATTAATCTAAATGCAATGAATACTAAATCCCTTTATGAATCATATCTTTTTATAGTTTTACCTCAGTTGAGACAACTTTATCTGTGTCCCTAGAGACATGTCATGCACACTTTATTTTTTAGCATGACTACTACTCTGTTAATCACAGTAGTGCAGTATCTGGCAATCTGCTGCTGGGGTTGCTCCTTACCATTTGTAAAAATTGACTTTGTGTCCACAGCAGTGACTCAAGCTGACTCTTCCCCCTTTTATTTGCTAAACAGAGAGTGACCACACAGAAGTGGGAAAGATGGGACCTCTGGCAATACAGCCCTTGGAAATTTGTCTTTTTTAGGGGAAAAGTACCTTCTTCCTCAGGCCTTTGTTGGAGGCATTGTCAGTCACTGTGAAGTCCCTGAGCTGTGTGCCTGATCAGAATGAAGAGAGAGAGCTTGTTCCTCATTGCTCTTTTTACTGGTGCCTAATCAGAAACCTGTAAGGACTTTTTAGTTTATCTCTTAGGGCATCTGCTGTTTGCTCTAAGCAGTCCCAGGCTCCAAATGGGAATGGAGTGGCAGGTTTTTCTGTTAGTTCTTTGTGGTTACAGAATGTTTGTCCAAAAGAGCTGTAGCTAGCAAGGCATGGATGTTATGTACTGTCCTTGATGCACAGAAGGGCAGGGATGCATTTGAATCCTTGCAGCTAAGCTTGGACAACTTCTTTCTCCTGCCTAAGATGAGGAATCCTAGAAAGAGTGATGACTTCTGTTTTCACTCAACTGAACTCTGTGACACCTCACAAATCTTTTACTCCTGAGCCTGCAGGTATTCCAGCCACTTGTCACTGTGTCCTAGGCAAGACAAAACACTATTAGTATTCTTTTTCATTGGCTACTTGCAGATTAGTGGATGTTTTCTTGAATTACCTGTGCTTTGGGAGCTCAGAATCTATATGTTGTGCAAAAGCTACCACACTGTATCTTGATTTTTCTCATCAAACAAGTTGAATGCAGGACCAGGAAATGTTATGTTTGAAGTATGGCACAGTTTAAAATGCAATATTGATATAAATGATATATGGAAATAGATTTCCTGGGTAGACCTGGTAGTGGTGGTTGACAAGACCTATAGATGACATTACATGGGTAACAGAATTACAAAATGAACATAAATTATTGCATTCACTAAAGAAAGACAATTAAAATGCATTGTGCCATAACAATCAGATATAGCAGCTGAAATTATCTACTGTCTAAAGAAAAACTTGCAATTTTGGTACCATATTATACAGAAGTCTTACTCTGAGTATTAACAGAAACTTTCTGGATTCTGGAAGGAAAATACATGATACCTGGATTAGTTCTGGGTGCACTGGTCGAGTATTCATTTTTTCTGTTAGAAGATCAGCTTCCCAAGGGACCTGCAACTTACTTTTGCAGATGTAAAAATTATTTCTAACTGAAACTTTATATATAACCTATTAGACAAGGAGGATGTTTAATAAATCATGCTTCTATAAAAAAAAAAAAGAAAAAAGAGTATTTCTACTTTGTGTTAATCTTTGCCTTTGAATGTACCATACATCATTTTAAATATATCTTTATCTAATAGTTTTTAACAGTTTTGTTGCACTTGGAAAGGTTTTTGGGTTTTTTTGAAGGGTGGAGAGGAGAGTCAATAGATAATATTTAATTGAGGAAATTCATAGTGACTTTTAAAATCATATTTCTCTGCCATTTGTAGGTATGGGGTTTCCTGATAGAGTGTGCAAAACCTTTTTAACTGGTAGTCAAGTAGCTCTGGTTAATGATGTATACACAAAAATAATCTTTTATATATTATATATGCTTTCTATGTAGTTTGTATATAAATGTGTGCAGTTGAACTGCTGAACTAACTGACAGATTTCTTATATATAAGAAATCATATAAGATTTCTTGCATGTGTATGTAGAAATATGTGAACACATCTTGTAATATAAACACTTCAGCCAAGGTATGGAAAAACTACTAGCAAAATGATACGTGGGATTTTTTAAATGGATTTTGGTACAAATTGGCTTGAACTGTTGCACAGAAAATAGTTCAGACACACTGTTCATCTGAGGATATAAACATACAAGCATTCTTTTTGTAAATGCTAGAGCTTTGTATTTCCATATCATTATTATTCCCATAGGAAGAGTGCTCTAAGTTGCTGTCCATGAACCTTGACTCACCCAGTCTACTCTCTGTTTTGCCAGTCAGTAGGTAGAATATAATTTGTTTAACCCTCAGTCAATTCTCTTTGGCTTCTACATTGAAAATGTTCCTTTTCAGGATACTTTTTGATGAACTGGAGAAATGGGTGGAGGGGAATGTATAAAATTCAACAGCAGGAAACATGGAGTCCTGTTCTTGGGGAGAAATAATGTTGTGCCCAAATGCAGGCTGAGGGTGGACAGGCTGGAAAGCAATTTGAATAAGAAGGTATGGGAGGGGTATGGGGTGATGGTGATATCCTGGTGGACCCCAAGTTGCCATGAGCAAACGATGCACAAGTGTGGCAAAGAAGGGTGTTATCATCCTTGGAGATGCTCACAATTTAACTGGCTGTTGTCCTGGACACATTTTCTTGTCCTCCAGCTCTCTGAGCCAGCAACTAGACTAGAAAACCTCCAGAGATCCCTCCTAACCTCAGACATTTTGTGAAGACCCTTAAAGCCTACAGGCTACCAGTCCTATTTTGGTGATGCTTTCTGATAACTAGAGCCTTTGTTGCTATGCTTTCTGTGTCAAAGATTGGAACTATAATTATCCTTTTTTTGCTGTTTCTGCTGAGGAAAGATACATTCCCATCTTTAAGTACCCAGATGCAGTAGTAATGGTATCCATGGAAGTACCTTAAATACATGGTGCATTGTACTCTATTTGCTTACAAGTTCTGTCTTACTACATCGTGTCAACATAGATATCTACTACTTGAAGGAAGAATCTGATATGAATTATTAGTCTATGTAATTATTTGAATATGTCAGAATAATTAAATAATTGTTATGCTATATTATAATGTTAGTCTCTGAGTGCTTCAAAATAATGCAATCAATAACACTAATTATAAAGGTTTGCTTTTATTTGTGTTGCAGTTGTGCTTAATAATCTGTGCCATGCATTGCACTACTTTGTTTCTATGAATATGTTTTGTATAATCAGGGGTAAACCATATATTGCTGTTTTGTGTCACTTAACTTTCCCCTGTTGCATTTTCTAGGAAGAGGAGTGCTTTTTTTTTTTTTTTTGCCTCTTTATTTAACTGAGGGAGAGATTAGTGATTCTGTGCTAGTTAGTTTAGCTCTGTGACACAGCAAAACTCCCTGGGTGGAACACTGAGGAGCAAGGTGCAGAATTACTGGAAGATGGTGTCAAACGTGAATTTAGAGAGTAAGTGGCTGATGCTTCTGTGAAAGTACAGAGTAGTGACATTTCAACTGGTGAAGCTACTAAGCTGCTCAGTATATTGGCCAAATATTTTTAAAGTGCTAAATCATCCTGTACACAGAACTGAGCTCTGAGCTCATGCACAGTGTGACAGTGCTCTGTATTTCTGTCCACGGTGTGTCACAAAGGGATAATAGTCACAAAATGCAGGGGCAGTCTCTGAAAGGGGTAAAAGGAGCTGTATGTTTTTGAGGCTCTCGGGAAGGATATATTTTAAAAGGAAATTCTCAACCTGTTAATTTCAACTTTACAATATTTTTAATGTTTTAAAGGGTGGACAGTAGATGAAGGAGGAACAGAAGGATTCTCAGTGCCAAATCAGACAGCTGTAAAGCCTGTGTCGTCAAAAAAGTCGTGGTATATAATTAGTACTCATCATTGTGAGGAACAGTAGTTACTCTGTGTAGAAGCACAAAGGGAAAGTACGTGATATACTTTTCATATTATAGAGTGAGAAAGGCTTCTAGCACAATCTAAACCATCCCTTGATTGATGATAATAATGGTAGCCGAGATGACATTTATACTTTTATTTTAAAGATCAGAGAGACAAAAATAGCAAATATTTCCTGGATGTTTCAGTGATACCACAACTTTGTGCTGTTAGTTTTGATTCAATTTCACAAATCATCAGCAGAAGTTGTCAGCGAAATAGTAACTGTTGAAACAGGGTTTTGTTTTTCTAATTGAGACTGATAGGCAGATACATTTATCTTCTTTGGTATATTCTGGTTGTCAGGTGTGAAGGTCTTTGTAAATATTGTATGTGTTAGTGAACGTTTTCAGTAGGTGTTCAGTAATAAGCATGTTAACTGTAAATCGAGATTACACACAATTCTTCCCAAAGTAATTTTAAATGGTCTTTTAAAGAATAAACTGAGTGATGAACCTACTAATTAGTCACCAATAAAACAAGTGAGTGACTATCTGCCTGTCAGTATTCCTCACAGTAATCAGTCTCCTTTGAAATATGAGATGTGAGCCAAATACAAATTCCCAGGCACTACACAGTATTTTTTAGAGATATTTTATGTTGTAATCTCTTGTTTGTAAGTACTACCTGAGCAATGATTTTTGGAGATGGATGGTTTGAGTTGAGTATAGACACATGTGAATTTCAGAACCTTTGATGCAGTGTTGTATATGATAATAAAACTTCTGTTCCCTGTGGGTACTGGGTTCAGGTTAGGTTTAAGATGGAGCAGATGGAGTGAATGAAATCAAAGCTCAAGAAAATCTGTTACCTTTGGAGTTGATCAGAAATGTCTGTCTTGAGTAGAATTGGTAAACATCACACAGCAAAGTCCAGAGGTTGACAGGACACAACCATGCAATTTAGTGGTGGAGAATCCAAGATGTTCTACATGGGATGAGCAAAGCGGATCCATAGAAGTGTGCTAGAATAAAAATTGTTCTCTTCCCCAGTAAAGGCTTCTGGTTCAGTTATAACCACCAGTCAAGGAAAGAGAATATTTACTTGATCTCAGTAAGGTGTCCAAATCCTGTCTGGCAGCCTGAATTGATGCTGCCCTTAGATATTTCCCCCACTCCACTTAAATTAGCTGCTTTCATGCTTTGCAGTTTTTTAACTCAGATGGTTGACAAGCTGCCAAAGGCCTTATTAGTTGTTTAATGTTGACTTTGCACTCATTTAACTTTGTTAACATGGTTTACCATCACCTTCAGGCTTCTGCCCAAAGTAAGTCATAAAGTTTTAAAATTTTAAAGAGTTCCTCTTCAATGCTTCGTTTCTTTCTGATGACTATCCTGCATACTAAAAGTGGAGCACCCAACATTTCCTAATCCTGCTAGAATTCCATTTTTACTTAGGACCATCTGAAAACATTTATAAACAAAGTTAAAATATTGTGATGCCTTGTCGTGTTAGCTGCCATAGCGACACATAAAATCGCTAACTCTGTATTAAGTGTACTTAGCCCTAACTTCTGCACCTACTGTAGGATGAAAAACTCTTGTATTTAAAGATAAATGAAACCTCCCAATAAGTCATCTGTGCTATGTGTATTTTTCCAGCACATGCCAAAATCATTTACTGAGGCAGAGCTGTTTTTAAGGTCTCAAATAACTGAAAAATACTTATGAATATTTATATAATGGTACGTTCCTTAGAATTCTCCTTCCAACTTCCAGAAAGCTGTTGAAAGACTTGTAACTGTATTTTGAACGTAGCAAAGTTTCAATACTGAAGCAAGATATGATTCATGGTCATAATGAAATGTGAATTGTTCTCATTTCTAAAACAGATGATGGGTTTGAGTTTTGCATTTGATATGGAATCCTAATTTAGGGGTATGCTGTGCATGTACAAATGTACAGTACTGTCTAGTCTGTTTTATCCTAGATGCTTGTGTGGGACTTGTTGGGGTTTTTATTATGTCATAATAATGTAATTAACTAATATATTTAGTGTGATCAATTAATTAGTGTAATTAAGACACAATAATAAAGGTGAGAGGAAAAGTTATTTCACTGTATAAAAAAATCTAAATTTATCTCATTTCCCTCAGTTAGTTTCACTACTGTTCTGTGCATAAATGATGATGCCTTATTTCTTCTATGAGGGGAAACATATCCTGTATCCTGCAAAGAATTTATCCCATGATCTTAGCAATATCAGAAACCCTGATGAGCATCATCTTTGTATCATGACTTAGCCTTAGACATATTTCTTCTGAATTAAATAATGCTTCACAGCTACACTGATCTTATTTGATGCTATCAAACTACTTTCAGTAACATAGATTAGGTTTTTGGAGATGCATATATGTAGTAAAAATTGAAATTAACTTTATTTCTGCAAGACATTTTGGGAATTTTAGATTGTGTTGAAGCTTCAGGAACCTTTAAAAGAAAGAAAAAGACAAAGATATTTATAAATTAAGGGGAAGAAAATATAAGAAAAAATAACATATGAACCCTGCAATTTTAATCATTTGCAACAATTTATGCTTTGGAATATAATTGTGCCACATCACCTTAATTTGGAATAGCACAGAAAATGTGCTGTCTTGTATTTCTCAAGGATTAGTGTGGATATCAACATTTCCTGCAGAAAAAAAGATAAATTAAAAATGTTGACAGGTAGAGGTAATATTGTGTACAGCAGAAATTCAGTGGAATGGGGAATGGTGTTGGTACATAAAAACTATGTTTACTGTTTAAACTATTATTGCTTTAACATGTCACTGAAAGGTCAGTCTTCAGGAGTAATGGAGAAGCTATTGGACTGAAGGCTAGGAAATAAATTGCAAAGGCTGTACTGTGAGTTCATTCCATCTCTACATTGTTCATAAGGTGAGGATAAAGTAGTGGCTGGATTTGTTCATATTAATTTGCTTGTGAGTTTTTTTTGTTTGCGTTTTGTGGGTTTGTGGGTTTGGTTTTTGGGGTTTTGTTTTGGTTTGGTTTTTTATTCTGTTTTTTGTGGGTGGGTTTTGTAATTTGTTCGTTTTGGTCTTTGTTATTTTCTTTTTTAATAATTGTCCTAGTTTTGGTGTAGATACAATCAATTATTTTCCTAGTAGCTGCTGCAGTGCTGTGTTTTGGATTTAATACGAAAATAACTTTGATACACACCAATGCTTTAGTTAAGGAATGCTTGCCCAAAATCAAGGGCTTCTCAGTGTCTCCTGCTCTACCAGGGAGCAGGTGCACAAGAATCTGGGAGGGTGCACAGCCAGGACTGGTAACCCAAACTGGCCAAAGAGATATTCCACACCACAGAACGTCATGCTTAGGATATAAACTGGGGGAGCTGCCCAGGAGGGGCAAATCACTACTTGGGGATGGGCCGGGCATTGGTCAGCAGGTGATGAGCGACTGTGTTGAGCATCACTTGGCTTTATTGGGTTTTATTCCTCTCTCTTTTTATTGTCTCCCTTTTCATTACTTTTATTAATGTTGTTGTCATTATTATTATTACATTTTTTTAATTTTAAGGATTATTTCAAGGATTATTAAAATTATTAAACTGTTCTATTCTCAAGTTACGGGTTTTAACCTTTCAATTTTCCTCCCCATCCCATCAGGCAGGTGTGATGAGTGAGTGACTTAGTACTTAGTTGCAGGCTATGTTTAAAACACAGCAGTAATAAGCAGGAATTAAGTATTTTCTAAATGTATAATATTCTCCAAAACCACTGGTAAGTTTTGGCATTCCTACCTGTCCTTATAAGATTTTAATCAACATCATCCTACATGTTTTAATTTGTTTCATTGAAAACAAACAAACAAACAAACAAACCCTCAGTAGGAATGATTTTTTTCTTCAACCAGAAGAGAATATGGGTAACACCTG
This sequence comes from Chiroxiphia lanceolata, assembly GCF_009829145.1. Taxonomy (NCBI): domain Eukaryota; kingdom Metazoa; phylum Chordata; class Aves; order Passeriformes; family Pipridae; genus Chiroxiphia; species Chiroxiphia lanceolata. The sequence goes on along the minus strand of NC_045638.1, from coordinate 106,353,183 downwards.
CTGAGTTCCTAATGCATTCCAATACCAGAGCTGAGAAATCTGGCCTTGAGCCGGTGCTCAGTATGAAGCTGTGTTCTTGTGCTTAGGATTTCTGGTGCATTTATATAAAGCCCACTGTACATGAGTGGTTCTAGTCTACTCATATGGAGGCCTATTAGTTTTTTCTCCTATTTGTTAAGGTCAGTTATTTTAGAGACTATTACATGAGTTTTCAGTTTTTCCACCAGATTCATGTGTGCGCTCTTGATTGGCCAAACAGTGCATACAGCTTCAGGGTTGTTGCTTATGCAGCGTCCAGCTTGTCAGCTTTAAGTAACTTGCATTAATGTCTCCAGAGATGTGGAGAATCTCTGCGTGAGATTTTGAAAACAGAATCACAGGATCACACAAAGTAGGATCAGAAGGGAACTCTGGGGATGATGTAGTCCAAGCCCCTGCCAAGGCAGGGTCACCTAGAGCAGGTGGCACAGGAATGTGTCCAGGTGAGTTTGGAATGTCTGCAGAGAGGGAGACTCTGCAGCATGTTCCAGTGCTCTGCCACTCACAACATAAAGAAGTTCTTCCTCATGTGGAGGTGGAACTTCTTGTGGTTTAATTTATGCCCATTACTCCTTGTTCTGTCCCTGGGCACCACTGAAAAAAAGGTGTTAAAACATGTTCCTTTTACTTACCCCTTGGCAATAAGTACACTAATGGTCTCTGGGAGTGTTTTCCCCTCACCCTGCCTTAAGATTTGGGTGCTGGTTCTCAGGATCATCTCTGGTATCCTGGATCTGTGTGACACTAAATATGAAAGATTTGTCAGTGTGATGGAGGGGAGAGTAAGGCAACAATGCCAGACTTTTGTCAGTGGTTCTATGTTGCATGACAGGAGAAGAAGCAATGGGCATGACATGAAATAAGAAACCCCTTTTTTACTGTCATGGGGATTAAATAGCAGAACAGGCTGCCCTGAGAGGTATTGCTGTCCATGGACATGTTTACAGTCTGTCTGGCCATTGTCCTGGGTGCTCTGCCTCCTGTGCATGTTCTCTGAGCAGAGGACTGGACCAGGTGATCCCCAGAGACACCTTCCTGTTTTAAAAATGTTCTGTGGGCTTAGATTTGTAGGAAGCTGTCTGATGGTAGTGTACAGTGCAAACATGGCATAATAAATGTGTTCAGTCTAACAAGTGACAAATACAAATCGTTTTTCCCGTGTTAACTTCCGTTTAAACAAGAGAGCAGGTGACAGTTGGAAAATAAGATGCAGAGAAAATACGTTTGCTCATTTTACTGTGGTTGGAGGGGCCACTTCTGGCTGAATAGAGACACATAAAATATGTGGCAGATGTTATGACAGCATTTAATTTTTATTGATGTCCAAAAGATGATTCCATAATACATTCTTGTGGCTGTAATTTTGTAGATATTGAATTTATTTGCTTTCCATAGATTCTCTGATGCTTTGTATTATTACAGAAAGTGCTTAGATAAGGGAATAAGAATAACTCACAACAAATTTCACTAATGCTGGACTTAGAGTACCATGAATTTAGCTATAACACAGTGCTCTGCCAGTAAAGCTTTAAATCACTGAAATACCTTCTAAAATGAACACCAATATTTTTCCGTCTCAGTCTGGGAAGTAGAGTATAATCTGTATGTTCCTAGGCTGGTGAAGCATATAGAGGCTGGTGATATCCACCAAACAGGGAATGCTTTTTCCTTTGGGATCTGATTTTTATTTCTTTTTTTGTTTATTTGAAAATTTCTTGGCATATTTATAGAGTGGGTTTGAGCTATTTTTGTTCAGAGAATTGTGGTGTAGATCTAGGACTAGAACTGACTTGTGTAGTATATGATTTTGACTTTGTAATGTCCTTCCCTTTTAAGGCTGGAAGTCCGTAGGTCTAAAATGCCTGTTGGAACGTAACAGGTTTCATTATACTAAGAAACAATGTAATGTTTTCAGAAATTACAAAAATGGAGATTTCTTCATTGAAGTTCCCACTCTGGATACGGAAGCCAGCTGCAGGGTCTTCGGTTCTAGTTTTCTTATTGATCTTGTAAGTGTTTGCTAGATTATATGCATGGAAAAATCTGTTTTAACTTTAAGCTACATAATTTATTTATGTAAAGTAACCTCAACATTACATAGCTAAATCCTGATGAACTGATGGTTGGTCATGATAGATGTTTCATCTGAAAAACCTGAACTTGATTGAGAGATTTGAGAAAGCTTTGTTTTCAAACTCTTAAAACCTAAACATTTTAGCTGAAATTAAATGAATTCAGAAGATAAAAAAGCAGAATAATCTTCTGAAGAACAGGGCTAAATCATAACACATCATAGTGTTACACTTTGTCATTGCTCAATCGGGAGATGAGAAATTATCAGTTAAATAGTTGAATGCCTTTATTTCAGTCAATGAAACAAAAAGCTTTGATGGAACCAAAATGATTTTGAAGTTTTGAGATGTCACATTTAATGGCTGGAACTTTTTCACAGGGATCAGATTTCAGATTATAGTCTCAATAACTCTCTTCTGGGTGTTTCTAACTTCAGGGCCATGTGAGCTGGCCTTGGGAAGCCTGACTGGAGTCTGGCAGTACCCGGATACACTTGGTGGTGTTGCTCTAGAGCTAAACAGTCTTCAGTTAATGTATTTGTTTTCTTCAAACTAGTTAGCAATAGGAATCTTTGTACCCCTAGGAATGCTTTAGTTAAATTTTCTTTAGCAGCATTAGTGGATCAGCTGTTACATCCACCTCACTTCCTTGTTTGTGATTAAGCATATCAAGTTTAACTTAGCAGAATGTGATCTTTGTTTCCTAAAGAGACCCTCTGCTATTATATACTCTTGGAGTAAATATATTGGATATAAAATGTTATGAAATTGCTCTCCCTAAAAATCTGAAATGGCAGAAATAAGTCTGAAAGCTGCATCTCACACCTACCAGAAGAAAGATCACTTAAATACTGCATCAGAGGGAACATTTCTATCTGTGAAACAGTGCAAGCTTGCTGACATGAAAGAAAATACACCCTGTACCATAGGTTAGCCTCCTTTAATCAAAAATAGTTTAAAACCATAAAGAAACACTATATGTAGGGGTATAGTATATCTTATTTGGATTCCAAACTTCAATACTTTATTTTTTATCACTCTTCAGAAGGATATACCATTAGTTGAAAAAGAGAAAAAAATCATAATTCTGAAGATTCACCTTTAAAAAAAGTGTAAATGATAATAAATTTTGAAAATAGGGTGTTCCGTTTTTTAATAAGAAGGTTTTCTACTTTTTAGAACCAATCCCTAGTTCAAATAAGTGAGTTGGGGGAAAAACAATGTACCAAATTGCACCGAGTTAAATAAGGTTTGTGAGAATCTATCTGCTGTTGCTAATGTTGTAAGGTCCCATGTAATTTAAGTGTAAATCATTGCCTGAAGACTTATTACCTTCATATAGTTCCAGTAGTTATCTGTTTCTCAGAGATTACTTGGGATGGATGTGTCTTTAGAGTCTATTTTCTGACTTCTATCCTACAACTGAACACAAAATACAGGAACCATAGTGTACATCCTGAAAAATAAATGTCATAGGGATGTTTTGGCAAGGATTAGAAGGTTTAGAAAACCTGTTCCAGGAAACAAAATGTTCATGACTGAAACTTAACAATTTATAAAAGTTTAGCATTATAAAAGCCAGTCATGGCAGTGCTCTGTGTATTATTATTATATGCATTGAATTTATTTTTTGTATATATTCTGCCTTAAAGAATCAAAGCAGGAATAAGAGTAGTTCCATATATTCTGTTCACATTGTTTCTAAAGCCATTTCCGTTTAAAATAGGAGCTACAAGTGCCTGCCCTTGAAAACAGGGGCGGCTAAGTGGGTTAAGTTTCATTGAAAATAAGGTATTTGTTCTCAAGGAAGTTTATTCTCAAGGAAGTTATTTTTTTTGAGAACCTAGACATCTTTCAGTTCCTCTGTCAGTGATGACTTCTAGATGTGATGCTGTGGATTTGTGTATGTGCTGTGAGGTGCAGTGCATGGACTATGAGCTACAGTCTTAGGCTGTACTCAAGCTGACTGATAAACATGCAGTTTAACCAGTGCATAAATCCCCAAGAATGTGTCTGTATCTTTCTCAGTACAGTACTTGCATGTTGAGGGACTGGGTTTTACTTTCCACATAAAAAGAATTTAAATTGGAATAGCATAATATATTGTGTATGTTTTTTCTCTTCGTGTACGTATAGATGCTTGAAATCTTCAGAGAGCAGAAAGATTAATTTCACTGAGTTAATTTTGTTGTTTTTTTCTGGTTTTGCTTTTTGGTGGTTGTTTTCATATTAAATGTAGGTTTAATAGGTCTGCTTTCCTCTGTCTGTCTCTGAATGACAGTGTTGAGGAAATGGCTTCAAACTGAAAGAGAGTAGGTTTAGAATTAGGTATTAGGAAAAAAATTTTTACTATGAGAATGGTGAAACACTGGCACAGGTTGCCCAGAGAAGCTGTGGACGACCATCCCTGGCAGTGTTCAAGGCAAGGTTGGATGGGGCTTTGAGCAACCTGGTCTAGTGAAAGGTGTCCCTGTCCATGGCAGGGGAGTTGGGACTAAATGATCCTTAAGGTCCCTTCCAACCCAAACTATTCTCTGATTCTATGATTAGTTTTTTGTTATCAAATGCTGGACAATGCTTTGACTAACACATTCTTTTAGTGCACATGCACCAGTAACGAGTAAATAAATACATCTATAAGGAACATGTATGGGATTGTAAACACCAACGCTGACTGTAATGCTACATGTTACATGCATGTCATTTTTTAGGCTGAAAGTAAAATGATGTTCTCTTTTAATCTGTGACTTTTTTGACTAAACTGATTTGAAACTGCTCATTAAACTTTCCAAGGAACTGATAGAAATATTTTATAGATTAGTCTATAGTACGTGAACCTGTGTGGCTCTCTGCAAGTCGTGGTTAGTCTTTTATTCACTGGAATTTTCTAGCAAAACTGGTAACAGGCTCAAACCTTCATAAGGTTTTTTTCATTTAATTTATTTTAAATATAGTTAAGCCTTTTGCCATCAAAGATTGTTCTGCTTACACACCACTAATATGACTGAATTATAGAACGTATTCATGTACAATTTTGCAGTAGTATTATACATCTGTCCTTCAAAAAAAACCCCAGCAGAATGTTATGGGTCAGTCTGACCTACTTTTTATATAAAAAACTGATTGCTAAAAATTACTGTTCCTAGGAGCATTGGACAGTCTATATTTGTCAGATTGTGTCATCACTAATGTGCTATCAAAAGCTCACCAAAACCCAACACTTGCAGCATGACAGACCTGATTTTGAAGTGCATTTTCAGGTGTATCTTTTTTTCCTGTTTTAACAATCTGTGCTGTTCCTGAAGTGGTTTCTTTGTACCTCCTTAGTTACTATTTAGTTTGAGTTCACAAAGCAGTGATCAGGAGCTTGTTTTCTTCTACACGGTGGACAGCCAGCCTGAGAGGTAAAAAAAAGGTTTTAAATGAATTAATGTTAGTGTTAGTGTCATCCTACACAATGTGGTATCTAATATTGAGTTAAAACTTCTGTTTTCATTAAAATAATACAATTTCTATTGTTGTTTTTAGCTCTTTTGAAAAACATGTAAGATCTAATACAGGCATTTCTTTTATCTATACTTCTGAAGTTCCATATAAGATTTACATAGAAAAACTCTTAATTCCAGTGATGTTAAAGTCTTACATTTTCAGTTTGATTATACCAGTACATGGTAGTATTTGGGAATTACGAACAACTTCCCTACAACATGGTAGCTGGCTTTAGATTTTCACTCATCAAGAACTCTCAGATGTATTGAGAGAGCTTTTTTCAGCCTGCCAAAATGTTATTAGGAAATGGTGAAAGATAAAGCTTATACTTGAAGCTTCTCCAGAAGGAAAAGGTTCTTTCATCGTCAGTCTGGCAGTGGCAGTATGCAACATGCAGTCCCTGCATTTGCTTCCTGGTACTCTTAATGAGGACAACATGTAATACATAGGATATGTTTTACATGTGTAAATGCAAATCTACATGTGCAGATATAAACAAAAAAGGCCCCGGTGTCCTATCACATGAGACTTGCTATAGAGTGATGCTGAACTTCAAAGCATATGGAGAGTGAATATTTGGTGAGGCAAACAGATTTCTTTATGGTGAGATGATGTGGAGTAGAATAAAAATCTTTCTCATGGAAAGAATGCTAGGTATGTGAGTAATAGTAGAAGGTGGAAACTTGGAGAGAAGTCTGACTTCGATTTCAGTAGTTGCCGCTAAATTGTGTATTCATAATAGGACACTGCTACTTAAACCCGAAGTGGTGACTGCTTCATGGAACTGTGCTTATAAACAACATCAACAGCAACTGTGCTGGGACATACTGGGGTCCCACGTCGTAGTCAGTGAGATTTCCAAGTGTTGTATTTAATCTTTTCTACAAGTTGTCTGGCATCTCTCATGCGTCCTAATAGGGTGTTTATTTTTGTTTGTTTGTGGGGTTTGGTTTTTTTAGGAGTGGGAGCTTCTTGCTTGTGCTTGCATTTTCTAAAATAGAGAATTTCTTTCAGTGTACTTCAACATCAACATAACAGGACCACAAACAAGATAACTTCCAAGTTTTTATTTATGAAATCTGTTTTATGTGTACCTTAAGCATAGTTATTTTTTACCTAACCTGATTAAGTGCACGCATGAATACACACAGTCAGTTCTGAATACAGAGTGTGTTCATGGAGTGAAACACTAATGAGTTGCTTGTTGTTGTTTATGTTCATCAGACTTCACTAAATCCTTTTAAAAACTGAGTGTGACAAAGCAAAAGTCAGATGGTGATAATCTGAAGTCTTGCTTTTGTGGTTAAATTCAGACCAGTAGAGACTAAAGAGTTTCTCTTTTTCATTATTGATGTTAAGAACTTTCATGGATGATGGAAATACCTTCTGTAATGCCTTCTTTTGTAAATAAATGCTTTTCTAATACTCTCAGCTGGTGAAATATCTTCCTGGATTGATTTAAAAATTGTTTTGCTTAAAAAGGCAAGGGTTAATTGAGAATGTGTTGTAAGCCTGTACTCCTTTCCTTTTAAATGAAATCTTCATTTTTGTCATGCTTGAGTATTTAAAATATGTTTTGACTTGTCTGCATTTGAAAGGATGCTTACACAGTTTGATAATTTGTAACGGCTCAAGGCCAAAATGGTTTCTTTTTATATAAATAGCATTTTGGTAGGCATTTACTTATTAGTGCATTATTAGGTCATAATTTCTTTCCTTATCCTGAAATCATAGAGTCATAGAATATCCGGAGTTAGAAGGAACCTACAAGGATCATCAAAATCCAACTCCTGGGCCTGCACAGGACACCCCAAAAATCACACTATGAGTCTGAGAGCATTGTCTAAAGTTCTTGAACTCTGTCAGGGTTGGTGCTGTGACCACTGCCCTGGGGAGCCTGTTCCAGCATCCAGCCACCCTCTGGGTGAAGAACCTTTCCTTAATATACAAACTAACCTTCCCGTGACACAGCTTCAAATGTTTTTGAAAACATAATTTTGGTTACATGTGGGTAGTTTTCTTTGCACCAAGAAAGAATGTGACAGGTATAAATAGAAGTATTGCCTTGAAAAACGTGTCTTAGGATGTCAGTGTCAAAACTTTCAGTCCGATACTGAAATTCAGTTCCCTTACATGATCTTTAATTATGGAGGAACATTAAAAAGATATGAAAGTTCAAGAAAATATCCATCTTGAAATTTTAAAGTTTTGTCTTATGGAACTACAATTCAAAGTGTCATAAGTTTTCTGTACCAGTTGGACTCACTCCCCTATGAATTTCCATTCCCCAGCTCCATGTCCTTTTTTTTGCAGTAATGAGAGCTCTCAGGATGCATTGTGGGAGACGAGGGCAGGCACATATAAGACAAAACTGCTACATTCTCGCATTCCTTTTAATCTATATGCCTATATTTGCCTTTTCAACAACAACAAAACACTCTTCTGGAGACAGTAGAAACATTTCATGTAAAAATGTAACATTATCAAGTCTTACCTCCCATTGAGAACTGCTTTTTTAAACTTTTGCAGGTAATAGTAAAGTTATCCCTAGAAATAATTATAATTAAATCCTCTCACTTGTTGTTGTTTACAAGCCATTACAGGTGTCTGCTGTTGAACATTTCCCTTATGCCTTCAGTGAATGGAAAAGGGGGAAGTTTTGAATAAAGCACTGTGAATTGATATGCTTCAGGTATGTGGCCTGTATATGTTAGCTCTCTGCCTTCTGAAAGGCTTTAATTAGCATTTTGGCTAAATCCTACACCTTGTGGTAATACTTCCAGAGTTTGCCATTGGGCTCCCAAAGCACTGTTTGAACCAAGCTTTTGCTTTTCCAAGATCCTATATCCATAGGCATTAGAAGAGGATTAGTAACTCACCTCTATTCTTAGTCTTCCTGTCCCTAATACTGAGTCAGAAGATATTTCACAAAAGTATTGGACTGCTTTACTGCCAACTTATGTTCATCTCTGTTGAAGACTATTGTGGCAGATATTTCTCTACCACTTTGCAGCAGTTGTCCCTGACATTTGGAGAGTGGAGGATGTTCAGTGACATCGTGTTGTTTCAGCTGGATATTCAAGAGTTTTAAAAAGCATCTAGACAGATGATCTTGTGCTTTATACATGTGATCTTTTCTGAAGAACTTATTGTCCATAAAGAAGAAAACAAGAGATGAAAAGAAATGAAAGGAGGCAGATGAGAGAATGGATCCACAAATCTTCATATAGTACTATTTTTATTGGTGTGATATGTGCTGCACACTAAAGAAAGTTTATTCTGTTTTGACTTGTTCCTTACTTTGCCTTTCAGAGCTGATTATTCCCAAGCCATGAATGAGTATTGTTGATCTTCATCACTGACACAAGTTTTCATTTAATGCTGACCACAATCAATCTGTTGTGAACTGTTCTTTTCATTCCTTCTAATGAAAGGAAACAAGTGGCTTTTTTTATTTGGGCTGATACATTTTCCAATCAGTGGGAAAAAGAAGGGCTTCTGAGGACTTGAAAATATCAGAAGAAAGCTGATTAGCCTTTGCAGCTCAGAAATAAAATGTCACTGTGCAAAAGGAGAGGAAGACTGCATGGCTTGAAGGAAAAACATTAGTCTTCATGTAGATCACTGTATGAAGATCATGTATTAAGAATACAGTTAAAAAGGTAATTTCGTTTTAAAGGAATCTTTACTGGTATCATTGTCACTTAAGATGTCTTTGGTAATTTAAAATACAAAGAGTATTTGAAAATTTATGTTACTGAAAGGTGTTTAAGGATGGTGTAAATGGTCAAGATTTGTAACAATTACTCCAGCTATTATCAACTGCCTGATTATTTTTTGACTCCTTGGCATACAGACTTGCTTGTAAATCTACATTTAACTTTTGTTGTTTTAGTTCATATGGAAAAAAATATTTTTAGGCATGTCACTTACGGAGGGAATTAAGTGGAGGTCTTAGAGCAACCTAGGTTCAGAAGAAGAGTACCTGGTCTTAAAACAAAAAAATAGGAAAAGCCTGAGAACATCAAGGATAAAAGTCTTCAGTAAAGTGGTAGCATATGAGAAAGAGAACAACATAAACAATTAAATTTATAAAAGCATTGCAGCTATCAAAATCCAAAGCAAACCAACAACACAACAGTTGCCAGCTTTTTCTTGGGAAGTGGGAGGTGTTTATCATGCTGAAAGGAGCATGTGTTAAAATTTTGTCAACTTGACACATGCCTGTGAACTGTTTGAACGAACTATCTTTATCTGATTCTGTGGATTGCCTGTTTTTGTTATGAAATGGTTTCTTTTTTCTTTTTTTTCCTCCCCACTCAGTCCCAAGAGGTAAGAATCCTATAAATAATTTGACGCTTTTTACTTGTCCATGACTGCTGAGTCAGCATTTTCAGCAATCAACCTACTTGGTCTTATAACTAGGAATTTAAATAATTTAAATGCTTTTTTGGGTTTTGACTATAACTTAATGTTTAATACCATGTTTGATTACTGAAGTCACTGTTCCCTATCTAACAATAGCAGAACCAGGACTTCTAGCATAAACTTGTCATTAATATCCATTAATGAAGCCATGGTCCTCTAATTTGTCCAGACTCCATCTGAACCCACTGTCAGAGCCTGACTTTGCAACCTTAAAGAAGCACGTTCCAGAAGTTGAAAGCCTGCTGTGTAATACTTCTTAAATCTGCTATTACATGTCCCTTACTTCCAGTCTTGCAGGACTTGGTTGTAACAATTTTGCCTTTACGCTATACAGCATCTTCATGGGGTTTGAGATATAGAATCATAGAACGGCCTGGGTTGGAAGGGACTTTAGAGATCATCAAGTTCCACCCCCCCTGCCATAGACAGGGTCACCTTCCACCAGACCAGGTTGCTCCAAGTCCCGTCCAACCTGGCCTTGAACACGTCCAGGGATGAGGAATCCACATCTTCTCTGGGAAGCCTGTGCCAGGGCCTCACCACCCTCACAGGGAAGAATTTCTTCCTAATATTTAATCTAAACATACTGTCTTTCAGTTTGAAACCATTCTCCTTGTCCTGTCAGACTACAGACTCTTGTAAATAGTCTTTCTCCGTCTTTCTTGTAGGCTCACGATCATGTTCTCTTCAGTGTTTTGGTCTTTGAAGTGAAAGGTTCCAGAACTTTCTAGCTTTGCTTCATGAGGCAACTGCTCAAGCTGCATTTTGACATGGAGACCAGGGCTACCTGCAATGTGGGCTTCTGTTTCCTTTTCCCTGTGTCCTTTCTAGTGGTGCTCAGAGGGTTTTTGGCTTTTTTTGTCTGCCACTGTACCCTTGTCGAAAGATTTCAAACTGTTGGTAGTAACTCTGGAATCCAGAGTTGTCTGTTGGTTTGAGTTCAGCACCACACAGGCATCCTTCAGATAATTTTTGCCTTTTGTTTACAAACTTGCACCTGTTTACCCCGAAGCTCCTGTGCCGTCTGATGCTCACACGCTCAGCCTAGCGAGGTACTCGCCACTGCTGTGGCATCTGTCTGGCTGGAAGAGCTTAGTATTGTCAGTAGACTTGGAGATCCGACAGTGCACTTCTCTTTCTGTCATGAAGGGTGAATAAAATGAGTCAATCACAGCACTGATGCCTGGAGGGCTTCAGGACTGACTCTTCTTTGCCCTGAAAAGCGAGCATTAAGTTCTTCCTTTGCTTTCTCCCTCTTAATTAGCTTTTTATTTTATGAAAGGATCCCCAGGATCCCCCCTCATAGGGCAGTTCAGTCTCTGTGGTAATTTGTATTGAGTAACCTTGTTAAAGGAGTCTTGAAAATCCAGATACAGTATGTCTGCTCAATGCCCACATGGTTATTGATCCCTTTCAAAAAATCTGGCAGGCTGCTGGGCCAGGATTTTCCTTCACCAGATTGTCCCCTTCCAGACAGGCTGTTTATGTGTAGGCTCAGTGACCGTATGTTTTACTGTAGACACTCCATCTTGATTTACATCTTGAGGTGGAAATCAGACTCATCAGTCTGTCGTTCCTGGAATACCTTGAAAATCTCTTTTAGTAGACAAGGGTTACCCTGACAAGACTGGTAGTCCCTTGGCACAGCAATAGCTTAAACATCTTTGTATTCTTGCAGGTGATGAGTTCATTCAGAGCTCTTTGTGTGAGTGCTGTTATTCCACATCTAATTTATTAATTTGATTTAATAATTTATTTTCCTTATGAAAGGACTAGAAATTGATTTAGTTGCTCTGCTCTGCCTTTCTCAATAAATGTATTGGGAGACTCCCCATCATTCTGGAGTGAAGCACAACTTCTCTGTTTATGTCCTTAACATTCCTGAGTGTGCCTTCTGTACTTTTGAGAGATCCTATCTCTGCTTTTGAAGTATTTAAAGCATCTTAAAGTCACTTTTTTACTTTCCTGTTGCCATTACAGATTTGTCTATCTGTAGACTAAAGTTGATGTTGTTTCGTACCTAAATCTTCGGGGGAATAGGTAATTTCAGCACAGTGACAAGACCCTGAGGGAACAGCATCAAGCTCTGTCAAGGGAGGTTTAGGTTGGGTATTAGGGAAAGGTGCTTCACCCAGAGGGTGGTTGGGCACTGGAACAGGCTCCCCAGGGAAGTGGTTACAGCACCAAGGCTGACAGAGTTCAAGAAGGGTTTGGACAATGCTCTCAGGCGCTTGGTGTGACTCTTGGGGTGTCCTGAGCAGGGCCAGGATGGACTTCAGTGATCATTGTGTGAGTTCCTTCCGACTCAGGATATTCCATGGTTGTATGAGTAAGGCCAAGAATATTAGACAGGTATATGACTCTAAGAACTGAAGCATCTGGAAGCTGCTAGAGTGTACCACACTCTGGATCACTGCTGTTCTCCATTCGCAATTTAAACATGCCTGGTGACTTTGAAGTACCACATTATGATCTAGAGGAAAACTAGTGAGCCTCTGGCATTTTTCTAGTGTTTTCCTTCCCTAAGGTGGAAGCTTTGGAAGAACTAAATGAGCACTGTAAGGACCATTAGATACAGAAAAAACTCAGGGCAGCTAGGAGAGTCAGAAAATGCAATTTCAGCCTAAAGGATGAAAAGATGATAAGTCATTAAAAGTAGTTGATGGTATACAATCTTTGTCATATTTTGAGTGCTTTTCATGGACAGCTTTTAACATGCTTTATTTTGGCAAGCAATTTGGGGTTTATTTTAACAAAAATGACATTTTTGCAGTTAAAAAACTCCAGCTTTCTTTTCTCTATTTTTTTTTCCTTTCATAAAAGTTTTGATTAACTGTCATTTACGTGTAAATACAGGAAATTCAAATCAGTAATTCTATGAACAAACATTTGTTTGAGCATTATTTATGATGTTTTATCTTCAGTGTTTTCTGTGCAGCTTTGTGAGACAGATGTTGATTTTTAGGTCCTTTAACAAGTTGCTTCTATGCCTGAGGGAATTCAGACAGAGACCTTATGTTTTCTGGGAAATTGATGTTTCTGTTTCACTGCACTGCTTCTAAATGTCACAAATACACATTCTACATAGAAACTGTGGAGAATCACAATATGAACTGTGAACTTACATGAAAATTTCCAGAAATACAAATCCAATGGATCAATACCAATTTCATCTTATACAAGTTATTTCATCAATTTCTGATCTCAGTAGTGAGGAGAAAAATCCAGATCAGTTTTTTAAAGAGCAGCTGTTTAATCACAGTAAGACTTAAAGCAAGGGAGACTGAGAAGCCTCCATATATGCAGGAGTGGTATGTACAGCCTCATATGTGGCTGTATGGAAATACTGTGTGAGACGCTTGTGGAAATATGTTTATCTGTTTTCTTTTGGTGTAGTCAGGATTTCTAACTTGCACTACTTGATATTGAGAATATATAGCATGTTATCTCTCTACTTATCTGTGTCTCACCTTGTTGAAAAATTCAGGAAAATATTGTCTTGGAGCAGTTGCAAAAGTGTTTATTTAACCTCTCTTATATTTTTATTTTATTTTATTTAAAAGTATACTGTACTTTGTTCTTTCATTCTTTTCATATTGAAGAAAAGGAAAGCTTTGTTTCCCTTCAGAAATTCTGTACAGCTAGAGAAAGGCCAGCCCACTAAATTTAAGTAGTGGGTCTCCTGTGGCAGTTGCACATTGAAGATACAGTTGCATACAAATGAACACAAGGAGAAAATGAAATTTACTGGCATAAATTCCGATTTCTAGGAATTGCTTCTACATTTGCTGAGCTGGCACCTGTCACAAGCAAATACAGCTTGGTTAATATAGTTTAACCAAATCAGGATCAAAGGAGTTTAATTAATTTAGTGATTTATTAATGATGCACAATTAGCCAGCAATCAGTGAAATACACATTTGGGATCAATATGACTAATACAACAGATGAAACGGAATACTAAAGACTTCTAAAGCATTAGTAATCTTTGCATATTCAAAACATTCTTTTGCAATTTATCCTTGCAATTACAGGCACCCCTTTCTGGGGCTGTGGGCACACAAAGCTGTAGATGTGGGTGCTCCAGCCGTCTGTGTACTTGTGCTGCTCCCCATCATCAGCTTAAAAAAAGAAAGGGGAAAGGAAAAAGAAAAATCAAAACAAAAAAGGTGTTGCATAATGTTGACACTATTAAGAGGGTGGATTGGAGAAACAGCAGAACATGATTCCCAGCTCTTCTCAGGATTTGGATGGATGGCTTTACAGAGATTGCAGAGTCTTCAGAACATTAAAGGCTCCAAGCTGAGCTAAATACCACATCCTGAAAAAGTTGTAAGGGAAAACATTACCCGTGGTGCTGAGACTTTTGTTCTTAAACTGTTCTTTTCACAAACTGGATTAAACCAATAGGAGACTAACTTTCCAGAAGGCAATGTCCTGGAGAATCTCATGATTCTGGCACATGTTGTTATGGTTTACCCACTGTTTTTTTGGCACTTAATTTCCTCCATCTCCATAGCAATTTTGCGACCTTGTCTGAAACCAAGAGTATCTGTAAGTAGTTTCTGTAACTTAAATATAGCCCAACTGAATGGCTGAACTGTAGGCAAAAAAGTAACTTTTATAGGTCAGCAGAACTTTTTTATTTCTAACCTCATTTAGGCTGCTGAAAATGCAAGTCTTCTACTAATTAATCATTGTAAGTAGTCATAGTTATAGAAATCATGAATTAGACAGAATTACTTACTTTTTTTTAGTACCTAAAATATTAAGAAAAACATGAGATTGCTTAAAGTGTGTGTAGTGGTTCTGTACCTATAAAAAGTATATGCTTCAGTGTGCTGTGCTTGGTTATAACTAGCAGAGATATTTCAAATTTATTTCTACCCTTTCATCTGTGGCGTCCTGTTGCTATTATAATAGCATATTAACACACATTTTCCTGCAATTACTACATTTAATTTTAAATATGCCTTCTGACATTTTCTACCTTCAGTACAAAATAAGCTCACTTCATCTATTTGATTTGCTGACGTGAAGTACACAAAATATATTGGATTTTCTTATCTGAACTTTTCCGTCTATTTGCACATCAAAGAAAACACCTTAAAATGTGACTAGAATAACCCTGTTTGCTGAAGTAGGCAACAAAAGCTTGAAGACATTTGATGGGAAGTGAAGAATTGCATATCAAACGTGTAATTTAAATATTTCTAATGCTGCTATTTCTGATATCCTGCTGCTTAAAAGTTATTAAATCTGCTACCCTTCAAGGCCAAGATAACAAGAGCCAAAATATGGAGCAAAATAGAGTTTTCAGGATGCAGCAGCATAGTTTTTGGATGCATTTTAAAAACAAGAAACTGCAAAGTTTCCTTGGGCCCCTCAGGTAAAAGTGATATAAACCCACAAATGACAGTTTAATGGGTTTAGGTGGGAGGACGAGGTTTTGGAAAATCAAGAAAGATGGTACAGAAACCCACAGATGGATTCAGCTACCGACTCTAAAGTTCAATAATGGCAATCATGCCAGTGAGTTACTGCTAGAGATACATAATTTGGGAGCATTGAGGGCTTGTATAACAATGAATAATCCCAGTGGAGACCCCCGAGGGACAGCACTCATTATGGATTCTGCTTGGACATTGAGTCATTGACTGTAACTGTTTGTGCTTGGTCATCCAGCCAATTTTTCATACATCTACCAGCCCACCATCAAACTTATATTTCTCAAATTTGGAGGTAAGAAACATGTGGGGAGCTAACTCACAGTCCTTACAGAAGTCCAGATAGATGCCATTTGTAGCTCTTCTCTTGTTTGCTGATGTAGTCACTCCACCATAGAAAGTCACTTGGTCGGGCAAATAGTTCAGTTCTGTATTCACATTTTGGACAATATAATCCTTAAGAATTGTGCATGATCCAGAGTTATTGTCATGAAGTTTAAGCAATCAGACTTCAGTCTGTAAATTTCTTGTCTAAGTTATATAGGTACATTGCTTAGAATTTTAGAAATTTGTGGATGAGAAATAAAAATACAAGTAAAGAAAAAAAAACATCAAGCAGTTAAAAGAGAGAACCAAAGCTGTCCTCTCAATCTGCCTTTGGATTTTCTCTTTTGGTGTGGAATCAAAGTGATAAACCTACTTCAGATGGAGTGTAGATGATTATGAGCTTTCAGGTCTTTTATTTACAATTAAAAAAAAAAAAGGAGAAGATACTAAATATATACCCTGAAAACTACTGCTAATAGGAAATTTTCTTGTAGTTGCAAGTGTTTCATACTTTCAATATGTTAAAAATTAAAAAATTGTTACCTAAGAACCATCTTTCATCTTCTGAGAAAGATTCTGATGTGTAGGAGTAAAGGATATTAAAATATATTCAAAAATTAGGAGAATTAAATGCAACATTGTGAGTGTTACTCAGTGAATTAGTTGTTAAAAATTAGACATTTTAAAGAAATTATGTAAGAGTGTAAATGAAGTAAAATAGAAGGTGTGTTTGAAATCAGGTATAAATAAAGACACTTTAAGAAGTGGCTCTAGGATGAGATTTTCATTCTGAACTACTAAAATATTTTGCACCCTAAAAAGGGAGAGTAATAACTTCTTAAAAAGGAAAGTTAAATCTGATTGCTGATGTTGCAACTTTGTGAGGTCAGGTAGCTGTCTTTCACAATTATTATAATTTTAAGATATATAAAATTAAAAAAATTTAAAAAATACCCTTTTCAGAAGGAAAGGTCATTGTCCTCCATTGAAATCAACAAGACTTATTGTCCAGACCCAAATATTCTACACTGTTTACTGACCTATGTCCAGATATTGGAAAGAAAATGATGCATCTGTGGTCACTTCCAGCAGAACCATCTGACTATAAATAGCTGGAAAACAGTCTGCTTATCTTTGTGTTTCTCCAGACACCAGTCCTTCTTCAGCATCTTTATTTCCATTGTGGTGTGTACTCAGAAGCACCAGTGTTCTGGTAAAATACATTGCTTTATTTGAAATGTGCATAAACAGGTTTTCTACAGCCAAGTCTCCCAAAAGATTGATTCTGGGGAAAAAAGGGAAAACTCTGGATATATTTCCTTTTTCTTTTTTTTTTTTTTTTTTTTTTTTTTTTACAACTGCAGGGTTGTTTTGATATTTTTTTTCCTTTTTCTCATTTCTGGAAAACTGCCCTTAATATCAGGTGTACAACTGGAGGGGTGGACGCTGATTGGTTTCTGGACAGAGGGAATGAAGTGTCATTCAACACATCTGGACCTCCATGACTGTTCCAGTGGGTTTGTGCCAAACTGGGTCTCCTGCTTGCCCATCCTTTTGGCTCCTTTAGCACAGCACAGTCTGTTCCCAGCAATGGCAGAGACCATTTCAAAATGAGCAAGACTTTGTGCAGTATAAATCTATTAAGAAAAACAATAAGAAAAAAGCCAACCCTAATTAAATATTTATTTTAAGTAACAGTAGGTTTTGGGTCAGCCATTTTGGTAATCCTATAAAAAATGGTGAACTTGGTATGATGTTCTAATGGTGAGCTCAAATCCCATGTATTATTTCAGATAAATGGAGGAAGACAGAACACTGTTAAATCTGCAACAAATTTTGCTTAAGAATAATCTGAAAACATTTTTTTCTTAAAGTTTGCATATATGTGTTTATATAAATCCTTTCAGACTTATGGGAATGTACTAGAATTCATTTCCTTTTAATTGTTGTATATGAGGCAATCTAGACCAACAGAGCAAATATAAGAGTGTGTGCAGAATGATTGAACTAGCTCTCATTTAGTAGTTGTTTTGTAAGGGGATGCAATGATTGGGCTTTAGAGTCAGCTACTCCAAGTACAAAGTGAATATTAGACATGAAGTTTGAGGATCAAGACTGATTTGGGGACTTCTAAATGATGATTGAATAAATTCCTTTAATTATAAATAATCTTGCAAAACATTCATGCCTCAAAGTACTCCTTTGTTGACATTTGGAGTTTTGTAGTCAAACAGAGCCCTCAAACCTTTGCAAACTAGACATTTTCTCATGAGTCATGGTTGCATTGCACTAATTAATGCTCATTGACATTACTGTCACACTTCAGTACTTTGTTTTTTGGGTTTTTTTAAGAGTTACCTAGAAACAAGGATGAAGAGCCTGGAGGACTTTTAACTGAATCTACTGTTTGGTTATGAAATGTGTGAAAGTAGAAAGGTATTGATACATTTGGGAGATAGAGCAGCTACTTTTAAAACAATGCCAGTGCAGTGCTTTCAGCTCACCAGGCTCTGTGGATGAAGAGGGAAAGATATGAATATTAATTGCTTTCAAATTAGGGATAATAGCAGCATTTGGAGCATGCCAGATGTTTTTTTCCTGAGAATCCAGAAAGGTACAGGGATGAGCAGTTTCAGTTTATCAGCTGGGGTTTTCTTATGATAATCAGTGTTCCAAACAGTTTTGGAATTGTGCCTTTAAAATACTCGGTATTTTAGTGTTTGTTTCACTTAGCAAGATTTCAAAAATATTAGTTTTAGTTATTCCAATGTTTCAGTAGGCAGTTCTTCTTAACAAGCTAAGGTCTGGTGATTCGTGGCAGTATTCATCAGTGAGCATGTAAAAACCTCGTGCAATTTGAAGATTAAACAGATACCATAGCTATGATATAGGGAATATGTAGTTTGGAAAGCAGGAAAACAACAGAAGGGCTATAAACATCGCTTTCTCATCAGCCAGAATTAGGGAAGAGTTTCAAAAACTCATGCAAATATTTATGCGGAAGTAATACAGGTTCTGTGTGGTACCTAATGAGGTCTGGAGTCAAGCTGTCCAAATAATAATTCATACACTCTCATCATCAGTGAGTAATTGCAAACATTCTTCCTTCCCTGAAAATGATATTGTGTCTTAGAATAGTATTAGAGTCCAAAATCTGTTTCAAGAAGCAGAAAATATTGTCAGGAGAATTTTCTGCCCTTTGATCTATGACAAATTCACATTGGCATACTCGTTTCCCCAAGTCTAAGAATTTATTTGGCCATCCAAATAGCATAATGTTAAATGTATATATATATTATTAATAATAAGACTATGGAAAACTATTTACTTTAGAAGCCCGGATTAGGTGTCAGGAATGTCAAAGCTTGGCTCATCCCAGGTGAGGATAGTGATGAGCAG
The DNA here is from genome assembly GCF_009829145.1 of Chiroxiphia lanceolata. Classification (NCBI taxonomy): domain Eukaryota; kingdom Metazoa; phylum Chordata; class Aves; order Passeriformes; family Pipridae; genus Chiroxiphia; species Chiroxiphia lanceolata. Next base: position 106,333,982 of record NC_045638.1, on the reverse strand, counting down.
ACCTAGTTCACAACCATTCACACACTAAGGTTAAGTTGCACCTATGATGAGATGTGATTCTTTTACAGTCTGAAAATAAAGGGAAGATGCAAGCAGTGTTTAAAGTACTGGTATTGGGGAGGGAAATGTTAATGCTATTAGCTTGGGTTCCCCCAGTGCCTCTCATTCCAGAGTTTTTAGGTAGGTACTGTGTATGGTTATAAGTGTAGCAGTTTTGATGATTGCATTGATTATTATTAAGGTCTTCCAAGGGGAAATCACTGTTCTATAGCTACTTGGGGGATTTTAACAATCCCATTAACAAAAAGGTATGCACTTAGTGCAATGATTGTGTATCTGAAGTCATGCGAGGTTGTTCTAACTAGTTTTAACCAGTTCTTCAGCAGTACCTGAAAATCTTCCTGATGGCTTGCCTAAATGAATCCATTTAAGTGTTGAGATTTTACTTCAACATGTAGTGACACAACTACTACAACAAATGTAATCAAATTAAATGTGTTTTATTTATTTGCCAGACTATTCTATCTCTATTCAGGGAAAAAGTATGAATATGAAGTGCACTGCTTAGATGTACTTGTTAGTGAAGCACGACTGTCTACTCTGTTTTTGTATTTTGCTAGATAGAATCAGGCACTTAAAAATTGCATAGAAATGTTCTGTATTTATCTTAGCTTCTAAAAAATACTGGCATTTACAGTTTGTTGAAAGGTGTTATGTGATTAAAGACCATATGGTCCAGCATAGCAACATTTATTTTCAAATTTCTATTCTTTTTGTAGTGGTCTTTTTCTCAAGTTTTCAGTTGCCTAGGAGGGCAGTCTGTCACCTGGCTCTGAGGACAGGTTCTACTAGAATGAGGACGTTGAAAAGGTCACTCTTATTCTGATCTGTTACTACAAAATATACCACTTTGCTTGTACAAAAGCACTGTAGGAAAGAAATAAAACTAAGTTAAAAAGTAGGAGTATCTAGTATTTTTTTTTATTGTACATCTGAACTACTTAAATTTCTGTGACTAACAAGACTCCTATAAAAATTGTTTCAGTTTATAGAGATTTTGAGAAAATCAAATAAGAAGGGGATATTTTAATGAAGAATTTTTATTAGTTTTAATTTAATTGACTCTCATGCTTTAATAATGGGATTGAATAAATTAGACAGAAGTTTTAATTTCTTTGTGACAGTATTTGAGCTCTGAGAAAACAATGTGTGGACTTCTATAGAATTTTTTTTGTCTGACTTTCAGAATCCTCAGTTGTGTTGAGCAATATTTTTGTGAGGATACTGGAATGAGAATTGTGGAAGCGCTTCATGCAAGTCAGGTAAACATTAATGAGGAGTGTGTTTATTATAGTGTTTATTACTTAAAGTGTAGTTAGTAATTTAAGGAATGATGAATATTTTCTTCTGTCTTCCACTCCTGTCCTCCAACATATCACAGGAACACGGAATGATAATTAAAAGGGAGGATGTTTCAGGTGTTGTATTTATGTGCAGAGTTTTGCAGTGTCAGCTTACAGCATTTCTAGTATGTCTGTTGTGAATTTGTGCTCTAATTTGTGGTCACTTTATCTGCAGAGGAAAGGAAAGGTGTTTTCCTTATGGATGTATTGAGTTAGATATTTTTCCCCCTTCTTTTTACCACCCCCCACCTCCTGCACGTAATATACCACCTGAGGCCAGGAAAACATCTCTTTCAGTGTATTACACAATTGCGAGTTACTATTATGTTTTAGAAACATCATAACAGTAAAATCCTTTTCAAATGTCATACACCTATGGAGTTATAACACTTGAATTTAGAAAACAGTTACTGTTTTCTGGCAACTGTCTTACTGATGGAGAACAGAAGTCAGATATAAATAGCACTTAGCCCTTTTAATTGCAGTTATTCATGTATTTTGCTGTTCCATGAAGTATGCAGTAGCACTTTTATGGAGGCTTAAAATCAGATCCAGCATAAAAAAAGCAAGTGTATCATGCACTCAATGGTTTAGACTTGGTGCACATGCTTCACCAAAACATTCAGACATCAAAAAATGGAATAAGATGTTGCTCTGTCAGCTGCTTTTTAATACATTTCTTCTTCTAGAGGGAGAAATGCATCCAACTATGAAAATGGTTACTTTCCTGGCATCTGAAGCCATGAAGACTTTATTTTCAGGAGTGAGATACACATAGCAAATGCAAGGCTAGCAAGAATTATTAACCAGTCTTCAATTCCATCACATCAATTGCCTTCAATGTTTTGTATCATTGGGGAAAACAAGTGAATAATTCTTAACACTGACTCCAGCAGGAGTCCTCTGTTTTCTCTGGTAAGACAGGGTAAACTTATTATAGTTCAGCCACCTTCATGAAACTGTAACTTCCTCTGCAATCAGCACCACAGGTATGGAATTTACTGATTGTTTTAGTTTTGGGTTTGGATTTTATGGTCCTGATAAAACCCTTAAAGCACAAAAACATGATCACCTTTTGCTAAATTCAGAATTTTCAAGTCAGCCTTAATCATGACTAATCAATTAAATCCTCGTGGGTCACACACTATATCCAGCTGGAGTTTGAAGACTCCTTTGCAATGGGTCTGTTTAACTGACACTGATTAAATTTACACTTTCAGCCATGTAATTATTTTCCAATGTTCCAATTCTGTGCAAATTGATATCAAAAGATTTAGTCTTTGCAGTGAATTTCAGGCTGTCTTTTTTGTAGCAATTTGACAGCTCAACTCTGGAATTAGCAAACTAAAGTCTAAAAAGGAGGATTTCTGTCATTTTAGTTAAACAGATACACCTGTAGCTATATACCTTTTCACAGTTTGCAATTTATAGTGTTTAATAGAAACATTCAACTATAGAAACTTATTTTATTTTTCCCCTCACCCTGGATGCATACTTCAGAAATCTTTAAAGAAACCTTTAAACCCATGAAGCCTTTTTTGCTTCATGCATGCATTGGCAGAATCAATCATTTTCCCAGCCTGCTTATCCCTGAATCAATTGTCACAGTCTCAGACTTGGCCTTTAAATGTAAGGGCTATAATGATTTCAAAATGAAAAAAAGTGCCTTTTGCTTGATGATGTAGACCCAGTCCAAGTGTGCTTTTACTTTGGGAACTTGTGAGACTGAAGTTGCAGATTGCATTGCTGGCAAGGATCGAGATCTCTGGAAAGAACTTGATGGGATTTAATGGGAACTAATAATTAGGACATCTGACCTTACCCCTTGGAGTGCTGCAGGTGGCACCTTGGGACCAGCTCAAAGTGTGAAGACAGGCTTTGTACAAACAGAGGAGCTGTCACAGCACCAAGCTCATCTATGTAAATTTGAGGAGAAAAAAGAACACCTTTATATCCTTACATTGCAGCTTCCTTGGTGACCAGAAGCCATTTATTTTTACATCTAAGGATTACCGACTTGTACAAATCTTGTGAAGTTCTTCCAAACAAGATTTTTAATCTCATGCAATAGATGTTTATTTCTCTATTTGCTTTGAGGCACTTAACCATCTCACACTACAAAGAGGAACAGATGTTTATCAAACTAGACACAGGAAAATGTGTAAAGAATTAAGAAGTAAACAGCGGAGACCAAAACAAGTGATGCTGTGCAAGAAGAATGCAATGGGACTAAACCATTGAAGACTGACTGTCACATGTCTTCTGTATTAGAAGGTACCTACTTGGGGAATTTACTTTAAGGAAAAAGTTTTGCATTTGTGGTCTGCCTTTAGTAGTCTTCATCCCTGGCTCTGTAGCAGAACTTCATCTGCTTTACTGGTGGTGCCAGGTAGTGTTTTAGAGTAAATTAATATTGAACCGAGGTATTTATTATTCAATTTATAAAAACATATGTGGATTTCACAATGAACTCTCTTTGTCTCTTGATCGCAGGAGTGTTTTCCCTTTTTCAGTCTTTGTTGATCAGAATTGAAGGTTTCTCTTCTGTCTGTGAGTGAAGTTGTGAATAATAAACCCCCTTCATCACACTGCACCATTTCAGCAATCTGATTCATTGTGCGTAGTTTATAGAAGATACCAAGGAAACTAATGACTGTAGATAAGAGATAAACATAAAGGCATATATTTGATAATAAGAAAACATGCAATTGTATTTAAAATTAGGTAAGAGAAATGCAGTTTGGTTTAACCGAAGGCTAGATACAGTTTTCATATCACATTAAACTCATTAGAAAACAGAAATTGGTTTATTATTTAAATTAGAGATGGGAGTTCTTTAGTGCTCCATTTTCAGTTTGTCATCAGTTAAAGACAGTGCAATCTATTTATCACTACATTAATCTCATGCTAATGAGGTTAACATAATGAGTAACCCAGCATTTCATTATATTACCTTTATTTGAATGTCCAGCTTGAGTACACTATATTTAACTGAAACAGTAATTTGGGAAACATCATAGGTTAGAAATGAGTCTGGAAATGGAACTTCCCTTGCATTGCATGTGCAATTTCTGTTTTTGGCCATAGAAGAAAAAAAAAGATAAATTAATCAGTTTAAATATGCTTAATTTTAGTCTTAAGCGTAAATAAAACAAACAAACAAACCCAAAACCCAGGTAATGGTGCACCTCTACTGAAGCAGACAAAGCAAAGGATATGTTGAGTTTGTAAATGACAGGTTTTCAATCTCTGCAAGGAAAAAAAAGCTGTTTACAGTTCTGTAGTGAAGAGAATTGATATTTAGGAGTTACTGGATCGGCTGTACCTCAGACCTTAAGATCCTACCTACCAGTTCCTTCCTTAAGACCTTGCCTCCCTCACCTAATGGCCTTGCAGCCCAAGCAACAACTACCTCGGTCTTCCAGGGAAGCAAGATCCTGCTACAGAGGGGCCTAGGGTGTTTTGTACCCAATCCTACATCAGCCATTTGCTGTGTGAACCAGAAGTCCATTCCTATACGTTGAATGCAAATGCCTAGCTCAAATACAGTGGTCTGATGTTTTTTGAGCAAAACAGACACAGAAAATGGGGATATGATGTTATACCTGAGATTGTAATTTTGGAAGACTTCACCAACAAAACCCTCTGCGCTAATGTTGAAGGCCAAACTTTTGCTTCAACTGGCAGTGCTTTTGGCCCCACTAACTGAAAGTTGTATGGCTGGGGGAAAGCCACACAACTCACGAACCTGACTCTGCAGCACCTTTGAACTATATGAACACAGTATTAATATATAAACCAAGTATGTGTGTATTGAAAACTATTACTTCTTGAGGCCCTCTACACAAAACCCAAAGAACTGGAGTGGAGAATCAGCTGAGGTGAGAGATGAAATGGGTGGCTTTCACTTCTATAGGTGGGCCTCTGCATTATGGTAAAACACGATGATGGATTCCAGTAAAATGACGAACTGGAAGAGTGAAGATATACAGATATGTGGTGAGAAACATAAGCATTTCTTGCATGAAGTTTGAAATGAAGAATTTGTGTGTACTTAAGGATGCTTTACCTGCAGGGCGGTAAATCCTACATGACCACAAGGATTTCTCTGCATAAAACTTACTGCAAAATTGAGATTTGACTGATGAAATTTGTTCGGTAAGTGCATAATATCTCAGAGTAATTCTGTGTCATTTACTGAATCGATAGGAAGATATTTAGTGTCCTATGACAGCTGTAATGACTGCCACTAAATTTTTCGTATCACCTGTGCCTCACAATGACATCTGTGCTTGCCAGTAATGTATTTTTCCTATGGTAAATAGCAATGGTGAGCAAATACTGATTTTTCGTAAGTTCTTCTGTGCATTAGGCTTTTAAGGAGCACAACAAAAATAAATAACTATGCTTGTCAAAAACTTACTGATTTTCATACCACCATATGAAGGAGTTAAACCCCATGAGACAAATTTTACAAATAGGAGAGTGAGGAAACAAGGGTTTAAACAATGTGCAAGAAAGTGTCAGAGCGCATTGACAGCAGAGTCAGCAATAATGGCCATGGTCTACCTTTTCAGAAATAACCACTCTTTAAAAATCCGCAGTGGTTCTGCTTTTTAAAAAGTGTCTGCTCAACACTGTCTGGAGAGTATGACATACTATGCCACCAAAGAAAATGGAATCACCTGCTGCCACATCCCCTCCATCCTGGCCTATGGAGCAGCTGCCCCTGGTGCTGCTGCCAAAGTCCCTGGAGCCTCCATGCCCTGCCACCCTGAGTCCTTGCTGCTGTTTTTTCTTGTGGGTGGATTACATTGTCACCTTTGGCTGTAAACTCTTTTATATAAACCTGTCACCAATGTGAGGCCCAGTCACATCCTACAATATTGTGGAAGGGTTTTTGGGCAACCAGTCTTCTGCCTGGGAATCAGTTCAAAGATATTGTTATCCTTTGCTTCTCTGAAATATGTGGTGCATGTCATGTTGATAATATGAAGATTGAGTCAAATGTGGGATCAGGACTATCCTTGCTTTAGAGCAGCTTTTTGAGTAAGTCTGGAATTCAGGCAATTTTTAGGAGGAAAAAAATCCGTGCTATTTTGGGAGTAATTATTGCTAGTTGTATTACAAGTTGCTGTTTACATATAACATATATAAGCTAGAGATGTTTTGACTCACCACACCAGAGTATAAGCAAGACTGTTTTGTGGAGACTGTATAGCTAATAATTCATCTAATGCTGAAATTTTTTCTTTGCTATTGTTTAGACTCTGTTTTGTATTCTAAGATTGATTAAAAAGGATGGAATATGAATGAAGTGCTAACTTCTGCACTGTTTGGTTCCTGTGATTTATCTCCACTCCCTTGTTTAGCAGAGTAGAAGACTAAATAAGGATAGTGAAGCTGAAAGAAACTTGGTGAAATCTCTGATGCATTTTCTACAGTTATATACTGTGGAAATACTGTGGGCTGTAATTTGTAATAAAATGTGATACTTTAATTTGAAACCATAAAAACTCATTTACTTAAAGGTTTCAGGGGGGATGTAGAAGGAGGCAGACTAGTGGAAGAATACTTCTTGAGAGAGCATGAGCTTAAGGATGCAAGTTAAGTGTCTTGAGACCTTAAGGTGATTAGTGCAGGAAAGTACCATCTCCATCATCTCAAAAACCTACAGTTATCAAAAGAGATTAATTTGTCAGCAGCTTCTCTTAACACTCAGTGCCTTTGCCAAGATTTGTAGCACACATTGGCACATGTGCATCTTGTCAGTTTTCCTCTGAGACAGATATAAAAGCAGATTTCATCACAGTGATGGAAGAGTGGAGTCCTGAAGGGTCTGTGTCCTTAAAGGATGGCTGCTGATGTTTTTTCTTTCCATCACAATTGGTCATCCTCATATTTTATATATAAGGATGAGGGCATGCCATTGGGTGTTATTAACCTTTCTAAAAGTCAGCCTCCTACATTTAGCTCTGGGAAACAGAGAAACTTTCTTGCTTGAAATGTTTAAATACCCTACAGTGAGATGTTCTACAGTCAGCTTCTGCTTTGCAGTTCCATAAAATTTATCTTACACCTTCCATTTGCAAGATAGCACTGAAAGTATTTCTATCAGTAATTTTCCTGTAAAATTGCATTTAATAATTCATATTCTGAAATGTGAATACTGTAAACTTAAATGCTCACTTGAAACTAACTCTAATGTCTTATTCTAAATATTAGCAAGTCATTTACAAAAACAGTATGGTCTTCTTCAGCTGTGAATTTGGTAATGTATGATTTGTAGAAGAGACTGGATTAATTTGCCATTATTATTTTAGGCCTGTACATTGCATTAGTAGCAGTTTATCACTTCATTTTTTCTTTGTATTGTTGATACACAAGCTGCTTGTTTTAAATTGAAATTGGAAGTTCACAGTGAATTAGATGTGCAAGACTAGTTCAAGACTCAAGGCTTTTGCTTTGAATTGTAAAAAAGCTCTTTAAATGCTTTAGGAATTTGAAAACACTGTCTTAGCATTTGTTTTATTGTCTTGATTTTCTCAGTTATCACTATGGTAAACAGAAGATACAATTCCTACAGTTAATGGTTATTTCACTAGTTTAATCAGTCCTGTGTGTTGTTGTATTCCAACATGTGCAAAATGCCAGCTTTCCTTAGGTGATTATGGAGATTTTGCCCTCACTGCACCAAATGTAACAGTTTAGAAGCTGACTTATTTGTATCTCTGTATCACTTGGCTTCATGTCACTAGATCGGGATCTTCCCTGCTCTCCACAGTCTTTGAAATTATAGAGTCACCTTGTGAGGACAATGGGAGTTTCTCTAGGATGTTTGAATGTGGCTCATCCTAAGCCATGGATCACTATAGGTCAGTCTTTCTCAAATGATCCCTGACTCAGTTCCCATCCACTGCTGGTACTTTCTTTACCTGAAATTTCACTAAACATAGGGGCCTAGGCGGTCTTATTGTTGAGGACTGAGGCACAGAAAACATTAAATACCTAATCCCTAATCTGACTGCTACTGAATCATTTACCCCATGTGGCAACAGGTCCAATGGTTCCTTGCTCAGACTTTTGATACTTGGGTAGATGCTCTTCTTGTGGCCTTTAATATCCATTGCAAATCTCAGCTGCAAAAGAGTTTTAATTTTACTAACAGGTTCACTAAATGGCTAAGTGACATTTCTGAATTCCATCTATATAGTTCCTTCTTTTTTTGCACGTGTCTGTCATGACTTCCCTGCTTTAGCCGTACAGGTCTCCTGAAATGTCTACGTGCTTTCTCCAGCTCGGGGATGAACTGTTCCATGTGCCTGGAGGTCTTCAAAGACTACCCAGCTTTCTTGAACTCCTTTCTCTTCAAAGCTGCCCATGGGATCCCATTTCCCCAGTCTCTCAGTAAAGGGATATCTGGTCTCTTGAAGTCAAAGGTCTGTGCTCTGCTATGGGCCTTCAGTTGTGAGCTCCTGAGAGCCAAGATTACCACTGATTGCCACATCCTCTACTAGCCTCTTTCTTGTTTAGTGAGTAGCAGATCCAGGAGCGTATCATCCTTGGCTGCTTCATCCAGTACCTATATCCCTGGGATATAGCAGTTATCCTTTAACATCCTCCTTTGTGATTTCGTGTGTCCTGTCATGTTGCATTCCCAGCAAATGTCAGGGAGGTCGAAGCTGGTCTTGTGACTAAAGGTCTGTGATACAGAGATTTCCTCAAGTTCTTTACAGGTTTCATCTTCTACCTGGCCTTGATCAGGTTGTTTGTAACAGGCTTCCACCAGGATGTCCCCCTTAATGGCCTCATACCTAGTCCTAACTCATGAGCTCTCAACAGGGTTGCCATCCTATAGAAAAGCTCCCTGAATTTGTACTGCTTTTGCGCACAGAGGACAACTCCCTTCCCTGGTCTCTCTAACCTTTCTCTCCTGAAGAGCTGAAGTCTGTCCATCACAGCTTTCCAGTCATGCAAACTCTCCCAACACGTCTCAGTTACTCCCACAGTCAGAATTTTGTGGCCATAGTTGGAGCTCAAGTTCCTTCTGCTTCTTTCCCAGACTGTGGGCACTCGTTTACATAAATTTGAGGAATACAGACTTTTGTCTTGTTTTATCACTACTGAGGTCTTTTTCTTTTACCTGTTACCCCACACCATTTATTTTTGAATATTTAGCTCTCTTAATTGTGAGTTTTATTATCCCTCTTCCTCTTGATAATTACTCCTTTTGAAATCTATCCTCAGTGAAAGTATTTTATGGAATCAAAATATGTTTTCCAACTGGTTAAAAAAATAAAATTTGTTAAACGCAGTTGTTTAGTGCTTAGATACTTTGGAAAGCTCTTCATGTGTGAAGTTATTATCTGCTGACTTATATTTCCTCCACTTTATAAAGTACTCTCTGGACATCTGATCCTTAATCAGGGCTCTGATCAATCTAGTTCAGTGGAAGATGTCCCTGCACATGGCAGGGGGTTGGAACTTGATGATCTTGAAGGTCCTTTTGAACCCAAACAATTCTGTAATTAATAGAACAAAGTAGAATAGTTCTTCATAATGTATGGAAAATATATTCCCTTAATTGAGGGTATTTTTAATGACTGATAATGTTTACACTTCTTTTAAGAAACCCTTACAGCCTGCAGTGGTTCACTGCTGTTTTTCTGTGCTCACCTGTTGTTATTACCATGGCAGTCGATTAGTGGGAGGTGCAATAGGACTGTTGTTGAGAAGCCACTGGTGGCTGCTCCAGGCAATGTAATTGACAGGTTCTTAGGAAATCTATGACTCCCTGTGTGGATAAAAGCAAATTTACCTTGTAGGGGCACTTTTAACAGGTGCGCTTTATTTTCAGAGTGACTTAAACATATTCAGATGCCAAGGACACAGCAAAATTAGAGAGGCTTTTTGTTATGCCACAACATTTGAGGTCCAACTAAAGTAGTTGAGGAGGGTAATTCCTCTAAAACTTTTCAGCAGGTGGAAAGATTTGGACTTGTCACAAATCATGTCCTAGGTTTCTCTGTGCTGGAAAGAGGGAGAGCATCGGGGAGAAGTATGTACGGTTATTCAAGTCTTCACTGATTAGTGTTTGGGTAGGAAGATTAATCCTTGGGGAAACCAGGTGTTTTTGAGTGATAAAATAAAAGCAGAACTCTTGTAAAATACAGCAGAAACCAACAAACAAAAAAAACCACAACAAACTAAACCCAGAAATAGATAATTGAATTTTAACAAAGTCCTGGTTCAGTTATTTATACAGCTAAGTATATAGCTGTGTATACAAGTCTGATTTAAGAATGTAAGTAGTTTTGTTGATTCTGTTGTAGTTACTTGTATTGAAGTTATACATATGTTAATGTAACTATTGGTAGTAGAAGAATAATTACTTCCTCAAAAGAATTACAAAATATTTTGTTAATATCTTGCCCCAGGAATGTTTGTTTTAATGATCTGGTTTTTTCTTGGTTATAGCCAATAAATAGAATGTTACTGTACATAGGTATTTGGTTAGTAAAACATGGTAGTTTAAGAATGAATTATTAGACTGAAATTTTCTGTGCTTCATACTGTGTTATTTCTTACAAAATCATAAGTTGAAAACAGATGTAAATTTTATAACTGAAGAGGGCTGATCAAGGCTATGGTGAGAATTTAAAATTCATGAAATCAAAGTTGAATTACCTTTTCAATGTTACCTTCAATGTTTTCTGATCACTGGCAAAATAAACATGAAATAGAGAATAAGGAGTCACTTCATTATGAACAGAGCATTGATTAATCTTTGTTACATGAATAGGGACTATTCAGTGTAAATCATATGAGTTATGGAATTTGTTCTTAAAGGTTACTGTAAAAATTGGGGGTATTTATTTGTTCAGATCTTCACTTATTTTTATTACTTATTCAATATCAAACCCCAAATGTCTGTATTTTGAGACAACACTAGATATTCAGTATCCACACTGTTCTTTGCCTATTACCATGTCTACTCTGAGAGCTGCCAACTAATTTGAAGCCTAATTGGGCTGGGATTACATTGTAGGAAGGGATTTTCCACATTGCTTCCAATTGTAGCTGCCATGCCATGCAGTCCCTTCCATAGGCCTGTGAAGCTCCAAGTCCTGCACTGAAAAGAAAATGTGCTGTTTTCTTTGCTCTGTCTTCCTAATCTGTTGACATGTCTTAAGGGCTATGTTCTTCTCAGGAGTGAAAACTCTAAAAAATGCTGGAAGTTTCTTCTTTGAGACAGAATTGTGTAAATATAGGTAACACCAGGCTGTGCTGAAAGATGTGCTGCTGGGCAAGCACACGAGGCTTCTCAGGCCTGAAACTCGTAGTCATGGCCCAAAACCTTCACAGGTGTGCACTCGTTTCTCCATATCTTTCTACCAGTGCTCTTGTGACCCTTCAGTCTGTGACAAACTTGTGCTTTAAAGTGTGTCCTCATCCGTACAACTGTGAGATGGATGTAAGATGTGGGTAACTGAAGTTTGGGGTGAGACTCCCAATTAAATTCATTTCCCCTTACTACTGAAATAGGATGCCAGTGAGTTGTTAAAGACCAGCAGATTAAGTATGTAGGACATTACCACGAGAAAATATGACAGGGTTATCATTCCTATTTTCCCTAGACTCTTTTAGGATTCCCTTGGCATTATTTTGTTGTGGTTTTACTAAATTCTTTTGGATTTTATGTATTGTGCTTTTTGCATTACCTTATTTGTCTTTAAAACTCCATAAAAACCTTGGAAAAATATCATATGTGATCCTGCTACTGCTGCTGCATCTCTAGGATAATGGATCAGTCTACTTGAATTTGGCTAAAGTTTAGTCTGTATGTGTCTGTGCTCTATTCAAGTCAGAACCAATTGCACAATAAAACTCAGCAGAGCTCCTGATGGAATAAGGTACAAACTGCTTGAAGGGAAGAGAATTGTTTATAGGAAACCTACCTAATTTTCTCCCAGCTTTGAGGGGTATTGCTAAATCCAGTAGTTCCTTTAGTGCTTGTAGTCCAGGTCATGCCAACTATCCTCAAAACTAGGAGAGCTTTCAGACTTGCAGAAAATGGGACAGGCTTCAAGAGCCAGGGAAAAGCTTTGTGGGGAAAGAAAAATCTTCTCTGTCAGGGAAAAATGTTTCAGCTTTTGTTCTGAACCAAAGTGAAAGAATCTCCAAATATTTGCTGTCCTATGGCATGAAACTTTCAATCTCTTAACAAGCTATATTATCACAGAAGTGTGTATTAAGTAAAAACCAGATCTTTAAAAATTAGTGTAACAAAGCAAAAATTGCTGGGGGATGTTCAGTTATGAGGATGAAAATATGGTGCCTTCAGTGTCCTTAGTTTGCACTCCCAAACTAATGGGGAGTCAAAATGTTTTCTATCATACTAAAGAAAAAAATAATAATCCCAAATGTTTTCTTTCATAAGGAAAATAAAATAATGTTTACTTTAACAAGAAGGAAACACATTCTCTGATTTATGCTGAGTGACACAAGCCCTCAAGGAAAGAGATGATTAATTACAGGGTTGCTTGATGGAGGCTTACAGGAATAATTGTTATAGCTTCAGTCAAGTTAGGACATATTTTCTGGCAAATAGCTCATGTTCTGAGACATAAATGAAGGATAGAAATAATTTGGAAGAAACAGAAGGGGGTAGAAAAGAAGATGAGAAAGCAAGAAGGAAATATATGTCCCAAAGACCATCAGTGGGAGGTGAAATGAAATAAAGATTATTTAGATGTTTATTTGCTCCCTGGTAATCTTACAATTGCTTAAAGGGTGGATTTTTTTTTCAGGAACAGATGTTTGCAAGGGAGTTTAAGATTAAGTTAGGTTTCAGAGGTATTGGTAGGATACAGATTTTTACATTTGACTGCTTTTTATCTCATTTGTTAAGTTCAGCAGGGAGATGTGAGCTAGAACACCCAAAAACTGTTTGATTACATGAAAATTATATATGTATATGTATGTTTGTGAGACTTAAAGGGTAAATGCACAGAGTAACAAGCATTCAAGTGCATGCCACTTGCCCTTTGGCCAAAGTCATGATTTTCAAAACTAACAAAAATTATTCAAGTATCCTGTGTCCAGATAAACTTTGAGTGAAGATATCAGGAATCTAATTCTGTCTTAAAAAACAAACAAACAAACAAAAAAACCAAACCACCACTCTAGCTATTGTGATATGAAACCGGACAGCAACTAAGCAGTGACCAGTCTCTTTCTCGTGCCACCACTGTCCAACAATTCCAGTGGGACAGGGAACTGAAGAATCTGTGTCTTGGCATCTGTCTGTTGAGGTGGTCATTTGAGAGGGGAGAGATGATGTGTGTTGAATTGTTGGGTGCAGAAGGAAGCTCAGGTTGGATCACTGTTGCACTTAGCAGGTTCCTTACAAGGCTCATTTTTACTGGTTTAGATAGTTCCTCCTGTGGTGCTTTTCAACGAAATACATATATAATGGCAACTCAAATCATGGGTTATTTTTCCTAAGAAACACATTATGGAGGTGCACATGAGGTTATTCCATCTGCCTGCATCAATCATCAAATGCACTTGGGTCCTTGAAAAAAAAAAAATCTATCCCATGAAGGTCTTTGCCTTTTCCCAAGGAAAGTGTAACCCACACTTTCTCATCTGACTGCCTTTATGTGCCATGGGAACTCCTTCCATGCTGTGCAGAGTGTTTGTTTGGGCAGAAAGATCCTCCAGTGTTTACTAGACATGTACCTTATAGTAAATGTGCATCACAGTGCTTGAATGTCCCAGTACCTGTTGCTTTCAGTGTAGTCTTTAACAGTCCATTGCCTTGTGCAGTCGTCCTGGGGGATGGTGTGTGATAGGGAATGTGATAAACCCCATCAAGGATGTGTTTCTCAGCCTGGATGACTTTGAAGTGGTTTCCTATATGAGTCATATTGTCCAATTTACTTCTTTCTGGGGTGTTGTGTCATCAGAAAACTTCTTTTTCAAAGCACAAGGTATTTTGGGGGGTAGTATAGGTTCCAGGGTATGTTTCTAACCATCCAGGAGTCACCTCCACCACAGAAAGCATGTAATGTTTGCAGCAGCGTGCTCATGGTGGTGTGATACACTTGACCTGTCAGGCCTTCCTGATTTGGTGTCAGAGAGGTGTCGCCTTGCTTGATTATGGCAACATGTTTTGCATTCATAGACATCCTGCATAGTCAAGTCCAACCTTTGCTCCTGAGACTTTCTGTGTGTTGTTCCTCTTCTTAGATGTCCTGATTTTTCTTGGCCCCACCCCCTAAGAGTAGGTCATTTTTACATTCCCAGTCCAGGTCCACATGAGCCAGTTCAGGTGTAGCAGACTGATCTGCCTGTTGCTTGTGCTAATGTTCAGTGGTGTTGTGGTTCTCAGTCATGTGAGCCTCGATGTGACAGACCTTTACAACAAATTTCTCTTCTCAGACAGCAAGGTCCTGTTACAACACAGCAGCTCAGTTATATTTACCCCTGTGCTGCCAGTTGGACCCATGAGTCTGTGCAGAGAGAGAGCTCTGGCCATATTTCTCATTCAGTGATATCTAAAAGCAACTGTAAAGCTTTCACCTCTGCAAACTGACTTGATTTGTCTTTTCCTTTGGTTTCTGTGTTTGTGTGGCACTCCACACAGCAGCTTTCCATTTTGGTGGATTCCCACAATGTGACAGTACTCTGGCAAACAGAGCATATCACTTCTTACTTCCTGGTAACATTTATACACTGGGACTTTTCAATGTGAGTTTCCTCAGGCAGTGCTCTGACATCTCTATATGATCTTTACCAGGGTTCCTGTGTAGTTGAGGTTCCCAGTAGGAGCCCATTGCATGATCAGTGCTACCCACTTATTCCATGTAGTGCCAGTTGCATGATATATGGTGGGGATAATTCAGTACAGCACAGACATTTGTGTTGCCCAGAAGAGCTGTGTTTCTGTAACAACTCCTTCTGGAGTAACTTGAACCACTTTGTGTCCCCTTGGTATCTCTTTTTCATTTAGGGGGTATTGGAATTCAGATGCCCCTGTACCCTGGCTCCAAAACTCTAGAGGCTGACCTTGAGTCTCTCCAGGCACTCTCTGGCAGAGGGTCTTAGTTGCAGCAGTGTTTCCTGGCTGTGGTGTAGACTCTGGTCCTGTTCAACTGGCCTAAGGGCTACTTCATGATTTGTCCCATGTTTGATCTCTTTAAACATTTGTTGCTGCTCAGGAACTGGTTGAAATACTGTGTCACTCAGTGGAGAGGGCTCCCAATCTAAATATATGCAAAAGATATCCAGAAACTCAGCATACCTGTGTTTTCTTTCTGTGGTGGGGACATGGCTGTTACTATATTAATCACATATATTAGGATGTGGTAATATCTATATTTCTAATTTGATTTCCTATAACTAAGTCTCTTGTATGGGGCCTTTGGCCTTGCTTTGTTTTGGGCAAAATCATCTTTAAGGGAAAATATTAATCATATAATGTCCTGAAAGGTTGGAAGGGACCTCAAAGATTCTCTAGTTCCAACCCACTTGCTGTGGGCAGGGACATCTTTCTCTGGACCAGGTTTCTCAGAGCTCCCTCCAACCTGGCCTTGGATACTTCAGGGATTGAATAGACACAGCTTCTCTGGGAAACCTGTACTGGTGCCTCACCACCCTCACGGGGAAGAATTCCTTTCTAATATCTAATCTAAACCTATTGTCTTCCAGTTTGAAGGCATTCCCCCTTGACCTGTCACTCCAGGCCCTTGTAAAAAGTTCTTCTTCTTTCTTGTAGGCTCCCTTCAGGTACTGGAAGGCCACAAATCAGTCATCTCTAAGCTTTCTCTTTTACAGGCTGAACAATCCCAATTCTCTCAGCCTTCCCTCATAGCAGAGGTGCTCCATCCCTCTAATCACTGTAGTGGACTCCTCTGGACTCACTCCAACAAGTCCATGTCCTTTCTGTGCTGGGAATCCCAGAACTGGAGGCAGCACTGCAGGTAGGATCCAAATATCTTTCTCTCAAGCCCTGCCTTCATTGTAGTGTCCCACATTATTATGTAATCAACATATTGCAAGTGCTGGGTGGCTTCACTCTGTTCCAGTGCAGTCTACATGGCAAATGGTAGGGCTGTGCTTCCACCTGTGGGACACCCAGTTCCAGCTATTGGACATCCCTCCCCATGGAAGCAAACTGTGGCCTACAGGCTGCCAAAGGAATAGGGAAAACAGCATTGATCACATCAGGTCACCTGCCTACCTTTCACTCCAGTTTGTACTGGAGTTCTAATGTGTCTAGTACGGCAGCACTGTGGTAGAGTGGTTTGTTCAGGTCACAATAATTTACAGGAAATCTCCACCCTCCATCAGACTTTTGCATTGACTGTGTGGGAGTATTAAGGTGTGATTAAGTCTTGCTGATGACTTCTTCCATCTCCAGTTGATGAATCAGCTCACGGAGGGGAACCAGAGGGTCTTGGATGGTGTGGTATTGCCACCAGTGCACCATGATGGTAGCAACAGCTCTGCTCTTTGACATGCAGCAACCTCACCACAGAAGGATCACCTGGGAGTCTGGGCAAGATAAACAGCTGTTTAATCTTTATGGTGTCTACACCAAAGGCCCATTGGTACACTTTTGGGTCCTTGGGGTGTCCTTGAGGTGTCCTTGAGCCTTGCTAGGCTCACCCCACCAGTTGGGAACCCATCACTCCAGAAATATGGATAGGTTCTGCCCCCATGTACCCTAATGGCTTTAGATTGCATTGTGCATCAGTGTACACCAAAGCATTATTCTCCCGTGGGTCTGATGTGCCAGGAAATCTATTCCATTTAACCTAGTTTTCCCATTCCTCTGCTTGGCTGGAGGTGGAGCCCCTCTGTTGCTGATCTGAGCATTCATCACCTGATGCCTGTAACTGAAAACCAGAAGTCCATCAGGATCAGAAGTGGAAATATCCTCAGACCTTCTGCTGCATGTGGGGGAGTAACCTTCCTGACTGTATGCTTTTTGAACCCTGCTTTTCGTACAGTTCACTTACCTCCAATCTAGAAGCCCATGTAGGTGCATCATCCCTCTTCTTTATGCCCTCCTAGTGCTCATGCAGATAGAACCACAGGGTGGGGGACATGGCACCCACGTTTGCCTTTGCCTGTGCGATGACTCCTTAAAGCACTTGTGATAGTTGAGACATCAGACTGTGTAGGGAAGAAGGTAACTCGGTCTCTTTGACTGGCTGGACCTGTCAGGACACTCTCCCTAATCAAGATGCGAGCTCATAAGGTTGGAGAGGAAGAGAGATTCTTTTTCATTTACCAGGGCTGGCCAGCCTATGCACAGCTGTTGCCTCCATGCCTGCCCAGTCTGTTCCCTCAGGGTACTGGCATTGCCAGCAGCTCCATTGAGGATACCAGGGTTGCTGCTGCTGTGTGAAGTTTGTGTCTGCATTACCCAGTAGTGCAGTACAACAGGAGTGAACTTTGTGGTTAAAGACCAGAAATCTGCATATTTATGTATTTATGCATGTTTCAAGGGATTTACATCAACCTGGCTCTGCCCTGGTCCTGTCAACAGCAGTTGAAGATTTAGGTGCTTCTGAAGTACAATGTCAGTTTACCTTAATTCAAAGGGGATGCAATTCTGTCCTCTGAGACGATTCTGCAATGCAAACCAAGGCCGTGTGAGAGGTGATAAGAGATGTTTGGTTCAAAAGTGTATTCCCCATCTAACCCAAAATGTTAATGCATTTAGTTAAGCATGCAGACATACTCTACTGTAACTTGCAAGAGCTCTGCTGAAAATGAGCTGAACCAAATGGCATCATGCATAACTTAATATTTTCCATATATTCCAGCAGTAAACACTTCTAATTCTGAGCACACTGTGCCTGTGTTCCTATAGCTCCTGTCTGGTATAATTGATGTGAGCAAGTATAACATACTGTACTCCATCTTCACAAGATTCTTTATTAAGCAACTCACAGGCTTGCATTTATGCACGTGAAGCTAAAATGAGATATAAGAATGGAAATTTATGTCCTTTAAAAATTGGGAGTGTTTTGGGAAGCTTTATTTTGCTTCTGAAGTTCTTGCACCTCGTTTTTAAACGCATGAACTTAAATAGGGTTTCAAGAAAAATCATTTACAATAAACAAACTGATGGTGAACAAAGTGTATTTTTGCAATAGGAAACAAATAAAACCTGTTAAGAGAAAGTGATTTTGAAGGTATGTGTGAAACAATACAAGGTTTCCATGGAAGATTCCTACTTTAGAACCACACATAAGCTTTTCTCGTAGGAGACTGGAGTCTTACTTGGATTACATTTAATAATTTCCGACCTTTGACTTTGAGTCTGTGTAAGAAATCCAGACTTCCTCTTAAGCTATGGGAATTCTGAGTGGAAGTTGATGAGATATAACTGGTTGTTAAAACAGCTTGTTGAGCAGTCTGTTTCACTGAGCATAGCTGGTGTTGAACCTTACATTTCCTTTTTTATGTAGTCAGTAACAAGAAAAATCTTTCACTGATTAGTATTATGAAAGTATACAGATTTGAGTGAATATATTCCAGTGGCAAACTAGAGTACTGTATATCACTGATAGCAAGGCAAATCAAACCTACAATGGTAAAATTATGCTGGTACTTTTAGAAATGAACACTAATGGTTATGGTAAAGTATATCCACATACCTAAAAGTCTCTTAATTGATTTTCCATGTATTTATCAGCAGACAAATGCTTTACACTGCATTCTAACTTCATATACTGTACATGACTAAGAACTGGACATAAATATATTTACATTAAGTTCTGCTTTATTGTCAATTGAAAGAAAATAACTTTGGGATATATAAAACAGATAATTGAATAATTGTTTGGCTCTAGTAATTGAAATTTCTAAAAATACTCTTTCATTCTTTTTTTGTCCGATTGTAGAAATCTTTCAACATCAATTTTGGATAGTTTTACCAAGATATGTGTGCTTATCCTTTTGTCTTTGGGAAAATCTGAAATGGCTTCCAATGGGCATCACCAAGGCTTATAATTAGTGCTGTGTTGCTTTTGGGTTTTCAATGACAAACCTTGTAAGTAATATTTTTTGAAATATAAAGTCCAATGCATTGTAGTATAACGATTTTCTAAGACTGAACAAATATTTTTAAAGTGTAATGAATATTATATTGACCTTAGTCTTCACTATTAACTTTTGATAGGTTGCTTCTGATGTTAGTGCAGAGAGGCAGAACTCTCCCACAAAAACTCTCCCTTTCTGCCAGGTTGTTGCGTGGCCCAAAACAGGTCCTGTACTTTATCAGCTGTGCTAAAAGCTAAGGAGGTGTCTAATTTCCATGGATTTTAGTAGGCATTAGGCAGAATCTTGGGACTGCATTATCTTGCATTGCAGGCTTTTAGCTAGCACTGCAGAGGTTGGAGGTTTTCCTTTTATAACAAGACGCTTTATCATTCAGTATCTGAGGAAAAGTCTCATGTTTTGACCATTAATTTTTTTTTTTACTCTGTAGCTGGGGAAGAATCTACTTATATTCTTGTGTTTTGCACTCCTTTTTAGCTCCTAAATAGTTTGTTTCAGATATTCAAGTATGGTTACGAACTCCTTTTGATGTTAGTCTGGGATGAATGTCCTTTGAATAATAAATATGTCTTTGGTTTTGTCTTACTGTCTGGAGTAGAAACTTTTGATCATACCAGAAAAAAAAAAAAAAAAAAAAAGTAAATGCTTCCCCCAGAAAACTTTGGAGAAAAATAGGAACAGAACACCATTTAAAAGTATGGTTAAAACCAAAGTAGCTGTGTAATACTGCAGGAATACTCCATTTACATGGAGGCAACCAGTGCAGATACACAGTGTGCTGGTTTCTCATTTGTAATAAGATGTGCATTTTTAACTATTTTCAAGATAGCTGTGCTTACATTGAGAGGTAACTTAGGATGTTTGAATCTGTGTTTCTATATCAACAGAACTTAAGCAGAAAAAAAAGAAATGCTTTAAGAAATGTGATGTTAACACTAGAATATGAGTTGACTGGTAAAGAGGAGAGGACTTAGTTAACAAACCTTAAAAAACTCGAAAACTGTAATCTAACCTGGTAAAATTACAGTCTGATAATATAACAAGATGGAAGGTTACAGCAGTGTGGAAAACAAGTGGTCTGAAGAAAAGTTCAAGTTAAATAGAATCATTTTGATAGCTTGATCGCTGAAAATATATGAATGTAGTCTCTGATGCCTTACAGATTCAAAAGGTACATTTAACTTAATATATAGTAATATGATGTTCTCAAGAGAAGGCTCAGTTACTTTTCAAAAAAAATGTATTGCATTAAAAGTTGCTTTGTAGAAATCAATGTTATCTGTGGAGTAAAGTAATAAAGGAAGAATCTGCATACAGTTTTTCATGCTAATTAGTTCTGCACTGCCTTTTGAGAAATTACACGTGATTGTTTCTTGGATTTATTTTTTAGGCTTCTAGCTTAAAAACGTTTGGTACATTTGACTTGAATAATTCTGCACCCCCACAATACAATATTAGTCATTCTCCTTGCTCAAATACTGTGCTGTTTTGAGAGAAAAATACATTTTAAGGGTCTGGCCATTTTGTTCCATCAATTAGAGGAAATTATTTTGATAGTATCAGTAATAATTTCAAGCTTGTTTTGTAGGAGTCAGCACTCTTGATGGTTTTATACTTTAAGACAGAGATGTCTAATTTTTATGCCTTTGCATACTGCAGCTTGAAAAAGGAAAACACTTATCATAAGTTACAGAACTATATCTTTAAAAGATACACAGGCAACAGGAGCTTCAGTGAAGTTCAGTCAAAACCCCAAATACCTGCCTTTTACTTATGAAAATAAACATCTGCATGGCAAGGAAGTCATGCTGCCATGTTCTCAAGTTGAGTACAGTCAGCATTCTGGCAGAGACAATATAACCACACAGATTTTTGGGGCCAGGGTATTCTCTTTTATTACTCTTTTTTTCATCTATGTGGCCTTCTGCTAGGGTAGGGAAAAAAAATCTATCCAGTACGTCGAGTCAGTTCTTGTGTCTAATAATTATAATTGAATACTCGTGAGATTTTTCTTTTCAAGGAATATCTTGAGCTCCTGCAATTATACTGTGCTCATGTCCACTAGATCATGTTGATACTTTTTCAGTTTCCATAATATTAAATGTATCTACTGGATGATTTGATAGACATACAAATAAACCCCAAATTTACAGAATCACAGAATGGGTCAGGCTGGAAGGGACCACAGTGGGTCACCTGGTCCAACCTCCCTCCTCAAGCAGGGTCATCCCAGAGCACATGGCACAGGATTGTGTCCAGAGTGTTCCCTTGAGATACTGACAGACAGTGATGAGGTCCCCTCTCAGTCATTTCTTCTTGAGGCTGAACAGGCCCAGCTCCCTCAGCCTTTCCTCATAAGAGAGATGCTCCAGTCCCTTAATTGTCTTTGACAACCTTCACTGGACCCACTTCAGGAACCCCGTGTCTCGTGCTGAGAACCCCAGAACTGGACACAGCACTCCAGATGTGCCTCACCAGGGCTGAGTAGAGAGGCAGGATCACCTCCCTGACCTGCTGGCAATGCTTTTCCTAATGAACCCCAAGGTAACACTGAAGATACATATAAAGCATTTATATTGCTTATGTAGTTGTGCATAAAGGTATTATGTAAGTACACGTTATTTCTGATGGTTGATTTCCTCTAAGAAAAAAGAAGCTTTTCAACTCAATCATTTTTCATTTGCACATACTTCCCTTGATTCTGGAATAACCTCACATGTGGTATAAGTAGAATTTCAGCTTCGGCAGGCCAATTTACAGAAATTTTCTAGACCTCTGAAGTTGCCTTGCAAAGATGTTAAGTCTTGGGAGAAATTACAGAGTGATAAATTACAGAAGATAGAGTAAACAGGCCTTTGACTTTTTAATAAAATGGTTCCTAGTCCCACTAGATCTCTCATTTGTCACAGTTTTTGATATTTTGTTGATCTCAGAGAAAATAAATCATAGGTTTATCAGACTATTTTTCCTCATTCACAGGTGCATCAGCATGCATTGCACATCTCAGTCAGCAAGCAGGCAAAGAATTCTCAGTCGAGAAGGTTAAGATGCAATGTTTTACCACCTAGGACTGTGATTGATGGTGCCAGGGGTAGCACAGACTTTGTGTTTGCTCTCATCAAGCTCAATAAATTTAGAGTAGGCAACTGCAGTTTAACTGAGGAGTCTCTTGTCACCAAAGTATGTTTCCTTAAAAAAGAAATAAAAAAACCCAGCAAACCAACAAATCCACACAGAAAAACAAACAGAAGAACCTCCTGTCACTTTTGGTAAGTTGTTTGCCACACTGTTTCTTCCAAGATTTTTAAATGGATGGTTATCCATGTTAAATTAGCAGTGTGCTCTTTATTTTCTCTAGAGTGAGCTTTCCCATTGCAACCATCAGGATAAAGATTTTCGTGAGTCTTCTTGGTTGTAATTTAAATAGAAATAATAATAAAAATTATTATTTTCTTTAAGCTTTTAGTCTATAATGAGTTTGAGTTCAGGTGAGTTTGGATCAGATGCATCTGTGTCTATTTGAAATCCCTGTACTGTGAGCATTCTTCAACTATGATTAGACTTTTTAGTTCAGTAAAACTTAGGGAAAATGCTTTAGAGAAT
The DNA here is from genome assembly GCF_009829145.1 of Chiroxiphia lanceolata. Taxonomy (NCBI): domain Eukaryota; kingdom Metazoa; phylum Chordata; class Aves; order Passeriformes; family Pipridae; genus Chiroxiphia; species Chiroxiphia lanceolata. The sequence continues at coordinate 106,310,895 of NC_045638.1, read as the reverse complement.
CAGGAAGCTGTCTTAGTATTTGCTTTCTACAGATTTGGAGTTCTTAGGATTTTTGTGGTGTATCATGTGAATTGTAGTTAAAAGAGTAATTTGGAGCATCTATTTTACTACCAAATTCTCAAAAATCTCTTTTCTTCTGAGTATTGTATAATCTTATGCAGGCAAATAGAGGAAGAATAATTATTCCTCTTTTCTGCTTGGAAAATGAACACCTGGAGAAATTAAATGTATCTCCATTTAATACATATGTGTTTACATATTGTTATAATACAATTAAGTGTGTCAGATTCAAGGACTCAATCTAGACATTCTCAAATTCAGTAATTTCCTGTGCTGTCATTTATGTATCATGTCATGATGTCTTCATGTATTATGTCAGCATGTAGTCTTCCAGTCTGGGAGGTCAAAGTTTAGATCTATTGGAAATTTAAAGGTAAAGTCTACTTTTGCTTTTGAGTTGAGCTTCAGTTTATTGAAAGCTCCTGTGAGTTTTAATATTCTGTGGAAAGTATTTGCCCTGTCAGGCAAAAGTTTCAGAGAAATAGGCTATGGAGATTGTGCTACTTCAGAAGATAAACACCTATTTTTGTATCACATTTGAAACTGTCAGTCACTTTAATTTCAGCAAAATACTTGAGGAGGTCTGTTTTCTACCGAAAAATATTTCCATTACTGTTTTCTAATTTCAAATCAGAGAATATAGACAAGAACACGGCTACCAACAATTAAAAACTGTGGTATGCTCTGAAGCCACTTGGAGGTATGCAATTCTAATGTTAGGTTTTAAAGCAGCACAGTTTTATTGCTGAAAAATTATGACAGCTTTAGCATATAAACTGAAGGGTATCTAGAATGTCAAACAAGCATAACTCCCATTTGTTTAATTCTTTCACCTTAAGCCATAAAATGTCAACTAAACCCAGAAACTCTTTTACTGTTGTCAAATATTCTTCATAGATGTAGGGCTCAATCTTGTACAGTACAGTGAGCTTTAAACATGAATGCACTTGCTGAAATTAACTCTGAAAAGCTAATGAAAAAATGCTTATATTCACAAATGATATATCACATCATTACAATTGCCACCTATAAATTATTCCCCAATATTTTAATATGCTTCTGACTGGTTCTTTTCAGAAATTCCTTTAGCTCAATTTACTTCTAACATTTTACAGTCAAAGCCCTCGGGGATTTAGAACTTAATTTCACAAATGGATTTGGGGTAGGTTTTGTGTGCTGCTTTTGCATGGGTTCAGTGTGGCACATTAAAGGGATGGAGGTGTTTCTTTTGGCCTGGGTAGCCTGAGTCATCCAGGCAGGCAACACTACACAGTTCACCTGGACATTCCTCATTTTTTAAAGTGGAGGAACTGATGAATTGTCCTTTAGAATAACCCATGTCTATTACTTGACTGCAGAAGTGGTCTGGAGTTCCAACCTGGCTGGACACAACCACCATGTGAAAAGCAGGCTGAAAAATCTGTGCGTGTCTCGTGACAGTTTTCTTTAGAGATAAGAACTTGCTGCTTCCCGAACACTTGGGTTTTCTAACTCGGAAAGCTTTGCTAACTCTTCATGGCTTGCATCTAGTGATATAAAGGAAGGAAGTGGTTTATATAGTGCAGTTATAATTATGAAATAAATCTAAGTTTGTGGATTTGATAATATGGACAGTAGAAAGTAAAAGACCTGTTCCCCCACCTTCACCCTAAAACATTACCAGTGGCATGCATCTGGAATATAGTTTTGATTCCCTCTAGATATCAATAGAAAGACCCATCACTAGGTCTTCTTTCTTACAGGCCTGATGATGGAGTGAGACAAAACTTTGGTGCTGATCTTGACTGGAACATTTTTGTCCTCCTCTTCAAGACAGATGTGGACTTGGATTCCAGTGTACTTTAAATATGTCAAACTGCTCTAGTTTATATATAGATGCTAAAAATGTGTTTGACAGGATAGCTGTTCCAGCCATTCCTTTTCCAGTACACCTGTAAATAAACCTGTGTTTACCTAGTATCTAGGTAATGACATTTGCCTTAGTTTGTAGATATAACCCAGTGCACAGGAAGATTTTAATCACAGATTTTTTACTATAAAAGTAATTTTTAAAGAAATCATCCCTTTACTATGCAGTAGTGGATTAAATAAACCATTGTATTTAAACCCATGAATTACATTGACATCTCAGGATATACCTGCAGCACTTCATTTGCATTTGCTGAAACTTTCAGTGATACCTCAGTATTTAAAGCTAAACCCTGAATTCCTGTTAAGATTGAGGGTCTATTTTCTTTGTTATGGCTAGCTTAGTCCCAGAGTGGCTTATTACCATAGATTAAATTTCATCCCTCTGAGTCATCTTCTTTTTCCACTAGTCTGTTCCAGAAGAGATTTTACCCATATAATATGCCTGCCCTATTAGAGTTTGTAGAAATAATTGTGTTCAGAAGTTCTTATGATTCAAAAGGATGAAAAAGACAGCTGCTAGAACAAAGTAATGTCTTTTGCCAAGCGCATTTAGCAGGGGATGATTTATTATGAAGTTATTGAATAAGAACATATCCAGCAGCAAGGAGTTCAATTGTTTTTTTAATAGAACACAGTCAACTTTTATTTGCTGATATTCAAAACTGCACTGTTCTTCTGTGTAGTTTTACAGCTTAATTTATTTTAAATTGAGTACTTGGCTGACAATATTTAAAGAAACCACAAAGCAATCTTGAATTTCAGAATAATCTGTATGTTCCAAATTCCATTTATGATCATATTGTAAAATTCCCAAGATATAAAGTATTAAACCTGCACTGCATAATTTCTGTCAACATTAATGGTTACATTGCGTTGTACAGCAAGGTGGTTTTTATGGGTGATATATTAGAATACTAAAAACTTAAAGGGTAGCTGTTGTCATGCACACGATAAATTTTATCTTTCATGAAGTTATACTTCACCTTTATTAATCTACAAAAAACCCTTGTATATAATTCCACTCCTGTAAAAATGTTTGAAGAGAAGCCATCCCTTAAGTAATTTAAGCAAATACTTAAAAGTAAAATGGACAAAACCATTTATCTTAGAACATGTAGTCAAAGGCACTTGTCACTTAATAAAATTGCAAATGGTTTGTTTGCAGCATCAGCATTCTCCAATGCTGATACATTGATTAAGCAGTAGGTATGTAAAATTTTTGATTGTTGAGTTGTTTTTAGTAGAACCTGATTTTTAATGTGTAAGAGCAGTTACTGTATCCAGAGGGCTCCTGATAGATATTTCCCTTGCATAAAGCTGAAGTGTAAAGTATCACACACGGGAACTGGATTAAAGGCCAAAGGCTGCAGATCTTCTAGCAAGTTCAATAGCTCAAACTGCAGGCAGTGTTACCATGAATGCAGTATCCCCTAGCTGTAGTCAGCACTAATAAATACAAAGCTCTTATCATGTCTGCTGAACTCCGAGAAAGTACAACATCCAGCTCTGGGGTCCCTTGCACAGGAAGGGCAGGGACCTATTGGAGCAAGTCCAGAGGAGGCCACCAAGATGATTAGAGGGATGAAACATGTTGCCTGTGAGGAAAGGCTGAGAGTGTCAGTTTGACACTAAAGACTTAAGTCTCAGTGCTAAGATTTATCCATGATAAATAATGGGTTTCAGGGAATTGTGATAATTTGTTAGAGACAACTGTTGTACCTGAAGCAGTAGCATGCTATAAAAGAACGGGTTTCCGAAGTGACATTGGGGGCAACTGATAATATAAACTCAGAGCTAATCCTCTCTTTTCAACAAAAAGCTAATTTAAACTTGTATCTTCAGAAATTTGCTTCATCAGTGTTCTCTCTGGCCAAGTACAGTGTTTAGTATTACTTGAGATCCCCATGTGGGATCTGGCTCTTCTGTTGCACTGTGTTATTGTTCTCTGCAAATAAATGATTACCAAATGTTTATGTATATCAGCACTGCAAAGGTATAAAAACAGTTGTCTGCAGAAGAGTGGATCCATCCAAAAGTTGGGAATCTCACTGCTAAAATTTCATTCACTGTTTACATATAAAAGAGAGTAATCAAGAGAGAAAGGTAAATAAGGAACAGTAAACCATCCTTTTCTTCTCCTTTGCTGATATCTGTAATTTCATTTGGAAGATCAAATCATAGAATGGAAGTAGGAACCAAACTAAAGTAAACAACACATTTACTCCAAAAGCACATTAGCAGTAAGATGATTAATCACCAAGTATTAGGTACTGCCATGGGTACTTCTGCTCCTGGGTAATAGGAGGGGGAAGGCTGATGTGCTTAATGCTATTCTTCTCTAGTCTTCACCAATGATGTTACTGGTGTCTAATGGAACAAATGCTGGCAGCAAGCCTGTGCTATCCTTAATGAAGGAAAAGAGAAGAAAGGGAAGAAATAGGTTGTTATAAATCCTTCTCTAAAATATCCAGTAAAGTACAATAGGAAACAATCACAAAATTGAGCTGTAGTCGTAGAACATAGTGAGATAAGCAACAAAAATTAGAATTATTGAAGGAGGTCATGTTTCAGGTCATATAAATGCTTTCAAAACAAACCAACACCCTCCCACCCCCAGTATATGTTATATATGTAGAGTTCAGCATGAATACTCTATCTAAAACTCATGGAACACAAGAAAAATACTACATACAAAATTAATTTGGAATACTCACTGTCTGAAAGAGTTGTCAAGTGGAGTTCTGTGATGAATTTTCTTTGGTTCTGTTTTGTGTTACGTTAATTAGTGATCTGAATGATGACATAGAGTGACTTACTATAGTTTCAGATGATAATGAGTGGGACAACAGCAATGTGTTATATTTTCAATTTCTTTCTCACAAGAAGATTCTTGATCTTGACCTGCACCAAGCTGTGATACTGTCACTGGTGTTACAGCTGAACCCCAGAAATGTATGTTTAGTAAAAAGTACAAAATCATGGTAACCGCATGACTTTTTCTTACTGGAGATGAAAAGGTAGAATAAATTGCTTTTGGAGGAGACATCTGAAAGAACCTACTTGAAAAAGAGCATTGAAACAAGAGGAGCTCATCAGTAGATTGGTGTAAAAATTTCAAAATAAATCAGGCATGGTTCCACTAGAGAAAGGCAATCTTATCATTGAAGGGTACTTGTTATGTAGTGTACTGAATGCCTTTCTGGCATGGAGGAATGAGAACACAAACTATTTTACTGATGTTTTTTCTCCAAAAGTGAAAGAAATGGAAGGAGGCTTTGGCTTTTTCTTAGTTCAGTAACTGGAGCCTGTGTGCAATAAAAGCTTTATCCGCTTCACAAACTGGGTAATGTAGCAAGCGGCAGTTGTGGTGCTGAGGTACAGCTTGTGTGTGTTCCCCTTCGTCCTGTTTTTAGGAGTGTAAAACCTACAGTCTGGCATTGTATGGGAACTTCTGAGGAAGGAAAGGTCCTGACACAGGCCAGCACCATAATATTAAATCTGGTACAGCGAGTTCTCTTATCCTTGCACTGATCTGGGCTAAGAGTTGTATATTTTAAGGTAGCTTTCCTGTCAGTCAAACCCCAGAGTGCTGTGGGCCAGAGCCTCTGTTTTGAATACTGCTTTAAGTTAAATAATACCTTTAAGTACAAATAATACCTCAGAATCTCTTTTGAACACTCCTGACTTAAAGCAGCGCTTACCGTAAATAGGGATGTCAGAACATGCAGCTTTTCTCAAAATGTTCTTTTGTTATTCCAAGTGGCAAACAATGATAAGCCTTGCTCTAAATCATTATAGTGCACGTCTTCCCTGAATCTGTACTCCTACATTAGCACATCCTATGTCACAACAGATCTTCCATCTTTTGCTGAGCATGATGAGCTGGAGTAACCACTCCTGTCAAATTCCCTTCAAATACGGGCAGTGCTGACATAATGAGGTGCCTTGTTGCTATGTCGGTGCAAGAATGTTAATAGTTGTTTTAAATGGCAATATGTCTCTATTCTTTGTGTCTTTACAAATATATCTAATAGGTGTTTCCAATGTCTGTCAGGAAAAAAAGAAAACAACTGCCATGAATGTTTATATAAAAAAATATTATATTTCTTCCTGTACTGTTCTGCTTTTTGGAGGAAACCGGAGAAATATTGGTCCCGATGGTCTTATTTATAGCAGTTTCACAGAGAAACTGCTCTGATCCCAGTTTATGAGTTTGTATAACTGGTAATCTTCATTTCTCATTCTGAAATGGGTAAGGGTAAATGTGATCCTGTTTGTATAAAGGTGCCATAAGTACTGACATAAGTATAGCTTATTAAAGATAGCATGTATTTAAAATATATGGTAAATCACTTTTATGATATGTAAATAGTGAGAGCTCAAAATATTTGAAAATGGAGCACTGTAACTTGGCTCTGATTTACATATTAAATATTCTTTTGTTGATGTTAGCTCCCATCCTACTTTACTCTGCTCTTCCCATTAATTTTCAAGAAGTCAACTGTGAAATGTTAAAGGTAGTTAAGCCTACAGAGCATTTTACAGGATCAGAAACAGAGGAGCTAGTGGATTAGGACATGATATTTGGAATCAGTGTGGTTGTTCAAGTGCCAGAAGCAAAACTTAATATTTATGAATCCTTTTGGGTCAGCATTCATGGTGGCAAGCATTAATGGAGTGCCTTTCCTTTTGAGTACTTAAAAATAGCTAAGTATAAATAAGTATGTTTTCTATATTACTGTAAAAATCCATCTGCATAACTTTGCAGATGGTCTGAAATGCTTGCTTTGTAATTACGATTCTGCTCTGCCATTGCTTGTAAAATGTATGCAGTGACTGATGATAATTTAATAACTATTTCTATCATATTGCTGATCAAAGCACACAAAAAGGATGAAATTATTTTAATAAAATCTACTGGGAACAAAGTTTTATTCTGCCCTCCTAGGTCAGTTCAATTTGGCTTATGGAGTACACATTTTTCCTAATTAGATACTTTTCTGTGTTATCAATTCACGAAGATACTTTGTGTGAAATTGCCCAAATATTTAGGAGAGGATTTAGAAATGTCATGATGTCAAGTGCATATGGAATGTTTTCTGCAGCTTAGACTAGTGGGAATGGCTACAAAAGAGACGTGAACCAGACTCTACAGGGTTTCAGAGTCCCTATTCTAGCAACTCTTCTGTGATCATCTACAGCCTGTAGCTGCCTGAAGTTTTGGGATGACTGGGTTGTTGTGAGGTTCTCTTGTTCAATTACAGGTGCAGTTTGCCTGAACTATTCAAGTATACGATGTGGCGACTTTTTCTGTATTTTACTTCCGTTATTTTTGACCTATCAAATATGATTCCACACAGTAATACACCTGTTTAGGCATATTTTTCAACATGTGAGATAGAAGTAGCTACACATAAAAATAGAAAATCAGCACATAAATAGCAGTAATTCTGCAAATGAAATGTCAATGGTACAGGGAACTTACATCTTGACTTCAAAATCTGAAATCTGCTCAGTTCATTAAAAATAGTGTAGTGTCTGAATAAACAAAATACATAATTGTAGAGCTTTGGAATTCCAAGGAGCTGTTAAATTTCCATGTCCAGCTTCAGTTTTGAAGTTTACTCAAAGCTCAACTTACTACATGAAGTTCTACCTAACACATAAAAGACAATTAAAGAGCCAAATTAAAGACACATAGAAGACAATTAAACATAAAAGATGCCTAACACATAAAAGACAATTAAAGAGCCAAAGACGTTGATTATATTATTTAATTCTAAACAATTTTTTAAAATTTTTTTAAATACTAGAAAGTGTGGAGGGATAAATCTTTGGAAAATAATCCATGTAGTCAGCAGATTCCTCTACTTTTTGACTCAATGAAAAGAAGTATGATCATTGTGGGTTGCTAGTGTTTAATGTGTCACTTCCTAGGTTGTACCTCTGCAGTTTGGGTTTGGTTTATTCTTTGTACATTCTTAGCTTCCAGTTAACAAGATTTGAAGTGGTATCCTAATAAGATATTATGAAAAAATGCTTCACTTCTTTGTGCCTACCAGTCAGCCTGTGTCTCTCTTCATTGCGCAGTCCATGCTGATTTTAACATCTTTATGCATGTACTTTCCTGTTTACCAAAGAACCTCTCTCTAATCTCTCCTTGTCAATTTTTATTCAGTAGACTACTAAATAACTATTGTGAAATGGAAATATAGTAAATTATAATCAATTATAAGCAAATGTATCAGATTCTTGAAGCTCAGTAAAAAGCAGGCAGCTGAAATGCCGCAACTCTTTGAAGTAGGGTTTTTACATGCTTGTTTCACGTAGCAGGTGCTTGGGCAGGTTCATTATCCAGACTGTTCCAGTGAAGAAAAAGGCATAATAATGTCTTGTCCTCTTCTCTCCCCTCCATTTTTATAGGCTTTGGAAGGGCTGAAATCACAGTGAGGGGAGTCGAGATCATGTGACAATGCTGGTGTCTCTGTGCACTCTCTAACAGCAGTTAAGGAGCATCCTGAAGGAATATAGGGAGAATCTGAGAAAGTTTCTTCAAAAGATGCTCTTTTCTCACCCCTTCCTCTGTGTCTTGGCCTCATTTCACAGCTGCATCTACAGAAATGAAAAACAATTGCTTTGCTTTGAGCATGTTGACTCTGGTGGGAGTATTATTATAAATTTTATAGCCCATATGTGCATCTTGGTTTTGATAGTGAAAACAAAGTCTCTTTTAGGTAGCAAATTAATACTTCTGTCTACCTCCTCAGCTATATGCACAGTTCCCTGCACCGAACACATTTTCCCATGTACCAGGGCACAAGAGGCTGAAAGTAAATCTTGAGTTTTAATTTTTTAGCTACCTATTCTGTGAAGGGGAAGTAGAATTGCTGAGGCAGAACTGGCTACATCCCTAGTACAGTGTTCTAAGGGGGGATAAAGGAATAGCACTAAGAATTGTTAACCAAATGTCCAGTAAACACCCAGGCAGTGTGTTCCTAACACTGAGAAAATGTCCTGTTAAACAGATTTGTAAATTAATTATATTACTTCTTTTTTTTTAAGTTTTGTTCATCTGATACCAGGCCCTGGTATCTGATAGTCATTGGGTATGACCTAAGTCAAAAGAACTTTTAGTATTTCAGAAGCCAACTTGATTTTGTTTTGCTTTGTTTTGTTTTGTAGCTTCACTTGTAGGAAGAGCACAGAGTATCTCCCACATTCTAATGCAGCTGTTGGAAGAGAAGTCCAGTATGAAAAAATATAAAAGGAACAAGGGAAGAAGATACCAAAAGCCATGAAAAGCTAGAGAAGAAAGGGGGGGGGGGGGGGGCAGGAAAACCAAATGGCTTTAAAAGGAAGAAGAAAATGTAGGAGGGGGAGAAGATGACAGACAGCCAGGATGAGAAAAGGCAGTGAAAGAAAAAGTGCTTAGTAATAAGGTCTCTCTAAATAAAGATGTAACTTTTTTTTTTTTTAAGAAATATGTCAAAGCTCTCTGGTTGAATATTTTCTGTGGCTGAAAACATTCTGTGGTTGTGATCAAGAAATCATTGGAATAAGACATCAAGCTTTGCAGTTCTGGGTAAATGGTTGGACTCAATGATCTTAGAGGTCTTTTCTAACCTAAATGATTCTATGATTCTAAATAGAAACTATATACATAGTGGTTTTCAATACACTGAGCTGCAGAACATGTATTGCACGATGGGAGCACCTGCACATTCCTCCGGTGTTAACATTCCCACAAGTACATTGCAAATCTCTACCCATTGTGGCAGCAGTGAGTTTTATGTGGTGTTATGCATCAAGACTGAACAGTATTTCTTGACTGCACCATCAGGAGAAATTTATTTGGGACTTTTGGGTGAATTTATTCTATTCATTGGGGTTTGACAGATTGGAATTACATACACGGTATTCAGTAATAGTGTCTGCAGAAGGGTTTTTAAGCAGTGCTTTCTTCAGCTGCTTCTTCCAGAATCCCTGGTTTCTTAGGTCTCTGTTTTTTATGAGATTTTTCCTTGGCAAAATATTAGGAGGCCACACAGAGAAGCGAGTTATCACCTGGAAAAATTTTGGTAGGATGGCAGTTATAGATCTTCAAGGTTTTTAAGAAAGCGGTTCTAACACCACTCCTCAGAAACATAGTCTTTCTTTTTCTTCTCCTTCTTGGGTATTTCTTATCAGTTTCTTGTCTTGTGGGTTTAGCTGGGATATGCATAGCATTTATTCAAGTCATTTGTACAGAAAGGTACAAAGCAGGAAGATATTGCCCTGACTTCTATTGTTTTAACTATACTGATGCTGCTAAAGAAAAAAAAAGTAGTTTAAAAAAACCCTGAAGTTGATACTAATCACATAAAACACTAATAAAGTATACTTTGTAAGATTAAATCTTTTTTCTCTGTCAGCTAAAAACTAGGAAAGTTTGTTGGTTTTTTTTTGTTTCCTTTGGGTTTGTAACATTTGCATATGGAAGTTTGTGTTGTCACTGTTCTCTCTTGTTGAATCTGTTCTTGAAGAAACAAGAAACTGCACCTTGGTCCTTCAGTGGAGAAACTGACCTCTTTAATTAATGAAGATTACACAGAAATTAAAGTGCAGTGTTGATTAGTTGAATGTCATGGGGGGTCACTGCATAATTTCAGATGCCCGAGAGAATCTCCCATACGCGTAATAGGCATCGTGACCCTGTATTAGTTGAAACGGAAGTTTGAACAAGGGAGCAAAGGGCACAGCTTTCCAATCTAGTTACATGAACCAGTGTGAAACACAGAGGCATGTCCCCTGGACTAGATAGATATTATCTGAAAGAAATAGTTAATGCTTCCACTGTTAAATAAAAAGATTATCTAGTGTGTCTTTGAACGTTTTTCTAATCTCTTCTGCAGGTCTGGCATTCCACCAGTGCAATTAGGGTATGGTGTGATTAGATGTATCTATTGATGGGTCTAATGAGAATATGGAGGATTCATTTGAAAACATATCCAAATTTTATTTTTTAATTAAATTTATGTTTAACATTGTTACAGAAGCGGGGAATTGCCAATGTCAATTAATGCCATTGAGCTGATTCCATATTAATTGGTCGTTGCCAAATAATTAATCATTGACTGGATGCGTAGTTTAGTCTTTTCAGTTAATGAAAGACTGTTCATTTTCTCGAGGAAAAATCTGGAAATACTAATAGATTCTAAAGCCCTGCAGTGTTCTGAAGGCTGCATTAGGCTGAAAAAAGGCAAGAGAAATGTTACTTAGAGAAAATATATAAAGATCATTTTCCATCTGTTGCAAATGTTGCATTTTGACTTTTAATATGCTTTGTACTTGTTTTAGAGTGATTTGCATTTTAAAGAAGTAAAATTTGAGTTAACACAAGTTTTTGGAGTGCTTGTATTTCAGTTCTTAAATACTTAATGTTGTTTTTGTGATTTTCACATACAGATATTAAAGGAAAAAATTCAAGCAAAAATCAGTTATGACTTTTAAGTGGCAGATAACCAGCGGGTCACCTTCTGAAAGCTATTTTGACTTTGTGAGCCAGAAGGTCCTTATGGAGTACTAGGCATCAGCTAAGATCCTTGAAAGAAACCAGGATCCTGCCCAAGGGGTGTTCCAAGGTCAATGATCCCTAATCAAGCAGCTACCACAGAAAGCAGGATGGTCTGTGAGCACAATAGCATGTGAAAACCACGTTGCTGAGGTCTACAGGTGCTCTGTGTATAAGGTAAGAAAACTGAATTGGGCCTAAGTATGCAAGGCTAAATAGGATGATTTGTCCTGGGGAGCATGTGAGACAAAGAATAACAGATCCACTGCAACCCAGATGGTTTTGGGACCACCTGGGGAGTGGGACCTGCAAAGGCAAACAATGCCTGGGTAACTGTGAGAGCCCTGAGGGTCCTAAAGGGGATTCCTGTCCCTGAGCTCTCTCCTGTGGGCCCTAGAGCCCCACATCAGCTCATCCTGGGGCCATTGGGCCACTGACACTGGAGGTTGGTCTGTCTGCAGCCCCATGACAGTGGTGCCTGCAGCCTGGCTGGGAACTTTGTTGTCCTGAACTGTGGAGTCTCTTCCCAGCTTGACATTGGCTCTGCCCTGGTGCTGTTGACCTGCCTGGTAGTCACCAGAATGTCTGAACCCTGGTCTGACCCTGACTTCCCAGTCTGGTGTCAAACCTGCCTCCTCATAGACTCCCTTGGCGATCTGGACTCGAGGCTGGGTCCCCTTCACCCAGTCTGCCCTTGCCTCTCCCTGCCATGTAGGATGTGCCTTAGGCAGAAAGGCCCGTGCTCTGGCAGCCCAGGGATTCCCCTTGGCTCCCAGCTTTTCCATTGCCTGGGGAGCCCCTCGCCCCTTGCTGTGCTGGGCAAGTAATTATACCTATATTTACTCAGTAGTATCCCATTACCTGTGATTGACAGGTAATGACATAAGAAACACTAGATTTAGGTACGTATATAGAAAAATTGGAAAGGCTGGAAGGTGGTTTATTTGTTACATGAGACATGGTGGTACAGGAAGCCAAAAAGGAAGGTCCAAAAATAGGGATAAAACAGAGAAGGAGGTATGAAGTCAGTTGATGAGGAGAAGGGGGATGATGGTAGGAGTGCAGATTTTTGCAGAGGCTGACCTACAGATCCAAACCCACTTAGAGGAACCACCTCTTGATCAACATACTAGACTCTAAACCAGGTCTGCTTTCAAAAGACTTGGTGTAGGGGGGCCAGAACAAAGAGTGATGGGCCTCCACCCTCATATGAGAGAGTTCAAATGTGAGTGAACATTGCATTTCCTTTACTGAGAAGTGGAATTTTGCCCTAAAACTGTTTGTTAGCTTTAGATACATTTTGCCCTTTAGGATGTTGTATACTTTTTTCACTTTTTAAAAAAAAAAATTTATTTTTCCTTTGTCTTCCATGGCTGCCCAGATCTTTTTATTCGAAACTTTCTGGATCCTCTAAACTTTAGAATTTGCTCTGTGCGTGTTTCCCGTCCATACATTTAAAGTTATCAAGCAATTTCTTTTTTGTCTTTAAGGAAAAGAGGAGAGGGAGCTGAACTTGATACTCAGATTTTCAACTTAATACATGTATTGCCAATCTAATTTAATACATAAAAGAATAAGACCACTTGTGCATGTGTTCAGTTTGGCTCTTTAGTGATGTTGTGAACGTCAAAATATACATCAGAAATAAGTTTATGTCTAAAACTGATGTACATTCAGGGGGGAGGAAAATCATAAACAATTTATTTGAATGAAATTCATGGATTTCACTTTTATCGTGGACTTTCCAAATAGTTTTTCAATGTGAATTTTACATATTTGGATTCTGTTACAGCTCATGCTTGTGGCAAATGACAGTCTGATCAGTGTCTATTCAGATAAACTCTTGCCACAGTTGATGTTAGATCTTAGAGATTCTTTGTGAAGTTTGTTCTTGATTATTTTTATTTTTAATAATGAGTATTATTACCTGTGGTTGTTGAATAGTCAAACTTGTCAAAGGTAAAAAGAAGTGGTTTTGGTTCCTAGGAAACAAGGTTGCTGAGAAATTGAAAATTTTTTGTAATCACTTTAAATATACCAACTCCATAAATGCTGAGTGGTGACAGTGGAGCATTTTTAGATTGTTCTAAGAACACCTGAAAGAGAAATGAATTGCAATTTTGGTTTATTTTTATTCTTTGCATAATCTAATTTTATATTTAATTCATTTTTCTCATAGCTTGTCCTCACTAATAATGTTAAATTATTGAAGATTTTGATTAGGCCTGTTGTTAGCTCTTAAACCTAAAGTAAGAACATGACATATTCAAAAGAGAAATAGTAAAGCCTTGTTTGAAAACACACAGGCTATAAATGATCTTTCCCAGTTGTTTAATGTTTATTCAGTACTGTTTTCTCTGCTGCTGTTCACACAACACATAAAAAATGAAGCAACATTAATGTGAAGCTTTCAAGCCTAGCAAAACTGCTGGTTTATGTGAATTCTAATAGCCTACAGAATGTAGAAGACATAGAAAGTAATTTCTGAATTCACAGCCTATACCCTCCAGGGACAGCTTGTATACATAATTCCTTATGCAAATATTTAAAGGTTTGTGTTATGTCTTCCAGAATATATTTTCATTTCTGATTTTTCTTCTTTGCTTAGTTGCATTTGGAGTGCTAGATTCTGTAGGTGTGGGTAAAATTGAAAAAACAGGTCAAAAAATAAGAAATGTTTGGTTGCTTCAATAGCATTGTTCTTGGAAGTGTTGGTCTAGGAACCTGACTTTCTAGGAGACAGAGCAGTTTAAATAAATTTATGCTCAAAAAAGCAGTAATTACCATTTTCATGAATGCATAAATTGCAAATATTTGTTGTGTTATTTTAACATAGAATTGTTGGTAGACTAATGAAGATGAGATAACCTCTTTTTTTTAAAAAAGTGTTCTCCCTTCTTTCAGCAAAAAGGCAAAGTAAATAAAACAAAAGAGTTGTTCTGTTTTCCTGTGAACTTTGAAGGACTTGTGCATTTCTTCTCTTTAGAGTTTCTCACTTCACTTGCAGACTTTTGATAACAATTTCACTTTAAGACAAGGAAGACTGTTCTTCCAAAGTTAGGAATTTTCTTCCTGAAAATTAGGGCACAAAATAAAAAACTGTGTTGAAAGCATGTTTTTTTTATAAGAAACTCCTCAATCAGTTTCTGTGTTGTGTTTTTTTCTGATGTTGTTGATGCTGAGAAGCTGACAGTGTGATGTCCACAAGACTCACAAATATTCAAACAAAATGAAGCACAGTTGAGAAATATGTATGCTCAGTTTAGAGAAGAGACTAACCAAGAATTAAAAGATTGAGCATCTTCCTAAATTCAGCTTTCAGGTGCAGGAATTCTATGCCTTGACCTGTCTTTCAGATTTTTATTTTTATTTTATTTTGTCTAATGCATTTGTGCATCAGGGGTAGTAATAATTAAATATAAGGTAAAAATTCTCTCCAAAGAAATCCAACATGACTTTTAGTGTGATTTGAACCCTAAAAATAGTTCTTTTCAATAACAGCTTTAGGGCAAGTTTAGTTCACTAGGGTTTTATTGTAAAGGCAAAGACTGATTCATGCGAAGTGCAACAGTTATGTAAGATGAGAGAATTCCCACTGTAGCCATAATCCCCTCTTGACTGGCTTCTGCTTGGAAGAGTTCCAGTCACAGGTCCTTGTTGGATAGGGAGCTGCATGACTTGGGTAACTGAGGTCATTTTAGAGAGATGTCCTGTTTCTCACATCACCCGGATGTCTTCTGGTATCTTTCCTCAGGCTTCCTGTACAAAAGTCATTTGATCCTTCCTTGGTTAGTCTCTGCTTGGAATTTAGGGAGGGTGTTTCCATTACTAAGCCCCAGGTCTTGCAGCCACAATCAATCTTAAACTGTCCACTCTTTTTTTCCAAGCTGACTTCTTTCCAGATCCTTTGAAATTTTGTTGAATTGCAGTACCTGATCTCCTTCAAAAAGCCCCTTTACATGGTCACTAGTTAATAGCACACCCTAACTTTACAAACATTTTAGTCTATGGAAGCTCATTACTGTGATAATCCAGTTATTTCTTTTGCTATGGATATGATATTTGTTATTTGGATAGTAACTGAAAAGTGTTCTCTTCCCTAAGGTCATGAAATTCTGAAGGAATAAATCTATCATGTAAGCACTTCAGATTTCCTCGCCTAGGTATTCCACATTTCTTTGTGGTTCATCTCCTGTCTTGCAGTTGATACTCCTTGTCCAGTTGCCTTTTCCTTAGTCCTGAACTGTACCTCAATACTGTTCAACAGGCCTTCTGTCCAAGTGACCTGCATCTACGCAGATCAAGTGGATTATTTGTTGGTTCACCACTCAGGTTGAGAAGTGGAGAGAAGTTTTACTTGTGTTTTGAAATTTTTACTAAAAAACTCTCCCTGTTTATTTACAAATATTATTACAAGCCTTATTGATCTCATTAGCTTGTTCATTTCAAGTGCAACAAAATTTCTTTAACTTTCTACCATCCTTTACAGTAGTGCTCAGCCAGGATATGCCTTTATTGGGTTCTCATATGTCTTTTTTCAATTATTCTAAATTTTTTAAATTTACTGGCTTAATCATCTTCCCAAAAATGCCTGTCACAGGTTTCTATTTCCTATGTATTATGTTAGTTACCTTGGTCTTATCTGATAGTGCTCTTTCCTTTTTAAATATTGTAGGGCTCTTTTATGGCTTATATTACTTCTATCTGTAACAGGGTGTTTCTTAGCACCTAATTCTAGATCTAATTTTCTTTGCTGTTCTTTTCTTATATCCCAAGTGTGTTCTCATCTATCCATCCCTGTAAAATAGACAAAGGCAACAATTCTGCTGGAATTCTCCTTCATTTTGTGTTCTCTCAGGTCCCTGATTTTCCTACAGTGAATAATAGAATTATTAGATACTAAAATTTACTTATTTCATCCTCATTAAGCATTGACCCTGTCTAATATCTTAGTGCAGCTTTTTGTGAAGGTGCTTTACCATTTGATGCCACTGATGGAGGAGCTACAGACTTGGTGACATTAGGCTGGTTTGCTAAATGGCAGAACTAAAAGTATCCAAAAGTAGTAGAATAAATAGAAGAAAGATGCTTTTAAGAAATGGAAGAGAATAAAGGATAAACCTGGTAAATTCTGATTTGTTTTTACAGTGTTTTTATGTTTTATTTGGGGGTAAAAAAGAAATAAATTTCATATTGTGCTGCATAATGTGGATGAGGAGTGCGTACTTTTCTGTGTTAAGTTTGTGGTGTTACTCTGTATGTCAGTACACCTGTGATTTAGAAAAAAAAAAAATTTCTTCAAGATGAGTTGGTGCAATTTTGTTCCTGGAGAGTTAGGTAGTGCTTAAGTGTATGTAAATTATAGCAATCAAAATGCATGATTACTGAATCTTTGAAATAAACAAGTGGAATCAAGGCTAAAATCCATTTTTAAGAGGGGAGGTACAGTGTAGGGATTCCTTGTCACTTGTAATTCTACTGGGTGAAAACCCACAATATATTGTTTTAATATTTTCCTCTGTGACCAACACAATGTACAATTAATGACTAACTTGGTGATGTATTTTCCCAGGCTTAAAACAGCCAAGGTACAAAGTGCTTCATGAATACCAGACACTATCTCTGCTTGATAGATCAGGATTTAATCAGACAGCTCAGGACCATCTATTTGTTCTACAACCCGGATAAAGGTTATTGTATTGTTTTGTATATCTTGACTATAAAAGAATGCTGACATAAGGGCATGGAACAATTATTTTTTGCTTGTGAGAGTTCTGAGAAATGTGCTATGAGAAGTTCATAAAAGTGTATCAGAATCAACCTGAAAGTATCCATAGCAGCAGGATCACCACTTCATGCTGATTTGCCCCATCAAATACTCAACATTATTAATTCTTAATTTTAAATCGCCTAATTGTCGCTTCTAGCCATCCATTTCTGTTCTCTCCTGAACTGGAGTCTCTTCTCTGAAGCCCATTTTTTCTCTGCAGAGGTGTTTCTGTGTTGTTGTGTCTGTTTTGATTCTTGGGAACATAAACTTCATTATGCCCTGCCTGTGAGATTAAATCACCTTATTTTTCTTAGTATTCTTACACGTGCATCTAAGCACTCTTCTTTTAACTGCAGCATCTCACTAAAAATTCATTGAATTACATGTTCATTCAGACCTCCAGAGACAGTGTTTTCTGGAAGATTATCCTCATTGTTAAATATTTTCCCTCTTTTTCTATCATAGCATAACTTAGTTGTGCTTAGGCAGACTTTATTTCAAATAACTTCTCTATGAAAAGAAACAGGTTTTTTTCTGGTCATTACCAACAAACCAACCATTTCCTGTTGCTCACAAATCTTACCAGAAGTGTTTTATTCTTTAATTTTCTTCCAGATTTTTGATGAAACAGCGTTGTCACTGAGTATGAAGCATGATACCTGTGATCTTGTCCTATGTTTTGCACAACACAGAGATACAAACCCAGGAATTCAGTTATGTGTTCATAGTTTCATAGGAACCGTGTACTTGCCTCAGGGATTAAAAACAAGAACGTAGTCTCTCTGTTGTTGCCAGAACTACTGAGGCAGCTGAATACTCTCTGTGCATTCTTTTGCTTCTGTTTTTCCAGGACCATATGAAGTGTTAAATATGGGGCATGAAAATGGAGTTCACCATGGACGTTGGTCTCTTGAGGCTACAAGCCACTGGAGTGGTGAGTTTACCAGTTTCTTTAACATGGAAATCTGTTACTTTCTGGGATTGTTGAATAGTGCAAAAGGTATTAATTGACTGTAAAGGAAAGTATATTTTTATGACAACTGGACTACAGAAAAAGCAATGACTTATACAAGGTCTTCAAAGTTTCTAATTATAAAACTTGTATAGAAATATGTGTAATTTTTATAAGTAAAGGATGGACAAAACCTTAGTGACCGTCAAATGGCTGATAGCTGCCTGCTTAATGTCCTTCTATTTCTGTTTCTGCTTTAAAGCCACTGCACACCTGAGTGGCTGCTGGGGGCTTGTGGGGGGCACAGTTGTTTTAAATTCATAGGACTCCTTCCCCAGAAAAACACCTGTAGAAAAATGATGTTTAAAACTGCTCAGACATCAGGTCTCCCGGGAATATTCAAGCACACAACACTGAAGTGAATTTGAAATTTCATCACCATTCTTACTGTGATTGGAATAAATGACAAGGGAAGCGAGGTTTTCAATGCCATCCTCTTCAGTGCATGAAGTTACACAAGCAGAAAGATCGCTTTTAAAGAGGTATAAAAGGATTCTAAAATTCCTCAATCTAAAGATAGGGATTGCTTACACATTAGTGGATTAAAGGGGGATGGTGGAGTGTTTAATTTGTCTTAATTTTTGTTTTGCCATATTTTGATATAGTGATGTAGACAGCTAAGGGAGGAGGGTGTTAAGGAGTTGTTAGATCTGCCTTTTGTTCTGTGGATATGGCTGAGCTTTTGGCTAGCTCTAGGCAATTGTAATCCCTAATCATGCCAATTGTAATTGTGTTTAAAACTACCCAGCAAATAAAATGGCCGTCTCATATTTTAAGGAATTATTTACAGAATCATCCAAAAATTTCGGACTTGCGTAAAGGGACCGTAAGAGCAGCATAAATGTGATGGCATGACAGATGTGCTTGGGTGAACTAAAGCTACTCTAATTTACTTATATGGATTTGCATTGTGAACTGAACACTGTGATCAGACAGTGTAAACAAGTTCTGACAGCAACAGCTTCAGTCCTGCTGTGCTTTGTCTCTTTAGCCTCACCGTTTGACTTCGGGGAATCAGATATGCTCTGGTGCATCTCTCTTCCATCCTCAGATGTAAAATTAGTTAAAACTCAGCCTGATTCAATGTTACTATTTAAATAAGCATTATGGCTACCACAGCTATTGCTACCTGGCAATACTTGAATCAGTGGAATCGGTTTGGTTCATTATATGGCCACAGGCTCCTAGGTAGTTTGTAGCAGTGGAGAGGACAGCTGGTAGTGACAGCATAGTTGGGAAGAATCTTCTGGCGAGCTCTGAACTAGGAATGTTCTTCCCAATTTTTACCTGTGTGATTTCTTGTAACTACCCACTGATGATAAAGTTGTGATAAATCAGATTGCTTCTCCTCCTTTCTTTCTGCTCTTCTGATTTGCCCAGTTAGCTGTATCCCATTCCCAGCTAAGTCAGTGGCAGTGTTCCCTTTGATTGCTCTAAGTCTCAGTATGTTTTTCTGAAAATATTTTTTTATAAGAACATTAAGTCTCAAAATTCTGGTTTTGCAGTGATATTGGAAGTAAGTATTGCAATATGAGGTGCAGGATATCCTTTACTGGGTAGAAATGTCCAACTTTTCAACATTAAAGAACATGAAGATTTGTTCTTTAAGCTTACAGTAGTTCCCACCTGAAGTACTGTGTTCACTTCTGAGCTCTTCACTGCAAGGGAGGGATGGATGTTCTGGAGAGAGTCCATAGAGGGGCTGTTAACAAGATTAAGGGACTGAAGAATCTTTCATATGGGGAAAGGCTGAGAGATCTGGGACTGCTTAGCCTAGATAAGGCTCAAAGAGATCCTCTTAATGTGAATAAATACAGAGCATGAAGGAACAGGCCCCAGTACCACTGACCAGTAAATTGTGCATATCCCTAACAAGCAGATGTCATGTACTCAGAACCAATGGTGATGTATGTGTTTAGTCTGCCTGTTTTCTCAGCAGGAGAAACAGTGAAATGAATCATCAACTGAAGTCAAATTACAGGGTATAGTTGGACAACTTTTTATTCAGCACTGAAAACCTGGGATGAGTGGAAAGGGGAAAACCCCTTTCTGGCAATAAATAAATGATGCGATGAGTATACATGCACAGCTGCTGAGTGTATCTGACCATCCTACCAATTCTTGTGCTTTCTTGTCACTGTATCATAAAGATATCCATTCATATGGCTATCTCTGATCCTAATCTCACTATTTTTTGGGGGAGGCTGTGAACTAGTGGTGAATGGGATTTGTGCAAAAGTGTCTTCCCACTGGTTAAACAATGGTTGGGGTTCTGTCCAGGGCATGGCCAGAGGGGATATGTTCTCCCAAGTTGCCAGCAGGTTAGTGATACTTGCTTGGAATTTAATGAGATCTGATGATTCATCATGCCAAGAAAAAATTGTGAAGTTACTTGAAATCTAAAGAATCCTAGTGGTTTAAGAAATCTCTAATTTTTTTTGTAGATAAGTGGTCCCTGGTTAGGTGGAGTAATTTTCATGCTAACCTACCAATCGTTAGTATTCTTGGTACCCTAAGTTTCACTCATGTTTATGAGTGCTTTACACTTTGCTAATATTTCTTGTGGTTGTCTATTTTCCCCATGATTTTCAGGATCTTTTTTATAACCTGGTGAAGCTTGGTGTGGTTTTCTAGTTCTTGTGTTATTAATAACCTTTGATTTTTTAACTCCTTGACAAATCAGTACAGGAAGTACAAAGGAATCATCTGTTCTCCATGTGTATTTGCAACTAGCGAGCTAGGTTGGTCTGGTTTTTTTCCTTTCAGTCTGTCCCAAGATAAAATGGGTAGAATGTGTCCATATCTCCAGCATGTTCTGAGGACAGGCTGTACACAGGATTATTTTAGGAGACTGTCATTAAAATTTCCATTCCATGTACCTCAGAAAAAAGTGCTGGAGGTAAATCTGCAGTTAGAAGTCATGGGAGAACTCCTGACCCAACTCTAGGGTTACAGTATCGTGAATAAAAGGCATTAGCTTAAATCAAATTTTAAACTCACATTGTTATTAAACAATAAAATGGTGTCAGTTGGAAGGGACTTGAAAGATCATCTCATTCCATTCCGCCTACCATGGACAAGGACACCTTTCACTAAAACAAGTTGCTCAGAACTACATCCAACCTGGCCTTGAAAACTTCCTGGGATGGAGCATCCACAATTTCATTGGGCAACCTGTTCCAGTGTCTCACCACCCTCACAGTAAAGAATTTATTCCGAATTTCTAAACCTACTCTCTCTCAATTTGAAGCCATTTCCCCTTGTCCTTTTGCCACATGTAAATAGTCTCTCTCCATCTTTCCTCTGGGATCCCTTCAGGTACTGGAAGGCCACAATTAGGTCACCCTGAAGCCTTCTCCTCTCCAGGCAGAACAACCCCAACTCCCTCAGCCTTTCCTCACAGGAGAGGTGCTTCTTCCCTCTAACTAATTTGGTGGCCCTCCTCTGGACTCGTTGCATGTGTTTATATGTATTAAATTATATCTGCATTTTCCTATATTGGTAATTTTTCACCCTGTACAAAATAACTCATAGTTTATTCTGCAGTTGGCTCTTAATGACTGACTAATCTTTCCTCAACAAATTTCAGTTGATGCTAGACTAAAGAGGATGATCAAATAATATTCAAACCTGGGAGGAGAATGTTAGGAGATGAAATATGTTTGCAAAGACTAATAATTCATATGCACAAGGTAAAGTCATACTAGGAAAGCAAGAAATTTAGCGCAGTTGTCTACCTATGTTATAAAAATGAAATACAAGTTCTTGGTTGTGTGACTAAACAAGCACATTTATTGCCAAGGAAAGTGGAGGAGTGTGTCATGAAAGCCAAATTTGCTTCTCATCCACTATAAATAAGAGAGTGTAGCTTTGAATAGAAAAAAGGTTCAGCTTTTATTTAAGGATGGTTGAAAAGAGAAATCTAATTTTCATGCATATTAAGGGAATTATAAAACTAATTATGTATGAAAATTAAAATAATTGAAAATAAATCAGAATCAATTGACAGCTGCCAGTCTTTCTAATTTACTTTGTTGTGTCTAGCAATTGTAAGTACTGAATGCAATGGGTAAAATGCAATTTCATTTCACAGCACTGTCTGAGCAGGCTCACACCAGAAAAATACAGCATAGCAGTCATGAACGCCCTTTCTCAGCTCATTCATCAGGGCACTGTCTGATTATCTGGACTTGAATTTTATGCAGCATCTCCATTTGGGGGAAAAAAACCCCAAAACAACAGCCTCCCTAAATTCTTTTCAAGTTGCTGTATCTTTGTTTTCGAGTTGCAATTTTGCTGACCTGGAATGGAAGAAAAATGTAGAGGCGACATTTGTGTCACGTAATTGGTGTCATTAGCAATTTCTTCACCATGAATGAAAAAGTAATAGCGGGTCTTGGATAGTACAGTCCTCCTGGGAAGAAGGGAATAAATTGAGATTACAGTACTGTTTCTTCCTAGGCAGGACCAATCAAGATTCAAACCATCTGACTATGAACAGCTGGTTCTGAAAAAGCAGAATCTTTTCTTTTGGAGAGGAGGAGCTGATGTGGAACTGCATCTCACAGGTACATAAACATAAGTCTTGTCAGAAAGGACAAAACACATGTTAAACCTGTTCATGGTGAAAGCAGACATGAACCAGATATTTCTGAGGACTACCCACCCTTCTCAAGTGCCTAAGGGGAAGAGCTTGTGGATGACTGTAGTGCTTCAAAATCAAGTGACAGATCTTGAATGACTAGCCAGTGTAAAAATGTTGGGTGCCTAGGAAAGCTCTTGGATCTGAAATGACCCACACAAATTCAAAATGGTCTGTTTTTAAAATGCCAACGTACATTCTGCTGCAGTAGAGAATAATAAACCAAGGGTATCGGCTCCTATCAGCTTTGAAATTATTTTGAATATTAATTTTTAAATGATTTGAGGCTGCTCTTGCAGTGTGCATACTAATTAAAATATGACATTTCGGCAAGAGATGTGCTAAACCAACTGAAGTTCACAAATTACAGAGCTCCTTCCTCTATAAAGGTCATTATTTAATGTGATAGACAAAAGGTATCTGAAGGACATATACCTTCAGATAATGACACTGTAGAGAGTGTTTTGAGATCCTTTCTTGAAGAGCTGGATCATATTATCAGTGCTAGTCAGGTTAGTTTAAAACACCAGTGGGTGCTGGGTAATTTGATATTCACACAGAAAAAGCAACTGAACAACTGAGAAGTGGTTTAGTTAACTTGCAAGTCTAGGGTTGTGTTGAGAATGAAGCTCAAAATTCTGGTTGCCCTTAGAAATGATCACATTCTTTAGGAAAGAGGATTCAGAAATCCTCTCTTGCTCATGGAAGCCTATGGCTCCATGATCTGCTCCATAGTCTTCCCAGAACTGGGAAGCTGGACTTGATAAAGCTTCTTAACTTAGAGTGTAGCCTTTGTCTATTTCTGGTCATTGTGAACCGCCCACAGTCATCACAATTTATCAGAGATTACACAATTGCCTCAAAGTTGATGGCAGCTCAGCACTTTCAGGTGTATTCTCTCTGGATCTCCAGACTTGTGTATGATATGTTTACTTTAGGAGTCCTTGATTCTTTTCTGCAATGGGTAATACTTCTCTTCCATAGGTTTTGCCATCATGAGGGACCTGGGAGACCTGAGAACAAACCCTGTTAAAAATGACTGAGGTACTTTTCCAGCCTTTTCCATACCTTCTTCATTCTGCAGCAGATACACGTCTTCTTAATTTTTGTGCTGATTTCTTTATAGAAGCTTTTATTCTCTTTCATGCCCCTCACTAGTTTTAAGTTGAGCTTCCATTTGACTGGCTGTGTTCCATTTCTTGTGTCATGCCTGGGTGATGCTTCTGTGCTCCTCCCAAGGAGCCTGTTCCCATTTCCACCACCTAGAGACCTTTTTTTTTGTTTTGTTGGGTTTTTTTGTTTGTTTTGGTTGGGGGGTTTTGTTTTGGGGTTTTTTTTCGTTTTGGTTTTTGTTTACATTTGAGCTTGGATAGGAGTTTCTCATTTAGCCAAACCATGTCTGCTTACTCTTTTGCAC
Organism: Chiroxiphia lanceolata; assembly: GCF_009829145.1. Lineage (NCBI taxonomy): Eukaryota > Metazoa > Chordata > Aves > Passeriformes > Pipridae > Chiroxiphia > Chiroxiphia lanceolata. The sequence goes on along the minus strand of NC_045638.1, from coordinate 106,286,533 downwards.
ATCAGAGGGACTATTAATGTGTTTTTAAACTTTATTGCTGGCCCACTTGCCCTACAATACATCCCTCTGAATCAGACAACTGAAAAAGCCAAAGTCTGACATCTGCAAAACTAGACTCTTTATTTTGCTACTTGTCTTACTTTTATATTTTTAAACTTTACTATCTCATTACAGGCAAGCCTGACATTGACTATGAGTGACTGCTTGCTTATTTATGAGTAGCAGATCCTGCAGAGCAGCCTCTCTAGTAGCTGCAGCAAAAAATTGTCCCCAACACACCCTAGAAATTTGGATTATTGGTAGTATGCTTCATTGCCTTTCCAGATGATGCTGAGGTGTTAAATTCCTCCATGAGAACCAAGGTCTGTAACTGTGCCTTAAAGAAGCTTATTTTTTCACTTTCTCTTCCTGTCTGAGTTTCCTGTAGGAGCAATCCACCTGCATGTCCATTCTTTTTGGATGTCCTTACACCCTCAACCTGTCCTTTCAGCCAACTTTTTCCCTCTTGACTGTAGGTGACTGTGGTGGAGAGTCATCTGCATAGAGCACATTATCCCCCTCTTTCATCTTTCCTGGAAAGTCTGTGCCCATCCATTGCAGTGCTCCATTCCTGTGAACAGTTATCCTATGGCTCCATAATAATCCCATTACATTACAGCTCTGCAACAATGCATGAACATCTAATTCCCTCTGTTTGTCAAATATTGTGTATCTTTTACTGGATTTGATACACATACACAGCCTAGCTGTTTCTACGAATTTCTGTTTCTGTTTTAATTTGAGACAGAGTGACTCTATCTTGAATTTCTGTTTTTAACAGACCTCAAAAAAAAAAAATGCAGTGGACTGATGTGAAGAAAGATGATGGGGGAAAAATATTCCTACTTACTGTAAAAAGAAGCATATTGTGCTTATGGAAATGGTACAGAACTGAGCAGAATAAAACCATGTAGAGAGTAAGAAACTTAGACTCCCTCTCTAGGGTTTACAGTTCTTACAGTACTGAAAGGTGAGTGATAGCACTATTGTGGGTGCATGAACTGAGATTCATCTAATTTATTTTAAAGTACTTACATTTGAGCTGCCATTATTTTCCCTTTGACAACACTGAGCAGAAAATATGTGCTTTGTGAGTTGAGGGTAGTTTGAGTGTCTGGCACACTCACAACGCTGGTTTCTTTCTGTTGACTGCATAAAGAACTTCTAGCAAAATGCAGACTAGCTACCTCAGATGTGGGGCTTTACATATCAGTATCCAGAGTTCAGACAGATGCATCATCCTTCATGATTTTTTAAAAATCCAGCTTCTCAAATGAGTGATAAAGTAAAAGTCTTGCCCTGCTTCAAATAAATGCTGAGAAAACACAGTGAAAGAAGACTGGTGCCAAAATACTTCTTAAAAACATAGTATTTTTAGAATGATATAATGATTTGCTTTTAAAGTTTTGTTTTTCTGGATTTTGAAGATTCAAAGTTGGTGAATTGCTGTACCTGAGGCAGGTGCTTTACAGACAGCTGCATGGTTAAATATATGCACTCTGAGCATTTTGCTTTTGATTAGCAAATTGGGAACCATAATTGCTTTTTCTTACTTTGCATAATTTTTCACACCTCAGATACCTTAGATTATATCTTACATCTGCTAGAGAATAAAGTTTTTTGTTGAGTTGTTGCACATATTTAGAAAATTTTGGGGAAGCAACTTTGTTTTCTGTTTGTTTGAAAAACAATATATCACATGCAGAAAACTTAACCAAAATGTCAGTCCCTTAAATTCAGTTGCTCAAAAGATGAAGGTAAAGGGTGAATCCTGATTGAAAAGCTAATGTGTTAATTAAAAAAAAATAATTTAAATTAGGTGTTATTAGTTGTTAAGTGGCAAGAGTCTATTAAGATCATTTGGTCTGACCACCAATAAGTTTACTGTCCTCATCCTCTCATCCTTCTGACCATGATATCTTCCAGAAAAAAAAAATGTGAAGTCTCTGTTTGATGACAAAAGAGATTATATAGATTAAATCACTTAGCGGTTGGTGAAAAAAGAATGTGAAAGGTCAGGTCTCCCCACACATTTCTTCATTCTTGATTTTAGAGCAAAATAATTTTATGTCTTCTGTTGTTCTTTTTAAGATGAAAACTGAAAAATGGTTTACATAGGACTATTATTTGCTAAATGTATCTCCACTTTATGAAAGGTACATAATAGCTGATAAGTATCCTCTTTATTTTTTCTATTAAGAAATGTTGAGATCTAATAGCTACATCCCCAAATATGAAATTACTTTCAAATATGAGAGAAAATGAATATGTTGATAAAAACTCACAAGATACGTCCAGTACTATACACTTGTTGGCTTTGTCGCTCATTCACAACTTCTGCCTTCAGAAAATGAGAACAGTGTTATGTATGAAGGGACAAAGTATAAAAAAATGATAAGGCTACTGATTTGCTGGTACTGCCAATAGCTGCAGAAAGTAGCAGTAGACTCAGTACTAAGATTTGTTCCATATGGTATAAGAATGACAGGAAATTCACAATTTAAAAAATTCCTAAGCACTAACACTTAGGAATTTCAGAGAAAAACAATACATGGAGCAGTTCAAATATTTACACAAATGTGAATCGAAGAAAAATGAGTGGATGTTACCATTGATGCAATAGGTGATGTTGACTGTCGAGCACAGCAGCTCTTAATGATTTCATTTAAAAATGAACTGTACAATGAGTTGGTGATCAGTACATGCTGAGTGAACTTTAGCAAAGTGATAGATTTCATTTCAGTCATTACAATCAACACAGATCCTGAAGTGTCATGCCAATACTTATATATTATTGAAGATAATTATTGGTTTGAATTGCAAAAAGAGTATTTACGTACCTTCATCTTTTTCAGATACCATTTTCTCACCTTTTTGCCTCTTTTGGGTTCCTCTTGCAGCTGCATATTTGTAATTTCCAATTTCTCTCTTCTCTGTCCTTTGTACTGTTGATAGTTCATAGACTTTGTGACATAATCTTGTATATATTGATTACAAGAGGAAATTATTCAAAGAGAGTAAAACCAGAAAGGTCACATTTTGAGTCCTGTATCAGTCGTCCTACATCTGATACACTGCCCTTACGAAAGCAGAGTGTTGTTATTTTTTCAATGTGTTAACACACCAAGACTTGAGTATTTGGATGATTTGCTAATTTTTGAATAGTACAACCCCAGAGTTAATTCAAGTCATTGGCTATATTTTCTTCGGAAGATCCTCATCTGGACACTTGAAAAAGAGATTAGTTGTACTCCAGCCATATGCCTTTTCTGTTTCATTTTCCACAGGTCTTTAAAATGTTGATGTTTAATGTTTTGCATAGTTGATCTTGATATACAAAAGACATTTAAGATTGGGGGGGTTTTTGTGCTTTTCTGTAAGGGAAAAAATGGTATTTTTACCTCCATGCAAATGCTGCCTGTACAAATGTCAAAGTTCAACAGTTACTGAGCTGCCAAATCAAAGAGAATTCTGCAGCTGGGTCTGAAAAGAGCCCTTTGAAATGGGAATCAAATGAACTTCTGAATATTGCATGCCACTCAGTAATAACAAAAATTCATAGCAGAAAATGTCACTGAGCAGCAAAAGCTGATGTTTTTGTAGAGATACAGGCACATATTTTCCCCAGACGTTATTAGTTGCTGGTATTTCTAAACCAGGCTAATGAGCACTTTAAGGATTCAAATAAGTTCTTAGTTTTCAAAGGTTTTCATCAAAGATCTGATCAGTTGAAAAAGACAGTTTTGAGCCCTGTCTTTATTCCAGGATGCACAATCAAAATGACACTTTAAATTTGCATTTAAAAAAAACATTGCATACCTTAAAAGTCGCCTTGGTAAGTCTGTTCCTCTTGCATGTAAAAGCAGATTTGCCTCAAATTTTTTTTCTGTATTTTTTCAAGCTAAGGAGATTTGCAGAGACACCATATTCCTCTATTAATTTATGGGACCACACTAGAAGTAGTCACAGAGAACAAAGATTTTCTGTTATCAAAAGGGGCTAAATTTATTTTTAAAAATGAACACCATTTTTCTATGTGCAGTCAATATATCACAGCATTTTTGGTGGTTCTAGCTAATAAGACTATGATAATTCTTTCTTTTACTTATTTTTCCATTGAAAATAATTGTGATTTCAGCCAAAACCCCCAGTATATAAAGCTTTTACTGTACTGAAACATAGCTTATTCTAGTAGTCTGAAAATGGGATGTGTCCCTCTAGTTCTCTTTGAACTTATTAAAGCAAGAAATTATTTCATTTTCTCATATTCTTCTAATATCTATGGATTGATATGGGGTGAAAAGAACCAAAAGCACATTTGTAAAAGTACACAAATCTGTGCTTCTTTCTTTCTCCTAAATGCCCAGAGGATGATTGAACAGTGCCTTGACTGAGAACAGTGTACAGAGGATGACTCATCTCATAGTCTGACCTTGAATAAATGGAAAACGTTTTCATCCAGCCTGTTTCACGTGCTTATGGTGTACCAGGAGGTGGTCCAGGCACTCTCAGTTTAGTGTGAATATCTGAAAGGCTTTTTAAGTTGAGCAGGAGAAAACTGGGAGTTGAGCAAAACCACAGACGTGCAAATTGGTTGATTGCTTTTATCCAGTGAGTTGAATTTATAAGAATCAATGTGCAGGCTAAAGAGAAGCTGCTATTTGCAGTGTAAAAACAGGGTTACATTTTATTGCTCTTACAGAAACTAAAACTATGCTGGATATTCTTCAGCACCCTCTACTGGTTTTGTAATTATTTACACAAATACAGCATTCCTGAAGGAAACCTTGAGCAAGCAAATAAGAAGAAAAGGAACAAAAAAGAATGCTTTTTTTTTTCTATCCAGATTTCAATAATAAATTCATTCAAGTTTCTGCTTTTACCACCACATAGTTCTCTACCTGTGTCTTTTCAGTGCCTTCAAAGTAGAGCTTTATCCAGGTGATTTAAGCCACCTCCTTGAGGAGCCTGTTTCTCTATATAGTTTTACCAACCACTTGCCCCTGCATGTTAAGCCAGGACCTGTTAAGGCAAAAAACGCACTTCTCTCTAGGTCAGTAATACTGCTGTATAAGGTTAGGAGTCAGAGTTATGCTGCAAATGCAAGCAGGCTGAGCTCCACATCAAAACAAAAGGTGATGGGACTAAGGTAAGAACTGCAGGGCACCTGCTGCTTTTGGTAACACTATTCCTAGGAAATCAAGCACAGGGAAGTTCAGGGAAGCTCTAGAAAAGCCAGGTGACAAAATAAAAACTGTACCATCTCACATTTTCCACTGAGAAGATTCTTATGCTGTACTTTGTATATTTTTAAACAATATCGTTTTTATTTTTTACCTGAGAAAATCCACGTAGCCTTTGTCGTGCTGTGTCTGAAAAGCCTGATAATGGAATACCAATACTCTCAATGGAGCTCTGACTAGAGTGGAAAATATTTGCTCAATGGACTCTGAGAAAAAAAATTGTCTTATACAAAATGTACTGCTGCAAAGATTTTTAGAAGATCAGACTACAAAGATTATAGAAAGTCAGAATGCAAAGATTTTAGGAATTCAGAAGGCAGCTGACTGAGATTCAGGGTTTGGAACGCCACTGATCTATGGAATTTTCCCCTTTGCATGTTTCTGGCCCATTTTAGAGTAAGGTGTCACACATTAGAAGGTATTATGGGGAGTGATAAAATATTACTTTGCTCTAGCCACAGATGGATGTGTTCACCTATCTACAAGAACATTTTATCAGGAGAAGATCCTCAAGTCAGAGTATGAAACCTTTCTCATTAAACCAACAGAAATTATTTCTGCAAAATAAAAATGTGTGAATTGCACCTAAAAAGATAAGGAGCTTTTAGTTTCTTTGATTAAGAGCTCTGCACCTAAGCATGCATTTCAAATCACTATAACATTATTGCTGTATTTTAGCACTTATTTGACAGGTGACACATAGTTTAAGTAAGGCAAAAATGTCTTAGAGCAACTTGTATATAATATCAAGAAAAATAAAACCAAACTCTCTATTAAATAAAGTGTAGGAAATCAGTCTGCTTTAATATGGGATGATGAGATTTAATACTGGAATTCTAGTATAGTGGTTATGTAAAGAGTGAATTGCTCATCATAAAGATTAAATCTTCATTGTGCTGTGGCAAGTGGCAATGAACTGGCAATCCATCTGTTCTTGCTCTCTTCAAATATTAGAATTTATTACTGCAGAAAAAAAATAGCTGCTAATTTTTGAACCAACCACCTGTAAAGAACAAGTCATTGCACAGATAAGATGTGGTCCCCCCGCCCCCATCTGCACCTTCAGCTAACTTCATTCCCTCAATTTGAATGAAAGCATATTTCAACTGGAAAGCAATTATATGGCTCTGTGCCTTGTATAACCTGTTAAAACCAGTAATTTGCTGGCATAAAATTAATTCTGTGCTCAGTTTACAGATCTAACTAGCTTAGAGTAAGAACATTTCTCTCTTCAAAATATAAAACTACTAGAGGCTTGCTTGGATGGGTTTACTATTTACATTGTGCTTTCATTGAATATTGGTGCTAAAACAGATTTGTCGACAGCTGATACGGCAGTGCCATTATGTATTGACAGTGTAACAATGCCATTTATTTTTCTACAGGCTTATTTGTACAAGATGACTTCCTCTGTTCTATATATGTCCTATTCCTTCTATCTCGATGGAGCCAGGAGTAGAAGTTATACTCTGGAAGAGAGGAACTGAACAGTGATAATGCACTCCTCTGCTGTTTCAAGCTTTAGTTAGTAGTTATTTCTTTTCTTTCTCCAAGGTACTCTGTTGTGATTGTAAATACTTGGCCAACTCCCTTTGTCATCTCAGAAGATCACAGACCATCTTTTTCTGCAATACAGCACCCCTGTAGAGTAGCTTTTTTTTGGCTGTGTTGAAAATGTGGGCTTTGCATTTGTCAAAGAACAGTGAATTGCATTCCAAGCAGCACTGTTCAAAGCAGAAGGAACTTGCAATGTTGTCTTCATGTTTAATTGAAACTTCACCTTTGTATCTCCTTTCAGAAATAATGAACACCTCAATCACTTTTTTTAGCAATGCAGCCTGTAGTTCAGGGAACGTGTCTTGCTCTTCTGGCAAAAACTTGGGCTTTTGGATGAATCCTTAAGAAGGCCATCAAAAGTTATCATAGAATGGTTTGGGTTGGAAGAGACTTAAAGACCATCTTGTTCCAATCCACTGCCATGGGCAGGGGACACTTTCACTAGACCAAGTTGCTCAGAGCCCCATCCGTCCTGGCCTTGAACCCTTCCAGGGATGGGGCAACCACAGCTTCTCTGGGAAAGAGAAGCCAGTGTGTGCCAGTGCCTCACCACCCTCACAGGGAAGAACTTCTTTCTAATATCTAATCTAGCCATACTCTCTTTCAGTTTGAAGCCATTCCCCCTTGTTTTGTCGCTACAGGCCCTTGTAAATAGTCTTTCTTCATCTTTCTTGTAGGCTCCCTTTTGAGATACTGAAAGGCTGCAATTAGGTCACCCCAAAGCCTTCTCTTTCCTAGGCTGAACAATCCCAATTCTCTCAGTCTTTCTTCATAGCAGAGGTGCTCCATCGCACTAATCATCTTTGTGGCCTCCTCTGGACTCACTTTAACAGACTGATGTCCTTTCTATCACATCTGAGTAATCTCACCTTGGGAGGCACTGAGGTTTACCAGAAGAACAGTTATGTTATGTACCAGCATATTCATTAAAGCTTCTTATGATGGAAAAAAAGCCTAGTATTTAAAGCTGGATGTAAATGGCCACCAATAGATTTAAGAGATGATGTTTCTCAGGTGAAATGGCTTTTTCAGAGTTGGAGAACACTAAGGAGGGGCTTTGACCTTCTGATGAGATAGTATAAAGGCTCCAGAATCAAAGAATCATAGAAGAAAAAATGGTTTCATTTGGAAGGGACTTCAAATATTATCTAGTTCCAACTCCCCTACAATGGATAGGGACACCTTTCACTAGACCAGGTTGCTCAGAGCTCCATCCAACCTGGCCTTCATGGAAAGTTAAAAAACAGGGTGAATCATTATAACATTTGGGGGTTTTTTTCACTAGTCTCCTTGTTTTTATACCAAAAGAAAAGGTTTTAATAAGTTCATTGTTAAACTCTTACATCCTTTGCACTGGCTATTGCTTTCTCTTTAGAGGTGTTAAAGGGTTCAGCCATTCAGATGACTGGAGCTGTAGATACAAGGGAGGATGTCAGACAAAGAATGTGCACCTCAGAAATGGATAAAAAACAGAGATAGGGTCTGAATAATACTTTATCTAAGCAGATTAAGAAGCAGGTGGTATCCCCTTTGATTTCATACAGCAAACTGGAGATCTTTTCTATGAATCTAAGCAAGGTTTCCTGATCTGAAATATGCTTTTAGTCTAGCTGACTACTTTAACTACTTCTGTATTAGAAAAAAGGAACTGTGAATATTTATCTGTTCTCTTATGTGGGAAAACATGAGAGTTGCTTACCCAGGAATATTTATGAAGTTCAGACACTCTATCAGAAGTAGTTTAGGATAAGCACAGATGGTAAATTCATTACTCAAAACTGATGAATCCCCATTTTATTTTCAGGGATGTCAATAAGGAGCCAACAGTTTCTTGAGGTGATCTTGTTAATTTTGTATTCAGGTTTTACAATTTATCTTCCAGGCTCTAAAGAGCAATTAAATTCACCTATGCTAATCAAAAGACTTAATGAGTATCATAAGTTTTGCTGATAATGCTGCTCTTTTCTTCTTTAGGTAGCTTCCTTCACTGGCAGTGCTATAGACTTTAAGCACATAAATGTCACAAGTTCAGAATGGCTGGGGTCACTAAAATAAGAAGTCCATGGAACTACTGAAGCAAGTCCAGAGGAGGCCACAGAGTTGCAAAGGGGACTAAGAGTACCTCCCCTATGAAGACAGGATGAGAAAGCTGGGGCTGTTGAACCTGGAGAAGAGAACGTTGTGTGGAGACCTCAGAGCAACCTTCCAGTCTGTGATGGGGCCTCCAGGAAAGCCAGAGAGGAGAGACTCTTCATCAGGAACTTGAGAATTTTCCCAGTGCATTTCTGATCTAACTGTGAGGCTCCAAAAGAAGCAGCAGGGCTGGAGTTGGTTTGTGACCTGCGTTATGAACGCGGAAAACCATCGATGGCTGGTGAGGAGACGGGTGTGTGATGCTTGTGTGCAGCCCACAGAGAACAACAGCGGAACACCAGCCTCAGACCTCCATCTCAACATGCCCTGGCCATGTGCACTCACAGCCCAGCAACCTCCTGTGTCCAGGGCTCATCCCCAGCACTGTGGGCAGCAGGGTAGGGGCGGGGGACTCTGCTGCTCTGCTACGCTCTCAGGAGACCCCGCCTGCAGTGCTGCCCCCAGCACTGGAGTCCTCAACATGAGAAGTCCATGGAACTGTTGGAGCAAATCCAAAGGAGACCACAGTTGCAAAGGGGACTAGAGCAACTCCCCTATGGAGACAGGCTAACAAAGTTGGGGCTCTTCCCAAGCCTGGAGTGGATGGTGTGGAGACCTCAGAGCAACCTTCCAGTCTGTGAAGGGACCTCCAAGGAAGCCAGAGAGAGACTCTTCATCAGGAACTGTAGTCACAGGACAAAGGGGGATGGGTTCAGACTGAAAGAGGGTAGGGTTAGACTGGATGTTAGGAAAATAGTCTTTATTGGGGGGTGGTGAGGCAGTGGCACAGGTTGTCCAGAGAGGCTGTGGATGCCCCATCCCAGGCAACACTCAAGGCTCAGTTGGACGGGGCCCGGAGCAACCTGGTCTGATGGAAGGCTGGTCAGGTTGGAAGGACATGATTTTTAGGATCCCTTCCAAGCCCAACCATCCTACGATTCCATCATTCCGTGGTCCCCATCACCCACACTGGAGTGGCCCTGGCCCTCCTGTGACATCGCAGCTCCCAGAGCCTGTGTTCCAGCTGGAACTGCGAGTGCCCGGCGATGAGCACAGCACAGCCACTCGCCTGCTGCCAGTGCTGCCTTCGGCTGTGCCAGTGCGCCCTCGTCAGCTGCCCCTGCTACGCCCGCCAGTCCTGAACTCCACCTGCTGTCTGGAGTTTGGTATCCACTCCTGCAGGATGGGCACCATTGTCCCAGGGAAGGTACACTGCCATTCCATGGAGCTGGGCCCCCACACCTGCCCAAGTGAGATGGAGAACTGTGGGGATGGTGTGGGACAGGGACCCCTCCCTGAGGTTGTGCCACCTGATGCAGGTTGAGAGAGACACGGAAGAGGAGATGGAAGTTGACATAGTAGTGGCTACAGAAGAGATGATGGAGGTCGACTTAGATGATGTTGTGGAGGAGATGGAGATAGATTTGGAAGAGGATCTGGAGGAGATGGATGTCGATCAGCACGATGAGGAAGAGGAGATGATTTTGGGATGAGGACAGACCCTCCAGCAGCAGGACAGGCATGTTTGCCCTATTCCCTGCCCACAGGGAGAGTGGGTCTCTTGCTGCCAGGCTGGGGCAAGGCTGTGCTGGGTGACCTCCCTCGGGGACACAGTGCCACATCCCTGGATTCTGGTGGCACAGCCACCACCCCTGCCCTGCCCTGTGCCTGCTTTGGGCCACACGACCCCTGTCCCACCGCCTGGGGCCCAGCTCCCATCCCCAGCCAGGCTCAGTCCTGGCGGCAGAGGCCCCCTCTGCCTAGTGGCTCCCAGGCTGGTGGCACATGGAACACCCAGCAGGGCCTGACTGGAACGATTGTTCCCTTGCTTTTTTTCCAGGACTGACGGACATGCCGGAGAGGAAATTGACCCCTGTACATATGTTTTAGTTGTCGTTGTTTCATTTTCCTCCTGTAAATACGTTGGATAGACTTTTTGCTATTAGATAAGTTGAATTGTAAATATGTTTTGTAGGTTGTTGTTTTTAATAAAGATTCTTATAATGTAAATATGTTCTGTGGTTCGTTGGTTTTGCTGCTCTTCTGTCAATAAATACTCTTTGTTTTTCACACCCCAGCTTTCTTTGTATTTGCTTTGGGCCCTTGCAGTGTTTGCAGCATTGTGGTTTCCACCTGCTCTGGGTTCCCGGGGCTGGAGGTGTCTGGGGGTGCTGGAATGGCCTCCCCGGGGTTGTCTGGGGGGACCTGTGCACAGAGGGGGGGTCCCACTTGCAGAGGTCCTGCACTGGGCACTCCTGGTGTTCATGGGCTGCTGCAGAGCAGTGTCCCCAGGAGCAAAGCTGTCACCAGCGGAGAGGGGGGTCTGACATGACCGGCCCCTGCAGCGCTGCCACCAAAGCAGGCAGGAAACCTCCTGCTCCCCTTCCTGCTAGAGCCAAGGGGATTCCTGGGGCGAGAGCCGGGATCAGGCCACAGGGATGCAAAACTCCAGTTGATTTCCCAAAGGCCATGACAGTCTTGGGAAGTGCTACAGTCAGGATCTGGGGAGAAGCTTTTGGAGTTGGAGTGGCTGATGTTTAAGGCTTTGAACCTCCAAGCGCTCTGGGCTTTGCTTCCCATCCTCATGGCACTACCCCATGCCCTTCAAGACACTCAAGCCAAGCAAAACAATCCTTCCACTGCCCGGATCCCTGCTGCTGGCAGTGGGCACTGGGCCATGTCCCCCGCTCTTGGTGATGTGTGGAGGGGGCGGCACAGGCTGTGGTGTGGAGGTGGTGGGGTCTTTTCTGTGAGGTACCGGTGCCGGGGTGCCATGGGCCCCATGGGAGCAGAGTGCCTGGAGGTGAGTGCATGGTGTGGAAGCTGTGGGTGCTGCAAAGAGTCCCAGGGGGATGCCATGCTGGGAGGTGCAGGACTGTGGCATCCCAGGGCTGTGGGGTGCAGAGGCCGGGCTCCCAGGGGTGCTGATGCCACTCCACAACAAGCCTGTGGCCCCAGAGGTCCCCGAGCTCAGCCCTTTCACAGGCAAGTGTCCCCTAAATCCCCCAGTATGGAAGGCACCTGTGGTGAAGAGGAGAAATTTCTCGTTTGGAAACAGCAGCTATGAAGGACGCTGGCTGAGGCAACAGCAGACGAGAACATGCTGTGAAGTGTTACATTGCGACCATATCAGAACAGAGGCTGTTAACCAAACGAGACTGTTAGAAACTGTTAACACATGCACTGAATTTATTGTACCCCTGGTTTTACCAAGTATTACAGCATTTTCCCCCTCACGTTTATCCCCTATTTTCTCATTGGTCAAGATTTGCTGCAACGCAGGTGTTTCCCTTTTTGGTCCCTGTTAGTCCCATGTTCCCTCCTTCCTTCCCTGATTGGTTATGACCTCTCCATGCTCCTCCCTCTTTCTAGATCCTTCCCTACCTAACATATAAATAGAATGAACCACCCTTAATAAATAAATGGTGATAGTTGCTTGAAGCTACCACTGTCCTTGAGCCCCCTCAGTGTTCGTGTGGTCTTTTCCGGATTGATTATGGTACCCCAGTTCCTTGAACATCCCTGTGCCTGGCACGTAGCTGGCTGGGCAGCCCCTGCCCAAAGCAGCTGGGGAGCAGGAACAGCAGCTTTCTTGAAGGAGGTCATTAGATTTTATTTCTGACCTCATTTTATATCCTATGCAGGACAGGTCTTCATCAGTCAGAATGGCAGGTAGGTAACCTAGGAACGATCTGCTCTGGTTCCTGCTAGTCTGTGGTATCATGCAGTATTACAACTATTTAAAATGATGGCTTTTGTCTGATACTTGTTTTCCACTATATCAGTAAATGACCATAATGACTTAAAATTCACTATAAAATGCTATTTTCTAGGGTAAAACTCTCTAAAACCTTTTGGTAAGATATAATTCATATGCATTTTCAGAACAGAGGATGAAAACTCATCTGTAACTTTTAATTGTGAGATCTATTATTATAAAACCACAGAATTCTATATATTTATAAAATATATGATTATATATAATTATACATTATAATTATATATCAATAAATAAATATTCATATTTGTATCATTAAATATATAATTTATATCATTTAGTACATTTAACATATAATCTAGTGTGTAATATTTTACCGTTATATGAAAAACAATTTATTAACATTCTAATACTTCATATGGATAGCAAACACAGTTTTGCTCTCCCAGTAGCTTCACATACACCTAAATTTATTGAAAAGCTAATTTAGGATTGATTTGTTTCACAGCAACATAATTTTCATGTCAGACAATAAATACATAAACGTGAACCGAAATAATTCACACAGTGCCTTGAAATGCAGTAAACATGTCCTCAAAGTGCCCATATCATGTTAAAAGATATAAAAATCCAGCCCTGTTGACAGTGATGGTCACTAGATGACAAAAGCCACAAAGTGGCACACAAACTATCTTGCAAGATTTGCTAAATAGAAAAGGTTTTACATTTGTGGAACAAAATGGGTTATTTGTTGGGGTTTATACCACTATTGCAATGTTCCTTTGGTATAGATGAAGGAATTCTTAATTCTGGAAGAAAAGATTGTATACAGTACTTTTACTTAGATGTAATTTCTCATACCTACAGTTACTTTTTCCTTTTTGCTGAGGTAATGTATTGGTGTTGCAATACAAGAGCACATCCGCACTGAAAATCTGCAATAACAGTAAATAAGCTTTTTTTGTGAGCAGAAATAACCCCCCTAATTTATTGTTCCTATGGCATCAGCATAAGACAAAGCAATGAAAAAATTGCTTTGGACATTGTACCATCACCTATAAGACATCTTTGGAAACATTAATGTCTTGTCCACAGAGAATAAAAAGTACTGTCTTCTCACCATGACTTTTGCTTCCTTGGTTCTTCCAAGGTCAAGGGAGGGGATTCTGCCCCTCTGCTCTGATGAGACCCCACCTGCAGTGCTGCCTCCAGCTCTGGGGTCCCCAGCACAGGAATGACTGGGAGCTGTTGGAGCGAGTCCAAAGAATGCCATGGGGATGATCGGAGGGATGGAGCACCTCTGCTATGAGGAAAGGCTGAGAGAATTGGGATTGTTCAGCCTGGAGAAGAGAAGGCTCTGAGGTGACCTAAATGTGGCCTTCCAGCACCTGAAGGGAGCCTACAAGAAAGATGGACAGAGACTTTTTACGAAGGCCTGTAGTGACAGGACAAGGGGGAATGGCTTCAAACTGGAAGAGAGTAGGTTTAGATTAGATATTAAGAAGACATTCTTCCCTGTGAGGGTAGTGGGGCACTGGCACAGGTTTCCCAGAGAAGCTGTGGTTGCCCCATCCCTGGAAGTGTTCAAAGCTGGACTGGTCTAGTAAAAGGTGTCCCTATGCATGGCATGGAGTTGGAATGTGATGGACTTTAATGTCCTTTCCAATCCAAACCATTCTATGATGATGCTATGATCCTGGATGTGAACAGATCTGTCCAGCACAGGTGAACAGGAACTAAATATAATTAGGGAAACTCAAAATTTTCTCCACTTTTTAACTGTGTTTATCCCCTTCTGCATAATAGGAGTGTGTATGAATTCATATGTATATGAATGTATCTCCTTTTCAATGACTACAGGTGGTATTTGTTTATACTTCTCATATCTGAAAAGAAAACGAGGTTTCACATTTCCAGGAGGAATGTTACATCAGTGCAAATCAAAATAGAGTGAAAATTTCTTCCAGAATCCAGGGAAAATTGGAAAATGTTTTCTTTTACGGAATTTCTTGAGTCGTGGAGGGCAAAACCTGAACATTATTGACCTTTCTAAAATAAATGTTCCAATCTTAGTTAGCCAAACCACTTTTCTTTTGAAATCTTTGGTGTTTTCAAGTGACTGACTTCAAAATATCTGTTACAGTATCTCTTGATAGTGGATGTGTGTGGTTACCTCCAAGCCTCTGTTATTTTGAAGTGGTTAATATTTCATCTCAGGAGCTTGAACTAGATACCTTTAACCTCTGAAAAGTTTTTACCAGTATGTTTGTTAAAATACAAACACGAAATATAGCCTCTACTGGAGACAGGGAATATAGGGAATGATGAGAGACTGGGACTGTGTTGTTGTAAGCAGCTGTTGGAGTACAGTTGGGTACAGGAGATGACACTTGATCTGATAAACATTTGCACCACCAAGGAATTTCTTTAATTTGTATGTTAGAGAAAGAGAAAAATATTTCCTCAGTAAGTTTGGTTTTTTACATTTTATTTTATTTGGAGTAAGAGAAAGATTAAATCACTTTAAACCCTGTGCAGAATACTAAAAGGAAATTAACTGTAAAAGCTGGTGTATTCACAAAGTAAACATTGCTGATCATGTATAAATGTGGATTTTTTTCGCAGAACAGTTTGTGACAGTGTGTCAGGAAATCCTTCTACAACAAGTCAAATAAGTGCAGGCTTAGCCACTTGGTGTTAAATGTAGAGTAAATCTGTTATTCACAGTCTTTTTTCGCTTTTTCAGCCATGATTAGATAAACATGTGTCAGTTTTCTCTTTCTGGATACTGTAAACAAAACCTTGAGCTTTTACTTTAATGTAGGTTGAGTGATTTCATGATAACGGTGCTTGGTTCTCTATATACCAGTTCTGGGGGAAATTGATTCCATTTTAATGACTGCCTCCCTCTTCAGCACCTTGTCTGAACAATCCTAAAAGTGTCCCCAGGAGATGATTTATGAGCCAATTTGGAAGCTGGTACTCCAGAAGCCAGAAATAGTGAAAGTGCCTCTCGCTGGCCTGAGCTGATCATGGAATACCTTGTAGGAGGGTAATGGAGTACTTCTGTGTTCTGCACCATTTCAGAAAGTTTGCAATGCTTTCCTCTCCCTACAATAGCAGCAACATTCCTGTAAAAAAATGTCACCAGGCTTGGGGTATTTTCCAAAATAAGACAATCTTTTTTCAAAGAGTATAAATTTTAAAGAGTTTGTGTATAAAATATATATGAAAGTGAGCATGTTTGATGAACTATTTCAGGATGATGAAATTTGGCAAATATACAGAATCACATTCCTGTTGTACCATGCTGACTTTCAAGTTATGGTACACTGAATGATACTATACTGTGGGTTATTCCAAGTACAAATCTGAAGCCTGAGTATTGAACCCAGAGTTACATTTGGCAGTTTCTTCTTCATTTACATGTTCTACTTGTTTTAAATTTTATACCTGGATGAAAATAAAATCAGAGGTATTGTCTACTTCAGTTGCAAGCTTAACATTTCAGAAATCTTTCATTCTACTTTGTTGCAAGCACCTTGTAGACAAATGGAGAGACTAGGAAAGACAAAGTTATGAAAAGTAAAACTATTTTAGCACTGTGTATATCACGTCAAATGTAGTGGTTGTAAATTTGAAAAAGGTAAGCTGTGTGCTTTTTAAACTAGTTTAAAAGAGTTTAAAACAAAAGAAAAATCAGTAGTTAGAATAAAGAGTAGAACAGAGAAGACAAGGGGTTTTGAATACCTAAGAAATTTTAACAAACAAGCACATATGAGAGCCTAGATATTTTTGAACCTCATGTTGTACACATTCATTGGATAGGAAAAAATGCCCTTAATTTCTTATGATATATGGAAAGAATTTCTAGTGTGATATGGGGAGTGGAAAAAAACCTGAAAATTCGTTATGTTCTTTATTAAATAGAAAATTAACCCTAGCAATTTCATTGTTCTTCTAACTGCCTGCTTAGGAGGTAAGGGAGACACTCTGTGCAGGCTTTTCCAAATACCTAGGAGTATCTAGGCTATACCTTTTAAGCTAGTTTCTCTGATTCTCTATATAATGATCCCTTCCCCCACCATTTCTGAAACCAATTCCCATGTAGTTCAAGACTAAAGTTGAGTCATTCTTTCTATCACTTGACAGAAACTCCATTCACTACGTTTGCAATCACACCAAAAAGAAAACCTGCCATTATACCAAGTCAGTTTCAAAGAACTGACTCTCAATGAGAGGTTAAGGAGGCAAGATGGGATGATAATTGTATTTCACAACGGGGATATTTATGAGTGAATGAAATTTGGTTTATTTTGTGTGCACAGTCAAACAATGAACTATATTTTCAATCATCCAAAATGCACTCTGCCCTCTCCCTCCCCCACTCCTTAATTTTCTCTATTCTGTTACAGCTTAAATTGTTTCCATCATCCTCACGTAAGAATATTCTGTTGAACAGAGGCAGCAGCTGATTTATGCTTGTGGGGTGAGTAAAATTCCACATCTTGGCTAGGAGGGGTGAACAACTTAAGAAACATTTGGTGTTCATCTCCTAATTATATCAGCCTCAGTTCATCCACTGAATAGGAAATGCATGGGTTTGGATATTGCATGTGGGTACCCTTCTGTTGAATAAAAATACTTACTTTGAAAGCTATCAGCAGGACAAGTGGTAGCTCATGGGTTTTGTCCAAAACCAGCTTAAGATAAGGGACCGAAGAATTTTATTATTAATAATCATAACCCTTCTTGCACCACACCATCTGTATTTCTGATACATATTTTGACACTTTCAACGAGGGTGAAAATTTTCTCTGTTTAGTTATCAGCAGACAGTAGAAAGTACTAGAGATGATGAATTATTAGTAATAAACTAAGGATTATTTTTGTCCATAGTACTTCCATCTTCCTTAGTTGTCATGTGAATCTGTGGTAAACAGAGGGGCTCAAAGAAAGTCTTTAACTACTCTGACATGAAGTCCTTACACTGTAAAATTTCCAGATGTTCAAAGTAGATAGATATTAAGAAAAAGATATAGATGTTTATTTTTTTCGCCCTCAGAATACTTTCTGTCTCACAGGTAATATGGAGTATCTGCTCAATCTGTATCACAAGCCCTAAACCTCCCTACCCACTAACAACTCTCAAAACTTCTGTACTAACCTCACCTTCTTCAGAGTTAAAAAGGTTATGAATCAGAAAGCATTAGTAACTGACAGAAACCTCATTGCTGTCATTTCTTAAGTAAAAATACTAAAGACTCCTAAGAAAGAGACTTTAAGGAGGACAAAAAAATACAGATTACACAGGTTCCTTGTAGACTCCAGACTAGTCACAATAAATGACTGTCTGTAATGATGGAAGATCTGATTTGATGATCAGAATGCCCATAGTGGGCATATGCATAGATCCATAGCTGCATATGTGTGTATGTGTATACATGTGTCTGTATGTAGTAGAAGTAATTCTACTGGATTTTACCTAAAGCCAGGAGTACCTCAACTCACCTTGGTGCTTCTGTGTGTGACTTTTAAAACGTTGTGTAGTTCTTGTTACTCTATTCTACGTGCTGTGCTATAAATGCAGCTAGCATTCTGGTCTTTTGTTCACATGTGAACCAGGACAATATGGAGAACATGGATTTCTTTTGTATTCCTTGTGGGAATGATATTACTGCATTGTGTCTTACTAGGGAGAGGCAAGCTATTCTTATAATAATCAAAGCAAGGTTCTGCTACATTGTAAACTGCATTCAGGAACAAATTATCCTTTATTATTATTTCTTGTATTGCTTTCTGTCAATCAATAAGACAGTGCTAAAGCACTATTATCTAATGATTACACTGATGCATGGACACATAAAATGTTTAGATTTCACGTTCATGATGGCACAGGTTATTAAAGTGTTTAAATAGTACACAAGCTACGTGAATTATGAGCATCTGGAATCTGAGTAGAAAATCAGAGTATTTGGTAATAATTTTGTAAAGTAAGTGGGTCATGAAGAAGAGAAGAAACAGGTGTTTTTCCAACAAAGCATAACAACCTATTTCTATTTTAAATATGCTTATTTTCATGCATAATGCTGTAGCACATATCAATGCTATGTGCTAACAAGGAGGATACATCAACTGTAAAGTATCCTGTTAGAGTTTGTTTGAAGAGGCAATCAAAAGCTTATGTAGTCCATATTAAGACTTAACTAACTTTTTTGTGTTGTATTTAATGGATTAAATAATTCTTGAAGCAGATATCACAAGAATTTAATATATGTATCTTAAACACGGGTAACAAGATCTGAATCTGTTCAGTTTATTGATAAATACACTGAGGATGATATTCAGAATTTTTGAACAAGCATAAGCCAATTCAAGTTGCACAAGATTTCAGCCTTGATACCCCTGGTGCTCATATTCTCTTTGCTATCAGTAGTTTCACACTGCTTTATTCTGACTAATTTATTCTGTTACTTTAACCTATACTCACTTATGTCTCAATTACTTTTGATTCCTGATTCTATCCAGACTACCTCACCTGTAAAAACTGTTTGGGTAGCTGAGATCAGGTTTGTTTCATAGTGTTATACAGTATCTGGCACAGGAATGTGTTTGTTTAGAACAACACTTGTGTGTTCTTGTATCTCATAAAAATAGGAAATTGAGTGTGTGGTGCTCTTTCTGAGCAACAAAAGGTACATGATACATTGCAGTGATTTGTGCTTCTGTGTTCAAATTGGGTCAGATTTTTTCTAAAGCTGAGAATAAAGGAGAACTGAAAGGGTAGGTGGATATATTGATTTGTTTATTAGTGCTTGATCCTCTTAATGCTGAAGTCAATGTATTTTTAATTTCAGAGTGAGTAGAATCTCCTTCCTGAGAAATGATGAAAAAGCTATTTTCAGGGTTAAGCCCCAGTCTTTTCACTGTCTCTAATCTTCTCCTATTAATAACATAATTTCACTTTTAGGACATGATCTGTTCCATACTGTATGGAGTACAATGCATAGGCTGAGATATTACATGATGGTAATTTCTGATCTATAATGTGTTCATTGTGACAAGAGTTATTGATGCATCTTAAAAGTATTTAATCAAGGAGCGTTATTTTTCCCAAGACTCTCTGCAAGGCATCCTAATTTAGCGAAAGCAGAGCAATCAAAGAAAATGTGAGAGGTTTTTTTACATAAAGATATACAGGCAAAGAATACAAGCTAAAAAATCATATTGGGAAACTAGACTACTATGTGTTATGCTGTAGCTGTTATGAAAATAAAGGAACTGTTAGACAGTTCTTTTAATGATGTGCTAAAGATATCTTAATCTGAATCATACATATTGCAGTAAGGAGATTGTAAGTCTCTTAATACATGAGACTTGCTACCCGACATTACAAATATATTACTGGCCGGTCTTTCCACAGCAGCACACTTTTAAACTGGGGTTTGGTCGGAACTCGGGTGTGCAGAGGTCACAGCAGGTAATTGGCACAGCCTGTTTCTGATCTTGAGGCACTTTGTGGTGCAGGGGGCTGTACAAGGTGAGCTCTTCTGGTTTGGTGTGTTCACAAATACTCTCTGCCCGCAGAGCTGAGTATCAACGATTATTTTCATGCGCCTGTGCTACTAGGATTTACTAACCAGGCTGGCTAGTGGTGTGGGGCTTGAACTTGTGAGAGTAGCTCTTAGATGAAAAGGAAAAAAAAAAAAAAAAGACTAAGAGAATTGGGGTTGTTCAGTCTGGAAAAGAGGAGGCTCTGGGGTGACCTATTTGAGGCCTTCCAGTACCTGGAGGGAACCTACAGGAAAAAAGGAGAGGGACTGTTTACAAGAGCCTGGAGTGACAGGACAAGTGGGAATGGCTTCAGAGAGTGGGTTTAGATTAGGTATTAGGAAGAAATTCTTTACTGTGAGGGTGGTGAGGCACTGGAACACATGGCCCAGAGAAACTGTAGCTGCCCCATGCCTGGAAGTGTTTAAGACCAGGTTGGATGGAGCTCTGAGCCACCTGGTCTAGTGGAAGGTGTCCGTGCCCACAGCAGAGGGGTTGAAATTAGATGACCTTTAAGGTCCCTTCTAACCCAAGGCATTCTGTGATTCTACAAAATGGGATAAAAGCATCTGTTATTGGTGTATTACTTACATAACTCAATTAACTGTGTATTAGGGAGGAACATGTTTTGGCCATCAATATAAACATTTTTACAACATTTGGAAGCTGGATTAGAAGTAATATCTGACCTGTGAAGCATTCAGAGTTTTTACATTGTAAAACCAGACTATGGTTCCCATTACCTTGGCTCTGGAGTCTTTCACAATCACTGTGATCTCTCTAGTGAATTGAGTTAATATTTATTACCAATATCAGTTAGGCAATGGACAGTTCCTAGTTATGGGTGAGTTAGTACTTGGCACTGCTATTTCAACTGTAAGTACAACAGCATAAATTAGAAGGGTTGATTTTATAGGACAGTGGAGTTCTCCCCTTACTCTGTGTTCTTACTGTAAGAAGCTGTGAGCTGCCATTCCTCAGATGCTTTGGGAAATGTGCCTCACAGTCATAGAATAATAGAATCATTAGGGTTGGAAGAGAGCTGCAAGATCATTGAGTCCCACCTTTGACCAAACACTGCCTTGTCAACTAAACCAAGTCATAAAGAAAGGAGGAGAAATTGGCTGAAAATCAGTTCACCTCTCATTCGTGCTATAGCAAGATCTGATGAGAGCACAGCCACAGGATGATGGCAAAAGCCTTGAGAGCACAAGTTCAGGACAATATCAGCAGCACCAAGGGTACAAACCTAAACCACAAATGGTAAATTACTGGTCATTAAAAGAATGTAAGTTCAAGATGTGCCAAAGTGTTTCTAGGGAACAGCAAAGAAAATAACAAATATGTGGAATATCGCATTTTTGATGGAAGCACAGAGAAAATAATAAAATATAAAAAGCAGTTACATCCTCTTCAGGCATGGGAAGAAAGAAAGAAGAGAGAATTGTTCCTGCATTGCCACTTGGTTATAGGTAATGCATGTTACCAGTGTTTATGCTTAACAGTATCAGGCCATTCTTCCCCTTTTTTGGGAACACTGCTTTCTGAATTTTTCTTCATCCTATATTCCTTCTGCACACTCAGTAATCACATGTAAAGGATTATCTTCATAAATATGTTTAAATAAATTAGAAGCCCAACAAATACTGCATCTGTGTTCTGTGCTGTGACCTTCACACATCACTGGGAAGCAAACTTGGATGTGATGCTGTCTAAGAGACGGGTTCAGAGCCAGGGAAGGACAGTGGTCATTGGTTCAACTTATCTTGGAATTTGCTTTGCAAGCAGAAAGGACAGGGCTGGTTGATTGTCCACTGGTTTTATTGTGGTTGCTGAAACTTTTTGCTTGCTCTGACAAGAAGGCGGTAAGTAAATTCACAGAATGGTTGATTTTGGAGGGGAAATCTGGAGCATCTTTAAGCATGGTTACCTAGAGAAGGCTGCTGAGGACACAGCTGGGTTTTGAGTCTCTCCAAGGATAAGTCACTATGCTAAAGCTTAGGACTTTTATCTGTTTAATTTGTAACAGGTGCATTGGAATAAGAGTGTAGAATTTAGAACTTGTATTTATATCTCCCAAATCTAAGCCCTAAATTATAACCTTGATTGAAATTGACAAATGATAATTTAGCTTCTCCTATTGAAGCTGAAGTCCTGTAGAACAGATAAATCAAGAAAGAAGACCCATGATGAGCAGGACTTTGGTTTCTGCATCTGTAATTCCACCTGCCTCAGCAGCCTTTGGCAAAAGATAGAACATAATCCTGCCAAACCGGAAACAAAATCTATTACCAGTCTGTGATAGTAAGCTCTCCTTTATTGTGCTTGCAATCTAATTTTGTTAATAGTTTCTTCTTGCTGCTTATTGAAAGAAACAGTATGGATTGTGTCTTCAGCTTAGCCTTCCCTGGATCTTCCTGCTGTGACAGGACTGCTGAAAGGTCAACATGAGAGATCGTGGTGAAAGGAAAGCATGTGAAGTAGCTTTTCCCTTCTTCAGGCTACTTCATATAAAGGTCAGAGGTGACACTAATGTGTTCTTTGGCTGCCTTCTAAAATAAACCATTCCCTAAAGGTCTGTTTATCCATCTGAATTTTGGACAGACATAGACTTCTGGTTGCAGCTTCACATATGGAGTGGATTAGAAGTGCTGGTAAACTACAACATCAGCATGGGGGTTGTGTTTTAGATACCCAAGAAAGCAAAAGGAAATACCGAAGGTAAGAAATGTTCTCAATGTGTTTTCAGTACCTGAATTTCCTAATGCATTGTGTATGTCATTTAAATGCTTTAACATAGTTTACCATTAAAGAAAGGATACCCTTTTCTGTTTAAGGGCTTGGACACCTCTGGAAAGTGCTGTCTTTGTCATATAAGTGCTGTCTTTCTCATTAAACTGAGGTATATGACTGGTAGTGATTATTCTTAAGCACTTAATTTGGGGATGCTGATATTTGATATTTACAAATAACTAGACATAAAACCCAGCAAAAATTACATTCTTGCAACTGAATGGATGTAACAGACTTTGAATTTCCTAATGATAAAAATACTTAGCATCCAACTTATTCCTCATGCATGTGTGCTAATGTCACTCTAGGAGAGACTGGGGTTAAGAGCATACACAGTGTGTATGAGGGCAGTCCATCTCTAGGATTGCAGCTGCTGGGTGGCTCTTTCCTAGTGTTTTGTTGTTTCACCAGCAATGAGGTGGTATTTCCCTGTTTGTTACAAGGACTAAAAGAGAATCAAGTGAGTATTCTGACAGCAAATCAACTTCATAAATGGAGAGGTAAAGAAACTCTAGGTGATGGGGAAGACAGACTATAGGACAAGATGTCCAAGAAGGTTAAAACTAAGAGTATGAAGAGACATGTTTGGCTTTTAACAGATTAACATGTCAGAATCTTGATTTTTTTTTTTTAATGTAATAATGTTATAATGACCAATACAATGTACCTGCCTCATTTTAAATACAGCAAAATTTAATGTAGATGTTCCGGTTTCAGTGTGGGAAATTTCATATGATAGAGTAAAATAGTATCATGCATAACGTAATGAAATTCTAAATTTAATATTATGTATATAATTGGGAAATATATTCAAATTTGGCCAAGGTCTTTAAGGTTAAATGCTTGAATCAATTATGAACTCTAGAAATGTGTCTGTGCTTATCATTATATGTGGGAATAACATGAAATCTACAGATGCACAATTAAGTAATGACCTGTCTTCACAAAATCTGGATATAATTTTCAAATTTAAGTCTCAGTAGTTTTCCTAAAGTTTCTAAAACTAATTCCTAAAGGGAAAAGTAGTTTAGCTTTCATTGAAACCAGTGCCTTAGGAACACATGGGTCAGGCTTCAGAAAATACTTCTGATTTGTCAGGTGTGAGCAGTTTCTAAAGCACGTTTCTGATTCCTGCTTTTCAAATTTAAACAAAACTATCCTTAATGTATTTCTGTCACATTTATGGCAGCCATTAATACATCATCCAGAAATGGAGTTATAATGAGGCATTGCTTATTCTATATGCCTTGACTAGATACAAGTGATAGTAACATGGGTGGAATTCTAAACCACAGAAGCCCGTAATGCTCGATGAAAGCAAACATTTATTAAAAACAAACCACAAAAAAGCACTCACCTGCATACAACTTGAAGCAAACAGATGAGTTTCAATAAAAATATTTTTTATACTTTTATCATTTTACTAGTTAGGGAAGAACATGCATTTTTATTTGTGTGAATCCAAAAAAAACAGAGCCCCCACTTCCATCCAAGAGTTGTTTTTTGTTTTCCCTCTTGGAACAATGCTGCCATTGCAATATTGTTATTTTCTTCTATCTTCCTTTAAAAAATATAATACAAATCAAATTTTTCTATTTTTTGAATACTTCCTGATTTTCTTTCCTGATCTAATCAGCTACAGAAGACTCCCTGTTATTTTGGTTTACTATGTAAAACAGGTAGAAATTCTCTTATTGCAGTTCTTTCAAATCTCTGAGTGAGCACACTAGACTTCACAAATCGAATGGCAGAAAAAATAGCTTATCTCTATACCCTTATAGCCTGAGATAGTAACTGAAAATTGCCCTCTTTGGTATTGTGCAAGCAAGTACTCAAAAATGCCAAATTGTACCTGATAAAGGAATAAGGAAGATTTTTTTTTTTTGTGAATGTGTTTATATCTTAATATTCTGTTAACCTGTTCAGTAACTTCCAAGAACTTTATTCCTTGAAGGAATCTACTGAGTTCAGAGTCCCTTTGAACACAAACAGAGGTTGGTATGACTGACTTAAGTCAAAATGACTTCCCACACCTGGATACACAACTTTACAAGCAAAACCAGTACCTGTTTATCCCCTTCACAAATGGAGGCAGGAATTCTGAATCAACCTATTATTTCAAAAGTTATTTTTGTTAACTGCTTTTATTTCCTCCTAACTTAATAACTCAGCTGTATGAACTTCAGGTGCAGCATATATTCATTTAATTTTTGACTAGCAATGCTTTATCTGACACAGGAAGCACACTAGGAGACAGAGTTATAGGTAAAAGAAATCCATGTTTTTAATAGCACATCCTAATTTTCCCTTCAGAATCAAAATACAATGATTTGAAATAAGAGGTAATGGTGTCTGTCTCTTAAATGCTTTGTATTCCCACCACCACCTCGTAAGTATTATGATGAGTATTATGATATTTTTCAGGAAGGAAGTCACATAGACTCAGAAAAAGGCCATCCCCATGTGCCAAAATGTGAGCTTCTTATAGTCAGTTTAATCCAAGCTCTAGGATTAAGCTCTATCCTTGCCTCAAATGGAAGACTGGCCTGGCTGCACAGAGAGCTTCGGATGGAACTCAAGGATAAAAAAAAAAAAAAAAACAAATTATGATTTTTGGAAGAAGGGATAGGCAACTCAAGAGGACTGCAAGGATGTTGTGAGAGTATGCATGGAGAAAATTAGAAGGGCAAAGCCCAAGGAAAACCTAATCTGGCTACTGCCATAAACTACAAAACCAAATGCTTTTATAAATACATTAGGCACAAAAGGAGTGTGTCAGAGACGGGATTCATATCTCACCAGATTGACTGGTGGGTTAATAAATCATGTTGCCTGTGTGTGCTGGGTGGGGAGAAGAAGGGTCAGGCTTAGGCCTGGAGCCAAACCAGCTGTGCTCATGCAGAGCACATGGCAGGGAAAGCCATGGGGCTGGGCTGTCAGTCAATAAGGCCACCTGGGGGCCCATCCACAGCACTCCCCCAGAGGCCCTGGGTGGCTGTGGCACCCCTCACTTTGCCTGGGGGGACAGTGGTTGGCAGTGAGCCCAAGGTCCCACCTAGGGGGAGCGGCCAGAGCCTGTACACAAACACATCTGGTCTCCATCTCCCCTTGGCTTCTACCCTCCTGGCCTGTCAATGTGTGACCTCCAGAGTGGGAAATATATCTCTCTCCTCTCTTTCTGCCTCTATTCTTTCTTCTCTTAGTCTCTCTTCCTTTACTCCTGTGAGCAACTTAAACACCTATTTTCTGTATTTCACCTAAGTTGCGAGTATCTCGCTTAAGTTGTATGGGGTTTGTGTTTGCTGGGTGTAACAGAGGTTCCCTTATTGCTATGTCTTGCTAGTCTCAGTAATCTGTTGTAATGCTTTTGGGAAGTTGCATGTTATTTTTGTAAAACCCTTTTTGCCAAAACACCTATTTTCTCACCAAATTAAAAGAAATCTCCTAGAGAAAAATATGTAGTTTCTTTTCCAGATGTGAACTCAAGGTATCAAAGAATTTGCAAGAGTTCATGTGGGTGAAATCTTTTGAAATCTAAGGTGCACACCAGGTAAGAGTTTGAAGCTTCTGGACCAGAGTGTAACAGAGGGGTAAGGAGAACTTCCATCTCTTATTGGACACAGGGAAAACATAGTGATAAAGGATGGGAAAAATGTTTATATGGTTAAAGATTTCTTTGCCTCAGTCTTTAATAGTAAGACCAGTTGTTCCCTAGGTATGCAACCCGGTGAGCTGGAAGACAGGAATGTGGAGCAGAAGGAAGCCCCTATAATCCAAGGGAAAATGGTCAATGACCTGCTACACCACTTAAGACACAGTTCTGTGGGGTCAGATGGGATCCCACCCAAGGCTACTGAGGGAGCTGGGAATAGTGCTCACTGAGCTGCTTTCAATCACTTACCAGCAGTCCTGGCCAACTGGGAAGGTCCCAGGAGTCTGGAGGTTGGTAAATGTGTCACCCATCTACAAGAAGAGCTGCAAGGTAGTTATGAGGAACTACAGGGCTGTCAGCCTGACCTTGGTGATGGGGAAGGTCATGGTGCAGGTCATCTTATGTGCCATCATGTGGCATATGCAGGACAACCAGGGGAACAGATCCAATCAGCATGGTATTATGAAAGGCAGGTCCTGCTTGACTAACCTCTTCTCCTCCTATGAGGAGATGGCTTCATTAGTAAATGAAGGAAACAACGAGATGTTGAATTACCTGGATGGTAGTAAAGCCTTTGACACTGTCTCCCACAGCATTCTCCTGGGGAAACTGGCTGATAATGGCTTGGACAAGTGCACTCTTCACTGGGTAAAAAATCTGGCTGGAAGGCTGGGCCCAGAGAGTGGTGGTGAATGGAGCTAAATCCAGTTGGTGTTTGGTCACAAGTGGTGTTCCCAGGGTCAGTACTGGGGACAGCCCTATTTAATATGTTCATTGTTGACATAGATGAGAGGATCAAATGCACCCCTGGTCATTTTGCAGGTGACACCAAGTTGGGCTGGAGTGTCAATCTGCTGCAGGGCAGGAAGGCTCTGCAGAGGGATCTGGACAGGCTGGATCCATGGGCTGAGGGCAATTGTGTGAGATTCAGCAAGGCCAAATGCTGGGTCCTGCACTGGGGTCACAACCACCCCCCAGTGCTACAGGCTGGGGGCAGAGTGGCTGGAAAGCTGCCCAAGGGAAAAAGGACCTGGGGGTGCTGGTTGACAGCAGCTGGAGGAGATTGTAGCCAGATGGGGGTCAGTCTCCTCTCCCAGGTTACTAGCATTAGGATGAGAGAAAATGTGTTCAAGTTGCACCACAGGAGATTTAGATCAGATATTAGGAAAGATTTCTTCACCAAAAGCATTGGAACAGTCTGCCTGTGGAAGTGCTGGAGTCACCGTCTCTGGAGGTATTTAAATGGCATGTAGATGTTGCACTTGGGGACGTGGTTTAGTGGTGGACTTGGCAGTGCTGGTTTAACAGTCGAACCTAATGATCTTTAAGGGTCTTTTCCAACCTAAATTATTCTGTGATTCTATGAATCTATGATATAAAATTGAGCACAAAGGAACTAATGAGAAACCTTCAAGAGTGAGAGAAATATTAATGCTAGCATTATTCTTTCTTTTCTAAAACTGCATGTTTTATTTCACACTGGAGAGAAAGAGTTGATACTGCATTAATTGCCTTTTTTTTTGGAAGCAATTTGATACAATCCTTCAATAGAAAATTCCTAAATAAAAATCACAGGAAGGAAGTTTTATCTAAAAATTTTGAAGGTACGGTGTTCCTTTGATAGGCTTAAAATGTCAGAGAAGTATTTTTGTGCATTTTGAAGTTTTCCCAGTGCCAATGTTGATTAGTGATAATGACTGTGTCTTGTGAAGAACCAAACGCTTTCACGTTCAGATTCACTAGGCTTATAAATAATGTGCTTGGTATTATCAAAGCAGTTATTACCATAAAAATATAGGAAATCAGGGTATCTTAAATTCTGTTTAAACTAATAAGTAATTATAGTAGAAAGAAAAAGACCTGTAGACCTATTTTACACAAATATGGAAGAATATATTTATTTATACTTAGGTTACTAACTCAAGTTACATTGACTTCAAATTCTTTAACAGTTTACAGAAGTGAAGTTTGGATGTTTTGTTTGAAACAACTAAAAATAACATAACCAAAATAATTTGATGCATGATGACAGCAAAAGAGGGTTTTGCCTCTTCTGTGTGAAAGTGATTCCATTTTCTCTACTTGGAGGAAAAAGAAAAGGAATGTGCAATGAATATCATATTTATGCGAAATACATTTCATATATAGAGAAAAAAGAGAGGAATGGTATATTCAGAGATACTTTTTTTTTTTTTCTTGTGAATATTTAAATAAAAGTTTATGCATTTGGGTCGAATGTTTTGTTTCCAAACTTCATCTTGTCACAAACTAATCTGTTTCAAATTAAGAACTGAGAACTTTGCCTGATTCTTTCCCCAGTAACTATTTAGGAAACCTCATTATGTAAGATAACATATGTGAAAGACTGTGACTGCAAAACATGGTTACTGAGCACTACCTAAATTTATTTTCCTTATCAATTGTGCCCCCAAAGACATAAGTATGAAATTGCTACTTTCAAATCTTACTCTGTTCTTGGCTTGTTATTTCATTGCTGTCCTAAAATGAGGACGTCCCTTGTTCTAGTCTAATTTCTGAAGGAAAAAGTAGGTAGGATTCTGTCTATAATGACAGAATTGAACTGGGTTGATATATAGAATATGCAGAGACAAAACTATTTCCCTCTCTTTTCATGACACTGCAGATAGTGGTCTTCAAAACGCTGAGGTGATTTAAATTGATTAAATTAACCCTTTTAAATGAGAGTAATTGTTTCTTGCCTTAGACAAAAGCAGACCAATAAACTGCAGTGCCACTTCTGTTTGTTTTCTTCCTCCCAAATGCTGTGCATTTTCTTTTTGTGAATAGGCAGAGCATATTTCAGTTGATCATCTGTTAGTTCGTTTACTTGCTGAGATATAGCGACAAGCAGAGTTTAAATATCTCAAGAACTGCCTGAAATCTTAGCAGTGCAGTGACGAAAGTGGTAAAAACTTAGTTTTTTACTTCAGTGATACAGAGATCAGGCAGGAGTGCCTCTTCCTTCTAATCATGGAGAGACCAGGACAGGCAAAGCTGTCTAAGTAATGTGTTGGAGATACGGGGAGTGCAACAGCAGAGACCACCTCCAGTGCCATCAGTAACCATCCAACATGGCACATCCTACACGTTGCTCAAAGACAGATGGAATTGTGTGATTTTGAAGGGTTTTTTGCCTGAAGTGAACCATAAGTTGCTCTTAAAACTCTTATGTGGAAAAAAATTAAGACTAACCTTGGTTGGTGGCAGGCAAAATAAGGTCTGGGAACAGCCATCTCTAAAGAGGGCTAGTACTTTCTGAACTAAATTTTAATGTGTTTTCATCTAGTGCTGTTTTATCTTGTATTATTTTATCATAGAAAACATTATCCAAATGTTGTAGTAAGCACTATAACTGGGCTGAAAATATTAGTGCTGAAAATTCAAGAAATACCTGGTGAGAAACCTCCTGACAATTAGTCTGTGTCTGATTGGCCAAAATCTGTGGATTGTCCTACACATATATAAATACATATATGTATGCATACATGTATAAAACAACAATAAAAAGCACCATTAGAACGTTTTGCAACATTCTAAACAAAGACAAAGCCCTGCAGCAAAAAGGTGAGAGGTGGCATTTTTTAAGCTTCTTTCAGTCAGACAAGGGAAGTCTAGTTTAATCCAAGCTCTAAGATTAAGCTCTCTTCTTACTCAAATAGAAGAGTGTGATTGTACTCATTTGGAGTTGAGAGAATTTTGATGCTCTTGTAATTCTTTGACATATGGCACAGTCTAGCACAACCAGTCATCATGCCAAAGATGATTATGTCCTACAGCATGAATTCCAGCACTAATTTATTAATGTTGTCAGACTTAAGAACATTTAACTGCTCAGAGGGTCGTGTTTTTCAGCAGCTCAGGGAAATATGTGTTTGAACACTTGCAACTGGTGTGGTGAGAGAGAGGGCTTGTTACTTGTGAATACTTAAGGACTCATTTTGACCACCAGCCTTGCATGGCAGATTTCAACCCCAAGCAATTCGTACTTGCAATGAGAGCCTTCAAACTGCACAAAAGATATTCAATCATAAATATGACAGAGGTGATGAAGGATTGAGGGGTTTTTTTGTCATTATAACTTAAGCTCTGTACTTAAACTCTCTGGGTTTTGAAGATTAATTATGTTTGATAGCTATTAAAATGAAGCAATGCAAGCATTAATCAAAATCCTGCAACCAAAAAATGTTAACTTCCTTGATTCCTGTATGTAATTGTTGCAAAATTAATTATGCAAAATATTAGAGGATAAGCTGTTTTAATTCCTAGGTTTAAAAGTGGGAGAATGGCATGGATTTCTCAGGTTACAAGCACGAGAAACTAATAATTTGGCTCTTAGTGGTCACGTCAGTGGTGCAGTCAGTAGTGGTTCATGCAGTTGTATGATTTCAGCCTCTCTTTGTCCTCTCCTTCCTTATGTTGAGGAATTTTCATCAAAACAAGATTTCTTGTTTGGTTCAATGCCCTTCTTCAATTCATAAAGTGGTAAAAATTCAAACTCACCCTAAACTCCTTGGTGTCTATCAGAAATCTATGATGCTAAAAAGGTGCAGAATTTATTGGTAAATGGCTGAATTGAACTCAACTGTTCCTCATTGTTTAGTGTCATAACTTAATTAAGCCACTCCTTGATTTTCTGCTGAACTGAGAGAAAACATAAAGCAGTGTATTTAATCCTCAAAACTGAGATGAACGTGTTCTTGAGGAGGGAATTTTACCTGAGGTTTTTATCCAAGTAATTTCTTGGGGCAGAGGACATTCTGGGTTGGCTGTTGCTTTGCAAATGCCTTTAAGCTGTTATTTCTGGTATAAAAGATCTCTGGTGTGTTGCCTCAACACTTCCTTAAAAAAAGAGAGAGTTTTTGTAAACACCCACAACTGTGTTTGCCTTTATCAGTGTTTCAGACTGTAAGTTCACAAGGTAAGGAAATGTCAAAGTGTTTGTGTTTATGTATAGATACACACAAATGCACACAAATATATATATATGTAGCTTCACCTGGTAGTTTAGGCTAATTCTATGTATCGATGTAGCCTAATAAAATATACATATGTATAACCATATGTACACAATGAAATATCAATATATAGATACACATGTATGATTAGCTATCCAAGATGAAAGTGGCAGCCTTAGGACACAGATGGATATCAGGAGGGCAAGTGGAACACCAGAGAAAAGGATATTAGTAAGTTTTCTACTGTAATAATATTAAAGATGGCTTTATCCGTTAAGGTGTTCTGTCCTGGGCAGTGTTACTGTAGCTGGCCTAATGATAACTGCTTTTGTACTGCAATTAATGCATTAAGATTTTAAATAGACTACCAAGATATTTATGTTTCAAAAGATTTTTTTTCCCTGTTTGTCATAACAGGATCTTGATTTGATTGGGGATAAGATCAATTAATGTAAGGTAAGATAATGTGTTGTCAAATCCTGAGCTGGATATGAACCCATATTCCCCAACTTGTTGCTAGACTGGTGGTGAGATGTGGCAGACTTCTTTCATCTGCACCTCCTTGCCTAAATCTCAAACTTTTCTGTGAAGGAGAACTTGTGGAGTGCTCAGAGAGCTCGCAGGTACCACTGTAGAATAACACTCACATGTTTTGGCTCTCTCTGGAAGGAAAGATCTTTTGTTAAGGGAAGAACCTTTGCTTTAAAGCTAAGGATATTTGGGTCAGAGGTAAATGGCTCCTGCCCAGGAAGCTGGAAATGGGTGCGTGTCTCTGGACAGTTCACTTGTTTGCCTGTGCATTGGAAACATGTGAGTTGATATAGAAAAAACTGCTTTAACAACATCTGCAGAAGTTGTATGTGTAAAACTCCTGCCACTGACAGTAGCAAGAAGAGATTTTTAATTCAGGCTAGTTTAGGGTGAGAGGTTGTGATAAAATGAAAAGGAAACCTTTGGCCCAGGGTCCTGTCTCCTCATCACTGCACTGCAGGGAGCTGATCTTCTGCTGGGACACAGCTGGCTATGAAGCTCTGTATGCAGTTAATTGATTGCTGAACTCTTTGAGGTTTTCTTGCTGTGCTGTTGCATTTCCACCCACTTTGGTTTTTAGAGAGGAGGGCAAGGGAAGAGGAAGCAAGAGTGTATGTCTGTACCCTGAAATGTGGTGGAAAAGCAGAGAATCTGGGCTTCTGTTTTAACCTGGGTATTTTCATTAGAGTTACAGCAGTGAGAAGAGGTCATTGGGGCAGAGAGAATCCTGGCTCCTCAGGGTTTTTTTCTTAAAGCAGGTCATTGAATAATTTTATATGTTTTTTTCTTGCACGCTCAAGTTTTTCCTTATAAGTAACTAGTCTGCTAAACAATGACTTCAGTAAACATCACTTTTAAAGGAATGTATTCAGGGTAACCTACTGAACTCCTTAAAGAAGTAAAATTATTAGCTATATTAAGTTGATACTTTATAATATTTTTGAGAATAATCCAATTTAAGATAATATTAAAATGTTTTAATGTATTTAATTATTTTTAAAGGCCACATTTTTGCATGTAAAATTTACAATACCAAAACACCAAGTACATTAATTCAGAAAGTCTAACCTGTCATATTTTAATTTCCCGAGATTATTTAATTTTTTTTTTATTAGTAGGTACAGTTAAATACGATGTTGACCACATGATATGTGCAGTAGTCAGTAGACAGGTCGGTGATTTTTGATTTAACTGCATTTTTATTTCACCTCTCATCTCATTTCAGGGAATTAACTTACAGAAGTGTCATAGAAAAAAAAAATAAGCATTTTCATTACAAGTTTTTGGAACTAGAAATTAGCTACAAATACACCACGCATTAAAGAAAATTCTCTGGAAATAGGAGGGCCAGATTTTTTTGTTCCTTGATTTTTTTTTTAAGTCAAAAAGATAAATAATTTATGTTACATAATGAATATGGAATATTTTAATTAGTGTGAAAAGCTTTGCCAAGATATCATTTGAAATTTTAAAATAAAATTATTTTTATTAATTTTGATAGTTATTTTGGTGGTGCATTAGACTTTTCAGTTGATAATTCCCTGGTTGAGAGCCACAGATTTCTATGGGCACAAAATTTTCACTTTTTAAGGAGAGAGTGAGCTCCTGAACATAGTTTTTCAATTTTTTTTGTGTGTCATTCATTTAAAGAAGGTTAGATACTAGAGTGTGTGTATGTTGAAATGAGGAAAGAATGCCTAAGCTTGAGACTTCAGAATGACAACAGATTGCGAGGAGGACTTAATTGCGAAAGTAGTGCTTTATTGCCTTTCACAAAGTACCATTATGGCAATCTGTGGTATCTCTGGTGTGCTTTATCTTTTTTCTTCATTTAGCACAACAGCACTTGCAAGGGGCTATCAAAATCTGTACTGTTTCACTAACTGGACATTTATTAACACCCAGTCCCGTGGCTGGTGCACTGTGATGGAAGGATACGTGATTCTAAGGAAGAACACAAGAGAGGTGAGGAAGGAAGCTGCCCTGTGTGTGAATGGCAGGAACACATAGAACTCTCCCAGGGATGGATGGCAAACCAGTGGAGAGCAGACTGGGCTGTAGACCCTATGCTGACCTTTTCCTGATGTAAGGCAGAAAACATCTCAACTTCTGCAATAATCACAACTGGAAAACTGTAAAAACATCCCAAATTCAGCTGTTTTTTTTTTTCTTCCTCCTGTGACCTCAATTCTTCAGGCATTAAAGCAGTATCTGGATTTGTATTATGGGTTTATGATACCAAATAATTACCACTAATTTGCCTGGAAAGGTATTTCAGGTGCATCTTACGAGCAAACCTTGGCATGTGCAAATTTTGCTTCTTCGAACAGAAGCAGCATGTATCTTATGTTCAATAACAAAATGAACTTTAATCGATGTTAACCTCTCCAGAAAACAGATGTTTGTCAGTCAGCAAGCAAGCATGAAAGAAGTAATACTTTCCCTCAGTCATGCTGATTTTGCTACAGACAGTTAAGTCTAATGACAAGTACTATAAGGCGTAGTATGTTAGGAGGAAGTAGATACATCCCTCAAAAAACCATAAGATGAGTGAACTTGATCATCATCTTATTGTCACCCTTGACCCTAAATGATTTTGTGAAATGGTAAAAGTTGATCTGTACTCCCTTCATGATTGCTGAAACTGACTGGCAATAATATTTTTCTTTTAAGTGCATTCACTGGAAAAGAAGGGTTTCTTGGGTTAAATGGCTGTACATGATGCACACTGTTAACTTGAGAAGTCTACTTTCCATGCTGGTGCAAATTTTCGAAATAGGGTATTAGCAGCAGTTCTCTACTTGATAGTTGCTCATCTTAAATGTAAGAAAACATTAAAAAAGTGGTACCTTTTTAGGTATTTGAAAATAATTTTTAAAATCAAATTTAGGAAAATAGTCTGACTGCTCTGAGTGTCTCTAAAATGCGATCTTTGGTACAATTTAGAATATTTTAGATATAGTGGATTTCAATATTCAAATACTATTAAAGTGATTTATGAGTACATATTGTCTCTTCAATTATTGTAGTCTATTTTCTTTTCCTGGAGAATCAAATATTATTGTTTTTCCATGATGCAACTTCTAAAATGCATTTATTTACTCAGCTTTGTTCCAGTGCTTCAGATTATGTTGTAAAGTCTGGTGGAAGTAATCCAAATATCATAGTCGAATTATTAGGCTAATTAATGCATAAGCTTTCTTTTTCAAAACAGAATATGATGAAGAGTATTTTTAATGTAAGTGCTTTTTTCTCCATTTTATGTCTTCCTTTTTGTCCCTAAGGCTGGAAATTATATTACTTTCCTTTGTAAATTCATAATAATATTAGAAAGATAAATACTCTCAAGAAAACAAATTAGATACATCTTTCAGTTTATTATATGTGGGAATTTAGGTAAGCTACTCCTTTATTATTATTTTAAAAAATATTACTGATTGTATTTACAGCACATTGAAAATGCATTTAGATGTTGGTGCTGTGCTTTGAATATGCTACATTGTGTGAAGTTTGGGAGAGAATTTAATACACTTTACAATGTGTTTATTCTCTACCATACTATTTCCTTAGTGCCAGTAGCAAATCACCATGACACAAAATCTTTGCTACAATACTTAACCTCTGCAGATAAATGGATGAGCTCCATCTTCTTTCCTGAAAGTGTGAACACATTCTCTGCCATTTCAAGGCTGCTTTTTCTAGATCTCCTTCCTTTTTGTCATTTACCAAACGTGGAGGATTTGGTCTCACCTTTTCCCCTACTCTTGAGTTACTGAGGTTACTTCTGTGGCTTCAGGCCCTGGTTTGGTTTCTAACTGTGCAGTTACATTTGTGGTGTGTTATGGGCTTTCAGTCTTCAGACTTCCCCTTAGCACTTAGTTTTTTATTTTGATTTTTTGATCATGCTCTTTTGCAGTACTTTGGACATTAGGTGCAGCACTACATCCACCTTTTTCCTCATACTTCTCTTTCATTTGTATCTTGTCCACTGCTCTGATCAGATTTATCTCATAGCCCCACTTCCATTTTTATTATTCATACAAGAAAGTTTCCCTTTTGGTCTGGTCAACACTGATAAAACATCTGTCTTTTTCCTGGGAAAGGCATGTGCTGCACTTCTCAAAGTGTGAGATCTTGCATTAAGAGAGTTTAACAGCTCTAGTTAATCAGGGTGTAGGAAGCTCTGTTGAAATGGATCTTATGAGGAAATGCTGAACTCTTAATGGGGGGACTCAGAACCCTTCTAAGGAGCAAAGTACTCCATTCTTCTTTACTGTTGCCATGCAAATGCTCTTAGATATTACTTCAAATGTTACTTTATAATATGGAGTGATAAGAGCAGAAGTGTTACAGCATAAAGACTTCTGTACTCCGGAGTGAGTGACTCATTGTTAGGGAGAAAATGGATGAGGTGAGGTGTTTTCTATTTTTTTTTCCTTTACCTAACTCCGCTTTCCTCCCAAATGAAGCATCTGAGATGAATATTTAAGAATTCTACTTCAGCAGAAAGGATATTTTAAATCCTAGTGAGGAAAGGGAACAGAGCAATATGTGATACTTAAAAGAGTCAGTGTTCCAGCTTTTTTGTGAAATCTCTGCAGAGGATAGAAGTGATCTTCAGTTTCAGAAGTACTGGAACAAAAATGAATCCTATACTGAAAGGAACTGGGATCTTCCTACTCCTTTTTGACAGCAGAGACAAGATACAGTTGAGGATCCAGCTCTTTCCTGTAGAAATGGCAGCCTGTGGTCTGTTGTGACAGAGTGGCTGTGGACGCTTGGGCACTTTTTGACAGAAGCCAGTGTGACCAAGAAGTTGTAACTTTTCTCTGTATAATTTGTTTCTTCTGGGAGAGCTTGAAGGGGGAGTTATTCACTATTCTAAATAGGCAGTTACTCCCCATACCCTCTTTTAAACTGTGAAATTGTTTTGTTTTGGGTTTTTTTTACAGCAAATTATGTTATACTGTAGTTCTCCATTTTAGATGTTGATTGCCTTGAGATAAAAGGAACAATTCATTCTGTCCTCTGTAAAAGGTTTACTTTATTATCTAATAGGAAATCCAAAGGGGAAAGGAAAAAGAAGGGTGAAATGTGGTAAGTGATTATGTGAAAACCTATAAAAACCTCCATACTAGTAATATATTTAAGTTAACATGAACAAAGACTTTCCTCCTTGTTCGGTGCCATATGCTGCTTTTTCACTGTTAAAACACATTGCGTGTTTTATCAAAAACACAGGAAATTATTGAAGTAAAATGTCTTTCATTTCTCCTGTATCAGAATGTGTTCCACCTGGTATTTGCATGGATTGGATCAGAGGGAACAGTAAATCCATCAAAACAAAGGAAGATGATGCCACTGCAGTTAAAGCCTAAGTATCTAACAGTGATGATGGGATCTTGGAGACAGGTTTTATGCAAAGATACAGTGAGGTGAGAAAGGTGAGAAAACCTGTTTTCAGACCTTAAGTTTGAATTTTAAACTTCTGAGTTTATCCTGTGTGTAAGATGCCACTTGCTTGACTACTGGCTAGATTTTCCTGTGCTGACACAAACTGCATCTCTTTTGAATGCTCAAGTTCGGAGTGATACCTTTCTCATTTCTCCACCTTACCTATAGTCTTATGAATAATTATTTTAAATTTTTTTGAACATCAGATAAGTGTTCAGAATTTGCAAGAGAAAGGGAGACAAAATATGGTTTTCTTGATGCATGTGTTACTGCAGTGAATTGTGAAAGATTTAATTCTCTATTGTAGCAGGGACTACAGTGATTCCAGTTAACTACTTTCTGGAATTTGCTTTTAGGAATACCTTTCTGAAAGGGTTCCTGAGCCACTTCTGACCACCTCTTACAGATGGTGGGTGGTTATTGCGTGTAAGACAGACACAATTCAGCAAATGCCCTTTCCTATCACTTTCTTTTTTTTAATTGAAGTCTTTAACTTACTCTGTAAGAAGAAAATATTTTACATACTTCACAACGTACTACAGACTCTTGAGAATGTATTTTTTTTTGTATTTGGAATCAGGATTAGTTCTACATCAGTTGTTTCACATTTTTCATCTGATAGTCTTTCCAACTCAATGTCTCCATAAAACAAAGAACAATTTTTCCCGTATGTTCCTTGCTAGTAGGGAAGAGGTGTATTAAATATTTTTAGAGGTGTTTCTGTACTCTTAACATTTTGCAGTGATGAGATATGGTTATGCTTTAAAAAGCTTTTATGACAATTGAATACAGAGATTGGAGATGATGCCTTTAGAAAGCATAACATACTCATTATTAACTCATTTCCATTCTTTTAATATCATGCCAAATTACTTTACAAAAACCCCAAATATATTCGCTCATTTCAATACAATCCAGCACGTTATGGTCTTAAATTGATCTCAGTTGATATTACACCTGAATCACCTTTTAAAAATGCTGTACAACATTGGAAAACCAGGCAATTATTCTTAATCACCTAACATCTACACATCCTTTAACTCCTAACAAGTTGCAGGGAAAAAAAGAAATGATTAGAAATAATAGTTAACTAGTTGTTAGTAAACTAGTAATCTAAAAAAAAAGTCAACCAAACAAAACACCCCCCACAAAAAAAAGTACACCAAAAAACTCCAGAGAGTTCCATAACATTTTGAGCACTAACAGAGGCTATTGAAATATAAATCCAGGATGGCAGGTTTATGCAGCTAAAATGGTTCCTGTTTGCTGTTTTTCATCAACCAGTATTCATTTTCTAGTGAGTAACGAGACAAAGTCATCTTCCAGGACAGGCTCAGAAAAACAGTCCATCTTCTGTTTTTTTTTTCTTTCTCTTAAGCTACACACCCAACTCTTCTGTGCAGGATTTTGCAAAACAAAGTCTCAGCTTCTAAATATTCAATGTGTAAGGAAAAGGATGTGAAACTGCTTGATGGATTGTTTTCTGTCTAAGCATGAATCTCAAAATGAAGTAAACTACAGATGCTAGAATGGTATTTGGAGAATGATCGTGCTAGATATTACTATCTATGGATCTTTTCAAAGTTTCTATGTGTAGCACAATTTTTTTTCTGTATATTTTAAATTCCTACATAATTTATTTCTGGAAAGGATTATGAAAATTATATCTGTAGGAAACTTCAGGATATCCTAGTGTGTAAGTCTTCATTCTTCGTTTTTTTTGGAAGCAATGCTTTTGGTTGTTTGCTTCTTGTTTGTTTTGTGGTTTTGGTTTTTTCAGGGTTTTTTGTTTGTTTGTTTTGTTGGTTTGGGTTTTTTTGTTTGGTTTGGGGTTTTTTTTGTTTGGTTGTTGTGGAGTTTTTTTGTTTGTTTGTTTTTGGTTTTTTTTTTGTTTGGGTTTGGTGTGTGTTATTATTGGAGATTTGGGTGTTTTTTGGTCGGATTTTCATGTGGGTTTTTGGGGTTTTTTTCTCTTTGTGAGGAAATGCATCAGTCTGTGCTGCAGACTTAATAGCTTCTTTATTCAAGACTCACAGTCAGATTAAGAAATTAGGAGTCTTGTATAGCCTTGCATTTCATCCATAAAGAGCATCAATAACTAGAAAAACAAATAGGTTGTGGAGAAATGGCTACTGTTTAAGTGAAATGCAGTGTAAAAGGTATGCATATAGATCCTTTCTTAAGGACTAGTCCGTTCAGATTCCAGAAAAATCCCCAAATATTTTCAAGCATACCAGTCCCTATTATTATGCCATGTGCATCCATCATGGTTACTATATATTTTACAGGTAGTAGAATGTTTTTCTGAAACTTTTTTCTTCAATAGCAGTGTAAAATAATTGTTATCATTCGAGTTATCAAAAGTATGGAAGTCTTGTTAAGCTTTCTGTCTGATTCAGTCTTGAGACTCTAAGGCAGTGGTCAGCACTGTCTGGTTTTACCTGTCTAAAATTCTAGGGTTTTGATGTAAGCCAAACAGAAGGGATCTGTACAGCAGTGAAATTTGCCAGATGACAATGTTGGCAAAATGATAATACCTCTCCTTTTGGAGCTCTCCTTTTTCATTCCAGGTTCAGTTTGAAACAGCATATGTAGCTTTTCCCGTAGATAAAAATAAGGTGTAAAAAGGTTACAAAACACAGTCACTCAGACCCGTTCCAGGAACATTAATGGGCATAATATTATTAAACTGAGTAGTTCAGCTTTCAAAAATGGCTCAACCTGTGTGTCAAATTGTGTTGCTCATCTGTGTAAGATCTTTGTTCATAAAATATAGCAGGGAAGAGTTCTGGGATATCAGTTGGTTAGAATGTGAAAGGCTTTTACGTGTTTCTGGAATTGAAGTATAGGACTGGAAAATGATTGACTGCGTTTTAAATTGTTGGTCTGAAAGTGCTCTTAGCCATCTCAGAGGCTTTACTTCTCTTTTGCTCAGTAGCAAGAAGTTGCCTGCTGTCAAATTTTGGATGTTTCAGTACTCCTTAGTCTGCAGGATAAACTGCTGCACTGACAGTAAGATGTGAGTTAAAGGTAATTCAGGGTCAATGGCAGTCATTCAAATAGTATCATCTCGCCTCTTTCACAGTGGATTTCAGCCAGACTGCTCCTGTTTGTTAAACCTATGAACAGCTTATAGGGGTGTGTTGTAAACCCTTGGTTAGTTAGTGCCAGTTTGTTGCAGTTTCTCAAAGGCTAATAAATTGTAAAGACATATTAACATAATCTTTACAAATAAAATGTAATGTTCTTGATTTTTTTTTTTGCCAGCAATATGCAGTGTTTTGCTATTTAAAAACTTCCTGATGTTCCTTAATTTTACCAAATACAAATTCTCATTTGATTTAAAATTATTAATTTTACTCTTGACAGCCAAGTGAGGTAAGGAAGAAATAAATTGAAACAAAATTTTGCTGGATAAATGGAATCAGTGTGATACTCAACAGAAGTTTGAGGTTTGACGTTGCTGAAATCAACTCTTTTTCTTAAGATAGTGCATATTCTTTCGCTTGAAGTTTGACTTTGCAGTGCTTTCCTTGGAGCATTTTATTTTACACGGAAGAAAACTTTTTTTGTGAGGGATGCACCTTGCAAAACTGGAAACAGCTGAGAAGAATTAAAGACCATTTTTACTGATTCCCATGTTTTCCACATCTTAAAATACAGCTACACTCCACTCATCCTCAGTCCCCTCCTGACAACTACCTCTGAATGAGTGGGCTGGCTGTAACCTGAGGGTGTAGGTTCTTGCATCTACCAGAAAATATGTCCAGTGACCAAACTTAGTATTGCTGACATATAGCTGCAGACATATGTCTGTAAGGTTTCAGGGTAACCTGAGGTAGTGAAATGCATTTTTTAAATTTTTGTTTTTATTTTGAACTGGAAGCCATTCTGTGAGCACCCCTGTAGGACTGAAGAATTCCTAATGGGGACAAGGACAAGTGGTGGATGGGGGAGTGTCAGACTCTTTCTATAGCTAAATAAAAATATTTTGGCTTTGTAGGCCATCAGTGCTTCAGGTTGAAGAGCTCATCATAGAATCACAGAACCATAGAATGGCCTGGATTGGAAGGGACCTTAACAATCACCTAGTTTCAATCCCTCTGCCTTAAGCAGGAACACCTTTAACTAGACCAGGTTGCTCAGAGGTCCATCCAGCCTGGCCTTGAATTCACTTCAGCACAGTGTTGATGGGGACAATGTTTGGTTCTCAGCACAGTTAATTTATCTCATCCTGAAATATGCTATTGTTGTGATATGAATTCTCACAAAACAGTAGGGGATACAGAACTTCATTCCTGTCAAAGAGAAAGCAGGAGTTGAACGTTCTGAGCTTCATAGGAGAGAATTGGCCTCAAGACACCCAGAGGAATCAGCTGGCATGTGTGATCATTTAAGTTTTGAAATTTTTGAAGAATTCTCTGTGAAATCAATCTGACTTCTACAGGTATAGAGGAGTTTATAAACTTACCTCTGCTGAAACTGGGCAGGGTAGTTACAGTGATTTAAAACAGTGACTTGGAAGAAAAGCTGCTAAACAAGCGTTGGAGAATGGAAGGTAGTTATCAACAGGACAGAGAGCAAAGGAGCGTTACCAGAGTTCCCTCGTGCTGTGATGAGGCAAACTTTGCCATCAGGCTAGGCTGGGCTGATAATGTCTATCCTAGTGTGGACATTATTTTTCATCTGTTGTGTTTTCAAATGTGTGAATGGAAAGGTAAGAGATTTTCCCTGGTTTTTTTTCCTTTGGTTTTCAGCCATGAGGCTCCCACTGCATTTGACCATATGTTGGAAGCAGAGGGTGGTAGAAAGCTCGTGTGTGTGTCCAGGTGCCCTGTCTTCCAAACTCAAGCAAAGTTTTGGCTTAGAAAAGACTAAGTCTGGAAAATCATTTGGCAAATTTGTTCACTTTATAGGTGAGTGTTTTTTAATGTTATGTTCCCCGGTTACAGTAGAACTGCATTACTTCTACCTAACCTGTATCTGTAGAGATTTGGGAATTCAGAACTCTTACAAACTATTTCTAGCAGTTGAAATCCAGCATGCTGAAAACTGCAACCTATACAGCATGGCAGTGCAACCTGAAAAAGCTATCAAGATACACACATCTCTCTGCATCTATAGTTATAATCTGCATGCCTATTTATAAATGAGCATTTGGATTTAAAAAAATAAAAATACAATGCAAAAATAGAATCATAAAGCTAGTTCACAATGATCTCTAAATCTAATTAAATCAGTGTTTTGTAAAAAGGCTATTTATTTTATACAGTTACATTTTATTACTTTAACTGCAAGATAAACTGCCTTTTAAATTACAATGAAAAAGCTATTATTAAGTAGAATAATAAAGCTGATGCAATTTTTAAATCCTCATCTTCCAAATATTTATTCCCATGGTTAATAGCATTCTCTATGTGCTAAGCTCAGCATTAAAATTATTTAATCTAAAACTGAGAAGCTATAAGTATGCAAGTACAAGGAATTAATTTAAAAAACTCCCTAACTACTATGTGTTTTACTGTAGCTAAGCTATTGTAATTTGTCCATATGGAAAATAAAATGAAACTAGGCAGTACAGTCTATTATACAATCTTTTTAATTTTAGATGCACTTAAAAAGAAAAAGGACTAAATACCACTGGCCAAATTGTAAACACACCAAAATGCACCAAAATCCTAAGCTGTAGGATTCTATTTCTACAATTTTTTTAAAGAAAAATATTGTTAATTATTTTGGATTTTGTCTGTTCTGTAAAATATAAATTGGACAGTACAGAGGTTCACTTTAGCAATGTGAAGTTGGTTTATGACAAATCTGCAAAGGCTGAATATGTGAATTTTGTCCCTGTCTTATTGTCTCGCTCGTAACCAAAGACATTATTGTGGCATTCTGGTTTTATGGTGGTGGAATGGTGTAGAGTGGAAAGACATGATTGAACCTATGTACAGTCCATTTTGTTGCATTGAGGAAAATTGGGAGTAGGAGATGCACAAACTGGTTTAGTCTCTTCTTAAGAAATATATTCAACAGCGTAGAAAGTAGTGCAAGGCAGCAATGACATCCCTTTAGCTACTAAGGCAAAGGGATTGAGGGATTGAGGAAATGGGCAAGCATAAGTTGTAACTACATGCTGGCAAGTAGTATTCAGGACTTCCACATTACTGCTGGCCAAGTTACAGTGACATCCTATCAGGATTTAAGGTACCTGGATCACCCTTGTCTAGGATTTTTCGGACCTGTAGGAAAGGAGACAGAAAGCAAGAGATGCCCCAGCTCACGGTCTAGACTAGGAGTAGAAACACATTTTCCCTGGCCAGTAACCTTTGGTGTTAGGTTGAGAAATAAGAGGATTTGTTTGCAGTGGCAAGGAAAGCAGTAACCACCTCGGATGGAATGTTGAGACAAGTGGGAGCTGTAACGTGTTAAATGACTGCTTAAATGTTTGAAGACAGTTGAAATCAATTGGAATCTGTCTGTCAGAACTCCTGGAGCATCCTGGTATCGTCTCTGCATACTTTTGTTCCACTTATCTCCTACCAGAGCTGTGTCCTTCCCCAAGGTGGTTGCAGTTCAAGGAAAAATCAAACTACTAATGCAATAATAATATCAGTATTTTCCTGAAAGGCAGGTTGATTATTTTATTGTTTGTTAGGTACTGGTCCTCTAGCAATCTCAATAGAATTTATGAATCCCATCCCATTAGAAGGACAGAAACTTTTACAGATTAATTATTGGAACTATGCTACATAAAATAATGTCTGTATCTTATTAGATAGTTGTTGCACTATTAAACACAACGATTAGGGAAAATCAGAAATCTTGAAGAGTAATAAACTTCTAATAGGTTTCCTCTTCTTATGCCAATAAGTATTTTGGAGTCAAAGTGCAATTGCTGCCATCTTATTTGTGTGAGGAGTCCCTTTTTATCTCTCTTTGTAAATGAAAATAAT
This sequence comes from Chiroxiphia lanceolata, assembly GCF_009829145.1. NCBI lineage: Eukaryota > Metazoa > Chordata > Aves > Passeriformes > Pipridae > Chiroxiphia > Chiroxiphia lanceolata. The sequence goes on along the minus strand of NC_045638.1, from coordinate 106,241,933 downwards.
ATGTTTCCTGCGCATTCATATAAAACAATGGTAGAGCAATGCTATTTAGTCTGTATTTTTTTATTTTTTGATTTACAAATATGTGATTGTGACATTAAAGTCACTTAAGCCTGTTTATCTGTCTGTCTGAACAGACTGTGAACAAAAGGATATGCATCTTTAATGAAAATTATTCATGTGAGTAATATTATACCGAACTTGATGTGCTAGACTGGCATCTTCATTGTTTCATCCTGATTTCCCACTGTTTTTCCACTTTCCAAATGTTTTTCTTAGTGAATTTCTGTACTATAGGGACTACTACTACATATACCATGTCTCAGTGTGGAATACTATCATGTTTAATTCATTAGGACTTATGTTTCACACTCCTTCCACCCCACCCTCTGCTTGTTACTTCTCCGTTTTTAAATATCCTAGGAAGACTTATGGATTTTTTTCCACTTCGCAGGGGAAGAGATTGTTCCCCAAAAATACGGTCTGTGGGGTGCACTTATATTTTGTTGAAAGGGTGAGTATAGAACATTATTTTTCAGCATGAAACTAACATAAAACCCCTATTACTGAACAGGGGCTGTGGCATGGGCAGGGAAGGGAGAAGAGAGTAACCAAAAGGATATAACTTTTCAGCCTTGTGAATACAAACAAAACCAAACTCCATCCATATCTGTGTCTAGTGCTCCACCTCCTCCCAGAGAAAACTTTACAACAGTAAGTCTCTTTAAGGATAGAAGAAAGAATGCTCAGATCTGATAGCAAGATGTGTCAGCTTCTCACAGTGCAATCATACTGCTTTGTCTGAACTCCAGCAGCACAACAGGGGAATTTGAATTGATGCTGTGCTGTTTTATAGGGTTAGGATTTTTTGTTTAAGAATGTAAGTAAAAAAAAACCCCTCATTCTAAAGGTGCTCTCTCTATATACATATATTTATGTATACATATATATGTATACATTTGCACATCTTTTCAACCAACTGCTAGACAATTTTCTGTAGGAACGTTGTAGGAAGAAGCATTGGAAAGATTGGGTCAGTCGTGGTGTTTTCAAGACTATTTTGAAGTCATGCATATGTTAAACTGTCTTATTGAATGGAGAACATGTTTAGGTAACAGAATATGACAAAGGCAAAAGACAAAGGCATGATTCAGTCACACAGTAAGAAAAGGATGTGGGGACTCAATGAAATACTGTGCAAAGACACCATCATTGGTCTTTGTTCCTAGGAGCATTATCAAGTGGGAGCTCTCTTCTCCTAGCAGATACCTTAAAAGGAAGGTGACCAATGTCAGGAATAAAAGGTGGGGAAGATTTTGTGTACTCAGAGCAGGTGGTCGTGGAATCCCAGGATGGTGGCAGGCGAGGAAGAAGATGAGAAAATAAGTTATGCAAAGGCAGTAAGATAAAAAGTGACATGAAGGTATGGGGTATCAAGAGTTACTAGAAAGGAGAACTACATCAAGGCTTTCTGAGTGCTTGTAATATTTTGCTGTTTTTAGCAAGCCATGCAATATTTTGGAGATTCTGGATTTTTTTTTGTTTGCTTTGCCTTCTGCGCCAGCTTTGCTTTAAAAGTATTTCTGTTAGTCCTCTGGAAGTTTTGCATAACTTCATTATGAACCTCAGTAGCTTGTGATATTATCCTAAAATGTGGCAGTATGTCATGCACACAGACTCTTGGCTTCATCTGCACATGCTCATGCCATGCATAAGGACTTCACTCCTCTTGGAGTGCATATAGAAGCAGACTGCTCTGTCCCTGGATATTTAGGATATCTCCCAGTAACCAGGATATTCTGCAATGAGACTATATGCATATTTTTAACTTATCTTTAAAAATTAGGCAAGCATGGTATAATACCATGCATAAGCTCTTGTGTTTCCTAGCACTTTCTATGTTTTAGCTGAGATTTACAGGTTCAGGATGTGGTGAACCTATTCTCATGAGCAATTTCTTGGCTTGCTCAAGGGAATGCCACAAACTCAATAAAGCCCTTCCTTACTTGGCACTAGTGCTGTCTGCCACCCACATTGGAAAGTCACATGTGAGAACAATTCTCATTTTTTCTCGCAGTGAAATGAAATGGCTGCCCTCAAAACCACCTTTGCTTTGAGTGGTGTGATATATGTCTTGTTACTTACAATTTCTTCTGTATCTTTTCTGTTTAAACAGATCTTTCATCATATATATTTGAACACTAAACCAATTTTTAAAGCTCATGGATAATTCGAGAATGGATGGACAGTTGTCTTTAAGTTTTCATCTGTGAAAATACTAACACAGAGAGTTCACCAGTCTCACTCCGGAACAGAAAATGTAAATAAGCTCAAATCAATTACCTGCTGAATAATGCAACACAAAGAAAAGCTTTCTGAGCTAGGCATGGGAAATTGAATGCTATGATTTTATACAGGATCCATGCCAAGGTCTCTGCTGAGATGGGACAAGCTTTTTGGCAACCAGCTAGGAAAAAGAGGAAAAGATGATTATTTGTATTGAATTTTAGTTTTGCATTCATGTGGCTGAGAAGACTCTTCCACTCCTCCCCTTTGCTATAGCACTGTGGTGTTAGATGTTAGCTCACATACAAGTTTTGTTTTAAAATAAATGGATATCGTTTTGTTAATTACATACTGATTAGTTTATAAATGTCATAAAAGAGTTTTCATATCCCATGTCAATTTGATTAAAACTCACTTGAGTTTATACAGAGAGTTTCAGAGAAGCCAAACCTCTTACAGAATAAGCTTTGCCAAAATGGGCCTGAGTAGGTAAAAGTTTTTTACAGAAAATATTTTCTTGTTTGTTAACAGTAGCTAAAAGAGTTTGTTTACAAATTTGATCTCTTACAGAAGGACAAGAGTCTGAGAATCCAGTGGTCCATGCTGAAATGGGAAAAGGCCATGAATTTCAACTGGTTCAAAGACTCATGTTTTCCACTTGTATGAAATGAATTCTGGAAAGATAAGCTTAGCTAATAATATAGCTAATATAGCTTGGATATGATAAAAGTAACACTAGGAAGGAGAGAAGATCTTGTTCTTGAACATACTTGAGTTTAGCATCTTTAGACACATTTTAAAGTCAGCTGCAACTGGTTAATGTTATGATTTGTGCAAATGGACCAGCAATAGCAAAACCACTGCTGTGCATAATTGGCAAGGTAATTTTGAGATTTGTTTTTGATGGGTAGCCAGGGTTTGGAAACAGGTAACACACAGATTTTGGCATAGGGGAGGCAGCACACTGACAGTGACTACTGGTTTAGGTGTGTTACAGTGCTTTACTGGAATCAGTTCACTGTTGCTGTGCTTTCTGCTCAAATCCGCTCTCCTTTGCCTCACCTGTCCCCCACCCCCAAAATTATGGCTATCATAGACATAATTTCCAGCTCCTGTGGGTGAAAAGTTGGGCCAGGATGGTGCTATGCTTGATTCTACTCACATATAAAACTCTAGGCTGTAGCCTAAATATTTTAAAATGGATTTAGATAGATTCTTATTCAAATCCTGACTTAGTTGAGTTTTACATATTTATCTATGTATTAATTTATCTATGGACCCCTTTCCTTTTTGTTCTTGGGCCTTTGCTTTTGCCAGAGAGATGGGAATAGTTCCTATAAAGTTGGCATGTAAAAGGTTAACACTGAGCAATATCCAGATCCCAAATTCTGATTCAGTCAACACAAAACATGTACATAAAGATAAGAAAGATGTTTTATGACTACCTCTGTCACATGATAGAATCATAGAATGGTTTGTGTTGAAAACAACCTTAGAGATCATCTAGCTCCAACCCCTCTGCCACGGACTGGGGCACCTTCCACTAGACCAGGTTGCTCAAAGCCCCATCCAATCTGGCCTTGAACTCTTCCAGGGATAGGGCATCCAACACTTCTCTGTGCAGCCTGTTCCAGTGCCTCAGCACCCTCACAGTAAAGAATTTCTTCCTCATATCTAATCTAAACCTACTCTCTTGACTTTGAAGCCATTCTCCCTTATTCTATTACTACATGCCCTTGGAAAAAAGTCTCCCTTCAGCTCTCTTGTAGCCCCTCTTGGGTACTGGGAGGCTTCTTCTATAAGGTCTCCCCTTAGAGGGAGGTCCTGGTTGATAACAAGTTGAATCTGAATCAGCAGTGCCCTGGCAGCCAGGAGGGCCAACCATGTCTTGGGGGGCATCAGGCAAAGCATCACTAGCTCGGCAAGGGAGGGGATTGTCCCGCTCTGCTCTGCACTGGGGCGGCCTCACCTGCAATATTGTGTGCATTTTTGGGCTCCACAATATAGGAAAGATATTAAGCTGTTAGAGAGTGTCCAAAGGAGGGCAACAAAGATGGTGAAGGACCTTGAGGGGAAGCTGTGTGAGGAGCAGTTGAGGTCACTTGGTCTGTTCAGCCTGGAGGAGACTGAGGGGAGACACTCACTGCAGTTACAACTTTCTTGTGAGGGGAAGAGGAGGGACAGGCACTGATCTCTTCACTGTTACCAGTGACAGGACCCAAGGGAATGGCCTGTGATTGTGTCAGGGGAGGTTTAGGTTGGATATTAGAAAAAGGTTCTTCACTCAGATGGTGATTGAGTGCTGGAACAGACTCCCCAGGGAAGTGGTCACAGCACCAAGCCTGGTAGAGTTCAAGAAGTGTTTGGACAATACTCTCAGGCACATAGTGTGACTCTTAGGGTGTCCTGTGCAGGACCAGGAGTTGGATTTTATAATCTTTGTGGGTCCCTTCCAACTCAGGATGTTCTGATTCTGTGACTCTCCTTGGAGCCTTCTCTCCTCTGGGCTGAAGAGTTCCATCTCCCTCATCCTGTGCTCATATGAGAGGTGCTCCATCCCTCTGATAATTTTCATGCCCTCTTCTGGGCTTGCTCCAGCAGGTCCATATCCTTCTTATGTTGGGTACCCCAGAGCTGGTTGCTGGACTCCAGGCAGGATGTCACCAGAGCAGAGGGGCAGAATTCCCTCCCTCTCCTGCTGCCCACACTGCTTTGGATGCAGCCAGGACACAGATGGTTTTCTGGACTATGACCACACGCGGCCGGCTCATGTTGACCTTCCAATCCATCATCCTCAGCAAGTCACTGGTTTGTAATGAACACAAGATGTTAGAAAAAGTTTTGTCTTACACCTTTGGCCAAGACCTCCAGTTAGGACAAATAATCAAACAAAAAAGTGCGTTTGCATACAGTGAGTTTTAGTCAGCACAAAAAAACCCAAACTGAAAACTAGAATTGGCTGACAGTACACCTTGAGTAGTTTGGCAAGATGAGGATTTTGAGGTTTAGCAATCCTTGTTAAGTATTTGGAGTTGAGTAAGCAGAAAGGAATGCAATCTCTAAGAACAAAAAAAATCATAGGGGAGTATAATAATAATAATAATAATAATTTGTCAATGAAATAAAAATGGCTGTGGTACAGTTGTATATTATACACTTCAGAAAACAAAAAGTATTTGCTAATTGGGTAGTATGATGATAAAGTTATGTAACATGTTAAAGTTGTGAATTGAACTCTATGTGGGTTTTGTGATCAGATACATTTAATCTGTTTAATAAGATATGGATTAAGTTGAGCTTTTTAGATGACAGGAATTTTGATAATGTAGTTATGAGGTGGCTCAGTGTGGAAATGAGGTAGATGAATGCTTGCTTCAATACAAACTTTCTCAGTGTAGCTACATAAATTGCATAAATGGGAAAAAGATATGTTTGGGGACTCTTTTGAGAAAACATTACCCAAGATGATATCTCACACCATTCGTTAGTCACCTTGTTTTATTAAGCCAAAAAGATATTCTGAAAAAAAAAATCATTAATTTTGCCTTTATGTAAATTTATTATCGCTCCTAGTAAAGGATTAAATTTTTGTACTAATTTCTTCTTAATCAAATTTTATTTTTTCTGGGATAGATTAAAATCTGCCCAGCCATACTTGCTTCTAAAACATAGCAGTAATTAATCGAATTTCATCTAACTCCTATTTAACCTAATGGTCAGTGTGGGAAATGTATTTTTATTGATCATAGTAATGACAGATAATAACCTTTTAATGTGTCCTGACCTGGTTGTTTTATGGTGGTTCTTTATGTTATCCACACATTATGGTATCCTGCTTTATTGTTTTCCTTTCCAGGACAGTGTCTAAAGCACTATAATTATTAATTTAAACTTAGTAAATTGTTTTCTAGGCATATACTTTGTTTTTTTTTAGGTAGCATGCTGTCTCCATTTGTTTGTCATTCATTTGTATTTCTTATAATTTGTATCATCTTTAAATATCAAAGACAAATTCTTTGGCTGCTCTATAACTAATTCTCTACAAAAATAATAGTTTTCTAGAGGGTGCCACGGCAGGAATTTCCTCTTTCTATTTATGCAACACCAAAGGGTAAATCTCCTACTGGTTAATTTATCTGTAAAGTCTGCTTCAGTTTACATGTTAAGTGATGCTTTAGCACTTAAGGCTAAATTAATACTAATCATGTTTGTGTAGCTATTGACAATTGTTGTGACCTCTGTCTTAGTCTTTAAAGGGATGCATATGTTTAATTATCAGCAGTAGATTTTATTTATCCATAATTACTGTCAAGAATGAAATATAAGTTAGTGGGAAGAAATAACAGGAGGACAGAGCTAAGGACAATTAGCTCTTTATTCTTTATTCTCAAGAAGAACAAAGAGCAAGGGTTAACTTTAGGTAGTGACCTGGCTACATTTTTCAAAAGAATTTCTTAATTTTTAAAAAGTGAGGGGGGAAAAAAAAAACAAACAAACCGAAAAACCAACACACAAACCCAAGTTAAAATTTCTCCCTTTTTCAAAGTAATCAGTGAAATCCTTAGTGAACAGTGTAACAAAAATAGTTATCTCATATAGGTCAGTGTTAATTTATACTGAAGTGAGGCTCAGTTTTGATACATTTTTCTAGGTGGCTGTGGGAAAGTTCTATTGGTATGGATGAGAGAGAAGAACCTTCTTAAAATTATAGTGGAAGATCAATAAGCAGGGTGAAATTTGTCATGACAGTGGTTACTCTTGAAATACTTTCTTATGTCAGTGAAATTCCTATGACAATTCAGTAAATTTGAGGTACACCTTCCTTGGAGGATCAGTATAACTATTTTTCTTTCAACAGATTACGGTTATAGTTTGTGGGGACTTTTTCCTGCAAGAAGAAATTTTACAATTTGTGTAAAACTCTTTCCTTCTCCCACCTCTCAGCAAAAATAAGTTTCTTTGTATTATATATCTCACATATATCTAATAATACATTAGATCTAACTCAGTAACATCAAATATCTCTAAATCATAAATAGTATGAAACTATAACAGCCCTTACATCACAACCTTCATACATTTCAAATGAGCACTTTTCTTAAAGCATCACCATTGTTTTAACAATTTCTTGTAAAGTCATTGATTTTGTGTTGCTTCAGGGAAGGTGCAATTTATTACTGTTAATAATGTTTCTGTGATCCATGAAAGGTTCCTTGTTGCCACTAATTAATTAACCCATCAGAAAGTAAACCTTCCTTTTAGAACAGATGATGAGGGGTTTTTATAAAGTCTATCTGACAGCTCTAGTTGTCACGTGAAGCAAGCTTTGGGATGTGAATATTCTGGAAATCTTTTCTTCATTTTCCTGTAACCATTGTGTTCACATCAGTCTTAGCCCAGTCAGGTGCTGGGAGAATTATGTGCATAATCACTCTTTACTGAAGCAGGGTCTTGGCTGGGTTGGTGTTACTGTATTTGGTTAAGGATTGAATCAGTGAGTTAATTGTCTTAGTGCGTTTCGTGATGCGTCACTGGAAAAAAAAATCACAGGTTTATTAGCTTAAGTGGCCTGTTAATGGAGATTTTTTTTTTCTACATGCCTAAAGAAGTACCTCATACATGTAGGAAGAGGTGGGCTGCCCATGATGTTATCACCCCAGCAGCAGCTAAGCACTGAGACAGTATAAATTCTGCAGAGGTTCACTGCTGTGGTCAAGTACAGCAGTCTGGAAGTTCACTGCTGTAAGAAGTCAGCTCAGTGATGAGTCCAAGTGCAAGCGCATCAGGTTTGTTTTCTGCTGGCTCTGTGGTGATCACTGCAGAGATGGCTCTGAGCAGCAGGCGTGGGAGGGGCAGGGAGCAGTGAGGGAAATCTTAGTGCTAATCTGCTCCTGTTGACATCCAGCTGGACACAAGGGCTCATCTTTTTTATGCATGGTTATTCCTGGTCTTTCGAGTTACTCCTTGGGATAACTGTTGTTAGGGCATTCTGTTCTTCCAGCTGACTTCCAACATGTTCATAAGCAGTTGTGCTTTTTAAATTTTTTTTCCTGCTGCTCTCCCAGTGTTCTCTTTTCTCACCTGTCTCTCTGCCTGGTTGTCTGGTGCTGTTCCATACCTTTTGTGCTGACACATTATTTCTCAACTTACTGTTCAATTAAGTAATGAGGTGCATCTCCACACCCATAAAGGAGCTCAGAAAGACAGCAGCAAGAGCTGAAGCCCAAGTAATGACCTGCTGGGCTGCTCCCAGGCCATCTCAGGGACCACCAGCCCATCCACGACCTGTCTGCACAAGTCCAGAGGAGCACAGGAATGCACAAGGACAGGTGGGAACCCAAACCTTGGACTTCTGAGGAACAATTACCTTATCCAGACCCCTAACAGTGTATCTCAGCTGATCCTTCAGCCTCAATGTCCAGGCATGAAACCCATCACAATGTGTCATGGGGAGCAGCTTTGCAAATCACCTTTCAAGCTGAGAGGAGTTGCTTCTTAGGGGTAGAATACATTGCAGAATGCAAGGGAAAAGCAGTTTGAGACCACATAGGATTTACAGGGTGTTTAGGCAGGAATCAGTGGTAGGAAAAGGGAGGTGTTCAGGTGATTTAGAGAGGAACGGGGTGGGAAAACAAAGGAGGGATAAGGAATTAGAAGAGATCATCGCATGTTGTAAATAGTGTGGTCAGTACTCTTGCCAGATGTTGCCCTGCACCTGATCACCTCTCTGTCCTCCTTATTAAATTTTTCCCCAGCTCTTCCCAAGGCAGCAGCTCTCTCTTTGTGTGCAGGAGGATCTGTGTGCAGCAACTGGAGTCAGACCATGGGGCAGAGGGTCTGTGTCCATGTTGCCAGAGACTGGAGTGAGTGTAAGTCTGTGAGCATGTGTGTGAGCAATAGTGAAGATCAAATCAGATGGGTTGGTGAGCAGAAATGGCCCAGGAGCAAGATAGTGAACAGATCTTTTGGGCTGACTTTGGGTGTGAACACCTGGGTGCCTTCTAGGGGCATGGGGGAGATTAGATACTGGGACCTGGAAAATCCTGACCCGTATCCATGTGTGGGTGATAGTCTATGCCAGCAACTGGAGTAGGGCTGCAGCTCCTGGGGCTCAGAGGTTAGAATCATAGAATGACCTGGGTTGGGAGGGACCTTAAAGATCATCTGGTTCCAAACCCTCTGCCGTGGATGGGCAGGGCCACCTTCAAGTAGACCAGGGTGCTCAGAGCCCCCCCCAGCCTAGTCTCAGGTATGTCCAGATGCCAACAACTGCAGAGCTTGGGTCCCAGGGGCCAGCCCTGGGCACACTGAATTTCTGAGTCCAGCTGCTGGAGGGATCCCCCTTGTACATGGGAATGACATTTTCACTAGTCGTTCTCCATCCTGTCCAGCCACAGGGAGCAGAATGGGGGTGCTGGTGCTGTGTTTGTGCAAGTGCTCTGTCTGTGACCTGTGCAGGCAGCTGTGTGTGTATTGCATGTTTGTGCTTTTGTATGTGTACCTGCTGGGAGTGCTTCTCTAGCCTCCCTACTGGCTGGACCTACTGGGAACATGGAACAGCAGCAGCCTCACCTCTCTGAGATTGTTTGATCCAGCAGGAATGACAGATTTCTCCTGACAGCTCCCACTGTTCCAGTGTAGATGAAGCCTGTTTTCTGTGATCAGGCGTTATTGTAGGCATCTGGAACTGTAACGCACCCAGAACAGAGATACACGGAGGATGTAACTCAGTGCCTAATATTTTTGTGGGTTATATTTTCCCTCCCAAATCAAATAATAAACCATCATATTTCCCAATGGTTTATCAACTCTGTTTAAACGGATCAAAAGGGTTTGTTTTTGTGACAGAAAACTTGATTTGATGTAGAGCTAATAGTACCATTATATGATACCACTGAAATACAGTCATGGTGATCATGTGGTTGCAAGGAATTGAGCAACATGTTTCTGTATTAGCATAAATGTTGTGTTAGGTATTCTGGCTAATCGCAATAAGGACAAAACCCCAGTAAAGATCAGAGGAGCAGTGACAGGTTGGGATACCTTAGAATAATCAGTGAAAACTGAAAGGAGCATGCTGAAATTGCTCCTCAATAAAACTTTCAAAAGCAAATGATTTAGACCATTGCAGTTGATGTGAAATGCTTGGAGGTGAGTCGAGGAGGAGAATCCCTGAAAAGCTATAAAGGCAAAACTGTCTCTCAGGGGCACAAAACTTGCAAGCTGAAGAGAATTCAGGGATTGTGTAAAACATGCAATGTTTTAAGGGTGGGCTGTGAAACTTCAATATGGACTGAAGGTGAGGTAGGAATCAAAGTGGACCAGTGGGTCCACCTTGAACGAGTGTGGGGGAAGTAGAGATGTGAGTGGGGTAAAAGAGGCTAGTTGAGTTTATACAGGTTGCTGGTTAATACACTTACCTGACTGACCTTGACTATCATACTCTATCCTGTGTTGTTCTTAAATCCTGTTTCTGACCATCCTCCATGTGGGTTGTACAACCTCTGTTCTAGGTATAGTTTAATTCCAGCAAGCTGCAAGTTAGACCAATCCTCAACTAGGGTAAGAAGTCTGAGTGCAGCAACTGCAGTGAGTACCAGCTCCAGGGGCTTGAGGTGTCAGCTGCTGGAGGAGCAGCTCCCATTGGCCTGGGAGCCAGGGACTGACCAGACCAGGTGTCTGTAGCCAGCTAATGGAAAGACAGCCAACGTATATGTGTGTCTGTCCCAGTGGTGGATCCACCACAGCGATGAAGGCTTAGGGGATCTGTGCTATTCCTGCTGGTGAGAGCCCTGTGCCTTTCATGGATACTGGTCAAGGCACCGTTCTGCCTATGCTACTCCATGTGGCTGGCCATGTATGCACATAAATACATGTGTAAATATGTATTATAATGTGTGTCTGTCTGGGAACACGTGGGCAGCCTCACTACTTGCTCTGGAAACCTGGAACCACTGCATCCCTGTATCATCCCAGCTGTGGTAAGAGTGAAGCCCACCAGATTTGGCAACCTCTACTATGATGTATTTTTGAAAGAAAACTAAGTAAATATATTCCAAATGTGGTCATTACAACTGGTAACTCCATTTAAATTTTAAATGTCTAAGGCAATTTGTTTATGTACCACTCATTCATTTTACTGAACTGAAACGTGTGAAGAGTAAACACCAAAGTTTGGTACAGAGCAAGAAGTACTAATGGATTTTAACTTGCTTTGCTATGTAACTGGGCTCTGGTCACCTTCATATGCTGATTACTAAAAGGAAAATTTCTGAACAGAAAATATAGACTAAATTCAGGGAAACTGTACTGTAAAAATTGAGACTTGTTCACTGGAACATATAAAATGAGGATTCCTAGAGAGATAAAAAAGTACCTGAGAATAATTTGACTAATCAGTGAGCCATTGAAAGGGGAGCCCTGTACTTTAGTACTCTTACAGCTTTTGGGCATATTTATGTATTTTAATTGGAAAAAATACAGATTTTTTGCCACCTGGAGTTTTTACATGCTGCTTAGCTGTGGGATATGAATAGATTGCAATTTATGAGCTAATAATCTAAATAATAACATAGCTATTAATTCAGTATTATTGTGAAAAAGATTGACACAACTTGAATGTACTGAGTGTATTCCTGTCTGCCTTTCTCACTGAGTTATTAATCTGCATATAAAAATTATGTTGAATTACTGCTTGCAAAGGAGGAATTGACTGTGGAGGGTATGGTGCTATTAGTTGATAATAGTGGTCTCTCTAATCTGCCAAACAAAGACTAACAAGATCCAGCAGCTGGAAGTTGAAGTCAGCAAAGTCCAAACCGGAAAGACGGTGAAAACTGCTGGAAGTGAGGGCAAGCAACCATTGGAACAGATTACTCAGAGGCACAGTAAGTCTTTCACATTCTTGTTTCATAACTAGCAAACTTTCTTAGGAATATCACCTGATTTGTCACATACTGAAATTATATGAAGGTGTTTTATATCTATTTAATGATTAAGGCCGAGCTAGTTCAAGAGAAGAAACCGCAAGTTATGTCTATCTTCGTAGTTGTCCAGGCCTTTTAGACAAAGATATACAGAAGTCAGGTTAAAAAATTCAATGAGCTATTGGGTCACAATGCAACTGTACTTGCCTTAAGAAACTTCTCATAACCCATGTGGTAGTGAAGAGGCATATTTTTGGTGAGAGAAAGAGGATGTGACTGGTATACTTATCCCTCACCATTTTTGGTTCCTGCCAGAGCAGTGACTTCCATGTCATGGGCGAGATTGTGCAAGGCCTGCTGGCGCTCACAATGGGAGTTTGATCTTTAGGATACCTGGGCCAAGTTATAGGTTTGTTCAGTTGCAGTGTGATTCAGAGGGTATGTGGATACTGGTGTTAAATATTCAGGCCCTTGGAGCAGAGCAGTTGATTCTATTAGAAATAGTACAGCTTGGATTTCGAGGAGGATGCTATGAGAAATACTTTGCTACCCAGACATCCCATGTGAAGTATAGAGCCATAGAACCTTAGTGTATAGTTACAATTTTTACATGTTTGGATCTGTTCAGTGCCAGCCTACAAATCTGTTACTTTTTGTAAATGTTTAATATGTTTCTTGAGCGATAGTTCGCATTTTCTCAGAACAAGAAAAAACCTGTGGTGATTAAGTTATTTTTACTACAGTTAATAGCAATGACTATTATAAAATGAGCACAGAGTTCAGTTGGTTTGGGGTTTTTTTGATAAAATGAAGCACAAAGAACAGGAATAAAAGCAAGTACAGTGTTTGTCAGAAATGGATGACAGAGAAACTGTAACAGGAGGAAAGAATTCAGTTAAATTACATGCTTGAAAACACATGGCTAATAGATGGGGGAGAGATACATCAGTTACATTAATGCAGATCAATAATTGATCTTTGCAAAGAGGGATAAGAGACAAGTGTGTAATTAATGAGGAGGAATTAAATACAGTTGAGAAGTCAAAAGCATGCATCATCAAATATGAAGAGTGAGAGTGAGTGAGGAAACAAATCAAACTTCTATTCAACGGGCAGTTTTGTGGTCTTGTTAATGGCACTCCTTAGCTTTATTGGGAAAGAAGAATAACCTTTCTGGAGAAATGAATGTACTTTTCTTTGAAAGTAGAAAATTAATAGCTCTTTAAAATTCAAAACAAATTCTTGTATCTGAACTTAAAAAGTTATTTGTTATCCAATGCTTAAAAGTGTAAAGATGATGGATCAAGAATGTAGTTAGCAAAGAATTCTGGACAGACATAACTAATGAAGCAAAATGCAATTGGCTTGGAAAAAAAATAAAAAAGAGGTGAACTGGGAGATTTAGGACTGACAAATGAGAAAGTCCACAGACGGTATTGAAAATGTTGAAATCCATATTTTAATAGAGTTTTTTGTTGTTTCACAAAAGGGAGACTGAAAAGGCATAGAACCAAAGAAAGTCATACCTGCATCCTTTGTGACTAATAAAGAATTGAAAACTTGACTCAATACCTAGTATAGTGAGGGTTTTTAAGTGGCTATCTGTGTAGAGGAGATGAAGGGAATAATCAGAAAAAAAAGGGCAATTTTTACACACATCAGTAAATTAAACAAGAAAAAGTCACTGTCGGAAAAGAAAAAAAAAAAAAGTTGTTATAGCGTAATGAGAAATAGAAATCATTATCTCATTTCCATGAGCAGTACTTGCAATATTTTTACTGTAAAACATGGTTTACATCTGGAAGAAAACCATCTGAGATGTCTGAAAAAGTTCCTGGTTTGCTCTTGGCAGGGAATTCCCATTATGTGTGGTTCCTGCACAGTGCCATGCTGTTGGAGCTCACAGTTTTATTGTGTTATGCTATTGAAGACAAAAAAAGAGAGGGCTTGAGCTTCCCCAAGGTAAGATTTTATGCTGATAATAAAGATAATGTTTACAACTAATTAGTAACTGAATGAGGTGGATTTAAAGGACTAGCTGGTTAAACTTGTCTGTAATACAGCCTTTTTCTACCTTCCTGTGATTTTTCCAAAGTAATTATTTAGATGGAAGAGAGGAAACAGTAAAATTCAAGATTTCATTCCAAGCTCATTGTAATTTATGAATCATCAAGTTCTGTACTAAATATTTAGCTTGCCTTTTTTGTATGTTGGATTTTTTAAAAAAATGTTATTCTTTGTAGGATCTGTGGATATACTTCTCTATGTATTCACTGTAGTAACTGATTTAAAATTTTATAAATTCTTATTTCCAAGAATGTTCTGTCTGGAAAATGATTGTATCCTCCTCAGAATGCTGATATGCTTTTTTTGCTCCATCCGTGCATCTGTTTTACAGATGAGGAGGAAGGTCAGCAGCCACTGTGATGTCTTGATCAGTTCAATTTTCTCTTTTTCTTTTTCTTATTTGAAGTTTATCAAATCTCTACCTGTCTGCATTTGCGTTTTGTCAGGTGCTGACTACCAAAAGTTTAATGCTGAAGAGTGAATGGTGTTTGAGAGAGGATGAGGGATGGGAACACCAACCTGCCTCTATCCACCTGGAACAAGCTGTTTAACTTTTTTGCTCTCTTCTTTCAAACTAGAGCACGTTTCTTATTCCAAAATATGATGGTCAAAGTCCTTTTATTGTGCTACTCCTGTTCTTAGAGCCTCAAGGTATAAGAATTTATAATAAATATTCCAAGAGTCAGAATGGTTATGGAATATTTTTTCAGTTCAGGTATTTATGAAAATTCTTACATTGATAGACTCTTGAACCTGAAGTTGTCATCATCCTTTTCTCTTTCTTACTCTGTGTTTTTTCCAGTTGTTGCTATGAGGAGCTGTTATTAAAATTACTCAGCTGAGTACAGCACGAGCATCACTTAAGTACATTTCCTACTGTGCCTCATCAATGTACATAAACACTCTGAGTACATCAATAACTAGTTTAAGTTATAATATATTATACAATGTAAATTTTATGATGTGGACACCTACCTGCTAAAGGCTGGGCTGAGAGCAGCAACTTTTCTGTGCCTGGATCAGAAAAATGGGAGCTTGCAATGATTGAAATTACCTTCTGAGATGGGTTTGAGTCAACAACTGGCAAATGATGGTCCAAATCCTATTATAATATTTCTTTAAACAACCCGGCAATGAAATTCTCCTGTATCTGCATTATCATGCTTGATCTCTGCTTTAGTTTTTGGAGACCATGTTTAAATAGGAGATATAATGTGGATGCAGAACACTGAGCAAAAAATAGTACTCAGAAGAATTTCAAATATATTTTAGTTTTGTTCTGAAGCTATATATCCACACATATTTCACATAGAGATTTAAGAATGAACCTGAGAATATTTTTTTAAATATCTAATCTATACTTTAGAAGCATAAAAAGGGTAAGGAGGAGGACAGGGTAATCAAGAATGAAAAAAGGAAGGCATTCCTAAGTACATGGCATTCTGTGGTATCACTAAAAGTGGGTTTTTTTCCCCCTGATTATTGGTAACTCCATTTTCAGTGAAAAAAAAAAAATTCTACTCAGATGGAACTTTTATAGCAATTCATAAGGAATACCTAAACTCTTTTCTAAGGGTGCAAGAGTAGCAGAAAATCAAGATAGGACCGAAGGATAATGAAATCCAAATATGAGGTTTTCATAATAGCAATGATAAATTTGTGGAAGAAGATAAATGACCCTTTAACCTTCCATGCTGATTTAATCTCAGAAATATGCTCCAGTTTTACACATCAATCACAGGCAGCATGTCTCTAAATGTCCTAGCAGGTCATCCAAGGCAGCAAAAGTCCTGTTTAGTAAAAATTGTGTGTATGTGCACACATTTATATTAATTTATTATATATTTATAGTGAAATCAATTGAGTGATATTTTGTAAAGCTGACTAGGAGCAAAAAGCGATTCAAAATTATGAGCTTAAAGGAAATCTTCTGATGAGCATGAAAGGTTGTATTGCGAATGAGTGCATGACCAGCTTTCCTGGGAGATGAAAAGTATAGCAGAGGTGGGCAGCAAAGGCACTATACTGCTTTTGCATTCCAGGATTACTTTACATGAAAGCTGTTCCAGCATTTCTGCATGTTGCTTTATGTATTTTGATTGATACTGAAAATTACTGGCATGCTGCAGGAACTCCCTACTGTGCATACCAGAGCATTTTCCCAAATTATTTGTGGTTACCGCGTAGCCCTGGTCATGAAAGATCCACATTTTGTTCCTGTTGGTTACCTAAAAGGTTTTCATTTGGGTATCTGTAGTGGATTTGAATTTCTGTTTTTCTATAGAGATGGCTTGATGTAAAATACTTAAAGATTCACTGTTCCTGAGCAAAAGTGAACATGACATACAACATGTACTGCAATGACCATATTTTGCCCTGCATTAGGAAGCTATTTAGAGAAGCCCACTGGTCAACCAACTCTTTTTCAAATAGATTAAAGTGACATCTTGGGAATTTCTACTGGTGTCTGTTGCCATTAGTCACAGAAGTGAACTTGTATTTTTCTCTTTTGGCAATTACTGCACTAAGAAAGTAGTTTTGCTGGGTGAAGTGAGCAACTCTATACAAATTCCTAGGAGGTTCCTGCTCTGGGTAGGAGTCTCTGCTACAGTTTGTGTTATATTGAAAACTTTGTCTGAACAAGGTAATGATTTGATCAGAGGGATGGAGCACCTCTCCTGTGAGGAAAGGCTGAGAGAATTGGGATTGTTCAGCCTGGGAAAGAAAAGGCTTCGGTGTGACCTAATTGTGGCCTCCCAGTACCTGAAGGGAGCCCACAGGAAAGATGGAGAGAGACTATTTGCAAGGGCCTGGAGTGACAGAGCAAGGGGGAATGACTTCAAACTGAGAGTAGGTTTAGACTGGATATTAGGAAAAAAATCTTGACTGTGAGGGTGGTGAGGTGCTGGCACAGGTTTCCCAGAGAAGTTCTGGATACCCCATTCCTGGAAGAGTTCAAGGCCACGTTGGATGGAGCTCTGAGCGATCTCGTCTAGTGGAAGGTGTCTCTGCAAATGGCAGGGTGTTTGAAACTAGGTGATCTTTATGGTCCCTGCCAACCCAGGCAATTCTGTCATTCTGTGATTTACACAGGACTCGTTCTGAAATCCCCTGTAGCCTTATGGTTCTATATGAAAGATATGGAATCATATTTCCTCCAAAACTGGAGATAACCAAATCTGAGTTTCCAAAGCTAGATGAATACCAGAAGTCTCAAGTTACTGAATAAAAAAGAAGTATAGTCTGACTAGTCTGACTCCCCAGCTGATACTAAAGTATCACCTTGCTCACATCTCCTTTGTTATATTTTCTGCAAACTGAAATGTCTAAAATAAAAAGACAAAAACCAAAACCAAACAAAAAACCTCAACAAAAAACCAAAAAGAAAACAGATCCAAAAATATCTCAACAAAAACCAAACAACCTCCCACTCCAAAAAACCAAAACAACAAAATTCCTCCCAACATATCTGTTTTTTTGCTTAAAAAAATAATTTAAAAAAATATGGAACAGGTAAATCGAATCCTATTTGTATTATTTTTTCTTTCTCTCAATTTGATAGTTTAATTGTTAAAAGGAAATGTAATTTTATTGTAGGGTTATAAAAGTGAGACTTCCCTTAACCTTCAAGGTGTGTATCCCCTTCCTATCTAGAATAACTAATGTTTTGTCATTTTCTGCCATAGAAATAATAATAGCAATTGCAAGGGTTATAAAGTTGCAGTAGCAGCAGCAATCATTCTTTCCCTGGGGAAAAAACTAACACAAGGTGGATGGGAAGCCTTGTACTACTTAGCCTGTCCATAGCTAATTTGGAATGGGTGAGCTGGTAAGCAAGGTGGATTCACTCCACACTGTCCCTTCTCCCTTGCCAACACCTTGGCTAGAAATTGGACTGTGGAAGTGCTCCTAGGGCTGAATTCAGTGGTGCTCTGCAGAAAGCAGATTCTGTCTCAGGTCTGGTTCCTCATCAAAATGCTGAACTGCGAAAGGAACCAGACAGTGCTAGAAATTAGTTTGTTTTAGCAAGGATGAGACGTGTCTGTTTGTAGAAAATCTTGGTGGTATTTTGTTGTCTCACTCTTTCAAACACTCTGTGAAAAGAGTGCATAATAAGGTCTTAAGGGCCCAATGTTACTTTTGCAGGTAAAGAGGATGGAGAACACGTAGCATATTTTGTGGATTTTTGGGTTTAGCTTCCATTTTGTTGAATCCTCAAAAGGTTGTGGCTTAGAATCATAGGATCATAGAAACATGGAATCATTTAGGTTGGTAAAGACCCTTAAGACCATTGGGTCCGACCATTGACCCATCACTGCCAAGTCCACCACTAAACCATGTCCTTAAGTGCTATGTCCACACACCTTTTAATTACTTCCAGGAATCATGATTCAACCACTTCTCTATGCAGCCTATTCCAAAGCTTGATAGACATTTTGGTGAAGAATTTTTTTCCAAATATCCAATCTAAACCTCCCCTGGTGTAACTTCAGGCCATTTCCTCTCATCTTTGTACGGGTTACCTGGGAGAAGAGACCAACCCCCACCTGTCTACAGCCTCCTTTCAGGTAGTTGTAGAGAGTGATGAGGTCTCCCCTGAGCCTCCTTTTTGCCAGGCTAAACATCCCCAGCTCCCTCAGCTACTCCTTATAGGACTTGTGCTCCAGACCCTTTCCCAGCTCTGTTGGCCTTCTCTGGACCTGCTCCAGCCCCTCAATGTCTTTCATGTCGTGAGGGGCCCAGAACTGAACCCAGGATTCAAGGTGTGGTCTCACCAGTGCTGAGTACAGGGAGACAGTCACTGTCCTGGTCCTGCTGGCCCCACTATTGCTGACATGGGCCAGGATGCCATTGGCCTGCTTGGCCACCTGGGTACGCCGCTGGCTCATATTCATGTGGCCGTCAACCAGCAGTCCCACATCCTTTTCCAATGATTCCAACTGGGCTGATTTCAGCAGATAAATGCAATAGAAATGTATCTGTCACACTGGATGCATTCATACTACGGGTTAGTCTGCTTTAAAAATTATTTGGTGAAGCAAACAGGACCTACTCACAGCTCTCTGTGCTGGATTAAAGTTTCCTATTTGTGGTGTTTATGTAGGTATTCTTCCTACAGCTTCCTCATGTCGTTTATTTCAGGGGCTCTTGTACCAACAGACAGACTTTGTAAAATGAAGCAATTTTTATTTCCCTTTGAACTTTCACTGGAACGTGTTGGTTTCCATTTTAAGCTAATTCAAATTTCTTTTTTTTACGGAAATCTGAAAGTTATGGTTTATACACTTTCATAAAAATGAATATTACTTTGCTAATTTTTAACATTAGTTAATATTTTTAAGACTTTGAGGTACTCTGCATCCCCCTGTACATCCTAACTTTCTTTCTCATTTTAACCTGTCCTTGTAATTAATGTTTTCTACTATTTAGAGAGATCTTGATTTTGTTTTGGATCTTGATCTGATTTGATATACTTGTAAGTTTGTGAAGAAAATATTAGCCTTAGCTTATCTTATGCTAAACTTCTGTATAAATATGCCTTATTCCTTAAATATTTTTCAATATAATTTTATGTAGTTAATCTTGATTTTCACGAAGAAAATAGCAAATAGAGTTACATTTACTGTTCTGTTGGCTGCAGAATCATAAAATAGTAGAATGGTCTGGTTTGGGAAACCTCTTCCAGTGCCTCACCACTCTCATAGTGAAGGATTTCTTCCTAGTACCGAATCTAAATCTACTCTCTTTCAGTTCAAAGCCATTTCCTCTTGTCCTGTAAAAAGTCCCTCCCCAGCTTTCTTGCAAGCCCCATTTAGGTACTGGAAGGCTGCTATAAGGTCTTCCCACAGCCTTCTCTTCTCCAAGCTCAACAGACCCAACTCTCTCAGCCTGGCATCAGAGAGAGGTGTTGGAGCTCTCTGCTCATCTCCATGGCTTTCCTCTGGACTAGGCCCAACAGGGCCACGTTCTTGTTATGTTGTGGGCCCCAGAAATGACATTTGGAAGTTTTTGATGTGTATTGGAAGAGTTATCTGTTTGTCTGCTCCAGCATGTCTTATTACAGTATTTTCAGTATGTCAGCTTGCTTCAGCTTCTGCTTCATGGCTTGTGCCTGCAGCTTCTAGGCCTCCAAAATTTATCAGATAATATTATTTAAATAAGTTGGTGCTGTGGTTATTCTTTGACTGGTACTGATTTGGATTCTAAATATAAAAATAGTTGGGAAAATGCCTTTTCCTTTGTTCATAAATTAATTTTGGCCAGAGTTACACTTAAATATGTGCCTTGGAGAACCAGTGCCACCAATGATAGAGCACTACCAGGAATTCTGTCCAGCAAAGTACCAGCCAGGAGCAGTGGTGTGAATCAAAGGGAACTTCCACACATATCAGCAGTAATTCAACTGAGTAGTGAACTCTATTACCAGAGTTAACTGTTTGAAAATGGAGTTTGTACAGTGATCATCAACTTCCTTAGGCATAGATTTCAAGTGAGATGAAAAATACACTGAAATATGTTATCCATGCAAATAGAACCATTTTGTCAGTCATACCATGGCATGATGGGTGATCCAGTAAACTTATTTTTATGGCACATAAGTGCTAAGCAATCTGCAAAAATTACTCTGCACTACTGCCAGTACTATCTTTATCAGTGTTGAAGAAAGACACACAAAAAAATATTTTTAAATGGGAATTAGTGTCTTCTGCTGTGTTCTTCACCTTTTCATAGCCTTTCTGAAAGGTGAGCTTTCAATGTGAAATACTAAAAATGAATACCAAAAGCCTTCATTAAAAGGTCAATAATGGTTTCTATTCTACAACATATAGCATTCCTATTCTGAAATTTAAGGGGTCAGAGTACCAATATTAAGTGCATTACTGTATCAAAGGCTGCTGACAGAAGCTTTTAAGACATGAATGTTTTTAGTCTACCATGATCAACTAGAAAAACTGCATACACTTTTTTTTTTTTCCCCATGGAGTTATACTTACACATAAAAAAATCGAATAAAACCATTCAATATCAGCAAGGATGTTGGAAGCAGAGAGTTTCTCTTCTTTTAGCTAGCCACCTAAATGCATTCTGGCTTCAAACCATTTTTTTCTCTACATTCTATTTCTAGAGCTATCACCATATTTATTACTACACTATACCCTTCTGCAAAAACAAACAAACAAACAAAACACAACAAAATAAACCCAAAGAAATTATCCATTTGGAGGTTACAGACCCACCATTCTCCCAAAAGATGAAAATTTCTCTCTGATGTGTGCTCTTAATTTTTTTATTTTTTTCTGTCTTTTATACATATGTAATAGTTTTCACTGAAGTGGGATTTTTTGGGGGGATCAATCGCCATGTGATTTGCTGGGAATGACCCTGCTTGACTCCTGACCATTTGACTCAAAATATGTTTAGAAAAAACAATACTTTGTCAGAAAGCTCATTGAATTCAGAACGTGACACGTCTACAGTTATGTATGTAAGAATCCTAAAATTCAGATTAAACCACAGAATGTGTGAAATTTGGCTGTGGGTTGGTTGGTTTGGGATTTTTTTTTTGATATTCTGAGCAGTAGATAACTAAATAGAATGACACAACAGCAAAATCTGTGCAAAGAATGGCTGGACAGTGTATGTAAATGTTTATTTTATTCACTTGCAGCAGCAAGGGACTAAACTTGTCCTTTTAATTTTCTTCTTGGTATTTATGTTTCTTTTTCAGTGCTGTGTATTGGCTTTTACTCTGAGACACTCTGAGCATCTTCTGTATCTTTTACACACGTATCTGCAAATACGTGAGTGAACTGTCCAAGTGGTGAGTACGTACTTGTTAACCTAACAAAATATTAAAGCTTGGTAAATGCTTGCTCAGAAAATAACTTATAGTTATTTTTGGAGACATTTAATTTCCATAAGATGTTTAAATTCTACTGATGTAAAAAAAGAAAAAGAGAAATTTCTTTGAAATAAGGGGTGGTATATGTAAAAATAATTTTCTTATACCAATCTGAAAATTTTCTGTTGCCAATTTCAATTTTCTTTTTCATCTTACAAATTGATACAGTGAATTATCATTCAAGTGAAAATGAGAGGAAAATCATCAGTACTTGATAAAACCCATCTAGTAGGGGTTAAATATTTTTTATTACATTATAGTTACTCTGAACTTTCCTACAGGGAGGAGCACATCTACTTGTCTTTGGTTTTTTAGTTCTTCTGGTTTTTAGTATATGATTGAAAGTACTTAAAATTTTTAATATTTGTAATTTCAAGATACCTTTTATGTTCTGGTAGACATAGCTCTTCAGAGGAGTTGTAATTAATCCTTATTCCATGAAACTGCTAAAATAGACAAAATTCACTAACTTGTTTGCTCCTCTCATGGTCAATGCCTCATTCCTCTGTTTTGAAGATCATGGGGATAAAAACAGCATATGCACACTGGAAAGAGAAAGAAAATTCCCTTCTCCAGTAAAATGTGTATACCTTTGGGATGTTTCACCTCCCCCTTCAGTTAAATGAAAATATTGTTCCCATCATAAATCTTGAGGGAAAAATATTTATTTCAGAACATGGTTTTGAGACTAAGGTCTTGTCATGTATTATAACTACAGACAACATTAATTAAATGTTAGTTTATTAAAATGCAGAGCCCAAGTGGCCAAAATGTGCCACAGCTGTCAAGAAGTGCAAAATTTATATGGTCCTAACAACTGTATGTGTTTGCAAGGCAAGGGTTTGGTTGGTGGCAGGGCTACAGGGATGGTTTCTGTGAGAAGCTGCCAGAAGCTTCCCCTGTGTCCAACAGAACCAATTCCACTGTCTCCAAGATGGACCTGCTGCTGGCCAAAGCTGAGCCCATCAGAGGTGGTGGTAGCACCTCTGGAATAGCAGATCTAGGAAAGAGGGAAAACTCTGGTGGCACAGCAGCCAGAGAGAGGAGTGAAAATATGTGAGAGAAACCACCCTGCAGACAACAGGGTGGGAGAAGAATGGGGGAGAAGAGATGCTCCACAAGCCAGAGAGGAAATTGCCCTGCAGCCTGTGGTAAGTTCTAATTCACTGAATGTTTTATAAATGTCAGTGACAACTCCCAATGTGGCTGATAAAATGGAAAGAGATATCTGTGAGTTATGTGCTGCCTCGGCCAAGTGATTCATTCCAGGGTAGCAGCAAAGCTATGCCAAAGGGGAGTAGCAGAGGGAAACTTGCTCAGTGGATGCCTTGTGTATCTTTTGGTGTGTGATAGTGTGCCTTGTCTTACAAAACTGTGAGCCCAAGCACGCCAAAATACTGCATTAGGTTTTGTGATATAGGTTAAAGAAAAAAACCCAACTGTTTCTGCTGTATGTTTTAGTTGTCAGGAAAGACTTAAAAAGTAAAAAACAAACAAAAAAGGAAATATAATTTTATATAAGCATCACTCCACTTTTTAACCTTGGTGTAATACTCCTTATTTTCAACACACTTACTTTTGTGATTCCACAAGCTGCACTCTCTAATATCCTTTAATTGTAGGTCAGGTTGTTTTTCAGTCAGTGTTAAGAGTTCTACATACACTACTTTTTTTTATCCAACTCATTATACTTCAGAAAGGCACTGTTCTTCTCTCTTTCTGATTGTGTTAGGCAATGTGTTTTAGGCAAAATGTTTTTATCCCTTATTCCTTGAACTGTTCCATGCTGTATTTCAGTATTGAGTCAGAAGAATCACTTTCAAGTATCTGGAAAATATATACATATATACACATACATATATATATTTTTGAATTAGTTACTAAGTTATTGTTTTAAAAATCTCTGTGATTTTTCTTTTTTTTATTAGTTAAAAAGCTTTAAAACCTCCTGCTGATACAACTCTCTTGCTGAAGAAAGGCTTTGTAAGTATGTTGTTTTCTTTTGTGGACAAGATGGCTTAAACTGGGTGATAAGTAAAGTTAGTTTCAGTATAACATTAAAAGAAGATACATCAGAAGACATTCAAGATTTGGAGATAGTATAACAATATGACATATATTCTTACTTCCATGATGCTCAGGCTTTATTCAGATTTTTATTCCAAAACAGGGAATATTGATGTTAACAGAGGTGTATCTCAATGTAGTGGACAGCGTGTAGTTTATGTGTTAGAACATACCCTCATTGTCTTCATTTAAATGAATTCAGAGATTTATTTCATTAATTAGCTTAGTTGATGAATTTGGAAATCCTTGAAGGCAACTGGGAAAGGTACAGGACAACAAGATGTGAAATATTATTTATTGCCACTAAAATTTGCTAACTATTCTTTAGGTTCTTTCATGTGGTAAATGAATTACCTTTATCATAGTCTATTTTATGGTTCTAGTAATTATGTCTCACCAAGCAAGGTGAAATTTTGGCTCCTCTAAAAGCAACAGACCCTTATTTTATCAAATATTCCCCTATTCCCAGACTTTTGCTTAGTGTCTTGACTGTCAGTTATGAAAGAAGATGATATATAGTCCAGAACTACTGTATCTTGTGGTTAACCTCTGTGTCCCTGATTTGGCATGACACACTGTAATGAAATTTGACTGGAAAAGGATTTCACTATGAAAATGGTTTGTGAAGGAAAGAAATCAAAGAATCGGAAAAGAAATTTAACAGCACCGTATGCCTAAGATACAAACATAGAATTATTTATGACAATATTTATAAGCCATTATTATTCAGTATTTTTTTCCTGTATGTCTGGAGGATATTGACGCTTTAAAGCCAGATGCTTACTGACTGGTATGAACTCTTGATTGTATGTATGTATATATCCATGTGAAGATATATCACGAGGACTAGAGGTGAATAGAGAAAAAAACATCTTATTTTCCAGGAAGATTATGTTAAGTTTGATGTATTTTTCTACCAAATTGAGTGACCTTCTACCTATTTTGGGGCAGATTTCTTTGAGCTATCAGCAACAAGCAAAAAACCCTTTTCTTCAGTCAGGCCTGTGGAATAAGCTGTTCTGGAATCATGCAATTTAGATGTTTCGGTACTTTTGGCCAGCAAAGACCTTTGAGGCATCCAGAGGAGATGCCTTTTATCAGGCTTGCGAGTACTACTTGGTACAGCAGGTAAAATGTTTAGGAGATCAAAGAAATTTGGGATCTTCAGCAGGTCATGGCTGGATTACAAGTAAAAAATTAAATGGGAGTGACTGAAGTCTTCGTGATGAGAACGGGAACCTTAAGCTTTCAGTCCCATCTTTCCCCCCCCCATGCTTCTCAGCATGTGGGGTCAGTTGTCTATTAGCTTCTTTAAGTGTCTGCTGTGCTCTACCAAAGGTGCAATGTATAGACTGTATTCCTCTCATAATGGTGTAATTCCAGGATGATCCTCCCCAATGATGGAAAGGTTATATGCTGTGATGATGAATATCAAATGAATCTGCCACTGCTCATTCAGTTAGTAAGGTGGAAAAGATATCTGAGGCACAATTTCAGCTGTTAACATTAGGCAAAGTAGGATATGCTTTGAGCAAAAGCTGATATTCAACTTCAACAACACTTTGCATTATATTTTACTCACTAAAACAATCAACTCACCATACCAAGGAACAAAATTTACATTAGAGATAGGTAACATTTACAAAAAACAACTTAAAAGATAGAAATAAATTATGCTATTCAGATTCTGCTGTTATATTTTTAATATTGCTTTCAGGAAAAACACAGCTGGTTGATACTGTAGAAATACAAGAGAAACAGTGTTGATGAACTCTGCAATTACCAGTCTCTCTAATCTAATTCACTCACAGTAAGTTTTTAAATTTTTTTTTTATTATTATTTTTTTTTTTTTAATTGAATTCTCATTGGCTGAAGGAGGAAAACAAAATCTTTGCAGACAGACTCAGCCCAAGATCTGGGACTGATGATAGTCTCTCTTGGTTTGAGTGATCATTTTTTAAGTCTTGGGACTAATGATTAGAGTGAGACATTGTAGATATTACCCTTTGGTGTCAAGTGCTTTTCAGTTTCATAATCTGATTTGTAAACCAATACCTTAGAAAGTGCTTTCCCAAAAGGTTAAATAATTCAGTGGTTTTATTAGTATAGCTAATTACATTTCTGTGTACAGTGTATTGCCCTCTGTTTGTTCTGCATTCAAAATATCGAAATATGGGTACTGACCATCTAAATACTGTACTTTAGAAGAGCATTCATAAGTCTATTTTTATAAATAATTTGTTATGAAATTATTACACAGTGGTTTTCAAAACAAAGTATTTGCTGTGAGTATTGTTTTACTTTTAAGCTTTGAACGGACACAGTGAGAGAGATCACTGTCTGTCCAGCTCAGTGGCTTGTCCCCAGCAATACCCAGTAGCAGATTCTAGTCAGAGCGTGGAACACCAGAGCAAATCAGAGAAGCCCTTCCCCCTACAGCTTTCAACAATAAGCAGATTTATGACTTTATTAGCCAGTGGCTACATCAAATCACTGTATTTGGTGGCTGTGGATTGATATCTCTTGCATGAACTTATCTCATCTTCATATGAATTCATTTATACTTTGGGTCTCTTGTGAGTTTCACTATTTAATCACATTTTGTGTGGAGAATGTAATTCCTTCTGATGACTTTGAATTGCTGACTGTGACTGTGGTAGTATCACAATTTTCCTTTTCTGTGCTACGAAAAATAAGGAATAATTGTTCCATGTTTGATTTTGTGTATATTGGCTGTACAATTCTAGGCATCTGTTCAGTTCCTCTGTAATTGCTTTTTTTCCTCCTCCAAAGCTGAAGAAATTAAATTTGTTTACTCATATCTGAATACAGAAACTATTCTTTATGGAATCACAGAATCAGAGAAATTTGAGTTGGAAGAGACCTTAAAGATCATCTCATTCCAACCTTTTGCCATGGACAAGGACACCTCCCTCTAGACCAGATTACTCAGAGCTCCATCCAGCCTGGCTTTGAACACTTCCAGAAATGGGGCATCTAGAACTTCTCCGGGAAACCCGTGCCTGGGCCTCACCACCCTCACAAGGAAGAATCTCTTCCTGATATCTAACCTAAATTTTTTCTCCTTCAGTTTGAAAGAGGGGAAATTCATCTGTCCATTCTGTTTCTCTTATCCACTTCTCTTTTCCTCATTTTCAATTTGGCCTGTTTTGGGAGGTAATGGCCATAACTATGTACAATAATGTCAGGGAGTGTTGTGCTCCATAGATTTCAACATTAATAGTATCAGGATTTCTTTTTTTTATGTCCTCAGTTACTGATAGCTCCTCACATCTTACAGGCCTCAAGATCAGCTGAGCACTTACTACACTAAACAGGATAAAAAGCTTTATTTTTCTTTTTTTTTTTTCTGATTAAAACATAAATTGCTTCTGATACCGTCAAATTTGATGGAATTCTGTTAATTTTCCAGAATAGCCTCATGTCAGGGCAATACCAAGTTTAAAGGCTTCTTGCAAGCATCTCTTATTCCAAAGAGAGAGATTAAAAAGAGGGAGGGAGAGGAAAAGTGAGTGTAAATTATTAAAAAAAAAAAAAAAATTAAGCAAGGAAACTCTACGGTCGGGCAAAATTTGTCCTTGACTGCAGATTAACATTCAGTGATAAAAGGTTAGGAGTGAGACATGCTGAAAAACTGAAAAACTCAGTGAGATCCTTCACAATTTTGAGCAGGGATAGAAAGCAACAAGATAGATGAAAATTAATACCTGCTGTGTAAATCACTGTTAGGTAAAGTAGTGCATATGGGAAAATAGTTTCGTTTTTTCCCTTTGGCCTCTGGAGACCATTGGGATTTTGACACTGGCGTGTTTGTGTGCTTCTACATAACTAAGGAAAAAAAAAACTGGGCTTGTTACCACCTCAGTAGGACAAAATACTGCTTCTCCTCCACTGAATATTATGTTTGAAGTGCATGACTGACTGGTTCAGCTCCATGAGAAGAACTGACTTCTTTTTTCAAAAGGAAAGGAAAAAAGATGAGAAGAAGAAAAGAGAAAAGCAAAGAAGTTGAGAAGGAAAGGTGGAGAAGAGAACAATTCTGTTCTGTCTCACTCTTCTCTCCTTGTGAACCTAATGGGATGTGCAGCTGCTGCCTCTTCTTTGAGATTAGCACTCTAAAGGACTTTGGAAGTGATTGTTAGATCTTTGTATGAAACTTCTGAAATCTGGTGAGTACAATGGGTTAAAAATAAATGGATTAATAACAAAATTGTCCTCCTGCCCATTGCGTACAGTGGATATTTTATGGTGCTTACTCTCAAACCAGCAACTTTCCACAGCTGTTACAACTGTAAATTAATTCTATAAAATTCTCCAAAAATATGTACATTTTTCATGATGATTGGGACTTTTATACTTCTGAGGCAGCTCTTGATCTCTGCATGTTGTGTGGGGTCTTTATCCACAGTCTCCTTTCCTGCCTTCTTCTGTCTTCAAGGAGCTTCTTAGTCTAAGCATGCTCCAAAACATTCTCTTTATTTTAGGAATATGCCTTTCCCATGTAGGAAATGTAACACCTTTTGAGGAAACAGCACACACAGTGCATAGTGGGGGCACAAGGAAATAATATATTCTGATAATCAGTAGGTTTGCATAAGTATCCAAATGATGATTTTGAACTTCTTGTTACTGCATACATATATACCTACTCATATTCTGTGCTTACACTAGTCTAGAAAACATGAGGATCAGACAAATACAGCCTGCCATCCCCAGAGTGATTATTGTAGAATAAGTTAAATAAGCATTCTTGTTTAATTTATTTCTTTTCTTGTTGGCTTGCTACTATTTTTTTTTGTTTCTTTTTTTTTTTCTTTTTTGCACTAGAAAAGAAAGAAAAATAAGTGGAGATATTGGATAATATTTGATACCAGGGTTAAGAATGAGAAAGACAAGGAAGTTTTTAATATTTTCATATATAAAAAACAATTTTTTTAATGTCCTTACTCATGTATTTATGTATTGATCCTTTTTCTGAGACTTCAAGTGCAACTGATGTTTAAAAGTAATGTGGTTTTCAAGGTCTTGCTGTATTTCCCTTCAAGTTCTATTTAGAGAATCACAGGATACTTTTTTCTCTATGAAAATATCTTCAGTTGGGGTGTTTCAGATCTCACCATTATTAGAAAATCAAAAGAATGGATATTGTAAACCTGAGTGGGAGACTGTTCGAGAGAAGAGGAGCTCTTCAGTGGTCAGGGATATAACTGCAGATGGGCATGAGAGAAATCAATGCAAGAACATGACTAACTTGGTTACAAATCTGAAAGTTTTCACAGGAAAGGGAGTGCATCCTGGATACACAAGAAAATTAACTCAGATTAAAAAACCAGAAGGTGTGAAACTTGGTAAAGATTCACAGTTCAGGAACTGGAGAAGGAGAAAGGAAAAAGAATGCTTAATTTCTGGCAAATAACCTGCAGGGAAGAAATTTGAATGTATGCTATTCTCTTAAGCTAGAATCAGAATTCCAAGTTGCACCATCTTTGAAGCAGAACTGAGTGTTGTTCAATGTCTATGTAATCACTTTTAGTTCTCAAATCTGAAGTGTTGTTTTGCAGTGCATCATGAAATGAATTACTCTTACTAAGTTATTAGGGTGTATAAGTATGAAGATGTGTATATACAGTCAGCAACCTGTAAAACTGCTCAGGACAATCTTCTTTACATACCTCAGTATAGCACCACAGAGAAGCATCATTAGATGAAAAGCATGAGACTGGGAATGAAATGAAACAGACTTATTAATGTCTTTTAAACAAATCTAGCAGAAAGACTTGATGTCTGATAAATTTGTTTATCTCTGCAAGTACAGCTGCTGAATGTTTTAATTCTTCACTTTAAAAGAAAGCGTCTGTGGTAATTAATAAAGTCTTGATATACAAGTATAATGACCAGGTTTTTTCCCTACTCCTTTCTGCAGCGTAGCTTCACTTTCATCTTTTCTGGAAAACAACTTACAATTTAATTATTACAAAAAGTCAAGAGGATTACTTAATGGAAGAAATAAATCAGCAATGTTATTAGAGCATGAAATCAAGTTTATTGAATGTAAAACAGAACCCCTATATTATGTTTAGCTCACATGAGTAGGCTTATTCAAGTCAATGGAAAGATGTGCATAAATAATACTTTAGGAATTAAGTCCTTGAATAACTGTTTGTAGTATCTGGACATAATACTCATACAGAAAATTCAATAGTATAACAATAATGTTCACTGCTCCCTTGTTATTTTATTAATGTGTAACTTGGTTTATTTGAGCTGGTTAAATCTTCCTGTATAATCTTATTCAGAAAATTCCCTAAGCCTTTGCTTGAGTCTGTCTTTTTTGATAAACTCAAGAACCAAACAGTTTGCCTGCACTGGACAGATAATTTTGGATGTGTTCTGATTCCTGCATCCTAGCAAGGACTGTGGACTATAGGCAGAGAAACTGTAGTAAATCAGATATGTCCTGAGTAAAGCATTTATGAAGAATGGGAGAAAGTTATCATTGCATATGTGTAGCAAGATTTATGAGGAAACATTTTCACTTATTCTGTGTGTCGCCAGTGAAGCAAATATGTACAAGCTAATTACATAGGAAATGAAATACAACATAAAAAGGAAAAGGTTGTCTAATGAATTCTTTGTCCTAAGCAGCTGCAAATTATTTAATAAAATGTATGTGCTCTGATATTCTTGCACTGCCAGCTACATTAAGATTCTCCTCAAATAGTCTTTTGCAAATTAATACACATACTTAACCAGGACTGTGCTGTTCATCATGAAAAACAATTTCAGCAATACTATAGGAATGGATTAATTGGTAGTCTTTATTTACTCTCTCTCAGTTCCTTTACTACAAAAATCTATTTCCTGTGTACAATAAGTCACTTCATAGTAGAGAAATTTCACCTGGAGCATGATAACATGTCATAATCCACAAAGAAATTTTCAGATATGTTGTTTTATTGACTTCTCACTGACTGGAATTAGATCTCCATATCTTCATTGGAAGGATCTGAAAAGAGATAATTTGACAATCTTTCTTGGTTAAAATAAGATATAAACGAATGTGGGAGGGAGTGAAAAGCCCTTTCTGTCTTAACTTTCTCATATTTGCACCACATTTTTCCTTAGTATATCTTATATCTTTTTAGCACTTTTCATAAAGTTCAGTTTGTTTACAATAATCTTTATTACTTGTTTAGCATTTTTAGTATCTTTCAGTAAACATTTGCTTTAAAGAATCGATATATAAAACCTGTTAGAGAATTGAAACTGATATAGATTTGAACGTTATGCTTAACAGAGCTTAGAACGTTCTTTTTGTTTCTTAATGTTTTAGCAGTTTTGTTTTTGTTTTTTTTGTTTTTTTTGTGTCTGTTACTGTATTTCAGGTAGAAATGAACATAAATTCTACAGGTTTTAGGGAACTAAGAGACTGAGATTTGCAGTCAATACATGGGATAAAAATTTCTGTGTGAATTTAAAGACTCTACTGAAGTAAAAACCTTTTTTTTTTTTTTCTGTAGCACATTTTGCTCTGTTGTGGTGTTTGAGTTGGGCAGTTAGCTGGAAGGAAACCTACAAGTCGCTCTTGATTCCTGTGATTTGTAGTAACTATGTCTAAACCCAAACATGAATGTTATCCTTTGCAAGTAATAACCTGAGTTCAAACTATTTGATCGTAATACCATTTTTGTATTTTCAGGTGTTTTTTTGCAATATTATTTCTTCCCTTTTGGTTGTGTAGTAGCAGATTGTTATCCCATACATTTCCATGGCTCTTTTTAAAGGTAGCCAGAAGTTTGATTTATTCACACCCCCCCCCCCCCAGTGTTGTATGTCTGTAGTGAAAGGACTATATCATGCAGGTTATCATAGGCTCTCTTTGCAGTCAGTGAAGAAAAACAGAGCATGATTCATCTGACCTGTTTCAGCCATTTATTTAGTTAGGTAAATTGTGCCCAGAGGTTACATTTTTCCCAGTTCTAAAGTGAACTCAGATGACTACCTTAAATGGAGATGTTAAAAATCTACAATTCATTGAAGTGAAACCTGCTCAGGATTTCTTCATGCTGAATATTAACATGTAGTCAAGAGTCAATGTGTGCTTACAAACCAGCACAGTGTACTACTAAGTTTCCCCCTTTCCTTGTCTAGTTATCCACTTTTTTTCTTAAGTATAAACAAATCAGAGAAGTAAAGGATGGTATTTTTAGGAAAATGGATTGATGGCCCCATATAATTGACTTGAAAGGATTTAGTCCATGTAGAACAAACTCAGTTGTCTACTAGATTTTCCAGAGGAAGAGGGTCTTCATTTAGAAAAGGTGCAGAATAACTTTACTGTTTTTAAAATTCTAGTCATATGGAGAACTGTTTCCAGTGTGCCTTAACGGTATTAAATTTTTGCGTGGGATATCTGCAGTGACTGTGTTGACAAAGATTATCATTGCACTTGCATGTGGCAGACTGGAGAGTAGAAATGTGATTTGGGGACCAGGGATGAAGGAGGGACTCTGTCTATATGAACACGTTCTCTCCTCTATGTCCTCTGTGCTTACCTTTGAATTGGTTGTTTTGCCTTTATTTATTAAACTTCAAGAATAATTTAGGCTCAGTCCATTTAAGAGTTTGGATATACACCAAAATGATGAGAGATGTGGAAGTCTGAAGAGAAACCTCAAGAATACAAATGAAACAGCATGGATCCAACTTTGGAGAGCGGGTAAGAGACACAGGGCATTCTTTCATGAAAGTAAACTTCTGAATAAATTTACACTTATTGTGCTTTATTCTGCTCAGGAAATGGCTGTCTATCACTGTCAAAATCACTGTAGACTGAAGGGGTATGTGTGTATGTGTTTTCTGTTAGGAAAAAAGTAAAGCAAAATCTAAAAAAAACAATGCTGCAGTATAAAGGGCATGTATGAAGGAAGTAAAATCAGAAGTATATAAATACTGAGGAAAGAGTTTGTTCCTATGCCCTTCCAAACTAGTAAAATGTATTAATCAGAAGAAAAAAACCCAAGTCATATTTGCTGAGAAGAAGGTAATTATTTACTTTTTCAGGTCAGCAGATAACAAGTGAGCACAGTTAATAGGAAGGAAGTCAGTTTGCATTACAGGTTCCAAACTAATTTCCAGGACATTGGAAAGATGATCTTTAAGGTCACTTCCAATCCAAACTATTTGATGATCCTGTGAATAAAAATATTGATGCTGCATCATGCTATTCCTCCTAATCCATATTTCCTTGGTATGGTATGGCTTCACTGAGGGTGTCTATCTGCCATATGCAGCAAATAAAACAGAGATACCTGATTGAAAGATAACTATTGGAAGCAAATAAATTTGTATTAAAAGCAGCAGATTGTTCTGAGATGAGAATACGATAAATGGTTTTAATTATTTCATTTAAGGATTTATAATATTTATTTTAAAATAATTGAACATAAATACAATCAGATTTTTTTTATGTGTGGTATCAGCAGTGGTATCATTTCTGGCAGTCTCCAGAAACTCCATAAAAACTTCATTTTTCTTAGACTAACCCTTGGTTGTAGATTACAGTTCCTGTGAAGTCATTGAAGATGTATAACAGAGCACCAAATTATTTGCTACACACATGGGGATATTGTTTCTAATACAATGTGCAGCAGTCTCTCTTCAGAGTGTTATACTTCACACAGAGAACAAAAGATGACATATATTGATCTCAGGACTTGTAAATCCTAAACGTAGCCTAAAGTCACATTTTCATTAGCTTTTTCCATCCTTGTTTCCCACAAATCTGGGAACTGGCTTCTGTATATAATTGTTATGTAGCTGCTAAAACAAATTACCAGCTGAAGGAGTAGATGATGCTTAAAAAATCTCCTACGTGATATATTTAGAAATCCTTATTAAGACATCTTTAATTTTAGCTATACTGAAGCAAAGCAGAATCCAGGATCTGAGGAGAAGAGAGAAGGAACTGACAGAATGAAATGGGAAGCTCATACCTGATATTTATCTGTGGGTTAATGCAATTGTGCAAAAGATGTTAAATTAAAGGGCATTTACCCCTGTGCAGAAGTACTTTGAATTCAGTTCCCAGAGTCGCTCAAGCATACACCAATGTCCAGCATGTTGCAACCTGCTGCTTCCAAGTTCTCTCTCATCCCTGTTCCCTCTTCTCTCGGACTTTGTGCTAGACCCTGATGAAGGAAAAAATGTGAGTATCTACTGCCCTCTATCTGCCACTTGCTTTTTCACAGAGGAGTAGTTTATCAAACAGAAAACCTGAGGATATTGTATTATAATATTTCAGAGAACTTAATTGCAGAGTCATACAGGCTGGTATTAACAAACATTAGCTGAGGTTCACACTCAAACCATCTGTAAGTGTCAGAACTGGAGTATTACCAGCTAAAGTGTGCTTGCTTTCCCTGAGCACCAGTATCACCAGTTTCAATATTTGGAAGAAGAAACTTCCCGATGGATGAGGTTCCTGTAACAAGGAGACAAATTCTGAGTTAAATCTCCAGTGGAATCACAGTGATCAGCAGGAGGTGAGGCCTTGTGTAGGGAAACCCTATACTAGCTGTTCCTTCAGGAGCTTATTAGTCTGAGAGGCAGCAAGTTTTGACTTCATGTCTCCAGGTTATTCAGTGTAATAAGGTGATGAATAAAATGCATTAAAAATTTTATGTTCAGAAAATTGACTTTTTTACTTCACGTGTACTTTTCAGAAGTGTGTTGAAAGGTAATTTAAATTCTTCATTAAAATTACCTCACAAAGCAGGAAAAGTTTTTTAAATGGAAATGAAAGTTTTACTCCAAAAAATGCAAGTATTTCAGGCTTTGGTCAGAGCTTCAAGTATCACTTGCCTCTGTTTTACTTTGCTCTCCAGCTGCACTTGATCTTTGTACTGTGGTATTACTCTTCATAAAAAGTCAATAACTACTATCACATTCCTCTGAGAAACTGTAGCAGAAACAGAAATGTTGGAATTTTTATTTTCTCTTTTATAACAGAAAATTTACTTTCTTATACCTAAAGTATGACTTTTTTTTTTTTTTTCTCTTTAAGCCCTTAAGCTTTCCCCTGATTTGGTCTGCAGAGTGGTGGAGAAGCCTTGCTGGTGTGATGGGTGGGAGGGCTGGGACTGAGCACCTGCTCCTTCCTCAGCTGAGGATGTGAGAAAGCAACATGCACCACCTTCTCCCTACAGGAGACACAATAAAGTAAGAGGCGACTCTGTGGTGCTCATCTCATGCTATGAAATCTGCCTTGCAATACAATACATTTTTGAACTAATGATAAATCTAGCAGAGCTGATAGGAGCACACTGCTTTTATGTCTCTCACAGGCTGTGCATACATAACTCCTCTGCACAGCTTCACAGAAAAGGTTTCTTTTCTGAAGAATATCTGGCAGAAAGCCTCGCTCTTGGGTAGGAGAAGCAAATGGACTTAGCATTTCCCTCATGTGACCTTGAAGTAGAAGCATATGGAATGTACAATACTCAGTAGTCACCTTGAAAATTTGGATTCTCTGTATCCAGGCATTGAAGACCTCTCTAAAGTTTATTTTTGCTTAACAGTTTTTCTTTAGAGAAATTCCCCTGAATATGATAATGTTGGAATAAAATTAATATTGTATTCAGCACATGCGTGCATAAATAACCTTGTGAAAATAGATGTCTACCAGTTTCCTTCAAATGTGGCAGCCTGATTGTGTTATTTATTTAAGCATGTATAAATATCTGATTTTGCACAGCAGCTGATGATTTAGACTTTTACACTGGGTTGACTCTCTGTTTATGTGTTGTATGGATGATGGCTAGGAATTTCTATGCCAGGAATTATTTCATTGCCAGTGATCAACCTGACAGTCCTCATGCTCCTCAAACAACAGAGGACTGTCTGAGAGGATTGATTACAGAGAGGAATTTGGCTACAGTTGTGAAAATGTGACTTATAACTCTTGTTCCTTGTCCATTACAGTGCCTTGTCTTTCCTGTGTAGTACTTCTGTTGCAGTCCTCCCCTCTGAGGGTACCTTGAGTACAATAACCTGGTTTTTGTTCTCATCCTTTTCTTCTTTCCTTCCCTTCTTCATCTTCTGCTTGTCTACAACCATTTCCAAAGCACTGGATAATTTACTCAATGATTTGAAGGCATTATCTGAGCTTATTCCCATACTAAAAGAACACATATGATGTTAAATGATTACATTAAATATGCAGTGATCTTTACATCAGATTTTTGAGTGACTTTTTATTTGTGTAGTACTGTTACTTAGTGGTGAAATTAGTCTTTATATTTTAATTTTTTCTATTTTATGTTAGGAGGTGTAACTGATATATTAGATGAAAACCCACAGCCCTTGGTGTCTTTGGATAAGGCCTTCTCACTCTCTAAGAGCTGGAGATTCAGGCTCTCCCAGCACTTAATTGGCCATAATATAAAAGCCATCAGTGTTTGATGATGAGTGATGTCAGCTGCTGTTGTCAAACAGTCCAAATAAGGTAAACAGGTCAAAATACCAATATCATGAGAGTGTAATCCATTAATCAATATTATCTCAGTTAAAAAAATATTTTATGGTTTATTTGACTTGGGGTTGCGAAGTAAGGCTATTCTGTTCTTAAAAGGTCAGCAACAAAGAAAAATAGAAATATGTGTCAAGAATATGTGAGTGAATGAATAATTATGGCTTTCAGTTATACTTCTCCCTATATTTTTGTATATTCATAGTTTAACTCAACATATGTTAATTGATGATACACATATTTTTTTAGTCTCATGCTGAAATGAAAACACAAGGTAACCAGCCATTTTCTCCTCTTATGAAACTGCTTTTGCAAGTCAGTACCAGATTAAGCCTCCTGCTATTCAGATCATTATTTCTTGAACTAAGTCCTCTGAGGAGGGCAATATTCTGCAATCTCTCCCTGCCTTCTCTTAGAGAGGATGTTATTTTCAAAATACTACAGGCAGCACAATGAATATTCAATGAGAGGTCTTCCTGTGACACCTGCTTCCTCTGTAGAGCTTTAAGACTACTTTTAAAAGCTGACAGAGGAATGGTATTATGTGCCTGTAAAAGCAATGAGTTTCATTTAAGGAGGTATATATTAAAGCTGTCGTAGGTGGCCTGATTAATGTAACACCTCAGTGAATTTATTATTTCCTAAGAAGCAGCACCAAGGAATATTTTACGTCAAAAATAGGTATCAGGATTGATCCTTCTGTTGGAACCTCAGTTTTATGGCTAAGTTTCTGATTCTGCCAGCAAAATGGATGTTATTTCTTCATTGGATTTTTTAATTTAAAAATCTATACAGGTTTGAGGTTATGTAGATATTTGTATTTATCACAGAACTGCACTGTAACTAAGAAGCATATTGTGGTTTTTATCAGGAATTAGTAAAGTTCAGATGTGCAACTATAAAGGTGAAAGAAAGTAGACAAACTGCATGTGTTGGGTCCATTTAATCATTAGGATTCTTCAGAGAAAAATATGTCTTATATCTATCACATACAGAATAATTACCAATAAACTGCAGTGCTGAACTGAAGAAAAACAGTGTGACCTGAAAAAAAGAATGTATTATGTGTCATTTAGTTAATGCTGCATTAAGCACACAGTGCCAGGAACTCCCTGCACAGCTGTTGGAGATTCCTGTGAAATGTCCGGTGTGTGTATTTACACACACACAAACCCAGATTTTTGTATATTTATATACTTCTTCCTAGGTGAAAAATCAGATGCACAGTGGCCACATAGACACTAACAGCTTGGTAAGTTAGGAGAAGATTAGTGAGGCAAATCATTTCATCTGCTCAGGAGAGTTAGCTAAATTGCTTTAAACAAAGAGTTGTCACGGGCAGGAAGAAATCTGAGAACTGCTGGTAGCTAAAGTATTTCATTCCTTGAATCCTACTTATAGGAGCTAATAGACAGGGGACTTTGGGTCTCATGCAGTGGCACCCTAAATAGAAAAAGAGTCGGTGCTGGATGAAACCTGGTTATTTACAGTGTTAACTGGCTTATTAAAGATGAGAGCTCCCGTGACTTCAGGGGAAGTCAGTGGGTTACCAAACACATGCTGTAACTTGTTCAATTTTATTTGGAGCTGTAGCAAATTATCTTTTCTCTCAGATTCTCTTTTGCCGATTAGTTAAACTGTGTTACTCTGTCAAGTGTATTTGTAGAGAAACACTCCATCTCCCCTGAAAAGCAGGAGCAGCTTAATTGTGGCGGGATGGAGTGGGATAGTTCCTACCCAGGAAGGCAGGTTAGATACCCTGTGCCAGGATCTCTTGCAGTGGGGTTTTCTGCCTTCCTGGACCTGATCCATTGCCATCTGCCTCTGTGGTGAGGGAGGGGTGGAGAAAGAAAAATGAACATATATTTTGAAATCATTCTGTAGCGTGGTATGTAAGGAGGTGAGGGAGAATTTCTTTTGGTTTGTTCAGAAGCTTCAAGTCTAAGAGTGTGTTCATATTTATTATTATTTTTAGTATTATTATTATTAAGCATCAGAAGATGATGCTGGGGTAGCCTTAGCTATACCTATAAATATCATCACATGCATGTTCAGGGAATATGCACCACTTTCAGTATGCCCTCAGTAGCAATTCTGGGAAATTAAAATTGTTTGCTCATTGTACCTTTGAGAGCATGATGGACTGTTGGTATGCTGTGGAGCAAAAAGGCTTTGTGTTTGCTGTCATTGCTCTGTATGTGTGTGTGGCTGGTGGTCAGCTACTGCCAGAACCTCGTGTTCCACTCTGAAAAATGACAGGCTGAGGTTTCATTTAATGTGTGGGTCACTGAGGGAGAAGGAGCTGAGTGGTTTTGGGTTATGAGTGGATGGTTTTTAACATTCTTGGCATAATTAGATAAGTAGCAACTGTGAATACAGTTCTACTTATTTCTATAACCTTAAAACATGCTGCATATCAATTTTAAATATACAATATCCATAGGGTAGTGTTCCCTTTTGAATTATGAAGAAATACTTATAAAAAGGAATCTTTTCATATAACTTGTATTACAACTTTTTTCCTTCTAGGACAGAGATTAAAGTGACCAGACAAAATAAGACTTCTAGTGCTAATGTGTCTTCAGTGTTTTTTGCAAAAGGCTTAAGGAGAAACAGAGGGACACTTAGTGCCTACAAGCTCAGGGTGAGAGAGGTTCTTCAGAATATTTCTTAGCTGTTCTCTGGAAACATTAAGGTAATTAATGTTTTCCACCAGTGCAAATAAAGGAAAATAATTTAAAAGAAATGTGCTATTAGTCGAACAATTTTAGCTCAAAATTTTACCCCTCACCCCCAATTCTATGTTGGCAAGAATTGAGAATAATTTAGCAACACTTTGCAATAGAAGTAACTTGTGGGATTTTGTTTTGGTTTTCTCCAACTTAAGCTCTGCTCTTTATGTGATTCCTTATCGCTTATGAAAGAAAACCCAGTAAGAGACAACACAAGTGGCTTCCAAATTCTCCTCTCTCTAAATCCATCTTTCCTTTTTCATAGTGAAATTCTTCATAATTTTCTGCCTTAAAAGTACTTCTAGAATTATGGAGTCCATAAAATTGAACACACTTTTCAAAAATACTGCTGCAGTGTACAGAATCTAACACTGAGTAATTGTCACTGCCTAAAAATTATTTTATTTGCTTCAGGATTTAAGAAGAAACATTCTAACCTTGAGAACTTTCAGGAACACACTTCCATTGAGACCATGAAGCAAACACCCTAGCTGAACTCCTTATTAATGAGAAGCACATTAAGATATTAGGAAAGGTTCTTCACCCAGAGGGTGGTTGGGCACTGGAACAGGCTCCCCAGGGAAGTGATGGCAGCACCGAGCCTGACAGAGCTCAAGAAGGGTTTGGACAATGCTCTCAGGCACAGGGTGTGACTCTTGGGGCAGGGCCTGGAGTTTGATGATCCTTGTAGATCCCTTCCAATTCAAGATATTCTATGATTTTATGATGCTGTGAGTTAATTTGTTGTCTTCAGAGTAGAGCATATTGAACAGTGACCATACCAACCTTGGTTACACCTGTAAAGAGTCCAAGAATAACATTAACAGGTTTCATACCAATAGACCTAGCTGAAAGCTTGATGATTTTAAGTTAAAAACTGGGTTATTTTTTTCTTCTTCTCCTCTTCTACATTTTTTTTCCAAGCATTGTCTTTACAAGGATCTATTACACACCTCCTCATTTTTGTCACTTATTTACATAGGCACTTCAGAGAGAAATAATTCAAGAAAGATGCAGTTTTATGAAGCAGATCTAATCATTGTTCAGGAATTGAATGATGATCTCTTCAGGAACATGTGGGAAGACTGAAATAAAATATTGCTAGTTAATGCTGAATTAGATAAAAACAGTAAATAAATAGATCATTCTACAGGAACTTTTAACCATTATTATAGAAATTCACAAGCAACCATCAATGTCTGAATTTAGGAAGCCTACCAGAATGGAAGGAAGCAAAACACATGGTAAGAAATATGACATATTTTTAGTTTACGTGATCTAGAAAGCTTTTTTCCTCTAACTTGCCATGAAATCACACTAGAAATATTTCAAGTTTCAAGAGTAAAATAACTTAATGCCAGCAAAAACTTGATGTAATTAATTCTGATGATGTATATAATGTTTCAAAAATTACAGTAAGAAATAATGGTTAAAGAGGAGAAGCTTTTACTTTTCTTATCTGCTGATAGCAATTTTGTTGAAAGCTTCCTTAGTGAAATCACATTTCTTGACTATATGTGCAGAGGAAGAATAGCATAAAGGGTATAAAATCACTTTTTTTGGAAGGAGGTAGCCTGCATTCTGAAACCTCTAATTTCTTCTGGCAAGATGTCATGGATAGAGTTACACTGCACGTATTTGTTCTTGTAGTGAAGCATTCAAGCAGGTTGCAGTGTGCTTATATAAATCACGTAAGTCACATTGTGCCTTCCCAACTCTTACCTCCCTCCTGTCCTGAGCTGTTGTCACAGGAAGCTGCAGCAAAGCTGTTCTTGCTTTTGGACTCCCTGTATGGCCAAGGAGGAGAATGATCAGAATGGATCCCTTGAAAAATAACCTT
This sequence comes from Chiroxiphia lanceolata, assembly GCF_009829145.1. Classification (NCBI taxonomy): domain Eukaryota; kingdom Metazoa; phylum Chordata; class Aves; order Passeriformes; family Pipridae; genus Chiroxiphia; species Chiroxiphia lanceolata. The sequence goes on along the minus strand of NC_045638.1, from coordinate 106,200,564 downwards.
AAAAGCATTTCAGTGGTGTGTAACACGTTTGGTGAAATGCGTGGTGAGGGAGATCAAACAGGTGATTTTCCAGGAAACCACCAGTTGTCATCCCTGCAGATTTGTCAGCTGCTGTTTGGCACCCTGTGTCTTGTGTTTTGCAGTGCAGATTGCTTTCTGCACACGCCTGCTGTACCACTGTGTGCATGCAGGGAACAGTGAGGATACATTCCAACTCTACTTTAGATTTGGGCAGGAGAAGCAGAAATCACACCCCAATGAAGCAATGACAAATTTTATTGCTCTTTGTTATGACATATGAAAGCACAGAAAACAAGTATATTCACAGGGACTGTCTGAGGACAATGAAACTCATTCAGCCTGATAGGTTATATGAAAGTCATTATCAGTATGTGAGTAATGGTACTATTAACAGAAGAGACAATTATTTAGGTTAATGTACTGCTTTCCTTTCCCCTTTTAATAAACACTGTACATCTTTAAACATAAACCCCTGTGATATGGTAGCCCCATCTCATCACAATCATCTCTTGGTATTTTGACTTCCTTCATGCATAGTTCATTACTTTTGCATTCAAATGAGAAGTATAAAGAGCATTAGGTTCTGTAGGAGCAAGAACTGTTTATGGTTAGTGAAAGGAGGAGAGATAATTTTTGATCTTTTTCTTAGTTTTTATAAGAACTAGGAGAATAGATTTTGATAAGTCTGTACTGACCTAGAACAGAAGTTCAAACCAATAGTGACCACAGAAGCTTTCAGCTTACTGATGTCTGAGAAGAACCGTGACTTTTAATATTTTAATATGCATGGAGTCTAAATTTAGACAGCTTAAAGATGAAGACACTCATCTACTTGCAGATGTCAGATGTTGGTACATATGAATTAAGTATGTTGTGTTCAGTAGGCTAAAGAAGACTTGCAACTTATCAAAGTGAGTTTTGTATTCAAAGGGGAGCTTTTCATTTATTCAGAGAAAGCTCTTTCCTGAACTTTTCTGAGTACCCTTGTCCTCTTGCGTCTGCCAGTGACTTCTGTGGGGCGACACCGACTCTGGAAGAAACAGCTTGTTTGTAGCTTATTCATTCCTCCTCCTTATTGACAGTGGAAAACTACCAAATGTGGAAAGTTGTCAATTTTCTCTAAGTTATAGTAACTTCCTGAATAAATGTTAAATGGAGAAAAGGGAATAAAAAACATAGGGCAAGGGGGAAAAACGTACCCTTGTCAGTCTGGAAACTTTGCTTTTTTCTCTCAAACAACCCCAGGTAAGTGATGCTGCCAAAGAATCAACATATCAAGATAGATAAGAGCATTTTTTCACATCCATATAATTAGCAAGAGAGATTACAATGTTGCCTGCAGGAAGTATTTCTAAAGTTGAGCATTACTTTGAACAAAGAACAAACAGAAGTAGAAATGTTATGTTTTTAATGCACAACATTTAGAAGAAGATGAACAGAAAAAGTTTATCTTTATGGGCATTTTTGCTGCAGAGGTAACAAAGTTCAGAAACAAATTTTGCATTAATTGGGAATGAAAAGGTGTAGGAGCTTTTTCACTCCAACTTCCCTCAAACTTTCATCTCAAGCACTGATCCTGTCTCATTCAAATGTTAGACCTGCCATCCAGGCTGGGCACCAACCCAACAGGAGTGTGGCTGCTCTATGGATGGTGCTCTGGGACTGTTACTGCCCTGTTACCTCTATGCACCCCTAAAACATAGAGGTTGGAGCCCAGCCAGCAACTGGAGCCTGGAAGTTGGAAACTGGGTTGCTTTGAGGTTTTAAAGTCAGAGATCCTCGCTTTTAGACCAATTTTAGGAAGAAAGTAGAGAGCTGCTTGGGAAGCCAGCTACAGAAATCAGGATGAAGCCAGGCCAAGTGCACGCACATATCCAGCACAAATGCTCATTTTCATGGCACACATTAATGAAAATGGAGCTTAATATTGGCTTTGGAAACAGCGTCATCTCTATTTAAAAGGAAAAAAAATAGCAATAATCCTTGTGTTAGGGTTTGTTGCTTTTTCTTTTTTTTTTAAGTGGATTAATATTTAGATATTTGTAGAACCTACAGAGCCTGAGCTTCAGATATAAAGAGGAAAAGAGTGAGGGCTTACATAAGTCCGTTGGAAGAATAAGAAATAAAATTTAAAAAAATTGAATATTGCTTAAATAACATTACTGCATGAAATAAGAGTATAATAATGTTTTTCCTGGAGTTTTTCCTTGTGGTCATTATAAGAACACTCACTAGATAAGAAGGAAAAGCAAACACACATCACCAACAGAGCTCCAATGACTGCCCTCGGAAGGACAAAGTAAATCTGGCCTCAAGACTCCCAGAATTAGATCAACTGTTATGACTAAACAATACAACAATACAAGAACTGATTTTAAATATTGTTGTCTTGTTCAAGAAATTTAAATTAGAGTTAGATGGCTTAACTTTCTAGTGACAACTGTATTCTGGACCAGGTCATAGTTTCAAAGCCATAATTTCACGGATTTCATAGATGGACAAACTCATACACTAATTTCTTTGAATTGTTACAGTTGAGTTCCAAATTTTTTAAAGATCCAGTATTTAAGATACCTGACCAGTAGGCTAAAGAAGGCTTTGAGAAGCTGGCTACCACACCATGTACTGCATGTTAATTAACTGAAGGAACTCTCACTTTTCAGATGGTACTGATGATTTCCCAGGATAAGAAACATCATCGTGGTTCCAAAACTTAGTGACAACTAAGGGAGAATAAGAAGAAGGAGACTTCACTTGGCAGAAATTTTGAAGTATGAGATCACCAAAAGGATACTTTTTTTTAACTGTAGGCATATAGTTTTAGGTTGGATATTAGGAAGAAATTCTTTACAGAGAGGGTAATCAAGCATTGGAATGGGCTGCCCAGAGAGGTGGTGGATTCACCATCCCTGGAGGTTTTTAAGATGAGACTGGATGTGGCACTTAGTGCCATGGTCTGGTAACCATGGCGGTGTTGGATCAGGGGTTGGACTTGATGATCTCAGAGGTCCTTTCCAACCCAACTGATTCTATGATTCTATGATTCTTTAAGTAATTGTAGTGATTACTACTAAGGCTTATTTCTTTTCCTTCCATTTTATTACCATTTTGAAGAAGTTAAATGTGGCATAGCTTCTGCACCAGTAATTGGGTCATATATATTATTTAGCTGCAAACATCCAGAAAAAATTCTGACTCATGCAGATGCCCTCATCAGACAGTCTTGGAACTTGGCTGACATTTGAGCTGCGTGGTTCTGTGTTGGAGATGACCTCAGACTGTTCTGAAAATGTGGTGTTTAATCTAGCAGCTATTTAACAATCAGTTTGACATTGCTTCCTTTGTTGTAATTTTACAGTTAGTTTACAGGTGTCCTAGACCTAACTTGGGTATGTCAGATTATGGAAAAAGCAGTTCAACTGCTTTTTAAAACCTGATGTAAAAGTGTATGTTTATGATGTATATTATAATGTTAAAAGTAAATTCAAAATAATAATGTGTGCATTGAGTGATAATGTTAGTCACTAGGAAATGAGTTACAGATGCTACACTCAGCATACAAAATATTGAGCATAATCATTTAGCATAAATTGAATAGTTGATATGAGTTATACATTTGTTAATTCAGGAATAAAAATAACCGCAATATCTTTTTCAGCTGAGGAAAACTACCATTTTCTTTCTCTTACTTCAGAAGGGAGACTGATGAAAGTTCATGTGCCTGCTTTTATCCTTTGTGCGTCAGGTTACACATGTTACATCTAAATCAAAATGCTTACTCTGTAGAAAAAGGGCTGTGATGGTTCCTATCCATGAGATGTAAAGGGCTTTTTTGGCTTTTGGTTTTGAGCTACACTTTAAAGCACTCCAGTAGTAATGATTGGGAAGAAATACTTGGAATAAATTTAAATAACTGCATAAAGTGCTGCTTTCTTCTAAGGTATTTTCCTTGCCACTTGAAGTGTCTATGGCCTGTGAGTGTAGCATAGGTTTGCTGTCCCTTTCATCTGGAAAATGCCTAAGCAGGGCAATGCAAGGTGGCACATTACTAACTGTGGGGGTTTTATACACTTTTGGAAAAAAAAAAAAGGTGTTTATATGAGTGGTAGGGTGGTAGCACAGGATTTTCTGTGAATGGAGGATGTTAAATCGCTTGTAATTCAGGAAGACACAGATACTTTAAGAGATGAAACTTTTGTGAAAGACTCAGAATTTACTTTCATGCTTAGTGTGTTCAACTGAGGGGTAGCACCTTCTGCTGGTGGAGTTATTCACGGTGTTAAAGAGTTTGAAATAAGTGGAGGTCTGAAAAACAAAGCTAACACGATTCCAGTGTGGGATATAAACTGGAATAGTTTATTGAACGTGAGAATGCAATTTTAAGGGCTTTGGGGGTTGGACATGTTAATGAATGGGACAAGCTATGTTAATTAGGGAGTTACTCAAGTTTTTACTGCAGTTTCCAAATAGCCAATTTTTCTTCAAGCAGGATTATATGGGGGAAGGAAGGACTACAGGGGTTCAGATGTGGTTCGATACCAAAATTTCAAAAAGTCCTTTCTTAATTCTGCTGGAACTGCCTTAATCCATAAGATCGTTCATCAACAAGTCTTGTGAGGAAGGTCCAACTTCTTCAGATCATGAGATTCTTGCCATCCTCTGTTTTCTGAGGTCTGCTACTCAAACCCTTTAAGCTCCTTTCTGCTGGCAACCAGGTTTGGGCTCCTACAGAAATGTTGTCTACCTCTGTTTGCAAGACAGCAGTGGCTTTCAGATACCTAGTTCTGTATTAACTTTTGTTTTAGTTGTCTCCTTGAAACCTAAAAACACTTGTGAGTATAAGGATAAAGGAATTGACTGGCTTATAGCAGCTACCCAATTTTGTGTTAACTAGATTAATAGAAACTCTATCAGATTTTATTAGTAAATGCGACTTTTTGATTGCTGAACACATAAATACATTCCTTTAGCTTGGCTCTTTTTTTTATTCCTTTTTCCTTTCTTAAACTTTAAAATAGGAATGAGAAAAGGTAGAGTTAATTGAAAATTTCCTTCTAAACTGCTGGGAGCAGTTTAAAATTTGCTTGAATTGATGTTTAGGGGGTGGTACCTTAGACCTGCACATAAGGTTTGTGTTCGATGGAAAAGAGGGTGACGGTGACTACATTCAGTGTTGTTCGGACATGAAAAAGAGGACACAAATATGTTGCATAAAACTCATGCTTTCCCTGTCTTGTCATTAAAACAACCCGACAATTTTGACAACCTGATCAAATTTTAGGTGACATTAATTAACTTTTTGATCTTTACTAGGCCATTTTTCTGGAAACAAGGAATTTTGAAGTAATTAGCTCAGAGGAGGGTCTTTTATTGTCTCTGATATTCCTTGTGATTATGATGGGAAATCTAAGCTAGGGAAAAACTGAGTCCATTAAAATCTACAGTGTTGATCATTGTACATGTCTCATGACAGATTATAAGAAATGTCTGACATCTCTTTTACGTATTAAGTATAATACTTTGTAATGAGTCATATATAATGAATAATGAATTATAACGTGTAATGCAATTAATTATATATAATATATAATAATTAGATATAGTATATATAATGCTTTTGTAATAAGTTTAAATTTAAAAATTAGAAATCAAGTAGCAAGTTTTCTAAGATTTGTGAAAGAATATGCATGTAAAGGGATTTCCCATCTCTTAGACTTTGCTGTTTATTAAATAATAACATGCTTAAGTAAGGAATGTGCATTATTCACAAGTTACAAGCTTTTAGAATTTAAATTATCCTCTCTTGAGAAATCCTGTTTTTTTAAAACCTTGCAAAGTTGAACAATTTCATCACTCCCTGCCCATCTCAGGCCACCCTTCTCCCCACTCCAGTCAAGCTTTCCAGAGACAGCAGTATAAAAACATTTTCACTATTTTAATTACTTTATTTTAATATTTTTTTGAGTAAAGAAAAAAAATCACAGTAGTTTAATAATTTACTGGTATCTCTAAGAAATTGTGGAATAGCTCATGAAAAGGCTTCATAGAGTGGAAAAAGTGTGTGCTGATCTACTTGTAATGAGGAATCTGAACATCTAGCATCTAATTAAAAGTATCTGTTTTTCAGAAGTACAATTTTTTCCCTGTTTAGATGGTAACATTTTCACATTTGTCTATAAAGAACCCGGATTAGGAAAAATAAATGCTTTCATATTCTCATATAGATCTTAACACAAGGGCATTTGTCATAATTTTTGGCTTATTTTGCAGTGAATTCAGCCACCTGCAGTGTATCTTCTGAAGCTTCATGGGCCTATACCCAAAGTTTGTCCCGTTTAACTGAAATTTCTTTTATTGGAACAGCTTTGTGGTTGTAAGAAAAGAGGAGGAAAGAGGTTGGAAAGCTGTATTTAGGATTAATATGATGGGGTTTTTTGCATATCAAGGTGAGTTGTTTGTGATGATGATAAAGGGAGTGTGGGATAAGTTGCTGGTTTGGTGGAGGGGAGAGGGTAGGGCTTTGCAGTTACTGCCTGTGACATTAACTTTAGGAAACAGTCCTGGGGATGTTGAATCAATGGGTGACACCTTTTTGGGTAGTAGGATGATCTCACCCTCTGGCCATGCAGCAGGAGCAGCAGTTGGAGTCCTCAGAAGCAGCAATAACTCCATTTACAGAAGGGATTTGTTTCCGTCCAAGGGTGCAGACAAGCAGTCATCTCACTTCCCATGTCTTTGACAGTGCAGGACAGATGAAGAGGAGGCTTCTCTTCCTGCTTTCTGTCATCTCAGCATTTTGTTTAGGATCAACAGGTTTTGAGGAAACTGCTAATTCTGCTCATGTTTGACAGGAAACTTTCATGGATGAAGATTTAGGTAAACATAACGGGCTGTGCTTTGTGAAGTCTTGTTTTCTCCCCCATGGATATTCTGTTGATGCTCCCTAAGCAGCCTCAGAAAATTGTGGATTAGAGCTTGTTTGCTGCAGCAGCTTCTCCAGGAAAGTCACAGCTCGGATCCACATGGAGGCTATACCAAGGCCTCCACTCCTCACCTTGCTCCCTGTTAATTGACAATCGGTCTGTATGAGAGCACAATACCAGTTTTTTTGGTATTTCCTAATTCTTTACCATTATCTGCTATTTTCTAATATTTAAATTCTTAACTGTATATAATAAAATCTGGTATTAAAATAGGAAATACCACCAATAAAAAAAAAAAAAGGAGAAGAAAGAGGAGTTCTTAGTGATACCTTGCTGCTACTTGTGTTCCTGATCTTGCTTTTACTTAATTAATTATACTTAATTAATATTAGTAGAATGAGTAGAGAGGCTTTCTGAAATTTTGATGTTTAAATACACCAAATTAGTAATTTTCAAAAAAATTCTTTTTCTTAAACCAATCCTGTGTATCAGCTCCTTCCTAAAAGACTTTCATATCATGTATATGGCTATATTTTCCCAACATGAGCTTAAAGTGAGAATTCCTGAGTTTCTTTAGCCTTTTGATAAATGTGACAGTCTGTGTTAGAAATGCATCAGGCATGTGCATTTTTGAATACTTCTTTAGTGTTTTCCCAATACTTTAAAGGGCTTGTTTTGTTCGTTTTTTCTATTTCTTTACTAGTGTGCAACATATTTTATGTTTAAAAGTGCATCAGTGGATATGTGAAGATAAGTAAAAGAAATCTGTTGTTTAATTCAAAATAATCATTGAATAAATTGAGTTATGTAGAGCTGGTGTAGAATACTTAGAGGTAAATTCCAGAAGGAAAACAAAACCTAAAAATTTGACTGGAATAAAAATGATAAGAAAAATTTGATATTCATTTCCTGAGTGGCCTGTATGTCTTAAAAGAAGGAAAACAAAACCCAGTCTCAGGGTGTAAGAGGGCTGTGCTCAAACTTGTGCAGGCCCAAGAATTGCAGCTGGAATAGAGGTGTCAGTTGATACCCGTTCCACTTAAGCTGCTTCCCCGGGGTTGTTCATGTAAAATCAGATTCCATAACACTTTAGTTATACTAGAGTATTTTGGTCCCATCCATGAGGACTGTGGAAAAGAATGGAACAACACCTAATCTCTAATCTTCCTGAGTTAAAGTAGAAATCTTGCTGCTTTACCATCTTGCTTGTTCAGGGGCAGACTCTGATTTTTCTTGACTACTTCCAAGTGAGTAACCAAATGGATTCACCAAAACAGGAGGCAGTAAGATCCATGTTGGCAGGTGTCATTCAGCATCCAATGCTTTGAAATTGCCTTATAATTCAATTCTTTTTTTAAACTACTGAGGAAAGTAATCAGACTGATTTTAGGCTTTCCTCTAGGAATCAATATAGAAAATGAGATATACTAGAAGTTATTATGAGCCTTCATCAACAGAAGGTTTCATTACCCTTTCTACTGATTTGCTGCCAGGTTTATTATTGCTACTCAATAATATAGGATGATTTTTCCAACTTTTGGCAGCTGCTTTAGTAAACTGTAGAATAATGTTGTTATAGAAAATCCCACTCATATCTAATAGAGGTGTGATGATTGTTTTGCTAATGACTTTTATTAAATATCCTGTAACTGATAATACAGACAGATAGAAACTTTACAGCATTTTCTACCACACTGTTTTTTGATGTAGCATTATATCCCATGCATGTTTATTTTGTTTTTAGAAATATGGCTATTAACTATTCAGGGTCAATATTTTTCTGCTGCTGTGTTGTTAGGGTTTTGGTTTTTTTTCTTTTCGGTTTTCAATATTGAAGAAGTCTATATTTGCCTTATTTTTGAGTGGTATTTGTTAATACGAGTAAAGCCCATCGGAAAAAAAAATCTTCCCATTGCATACAGCTGCTTACAGTTTGTGCAATACTAGTTTTTTCTTGTGCAATATACTCTGCAAAGGCTTTCTCAAAAATGTTGTTTAGAACTGTAGAAAATTAAGAAAGACAACAAGAATAATTAATGCCCTGGAAAATTTCAAAAATGAAGTACAACAGAAAATGCCTACTTTAGGACACAGAAAATATGATTAATGTATGTGTAGTGTACTAACCAACTTTGGTGGCCAGAAGGGACTCAGTTCATTGGTCTTTAATTAACATCTCTTCAAACAGGAGAATCTGGGCAAGTGAAACAAAACTGCTTTGATTACTTTGGGCTATTTCTTTTCAGTTGCAAATGGTGACTCAAATGGCAAAGGAGAGAAAACAGGGTGGGAAGATGAGGAAGATGAAGTGTAATATATACACTTTTCCTGAGTCTTGCAGCTTCGAGTTCTCATCTCTGAGGTGGTGAAGAAACTGCTGGAACAAATTGGCTTTTTTAACATGTGCTGATAATACCTCTCTCACATTTTGTGTTTACTGGCCCCAAAGCAGTTTCTGTGGCTGTTTGGTACAAAACAGCCTCAGCCCGGCCACAGGTGATGAGCTGCCTGCCAGCCCCTCCAGCCAGCCACTTCCTCAGCTCTTGCAGCTGCTTTAGTTCCATAGCAGGATATGCCAGTGCACAGGATTGCAGCAAAAATCCAAGGTAGATTTTAAAATGCCGTCTCATAGTACTTAAGCGCAGGAGCGTTACACTTAAGCTTGGGCTCTGCAAAATTCAGGGTCACTGTGCATGCCAGGCCTAATCCAGCCCAGCTGTTCTGCCCAGTGCTATTGCAACTATGTAATTTCCACTTTGCTCGAGTGTGATTTTAAGGGCACTTAAAAGTGACTGACATTTATGCTTCAGTGATTACTACCTTTTATTCACCTTTACTTTTTCTGAATAGCTACTGTGTTTTACAGTTTCTGTGGGCTTGGCAACCCTTCTCTTTCAAACCTTGGTAGTGGGACTACATGGTATTGGAAGGCAGCAAATGAATAAGAAGAAATACGTGTAATTAGGGTGCAATGGGATCCAAGAACTTAGTAAGATGAAATAAAAAAAAAGATGCTAAGATTTACCAAGTATAACCAGTTTTGTAAAAGCTGTTAAACCCAATGCTTTACACTTTAATCTCTAATTACAGGCATCTTGAATGATCCAGATTATCCCAGATTGGCTCCTATTAAATTCTTAGTTCTTCATCTGAAGGATTTTGTACTGGCTTTTAATTCTGTATTCTTTCACTGATAAAGGCTAGTTCAATGTCTGCAATGTTGGGTTTAATGACTCTTGGTCCTAGATTTCTTGTGTGCTTTGGTAATTCCCAAGGAATCTCAATTTTCAGGATAAATCAGATATAAATTTGTTCCCATAGACTGTTGTAAGGATGCATTCAAATGCTAAACTTAAACATTTCTTGTTTCTAAGAAGTTAGTGCTAATGTAGTGGTCTCACCCCTAGTGCCTCTGTCCTCAGGCAAGGAGGGCAACAAGTTAATTGAAATCATTTCAGACATGATGCATGGTGAGTTGCATGAGGGGTCCAAATCTAGGTTTTATCTTCTTGTTCTGTGGGATGCTGCCCACTTGAAGTTAATAAGGAGCAGAAACAGAAGACATCTCTTTTGTTTGATGTTTTCAGGTGTACATCATGCAGTGCTCTGGGGGAATTTCTTCTCTCAGGCTGTGATCTGAAAACAGAAGCTAACAGAGAAAATCCAGCCGCTAAAGGAGAGATTTATTTTTCCCAGCTACTCACTTGCGGTAAATTAATTGAGGTTTCTTGACAAAGAAGCAGTTTAAAGTTAATAATCTCAGGAGCAGACTGTCAGTGCAGGTTTGGCAGGTTAATTATGTCCGTGCTTCCACAAAGTTATAAGTCAGTAAAGTAAGTCTGTGGTCAGCCAAACACTTAAGTGTGTTTAAGTGATTTGTTAAGCACGTTATAAGTGCTGAAGTAGTCTTTGTACTTTTTATACATTTTGGCTGGTAGTAGGAACCATTGACTTGTAAAAGATCACATTGCCATTGGACTTTACGAATTATACCAGTGTGTTCTCCAGATCAGGAAACTTGACTGTTCATCCTGATGTTGGGTGAGATGAGGAGGGAGTTTGCTGCAAACTCACTATAAAGGTTAGAGCTGCAGAGGTGGAAAATTCCCAAAGTATTCACCAGCAACGACAAAGAAGGTTCAGTGTTACACTCTGGAAAGGTGGAAACTCAGACGGGGCAGAAATACATGAAAAGTATCCAAGGCTCTTCTATTACTCACAATGCTGTTGGAAGTATTATAGAGCCTGCTTAAAATGTAGCACTGCACAGCTCTGCTGGATAAAGTAATTTCATGATTCAGGAGAAGTGAAGGTTGAGAAGGGTTTTTCTACACCACTGGAGCTTACATAAGTGCATTGCTAAGGAAATGAAAGAATTTAGGGTTTGTTATTGCATATAGACCTGTCTGCCATCTCATGTCTAAGAACAACTGTTAAGAAGTGCTGCATTCATACATGCTGTGCAGCTACACAGTTCTCCTGGGAATTAGTAAATGGAATTCAGCCATGTTAAAAAGCATGAGGAGCTGCTGCTTCTTCCATCCAGCAAAATCCTAACTTGAAGGGTTTCAGCTTCCAGAAAGAGAAAATGGGAAAAATGAATGCCTAAATTTTGTTCAGAACCTGAAGGCTGAATTTAGAGTGACTTAGAGATTGGACTAAGATTATGTATGTGGCAGGTAGATGGGCATGTCTGAAGTACTTCTTTGAAAGCGGTTCTTGTTCAAAATAATTACTATATGTACTGAGCCAACTCTTTTTAGTGGTCCTGTGTCCTCAGGTCACAACAGTGGATGAAGACAGTGTGTGAGAGAGAGATTCCTTTGGAATATCTCTGGGCTGTTTCTTAGTCATCTGGAGAGGTTGCTTTGAGTGATGTGAAACAACTCTCCAACTTTTGCCTGTGTGTGAGGGTTTTGCCCTGGAGTTTACTTCTCTGGTCTTTGAATGTAGGAGTTTAAAATGATGATTTAACTTGCTTTTTGGCGTGGAAATACAGAGCATTTCCAATAAGTTTCTGAAGTAAATACTTCTGTCAAATCTGATGTAATTAATTTTATCTTTTCTTGAGTTTCCTCTGTTTCAGAGCAGTTTTGCAGGGGATGGTATTTTTCTGTCATGTGATTCCCTCCCATTTGGGTGACTAGCTGGACCATGCTGCACTTTCAAGAAAAAGACAATTTAGGCACTTTGGCCATTTTATTGTTTTATTATGTTTGCAAAGCTAGATTTCAGATATTTCTAAGGTTACATGGCAGCTCATCAATGCTATGAGAATCTGAATTTTTAGGTTAGAGAGTAGTAGTCTCTTATTACACCTGCCTTCTTATGAAACCTAGTCCTTTGTGCAGCTTACAGGAGGGCCTACAGTCTCTCTTAAACACTTTTTAAAGGTATCTGTCTACATCACAGAGTTCCTAAACATATTTTATGGGTTTGTTCTTTTAGCACAATTCCATTCTTGCTTCAGTGGGAGACATGCAATTAAATCCATTTGGTTTCTTGGAAAATCCAATTTAGGAAGTGCTACAAATTTCAGTGGGTTAAGTTGAGCTTTGAAGTAAAAATCTGTGAACTGTAGTTAAGGATGCCTGAGATCTGCAGGCATATTTAGTAAATTAGCTTCATTGCAAACTGCACCAGCTCCAAAATTTTACTGATGGAAAGTTGTTTCTGTAATTTCCTTCCCAAAAAATATGCAGAATTACTTAATTTCTGCATGCATTCTCATCCGCATATCTTAGATTTTTAAACAACTGAAAACCAGGTGTGATAGGCAAGATTCCCAAAGCAGTGAATGATATTCAAAAAGAATGAGAAACATTATGCTGTTATTTCCAGAGCTGTGAAAAAGGCAATTTAATGCTGTAACACTGACAAATGTTTATATTTTAAAGTGTGAATAGAAAACTGAAATTGAATGTTGCATAAACATTTTCTAATTTAGAGCACATAAAATCTTCGGCAACTTTGTACTACAGTGGCTTATTTAGTGTATTTTCATCTCACAATTATATATATATATAAAATTAATTCATTTTTTCTCTTTAAACACACTCTATTTATTTTGTATTGTGCAAGTAATTCTCTGTAGAAATGGTGTAAGTTCTATTTATATATATTGTTTTGCATTGTGCTGTAGGAATATTTTTGAAAGGTCAAACCTTGTAAACCAGAGAATAACTTTTCTCAGTCATTAGATTTAACCTTTTAGATTCAGTACTATTTATTTGTAATTATATATTTTCAGGAAAGACTGATGAATAATGTCACAAGGTTGAGTGTTTCTTAAAAAACACAAATTCCTTCAAGGTGATATTCCCACCTTTCATTGTTTATCAGTAATAGAATTGTCATTAACAAAGTTTATTTGAAGTCATCCATTCTTCTTCTTCACTATCAAGAGAGTTGAAGAAAACTAGTTCTTACAACAAATGTTTTTACCCTAATCTAAGGTATTTAATCTTATGCAGAGGTAAAAAGGAGAAATAGGTTGCTCACAAATCATCTACGTGGCAGAAAATCTTGGAAAGACAGGAATAATCTAGAAAACAAACCATTTTGAAGTGCATTTATTTGCCTTATAGCCCTTTAGTAGAACAGGTTTCAACTGGCATAGCTAAACGACAAACTATTTTTTTGAAGATGAATAGTGAAAAACAGGCATTCCTACTAAACATAGTTGTGAAAGTCTTTTCACAAGACTTCAGGGAGATACACAAGAAATTCGACTGGTTTATTGCTTATAATAAAACCACATAATATACTGTAGAATCAAAGAAAAATGTAGATCAGAAGGGACCTTCAGAGGTTTCTAGTCCACACCTCTGCTCAGCAGGCTGATCAGTTAATCCTGTTAATCAAGCTGATCAGTTTTGTCCTGTTGAACTTTGAGAATCTACATGGATGGAGTTTTCACAGTGTCTCTGGGCAAATTCTGCCATTCTGCACCTCTTCTGTGAAGACAGGCTGAGAGAGTGGGGTTGTTCAGCCTGGAGAAGAGAAGGCTCCAGGGAGACCCTATTGCAGCCTTCCAGTACCTGAAGGGAACTACAGGAGAGCTGGAGAGGGACTGTTTACGAGGGGCTGTAGAGACAGGACAAGGGGGAGTGGCTTTAAACTCAAAGAGAGCAGGTTTAGATTAGATATTAGGAAGAAATTCTTCCCTGTGAGGGTGGTGAGGCCCTGGCACAGGTTGCCAAGCAAAGCTGTGGCTGCCCCATCCCTGGATGTGTTGAAGGCCAGGTTGGATGGGGCTTGGAGAAACCTGGTCTAGTGGAAGGTGTCCCTGCCCATGGCAAGGGGTTGGATGTAGATGAAATCTGTGGTCCCTTCTGTTGTGGATGGGAGTGGAAGGCTTACACAAAGTTATTAAGAAGCTCTGCTGTTGAGTCTTAAGGTACAGAAAGAACTCCCTCTCAGAGAAAGGTTTAGATGTGGCTGAATCCTGTCTTAGCCTCGGACGGTGTTAACTGTTTGAATTGAAAGGAATTACAGAGGTGTGATTAAACCACTTTGTCCTGCCAGTTTTGATGATGGTAAACCAGATATATTTATATAAATGAGTTACTTATTATGACAAATTAACAAGCAGGTGAACAGATGAAAGATCCTAATCAGAACTATTTACTACACAACATAAACGCTAAAAATCTATTAGTAGAGTATACCATAACATAAAGTAGTATAGTGCACTGTAACAAAGCACTTATTGAAGCAGTTATATTAAAGCTAGCAAAAAGAAATAATTATTAAATGGAGATGTGATGTATCTCACCCATACCAACACTCGTGGGGAGATCTCTTTTTCTCCACCTCGAGGAGTATCCTTGGGGGGCATCCCCAGCCAAGGGAGGAATCTCCACATGTACACCCCAAGAAGGGTTATGTCAGAAGAACCTGATTGCATGAGAGGGGACTGGACTTTTATAGTGTAAAGTGGTTGACTGCTAGTCACACATTTACAGGCCAGCTCTCAGCTTATCTATCAGATCAGACTTCAAAAAGCAGGGTGTGTATTCAAAGTTTGATGAACCAGGATGGTTTCAGCATAATTAACACCAAGACAACACCCTGGCTGCAGCAACTGATCTTGCATAGTTGCTTGCATGATAGCATGGTTAGATTTTAGGTCTTAGGTCTTTAGGATGGGTCTATCCTGCCACACTTCCAACCCAAATCATTCTATGATGCTGTAATTTTTCGACTATTCTCATAGTGAAAAAAGTTATTCCCTCTTGTGCCCATTACCTCCTTTCTTTTCACTACATAACTCTGAGGCATATCTGGATGCTCCTTTACAACAACTCAAGTTGTGGGGAGTTCTAGGGAGAAATAAGCTCTTTCCTGAGTCTCTTCAAGATGAAAATTTTCAGTTTTGTGCCTTTCTTTGTACATCATGAGATGTAGTGTCCACTTGTCTTGGTGGTCATCCGATGAATGTGCTCCAGTATGTCCATGTCTTTCACATGCTGGACAGTCTCAAATGAAGTACAGGACAAGCAGAAAGGGAGAATCACTTCTCTGTGCCTGCTGGCCACACTTAAGCTAACAAAAAAGAGGATGTGCTTGGCCTTGCTCATTGCAAAGGGACAGTGCCAACTCTTCTTCAGCTTGCTGTCTGCTGGGACCCCCCGTGTCTTTTTCTGAAAACGTGCTTTCTAATGAATTACCTAGAAATATACTAGGATCTTTTAGATATTACATATATATATCTGTTACTTTTGTCTGCTTAGAAATTATACCTCTGCCCAGATTATGAATGGACATTTTAGGAGGATTAGTTAAGTTTATACTTAACATAGGATATGCATTCTTACTGTGAAGCGCAAAATTTATTTATCTTTTAACTATGGTCCTGATTTGCATGTCCATAATTAAGCATTTTTTTTTTTTCATTAGTGAGTATGTATGAAAATAGTTGATGTGATCACCAAAGTAAAAGTCATGTCATACTGTTCAATTTCCCTTCAAGAAGACCTGGTTGAGTGGCATAGAGAGCTCTCCTATGTAAACTAATTTTAATCCTGTCTTTATGTTGTTCCAAGTAGTGGAGGATGCAAGCTATCAATGCAAAATCTTAAAACAGAATAAGAAGAGATTAGGGAGTTATTCTAAGTTAGCATGGCTTGTATTCTGTGAAACAACTTCTGGTTATGAAAAATTAATAATACGAGAGCATAGCAACCCAGCATGTTTGGAGCTAATTTAACTGATGACTGCAGCTCAGTTCCTGACATGCTGGTTTCCAGGGTATGAAAACTGCAGTTAGCTCTGATTTTGCAGTTGATGACATACATCAAGTGAGGCAGGAGAATTTTATCTAATACTTTACAAAAATAAAAATGATGGAAGAAAGAATGGCAGCTCTTTGCTGATCCAAAGCTTAAAGCTGGTAAAGTTCTTGGCATTCGTCTCTCATGAGATTGTAATAATTAGATGTTGTTTCAGACTATTAGAGGCAGTGGCTATTAAATATGCACCAGAAGGACAAATAACATAAACAGGGCATTAGAAACTCATATTTCAGCACATTGCAAGTTCGTAGCTAGGGAAAAGATTGCAATGAGAGGAAAGATTGAGTTCCCTCCAGCGGAAATGTGCAGGGCTGAGGACAGAGAGATTAGCTGATAATCATAGAAGATAAGGCTCAGAGTTACCTCAAGAAGTCATTGACCCTGACTCACTCCTCCAAGGCAAGATCAAATCCACACTAAACTTATCTATTTTGTTCTTAAAAATTACCAGTAGCATGAAATTGAGGAAGGCCTGAGTTAATTTTTACTTTTAGAATTTTTTTCAACTAACATCTGAAATTGCAGTCCCTTAATTCAGTTTAATTTGATTACTTCTTGTCCCATTTTGAGTGAACATGGAGCACATACGATGTCTCCTTATTATGGAAGCTTTTAGCACATATTGGGTACGGTTACTGTGTCTCCCCAGTCTTCAAATAAATCTCCTTTTATAACCCACACATCTTTTCCTGTAGATCTGCTATCTCATTGCTAAGTGCTTGTATTTGCACAGCTGATTATTCTTACCTAATAACAATTTTCTCTTCCCATTACCGAATTACATCCTATACATAATTCAGGGTATAGCTTCAATTAGTCAAGAGAATTTTTTAAATCACATCCTTCCTGGCAGCACAAAAAGCACATTGCGCACCTTTCTCCTACCTGCCTTATTCATATTGCTTTCAAATTCAAGGAAAGTCCTTCATTATCTAGTTCATTAATGAAAATACAGAGA
Source organism: Chiroxiphia lanceolata (assembly GCF_009829145.1). NCBI lineage: Eukaryota > Metazoa > Chordata > Aves > Passeriformes > Pipridae > Chiroxiphia > Chiroxiphia lanceolata. The sequence continues at coordinate 106,183,366 of NC_045638.1, read as the reverse complement.
AGTACTGAACATAGCATGATGCTTGGCTGATTTAATCACATTTTATTTTTTTTTAGTTTGTTTTATTTTTACTGTGAACCTTTGATAACTACTCTGGTGATGAGTTTTCCGCAGATATGAACCTATTTTAAAACTGTTTAATTGACAGTGGTTTAGCCAACTCGTTTCTCAGAATATCACAAGACTGTCAAAAGTCTTGCTACACTGAAGATACATAGTGTCAAGGTACTTTTTATTTATAAGACTTGTTAAGATGCTGTAGGAAAAAAGTTAATCTTGACTCTCATTCCTATAGTATCTTTTAGTTGCTCATGAATAGTTGTTTGGAATAGGTACTCCAGGATCCTTCTGGGTGCTGAAGAGCAAGAAAATAGAAAAATTTGTTACTTCTCTCACTATTCCTCTCAGTGTCTCACTTTGTGCTGTGATCATCAGCAGAGGATTTTGTAGTTAAGTTTTGTTTCAAATTTTTTAAACGTATTTAGTGATTTATCCCCAAAGTGTACATAAAGTTCTAAATTATTAGTTCAGTTAAGCATATTTGTTTCTTAGTGCAGTTCTGTGCTATTGGGATTATTCTGTTGATCCAAAGACTTCTTCTGGTGTCCTTTCCAGGTAAAACATGTGAAATATGATGTAAAGAACTGGACAGAACTTGAACTGTCTCATTACAAACAGTACAATTGTAGTGTGGACTTCCAACTCTGTTTCATGAGGTAATTTTTGGCTGTAATTGTTTTTCTTTTGCAAAGAAAAGATCATGGAAACAAAGACAAAAGACTGAACTGTGAGGGCTTGCATTTTTCTCATGTACTGACCACGTACTTTTACATTATTTAGGTACTGTAATGCAGTTCTTCAGCGCTTTCCAAAATAAGGATCTGTGGTTTTTTATACACTCTTAAGAGTTTAAACAAATGCATTCCCATTACATTTGGGGCTTTTTTAGGGAAGTAATTAAAATAGTATGCACTGAAGTGGGAAATCTCTTATGCTATCTCTCACTGAACTTCTACAGGATGCACTATTGAACCTCAGACATCCGAGTTGTAGCTGTGTTTAGATGTCTAGATATGTGGATACTGTGAGCAAAGGGAACTCAAAATGTGAGTCATTCACTTAGAAAAGAGACAGGACAACACAGAGCTCTTGTTAGGAAGGTGTTCCCTATTTATTATTTAAGAGGCATTCTGGCTGCACTAAATTTTTAACTGCAGTATGCTGTAACCACCGAAACAAACCTGGACAGAGGAGAATGTGCATGTCTTTTGGATATTGTACCTATTTAACCAGTTCTCAGTTGGAAAGGTCTCAAATAGATTTCAGATTGTGGGCTTCATTTTGACTATCTTCAGAAGTTGACCTTTAACCATAAAGAACTAATTCTTTTATCAGTTTCTTAATTTTCTATTGTATCTGAGGAAAGCTACCTGAAATAATTACCTCATCTGATCAAAGATTTAATGAATCCTTGATAGGAAAAAAGAAAATACGATTTGAATTGAGCCATAGGCATGAATTAAGGCTGTTGCTATTACATTTGTTTTAAAAAATATTCTAAGTCATCTAAAAATAATCACATTTTCAAGCACCGAATTAAATAATTTCCCCTTTATTATTTAATTTATCAGCTTTTTTGTTTTAGTAGTCTGCCTAATTTCACTGCTAGATGACTGACTGAGAGACTGCTGGAAACATACATAATAGTACTTTCAGAGTCAATACAAGGTTGGCAGAAATGGGAAACTTAACTGCAGAAGACTCAATCATCTTTTTCTTTCAAGAAGTTGTCTTCTGTCTTCAATAATCTGGAATAAAATACTTCATTGAGAGAGTCTTCAAGTTATGTGCGTATTTTGAATTAAAACAGGCAGAAATATCCAGAAATTCAATGAGGATATAATTTCTCCTCCTTTTTTTTTTTTTTTCTGTTTCCTTCTTTTTCTCTCTTGTCCTTTTTAGTTCAGTAGAAAAAAGGTTGCCACAATCTCTCTCTTGGTCCCTTTAGCCTTCAACCATCATTACTACTGCAGGCCTCCTGAGGATCTTTTTGGGTCTCTCACAGTACATAGGAGGGAGTCTGATGAAAGCTCTGAACTATTAAATGAATGCTTGATAATCCTTCTAAGATGATATGTCCTTTTGTTGGACCTTATTCTGGTATGTACTTATTCTTTAAAACATTTTGGTCTGTTATTGCATGTCTGGTTTAGCTATTTTGGAAGGAAAACAGAAGGGAAAGGTGGAGGATAAAGATGGTTATGTTGGAGGCTCACTAGCTGTAAAAGGGCTATTATAGATGAGTGACAAGTAGAATAGATGCCATAAATTCTCCTAGTAAATAACTTTGTTTTTGGTATGACTTTGTAGAAGAGCGGAAGAACTTGTAAAAAGTCTGGTTTTATGACTTTCAGTGGAATTACTCTGATATTCTAATATGTTGGTACAAGATTATGCACTCATTCCATGTTTTTGCTGTGATAAGTTGTTGACTCAGGTAAAAATACTTCATCTCTGAATTCTAAACCAAAAGAGGATTGTTCAGTTTTATGCCTGCAATAAGCTTCCATAATACTTTTTGCTTTGTTCAATGGCTTACTAATGGAAATGAGTGACTGACAACTAATAAACAGCTTTAATTAGTTTTATATGTATAATGTATACATGCAACAACATCTCAGTCCAACCAGGAGTCCATATAACTTGTTTGAAAATAATTCCTACAACGTCTAATCCTCTTTCACTGTGAAATACAATTGCTAGCTTTTAATCTTGTTTGCCCAAAACACAATTTTACTGTTGCTCTTCTTCATGCAATGAGTCAGCTAGCATGTAATTCTCAAGTAAGACAGAAAGGAAAAGGATTACTGAACTTGGCTGAGACAGCAGCTATGCAAATATTTCTCTTTAATTTTTTTTCACTAGTGGTCATTCATTAATAAGGTCTCTATCTCTCACCACCACAGCCGAAGTTGTTTGTTTGGTTTTCTCATTACCTTTACCAAACAAAATGATCTTTCTTAGTGGATCTCTCCTAATTTAATTTAAGGGTGAGTACCAGGGAAGTGCAATGAAGTTACCATTGTCTTACAAATTGTTGCTTTGTATTTATCGTAGTATTGGTTTCAGGATTTGAAATCAATTTAATGTTAGATATCCTACTATGGATTAGGTAATCGAAGAGAAACTAGCTGCAAATCTCTATTTTAGCAGCAACATGCACAGAACCTATTAAAAAATAATGATACATAAAATGCTAAAATCAAGATGAAGAGAATGCTACTTACAATGCTACTCTTTGTCAGCACCTGTCCTTCAATGGATTCCATAATGCTATTTTAAAATTTTGTTTTGAACTATATAGTACTTTCTTTGCAAACACAATTTACTTCAAAGTAGTTTCCATTTTGATGGAATTAAAGAACTAGCAACATGGAGTATATTCTGCAGACCTCTCTTTAAGTTTCAATTTTTTTCTGATATAGATGAAATTAGTTTTTTATGACTTCTCCCTTTAGTCTGAAATAGGTGTTCATGTGTATTGAGCCTGTCAGACTATGTGCTGTCACTGAGAATGAGAAAGGATGTCAAAGCAGATATTTGAAGAGTTCTCTTTGCTTGACTGCAACTTTGAAAACTTGAAATGTCGATGTTTATGAGCCCTATATATTATGCATGGCATAGATCAAGTGTGTTTCCTTATTTAGTCTGGAACAAGTTCAAGACAAAGGGAAGCAAAATGTTGATTTTAAAAGTCAGTAGAGGAACAAAAATGACAGATGAGAATGAAAATGTAAATTGACAAAGCCACTAGGAATGGAAAAATACAAATCTTCTGTGCAAGTTATTTGAAACTCATTTGATGACTTCTGGTGCAGTGATATGACTTCTCCATATTTATATGCTCTAGGAGTTAACTGTGTAAACCCTATAGGACAAAGGTTATACAATGCATGAAAAAGGTTGGTTTATATTGAAAGGGATTAGGAGTAGGAATTAATAAGCTCTCTCTTCTGTGCTTTGATTTCTTCCCTAATGGAGTGGGGCAGCAGTAGCAACAACACATAACAGCAAAGATACTCACTTATTCATTTTCTATCTTTGTGACAGCTCTTCTGGGAGTGCATTGCTGCAGTGATGAATCAAGATATAGCTGGTATTTGGGATGAAATTGAGATGCTGGTTAACATAATGAAATTTTGTTTTCTAGCATTTAAAGTTTCTTCAGTATTGAAGTGAAACAAGTGGCATATGGTACTTCAGCATGCAGTCAAAACTTTGTTTGCTCACCCTATAGTAAAATGCAGGGATTTGTACCTGATCATACCTCTGGTTCTGTATTAAGGGTAAATCATTGCCAAGTGTATTCTATACTATATATTTAGTCTTAATTCCCTGTCCACGAGTGCATGAACAAAAGATTCATATTGTCTCATAGTTGCAATCACAAGTCTTAACAGAGTGACTATGAAATCTGCTGGCAAGGAAGCTCATGAACTGTTAAATCCCAGCTCTAATAACACTATAAAATGGAAGAAGCCAAGGTTTAAGAGAGTTGAAGAGCAGAAACTTGTGGAGTTCAGATGTACTAACCTTTGGAGGGAGAGGAGCAGGCAGAAGAAAGGTGGAACTTGGTGGTTTAAAAGAAGAATAAAAAAGTAACAACCTATGGTTTTCAGTCAGTTCTTCCTCCGTCTCTCTCCAAATCGAAATCTAGAAGAAAGTCCACATAGTATTTGAAAAAAAGTATGTGTGTCTGTGGTGGGGGAAAGGAAGTCTCAGGATTTTTTGCACAGAGCATAACAGGGGCCTGGTTACCTGTTATGAATGTTAATGGATTGGAAAGAGGTTGTAGCAAGGTGAGGGTTGGATTCTTCTCCTGGGCAACCAGCGACAGGACAAGAAGACACAGCCCCAAGCTGTGCCAGGGGAAGTTCAGGTTTGACATCAGGAAGAATTTTGTCATGGAAAGGGTTGTCAGGCGCTGAAATGGGCTGCCAGGGAAGTGGTAGAGTCACCATCCCTGGTGGTGTTCAAGAATTGACTGGATGTGGCCCTGAGTGCTCTAGTGTAGTTAACAAGGTGGTGATTTGTCAAAGGTTGGACCTGATGCACTTGAAGGTCTTTTCCAACCAAAATGATTCTGTGATTCTGTGAACGGCATCAGGCACATGAAGTGGTCTTCACAAAATATTGATTCTTGTACCAGCGTGGTTCACCTGCAGGAGCCCAAGAAAAGCAGTGGGAATGTTTTCAGCATACAGGATTACATCATAGCACACTTTAACCACTGAGCTGATAGCAACAGAGAAAGGCTGTTTGAGCAGATACAGCACCAAGCCAAAGAAGGATGGTGCAATGATTGTTTGCAGCTGGTAACAGTTTTGTGGCATTTGTACTGAGGATACCCTGTGACAGAGTAAGAGTTTAACTGAGAATCACAATAAGGCTGTGGGTAGATTTGATTATTAGTTGTTTCTATATATACCCTCAGGTTTACTGAGGACCACATGATTACTTCCTCTTGAGCAGGAGGTAGTTGCCATGACTCGATGTATCAGTGAGATGAGAACAGACAGGAGAGAGGTTTCTGGACACAAAATTTAAGTTAAAGAGGAGATAAGACTCCTGAGAGAAGTTTCCAGAAAAAAAAAGAATGATATAGGAAAGAAAGTTTTCATTTTATAAGAAGTTACCTGACATTTTAAAAAAAAGAACAAAACCAAAAGAGAGACCATATAGAAAGGAGGGGCTTTCTCTAAATAGATTTGTGCAGCCAGTGATAAAATCTAGTTATTATAAAGACTTAAAGACAGTACATGAGAACAGATGAACACAGTTCAAAATGATTCCTACTCAACAAATAAATAGAGGTAAGCTAAAAGTCCTCCTCAACCTTTTAATAAATTATTGGGAAGAGCGATGAAATATTAGGTGGCAAAACTTAGATAATAAAAAATTGTATAGCAGAGTAAAAAAAAAAACAAAAAAAACCCCAATTTTGAGGACCTGCAGAATGTTTTCACTATCTTGATATCTTAATGACTAAGTAAAACATTGCAGATGAAATTCAGGCAAGGTGGAAATCAGAGCAGACAAAGGAAAGACTACCTTAGTTACTAATTCATTGAGAAACTCTATATTAACCTTCACCACTCAAGGAAAAAGGCCTTAGTGACTCTAAAAAAGTAAGGATTTTTTGGATTGGATGAAATGAAAGGGAAAACCAAGAATCACTGCTGTAATTTGACATATATATCTTTCTGAGGGGTTTAAATCTTGGATGTTACATGTTCTGATCCCCTCGTTTCAAAAATAATATAATAATTTGGAAAAGGTTAGAAAGAAAGGATATGAAGATTACCAGAGGCATAGAAGAGCTGTAAGTGAGACTATAAAGGGTGAATAAAGACAGATAAAAGTAGTAGTATTTAGCTTGAATAAAGATCTGAGGGGGCATATTTAAATAACTGTGTCGAAAATCATGAAAGAAATTATGGAGAATGATTATTCATGATTCATTATAAAACAAGAACTGGAAAGTGTAAAATGAAATAATGAGAGGTTTTAAAAGGAACAAAAGGAAGTGCTGCTTCAAACCATGCTTAATTAAGCTGTAGAAGTCTGTGCCAAAGGATGTTGTGGATGCCAAAGTATAAATTGGTTTAAAAGCAATTAGAGAAATTCATGGAAGAAAAGACCTTCAATACTTGTTAAACACACAGATAAGGATAAACCACTGACTAATGAAGTATCTAAACCACAGGATTATATTTTACTGCATCAGGGAAGTACCTTAACTTGCATAGAGTTTGGCCTCTGAACAGAGCAACAGGAAATTTTGATCAATGTGTTTTCTTAATAAGTGCAGCCTTGCTAACAATGGGGTCTCATGAGTCAGTGTTGCTACCCCTTCACAGAATTACCAACTGGAGGTTCAGAATCTAATGAAAAGAATTGTTTAGGGATTTGATGGTTGGATGCAGCAGCCTTGGCTGCTAGAGGTGGAGGTCAGGATCATGAAAGGAAGAAAGAAGGCAAAAAGCAGGACTCAGTGTTGTCCTTCAGGAGAACAGATTTGGGCCTGTTTAGGGTGTGCTTGGAAGGGTTCTGTAGTGTATGGTTCTGTGGAGAACAAGAGTAGAGTAGGAGAGCTGGTTGATTTTCTCAGACCACATCCTCCAGTCTCAAGAATTGTCTGCTCCATGTGCAGGAAGCCAGGCAAAGGTCTGAGAAGACCTACAGGAATGAACAAAAAGCTCCTGAAAAATTCAGTATAAAAATAAAGGATAGTAAGGATATGAGAGATGGAATTGGTGTTATGTGGCACAGAAGTATAGACACGTTGTGTTAATGTGGAGGGACAGACTAGGAAAGCCAAAATCCACCTGAAGTTCATTCTGGCAAGAAACATGAAGGTCGATCAGAAGGACTTCCATACAGTTATATCAGCAACAAAAGGAAGGCTAAGGAAGCAAGCTTGCAGATGACCCTAAATTGGGAGGAATTCTTGGTAGATCTACCAGATGGTTTTGCAGCCCTCCAGAGGAGCCTTTACAGGTGGAGGAATGGGCAGAGGTGTTTCCTCACAAATTGCAACAGGTCCTGCACCTGGAGAGGAATAATCAGATGACCCAATTAATTGCAGGCTGGATGCTGGTTTGCTGAAAATCATGTTGGTATTGTGATGCATCCCATGCTGACCAGGAGACAACAATGTGCCCTCTTGGCAAAGAAAGCCCTCAGCCACGTGGGAGGCATTAACCCTAGATAAGCTAATTCAGGTGGTTGTAACAGGGAGGGGGGGAACCAACAAAAGCCTCAAAAATGAAAAACATGTCTACAGAACTGTGCTTCTCTAAAGATATTTCCTTCTTTCTGTACTCTCCAAAATGCCATGTCAAAGCCTCTAGGTGTGAGTAAGTACTTGAATTCATCTGTAGTCTTTCATTATCTTGGAAGTCAGGGTGGGTCAGTTATTATTATTGCCCATCCTCTACCTCTGCCTTGTAACATTTGCCTCTGTGTTATGAATAGTAGAGTAGAGTATACTCTGTCACATTTTAACACAGCCCTCTGTTGCACATTTGCAAGTGCAATATTCATTGCATTAAAATTGTTTACTTCTGTGAAATAATCCTCCAGGATCATATAGTTAGTTATTTGTATCCTGGAGGGTTATCTGATATTCATTAATATTTATATTCTCTTTTTATCACAATTCCCTCTTAATTGCTAATTAGGTCCCATATTCCATGGCCTAAAGCATACCCTGAGCAGATTCTCTGCTTGGTTCTTTAACCCAGATTGCAAAACCATACTGTCTATATTCCATTTCCCACTTTACAGAAGATCAGTATTAACCTGTTGTTCCTTCCCGAGCTGGTCACCTCCACCCAATGGGCTGCGGTGGAAATCTTTTGTTCTTGTGACGAATTCTCTTCTATTCCTCCTGGGAATAACTTTAGTTGTCCTGGCAGTGAAATCTGGAGAGGGGCCCAATCTCATTTGCTTGATTAAAAGTTTAAATCTCTATGAGTGAAAGGACATGTTTTTACTCAGAAATACGTGGAGGATTAATTTTCAGAGTCTTTCACTGGAACATGCTTTTCAGAGACACAGGCTTGACAAACAAACAAGAACTAAATCTCAGGGAGGAGCCGAAATGATGTTTGGAGAATCAAACATAATACAGTCATGCATCATCTGTGGTTGCTAAGGGAACCAGCTTTGGGATCCTGTCTGTGGGATTCTTGAAAATCATCAAAGGAGACACCACTGGTGTCTGCCAGTGAAGCCACCTACTGCTGTAAAGATCAATTTCTTGCTCCTTTTCACAGGGATAGTCAATATATTAGTTTTCTGAGAGAAGGAGAAATATCATCAGAAAATGGTTGCCTCTGCAAGGTGGCTGAGAGACCATCTGTCCCAGCAAGCAGCACCTACACTCCCAAAGGAGCAGCAGTGAGTGAACCAGACACAACATGTGCTCTGCAAAGCTTTCAGTCCTAAAAGTATTCAAGTTTTGTGCTTGACAGTGTAAAACTCCATGGATATACGGTGTTAAAAAACATCGTTGGTATGGTCTCCAGCTGTGAAGGTCATTGCTGATTTCCCCTCATCCCATCTGCCTTATAACTAAATATATATATAAGCTGCTGTATTTAAAATTCCATATGCTTGGTATTTTAAAAGAAAATTATTTAGGAATCTTTCTTTCTTTGTTGCTAACTCTGTCTGTGTTACTTTTCTGTGTTTAAAGGTTTTCTGTCCATTTGCTATCACAGAGTCATCTATTCTGCTGTTGTCTTCATTTCTGTCACTCATTCATCTTCCCACAACCCCGACTTACTAATCTGCTCATCAAGCACTGCTCCTAATTTCACCCTTCCTCTTAACTCTTCCCACTTTCTCTCTGTTTTTCTCTCTGTTCACAGCTTTTTTTTTTCCAGTAATCTTCTGATTTTTCTTTCATCTCCTTTTCTTCTCTTTTCTGTTAACATGTTTAGTACATGTCTTGATGGAGGTGACAGGAGAGAGTGAAGAATGGAATTAAAAGAAGATGAAGGGAAGGTAAAAAGAAGGGCTGTATAGCTTTTCAGGCTGTTAGCTGGACTTTAGAAGCTTAAGAAGAGTTTTGGACTGACTGAATTTGAAAGCTTTTACAGTTCTAGGTAGGGAAAAAGTGATATGGCAACATGGATAGCTTTGGGGACCAGGACAGTGTGGTACAAACCAAAATGTTTATTTTTGGTACAAGCCCCTGGGTGAAATTCCTTCTGATCAGACAATGAATAGCTTGGACTGAGTGACCTCTCTCTTATGAGAACTTAGAGATATGGCTTTAGATATAATGGTGCAATTAATTTTTTATAAATCACTTACATAACCTGAAGGTATCATAGGATGACTTTCTAGTCTGCTGGTCAGGACAATAAGTGTACTCCTATGAGAAGATACCATTCCTGGTGTGAATATTTTAATTGTCTTTCCTAAGTGAAGCAGTGATGATGAGCAATTGAGATGTCTAGCAATCCCCTCACCTTTTTTCTCTTATCTTCCATGACAGTGCTTAAAATAGTCTCCCAAAAGGAGTGACATCAGCTGTCCTCAAGCAGAAGAGCCATTAGCCCTGACTTTCCACTTCTGTGTGAGTGTTCAAACACCCAATCCATTGAAGAGCTCTGCTCTACCTCTGCTCTTCAGGCAATTACATGGAGTTGGTCCTGAAAGAAACATTTTTAGGATGGTTTGACAAATTCTCCTCCAGAGCTGAAAACTGACTTTGAAAGAAAGGTTTGTTCTGAAGTTTTGTGATTTCTGAAATCCACTTTTTGGGTGCGTAGGGTGTGTTCAAATTTGTGTGTGTTCAAATTTATAATGAAAAATAACAGAGATACGGGGGGGAAAACCCCAAAACAGATAGAGAAGCATAAATTGTACCTGGCCCACCCAGTAAAAGTTTCATTATTTCATTGCTCACATCTGTTTCTACTATCTGCTCTTGGGAATAAAGGGATAGGAACTGGGATTTGTCATCATTTACTTTTAGGTGACTTTTCTACACTTGGACCATATAATAGTGCTGGGAACAAAGACACTTTGCTATAAGGAGTCTGAAGTTGTTCTCAGGTGTACAGGCTTACACATGATGCCTCTTTTCTCTGATTCCTCTCTTGACCTGCTCCTCCAAGCAGAGGTTGAGAGAGGATGGTTGAAGTCTCTGAACTTCACTATTCAGGATTCCAGAGAGTGCCCTGAATGGGCCCTAATTTCAGCTTTCAGCTTCCAGGTGCTGTTTTCTGAACTCTTTATATATTTAGAGTTGGGGGGCTTGACCTATTTTTTATTTTTTTTTTTTTTTTTTTTAAGTAGAGAGTAATTGCAGCAAGAGGAATGAATTGTTATGGGCTGTTCAGAGCAAGGTGTTATCTGGTGTGGTTCCTGGGTGTACTGTGTCACAGACTGAACCTGCACACAGCTAAAGTAATTTCCCCCACACACAGCAAGTAGTGCTGTATAGGTTGATGGTATTACTATGATACAGTGTTTAGGCATTTATAAAATAACTGATCTCGCCTTTGACAGAGTGTGGGTTAAGCCTAACAAACAAGGAAATGGATGTTTATCTTTTAAGAAAACCTGCAGAGCAGAACCTTTTCTGTTTCCCAGGCAGGACATGAGAAGAGTTACATGTCTCTTAGGTTACTAGATGTGAACAGCAATTTTCTCTAGCCACCCTATGACAGAAATTGAAGAGTCAGCAAAAGCAAAATTTTCCTTAGGGAAATACAAAATATGATGGTGGGATGCATTAGGATTCTGTTAGAGAGAAACCCTCTTGGGAGTTTGAGATACTGCCTGTAGTTTTTCAAGACAGCTTGCAAAAGAGTGATGGCTTTAGACAGGAATAAGGGCAAAGAAAGATCAGCAAGAAATTGAAGAAGCTATTTTACAAGGTAAGGCTGAAAACATGCCTTGTTTATCAGAGCTAAAGCAAGACCAAGTTCTCTTTAAATGAGGACAGGAAAAATAACAACGTAAACTGACAATAATTTATTTGGATAAATTTAAACTGGAAATGCTGTCACTGAGGATCTGGAATGGATGTCTCAAAGAGATATTGGAGGTGTTAAAAGAAGGTAACTACTTTAAGGCAGACTTTGATGTTAGCTATTAAAAAGAGCTACATGACCAAATGCTGTCTATTCAGAATCTCAAGTATACTCAGTTTAAAATAGATTGAGACCTCCGAGGAGTCAATATAGTTGAAACTGAACATTAAAAGAAATAACAGATTAAAATAAAAGATTTTGTACTCTGAAAAATTAATGGTCTCACATGACAACCTTAATGAATAACCTCTTTTCAATCAAATGTTTTTTGAATTTCATTGTTATCCCCAATTCGAGATTTATGATCTATAAATACATAATTATGTATATATTAACATATATGTGTATCCATTTATTCCAATAACTGATGGAAACTAATATGAAGTATCATGTTTCCCGTGAAGCAGAAAATCCAATTTCATCAAGACTGAAACAATTGCACAGTATTTATGTGACTTGGGCATCAAAATTGCCTGAATTTATTCTCCTTTCATTTGCAAATAATTAGCTATAGGGATGTCTTACCATAACTGCTGCTGATCTGCACCTTTACAAGTTTCTTAGCAGAACCTTGGAAAGTGAGAATTAAGGCTGTTTAAATTTTGTGACCTTTTGTTGTCAAGTCTGTAACTCACTATCAATATTTGTTTATGTAGATTGTATTAATTTTGTCGATATGGCATGACCTTAATACACTTTCAATCACCAATCAGAAGACGAAAAGGAGCGTTGATGACCCTTAGTCTGAAGGTTTGGGTTTTGTTTAAAACAAAACCAAAAAAACCCAAACCAAAAAAACAACCTGAAACAACTAATCCATCAAAACCACTATTGATATAGATAATGAGTTGGCTTATTATTTGCTTTTCAGAAGTATCCATTACTTTTTAGAGATGAAAAGCTCTATTCAGAGAACTTTGCGACACCCTTATCTTACTTGTTGCTTTGGTTTTTATCTCACTTTTGTTAAGAACAAAGTCTGAGAAAAGAACTAGACAGAAATTGACTGTATTGAGCATGAAAAATTGTCCCGGTTTTCAAGAGTGAGTAGAAGAGTTTGAAATATTCGAATGGCACCTTATATGCATGCAAACTTTTAAACTCAAAAGTAGTAGATGTGTGTTTTGGTTAAGTAGTACTTAGTTATCAGCTGACATGTCTCTTGCCAGTACATAATCCTTGGTTCGTAATTTTTTTGGTTCTTCTTAAAAATCCCTTTTGATTACACTTCATTAATCCATTGATTGTTAAATTCATGACTTTCCCGCATTGATCCTGGCCCTCCTAGACTTTCCATAGTGAAGATTCATAGGTTCATAATTTTGAATTATCTGTACCATAATTAAATTGTGTATAAAAATGTCAAAATTCTGCATTACCCAATCCTCTTTCTAGGGAATGAAATATCTATCAGGCACCCTAGGAGCTCTCTGTCCTTCTTAGTTTTAAGCAGAGAATACTTTATGGCAAACCTGAAACTGGGGATTGTTAGCCAAAATCTTCTCAGAACAACTGATTATTCTTAGGAAATCCCACGTCAGTAACTTATTCTGTGTTTATCTTTCTTGAGATCCACTTGTCCAGATGCAGCAGGAGAGAAACACCCTCTCTGTTTTTGTTAATCGAAGTGTTTTGTATCCAAACTCATTATTTACCTTACTTGTTGAAGAACCCAGCTAGTAATCCTCTTTCCTATTTTTACATGTAATTAACTTGGAATTGAAAATCCTAAGTAGTTGTTCATTAATATTATCCTCTTTTTGCTTTGTCAGGACAAGTAAAACACTTGCATAATTCACTGTTTGCACCTCTGGGCTGTAACTGGGTTTAGCTGCACTTCCTCTGGTTTCTGCACTTTGTACTCACTGCTCTCCATGATCACTGTCAGTAGCACAGAAATCTTTCTGATTACCAGACTGTTGAGTCTTTGGTCATAAATGAACAAGTTTTGGGGCAGTGAAATTCCACTGAAATGTAAACTTGTAAAAGAAATTACTGTAAAGTATGTTGGAAAGTAAGATAGTCTGGAAGAGCATGGAAGAGAGATGGATAAAGAGGAAACAGTGTCTTTGCTCCCTCACTTCCCTTCCCAAGGGATACCTTCAGCAGCTTGAGGGACAGCAATTCAACACTTAAAGAATGGGGGGGGGGGGGTAGAAGGGAACAATAACCAGTTTATAGGACCAGTAAATGTATATGTTTCTCCATTAGTTTGTGACTGTCTCAATCATTGAGTGCTCTCTGTTCACAAGGAACAGTTAAATTTCTCCATAATTACGGAAGTGAAATTTCTGGATACCTCTCTAAGATACACACCTATAGAAAAGGAAAAAATCAATTCTCCTACTGTGTGTTATAAACTACTTACTTCAGTAGTAGAAGGTCATACAAATGCATACAGGGACATAGATGGATCTAATAATATGGCAGGATCATAAATATTCTTTCAAAAAATCGAGTTGTTATTTGAGATTATTGTCTATCAAAAATTATAGAGGACAGAAATGAAACATTAGTAGATAATTGCTTTTTATGCATATAATTATGCTGTATTTCTCACGGGAACCACAGGCTTAATTTAGAAAAGGCAAAATATTTTTAAATGCAATATCTCTCTCTTGAAATGCGTACACATCTGTGCACATGCACACACATGTCTATATTATATACTACATATTTTGACTTTTGCTTCCAATTATCAAACCTAAAGAATTTGTACATTGTGTAAAGCTTTATAAAAGTGTTCATGATTGTGACATTGGATATGACATTGCCTTTTTTGTCACTCACCTGTTACTTTGTTTGTTGTTTGGTAGTTCCTGAATTGAGATCAAAATCAAAGCAAAAAATGTGAATGTATAAAATTACCCAAAACAAGAGTCTTACCCATTCTTTCAGTCGGAGTCATCAAGCTGGGATATTAACTAGTCAACAGCTATTAGTATAATCTACTTTGAAAGTACTTGCCCCCAAGATGAGGCACACAGGAATATGTAATCACAGCCAGGGGATTGAGATGGAATTAAGGCAGGAGCTGAGCAGCCCTGCCAGCACCATGTGCCACTGCATGGTTCACAAGCTGCACAAATTAAGTTTCAGACCCCTCACAAAAGCCTAGCATTTAGCCTGCTCCATGTAATATCATCAGGGAAATTGTTTCTTGCCTGTGTGCACTTACACTTCAGCAAAACACACGGTACAAAAGATGTAATACATTTTGTGGTTAGTGAAGAAAGGCAAAAGAAGAGAAGGCAGGTAAGTGAACTGTCAGTCAGAGGCAGCAAGATCTGGCTGCTATCGCTTTTGTTACTGATGCTGTTACATCTGCCAAGTCGCTCCTATTCTTTGTGCTCACTCAAGGGTGAGGGCACTTAAAATATGAAAATAGGAATCTGGACTGTGTATTAAAAACTGCATATTTATGTGCCTGTTTGTGGTTGCCTCTTCTGTCCCCTGTTACTCTTTCTTCTTTGCAAACATTTCTCTGCATATTTTAATAGTAAGTTTTCGTGAAAGCATTGACAGAGTTTATTATAGCCCTGCTTCTGAAAAGAAATCACTATAGCTTGGAGCTAAGTAATTTTCACTGCATCCTGTTGAAGATGTTTAATTAACATAAATCAAAATAAACAACAAAGCAAGTATATGATGTTTTATCTGCTTAGATGTGTGTGTGTGCTGTAAGTTTTTCTACACTGAAGGCGAAAGGGAAGACAATCTTACTAAAATAACTATAAGATTGAAAAAGTAGAGGTGACTACTTGTATTATGGGCATTTTTTTTTCTGAAAAAGATCACGTGTATAGAAAAATTATTTTTGTTGTTTGCACAGTACAGGTACTGGCCATTTGCTCTTTTGGACCAAAATGCTTTGATTTCAATTAAAGTGGCACAGTGCTTTATGTTTAGTGCACTGGTGCAGTTTAGTCTGTATTACACTAAAAGGTTTGGGGCAGCTGGGAAGGGAAAGCAATATAGAAGTTGAAACATGGAGCTCCTGAGAGTAACTTAGTCCAGCAGAGGCTCCCAACTGTCTCATCTGGATTGCTTATGGTACCTTAGCCTTAGTCCATCAGGTGAGTAAACTTAAGAAAAACATGCTTTGGGTGTTTTTCCTCTTGTGAATCTACTAGATGTAATGGTGGGCTATTTGATGTTTTGTAATCCCTGTATCATATTAAAACATGAACGCTTTGTACTTCTAATCTCCCTTGTTCATTCCTGCTTTCATGGTGTCTCTGACAGGAGCTGATCTGTGATCAGCAATGTTGCATAGGAACATGAAGTCATCTTCATGCTAGCTATGTATTTTTTAATTTTGCTTGCATAATGAGTGAATGAACACTTTTTTGTTGTATTTTCTAGTTTTTCTTGCTGAAGATTTATGCTGGTTTGCTGTAATCGCTTTTAGACAATTTTCTTGATTTTTTTTTTGATGGTCTCTGTGATTGGGAGTAGTTGGGTGTGGTTTGGGGTAACTTGGTGCCATAGGAAGCCACTAGCTCACAGGAAAGCACTTGAGCTGTTCTTGACCAATGCTGAGAACCTGGACAATCCCCCAGTGCAAAGAAGATTTTTTAATCTGGGATAAAATAACCTTTGTAGCCCCATTTCAGAGCTGTTTTTGCCTGTTACTTTAGCCCAAAGCAAAACAGTGGATCTGCTCTCATTCCTGCCCCCTGCTACATTTGCTCATAAAAATACAGGGGTTTTCTTTCACGTTGCTCTTGAAGCACTTGATATTTCCCATGAAAGCAAAGGCAGACATTTTCCTGGTCTTGATGGAACCGCTTCTAGGCAACGAAGAATCATTCCCTCTGGAAAGATCTCATTTCATGGCTGAGAGAAAATCTTCTAAAAGTTACACCATCTGTAAAGTATCCTTACCTTACATTCTCCAAAATAACAAAGTAGCCCTTTATAGCTTTGAAAGCATTACACGGGGGGAGCTATTTTACATTTCTGTCTTGGTTTGTTTTTTGGTTTTGGAGTATTTGTTTGTTTAGTTGGGTTTTTTCCCATTGTTTTGGTTTGGTTTGGGTTTGGTTTTAATCAACAGTAAATGTTCAAAATCAACTTGAGTGTCTGGAAGTGACCTTGAAATTAAGAATGAAAAATATACGAAAGCACATATTTGTAATACCACTTGTGCAGGCACTGAAACAGGTTATGCAGCAAATGCCGTGGGTTTGGTTTTTTTTCTGAGGCATATTTTCTATTTTGCCTAATATTAAAATACCATTTTGGAATATCATTGTTATTCGTACCTGGGCTCATAATAAACAAACTATATTAGTGAACACATTTGTTAGTAGATTACTATATACATTTATTTTCTACACACTTAGGTTACTTTATACTTTTTGTTGGATGCCTGGTTATAAATGGAAGCTGCAGTGCAACAGACAAATGTTAAAACAGTAACAGGATTATGCTGGAGGTGAAAATGAGAGGACTAATATGGTTGGGTTGGCAAAAACTGCGCTCAGAGATTTTTCTCTTTTCAGTTAAGATTTATAATAATGAAGTGGAGAGAACAGTGTAAAGGAACAGAGAAAGCAAAAAACATGTTTCATTAAAATGCCTGCATGAATCCTATTGTAATTCTCTATTAGCTTGGTAAGACTTTCTGAGCTGACTATACACACTGTTTGACTAGGGACACTTTTTTATTCTTTATAATAACCAGTTATTTTAACTGGAAGCAAAATTAAAATTTCTGAACTCATGAATTTCTGGGAGAGAGGCAAAGATGGTTTTCAAGGTTTTTCCCAAGTAATTTTTATCTTGAAAAGAAATTATGGAGGATCATTGATGGATGGCAAAAAGAAGACAAATTCTAGTGCAGTGTTTAGATAGTGGCTTATACTAATTTAAATATAATACAGATTTTCCTAAACTGATTTCTAGTCTGGCTTTTTTTGATTCTTCTAACATAATTTTGCATGAAAACAATGACTGTGGGATGCTATAAGAAGCTCTGTCTGCCATTTGCACAGTGTTTCTCAGTTCTATGAGCTATGGCCAGGGTTTCATTGCTACTGCCATGAGTCAGCTGTACTGCACAGTGAAACATGGCAGAATCAGGTTGTCTTTTAAGTTGTCATTTTTAAGAAACAGTAATGTGATTTATTTTTAAAGACTAGTCTGAAAATATCAAGCTTCTGACAGGAAGGTGCAGCTGTGTCTTTAACTCTGTTTTTGGTGGGGAGGGGGGTGTCAAAGTTAGTTTTATCTGTTGCCATTTGGTTTTGCTTTGCTGGTTGTTAAAACTGCAGCTGTTATAATTGGCAGTTTCCAAAGAAACAGTGAATATCTGCAGAAGGTCCTAAAATAACAGTTGTTCAGTTTTAGTGTATAATTTTCCCCCTAAACTTCTACAAGTTGGTCTTAGAAGCACTCATTTGGTTTAAGGCTGCATTCAGTTTTATGGTGAATGTCTAACAACTTCTTTTTCTGTCTGTCTTCTTACACTGGAACAGATTTAATTTTTTTTTAATACAAATAGGCAATTGTATAAATATCATTTCTGTACAGCTTTGTGAAATGCAAGAAGGCAGATCCTCTCCTGCTGCATATATTTACATGTATTTCTAACACAATCTGAAGTCTAGAGTCCTACCAGTTGTTGTTCCTGACTGTTGGTTTAAATGACAGCTTGATGGCAAATACAAATGATTTCAGTCTTGTAAAAATGCTGGAGGTTCATCTTACCATGTAGGAAATATTATCTTTACTCAGGAAGTCAGATACATTTAAAAAACACCCCTTGATATTTTATTTTTCAACGCAATGAACTCCTGTCCGAGTCAGTGTGTTCCAATGAATAGCAATAAGGCTTCTATTTTTAAGGTGTTAAGATTAATTTTTCTAAACAAGTAGTATTGTAGGTTGCATGGACTGTAATATTCCATAACCAATTCCTGTCTATCAGCTGGCTCTGTGTGAAAGACTTTTTGGATGGAGTACAATGTAAATATTAGCTTAGAAAAAATGAAATAAGACGATAAGATCAGAGTAATAAAAAACCTAGCATAAAAAGCATCAGAACAAGATAATTATAGTGCCATTTTTAGTAATTTAGTGTCAACAATAAGTTATTATTTAATGTTCTTCAGAAATTGGATCGTGAATAATGAAAGAAATATATAGGCATCAAAATAGAAAACTAGAGAGGAAGAAAATAGACGAAAATATATATACATAGGCATCCTCCATTCAGAATTTAATCATTGTATTTGCTTTCTGGCATATAGTTACCTTATTGAAAAGGAATGAATAGTTCCAGTCAATAGAAAAGGTCTGTGAAATTTTTACCTGAAAAAAAATAAATAAATTGAGAAGTAGAATTAATAAATTAATTTGGTAACAGAAGCATTAACCCATGTAGAGACTGAAGATGTGGGTAAACCTGTGGAGTACTAGAGCTGACCATGACCTGCTAAAACTTTAAAGGCAAAAAATGCTGTCAGTTGTTTTAAACATGTAGTTAAAATCTGTTATCCAGCCTATGCAAAACGTTTGTTGAGCCTGGCTATATCCCATGCCCTTGCAAATTCCTGGAAATCACTTGGCAAAGTGCCTGGCTGTGCACTTGGGCTTCTAGGAAGGTTTCTTTTGGTGTGTGTTTTAATACATTGTAGTTTAGACTTCCTCCTTTGCTGGTGAAAGAGATATCTGGCACATTTTTTTAAAAAATGATAGTTTAAAATTTCTGCTTTCGTGTCACAAATTTCCCTTTAGCAGTAAATGCACAAATGAAATATAAGAGTAGTGTATAATATTTTATTTGCATTCCTTCCATCTGGAAGTTTTACAGTTGAGATGAAAACTGTACATGAAAAATCTCAGTAGAAAATAGCCTTCTAAGATTTTAGAGAATCCTTTACTGTAGGTCTCAGCTTAAAGACTTCTGGTTTTTAACCAAAAGAATTGTTAATGAACCAAAGAATTAGCAGAGTTGCAAAATAATTTTACCAGAAAAAAATAGTCCTGCTGATTCGTGTCTAGGTAGAAATAAATATATAGTTATAATTGTATTTCAGGGATTCACACACAAGAAGTGAAGTGAGAAGGACTTTTAATTCACTGAAGGATAGAGCAGCTAAAGAAATAATTATTTTAAATACAGTATGTAATGAAAATCAAAGTTAAGTATTATCTTTCTGATTTCATTCTTTAAAAAGAATCAAACTGCAGTATTTAAAAAATGTTTTAATAAAATAATAAAAACTTATGGTTAATGGTTAATGTTTTAAAAGTATTTCTTACTGAAAGAAATATTTATGGTTAATTTAAAATATGTGTCTCATTCTTCACAGTAAAAATTATAGGTGACATAGTGCAGCAAATATTACCCACTGAACTACTGTTTAACATAGACCCATGTTTTCTGCTAAAGGAAGTTTGGAACTGACTTGCAGAGAAGAGGGAGGACTATGGCCAGTAATGTCATCTCTTTACACAGTACACTCTCCTCTTCTTATTTTAAAGTCTGATGGTTTTCAGCAGTCTCATACACAAGATATTTTAAAATATGTCATGTGGCTCATTTTAACATATTCCAAACTGCACATTCAATTAAACTGAAGCAAATGAAGTCACAGCTGCTCTGTTGCCTGAAATAAAAAACTAGAAAATTACTGAACTGGAGTTGTTCACATTTAGGAGATGCACGTATAAACAGAAGAATCCTATCTGCTGTCTCTGAATGTTCATACATCTTTTGTTCATCTACAGGCCACAATGAATGCTAAGCTTGAAACCAGTAATTTGTTTGTTTCAAATATATTCTTCATAGTTCTGAGGAGGTAAGAATTTTAAAAGAGAAGGAATAGATTTCTGTCAGCTATATGTACCTCCAAGTTCATGAATTCCATTAAACCCACACAATGCATATAAATGACTATATTTAAAAGAATCTTCAGTTTTGTATATAAATTTCTTTTTGTCTGATACTGCATGTGAGGGGATTAAAAATAAATGAGGTAATGTGGTAATATTTTCATGCATCCAAGCAAAACTAGTTTCTAGTTATTTCAAAAGCAACCGAGGTCTGAATCATTAAATGCTGAATATGTGACAATCAGTGATTTATATAAGCAGGTATTCAGAGATGTTTAGGCATTTAACATTTGATAAATTGCCTTTACATGACTGGCATTTATAATGACTTATGCCCTGTTTATTTTCTGTATAAATGTGTAATGCCAGGTAATTATAAGATATTATTTCAGCTAATAACAGAATAATTAATAAGGTAGTGAAGTCATAATAGCATGCTCTTAAAACTAGAGGAAATATTTTTTCTGATCCCAGATTCTGCATTGTTAGTGTTAATATTCTTATTACTGTCTGAGGTTTTTAGCAGCTTGCTTAGCCAAGGGAGAGGGGCTGTCCACAGGAAGATCATCACTTCCTCCTGCTGCAGAGATGGCAGGTGTGGGCTTTGGTGCCCCAGTAGAGCAGGTGAGAGATGAAATCTAGATTATTCTTGTTGGAAGAGCTCAGTGGTGTCAGCATGAGTTGCCTGAGGTTGCAGTCCCTGGTGGCAGGGCCTTACAGGTACATTTTTCCATCCAGGTTATTGGCCATTATGGACCATAAATTGTTTTTGAGAACAGCTCCTCTCAAAAAATAATTGCCAGGTCTCTTCTGTGGGAACCCATCTTCCATGTTACACTTTCTTGTATCACTGTTAGTGAGTTTTTATCAGATATTAAAAATGAAAGGTAAGTGGGTTGTCAGTCCACCACGTGGGGAAAAATATAATGATTGCAATAATGCAAATACCTCTTCTTACTGTCTGTTACTCTAGTTTATAGGCATAGCGAATTATTCAGTGAGAGTTAAAACTCCCTCTACTCCACACGTTTGAAACCTGCCAGTTGTGTCACTGGATATCAACATTCAGTTTTTCAAATTTAAATTGACTGAAACACAGTGACACCTATGCATTTTCCTTTCCTTTTCCTTTCCTTTTCCTTTCCTTTTCCTTTCCTTTTCCTTTCCTTTTCCTTTCCTTTTCCTTTCCTTTTCCTTTCCTTTTCCTTTCCTTTTCCTTTCCTTTTCCTTTCCTTCTCCTTTCCTTTTCCTTTCCTTTCCCTTTCCTTACCCTTCCCTTCCCTTCCCTTCCCTTCCCTTCCCTTCCCTTCCCTTCCCTTCCCTTCCCTTCCCTTCCCTTCCCTTCCCCTTCCCCTTCCCCTTCCCCTTCCCCTTCCCCTTCCCTTCCCCTTCCCTTCCCCTTCCCCTTCCCTTCCCCTTCCCCTTCCCCTTCCCCTTCCCCTTCCCCTTCCCCTTCCCCTTCCCCTTCCCCTTCCCCTTCCCCTTCCCCTTCCCCTTCCCCTTCCCCTTCCCCTTCCCCTTCCCCTTCCCCTTCCCCTTCCCCTTCCCCTTCCCCTTCCCCTTCCCCTTCCCCTTCCCCTTCCCCTTCCCCTTCCCCTTCCCCTTCCCCTTCCCCTTCCCCTTCCCCTTCCCTTCCCCTTCCCCTTCCCCTTCCCCTTCCCCTTCCCCTTCCCCTTCCCCTTCCCCTTCCCCTTCCCCTTCCCCTTCCCCTTCCCCTTCCCCTTCCCTTCCCCTTCCCCTTCCCCTTCCCCTTCCCCTTCCCTTCCCCTTCTTCCCCTTCTTCCCCTTCTTCCCCTTCTTCCCCTTCTTCCCCTTCTTCCCCTTCTTCCCCTCTTTCCCCTTCCCCTTCCCCTTCTTCCCCTCTTTCCCCTTCCCTTTTTCCCCTTCCCCTTCCCCTTCTTCCCCTCTTTCCCCTTCCCTTTTTCCCTTTTTCCCTTTTTCCCTTTTTCCCTTTTTCCCTTTTTCCCTTTTTCCCTTTCCCTTTTTCCCTTTCCCTTTCCATACTTTTGCATGGATAAATAACTTGCAGAGTAAAAGTCAGTTCTCAGTTGCACTGAACTTCAGCTTGTCAATTCTTTTTGGTGTCCCTGGGGAATGTTGTAATGTATTTCAGACTAAGATTTTGTAATAAAGCTCTGTGTCAGCCAGTATGTTGATGGCAGACTGTGCACAAGACCCTGTATCTGCTGACTCTACTAGTTACATGTATTTTATGTGGCAGATTTAATGCAGAACTCATATTAAAATACAGTATATGTCGTACTGTGGTACATGAAAGATGTACTCAGGGCCCAGGACCATGTGAGGATGAGGACTTCACATATACAAACTCAAATAGCCTGCAGTGGCTTTAAAGCTTGTGACTAGGTACCTCCTAGTGGCACAAGAGAGGAAATAATGGTGGTGGTTTGGTTTTTCAGCTCCTGGCTCTGTGGACAGAGGAAATGTTAGAACACTGTTACTCCTTCCTGTACAGAGCTCTCAGCTGTATTATTTTATCTCTATTTTCTCCCGTAGTACTTCTCTCTAAAATGAACCAATTTTGTGAAAGATATTTTAAAATGTTTTTATGACTGTTATATGTTACCATTACTTGTTGGAATGTGTACTTCTCTTGCAGTAGTGACTGTACTGCTTTGGCCTATGACTATTTGCTGAGAATTGGTTGTCTTCTGGTGGCAAATATTTTTCATCCTCTTTGTTTTCCCGATACTGATAATAAACCTTTATTTCTGTAGTTACTGGGGCTTGAGATATCTTGATATAAGAACTCCTACTGTTAATTTGGCACCTGGCTTTGTTTCTCTATCCCTACCTCCCTCCATGCCTTTTTACACATTTTTAGGCAATGTATTGACTGTTTTGGCAGACATCAATATTTTTGTTGCTGTATTGTTTATTACAGCAACCTAAGCACTATTTATCTGTTGGATCTTTGTGATGCTGATCCACTGTTCATATCCATGGTTGTCTTAAAACCTGGCCCGGCTAGAATCTGATGTTTGTATAAGTTGGAGGTTTTGCAACTTGCAATTCTTTTTATGCTTCTAATATCCAGAAGCATTTCTAATATCCATTAATCATTTCCAGAAATTCTTGGGTCACCTGTTTTCCCATTCCCAGTTTGAGTCTTATCATGATTTGACCTGGATCAGGCTCCCATCCACTAAACTTCAGGAGACAGCTTGTTCCTACATTTTGTGCTAACAATTTTAGTTCCCTCTGTAGTTAGCTGAAAAATTATTTACAGATCACTAGACCAAGTTTGTGTTTTCCTAAACGTGCTTTCCTAAATCTGCCTTCATTGGCTATTACACAACACTGGACTCTTGGAGAATTTAGCTTTGCTGCCATAAATATAGGTATTAAGCTGGATTCTACCTTTTCCATACACTGCCATATTTATATATCATGTCTACTTGTCACCTTTGGTGGCTGCTGAAGCCCCCTCCTTCCAAAACTTACATCTGTCCAAATATTGTCTTTTCAATGATTTAATCAGTGCTGTGAATAATATTTTTGTCTTTTTTTTTTTCTTACTTCAGTTTCTTTACAGTCTTCTTGAAATGACTTTGTTACATTGCTTGTTTGTTAAAGGCCTCTGGTAATTTCTCACTGTGTTTTGAATTGCTTTCTTAAATATTATTTATCTGCTCTGCAGTAAAACCTCTGTTATCACAAAATGAAGTCTTGAAATGTTTTCCAGTCATGAACTCACAGGTTTTCTAGCATATCAAAATGAAATTTGGCTTTTTTGGGGTTGAGAAAAGAAAAAAATATTGATGTTTTCTTTATATATTAATGAACTTTGTTGCATAGATAATTTCAGCCACTGCTGTTATTTCAGACTTCAGCAATTGACCGTATGTGACTTCTAGTGCTAGTGATGATCATGATATTGTTATGTTTTCCTATTTATTTCTTTGTTTGAGGACTGAACCAGGCACCATTATTTAAGAAGGCATCTGCTACAGATCCCTCTGCACTTGCAACAATCCTTTTGGAAGGTACAGATAGTGCTGTTCATGCAGAAAGCGGGGAGAAGGGATTTTTTTTCCTCCCATTTTTTTAGCCTAAATAAAAAGCTATCTCAAACACAATAGAAAGGAAAAAAATAACCAAACCATAACCCTTCTGGGCTTATATTTAATTCATCTTAGATGAACTTTATACAACTTTTTTACTGCTGAATTGCACATTTTAAAATCTCATGGTTTGTACATTTACAGCTGAATATATAGCTACTTACTGTAAGAGAGCCAAGATGATTGAAGTGAGCAAATTAAGTTGTTACTTGCTATTACCTAACTTACTTTCATTTCTATCTTGCTTAAAGGCATTATATTACAGTTCCATGTCAAGGTTCCAAATTTTAGATCAGTGCATGGGAATGTGTGAATTACATCCACAGACATGGGTGAAAAATACAACAGAAATGTAGTTTGAATCATCAAAAGTCTGTCTGTGTTAAAGTTTGCATATGCTAGAAACTGCAGCAAAGATAAATTCTTCAGACAGACTCCTGCTGGAAAATTACTCAAGTGTTGTCTATCCAGTCCCCTTCAGGAATAAGTAATTTTGGACACATCAGCAGATTTGGTTACTCATATTTCAAAATATTTTTGAATGTCCAAGTATTGATGAAATGGGTAGTTTATATGGGGGGGGCAAAAAAAGAGATTATATCAAAATATACATTTAAATATTATAAATATGAACTTATTCAATTTTCCGAATTCATTTATTTCATTTGATTCTGAAATTTGCCCATTGTGAATAGACGAAAGCTCACAGGTTTTTTACAAGAGAAGAGGAGCAGCATTCATGTTTTTCTGCTACTAATTTCACTGAAGCCATTTTGCACATGCAATATATCTGACCAAATGTTTTCCGAGGCACAGCCCCATTCTGCTGCAGTCCAATTGAAGCAGTATGCTATCAAACCTTAGTATTTACTTTAGAAAATCCTTAGGAAAAAAAGCAATTCATGACATAGCTATTATTTTATGATATTTCCTTTACTGTCTGAAGTGTTAATGTGATTCAATTTCAAAGCATATTATACATGAGCTGGTGATTGCAGAAAATGTAATTTCTTTTTGATTCGTGAGCATAAAAGTATGCATTTTTCTTATAGCCTTTCACACTGTTCTTTATAGATGTGATAATTTTACTAAATTTTAGTTAACAATGCTTGGTTGGATATGGCCCTTCCATTTCCAAAATAACTTGGGAACAGGCACAGTTATGGATAGGTAATTTGCAAAGGGAATGCTGGTGCATTATGTCAGCGAGGGACCTCGGGGGATATACCTGTGTTCTTTCTGGAGTACATTAACAGCAGCCAAACTTGTCAAGGATTATTACCACTGAACATACTCCTACTTACTGGGAGACAGTCCAAGGTGATGAAAACCATAATGAGCACATTATTTGTTAATAGCTGATGTTTTTAAATGAAAGAAAGAAGAGGAGCCGTTATGCAAGTTTCATTTTGAAGTCACCAATTTAAAGTTGGATCACGGGCATTTAGGTCTGTATTTTGTCCAGGTACAAATGGCTGTGAATATATTGGAATGGACTCAAAGATGCATTGGAACAGACTGCCCAGGGAGGTGTTGGAATCACCATCCCTGGCAGTGCTCAAGAAATGTCTGGATGTGGCAGTCAGTGCTCTGGTCTACTTGACCAGGTGGTGTTCAATCACAGGTTGGACTTGGTGATCTCAGAGGTCTTTTCCAACATAAATGATTCTACAATATGAGGAAGTTGCACCTTTAAACTTTTACCTTCTAAGGCCTTTCCTATGAAGACACTTTCAGAGGAAGAATTTCACCGAAATCCAAGACATTTGACATCTTACAGTGAAGATTAACAATTGGTTCCCACAAAGGTAAATACATGACCCCAAATTCAGCTTCATATCTTGCCCATAACTTTTCAAAACTAGTAACTATGAGAAACTGTGGTGATTTCTGAGGAACTCTTGTACAGGATATAACCATTAGTAATAGATATTTGAATTACTAAATCATTATGTGATTATGAGTCAGTGACATAGTAAAATGGTTGATAAATTGCAGTTTCATAATTGGGAAACCTCTTTGAACTCCAAGAATTTTGGATTTTAGACAAGGAGACTGTATTCAAAAACCCAGAAACTTACATGGTATATACAATTTTTGTTGCCCTATTTGGTACATATAATTTTTATTATATAAATTATATAATACATTAATATGAAATTTATATATTTATAAAAATTGATATAATATTTATTCAGTTTAATAGGGGTTAAACTAATGCAAGATTTTATTAATTAATTTTATTTTGCTCTTAAAATACCTAACTTGCAGTATAATATCTAAATAAAGCACAGCTTCGGAAACCAGATGATCCACAAAAGCAGAAAGCACCAGTAGGTGTGGGTCTCACTGATAGGTCTCACAAACATCAAAATGTTCTTAATGCATCTTCATTGTTCGTATCTTACTGTCACAAATAAATTTTGAAGCACTGTAAGTATTCAGGGGTGACACAAAATATCTTGGCGTACTTTCAGTTATTCACTTCTTCACCATCACCCTCTTTTTCCATGCCAAGCTGTGGCCTCCTTGGCTTCCTTTCTTCTTCTTCAGCTCTGGGGATGGTGGAGCTCCTGGGCAGCTGGCAGGGGCTGTGCTGAATATGAAGAGGGGGCAACCAAGTTTCTTGTAGCCTTTTTTTTTTTTTCTCTCACTGCGAACAGTTTTTGCTCTGTTCAGATACCATTTTTCTGAAACATTCAGAATTGTAGCAACGTTTTAAATTTTGTGATGTGTCCCCCTCTTTCACAATTGCTTTGAAATTGGGCTCAAGAAGTACTGTGGAGAGAAGACCACCAGTGAACGAATAAGGAGGTCAGATGCAGGAGCCTGTTCCCAGGATATGAAATTAATGAGTAGAAACCCACTCTCAGTGGGTTTTCAGCTCAGAGGTGTTCCTAGGTAGGAAATTCTCTCCGCTCCTGAATGAAGAGGAAAGCTTACATGGATCAAGAGTTAGAAATGTGGTTATGGAAGTGTAGAAGCTGGAGATCCCTTCAAAAGAGTTATCCTCCAATAGGAGTCTGGGCTGTGCAACACGGAGTGCACTGACAGAAAAATTTCCATGCACAGTTTGCTGAATGAAGAAATGTGAGGGAGATTTGATTTTTTCTTTCCTCTTTTTTTTTTTTTTAGTGCATATTTCACTGTTCATGTGCACGTAGACTGCTTGGTAAATGGTGGTAAAGGTACTTGCTTGAGTAAAGGAATTTAAGCTGTACTCCAAATGAGACTCATTACATGAGGCTTGTCAGAAGTGACTTCAGAAAGCCTCAGCTCACACCTGCCCATGATAGGGCTTTGTGAGCACTCTGGAAGAAGTTGTCTCTTGCTTATGGACCAGTCAGGTGATCTCATCATCACCAAAGTGAAAATGATATTCCTTTTTAACAGGAGACTATATAAACTGAAGCTTAAAACATGGCAGGTGTTATTCTACTTATCGATTAAAACAGCTGTTGCATTAGTTCACTTAGAGACTTCTAAACAAAGAGCAAACAAAAAGATGCTGCCTTTGCTTTACCAGCTGAGGTTTGTCTGCATACCTGAGAAGCCAGAAATCCCAGTTGTCATGCTTAAACTGCCAAATCTACACATGCTTTGTATTTTACTAAAATTCCTTTGTTGGTAGTGCCTCTTGAGAATACTCTAAATTGCATCTCCAGGTGAATTTTTTTTATTCTTGTTGCTAGAACAGCTGTGAAAGGGTTGGAGTCTGGTCCTTCTGATTGAATTAGACCATGTAATTTTAAAAGTCTATCATCAGGTTGGTAGCTACCTCCTTTAGTCAGCCTTTACATGAACACATTGTGGTCACTTTGCTGGAAGATGGAAGTAGTGCTGCTCTTCCAACAGTAAGGCACTGAGGTGGAAAACCAAATGGGAATAAATATTGTGTTCAGGAAGGAAAGTTAACACTGTGTTTGTCTCAAATCAGAATTTCTGATTCCTACCTTTGTGTCATACAAAGTGGCTTTTTGGAGGATTGATCTGTTTGGGAGAGAGCTGTCTGGAGTTATGAGTGTGCTTTTATACAATAGCAGAATATCAGCTGCTGAATGCAAAGAGTGTATTTTACTAATCCTGCAATCCTGAGAGAAGCTCTGAGCTGTTATGGCTTACAGAAGCCTCCTCCTCAGTGACATTTTGAAACATCACTTGTTAGAAGACCTTCTGTTTTACTAATTAATGGGATAAAAATTGTGTTGAACCAAAGTGAAGAAAACAGTCATAGCTTCTTGAGGGGAAATAATTAAAACTGTTTTGAGGGGAAAAGTACACGCTGTGCATAAATATTTGACTGTTGAGGTGGATATATCTCTTGTACCATTCAGAATGAATTGCCTGTAGCAGTATGTGCTGCAGGGCAAGCTGGCAGTTATTCAAACAAAGAGAACTGTATGAATCGTTGAAGGTAAGAGAGGAGATAGTGATGCAACTTCCAATATTTTGCTATAGCTCCTCATTTGCAGGTTGCTGTAGTGTAAGGGACATCACTGCTAAGTTATTATGCTGTTACAGTCTACAAAAGTGTTTTCCATGAGTAATAAAACAAGTGTTACCAAAAGTAAACGATTTATCAGGAGCAGAATGTTTCTAGTATACCTCTAAAAGCTTCTTTAAGTGTTTGGGAGACCATTCTAAAGGATCTTAAATACAGGGAATGGCAGTAATAAAACAAAATTCTACTGGAATAAATTTGAAGGTCCTAAGAAAAAAGTACAATTTAACTGTACTAGAGAATTTAATTTTATCTAAACAGAAGTACTAAACTTTTTTGTTCCTATCTTTGTAGTGAGTGCTTCAGTCAAATAATGACTTAAATTTTAATAAATATTTCATTTTCTTTCAAATAAGAAAATAATTTTTCTTGAAAGAAGACAAGTCTGATCTGTAATGTTACTGTTTTATCATTCCCAAATATGTAACTGTGCTGAATATACGTATTGATTGTCTGTTTCTGTGTTTTTAAAAGATGGTATTATAATTTCTAAATTAATTATTGAGTGTGGAAATGCAGGAGTCCTGGAGAGGTTTAAAATAATTGGAAAAAATGTTACATGGTTCTTTGCTAATCTCTTAAGTGAAGAAAAGTGTTAAAACACCATTGTTAACTGATGAGCATTTGTAAAGAACATTTTGTAAAGAACAAAATACAGGTCTTGGGATGTATTAAAATACACTTCTGTGTTAAAAAAAAAATGTTAAAAAGAGCAAGGGAAAGGCCAAGCATTCTTTTGACTGTCCCATCTGAACCTGATACATAAGTTGATTCTTATTGGATGGTAAAAAAATATGCTAATATCTTCAGTGTCCTTTGCAGTTCCATTTCACACAGTTCAGGCAGAAAAATGTGATGGATTCAAGTTACCAGATCAAAAGCTGGAATATCACCCAACTGGCCATTCATGGGGACAACCCCTTCAGAAAAGACTGAAAAGGAAGTGCAGATCTCTCGTGTGTATAAACACCCCATTTCTCACTGTTTCTTCATCACGGCAGCACAGGTAGGAGGCCTTTTGCAAAGTCTTTATCTGGATTGACATTATCCTCAAACCTGGGGAAATGTGTGACCTGAATGACCCATTTATCTAAATAGTTCAGATTATTTTAAAATACTTGATGGGCTGTTGTAAGTTAGGGTGCTGCTGAGCAAACAGTCTGTGTGTCAGCCAGCACTATGACCTCCGTAGCACACCAGGAAGATAAACACAGAACTGGTGTCCTGTATCTTCTTCAGGAAACCCACATTTATTCTTCTACCCCGGGGACTTCAGTGATGGGAGGGAATGGCTGGGAGGAGATGCTCACAGCTTTGAGTTCTCACAGTGAATTCTCACCATCTCCTGCAGCTTTTGCTGTACTTGAAGGGGCAAATACACTTTTCAAATGGTTAACCAAGACCCTAAGGAATAAACATGGGGGTTTGTCAGCATTTTATAGCTCTGTGTCCACTTGCAATGCAGTGTCAGCAAATAGTTACCTGAGATCAAGGACTGTGTAGTAAATCTGGTGACAGACTTCCCCTTTGTCCACACAGAGTTCAAGAAATTACAGCCTGACAGGTCCTTTCAAATAATTTAACAGTGTACAATTTCAGTCAACATTTGGCTGCAGACATCTTGTTAAAATAAAGCAATAAATCACAGCAATCATAAAACAAGAAAGCTTGATTAAAAAAAAAAAAAACAAACCACGAGGGTTTGGATAGCTGAGGTGCAAAATGATTGAGTTCTAATGTAAGACATTTTTAGACCGGCGCTTCAAATTTATCCACAGTCCCTGTTTGGAATTTATTCCTTTCCTAAGTGCTCTGTTTTCCATTGCTCTCCTAGCACAAACCCTAGTAATATAAAGAGTGGAAAACAGGCAGGAAAAAATAGATTGCTTTTCAGTGGAAATGTACACATCATTTTCATGCAAATGTACCTTCTCTGTGCATATTTGATGAGCGATTTCTCTCACAAAAGATTTTCCCGTTAATTGTTGTATCTGCCACTTATAAAATCTGTTTGCTAAATTACAAAGTCAGCCTTCGCTGCGGGTGTACTGCCAGCCACTTCTGTCACAAAGGATCTTTAGTCTAATTGTTTTATCTGCCGCTTGCTAAATTATACCTTTCACTGAACTTACACCAAAACCTTTTCAGGAAGCCATTAGTAGTTACTGACATACAGAATAGCTTATACATCTTGGATTGTGTGAGAGGGCCTGAAAGATGGGTGTGCAAACAATGGATCAGCCAGAAAGACCTCACAATAACTATGCTGTGGGGTTTTATACAGCAAATGTTATAATTGGTCAAGTGTTGTTTTAGGGAAATGTGATTGGTGTTCCTTAAGAATAATATAGGACCTTACTTTGTGTGAGATGTCTAAGTGGAGACCAGTGACAAGTGATGTTCTTCAGGGGCTGGAATTGGCACCGGTGATGTTTAACATCTTTGTTGGTGACGTGGAAAGCGGGATCAAGGGCACCCTCAGCCAGTTTGCCGATGACACCAAGCTGCGTTGGGTGGTCAATGCCCTGGAGGGAAGGGATGGCATCCAGAGGGACCTTGACAGGCTGGAGAGGTGGGTCTGTGTGAACCTCCTGAAGTTAAACAGGGCCAAATGCAAGGTCCTGCACCCGGGTCATGCTCTAACACAATATATAAGCTGAGCAGAAAATGGATTGGGAGCAGCCCTGAGGAGAAAGACTCGGTGGTGAGAAGACTTGTCGATGGGTGAGAAGCTCATCGTGATTTGACAATGTGGACTCACAGCCCAGAAAACCAATCATGTCCTGGGCTGTATTCAAAGCACTGTGGACTCTGCTCTGGTGAGATCCCACCTTGAACACTACATGCAGCTCTGGGGCCCCAGACATAAGAAGGGTGTGGATCTGTTCAAGGAAGTCCAGAGGAGGGACATGAAGATGATCAATGGGCTAAAGCACTTGTTCTGTTAGACTAGCTGAGAGAGTTGGGGTTGTTCAGCCTGGAGAAGACTCTGGTGAGACTTTTCAGCAGCCTTCCAGTACCTAAAGGGGGTCTGAAAGCTGCAAGGGACTTTTTACAAGAACATGTAGTGATAGGACAAGGGGTAATGGTTTCAAATAGAAAGCGCGTAGTTTGGAATTAGATATTAGGAAGAAATGCT
Source organism: Chiroxiphia lanceolata (assembly GCF_009829145.1). Taxonomy (NCBI): domain Eukaryota; kingdom Metazoa; phylum Chordata; class Aves; order Passeriformes; family Pipridae; genus Chiroxiphia; species Chiroxiphia lanceolata. The sequence continues at coordinate 106,151,182 of NC_045638.1, read as the reverse complement.
TTACTGTGACTGTGATGAGACACTGAAACAGGTTGCCCAGAGAAGATGCGGGTGCCCCATTCCTGAAAGTGTTCAAGGCCAGGTTGGATGGCACTTGGAGCAACCTGGTCTAGTGGAAGGTTTCCCTGGCCACAGCAAGGGGATTGGAATTGGATGTTCTATAAGGTCCCTTCCAATCCAAACCATTCTATGATTCTATGATTTGTATCATGACAGGTTCTGGCACCTTTGTTCATAACCATCGTGTCTCACTGTTATTAATGTTGTTTGGACTGTATCCTGACCTGAAAAATGCATCTCTGCAGATGCCCAGGTCCTGCTTCAAGGATGCAGCACGTGTTCCAATCATCTAGCCTGTCCTTAGAGAATGCTCAGTAAATATCTCTATGTCTAGGCTTTTGTCTTCCCTCATTTTCTAAACTCAATCCACTCGTAGCAAATAACTTTTGATAGTTAAAACTACAGAGTGCCCACCCTGCCCGCACATCTTCCTTAACTTACTTCCTTGCACCAAAATTGCACTGTGCATTAATATTTTTTTTCTGAATAGATTTTTTTCAAATTAGAAAAGGCAAACCATTAGGCTGTCATTACTGGAATAATGCTAATAAAATGGTGCACGGGGTAGGTTTCAGAAGAGCATCTTGCAAACAAACACTAAGCTGATATGTCTGTTTGGGCAGCTTAATTACATCAATGAAGAAAATATTTATAGGCATGTGTGTAGATCAATAAAGGCAGCCTTTCTTTGTTTTAATGGGAAATGTAACATATCTTTCATGTAGCACTCTAAAATATAAAAATATGTTGAGGAGACAGAGAGAGATGAATTATGGAACCACAAACAGTGTCGGTGGTTATAGTTAAATGATTTTTTTACGTATCCACAAATTATTCATTGTGGGCATGATTTACGCTTTCATCTTGATGTATAGGATTTAGTCTGCAAATCTAGACTACAGAATATCTGATTCTAAATTATTTCAGTGCTGGAGAACTTGTAGTGAAATTAATAATTGCTTGGTGGAGAAAAACTTTATGGAAAGGGCACAAACAGTGGAGTACTTAAATAGCAAGAATTACATCAATGTTGGATCAGTGGAAGATTAAATTTTCAAGTATGTCTAAAAATGCATTTCTTTCTGTAAAAATATAATTTTCTAAATCCACATTTAATTAAAACCCCCCAAAAACATCTACTGCCATACACACAGAATATCAGCTACCCTGGAGACCTAGAGCACTGATTTCATCTCAGTCTTGTGAAAGTAATCGGGCTGTATTTCTTTAGTGAATTTTTTTTGTCTGTTGCTATTTTGCAGTGGTTTTATTCTATGTGTTACCTGTGTTCTATTTATTTCAATGAGACTTTTTTTTAATTATTATTGCTCTCAATTGTGTGAGGACTCTTTTGTGAATGCCAGTCCATTCCTTGTGTGTAGATTTTGCCATTGCTTCTTCTGACTACACTTTAGATTCATCTCTGATGGGAATTGACGGCGCTATTTTTCAGCATTTCATGAGGGCAGGGAGTGGGTTTCTTGTCATTTCTAAATTTGTTTTGTCCTAGTTCAAGATTTATAATTAAGAAGTAAGGAGAGAGGCTCAGTTTCTGCAGTTGAGGCCCTGTTGAAGACAATGGAAGCTTTACACTCAACACTTTTGGAGCTAAGGTCTCAACCAAAGCGACAAAAAAGTGAGAGAAACTCAGACTGAATTGGTTTAGTGCACAAACTGCATGTGGTTTGTGACAGATTAATCCCAGGTTTGAGATTAGGATTATCATAGGATAGCTAAAATGATTTATTTGTAGGAAAGAACTATAATATAAACAGACTTGCAAGTTGACAATTCAAATGTCCTGATATTCTCTTTTTTGGTCCTCTTGCAGTTGATGGCTAGTGAAGCAGCTGTGTTTTTTACACTAAGGGAGACACAGAAGGAAAAACTAAATATAGCTCTGTTTGTGTCAAGTAGCTCTACAGTACCAAAGAGGCACTATATGTAATCCAGGATTTAAGAGATCTTGGATCCTGTGCTTTATTGTTTTTATTTACTTATACTATGTGGATCAGGGATCCTTTGTTCCAGGCACTGTAAAAGTGAAGGACTCAAATAATTCTGGGATACATGGCAAATGTGACACTCTTATATTAAATTTTCAAGCCATGCTAATGTCCTGTAACCTCTGTGGTAATAAGATACTATTCTTTTGAAGAAAGGAGATATTAGATACTCTTTTTAACATTTACTAAGTAAGGCATGAAATTAAATTTCATGCTAATAGATTTTAATTTTTCAATATCACTAGACCACAAGCATGAGCATTTTAAACATGAAGTTAAGTATTGAGACTAAACAAAAGTTGAAATGAGATGAAAGAAAGGAGACCACTTCTTTCCTTGAGTCTCAAAAGATCTTCTTAGGCAATTTAATATTCGTTTAAAGAAACAACAAAACCAAGCAGGTTCCCCAGGGCAGTGGTCACAACCCCAAGCCTGATAGAGTTCAAGGAGTGTTTGGACAATACTCCCAGGCACATGGTGTGACTCGGGGATGGTCCTGTGCAGGGCCAGGCGTTGGACTAGATGATCCTTGTGGGTCTGCTACTGTGGTTCAGTGTTCACCTGTAATGATCTGCCTTGTAATGTTTTGCCACCTGTGCAAATGACAGGGTGAAATAACATTGATGGAGACTAGTCTGAGGTGATGAATTAATTTTTTTAAGAACATTTTTGTGTCTTTCTTCCTTCTAGCCACTTTCCTTAACATCTTTTTAAAGCCTGGTATCATTGTCTTGCCTCAATACAAAAAATAAAACCCTACAGATGGATCCCATTTTGTATTTTGCTTTCTTTCCCTCCAGACCACTTGACACAGCATTCCCTCCCAGGAAGAGCTATCAGATAAACTTGTACCTGACAGAGCACCAAATAGCCAACTCGACAGTTTTTATTACGGGTGCAACAATGTCAGTGATTTCCCTTTCCTGCCAGAAGAGCAACACTGCTGCAGCCAGCGGGTGCTGTCAGCACTGATTGCTTTTGGCCCCTCTTGCATCCTCATAAAAATGGGAGCAGCATTATGCAACCTTAATCAGGCCAGGGATCAATCAAGAATTGGAAATAATTTTATTTATTCCTATGTTTTCCTCCAAAGTCACAAGCTTGGTTTATGGTTTATGGATATTTTGCTGTGATGCAAAATGTGACTGCAAAAACATAGTGAAATTTATACGCAACTTCTTCCGTGTGGTTTAATTTAATCATCCTTCCAATTACTACCTACATAAATAATTCAAACACTGTGAGTGAAGGAAGAAAGTAAGATTGTGGTATATATACTTTCTACACATTGTAAAAAGGGACTGTTGCTATGCTATATAGTGGTTTCAGTTAAATATGGAGCAACTGTATTCTGTGTTAGGGCTGCTCTTAAACTGTATTCTGGTGAGATAAGAACATGCAGTGGTTAAAACCTCCCTTGATCTTGGAAGTTGCCTGTTGCTTTGAGTCTGTGGTCTGACCTTGGGCAAGTTGCTACTGTGAGTAAAGGAAGCTTCGTTGTCTAGGTAAAAGCATGCAGCTCTCACTATTTGAGCTTTTGCCAGTAAAATTGGAAATATGCTTAATATTTAGTCTCTGACCTTGCCATTTCTGAATGCTCTTGTGTCTTGTTCATGGCTGAGGAGCACAGTGTCTGATTTATATTTAAACTATATTGAAAGCCATAAATTTTGACACAAAACAAATCTGCTACCTTATGCATGGAGAAACCTAGTCTGATATCTCTTCCTTAGTGCACCTATCATAAGTCAGTATACCTTCCCTGCAGTGGGTATTACTTCTCTTCAAAAATGTAAGCTGAGCCTATGAAGAGAATTTTCTTTTTGGATCATTTCCCAGTACTTTCAACTCTCAGCTATGATGTAACTCACTTTCATTTTCTTCTTATCCATGTTTCACATTTTCAAAGGAGGAGAAGGATCCAGAGGATGATTCTAGTTCTAAAGGCTGTTTATGTATTTTATCTATTGTAGATTACATTCAAAGTCTTCAGAGTGAGTACTGAAATAGAGACTCTCCTCCCAAAGACGTAGACTCAAGTTCTCTTTTTTCTCTTCCTCACTGGCATCTTGGCCTTGGATTTTCCTCTTCTGCAAAATTTAGCAAGTTCAGTGGGAAAGCTGGAGACAGCTTTCATCCCAGAAAACCCTCTGGATGGAAAACCAGAGCAGTCAGTTAGTGGGGAAGTGGGCGCTGAAACCCAGGGGAAGGAGCAGAGAAGCCAAGCCCAGGCTTCCCAGCATTGGCACGCATGCTGTGAACACCAGGTCAGCTCACACCCTCCTTCACAGCTCTTATGCTGCTGCCTCTCTGCCAAGTGCTTTAAAACAAAAATAGAAGTTTGTTACTAATGATTCTTTGTAAATTAGCTCAGTTAAGCTTTTACTCAGTGTATCAGCTGAGTCTTTAACTAGCAAAGGCTGCAGATGCCTTGCTCAAGTCAAAATGTCTGTAATCTCCAAAATGGAGTGAATACCCTCTTTCTCTCACAAAGTCAGGCACAAATGCATCAAAAAGGTGTGATATATTCCCATAAAATCATAGGAAGCATATATTATTATTTAAGACCAGGTGGACATTTTAGAATAGTTGCTGTTGTTTTATTTGTGTTTTGCTTTGCTTTAGGGATCAGCATTTGGACTCGATGGTGCTCAGTAAACCTGTGGCATCACACTTGAAATGGAGCACAAAAAGGTATTGCCTGCTTTTGTCTTGAGAAAACTGAACTGTACTGTTGTTGACACTTGTGATTTCACTGTAAGTTCTGCAAGTTTATCTATTTTTCCAAAAATACCATCTCCTAAAGCCATGATTGCATTAACTATATATAAAAATATATATAAAATTATTTTAAAAAGATAATTTCTATGTAAAAAACCCCAAACATTAAAGTATTTGCATGAAGGCCTTCACTTACATCTCCTAGAATGTGGTGGTTGCATAGTAATTATCAGGGACAAACACTTGGGAAGCATTTTTTAATCAAGGATTTTTGATTAGTCTAATCACTTCTCTACAATGACTATGCAAATGTTAATTCTGGTGGTGTTTTTTAATTTGAAACTGTAGGTTTCCTTATTAAGGAACACAAAAAAGTTAGCAATGTTTATAACACTGTTGTGGCTGCAGCGTGGAATCTACAAAACAAAAATGAGGGGAACATAAAATAGCAAAATACTTCCAGAATAAAAACATTATTTCAGACGTTTGGCCAGAGCTAAAATATGTTTTCCACTCCTAGCAGATGCCTGAACAAAGCTGTTCCTGGTTTGATTTTCTATTCTAGGAGAAATTAATCTTTTTATAGACTAATCACTTATAGTTGTTTTTGGGGAAAAAGCATTTTCTGTGTGCAGCCATTCCAGTTTCAGATGCTTTTAATAGAAAACCGTGTCAGCAAAATTACTTTTCTTAATGATTTTTCTATTATATTTCTGCTTGAATTACTGTTGATTAGGCAAGTTTGAAGTTACAGCTTAATCCTTAAAAGTATTTGTATAGTCATAGATGTGCATTCAGGGTTCACAGTAAGGCCTTAAGGACTGTTCAGACACATTCTTGCAGCAGCAAAAAATCACTTTTTTATAGGACTTTTTTGAGAGTTCTTTCCAGCCTCGGGGTTTTTCTTCAGCACCTGAGATTTTGGGGCTGTGTGTTTTTGTTTGTTTTTTTTTTTTTTTTCAGGCATACTGTCATTGAAAACAAGTGAAAAAGTGAGTAAAACTAAAAGATCTAACTACCTCTCAGCATAACGAAACAATCAAAAATGGCAATAGTATAGAAGAAGTACAGCATATTCCTATGGAATATGCCTAAATCAATTAAGAATACCAATTAAGCTTCCCAGTATCATTAGTTTGGAAACAATCATGTTTTTACGCAACAGTGTATTTGCAGATTTGCTTGACTTAGTAAGTAGGGGGAGGATGTTTGCATACACAGTTTGGCAGGATCAGGGTTTGTATGACAAATTTTCCTACTGTAGTTATAGATGCTATTACAGAATTCAAAAAACCCAAGTAATGTCGATGTTACAGAAATGATTTGTAGAAGTGCTGAAAGAAATGAGGCACCTCTGTCATTTGGTAATGTCAGTTTCATTTATTTGTCTTCTACTTTTAATAAAAGTTAAAGTATTTGTTTCGAACATGTGGCATGTGCCTTGTAATTTTTAAAAAAGGTTGAAGTTTTGTATTTGGACTTAGTGTTACACTCATGTGGTGTGCACAGAGCCTTGACACAGCTGAAATTCAGGTATCCTGTACCTCATACTTAGCAGATAAACTAGAAGTGGAATCTTGCTGATTCTCCCACTTATCACTTTCTTTTAACTTTTTTTTTTGATATCTTGCTATTTGGATTCGATATCTTCCGGATATTTAAGCACCTAAAAAATGAAAATATTCTAATTTATTTTTTCTTCCAAAGAGAATGATTTTCTGTAAATCCTTGAATTCACTGAATCTTTGAGTATTTTGTGAGCTTAGTTTTTTTTACCTGTTCATAAGTTTTTGGACTTCCTCTTGCATATGGGGTTTTCTTTGCAAATTTTAGAGATATATCTTCTGTTGCTTTTAAATCATTATTTTTCAATGTTTGTGTGGCATATGAGATTTGAGGGATTTTGTGGTTATTTTTCAGTAAGGTGTAAGACAGCCAGAAAAAAAAAAATTGATACTATTTAAAGTAAAAATAACTTACATTATTTGTACACACAGTCGTTTTTACTTAGAAGAGCAGCTCCAGAGATAAGCAGATATACTTTCACTGTCCAAATGACTGAAATGGAAACTTTTTTAGGGTTAATGTTTTACAAATTACTGTGTGTAGTTTCAGGTATCAACATTTTACCTCCTCACAGAAATCCAAAGACCAATGACTGAGCCCTATCTGTCTTTGCTAGTAATTGCTACATTTTTATTTATCAGGAGAATTACAGAAACTCATTGCTTTTACATTCTTATTCAGGTTATGCTCTGATGTCTTTTTCATCCCTTCTCGTTCTTAGAAATCACAAGTAAGATATCAGGTGGCCAAATCTGACAGTAAGTGCATGACACAGTCATATCAGTGAAAATGAATAAGAGATCTGTAAGCTGGATATAGAGGTTGTCCTGGTATAGAAGTGCAGACAGCTCTCATTATCCATGGGTAGATTACCTGGGATGAAAACTACTGGAGACAGAGAGGTGGTTCCATGGAGACCCTCAAGTGAAGGAGGATTTATTAATGCAACTGTAGCACCATGCATGCATAATTACATTTCTTCCAAGGGCTACTCAGTAACACAACCACTCTTTAAGCAGCACCAGAAGCTGATAAGCTCTGAGCTCATTTCCAGCTTTTCCCCAGACTAACATCATCCAAGCTCTTGATAAATTTACTTTCTATACTGCAAATTGTTAATGATAATATTAGAACAAAAAAAGCATTCTCTTGTAATGATAATATGAGAACAAAAAATCCTCTCAAGCACTTTAAAGTGACATTATTTTTTTTATAATCTCAGGCTCCATAGTAGGCCTGCCAGGATGGCAGGATTCATATGTAAATATGTAAGTCTAAGCTAGTAACTATGAGTGTGTTTTTAGTAGAATGAGGAGGAGTAGAATCCTCTGGTAGAGGTAACAGACTATCATATTGTCAACACCCACTTGTCTGTGCAAACAAGCTGACTGGTTGTGGCAGCATGGGCAACTTACAGTGACAGAGTTTAGCAGGATTGGTAAGGTGGAAAATGGCATTGCAGTCTGGAGGCTTTTAAGACAGCACGGAAAAAGCAAGGGCAAAACTTTTCAGGTTGTTGCTTTGGCTCTGTCTGAAACTAAGCAGGAAAAAAGGAATTGGTTGTGTGGGTGTCATAACTGGCACGCCTGCAGATCTCCTGAGAGCTATTACACTGTGCCAGATCCTGAAGAGCTGTAACTTCTTCAGATGGTGTTAGAACTTGTGCTGACAGCACTTGTCCACATGTCTTGGGTGCCCAACATAGGCAGAACATGGGATTGTGGAAGCGAGTTCAGAGGAGACCACCAAGTTGATTAGAGGGATGGAGGACGTCTCCTACAAGGAGAGGCTGAGAGAATTGGGTTTGTTAGTCCTGGAAAAGAGAAGGCTTTGGGGTGCCCTAATTGCAACCCTCCAGTTCCTGAAGGGAGCCTACAGGAAAGATGGAGAGAGACTATGTACAAGGACCTGTAGTGACAGGACAAGGGGGAATGTCTTCACACTGAGAGTAGGTTTAGATTTGATATTAGGAAGAAATTCTTCCCTTTGAGGGTGGTGAGGCACTGGAATGGATTGCCCAGAGAAGCTGTGGATGCCCCATCATCCATATTGGATGGGGTTTGAAGCAACCTGGTCCAGTGGAAAGTGTCCCTGCCTATGGCAAGAAATATGTGATCTTTAAGGCTCCTTCTAATCCACATCATTTTATGGATTTCGGCTGCAGTATAGAATGGGGGAAAATCCAGACTGGATTTTTCCAAAGACTGAATTTCAAAATAAAAATAAATAAATAAATAAATAGAAATAAATAAATAAATAAATAAAGAAGCATTGGACTTGATGATCTCAGAGGGTCCTTTCTAACCTGGCTGATTCTGTGATTCCATGCTTCTACAATTCTGTGATCCATGTGTGTGCTGACCATGGAGGAATTAGGCACATAGCTGCTTTAACACAGAGAAGCTATCATCAGGTGTGATAAAGCCCTACATTCTCAGGTGTGGGGGCTTCAGGAGCAGAACAAGAGGTACCTATGCAACACAGTGAGAAGTCCCATCCAGGATTCACCATCTGTCACCTGTGCTAGTGGAACAGTCTTGAAACAGAAAAGTCTGCAGTAAAATATGGTAAAATAGATTCCCCCAAATGCTATCACAAGTAGCCATGGTCTTTATATCCTGTGTAATTGGTGGTAGGGATTTTTCCCACCTATGTGTTTTATGATGCATGCAAGTAAACTAAAAAGTTTCATCTGTCCAAATGTATTCACTGTGCTGAACTCAGCAGTTCCTTGCAGAACAGATGCTAAGACAATAAAGAAGCCTTATGCAAAGGCAGTGAATGACAGGACCAATACTAAAATATATTGGATTACTGGTTTTTTGCAAGTGAGGTTAAAGACAAGAACAAACAGAAAACAATTTTCTTCAGTTCTTGTCATATAGAAATATATTCTTACTGAAGTAATGTGTATCAGTCTCAAATTTAGGAGAAACACTGGGAGGATCTGATCACAATAAATTCTACCCACCAGAACTGAATTCCATGCTGGAGCTGTTGCTGGAGAGCAAGAAGGTGAGGTGTTTATAGACCCCATCTGAAAGTTACTGATGTGGAAATATCACAATGAATGAGCTAAGGGACAAATTGGTTTGTAGAAATACAGGTCTGGTTACATTTATACTGGTGTAAATTTGGGCTAGGTTGTTGAAGCCGGTTGAGTTACACTAAGGTGAGCATTTAATTTAAGATGATGAGTCAGGTCTTTACACCTTTTAGTGTTGCTGCACTTTCAGGCTTATGCTGAAGTGAATCAAGGGACCTTTGTGTAATCAGAATCAGATCTACTGTATTAAATGACTGCTGGGAACTTGTTTATGGAAATTAATTTAAAATATTATGCAGAAAAAACCATAAGGGGTACATATTAATTATGACTCGTGCATGAAGATTTGCCTGAATAACTCCCATTAACAATAATAAGAGTTGCAGAATTAATTTCCTTCTAGGTCCTGCTAAAAATTCACCCAAGGACATTGCATTCTCTATCCTCAGATTCAGATCGTCTTTATATTAGCAAATAAAAATCTCCTTATGCAATCATTGCTGGAAGAGTCAATCTTGAATAGCACTTTTTAAAAAAAAAATTAAATTACAGCTACATTGGCAGGTTTATTGCTTGATTATTTTCAGCTTTCCATTTAATTTTTATTATGATAATTGAAAATTGTTTATGGGAGTTAAGTGAGATAAGCAGTGCAATATTTACATATATTACTATCAAATAGATATTTCTTTGTTATTAAATGATTTCAGCAGAAGATTGGAAAATGAGAAAATTTTTAAAAATTTTAAAATTACTTTTGTGCAGGGGACAGTCATAGCCTGGGTTCTAGAACCAATCTGATTTCAACTGAGGTTGAAAGTGGCTTTCTTTTACGCAGTATTCGACAAACAGCACCCCACTGTCACTTGCTTTGTTCTACTCCGCTAATTCTAGAAAAGAGAATCTAGTCTCTAGTCTGAGATCAGATAGCAAAGGCCTGTAAAACTGCTGCATTTTGCTAATGTAGAGTCTAGTCTATTCTTAACTTTAGATCAGATAATAAAGTAGCCGTTGTTGCGGCAAATGTCTGATTTCATCTTAGTTCACGTCCATAAAACACTACACTTGTTAAAAGATTTCTGAATTAACTCCCAAAGATGGTCATGTTATAGTAAAAAGGTAGAGCTGAAGAAGAAATTGTGATTGCAAATCAGTGAAATCAGGGTAGCCAAGCTGACGTGCAGCAGGACATCCAGGCTGTACAGATCAGTAGGCGCTGGGGTGTAGCATGGCTATTTACCATCTTTTGTTCATCATTTCACTGAGTGAAATTCAAAGTCTAATTTTCTAGAACTCTGAAGATTAGTTCCTAAAGCACACTGGGTTCACTGAGGAGAGGTGGACAGATTACCGACACAAAAGGAATGCTCTCTCTGGTGACAGATAAACTCTTGCTCCAGTATTGAATATTTTCCGTAAATGGAATAATTTATCAAATTTTCAAAGGCCCCAGCATGCTGAAATTTCAAAATATGCAGTCTTTAAGTATGAAACTATTCATGAAACTAAAACTGGTGCTGACATAATTTCAGTCCTGTGAGGTGAGTTTAATGGACAGTAGTTTGCTAATTAATTTACAATGCATGATATGGAAACTGCTTGTGGGAAGTGCGAGATGAAGTTGCAGAAGGTTCTTGCTGCATATTGGGATAGAAATGGAAAGAAAAATGTTTTAGGACTAGGGATGTACCAAGATAAGGTTGAATCTCTGAGTGAAAATACACCATTGACTTCATACATGAGCATGCCCACATGTACACACCCGCATTCCTGCAGCTACATTTTACCCTCATGCGAGGTCCTGATTTATGCTCAAAAGTAACCCTATGCATTTTTATCTCCCTAGATATCGTTTCCTATTTTTTGAAAGTCTCTGTTTCCTCATAAGAGTGCCCACATTCCTTGGGTTTCACAAGGGATTGGACTAATTTCAGATTCTCCTTGCAGTTGTGGGAACTGAAGTAGGTGAGCAGCTTTGAAGAATCCATCAAGTGTTTCCAGTGTCATCAGCACAGACATTATCTTGTTCATTAAGATCATGATGTACCATAGGGGCAACAATTCAAAGTCCTTTTATTGTCAGAACATTCTTCATCTACCAGGAGGAAAAACCTCAGAGATGCTGTTGGCATGCCAGGCCTGAAAAGTAGATGCATATGTGAGAAATGTGGAAATTTATGCATTCTTTGGAAGGCAGAGGGTCAAAGTCAGTTTGTGTTTTGATATCAGCATCACAAGGTAGAGTGCTAAACTCTAGGTGTCAGAAATGTGGTGCAATATCAGGCAATAAAGCTAGACAGCTTTAATTAGTTACAAGAGAAAGATTAGATACTTCATGTTGAACTGCTTAGTTAACAACATTTGAAGGGACTGGTGCGTTCAAAATGAACTGTCCTCTGTAGGTAATTTAAAATATTTATATGCTGCTCCTTCTCCTGAACTTCATTCCCTAGGAAATTTCAGATATGATTTTTAGCTTTTGCTTGGAAACAGAATGGAAATAGACACATTTTAGAAACTGCAATTTTGTGCACTGTGAATGATGTGGTCCAGCCCCATACAGAGAGTGGTACGAAATGTTCTGATTCTTAGGAGGTCTATGATGTCTCACCCAGGAAAATTATTACTTCTGAGCATTTTTTGATGGATTATTTATTTCATCAGACTCTGCTAATGAAAAATGAAAAAATCCCTTCAATGTAATAAAAATCTGTCTCCCCTAATAATAAAATTGCAAACAAAAAATAACTTACAATGTTTTGATGGAAAACTGATGGAGTTTTTCCATCGAAGTAGAAAAACTTGAGGTTCAGTTTTGGCATTATACTAGTTGGATTATAGTGCTCTGTCTACAGGTTTGGAGTCATCAGGCAAACATTTCACTGCAGTTCCTAATAATCTTCAAAAATCAGTGCCTGGGTGAGATATATAAGAAAGCCAGAAGAAACTAAGTATCAAACATAGTGCTGACTTGTACTGATTCAGTGTATTTGGACTGTTGAGGATATCAAACTGGTAATCATGCTTGAAAGAATAAATTAGGTTTAGTGGCTCTGTATTCATCCACAAAATCAAATCTACTCTACCCTTTATAAAGGTGATTTTATCAGGAAAGCATAGCTGATGATGTAAGTTATGTGGGTTTTTATGTTGCTCTAATTCTAAAGACACAAAAGATGCCACAGAAAGAAATCCTGAGAAACCTCTCAGAAATTAATGGTGTCCAAGTCCTGTAGCAGCTGGTGTTTTGACACCAATCTGTCAAACTGCGGGTGCCAAGTGAACAAACTTTGTGACCTACACTTCCTCATCAGTGTAGAAAGCTAAAATTATTCAACTTGTGCCAAAATAGGATTTTCCATTGGATGTCAAAACAGAAAAGAAAAGAGATTTTTTTGAATGCACTTTGGTTTTGCTGCCCCAATCTTTCAACAGCTTTGGTTTTCATTTGCAGATGAAAAAAGTGTGAGCAGCCTGGCTGCTTAAATTACTCTCTAGTGCTGTATCCTTTTACATCATTTTAACCTGGTATTTCTTATAATTTCCAGAGGCTGTAACCTTTTGTAGCAGGATGCTTATGGAATGTATGTATGGGAGAGAATTTTGAGACACAGGGCAGGATGGCCAAATACACATAAATATGTACTTCTGGTATCACCAAAGTTATCTACAGTGTCTTTTGCACATCAATTAGGAAAGCATAGACCCCACTGGATGTTACTGAACAGATTATTTTCTTTCTGTGTGTGTGTCAGGGTATCCTATTCATCCTTCCCACAACTGAAAGAAAAGTCATATATTCACTGTTAAGTTCAGCTCCATCATAAATTTATGCTAATTAGATTTACTTAAGATAAAGACAATCCAACTGGTACCAGAGAAAAGTCTTGGACAGGTGTCCTAATCTTTCAGTCTGTGTTTCAGTTTCAATAAACAAGAAATGTGTTTAAAATATACAGTTTAGTTGCAAAGTTGTTACTTCAGAAGGTGCTAGCAGATTCTTCACAGGAGACTGCGCTTCTGGCATGGCTATCTCAGTTCAAATGTTCTCTCAGCAATAAACAATTAAACATCATAGTACAACACTAGTGAATGATGCTTTATTTGTGGATCTGCTTGCCACAATGTGACATAGGTTTTGCTAAATCTTGTTAAACTAAAATGACACATGAAAGTATCTAAAATAGAGAATATAGTGAGGTCTTGACTAATTTTCTGAGAGCAGCCCAGCTAATAAGAAAGTGATGAAATAACCTTATTTAGTGAAGGTTCTGTTTATTGGGTGTAGGTTGGAAATGGAAAAAGAGCAGAAACAAGCATTATTTAACCACAAGACTTCTCTTCATTAGCTTGGCTCCATTATTATTTCACCACTCAATAATATTTTAGGGCTCCTCAATGAGATTTTTCAGCAAACACTTAGAAGATAATCCCAGTGCTACATCTGTCAACATCTCTGCTCCCATCCACTTTGCACAGCTGTTCTGTTGAGGCTGAGCTCAGATCAAAGGGATGCTTACTGCTTACAACTTCCCCCACCCCTTCCTCTTTCCAAAGCAGGAGGCTTTTGAGTGGAACATAAATTGCTTTAAAGTTGATGCTGAAAAAGTTAGGCAATACCCAAGAAGGAAAGTTATCTTTTACAGTCCAAGCGTGAAAGAACCAGGATAAATTTGAAGTGCAATGAGATGAGTATAAGCTTCTGTAATTGCAGTATGCTTCAAAGCATACAAGGAATATATTTGTTTAGAAGAGGTTGCTTTGATTCCTTGTGAGATGCTATGTGTGGACTTTGGTAAAAAGTGTTCCTGCCAAATGCATTTTCAACTTAAATATTAGCAAAATTGGAAAAATAGCAGGCCAGAAGCCCTCAGATCAAGTCTTGGTAGTTCAGCCACACTAATTTCCAAAATGAGCATGGCAAATTGATTGGTTGTGCTGTCTCTGACCATTTGATATACTCTTCTTCTCAGCATAAAATACCTTTCCTTCTGTTTTGCTGATGTCTAACCCAGAAACATCAAGTGGAGCTGCGTTCAATCCCCTTTTCATGGCTTAACACTACTCAAGGGAAAGAACTTATCACTGCCTAACTGGGGGTTAAATTCCTGTGTTGTGATTTTCATGGTAGAGGTTATTTTAATTCCTCACTTCTTTCTTATGAGGGACTGTGAAATCAGAAACTTATCCACAATGAACATACACTTCAAAACAGTTTTTAAAAATGTTGTAAAGTCCTAATGTGTCAGTGGAATTCCTGAATTCATAAGAGCTTTGGTGTCACGTTAACTGATGCCAAAGGGTGATAAAGAGACTTGACAGAGGGCAGATCAGGGGAAGAACTTTTCTGGACTTTTTCATAAACTCTTTGGAATGGTAGGCAAGGTTCTGTGGACACTAAGAGACGTACCTCAACCTCCTTTAGATGATTAAAAACTAGCTTTTTCTGAGTTTTCAGTGCCTGCTTTACTATTCCTTTCTGAACCAGATGATGTCTATTACATGAATTTTGTTATATATTTGCCTGAATAATAGAATGATATCAAGCAGTTCACCGAACTACGTATGTTTAACTTTGTGTGAATCCATTGATGTGCCAAGTGATTCTATCCTACATTAGTCAAGGACCATCAAACTCTTACTGTAACTGTTTTTATGTTACATGACAGTGAACAGACCTGTGTACTAAGGTAGTTCAGCAACTATAGTGCAATGGATTTTTTTATTATTTTTTTTTTGCTGGTATGGACTTCTTCTTTTACAGATGTTTGTTTTTAAAGGTCTACAAAAAGGTCAGTTGCACTGATCAGAGACCTGGTCCAAAAGCTTTGAAGAAATAACAGTTACCCTAATTACTTTCCTATAATAGAGTTTTTCATGTTTACAGGTATTAAACTGAAGAAAAACTTCATCTGGAGATATTTTATTATTACTACTTTATTTTTAGCAAAGAATTGATTTCCTATGAGGTTTCTGTGGAGACTTGTTTTGTTTGGTTTGTCGTTGTTATTGATGTGTTGCTGTATTAAGTTTTTTTTCCCCAGCTATTCACATCCTGAGCCTACCACACTTGTGTTTTATTTCTGTTCCAGTAAACCACATCTAATGTTTCTGCATTTATATTTTTATTAAAGTTGGGATAGGCTTGTGATCTCTATTCTTGTATAGAAAGCATTTGCAAAAAACACTTTTGGACCAGTGCACTTTATGTTTACACTTAAAGAACAGTGCTGAGTCTAATAGACCATCTGCTGAAGTGTGAGTGTGAAATTGGAGGTACAAGTATAGCTAAGATGGCTTGTTAAGGAAGATTTGAATTCTGTTAAGAGAAATATGCCTTATTTTCTATCATAGTAATAGAATGCTTTCTAACATACACTTTAATGGATCAATTCATGTAAATTAATTAGGTTCCATAAAAAAGATGATTATTTTTGTAATGGTGGACATTTCAGTAACAGCCTATCTTTGCAGGTTTATATCCTAACAAAATATTAGGCAGTAGACTATTGAAATGTCTGGATAGACAGTAGTGATTACTGCTATTGCCAACAATAAGGCAACAAGATTTTATGTTTCTTCTCGTGCTTGAGAAATCATCATTTCAGACACATTTGAGTACCATGGAGTGAAAACATCACTGGTATAAGGAGAAGCAAACTAGAAAATGGAAATTTACTGTATGTGCAGCTGAAAAATGTAAACCTATTTCCTAAATAGCTTTCCTGAAAAACAATCATAGCAATAGTCATTCTCTATTCCTTTTTTCTGCAGTAATTTCTTAATTCATTTTGGAAATGGATCTCAGTGATCAGAGACTATTTTAGCTGAAGTTCACGTTCAGGCTGAGGAAATTACGATGTGCTGTGGTCCAGATATGACGTGGCATTTTTTCTTTTACTGGAATACAGACTAAATGTAGTGTTCCTTTCTAAAATGTGAATATTTCTGTATGATAACTTTTTATATAGCATATATGTATGAAGTTTTCCATTCACTTTCCCAGAGAAAAAAATCCCTTTGCTATTTCTTTTACCAGTGAATTATTTATTAAGAGTCAGGACTTTTGTTTTAGTACAAACAAAATTGTTCTAAGCTGATAGCTTAATTCTTTCTTTTTTTTTTATTTTTTTTGGAGAGGAAGCCAAAGGCATTCCCATGTGCATCTTTCAGAGTATGGTGGCCATATAGGTATAGGCAGTGAGTTCTAATGCTGTGTTCAGATTCAACTCTGTATGAAATTAAATGTTTATTAGCTAAAGATGGATGGCATCAGCAATGTAGACAGTTGTTTAGATACCTCCTTGGATTAGGAGACCTAAGTTCCAAGTCCACAGTTAAAACTTGGTCCCCTTGTCTCCCCAGTGAGAATAGATCAGATGTTTGTGGTTCAGCACTTCCTCTTCTGCTAAAAGTTCCACTCTCGAGCTCAGAAGCCTGCTTGATAGTAGTTTAGTTGAATAGATACATCTCCTTAAAGGATTTTGCTTGGGTAAATTGACATTTTTTGTATCTGTTGAACATCCCAGACTAATCTAAAGTATATTAAAAGCAGCTCACTTTCAGAAATTAATCAAGGATTTGTGTCAAGAAAACTTCTTTGCTTAGGCAGCTTGAATCCCCTCAGTAGAATTCTCTCCATATTCACAATAGGTTACCATAAACTTAATTTCCTTACTTATGGGGCTTCATGAAACTAATTTTATTTTATTAACTTCATAATCTTAGCGGTTGATTATTTCCATTTACTGCATTAATGGAAGCTGATATCTCTCCTTTTAACGTGATAAGTCCATAGGGATAGTTTTAAGTTTATCTGTGTTTTCAGTGAATACCTAAAATATTAATTCTATTTTCATGGCTGCTAAAAGTTTTAGAGATACTATCTTTTCTTCCTATGGAGAATACAGGTGTATGCAGCTACCACGCTGCAACTTCAATTAAGTTTTATAATATTTTCCTGGGGCTTGCCTGTATTTTCCTATCTACTTTCTCTTGTGACTCTTTAGAGAATACTTGTAACAATGCCTTTTATTTGCATTTTTTAATACTACTTGAACTTTTCCTACTGCTCGTTTTTGAAACTTCTTTGTGAACAAAGAAGTGGGCACTTTGGGGTGGTTACTCTGAAGTATTTTTCCTAGACTGTCTTTGTGATGCAAAAATTTTTGTGGTTTTGGTTTTTTTTCGTCTTTGAGTTTTGAGTCTATGTTCCTCTTGTAGAATTGCTCTGAGTGACAAGCTTCTACCCCAGTGACCTGCAATCAGCTCTCCAACAAACTGCCCATAACAGAACAGTGAGGAACTTGGTGTATCCTGGGTATGTACAGTAAAACTTTAGGCTCCATGGCATCGTGTCAAATCCCCTGTCCTTTAAAGGGAATATGGGAACATATTTTGGAGGGATTTACCTAATTTGACTGGTGGTGGAAACAGGTGTACTTTTCATAGGGGCTCTGCTGCAGTCTCCATCATTCCTCAGCACGTGCCTCTGCTCACAGCTGACTCCAGTCCTTCCTGTCCTACTGGTTTTCAGTCAAAGTCATTGGAGGAGAGAGAAGAGAGTGGTTCTGTGCAGAGGTGCTGCCAGGAGCTCGATTGCTTAGGCAGCAGGAATACCCCAAGGAGATGTGCAAAGATGGAGATGAGAAACAAGTGTCCTGTATTTTAAAAGTTACTTTTTCTAGAATCCCTTCAGATGTAAATCTGCTTTTGTGGGTGAAACCTGATGCTGACTTCAAGGTAAATGACAGAACCATATCCCCAGTTTTGTCTGGGCTGCAGAGCAGCAGTGAGTGACTGTCAGAGCACCCTCTGGGTGAAGAACTTTTTCCTAATATCCAATCTAAACCTACCCCGTTGCAAGTTGAGGCCATTTCCTCTCATCCTATTCCTTGCTACTTGGAAGAAGAGACTGATCCCCAGCTCTCTACTACCTCCATTCAGGTAGTTTTAGAGAGTGATCAGGAATAACTTTGTCTTAATTCAAGGCACAGCTCTGAAAGGAATTTAATTTATCACGCAAATACCACTTAACAGCATGTGTTCGTGTACTCATCTATCTTTTTCTGGACTAATTCATAGATATGCTCTTCTTTATGATATAGGTGATGCTCAACAATAAATTCATTACGAGAAAAGTAAGAAAAAGGTGTTAAATTAAAAAGAAAGACAACTATTTGAAATGTCTTTGGAGTCTGGAGTAACCTGCTGTAGGACAAAGGTGTGATGATTCATAGGCAATGATTTGGAGCTGTTTCTGGAGGAAATGTTGAAGAGGGATTTGTATACATTATCATTATTCCACAGTCAGGATCTTAATGAGGATGAGTTAGAGGAAAAGAAGAGAAAGTATTAGCCATCTAGAAAACAGGTATCTAAAGGTGGCCTTATCCTATAGTTGTCATCACTGTCTATGAAAGACGAGCACTGTTTCTTTTGTCATTGTCTTTGTACAGTGCCTGATTTCTTCATGGGTTATAACTCTTGTTTCAGCCCACTTCAAAAGTTCTTTTTTATTTCCTATGTGTTGCAGACCCAGCACAACAGTCTTTATGTGACTATCTGCAGTGGAACAATAATTTTTTTTTTTTTGGTACAGAATATTCTGTAGCATATTTCTTAATCCAGTCCTCTACAGGCTGTATCATGAGAGGATGTCAAGGGCAAAGGTGATTTTTTTTTTAATTACTATTTTAGTTACATCTGTAATAGTATGGACCGGTATTAGTGAATATAGTAAAGCTGTGTACAGTGATTTAAGAGTTTATCACTTGAAAATCAGTGCTGCAGACCCAAATGATGTTTTTAAATTCCCTGTCAGCTTTTTGTGGATGTAGGGTAACAGATGTTGTTTCAGTAGCTGGGGTCTAACCCACTGGAAAGCAGCTCTGTGGAGAAGGACCTGGAGGTCCTGGTGGACAAGTTGTCCCTGACCAACTGTGTGACCTGGGGGCCAAGACAGCCAGTAGTGTCCATGATGCATTAGGAAGAGCACTACCCCTCTACTCAGCCCTAGTGAAGCACATCTGGAATGTTATGTCCACTTCTGGGCTCCTCAGGACAAGAGAGACGTGGGGGTCCTGGAGCAGGTCCAGTGGAGGGCAACAAGGATGATGAGGGGAGTGGAGCATCTCTCTTATGAGGAAAGGTTGAGAGAGCTGGGCCTGTTCAGCCTCGAGAAGGGACAACTGAGATTAAGATCTGTCAGTATGTGCAGGGAGGTGTCAGGGCATGGCCCAGGCTCTGCTCGGTGGTGCTGAGCAATGGGACAAGAGGCCATGGGCAGAAACTGATGCCCAGGAAGTTCCACCTGAACATGAGGAAGAACTTCTTTGCTATGCAGTGATGGACACTGGAACAGATCACCCAGAGAGGGTGTGGAGTCTCCCTCACTGGAGATATTCCAGAACTGTCTGGATATAAATCCTGCACCATGTGCTCTGGGATGACTCTACCTGAGCAGATGACCCACTGTGATTCCTTCCAACCTGACCCATTCTGGGATTCTGTGATAGTATATTTCTACAGAAAATATTACATTGAAATAATATGAGGAGGAGAAAGTGAGGCTAAAAACTCTAAAGTGCATTAAAGAGGAATCAACCATTACACCTTAACAAAGTAATACACAGATTTGAAACTAGAACTTGGCTTACATATCTGTAGCATACTGGGATAGAGTTATTAAAGTATTAAGGAAGAGGATGTAGCTTTTGTCTTGTAGTCACGAGTCCCTTAAAAAGGTCTATTTGCTGATCTAGATCCTGTTACAACATAAAAATGTACCAGCAAGTGGCACAGCAGTATTTTTCTGGGCAAGCGGACTGGCAATCCCATTCATTCCCAGACTGTGTTCCTCCTTCCTTTACACCTGTGAGAAGAACAGTGACTATTTTATTAGTTTGTTTGGCATTAGATTGATTCTCATCACTTGGATTTTTGTTGTGTCTGGCTCAGGTGGATGGTGTGGTTTTTAAGGCAATGGGAACTGAATGAATGGAACAAATGAGCTAAAATTTGCATTTTTGTGTGAGGCAAGCTCCATACTCCTTTATTTTACTATGACTTTGAAGCAACTTCTTTCTTCCTACCCAAAGCCACTTTGCAGGTAACAAGGATGTAGACATTTATGAGGATGAGGCTTCAAGGATGATGGATATTCAGATTTGTATGCTATTTCTTTTCCTGTAGGAATTTGTGCTGTGATGTTTTTGAAGGAGATAAACTGCATTTTGGGCTCAAGAATAGGGAATACTTTTCACAGTAACACTGAATTGAAGGAGTCAAAGTAAGTGAGAATGCAACTATTGGAAGAAATTCTGTCTCTGGGGAAAAGGAGTTTGTGGGGTTTGATTTTTTGGGGGGTTTTATTTTTTTGTGAGTATATTTTGTTTTGATTTTGTTGTTGTTGTTGTTTCATTTTGTTTTTTTTAAAACAAGACAAACACCAAAATGCAGAGGATGTGTTCTTAGGGGAAAAAAAAAAAAATATATATATTTATATTTATATATTTATATATAAAAGTTTTGCATTCATCACAGCAAAAGGTTAATCATTTGCTCTGTTCTCAGAGAAAGATATGTTTCCTAGACAGCACACAGTGACTTTAATTTAGGGCAGTAATGCCAGCTGAAGTCTATTCCGTTGTTTTTTGGAGACCACTATAAAGAACTCTGATAGACATAAGATGAGTATTATTGTTCCTGGCAATGAGTAATCATGCCAAAGCAATTTGTATTCCTTTATTTAAAATTCTTCAACAGACTTGTATATCAGCTTAATAAAACTACAGGCCTAAAAATGAGGGCAAAAGCTCCAATGACTTTTTCAGACCTTCATTCCATATAGTTCACATCCATGTTCACACATACCTGTATGTGTTCTGTCTCCATCTTTCTGTAAAAAATTGTTCTATTTAGTATTTTTATTAAATATTGAAGCAAAGGAAAGCTTCCAGTGTTTATACACTGCTGCCTTAGAATCTGTTAGCATGTTTCCAGATTTATCCAATTACATTTGTTTTGAAAAATAATTTCAAATATATTTTCATTAGAAAATAAAAGCAAGCTCAACTATTAGTGTCAAAGAATAAAAATATTAGCCTATATCTCTTCTAGCTCAGCTGCAACTACACCAGAACCATCTGCACAGATGAATTTAACTTACACCTCTACCCACTTACATGTTTAAAGTTTCCAAGCAATTAAAGAATCACAGAATTGTGTTTCTCTTTAAAAAGTTTTAAAACCATTTATTTCCTAAAATAATAGATTATTCTGATTAAAAATTAATACAGGAAGGAGAAGTAAAAACCTCTCTCCTGTGAATATGTGGGATCTGCAAAAATATATGTTGGTTAATAACATCCTGTTTTGTATGAAAGGAAGCAATTTATATTAATTCTGAGTTTGTTTGTTGGTTTGTGTTGGTTTATGTTGTTGTGTTTTCTTTCTTTTAGAAAAATAGAAAGTGTATTCAGCTCTTATACATTTGTAAAGCAGAATTATTTTGAAGTAGTTTGTCAAGGAGTTACCCTTCACCAAAAGTTTTTAGATATCTGCAAACACTGTGGAGCTGTTTTATCAGGCTTAAGGCTGCAAATGACTGGGTTCCTGGAACTTAAAAGCATCAGAAGTTAACACGTACTTTTTTTTAGAGGAAAACTCTTACGCTTGAATTTAAGAAATGGAAATTAGGGTCTTTAAAATTCGGTATTCAAAATAAAATGGAACAGTGGAGGCAGAACACAGGGTGCAAGGGTGAATACAAAACATTGTGCAAGGAGCTGTTTCAGAGGGATGGAAACACAAGAAGATTGGAGTGTAATTAAAGGCTGGCATGAGCATTTTGATAGGAGGATGTTAGAAATAATTTCAGTCTCATTACAGAAGCAGTATTGGATGCAAAAGCTTTGTTATTGGCTAGGCAGCAGCGGTGAACTCCTGAAGATTTCCAATTGATGTGGGTGTATAAAAAATTGGTTGAATAATACTAACTCAATTATGGCTATTGTGAATTTCAATTTGCTACAGTATTGAAAGAAATTACTGTGGAGAGAAATAAAGAGGAAGAAATAAGTGGAGAGTACCTTGAAACAGTAGCAAACCTTAGGATATTGTAAATATTTAATGTATGAACTGAGTAGGTTGTGGCTGTTGTCTATACGTTATAATTAACTACCTGAAGAAAAGGCTGATTAAATTCTGCACAGACTAGTATGCTCTGGGGTATGAGGTGAGCTGAACCTTAACTGTCTTTGTGATACATATGTGATGAATTTTGCAGGTTACTCCAGGACTTCTCTCGGAGCCTTGCTCTCAACTGGATAGGCCTGAAGTGTCTGGGTATGGTCGTGGGCATTGATGGAGTTCAGTACCACCCTTCAGGTGAAATGAGCACAAGGATGCACCAGAAGTCTTAATTTCAGACAGGTTTTCACTGTCTCTTGGAGGGTAAAACCCTCCATTTAGCTATCACCCAAAGCTTGAATTCTAGAGAGAAAATGCTTTTTTTTCTTTTTTTGACAGACATGTCTGTGTCAGCAGAAGACATAGACTCTGCCCTCCTGACTATGGGGAGAGAAAGGCTTTTTATGTGAAAAGTCTAGATGTTGTAAAACTTTTTTCAGTTTCTTAACTGTTCCTGTAGACCTTCCTGAACAGGTTCTTTATCCTTCATGTTTCTATTTCTTCCATACGAACAAGAGACGCTATCTTCATCTTGTTGCTAGAGAACAACAAAGATACCTGTGGGTTATGGGATGGAAGATGTATGGGGACCATCTGATACAACTACACCATACTTAGCTTGAAGTCCTGGTGTAATTTTTTTAGCGTATTTTGGACCATACCTGCTCTGGAGATTTTTCCTACAATAACAGATACAGATATAATAGTGAGAAGGTTTGACCCCAGTCAGCACAGCTGCTTTCTCACTCCCTCTTCCCCCGGTAGGGAAGAGAATCAGGAAAAAAAAATACATTAAAATTTGTGGATTGAGATAATACTTTTTAATAATTGAAATAAAATAAAATAATAGCACCAATGATAACAACAATAAAGATAATTCTACTGAAAAGGAGGGGGAGAATAATAAAGCCCAAGAAAGATAAGTGATGCACAACACAGTTGCCCACCACCCAATGACTGATGCCCAGCCTGTCCCCAGTTGGCCTCTCCTGGACAAATTCTACAGTTTATATACCGAGTATGACAGTCTGTGGTGTGGAATATCCCTTTGGTGAATTCAGGTCAAGTGTGCTGGCCATGATCCCTCCCAGCATCTTGTGGACCTCCTCACTGGCAGTGCAGGGGAAGCTGAAAAGTCCTTGACTTGGTGTAAGCCCTGCTCAGCAACAACCAAAACAGCGGTGAGTTATCAACATTGTTCTCATAGGAAATCCAAAACAGCGCTGCACTGCTAGGAAGGAAAATAACTCCATCCCAGCCAAAACCAGGAAAAACAGGTGCCAGCATTTTGTCTTAAAGCCCATTAGCAGAGCAAGAGCAGTTCCCAGTAGGAATTACGCCTGCTTGTCCCTGGTTACAGAAGTACTGAATGCTTGGGTTTTTTTCAGTTGTTCTAGTATTTAAATAGAAATCAAAGCCAAACCCATCTACTCAATGACGCTGCTTCCAGTTCTACTCCCATCAGCATTGTCATCTTCATTCCTAGCTCAGAATTCGGGTCAAGGGTATGAGTTGTGTTCTGCTTTAAATTATGGGAACACTGCTATTGGTATCATTAGCTCTTGTTCTGCCTCTTGTTTACGTTCTTTAGCACATTTACAGCTTAGTATGTTGGCTGTTGCCTAAAGAAGAAACAAATGGAATTATGACAGAAGATTTAAATAAGAAATTAAGATTTTGAAACACAACCCATGAGAACAAACAGATTAAAGTGCTTTACTGAACTGAATGTTATGTCCTATTTATCATAGAATCAGCTGGGTTGGAAGGGACCTCAGGACATCAAGTCCAACCCTTGATCCATTACCGCTGCAGTTGCTAGACCATGGCACTAAGTACCACGTCCAGTCTCTTTTTAAAAATCTCCAGGGACGGAGAATCCACTACTTCCCTTATGAAAGAGAGTTTGCTGATACAGGCAGTGGCCCACAGTAAAAACAGTGCTTCTGACTGCATTACTGTTCTGCAGCATTAGTAATTCTGGGTTTTAGTAGTAACTAGAGCTATATATACAAAACTAGACAAATGATTCTTTATGGTAATCATCCAACCCCTCCTGCCCTCCTTATGCACTGAAACATGAGAATTTCCAGTATTTGACCTCTTCCTAGCTGCAGTGAGTATCATTTCTATCCTTTTCAGTTGGCTAGTCCATTTTGTGCAGGAAGAAAAGGCTTTTCTGTCTCTGACTGAAACTTCCATGCACACATTTTAATGTTTATATGTTGTTCTAGTCCTCACTAGAAATGGTGAGTAAATGGAAATTGCAAGGTATATGAAGAGTTGGTGTATTGTACATACAAAATTTAGCTGAACAGAAAGAGAGGAACTATGTTTTTGCTTCAATGAGATCTGTGGGCATGTGTATAACAGTAAAAAACTATATCCTTTGACACCTTTAATTTCTAGTTGTGGCTCTCGTCCTACCCATTTTAGGAGCTTTGAGCATATTTCCAAGTCTCCTTTTATGAGCTTTCTTTTAGTGCTCTATGAATGTCACTTGGAGGAGGAGTAAAGATATTTCAAGAGCCTCTTGTATTTTCCTACTGTAACATTAAGCATATAAGATGCTCATAAATATGCAATTGACTATCAAGTGCATAGACTCTGGAAATGTCAACTGCTTATACTCATCACTTTAAAAAGAGCTAGAATTTTGGCTTGGTATTAATCACTATAACAATTCTGTTGACAGGAAGTATTTACCCATATTACATCAGCTAAAGAATACAGGGAAATCCAATAGTGCTGTGCAAGGTGAAGGAGATAGGGGGAAATTCTGGGGTTTGTTCATTTTTGAAATACACTACTTTACTGCCTCTCACTTAGGTTATTAGAAATACTGGCACTGAGTACTGAAAATAGGCTTGGACCTTTGGTGCTCGCAGTGTGTGCTCTCAGGTTCTTGCTTATCTTCTAATGCTAGCTGTGTCATTACCAAGATTTCTCCCAGTTTTTTAAATACTTCAAATTGTTGTGTAGCACAATGCAAGTACAATAGCAGGTATAGTTTTCTTTTTAAGAAAGTGGGGAGTGCATCTGTTTAAACAACAAATGGGGTCACTTATATGTCTCTCATAACTCCCGATGTGGTACAACTTTGCTGAGAGAAACGTTATGACATAAAAGAACATATTATTGTCCTTCACAGAAGCATGGAATGGTTTGGGTTGGAAGAGCCCTTAAAGATTATCTCCAAATGGCCCTGCCATGGACATGGGCACCTTCCACTAGACCAGATTTCTCAGGACCCAATCCAGCCTGGCCTTGAACACTTTCAGGGATGAGGTGTCCACAGCATCTCTGGGAAACCTGTCCAAGTGCTCAGCACTCTCATAGTAAAGAATTTCTTCCTAGCTTCTAATCTAAATCTCTCCTCTTTCAATTTAAAACAATTAACCCCATGGCCTATCACTATGTGCCCTTGTAAGAAGTCATTCTTCTTTTTTATAACCCACTTTAAGTACTGGAAGGTCACAATGAGGTCTCTCCAGAGCCTTCTCTTTCCAGGCTGAACAACCCCAGCTCTCTCAGCCTGTCTTTGTAGGAGAGATGCTCCAGCTCTCTGATCATATTTGAGACCCTCCTCTGGACTCACTCCAAAAGGTCCATCTCTTTCTTGTGCTAAGGACTCCGGAGCTGATTTCAGCACTCCAGGTGTGGTGTCACAAGGGCAGAGTAGAGGGACAGAATCAACTTTCTTTCTTCTTCCTCTTTCATGGTGGTGTTTACAAATATGTGCAGCCTTTGGAAATGTTTTTGGCTTTAATTTCAAATGCTTTTTCTCACAAGAAAGTTAAGAAAAATGTCAATAGAGAAAAAAACTATTTAGGTTTTGTACAGAACATGAGTTCTGATGGTAGCTTTTTACAAAGTAAAAGTTTTATTTCAGTGTTTTTTAAAATCACATAAAATCATGTCGCTTGATATTACAATATGAAAGCTTTAAGATACTTCATTTTCTACCATCATTTTGGTTGCTTTGCTCACTCTCATATTTCATTGATACATTTCTCGATATAAGTTGAAAATAATCATGTCATGGGATACAGGAGCTACTGCTCCAAACTAGAGGGAACATAGGAAAAACATCTCTGTAAATCCTTTAACACACTGCCAAGAGGATACACACTGTATCTGATCCTTTTGACTAAAGACCCACAGTCTGAACAAGGATCATAACACAAAACCAATTAATCAAGAGTTTTGTTTAATGGAAGGTTACTATATCAGAAATTTGTGTTTTCATATGCATTTTATATGCAATGTTATGTTTCCCAGTGATTGAAATTTGAAGATGAAATATAGATAAATTTATATCATTTTGATAAATTTTGCTTCACTTAGAACAATACGTAGTTGACGTATTGAGCATTTTATTTCCATAGGTGCTTATAGACATTTCTCATCAGTGCCAAGATGTAAGAAAACATAGAAGCCTTCCATAATACATATTTAAAAACATCAGGCTGAGGCAGCTCTGTTTGTATCTTGATGCAAATTTTCCTGTCTCCACCCAATGTTTGTGTAGCCTTTCTGGTGCTGACACAAGGTAGAATTGATCTTGCCATATACAATCACTTCCAGCCCAGGGAAACTTGGTGACAGTCTTGCACTGAGATTTAAGCAGTTTTCTTCTTTCTTCCCTTCAGCATTGCAGTTTGTGTTTGTGAGCACATGTGAAAGAAACAGTAATGCCAAGGGTGGGAGAGAGTGGACCATTCCCTGCTCGGCTGGTGGATGCTGCAGCTGGATTTCTCCCAGGGCACGGAAGCTCCACACGCCTGCAGGGAGCTGCTCCAGCTTTCCAGCTGCTCCCTGAAATTTCTGCTGCATTCTTACATCAATTAGGTGACCTCCTAAAATTAATGAGACATGTTTTTACAACCTTCTCTCAGACAAGGCAGTAGTAATTGCTGTATTTTATGTGATAGAGTGTTTAAATTGTCAGCGTGGTAAAAAAAATCATACAAATCCAGTGTAAATACTTCAAGTTGCACAATCTTAAAAAAGCGTCAGATATGCAGAGTTAGCTAATAAATGACAAATGAATAATTCATTCAACATAAAAGAGAAGGGAAGAGAGGTATTAGCATTTTACCCACAGTTACTCTTTCACAAGCTGTTACTGAACCACTAGATTTTTAGTTTTGTTATGTTTATTCAAAAACTTGCAGCATTTTGTAGTATGACTACATTTGACTTATAGTGATTTTGAACGACAAATGTGAATGTGCCTTTGTGTATGGGTGTCTCAGATTAAAGATATATATAGAGAAAGACACTTTTTTGACTATTTGTTTTCAATCATTCACACTGATAGTAGTTGGAGGAAGTTAGTAGACTAACACATACATACCCTAAATAAACATATTTACTGAACACCACATTTTTTGTTAACTTAAGTTTATGCAGTCTTTCTGCCCTGTACAAGCTCATCACTTCTGAAATATCCAGAGTTTGTATTTCTGAGAAAGGCCTAGCAAGGTTGAAAAGATCTTGATGTGGTTCCTCAAATAATATTTCTCTTCTTGGAGGTCAGTCATTTCAGTTCCCAGTAAGTAATGAACATTTAGTATTAGCTGTAATATAAGATGTTTGTGAGAATGTATGCTAAGCAAACTTGAATATTTATTTGTCAGTAATCCAAAATTGCTAACCCATTCAAAACTCATGCATCAGACCTCAAATAAAAAAAAAAAAGAGTCAAAAAAAAAGTTCCAATTATATAAGATTACTTTATAATGATTAATAGTAATTTCTTTGTATCAGCCTTCTGTTTTTTGGCCTTTAGAGTCAATGCTTTTCTTTGTTACCCAGGGTAATATATTATAATATTCTTGCATTGCCATGTGATCTCAGGGAACTGATGTTTTAAGGAAAATACCAATTATAATGAGTCTTGCAGCAAAGCCTCTGGAACACGTTTAGTGTACCTTAGTTGTCAGAGTATTTTCCCTTTAATTTCTGTTCCTCATTTTTTGATTTTTTTTTTTTAATATTATATTTGATACCATATTTCCCTTAGGTGGGCATTCACTGGGAAGAACACTCATGTTGATTTTGAGTTGTCTTAATTATACACTTTTAAAATCACCACTGTTAAAAAAAAATCTACTAGGTAGGTCGATTCTTTCAAAAGTTCTCTTTGGATTAGTGGATTTTCAGATTATTTTAAGATGGAAGATCTGGTTGGCATCTTCATGACATAGGGATTTCCCCCTTATTCTTTCTACAGAAATAAAATGTCAACCTTCACCTGGCTGAAGAATAACTGTCTTTTTCTTTTCCTCTCCCTTTGGCATCTAATAGAATACATGAGGTGATTAGAGACACAAAAAGAGTTCATCAGGACTAGAAATGATGGGTCTTTTTTAATGACTTGGTATATATATGGGAGGAGAAAAGAAAAATATCACTAGTACGGAGGAACTGAGAAAACATACATCATTTATTTGATCCTTTTTGTTCAAGAAAGAAAGGCAAATACTTCTGAGGTCAGCTTGGAGATGGTAGGGGACACCATCTTTTTACTGAAGCTCTTCTAATGGAAAAAAGGAAACAGAAAAGGGTATGAGTATCATCATCTTCAACCTAGGTTAACTTTAACTAAAATTAAGAAGAAACATGGTGCTTTTATCCTTTATGACCTCTACCTGCATTCTGGAAACGAAAATGTGATCTTCGCTTTCATTTTTGAAACCTTAGGAAAAAAATTCTGTTTCTGTCTTGTTTGGTTTTCACTGCTTAAAGTGTTGAATTTGTTTCAATATTTCTTTCAGGAGAAAAGCATGAACATCATGCAGAGCTTGACTGCCTTGAGATCAAATGGAGCAGTATTGGGATAATCCAAATTTGCCAGCTGTTTTGCTGATTATTTCTGGGAGCAATTAAAAAAACCTTGAGGTATGGTGTTGCCAAAGAAAATATTGTGCACTGTATTTTCAGAATCAGAACTTGGACAGTCATAGCACCCATAGTAAATATGAAAACCAATACATTAATGCATAGCTCTCCTACTGATGTAACCTAATGTCCTTTTTATGTCTGAAGAAAACCAGTATTTCAAGGTCTGCGTAGCAGGAACCATCTGTTTCCATCTACCCAGCCTCTGGATGTTACTGGGATTCTAAATACTGATATAAGGAAATATTTGAAATAAATCAAGAACCCAGTTAATATTTCTGTTTTATTCCAAAATGGCAAATTTGCACAGTTTAATACACTCTCAAAGATTTTCCTGCTGAGGTGATAAGAGAGTGTCTACAGACATTTCAGTGATAGGAGCTCTACAAAAGTTTTCTAAGCACGCTGTAGAAAAAGCTGCAGTCACTTTAGGCATTAATTTGGACAACAAGAGCAAGAAATCTAATCTATGCACTTTGTGTCCATAGTATTGAAAAATATTATATATTATCTGATATTATAAAATCAAAATATTGTTTGCATATCTATAAAGACATTGTAAAGTTTTCAAACATGTATTTCAGTTTTAATATACTTAGATGATATAGGAACACAGCAGTCAGAGATTACGTGGGAACACAGCCAGTAGTACACTTTCAGATGGATTGACAAGTTCAAAAACCTCAGGCAAAACCAGACTTCATTTAACAGCATCATCTCTCTGAAGAGCGATATTTGTTGCTCAAGTCTAGTTTGTATCTCTCATCAGTTCTATCTCACTACATCACTGCTTTGTTTTATCTTCTGAATGGGCTTTGTGATCTGATTCTTGTTGAAGCAAGTTAAATATCTGTTAAAATCTCCTGTATTTTAGGTACTGGCAGAGATGGATTAAAAAAAAAAAATATACTTCCATACCCTTTACCACTGATAACTGAGCAATGCTTTTGAATCCTGTGCAGGAATAACTATCTTTCAGTGTCATCAGTAAATCCTCCGAGATGCTGTGGATGCTATTTAGGCCAAATCTGTGCCATGTGACTACAGAATGGAGTAAATAAGCACTTAGGGATGCAAGTTGAATTAATGACAGCCTGTGTATCCCAGAATGTGATAAATTATAGTTTGCTGCTGGCAGCAGGAACTATTCAAACAAATATTTCTGCACTATGACAATTTCTTAAGGCTTTTATAGAATTCATGTATAATAGGAGAACTGCCTACAGCGAAGATTATTAGGAAACTTAGGAAAAGATTTTCATTTTGTGATTTGAGCAATGTCTGTAATTATCAACGTAGCCTATCATTTACTAAGTGGTTAGTTGCACATATGAGCCCTTTATCTTGTACTGTAATTACAGTATATAGAAACAATATACTTGTTACGGGTGACTGCACATAAGTGGGTGGTTAAATGTCATTAAAGCTGTTTTGGAATATATCTATTTATGAATAAATATTTTCAATTTTTCTTTTAGCAAACATTGCTGAATGACCCTTAAAAAGAGATGCCAAATAGGAAACATCTCTATAACAGCAACATTAGTTTAAAGCACATCTTGCTAAGCACATTAGAAGTCCTGCTGATAAAAACATTTGAAACTTAACCATAGATGAACCTTATTTTTGCCACAACTTTTTGTATCATGTCTCTTTCAGGCCCCCTTTGTCCTCACTGCATTTTTTTCTTGCCTATTGTCCTCATATTTTCTTTTATTTTGTTTGAATTCTGAGAGATGCTTAGTTTTGTTTGCACAAATTGCTTATTGTCAGGAAAGCACTAGAAGTATTGTTCTAATGTGAATGTGGACAATCCTAGGACTTTAAATGCATAATTATTAACTCATTGTGATTTAGTAAGAATAACAAGATTATCTTTTAAAACTTAGTAGGAGGGTAGGAAATTATAAACAAAGCTTTGTTTGATTGGGACCTTGAATTACCAGAAAATTATGCAAGCAAGCTATATCCAAAAAAAAGAGGGCATTTAATTGTGGCCACTCTTGACCTTCAACTGGTGTTGCAGTGTCATTTCAGGGCTTTGATTAAAGTTGCTGGTATGGATCTGCCAACATGTCAGGCTTTGCAAACAAATGAGACAAACCCACTCCTGCTTTAAAGTGTGATAATTAATAGAAGATACCATTGATCAGAGTAACTTCTCTAAATTAATGTACTTGATATAATTATCTTTTACCCACATCTGTAATGCTAAGCTGGTTTATATATGTATTTTGTTATGTTAAAGACACACTAGCATTTTCTATTATTTTAGTAAAACTGTAGTCCTTTATAGAGATAGAGAATTTCAATGGGAGGAAGTCATGGTCTGTTCCTATTTCTTCTTCTCCTAGGCATCCTCTGTATGTGATATGGGAAAGGGGAAAGCAGTAAACAGTCAGTGCTTCCCTTGCCCTTACCAGCTTTATGCCTGGATTTATCAGCTGAGAGGGCAGACTGGCTCTGTGTTGGACAGCTGCAAACAGGGTATAAATATTTCAAGTATTTCATGTTGTCTCAGTGATGTTAAGTGACCAGAGTAAACTGATGAGTCCAGTCAGTACTTTTTTTCAAGGAACTAGTCGTGAGTAGGTTTCTCTTTCTTAAATGAAGATTTGTTTGCATGATCCAGTGTAACATTCCAAGTTTGCTGTAGACCATGTCTGATACCCTTTCCCGCAGTGATTAATGAAATGCTCCAACAGTGATTAATGGTACATGGAGAAATGGATTATTGGTGTGAGTAAAATGGCTGAATCCAGCTTTCTGAGTTGTCTGCATGAGGAAATAAAATTCAGTAAGTCAGTAAATGTGGTTTATTAGGAATATAGATTAAAAAAAAACCCCACATTAAAAAAACTCACAAAACCCCCAAAGTTTTACCATGTGGCTTTTTTTTTTCCTGCAGAAAGTATCTTTATTTAATTTGACAATTTCTAATACTTAATTTTGTTCCAGCTTAGCCAGCCATTCACAAGGAGAGTCAGCTCCAGTTTTTACTGACAGACTGTGAAGCACAAGGAAGGCTCACTCTCTTATCCAGCTATCAGTGTCTATCTGCAAATGTACAGATGTGTGCACTTCTGTGTACATATATCTGTGCATGTGTATATCTGCGTGCATAAAAGTGTTGAAAATAGATAAAAGTATATAAAGGCAAAAATAACAGTTGGCTCTAAAATGAACAGCTGTTCTCGCTTTCCCTGCATGTCAGAATGCAGTGTTGAGAGATAATTACACAAGGAGCACATCAAGAGCTTCGTAAACATTTAGTGTACATAAATGTCGCTTTTACTCAAGCATTACTTGCTTTGTGTTTTGCAGGAATAATCTGTGACAGAAAATACCACTTGCTGGGTTTTTAATTTTTATTTTTTTAATGTTCATACATTTCCTGAAAGAACAATCTGGAAGAGTTCCACCATTGCCAGAACAAAACTAGCTGTAACTTGAGCTCTTAGGCAGGCTGGTCTACCCGGCTTATGTTCCTCTTAGCTAGTTGTGCTGTTAACTTTCTCCAGGAAAATTGACTTGCACATTTTTAATGTCATTCACATGAATAATCAGGTGCATACCATACCCAGTGGTTAGATATGATCTGATGTTATTGACAGGATACTTTAAGCTGTGTCTGTAATAAAAAAATAGGTATTGTGGGAAAGGGTAATATATGATGGGTGAGAGGCTGGACATGACCCAGCCATGTGCACTGGGAGCCCAGAAACCCCCCGTGTACTGGGCTGCATCCAAAGCAGTGTGGGCAGCAGGGAAGGGAGGGGATTCTGCCCCTCTGCTCTGCTCTGCTGAGACCCCACCTGCAGTGCTGCCTCCAGCTCTGGGGTCCCCAGCACAGGGAGGACATGGACCTGTTGGAGCGAGTCCAGAGGAGGCCACCAAGACGATCAGAGGGACAGAGCACCTCTGCTATGAGGAAAGGCTGAAAGAATTGGGATTGTTCAGCCTGGAGAAGACTTGGGATGACCTAATTGTGTCTTTACAGTACCTAAAGGGAGCGTAGAAGAGACCTGGAAAGAGAAATACAGGAGCATGTAATGATGAGACAAGGGGGAATGGCTTCCTACTGAAAGAGAGTAGGTTAAAATTGGATATTAGGAAGAAATTCTTCCCTGTGAGGGTGGTGAGGCACTGGCACAGGTTGCCCAGAGAAGCTGTGGCTGCCCCATCCCTGGAAGTGTTCGAGGCCAGGTTGGATGGAGCTCTGAGCAACCTGGTCTAGTGGAAAGTGTCTCTGCCCATGGTAGGGGGGTTGGAACAGGATGATCTTTAAGGTCCCTTCTAATTCGGGCCATTCTATGACTCCATGATTCTATAATATGCCCATATAGTTGTAGTTTGTCTTGGCTTCTGAAAACAATACAGTTCCTTGCACAAGCTGATAAGCTCTTCTTCCCTGGCAGACAATGAACTGTGTGTGCAGCACCTCATGGGCACAGATGTGACCTCCTGTAGCAACTACTCTGAAGAATTTTGTAAGGCAAAAGCTATGGAGTGAAACAGATGGTAAATCATTATTTTCGGTAGGTAACAATAATACTAGATTTAATATATTAAAGATTTGAAGAGTAATTCAGTATTTGTACATTGCCAGCAGTGACCAAACAAGGAATATCTCACCCAAGCCCAGAATTTGCAAACAAATTCTAACCTACTTATCTTATACATTTTAGTGGTCTCATATTGCGAGTTTAAGTTTTTTTAATTTAATTTTGTGAAACATATCCTTAAGTCAGACTACTTTACAGGACATTAAAAACCCTCAAAATACAAACATATTATCTGCAGTACACTGTTTTTAAAGACAATAATTAAAAGTTAGGGGGAAAAAAAGGTTATAACCATATTAAATTATCCAGCATGATTCAGATATTTAATGAACTTGATTTTTTTTGTCATAAATGAGATGACTATATGAGAGATGACTATACTTGTAGTTCATGCTGCTATGCAGAGTGGAAGCATCTGTTCTGTGCTGAAAACTGTCACACCAAGACATGGGGGGGTTAAGCAAGGATGAATTTGGACTGTTATGCTGAAACTTTGTTTATCTAACAGCACTGTGCTTGTCTTTGACAGTAGCTAAAAAATGGGCAAAGAAGATGCCAGCTCAATTCTTTGCTGTTACCAAAACGCAGTTTGCCATGAGATAGGACTCAACTGTGAAGCTATATCCATTTTATGAGAAAGTTATCAGAAGATGAAGGCACTCTAGATCAATTTTAGCATTTCAATTAGTGAAGAAAAAAAGATCCAAAGAAGAATTAATATTTTTTCTCCTGGTTTGCCATTATGCAGATGAATAACCTTCTGTATACTTATTATTTTTTGAATAGTCTTCCTGTAGCTATTCAGATGTCCACTGTGAAACTTGTAGTCATCCTGTTCCAGATTATTTTCTCAGTATTAGGCAATCAGCAGATCAAGAAAATTCTTCTACAAAGTGGAAAAGCATTGTTCCAGGCTTTTTACAGGATATTTTACAGGATGTTTCTCAGTGGGATGGATATCTTAGTCTTACTTAGAGAATTACAGAATCACAGATTCATTCATGTTGGAAAAGACCTCCAAGATCATCGAGTCTGACCTGTGTCAGCTCAACCATAGCACTGAGTGCCACATCTAGTCATTTCTTGAACACTTCCAGGGATGGGGACTCCGCCACCTCTCTGGGCAGTCTCTTCCAAAATTAAGCTCTTTTGCAAAAACATGAGTTATTTATTGAGGCACGGGCAAGAATCACCAACACCCCCACAAGTTATCTTGGTGACTTTTGTCTTTAAAAACTCAGTATTTAAATACTTGAAAACTGCAAAAAAAGGAGACTGAAACTGTCCCTTGCTGTGACATCAGAGTATGCTCGTTCGGAAGGCAATGTTCCATGTAAACCATAGATTTCAGCCTTCTCAAACAGATGACAGAGATGAAACTTGGATCTCCCAGGCTCTTGGTAAATTGATCCAATTTATGTGCTATTACAGAAAAAGAGATGGAGAGATCGGATTACTAGTGGAATGTCCTTGTTTTGCTGTTTTGAGAAATGAGCTTTTCTTTTTTTTTTTTTTTACTTTTATGATAAGTATTTGAAAATTAAAATTTTTACCCTGGGTGAAAAGGAGAATAATTTTAATGAGCAATAGAAAAGGAACTTTTAATCTCTTTTTATTTTTTAATTGAAAAATCAACAAAATATACTCAGCTCATTACTATCCCTCTTTTAAAAAAATCCTTAAATAGCTTATTCCTCATTCTTAAAATAAAATCAAGGATTCTTTATGAGTTTATTAAAATTCCTGGAATACTTAAAACAGGACAGTGGATTTTGAAAGTTTTGACCTTTTCTCTTTCAGCTTTAATATTTTGCAGTTTGGCCTGCTGGCCATTATCTTTCTTCCCACAGTTTAGTGAGATTGTAAACTTTGAGGAAGGGAAAGACAGCAACCAACATTCAGAATATTGAAAAGGTTGAGGTAATAAAGCACCTGTAACAGATTGTAAGAGATATTAAAAATCTGATTCCTAATTTCAGCAACTGTGGTTTCAAAGGACAGAAGACAATCGTACAGGACAAACTTAGTCTCCTGAAAAATATTACAGTGACAATAGATGTGGTAGAAACTTGAGTGATTCTTATGGCAATTTCAAAATGGTAATTTCATGGTTTTGAGAGGGGGTTTAGGGCTATGCAAAGGGAACACAGGCAAACAATGCAAAACAACTCACTAAAATATTCGTGGAGTAAGATAAGAGTGTTATAGCTTTCTCAATACATAAGGCTCTATTTTAGTCTTTCCTTGCTTCCCAGAAAGAAATAAGATGAAACAAGTATTTCACATCACCAGGGTGAATGAAGTTTTGCCTTTATTTTTCCAAAGTCTGTGAGCTCTGAATAAATCCTTTTCTGGAAATGAGACTCACTTTTCTTGGAGATTCTCTGGACTCTAGTAAAGCTCACGCTCGTTATTCAGCACCATGCCCAGAGTGCCCTCCTTGCTCTACATAGCTTTCCTCTTTCACAACCTTTGTAGAACATAACAAAACTTTATCTTTCAACCACACTGAAATCAGCTGGCTAGTTGCAAATGTTATAGTGTTCATAGGCACAGAAAGGTTTTACATGTATCCACTGGAGGAGGAGACTCAGCATAAAGACAGAATGATGAAAACTTCAGGGAGAAGAGAAACAGAAAGACCATAATTAGGGGAAATAATAGGGAGGATAAAGAGTGTTTATCAAGATAATGAGTGTAATAGTGTTTGAAGTGCTGGAAAAAAGAAAAGTTCTTGAATTCAACAATATTTTGTGAGTGTGCACATTATTGATATTTGCGAGTGATTTCACACTTTTCTGTGGATGCTTACACTTTATATATTTATTTATACACGTATACTTGTTTGTGAAATTATTTATTTATTTATTTATGATCTTTTATCTCTCCTATGAGGAAAGGCTGAGAGAACTGAGATTGTTCAGCCTAGAGAAGAGAAGGCTTTGGAGTGACCTAGTTGCAGCCTTCCAGTACCTGAAGGGAACCCACAGGAAAGAAGAAGAGAGACTGTCTACAAGGGCCTGGAGGGACAGGACATGGGGGAATGGTTTTAAAGTGAAGGAGAGTAGGTTTAGATTACAGAAATCAGTAAAGAAGAAATAATTCTTTACTGAGGGTGGTGAGGCCCTGGCACACGTTGCCCAGAGAAGCTGTGGATGCTCTATCCCTGGAAGTGTTCTAAACCAGATTGGATGGGGCTCTGAGCAACATGGTCTAGTGGAAAGTGTCTCTGCCCATGGTAGAGGGTTTGGAACAAGATGGTCTTTAAGGTCTCTTCCAGTCCAGGCCATTCTATGATTGATTCTATAATCTTTTCTTATGTTTGTTTTTTCTTTTATGGAAAGATACCTTTTGGATCGAGGATACCCTGAAAAAAATACAAAAAAAGGGACAACATGCAAAGATAATTTGAAAAGATATGAGGAAGAGACCTCGATGCTAAATTATAACTCTCCCAGTAAGACCTGGGGACACTGGTGACTCACTGTGGCACCCCCAGATTCTCATCCTGCCACCCAGAGTGTCTTGGGGAGGGTAGACATAACATCAGAGGAAAAGGGTAAATTGTCCTAAGTTTTCTTGCATAACAATTTTGAAGTTATCACTAATTATGTGGTTTTGTTGTCCTTTGAACTATTACAGTTTAATGATAATTATTAGTCTAGTTAAATTATATGTATGGTTACACTTCTAAATAGATCACAAAGAAATCCTTGGCTCCATGTCTATCATTAATTTCCTTTTTTTCTCACAAAGTTACCAAAAGGAACTGTATGAAAATTAGGACTTGAAATTACAATCCATGACTCAGGAAAGGATGCCTTTACCATTTTGCTTTTGTGTATTTCTGCACAAAGTTAGTATCAGTATTTCTCTAGTATACTTTCGGAGAAGGAATTTGAAAAGGATTCTGCATCATCAAAGGTATGCAGAGAATTAACTTACATACTTTCTTGCTATGTATTTTTTCCCCATCACAATTTTTATTTAATTATTTCCTTAAAATATAAACTTAAAAAGTATAGATTAGTGAATGGCTTAATATGTGGGACTTTCTCCTCATATCCAGGTATCTGTCTGTAAGTTATTTTGGTTCTATTTTCGTCCATTTCTCCAGTTTCTAAGCAATACCAGAGCAGTGGATTTTGTGCACTTAAGGACGGGTTCCATCATTCCATGAGAAGTACCAAGAAGGATGTTAACAGCTTCATTCTAGGAAGATTTTTTCTGGAGAAGGAGACGCAGTCGGGGTGGACACTTTCCCATCTGCTTCTTGAGTCTGATGCAGCAGTAAGAGCAAAAATTTGTATTTGACCTCTGTGTTACCTTGCTCTGATGGACTTTAGCGTTGTAATTTCCTTGTGATTGCTTTCATCTGCAGATCCACCAGCTTTTTCACTTGTGCAACTTGTCTGTTCTGACAGGTTTTTTAGCCCCAAGCTGTTCTTTCTCAGACTGTACCTTTCACTAACTTCTGAGAAGTTTCTTCTTTTCCCTGAGTTAAGTTGGCATCTTGCTGACAAGAACCTTCCTGATCAGCAGTTTTCATCAACTCAAACTTTCCTGTTGAGCAGCAAATATCATTGAGATTACCAATTTAGAGCTCTTAATTCAGAACATCAATAGCTTGTTCAGACATCTGTCCCTTCCTATTTATTTCTCTTTATTTTTTTTCTTGTTTGTTTGGGGTTTTTTGGTTGGTTTTTGGGTTTGGTTTTGGTTTGGGGGTTTTGTTTGTTTTGGGGGGCGGTGATTTTTTTGGGAGGGAGGTGGTGGGTTTCTTTTTTTAATTTTTAGTTTATAGCAGATTTCACTTACATGCTGATGTACTGCCAAAAGCAGAGAGAGAGAAGAGGAAGAAAAGTGCTTTCTTGGATTTTCTTTTTTCTCCTTTGGGTAAATAGTTGGTCAGACTTGACCAGTACAGCTGTTTCTTTTAAACAGCTTTCTTAGTAATGTTCTAAGAACAGTTGTATTGCAAGGCAGGCTATATTTTCAAATGTTTTTGCCCCTTGTTCATGTTTTTATCCTTCACTTACTGAACACACAAATCAGATACTTCATAAATAATAGTTATTCAACAAATATAGAGTCAATTTCTTATTAATAAATGCAAACTGCAGACAGATTCTAAAACATCTTATCCATCAGTGCACTTGTCACTATATTTTGTAAGTTATGTCATCAACTGTCCTTAAAAAACAGTGTGGTCTGGTGATGTGGCTTGGGGAAAATGAAGGACTAGGGCTCATCTTAGTGATGTCCTTGAATTGCTTGATGTCTGTAATCAAGTTTATATCAGTATAGTTTGCTTGTAAAAACAAGGATACTGCCTCCTGAAGACCTCCCTGATTCTCTGATAAAATGTGCAAAGCAAAATCTCAACTCCA
The DNA here is from genome assembly GCF_009829145.1 of Chiroxiphia lanceolata. NCBI lineage: Eukaryota > Metazoa > Chordata > Aves > Passeriformes > Pipridae > Chiroxiphia > Chiroxiphia lanceolata. The sequence continues at coordinate 106,111,731 of NC_045638.1, read as the reverse complement.
TGAAGTCTTTATTCACATAACTAACTTTAATCCTTTGACTTAAAGAAATGTTCTCAATTTTTCTTACAGACACAGGGCTCAAAGTACATGGCAGTATTCTCCCCCTCCCATACCAATTTCAGTTGTATGTTGAAAAAAGGTCTTGTCTTTACTGAGAACTCCAACCATTCATGTTTTCATACTGATGCTTCAAAATGTCTGGATAGGATGCTGTACTGGGAAGTTTCTGTGAGGTTATTTTACCTACATTAATTTTTTCCTGAATTGAACTAACATAAATGTCAGTATTCTCTGGTGTAAAAGGGAAACACCTTTTGTTATTTGGTACCTATATGCTCCTCAGGCAAGCACAATATTATGTCTTATGGAGTTCTATGTATTTTTAGCCCTTTTAGAAATATATGGTTCAAGTGTGTCATGAAAGCACTTGGTTATTTCTGACTGTGTTTCAATTCAATTTTTTTCCACCTTCTTTTCCTTCCTAATTCCCTTTAATTTACTAAACTCTATCTCCTGTGAATTTTACTTGTTGAAATCATGAAAGATTTCTTCCCATCTCTAACTAGTTTCTTTCACAGTGTGAGTACTTTCCAGTCTCAATACTGCAAAACTGATTTTTTTCCCCCTTCACTTTATGTACTTGAGAATAAAGTAAAGGCTTGTTACTGAAGTTTTTATCATACTTTGAAAAGCAGAGAATGAAATGAATTTAGATAAATGTTTATGTTTATTAACCTGTTTCAGATTGTTTTATCTCAGTGTAATAATAGTATGGCTTTTGGGGAACAATTTTAATCAAATTGTTGGTATCTTATTCACATTTATTTGAAAAGAACATTGATTGTTGTGGTTTTGTCTGCATTCCTGCTACCTAAAATGCCTAAAATACCCTATAATCTAGTGACAATGAATGGTGCAGTTACACTGAGGCAAAATTTAAACTTGAATGCCCACAACTCTTTCTACAAAGAAATTGTTTTCTTTTTGATTTCCTGGGTATACATTATGAAGACTGTTTTGTACATTCTTTAAGTAGTAATTCTCATTTTCTATTAAGGACAAGGTATATTTCAAATAACCGAGTTTCTAGTCTTTCATTCAGTACAAATGTGGTGGAACAGCACATACAGTATCAAATAATGCAAACCACTGGCAATTTTTTGTGCTTTAGCTGAACACTTACCTTTTTATAAGGTGAATACCAAAGCTTCTCTTAACTTTAGAGTAAACCAGAATGTCATATTTGATGCTTGACTACACGAGCAGGCTTCAAGTCAGGAGAGAAATATATCTAGAAAGGGTAAGGAAGTAAAGATATTATAAAAATAACATTGTCCTTTGCTGCCTGCCAGAGTTCAAGAGGCATTTGGATGACACTGTCAGGCACATGGTGTGACTCTTGGGGATAGTCCTGTGCAGGGCCAGGAGCTGGACTCAATGATCTTTGTGGGTCCCTTCCAACTCAGCAGATTCCGTGATTCTGTAAATGAAATATGTAGTATTTTGAGGAAAATAATAGTTTGTTGGGTTTGCTTTTTTTCTTCCCCATTTGACACACAGCATTTACACACCCCTTCAGGCCTCTGCAAGACTGTTTTCAAAATCATGATTTTTGTGTCTGTTCTTAAGAGTGTCATTTACAGGGGACAGGGCCTTAGGGAACCTCTGTGAAATGATCCATTCATTGTAGGATTTCTAGCTAGACTCCATTGTATTTGTCCCCACCATTCTGAGAACCTAAGCACTTAAAAACAAAACTTTATCTTTTCAAGGTAGCCCAGCAGAATGCTTTGATGACCCTCTAGGTACAAATTAACCAATATTGAACATTTTGCCATTTTAGTATGCATACATTATTTTTATGCAGTATTCTATCACACAGATTTACAGATAGAAAATCTCCCACTGAATGGTAGAGCAGTAATTTGCATTAAGGGGCTCCTTTTGTCCGTTCTGATTAGCAATAGCACTTCTCTAGTTGAAATCCTGTCTTGCCATGACAGTTACATGTGATGAACAATCTTGTTTTTTTGCAAAGTCTCAGGACATCACACCACTCATGCATTTTAAATAGCAGTTTAGATGCCATTGCTCTTGTGGAAATTCAGAGAGGATGAAAACACCCAGACGTGTTTTATTATGATCTCAGTAAGAAAAGCATTCAGGCTCTGTGAAGGAAAAGTTTAAATGCTACTTATTAAAGCTAACAGAAAATAGCATTGAAGGGCAAAGCAGATTTCTCTTCGAATTATGGGGGACAAGTGCATCTTAAAAATACTGGTGCTTCCTAGGCTTACACTGCAGCAGTTACTACAGTCAAAATCCTCCTTTTCTACCAGAGTAAAGTTGAAGGAAAAGAGTGCTTAATCAGACTCACATTTCTCTCAAATCACATTTCTCATTTGACAGTGCTGCTAAAAACACCTGAGAACCGTCAGCATGAAATTTGTTTTCATATCAAATTTGTCTATCTTTGGTTTTACAACTTGTCCTTGGCTACTAATTGCTATGCAAATTGAGAGAGTTTACCATGCTGTGTGTTTGCACCAGCAAGGGACCACATCTCAGTCCAACTCGGAGAGTTTTCTTCTAGTCGCAATTGTGCACTTGGCTGCAAGGAAAGAAGCCAATTCTCTGCTAAAACACAGGAACATGACACAATCTTTTTGATATCTTCTGCATTAGGGGGGTTAAGTACTTCGGAGCATGTTTGTTGGAAAGCCTCCAGCTTGTGTTGCTTGTTGTTGTTTCCAGCAGAGGAAGCAGCTCCTATTTGCACAGGAAGGGGGAACAGACCAGGGATGTGCTCCAAGAGGCCAGTTTCTGTACAGATGTTTCCTAGCTGCTGTTTCAAGTTATTAAAATCTAAATTGATTTTTTCCCAATTCATGCAGCCTAAAACAAGACACCAAATATAACACTTGATTCACCTGGGATTAAGAATAATTGCAGAGTCTTTTTTATGTAGGAGGGATTTCTCTCCTAGCAGGTTAAGCTGTTTGCTTTATGGAGGTTGTGGAATCACAGTTTAAGCTACTAATTCAGTATAATAAACCTTCTAAGGAAATGTTATTATGGAATGAGAAGGTATTCATGAATTTGAGTCTTCAGAGACTCTGTGTGAGTCTCTCTGCACTCAGTGCTTGGATGTCATGAGATGCCTTTCAGTATGCACCAGCCTGCTCAGACACTGTATATAAAAAAAAAGAGAAATCTAAGCAAAGAAATAATTGGACACATTTGTCTGATATGTATAACTGTTTGTGGTTTCTTATTAGCTAAAGAATGGTCAGGACAGTACTTGACATTTTATCCAAAATCTATACCAGCATGGTGCTCCTCTAATTAGAATGTCTCTGAGTCTTCTGTACATGTGTGGGTTGGGTGGCATGTAGAGAATAAAGTCATCAATGCTATACAGCTCCTCAGTAGTGCGCTGTGCCAGTTTAACATTCCTTTAAGTGTTGTTCTGTCTTGCTGTTACATGTGAGAGATGATAAAACAGAATCGCAGAATACTTTGGGTTGAAAGGGAGCTTAAAGATCATCTAGTTCCAACCCCCTGCCATTTGCAGGGACACCTTCCACTAGACCAGGTTGTTCAGAGTCTCATCCAGCCTGGCCTTGAACACTCAGGGATGGACCATCCACAGCTTCTCCGGACAACGTGTTCCAGTGCCTCACCAGCTTCACAGTGAATAATTTCTTCCTAATATTTAATTTAGACCTACTCTCAGTTTTAAGTCATTTGTCTTTGTCCTGTCACTATATGCTCTTGTAAATAGTCCCTCTCCATGTTTCTTGTAAGGCTCCATTCAGGTACTGGAAGGGGCTCTAAGGTCTCCCCAGAGCCTTCTCTTTTCCATACTGGACAGCCTCATTCTGTCTTCATAGGAGAGGTGCTCCAGTCCTCTGATCATCTTCATGGACTCCTCTGTGCTCACTCCAACTGTCACATGTCCTTCTTTTGTTGGGTGCCTCAGAGCTGGATGCAGTGTTCCAGGTGGGGTCTCATGAGGGCAGAGTAGAGGGGGAGCATCACCTCCCTCAACCTGCTGCCCATGCTTTTTTTGATGCAGCCCAGGACATGGGTGGTTTTCTGGGCTGCCAGTGCACATGGCTGGCCCATATCGAGCTTCTCACCCACCGACACCCCAAGGTCCTTCTCCTCAGCACTGCTCTCAGTCCATTATATGCCCAGCTTGTATATTGTACTAGTGTACAACCCAGGTGTTGGACCTTGCACTTAGCTCTGTTGAACTCCATGGATTTTGCACAGGCTCACTTCTCAGGCCTGTCAAGATCCTACTGCATGGCCTCTCCCTGCCCTCCAGTGTGTTGAACACACCACACAGCTTGGTGTCATATGAAAACTTGTAGAAGGTGCACTCAACTCCACCGTCCATGTCACCAACAAAGACGTTAAATGGAGCTGGCCCAATCCCAAGCCCTGAGCAATATCACTTGTCACTAGTCTCCATTTGGACATAGAGCCATCGATCACAACTCTTTGAGTGACACCACCCAGCCAATTTCTTATGCACAAAGTGGTCTACCCATCAAGTCCATGTCTCTCCAGTTTAGAGACAAAGATGTCTCTATGTGGGATAGTGTCAAAAACATTGCACAAGTGGAGGTTGCTGACATCAGTTGCTTTCTCACATAAGCTGCCACTATAACCCTATCATAGGAGGTCACCAAGTATATCAGGCATGGTTTTCCCTTATTCACCAATCACCTCTTTCTTTCCCCTGTGCTTTAGCATAGTTTCCAGAAGGATCTGCTCCATGGACTTGACAGGCAGAGAGATGAGACCGACCAGCCTGTAGGTCGTTCATTCTTCCTTTCTTCCCGTTTTCAAGTCAGTGGGAGCTTCACCAAACCCATGGACTTGTGCACATTCAGGTTCCTTGGATGGTTGTGAACATGATCTCCTGCAGCAGACAGTTCTACATTCTCCCGGTTCCTGCCTTTGCCTTCTGCACCTTGGGTGGTGTGGCTGTAGTCATTAGTCAATTCAGACACGGTGGGGAAGTGTCTTTCCTAGAACAGGCACACCTGTAATGTCTCAGGGGCAAAGCACTTGGGATGTGGGAATTCAAGCTCCTAACCTTAAGAGCTATGAGTCATCTAGCTTCTGTGTTACTATTTGATGTTGTGAAGTGTCTAGAATTGAGTTGTTTCAATTTTCACTTCCCTATATCTAGAGCAGAGCTTTTCTTAGCAGCTCAGATTTCAAACAACTTTACTAAAAACTGACAAATATTAACTCTTGGTTTTGTGTAGCTTGTGTGACTAAATTGGGAAAAGAACAACAACAAAAAGTAAAGTCAATTACGGTGTTTTGAAGGTTCCCAGACTTGGTCTGTGTTAGTCTAATTTTAACTTGTTTATTTACATGGGCTGCAAGCATTTCAAAAAGTGTCTGGATTATCAGAACAATAAGTGTAAACTTCTGGGATTTAAGTTTTCTTAACTTGTAGTGATGGCTCCACAACACTTCTCATATTTTTATTTTATTGTCAATATATAAAATAACTCCTTCCTTCTTTCCCTCTACTATGATTTATTGCAGCTTTCAGTGGGTTTTATTTCTGAATTTGTTACCATTTTTAAGTCCCCAAAATAGTTTAAATGTGATATTTTTGGTACAGTAATTAAGCAGCGTATGCTCATTACCAGTATTCATTTTGCAGCTTTAAAAAATATTAAAATAATTTAATTCAAATTCTGTTGAGTTTTCTGAACCTGCCCCTGCATGTAATCCTATAAGGTAAGGGCAATCAACCAGCATGGCAACATTATGTAAAAACAGAGCCCTCATTCTGGAAGGTGTCTTCATTACATGCACTTTGACATTCCTATCTGGTAAGCTGAAAAATATTTAAAATTCCTAAGCTTCCCATTTTTATTCAGGTAAAACTTCCATAATTTCCAGTTCTGAATTTTTGTATCAAACTAAGCTACTCAGATTTCATATGAACTATACAAGAGTCCCTGTCAGTAAACTGAGTCAATTCTGGACAGAATTCATTTGACTAAAAAAAACTTCCTGGATGATATCTCAGATCAGTGTTAGAATATAAAATCTATTCATGATGACTTAAAAATTTCTAGCCCCCTCCATACTATGTACAAAAAGAGACATGAGTATTTAAATAGATTTCCTTAACTTTAGATAAAATTTAGAAGGTAATTTTAATGAATAAGAAGTAGTTTCACAGTTGGGTGCATAAATTCAAATCTACACTGCAGTTACATCACTTTCAGGCAGTACTCCTGTGACCAAGTAAATAACACAAACTTGTGAGTACGTGAAAGGAAAGTAACAGGGAGCAAAAATCAGATTTTGCAATGTGTCTTTTAAATTTTGTTGTTGAGAGAAGCACTTGACATAGTTAAAAATGAAAAGACATTTCAAGCACTTGGAAGCCTTCTTTATGTTGAGAATAACTTCTTTCAGAAGAGTTATGTATCTCTTGAAGAGATGAAACGTATCTAAATCCTTTGCAACCAAGACCCACTGAAGCACAAAACACTGCTGTATAGATGAAATGTCCCTTACGAAGGCAGACTTGTGGCTCCAGGAGGACGGTTTTGTTGCTACAGGTACAAAAAGTATTTCTTCTGCAAGCAGCCTGTGCTGTCTTGACTAATGATTGATTTTAATGTCTAGTGATAAAAACTTACTGGTGATATTTTTAAGGGAAGCATGAAAATCCCCCAAAATACAGTTGGCAAATACTAACAGTTCAATAATGGGTTCTACTGTCCTGTTTAATTTTCAGAGTGGTCCTGGATGAACACCATTCATAAAATCAGCAATTTAAAGGCCTGCATGCCACGACGCCTTGATGGTGGAAAGGACGTGTCTGAGGTGGGAGGAAAAGACATCCTGTGGTCCCTACTAAAGGTATTTATTTCACTCTCACTTTTATGTGTTTTTTTTTTTTCCCCCGCATCTTCTTACTGAAGGGGGTAGTGTTTTGACTGAGGAAAATGTGATGTCTACATTGACCTCCCTATGCCAAGTGTTGTATAACTTTATTCAAGACTAGTGGTGCATGGAAAAACAACTGACAGGTACCTATTATCCTGTTACAGAAAAGAATTAAATGAAGATTAAGTAAACACATAAAAGAGTCCCTGACTTCAGAAAACGTGACATTGATGAAACAGGCCTGATATTTTCTGCCCACCATTCTTATACAGGGGGAACATAATAGATTCAGGTTATAGTCTTTAATTGCTGATAACATGGCAGATAGAAACTTGTGGAGAAATTATTTCTAAATAGGTCCATGCTACTTTTACTTTAAGTCACCTTACTGATGATGTCTTGTCTTGTTTTGCTCCTTGCATGTAAATCTCATTCGTCTAAAGGTTAATTTAAGGTCACAATCACCAAGTTGCAGAAGCTGCAATTCACTGCATTGAATTCAATTCAGTGAAGTGTTTCCCATAAGTATTTGTATCAAATGCTGCCTTTGTCCCTTGTGTTTGAGATGATGTCAAATGGGAGTCATTAAAAAGGATTACAATGTAATTACTTCTACTTTTGAAAAGTGGACAAATATGACACAGTTTGGTTTCATATTTACTGCCATGTACACATTTTTTATTGTCTGCACTTGTTTTGTTTTCTTTTAAAGTCATTTCAGTCCAAACCAGAAAAAACTAACAGAAGTGGTATAACCTGGAAATTGGGATAAACTTTTAACAGAAATGATATCTCTCAACACCTCATATGACAGAGCTCTTCAGGTGTTACCTACAGGTGCTTTTCTCAGAAATGAGGTATCACTGTTCAGATAAACTATTTCTACTCAGTCCATTGCTGAAGAATGCAGGTGGTGTTGGCCACCCATCAATGGGCAATAGAGGGGCTCCTCGGCCTGTCAGAGTTGTTTGTCCATCTCTCTCCAAATCCACTTCTCTCTTTATTCATCAGAAGAAAAGTTTTTGATGACTTTACTCTCTATAACTAGTTGAGGTAGAAAAAAAATTAACTGTTTCAGGAAGAAATTTGCTTTTGAACAAGTTTCTCAATTCCTGAGAATGAGTGCAGCTATCAAATATTTCTGTGCAATGCTATATTTCATATATTCCAGACAGTCTTTGTCTTTTTTTTCCTGTGTTTCGTCTGTTTAGTATGACAGAAAAACCACTTATATTCTCATGTCACAGAATCATAGAGTGGATCAGGTTGGAAGGGACCCCAGGGGGTCATCTGGTCCAACCTCCCTGCTCAGGTAGGGTTATTCCAGAGCACATGACACAAGATTGTGTCCAGACAGTTCTGGAATATCTCCAGAAGGGAGACTCCACAGCCTCTCTGGGTGATCTGTACCAGTGCTCAGTCACTACACAGGAAAGAAGTTCTTCCTCATGTTCAGGTGGAACTTCCTGGCATCAGTTTCTGCCCGTTGCCTCTTGTCCCATTGCTCAGTACCACCGAGCAGAGCCTGGGCCATGCCCTGACACCTCCCTGCAGACACTGACAGACTTTGGTGAGGTCCCTTCTCAGTCATCTTTTCTTGAGACTGACAGGACCAAGTCTCTCAGCCTGTCTTTGTAGGAGAGATGCTCCAGTCCCTTAATAGAGAAATATAGAATGACAGAAAAATAAGGAGAGTTGTTTTTAAACCTCAAGATACTGATTTTGTTCCTGTATGTTTAGGAGCTTTTTTTGAATATGGTTGTGTTAACATCATTAGGATCACATGAGATGTAGTGTTATTCAGCATGAGAAAGGATATGGGAAACCAGGCTGTGATGTGAGGAACATGATTCAGAATTTCAGATCGCAGTGTTTACATCTCAGATCCTCCACTGAGCCTTCAGGTAGTTTGGTAATTGATTCAAAATCAGTAAAGATTCTACTTCAAAGAGCTGAAAGGGAGAAGAGAGTGCTAAAGCAGGAGGGAATAGAATTGTGCAAGGTGACCTATCGAAAATTATATTCTAAATGCAGAAAATATCATCCATAATTTTTTAACTGTGTTCAGAGTAGGCAATTTAGATAACTAAGTGCATATAATTTCATAGGCAGTTATTTCATTTCTATCTCTATAATAGAAAAAATGTTTTCCTTCAAGTTGAAGTTTAACAGTAGAAGAAAATATCCTTGTCTTCTTAACTCTGAAAAAATAAAATATATTTTCCTGATTTTGAATGTAAAGAGTATAAAAACTGTAGCAGGATGTAATAAGAAGGCAAAACCATATCAAACCAAAACCTACTACGTAAAACAAAAACCACCAAGCAAAACAAAACTCATCATAAAAGAGGGTAACTTCTTTATAGGTTAATTTTATTATCCAAACTCTGAGTTTACTTACATGCATCAATTTCATGTTATATATTTGTAATAAAGACATGAAAAAACAAAACTGCAACACACTGAATGTTCCGCTCATTATTCTGATTCAAATCTCACTTTAAGTATTTAATAAATATTGCAAGAGAAATAAAACCACACAATATACAACTTCTTATTCATTATAAATTCTACCTTCTAATGGTAACTGGAAAGACTGTAAGCCTAGAAAAGAAATTCTACTTTTTATCTTGTGCATTTAGAAGATATGAGTCATCACTATTCCTTTTTCACTTTACAAGGTCAATTTGCCTTCTCCCTTATGTGCAAGAGTAGGCAGACTTCCTGAGAAGCAAAACAACACCAGAAAGATGCAATTATAAAACCATAAATAGTAGCATAACAAAAATAATATTTCAGATGTAAACTCCAAGTTAATCTAAAAGCAGAATGACTTAGATTCAAAATCAATTAAGTTCATTTATTTTCTGACATTTTGATTTAAATTAAAATTTTTGTAATTTGAATATTCTATCCATTTAAAAGAGCTGTCTGCTTGCTTGCTCTGTGTTTAGCAAAATGTGTGCATTTTTTTGCCTGTGTTGCTCAAGGCAACAGCATCTGGCACTAAAACTTTTCCTTTGCTAGTACTGGTCTGATGTTAATGCCCCACAAAAAATTTAATAATCTGTTTAGTTTATATGAGAGTTAGATGCACTATGTAATCTAAGAGTAAAAGTGGACCATGCACTAGTACTGTGTGATAGTTTCTGTGTAATAGCAAGTCCAGGTACTTCTCTTTTTTTGTAAAATCTGCGACAGAAGGATCCAACTTCTCTTCCAGCTAGCTGAGAAGAAGTCTGTGGGATCTGTGGAGGGAACTGAACAAAATTAATATATTTTGCAAGTCAGGTCTTCAGTAACGTTCTTAGTCATCTGTGTGCTCTGGGAGAACCTTTATTCCTTGACAGATACATGACTTATCTGGTGCCTTCTTGCTACCGAGAATCCCTGTCACAGAGCTGATCTCTTGTGAAAAGAATATATAATATTACATTTTGTTATTTCTTTGACACACTGTTCTCTGGGTAATACCACATTCAGGAGGTATGGAATGCCAGAAAAGACAGAAAATACTGGATCGCTTGAAAATATATTAAAAATTAGGCTAATGATGCTAATATATAAGTGAAGGTAGAGAAAGCCAACAAAATTAAATACAACTTGTTACCAAAGTTATGGGCTTGTCTCATGTTTTCATGAAGGAATAGTGAACCACAGTGGAATAAGGAAATGGCAATAAATCAAAAACTGCGGTTTATTCCTGTACCAGTAAGTCATTGTGTATTTTTGGGGAAAAACACGCACAGTTATAATTTTGAAAAGTAACTATTTCTTTCTGGAAGAGCTGTGAATCCCTGAGAACCTCTGAAAAACCTTACCATTGACTCAGCCTGAGACTCCAGGTTGGGTATTACACAAACACTCCCCCACACACCCATTTCCCACTGCAGCACCAAGGACCCTGGTGTTTGTTTCCAAACCAACCTTTTCGGTGGTTTCATTCGGTGAGTCAGGGCTGTGCTCAGTCAAGGCTTTACCCACGAGTGAAGTGATGGTGATGTGACTCATTCACTGAAGCTTGGATGCAGTTCCCTAATTTTGAAGGAAAGACTTAGGAGGTCGAGATTGCTGCATTAAGAGCTGCTGGCATTTCTGTAAGAATGCTGCAGCTGCAACCTCGGTGTGATTATTTGAATAAATGTACAAGCCTGAGGGCAACATCCCTTTAGATGCCGTTTAGGAGAGAACTTGAACTACTACTTGTTCAGTGGCAAGTACTTGACTTATGGTCAATGCTTCTTTTACACAAACAGCTAAGAAATCTGCTTTGTGCTTTTTTTTGTGCTTTTCCCTTCTCTTAACTGGGATGTTAAGAAATGCTTAAAAAATGATTTTTTAATTCTACTGAAATTTCATATAATGATATTCAGTCATTACTAGAGAAGCTGGATTGCTTTCCTTGCATTTAAATTTGCAGTTATAAGTGCAGAAGCATGGCAACAAGATAATGGATTTTTTTAAAACTTTGAAAAGAAATTAAACTGTCAGCTTAGACATTCCAGCAATGATCACTGCAGTACTGTAGAATTTAAAAGCACATCATTACTTACAAAAGTGTAGAACATCATTGCAAACTTCAATTTTTCTTTTTCCAAAAGAGATGGCAAACAAAATGGTTGATCACCTATTTTTCATGCAGTCTAGCAGAAATATTGCAGCTATGTATTTGGGAGTCTCTTGTGCTATGACATGCACGTTAATTCAAGTAATTGTTACTATTACCAGTTTTGAAGTCATGGGAACGAGATTGCTGTTAGTGACAGAAATAATGAATAATATAAGGAGGAGTGATTTAACTAATTTCTTTTCTTTTTCTTTGGTGTTTTTTTCCTAAAGAGTGATATCCTTTCTGTCTTATATAAACCCAGAATATAAATCTTTGCAGAGAAACATAATTGATCTAGCAGGAAAGACAGTTCTTAATGGGAATTTCAATTTCTTTGCAGGAAGCATTGAGGCTGTACAGGGTAGTGGCTGCAGCTGTCTTTCTGAAGAGAGCAGAGTATTTCTGTCCTGCAGTGACTTCCTGTGCACACAACTTTGACAGCTTTAAAAGCCTTTACAGAGCTCCTCTCCTTAAGGATGAGGAAGTGTCTACACTGCTACAAGATTTTAAAATGAAAACATGACATTGAAATTTTAGGTTAGCATTTTAGCAGATCTGTTGCATGTGAGTCTCTTAAACTGAAAAAATAAAATCGTAAAAGCAATCACATTAAGCTAAATTTGAACAAATCCCTTTTCTCTCTCCAGCTAGCAGTATGATGTCAGACAGTAGCATAATGTAAAAAATGATGATTGGGAAAGTGTCTGGCTTCTCTAATGCAGAAAATAATTGTCTAATTTGTATTTAAATACTTTTCATCAAACTGATATTATCAACATTTATCTGATATTTAAAAGTGGATTATCTTTGGATGCATTAGGACATCCCTTCTCAAGTAAAGAGCTTACGGATGAGTACAGCAGTCTAGGGAAAAAGTAATAAAATATTTCAAAATATATTACTTTTCTGGTATTTCAACTGGTGATGAAAGATGAATCTGCTCATGGACACTGTCCAAAAAGTGCCCTCTGTGTTTGTAGAAGCTATGGAAAAAAGATTGCAAGAAGAAATTGAAGAGAAGATTGCTAAATTGTATGAAAACCATTCTTCTGAAAATAAACAAATAAATAAATAAACATGGTTCATCCACAAGTGGAACAATGCATCCCAGTTTCTTTTAGTATCTCTCTTCTGTCCAGACTTGTCTAAATCTGTAAAGTTTTGAAATGCAACTGTAAGCATGAAGAGAGGAGAAAACTCTACCCTAAAAGAGCAATGCTCATGGTCCTACATTTTTGAGAAAATTCTCCTTAATTCTTTACTATTGTTCATTATTTCTAATATAATACTGCCTTGATTTTCATCTTTCATAGCAGCTTATGCAGAATGGTTTCCAAATGAAATGAAGCAGTTATAGAATTAAAGTTAGTATCTAACAATAGGTAAAATTTGAGAGAGGTTTAAAAAGCTGCAGTTTTCCATAAAGATTTAATTGAGATTGAGAACATAAGAAGTGAATAGTCTTTGAAGACCTTTGGATATCAAGAGCAGCAAATAAGAAGGAATTTATATATTATCACTACTAATTCAGTCATAGAATAAAATAGGAGAATAAGCATTTGCTAGATTGCCTTGGAAAGTAAAATGATGTAAGATTTAGGAACAGTCTGGAACAAACCCATGGTAAAAAAAACAGAAAAAAAAAAATAAAACCAGAGCCAAAACCAAACTCCATCAAGCCTTGTGAACAACAAAAGTTTAATTTCTTTTTCACCTTCCTTCCTTCCTTCCTGCCTTTCCGCCTTCCTCACTCCCTCTCTCCCTCCCTCCCATTTTGAGGAGAACTGTTCCTTTTTGTGAAAACTCTGCCAGTCTCAGTGGGGACTGTGTAAGGAGGTGGGAGGTAGCAGACTTGCAGATGGTGAGTTAGTTCTCAGAGAAGAAGACAGAGAAGACATAACGCTTCATATAGTGTTATAAGGACGTAACAGAATTATTTCGCTGTCTTTCAGGCATGGCCTCTTACAAGAGTGCCTTCTGTATATGTTTGCAGCGTAGAAGAAAGTATGATATTAAGAATCAGCAAAAAGAGTCAGGAGTGAATTGAAATAAATGAGTTTTCTAATGCAGAATCCTGCTTTCCTCCTCTGAAAGCAGCTGGAATCTGGCAGTTGCAGATTCCTTCTCTGACTTAGTGAAGATCCAGCAGTCTTGAGAAAGGCTGGTCCAAGACAGCACGGTAGCAAATGAACCTGGGTGACATATGACAGCAGCCTCTGCTAAAACTGGTTTCTGAGACTGTAAACCATCCCTGTTCACCATCTTCTCTCCCCTGCAAGTGGATGTTGTCCTTCACTGCAACTAGGGCACAGTTGTCTGTGGTGGCAAAACGGATGCATTATTTAGAACTCTCAATTTCAGCTGCAGCTATATGCTGACAAAAGTGCTGAAATCCACTCCTTGCACAGGAAACTTCACTTTTTTGTGTGTTTTCTCAGAGCATGTCTGTTTGCATTTCATCAGTTCTGTCCATATCATACTGAGATAAAATAATTATGAGAATTATTTGTGTGATTTATACATTATGCAAACATTCTTACTGCACTTACCGATGAAAATGTTGTACTGTGGCAGCATTGTTTTATTTTGCATTGTTATTTTACAGAAGTTTAAAATTGATATTAGTACCAAAATCCCTGGTTTGCATGTAAACAGGAAAAATCAATATTTTTTATAAGAACATACCATCCTACTGACTTTAAAAAAAGTTCTAAGTTATTTATATTCTTGAATTAATATAATTGCAAAGAAAACCCTTCAGTATAGAAGTTTTTTGTGTAATTAGTTTTTTAAAAGTAAAAATACGACCTTTGGTGGGGGGTGGGGGGAGGTAGAAAACCAGAATAATTCAGCCAGGAAGAGACCTTTGGAAGACTAGTCAAATATCCTGCTCCAAGTAGGGTCAGTGATGGGATCAGACAAGGATCTATTCTCTTACATGCAGTGAAAAAGAGGTTTGCCTGATCTGATGTGACCAGGGAGGCCATTGGCAGCTTTCATAAATCATCTAAATTGGGAAGCAATAAAAAATGAAAACAATAGGCCCTTACAGGGGAATACATCCATGGACAGCTAACTCCATGTAGAAAGCTGAGCTTATGGTAGAACCACGATGTGCAAATGCCAGGCTGACAGACAGGACTGGACACCTTGCTCAGCACAAGGGAATGTCCTGTTCCCCTCCATCAATGGGACGTGGGAGCTTTCAGGGAGGGGGAGAAGTGGTGATGGGGCGCAGAATAGGAATTGCGAACTCCCTGCTATGCCCATTTCATTTAGAAAATCAAATCTAAAAATTATATTTTCGAGGTGTGAGGCTCTGTCTTATGTGTTATGATCTGATTATTAAGAGATACCTCTGCCTGAATTATGGTGCAAATGCGACCATGTGCCAAAGTCAATAGTACAGACGTTATTTAACAGTAAAATGTGAGGTAGAGAGATAGAAAGACATAGAAAAGAGAGGTGAGGGGGAGAGAAAGAGAGTGAGAGAGAGACAGATTAAGCAGAAGACAGTCACCACCTGTGGATCCAGTGGTGTCCCACTGGTCCTTCTCCACCCTGGTCTTGTCAGTGGTGGTGGTCCCTGAGTTGTTCTTCTGGGGTTCTGGGGTATCACCTTAATATAGTCCACTTTCCAGGTATCCACAAGGGATAGATGCTATCCCCATAACTTGTGATGGTATGTGTATAAGCAGTTGATTCCTTTCACACAGTCTACCACAATGGGAATTTTTGTCCAGATGCAATAAACAGGATGTGCTAACCAGCCTTACCTCCATCAGGCTTGGAATTAGTGCCTTCCTGTTGCAAACTCCTCTCTTCTGTGCTTATCTCAAGTTCTTGCTGTGGTGACTTATGGCAAGTTCCTTCTGTGGCTTTGACAGCATTTGAGATAGGAAATTGTGATTTTTAAGTCTCTTACATTATGGCTGTGACATGCAGTGGAGAATGAGGATAAGGATGCCTGTATGTAGCAGCCCTGTGCTTTTGTCAGCGATACCAAGTACCAGGTGTCATTGCTTGGACAGAATCACCTTTTTGGTGTACTGAGGAAGTGAGTTTTGTCTCTCTGTGTACCAGGTTCATTGGTCCAAACTAGACCACAGACTTTAGCTCACTACATTCCTTGGTCTGAGAGGGTCCTTGCCCCTTAAAGTTCAGGATGTGTCAGTCCAGGTGGCACTGTGCCTGTGGCACGTTTGTGTGATACCTGTCCCAGAGGTGTGCTGAGTGGCTGGTTGGCACAGAAATTTGTTTCCTATTTATTTTGGGAGGGGATGTATAAAGAACAAGTATTTCTGCTTCCATGTGTACTGGATGCAGTTGTTTGTTTTCTGGGGCCCCAATGCGTGTGTGGTGTCTGTGTAAAAGATGCCAGTGTTTGCCGTGGAGGTGGGATGTCACCATGACATCTCACTGAGCCTGATTAGCCTGTGAGGAAGAACAGGATCAGACCCTTTGTATTGTTCCTGTTTACTCAAGTGCTGTTGGTGTGCGTGCAGTTCCTGCAAAAACACAGTTCTCCTGCCTCTGTACATCTGTGAGTGCCTGGTAGTGTCTGTGCCTGCCTTTCAGAAATGAAAGCTCAGCCCTAGCAGGCTGTGAGAGGAGAGGTATCATCCAGTCCTGGAGTGCTCCAGCTTCATTAACTCCTTAAAGTGTTGGAAGCATTCCTGAAGCCCAGTGTGTGGAGGGAACAGGTCCTCTTGCAAATATGCCCCAAGTGCAAGAATTTATTAACAAATATTCTAATATTCACTTAAAGGAATAGAGTTAGCATCTCTAGAAAACAGAATACCTCATGAAAACACGAAATTGTGTTGGCTATAGAGAAAGCAGAGACACAGGGGAAATAACCTAGAGATGACCTGTCTACAACCTCTTCTTTGGACATGTCTCAAAATGTAAAGAAAAAAAATCCAAATATTAAAAAAAAAAACCAAACACATAAACAGTTCAGGAAGACTATGGTAACAGATTACTGTAATTTTATATAAATGTAGGCATACTTTCATCAATGACAGTTAAATCTTTGGAAAAAATACCCCAAAAATGTACTAATTCAATGGTCTTAGTAGGTCTCTTTTGGTTTGTTTTACAGCATAATTCTCTGAAGAACAACAATTTGAAGAGGTTGAACCAACAGATAAAAATACAGACTGATGACTACTTAAAAGTTCCTTAGGAATAATGGCTAATGAATTGGAAAAAAAACAGAAGAAAGAAATAGCTTAACACCTAAATACCAGCAGAAACTCCTGCTGAGACAAATGTTCCAGGTTGGATAACTAAGATGATTACTGCTAATTACAATCCATTTGGGTTTTTTTTGTCTTCCATAGGTAGCACAAAAGAACAAGTCCTTCCAATTCCATGGGTTTTGTTAAATTTCTTACCTTTTGTTTTTGCTACTTTTATTTATTTCACTTTATTATTGTATCTGGGTGGGTACAGTTTTATCTCTGTCAAATTTGTGGGTGTCAAATTATCTCTGTCAAAATGGGTGTTTTTCAGGACTTTTCAGGACTCAGAATCAGATATTTTACATCCAGAATATACACTAACAAGTAAAGTGCTTTAACTGTCTTAATGTCTTTATATTCTCCTGAATCATCTTCTGACTTTTAATGAAATATTAAAATATTTAATTAAATGATTGTAGGCAAAAAACTGTCTGCAGAGCCCCAAGTTTGTAGGAAGATTGAAGAGTGGTGTTATGAAGAGTAAACAGTCTCATTTGTCTCTGTGAGATTCCAGCTCTTATATAGTTGTCACTGGGAATTTGAGTAAACAATCCAATCATGGAATAAAGAGGTAGAAAACTAAAAACCTGCACTAATTATCGTGAAGTGACTACTTCATACCCACTCCCAAAACACAATTAAATAGGACAGCGGAGAATTAAAAAAAAAGTTTCAAAGTGATTAGTAGAAATTAAATAATTCTCATTATGTGCAGAGTCTATTCAAGGCATAATGTTTTTGTCAGACTGTAGGGTTGTATCTTCTATGTGCAGTTTAGAAAAACAGCGGTCTCTGCTCTGCCACACTGATTGTTCTGTCTCTAAACTTGACTCCCACAACCTTGACAGCCTCCATACTCACCATCACTCTCATTTTTTTAAAATAAAGCTCACTTAGATTATGTCTGTAGGGCAGGGACAAAGGCAGCTGCCTATAGTTGTAATATCTATCTCACATGCTAGTGGGATTTTGGCCTTAAGAGCACAGATTCATGTAACTTGCAGCTTGGATGGGTTTTGCAGCCTGTGCTGCACTTCTTGCTGCCACAGCCACATTGGATCTGATATTTCAAATATATATTTGCAGCATATCTAAGTCAGTTTTACTACGGTGCCTGCTATGACCTCAGAATTGGTGTATGCTCGTTTACAGCCCACATGTTCACACACCACTGCATTTACTTTGTCTGCTAGGCAGACATGTTTTTCTTTCTCATACCAAATAAATGATATGTTTTCTCTTATACTTGAAACTAGTTTTTCCTATTTGTCATCCCAGTTTCTATATCATCTACTCCCTGCTGCAAAACATTGACAGACCCTTACTCTAAAGGGTTGTTGTTTCTATTATCACTTCCCACTACTTAAAATGATAGAGATTATATTTAGAATCCTAACTAGAATATCTTCATCCCTACAAAAATTTGGTGTCTTTCACTCTCCTTTTTTCCCATCTTACTCCTGGGCCAATACTACTGATATGAATGAAAATTAGAAGCCTGGGGAAATGAGTTGAAGCGAAAAGTGCTATTTGCAAATAACTCAGCAAGAAGGAAGAAAACAGGATCACTCAAGAGACTAGAAGCACAGAAAGGTTGCCTTGACCTCTCTAAACACCTAAGAGAACTGTTACTTAAGGAAATGGAGAAGTTAGTGCATTTAATTAGATTTGTTGTATTCAAGTGCTCCTGTACTAGCTGCTGTATGAACCCTCAGAATGGGGTGAGATTGAAAAGCAAAGAAGCATAATCTTTCCTGACAAGTCTATAATATTACAGAAACTATAATTTCTTGAGTGCTGCTGAAAATTTTTGCTTCTAAGATTAATGCTTGGTTTTTTTTTCCAGGGTGTGTTCACTGTGACATTCAAAGGGAAGAAAAGTGCAAAGGGGCAAGAAAGCAGATGTGTTATAACACTATGATTCATTTTCTTAGAGGGTTAAAATTCATGCAAGAGAAAATCAGTGGTGAAGTTATAGTACAGAATCATCATTTGAATCATAACAAGAATATGGCAAGCTTTGTAGAGTACTCAAAGTAAATCTAAATAGGTATATAAAGAAGGTACTTGATGGAGTAAAGTTGGGTAAATATTATTCTTCTAAATGCCTCTCAGGTATCAAAATTTCTCCAAATATCTTCAAGGGAACAAGTAGTCTCTATGAAGCTTATTTAGGAGACGTTTTTCTCAAAAGTTTTTTTTCCCTAAGAAGTTGAGTATATCTCACAAATACTGCTGATTTCTCAAGCTTAATACAGAACACAAGGATAATAAGTCCAAGGATAAATGCAAACAATTAGGTTTTAAAACATAACCACTTCTGTAGCTGTATATCCTTTAGCAGACTGGATTTGTTGAATTTATCCTTTAGGAAATACAATAATTCATTCACAGAATCTCAGAATTGTTGGAGTTGGAAGGAATCTCTCGAGACCATCTCATCCAGTCCTCCTGCTAAAGTAGGAATATTTCCAGAGAATGAGTCTCCACAGCCTCTCTGGGTGATCTATTCCAGTACTATCACCCTCATTGTAAACAACTTCTTCCTCAGGTTCAGGTGGAACTTCCTGTGCATCAGTTTGTGCCTCTTGTCCTATTACTGGGCATCACTGATGAGTCTGGCCCCATCCTCTTGACACCCACCTTGAGATATCTGTGGGCATTGATGAGGTTCTGTCTGAGTTGCCTCTTCTTGACACTGAACAGGCCCAGCTCCCTCAGCCTTTCCTCGTAAGAGAGATGCTCCAGTCCCATTAATCATCTCTGTGGTCCTCAGCTGGACCTTCTGCAGTAGCACCTTGTCTTTACTGTGCTAAGGAGCCCAGCTGGACACAGCACTCCAGATGTGGCCTCACAAGGACTGAGTAGAGGTGCAGGATCACCTCTCTTGACCTGTTCAAAGCTTGTGTTAAGCTTTAACATTGTGTGTGTTCAGTGAGTCCAAATTGTTGCATGTCTGCTGTCCTCTTTCTCCCAAGTCACTTATTCATGATTGTGACCACAGAAACACATTTTATGGGGAAATGGGAGAGAGTAGAGATGGTGTTAAAGTCAATTCCCTATTAGGTAGCGATAGTTTAAAAGTAAAATGTAGGCATAAAATTAACTATGTAAAGATCCAGCGAAACCACTATAAATAAATAAAAAAATCACTTCTTAAATAAAACAAAATCATTTGTCTTAACATATAATAACTTAAAGCCATAATAAAGAAGACTAAAACCCACTTAAAAAACCCTGTAGTGTTTAAGCTGCAAAGGCCCAGGACATCAGCAGTGGATGGGTGCTCTGCAGGTAGGAAATGGAGTAAATGACCAAATTATTCAAAGTAGGGGGCAATACACTATAGGAGATAAAAGCAGATTTGCTAAGCCAACAGCACATTTTTCTTGGAAAACATGAAAAAATCATTGGGTAAGAGATGTTTTACTATATCTGTAGGAGCTATCGTATGTCCTACCTGTACCTGTCTTTCACTTGTATGAGTTACAGGCTTAATATTTTACATTGTGTAAGTATCATATCTTGGACTTAAGAGTTCAGCAACTAAACACTGTAAATCAAATGGGGAGAAAATGGATAAAACAAATGTAGAAGACCTCTCAAACTTCATTTTCACGTCTGTGGTTTCTTCACTTCTGCTTCTAGGATGCTGTATGTGTTGTATTTGATCTTCAAAATGTTGTCTTGTACAACTGGTATAATATGAGAAGTGTACTTGCACCAACTCTTTTTTTTTCTGAAATAATGGAAATGTAAACAAAGGTAGAACAGAGATAGCCAGGAAAAACAAATAGCTGATTAAAGGCTCCAGGGTTTTAAACTATAACATGTTTGAATTACAGTGTAGATTTTGACTTTTAGCTAGGATCTGACTTGGATCTGATCTATCTATTAAAATACTATCAGGAGATTAGTCTGTCAGAGTCAGAGAAGAATAAAAGTTATGAGCACACAAAATTACAACCTTGTAATTTATAAGTAATTTAGCTCTGTTATATCTCAGTTTTTCAGAAAAGTTTAAAAAATGTTTCATTGCGCCAAAGATGATTATACAGATATGGTTTTCTTTAATGGAGACCTTGGGGTCTTGAAAATGTGTTCTCTTCTTCTCAGCATGAGCAATATAATTTCTTATTTAAAAATATGAGATCATAAAAGTGTTCTGTCTAATATTCAGAGAATACTCCATTTATGCACACGTGTCTATATATCTGTGCACAGGTGCTGACCTTTCATTTCCATATATTGTGTTCATCACAGGTGATTTCCAATACATGGAATTATCTGTAAAATTATGAATAGCCTGACATTTATGGATGAATAAATCTGAAAATCCTTCTTGATACATACCCTGTGGCTAACACCAATTATGCAGGTAAGTAATCCAACAAAGGTTTTACTGAGCAATAGAAAGGAAACGTGAAAAAGCACAGTTCTGTTGTGCATTACTCACTTTTTGTTGACCAATCCTATGACTAACTAAGCCAACACAACTATCGAATTATTAACAGTAAAACCTGACTTTTCTCGCTTCATATAAACATACTGCAAGTTCTTTTAATGTTAGATCAGGATCCTTGGAAAATCCCACACTTGGTTTTGGGGAAATAGGATTTCTCTTCTAACCAAGATAATGAGACTCGATACTGCAACCAAGTAAAAATTAAGGAAAGCAAATACTAAGCAAATACCTACGCAGATATTAAGAACCTTTGTTAATGAGTTTAGCATTTATATTGGAGTTCTGTATTGTTGCAACCTATTTCTATTGTCATAGGTCTTTGCACTTAGTAAGTTGAAAATGGTCTGAATATACGAGCAGTAACCTGCTTACTAACTGTGCTATTTTTGAACAATATAAAGTAACCTGTGCAGTACTTTATACTTGTTTTAAATTTTTAAATTTATTTATTTACTTTTTTTTGTTTTGCACATTTTCTCAGTCAATAAATCTCTAGGCAGTGCTAACTAAAGATTATAAAACATCAGTGAGAGGCTTTTGGAAACAGTTTTATTGAATTGAAAGAAATCAAGCAGACTTTAATCTTTTCTTCAAAATTTCCTTAAAATGCTCCAGCTGCTGAAAGTTTCCAATTTTCATTTTGTCATTGTTGTTAAAACTTATTATTTCAGGTATTGCTAGTGATTACTTTGTAGAATTCAGTAGAACAACAAGTGTGAAATTTCCAAATTCTATTTTATTTGCAGGCTGGCTACACGTATGTCAATCTGTACAGGTTTTATTATACACCCACCTCTGCCTCTTAATCCAAACAAATATTTTCTTCTGTGATGAACAAAAGCACCACTAGGAGATGTAACATTTTGATAAAAAGTGAATTTGATATCCAGGGAGAGGCAAAGACTGGGAACACAGAGTATAGTATATAAGGAGTGAGTACATACACGTTTCTTAGAACAGCTTTCTCTTTGGGAATAAAAGTTCTAAGGAAATTTTTGTTGGAATTTTCTGTTACTTCATTCAGTTGAAATTACCATGTGCATTATGTGGAAAGCCTGTGGAGTCTCCCTCACTGGAGATATTCCAGAGCCATCTGGACACAGTCCTGTGCCACGTACTCTGGCTTGAGCAGGGAGGTTGGACCAGATGACCCAACTCTGGTCCCTTCCAACATCACCCATTCTGGGATTCTGCATGAAATGAGCATTTTGCCTGAAGCTCCCCAGGATGTTACTAACAGGGCTACCTTTTTCCAGCTATTGGGCTGTTGTAAAAGAAGCATCCGTTGATACATTATATCATGCACTATGGAATTTGTTGGTTTATTATATTCCTCTTAAAAAATAATGCTGATTCGATCATGGAGAATCCTATGAATGGAAGAGCTGTTGTTCTCACCTAGGTGGAACTGAACTCGTCAGGGGAAAAATAACTTCCAGATTGCACAGCAGGAAGGCAGATGACAAGAAGAAGGGATGGGATAGTACAGAGAGGAATGAAAGTTTTGATAGGCACAGCAGGCAAGCAACCACTAAAACAATCTAGGGATGAGAAGGGCTGTTTAGAGTCTGCTGAAACCCCTAAAACCACTGAGCTAACAGAAAACAAGCCTGAAAGGAAGTAACTGCCTTGCAGGCAAATAACTTCTATTAATATTTATGCACATTTTAGCAGTTTCTTATTGCCAGTAACAACACATCTGTGATCTTTTTCGGCATTACTGGTCAGAAAATCAGGAATCAGATCAGCACACAAAGCATCACATTTAGAGCCAGAGCTTTTTTTTTTTGTGTGTGTGGCCTTGGAAATTTCTGAGGAATCCCTGACAAACTTTGGAGATGGGACAAAGAGTATTGTCATGTCTTGCTAAAGACCTCAGTTTTGATGATGATGTGTTCTGCAGTCCTTCCTGCTGTTCTCTTTAAAGATGTCTTTAGATTGTTAATACATTATATGTGTGAAGACTAATGAGACGATTCATAACAGAGGAGCTTCTTACAGTGAGAGGAAAAGGTCTATGTTTTTCAGAAATCTGAGCTTTCACTAGGGCGTTATCTTAGCTGATAACATCCTAGTACAGTTTATATTGAGTGAAAAACAGGAGGGGAAAAACAGTAAAGTAACTGTTCCTCTGTCTCTATCTGCAGCTAGAAAAGAGAAAATAAAGGAAAGAGACAATAGAAAGTTAAAAGGCTATTTTTGTATAATCTGTTGGTTTACATAAAATATTTCATTACCAATGGGAAAAAAAAACCCCAAAACACAAGAGTTCCGGCCCATGGGCTTAGATAGCTGGCCTAGTGGAAAGGCTTTATTATTCTAAATTTAGGAAGTTTTCATTATTTATTCATACAGAAGTAAACTGTGGAGATCATGCCTACTGGGTACAGGCAAAACCTTTTGTACTGTTCTGTCATTCATTATGTATAGTCCATATTTTTAGATATTAACAAGTTTACAGAACTTTCAACTTTTGGGGTTTTAGATGTTTTTAAACATAAACTCATGATATTTTCTTCTCTCACATCATATGTACAGGAACCTCTTATGCTTTAATGGTGTTAAATGTTGGCCCTTTTCCCCATCCTGACTTTTGCTATAATGAACTCAATTGGGTGCCATTGGGTTTTTTTTCCTTCTACACTAGAGGGGATGTCCATTAGCTTTCAACTGTTTCCACTTGAAGAAATACTTGAACCTACTTAAACTACCTATTGATAATCTAAATAGCTGGGGGTTTTTTAAGGTCCTTACTGGAAAGTATTATCTACAGTCTATTAAAAAAAGTAGATGTCTCTTTCCAACACCATCTAATTTAATACCCAAAGGATTTTCTGAAAATGTTATATTCTCAGAACAACTTTTATTTTGGTGTAAATCCTTACACACTTCATCTTTCTTCTGGCTTTATCTGAACAAAAGTAGTGAATGTGTTCACAGGCCTGTATTCTGCTGTCCAGCCTCTGTTCACAAAGAATCCTTGCTCTGGGCCTGCCACTCAGGTGTGTCTTTTATTTGTTAGACCCTGGAAGTCTAACTGTGTCCAGTCCTGGCCCCTGACTTTAGGAAAGACATTGAGGTGCTGGACCGAGTTCAGCAAAGGGCAATGGAGCTGGGGAAGGGCCTAGAGAGAAAGTCCTATGAGAAGGGGCTGAGGGAGCTGAGAGGTGTTTAGCCTGGAGAAAAGGAGGTACAGAGGGGACCTTATCACCCTCTAGAAACCTCTGGAAGATGGTTGTAGCCAGGTGGGGTTTCAGCTTGTTCTCCCAGGCAGCAAGTGACAGGACAAGAGGACATGGCCTCAACCTGTGCCAGGGGACATCAGGTTGGGCTGGACATCAGGAAAAATTTCTTCACAGAAAGATTTGTCAGGCATTGGAACGGCATTGCCCAGGGAAGTGGTGGAGTCACCATTCTTGGGAGTGCTCAAGAAATGACTGAATGTGGCACTCAGTGCTCTGGTCTAGTTGACCAGGTGGTGTTTGGTCAGTGGTTGAACTTGATGATCTCAGACATCTTTTCCAACCTAAATGATTCTGTGATTCTGTTACTCCCCACCTGGGCTGAGCCCCATCCTGCCATGCTCCCTGGTAAGATGGCCCTTCTGTCCCGTGTTCCTGAATATAAATTCTATTCTCTAGATCAAAACTGAGGAAGTTTATTTTGAATATTCAAAAGCAGAACACACAGATTCTGGTGCTTTGAAAGGCGAACCATGCAGGGCAGCAACCAATATGGATTTGTTTGAGTTATCATCTGCCTGAGGCTTTAATGATGTTTTTTATCTTCTGCTTGATTGCTTTCATTTGTAAATCATTCATCAAAACTTTTACTTTTGTAAAGGAAAGCAAAAAACTATGTACTCTAGTTACATGATGGATATTATGTATCTAGTTACATGATGGATATAGATCAACACTACAATTTAACCAACATTTAGCTGGCATTTATACTTTGCTGTTTTAGAGCTTTGTGTTGGGGTTACACTCTGTATATGCTAGATATATTAGATATATATGATGTGTAGTGTAGTATTGAGAGAAATGAGAAGCATTCTTACTTCCTGTATCTCATTGAATAACAAAGGGGCAGAAAGTTGCAAAACATATACCCATATGTAGCTAAATTAGGTAACTAAACACAAAGTAGAGAACTCTGTCACAAGTTTTTGACTGCTTGCATGCAGAGTGGAATGTCCCCAGGCTAATAAAGAGAAAACCATGTGTGGGAAAAAAAAGTTTGATTTTATTCTCAGTACCTTTGCTTTGTTAGTATTTTATTCTTTTGTATTTTTTCCCTTTTTATACATTATAGCACCAGAAAAGAAAAAAATATTAGAGAAGAAGGAGGAAAAAAAAACCAATCAAAAAACCCCCATATGGTTTATAGTTGTCACTGATATTAATGTCTTTCTGCAAGAAAGGCATATTTGAGCTACAGTTAACATAAGTGGTTCACTGCCTTTGTAATGGATATTGTTTATTAAATTGTTCTCTAAGAGAAGATATGAGCAAAGACTATTACAAAAGAAGTGCTGAGTTATCAAGCCTTGTCCAGATTATAGAGTGGCAATACTGGAATTACAGAAGTGTCTCAAATTCAAACAATATCTCTTGCTCTTGCTTTTTTCTCCCCATTACATTAAAAGTTAAAGGTGGGGAGGGAGCTCTTGTGACACTTCTCTCACCTTTGAGTTAAGAATAGCAGTTCTGTCCCTGTAGTTCCCTGTGCCCATTGCCTGATATACGAGCAAGTAATTTGTGTCTTCAAGAAAGTCAAAGAGCAACTGGAGGTGATCTGTCTTAACTCCCACTAAGTTCAGCACACATCATATTACCTCTCAACTGAGAATTAGTGACAATGAATTGCTTTTTACCCCCCATCCTTTCACTCTTTCCTTCATACTTTTTGCAATCAATAAATGCATTCAACAACTGTAGTGGTCAGGTTTATGGCTTGTAGGAATTGCATATTTCTCTTACTTGGATTGCAGACACAGAACTCACTTAAATGTGTAGCACACATCTTGCTTCGTATGAAGAAGAGGTAATGAATTATAGTTGCTAGAGAACATGTAACATTTGCATCCTGTCCACACAGAGCTTGCTTATGGTAGGGTAACACCAGTCTCTTTAGAGTAAGCATGAAAATACTTGGATTTATTTATAAATTCCTCAAGCAGACACTATTTTAACATTCTTCTCCAGGAAACAAGTATTTTTTGGAAGCAAATCCTTGATTGATGAGAATCTTTGTGGTACTCTGATTTTTGATGGTGGCGGTTCATGCCTGCTCTTCAGCCTACACCTATTTTCTTTTTACTTGCTCTCTGGTTTTCGTATATTTTTCTAAACTTAAGTCACATTCTGTATTATTTTCATTTGGGGAAACAGTTGCCGGTTCTGAATGCAAAAACACCACAGACGACCATTCTTAAAAGAGATAAGAAGAATGTTAAATAATTATATTTAAAAAAAAATTTCAAACTCCCAAACCAAAACAAGCAAAAGCCCTAAAGTAATAGAATATTGGTTTACTCACATTTCAGGGTTTTTTTCTGTCACAGAAGCTGATGAAGACTGTTGAAAAGGAAAATTACATGGAAAAGCATACTTAGAAATTTCTGTTCCCAGCAGTGATACTGTAAGTTTTCCTATAGTTTTGCATTTCAGAGGTTGCTATAGTAATGAACTGCTATAGTAAAAAACTGGGGTTTCATTTAACTGGGACTGATATAGAGCTATGATTGACCTTGATAGTTAGAATTCGCATAAACACAGGATTGTGGCTGTGATAATTAATGTATTATTGTTGGTAAATATTATAGCACAGCATTAGTTTATGGCTAAAAATGTTTTTATATTAAATTGGAGTAATGGTTTATGTTTTGAATCATATTGTAAGTGATGTCTTGGTTGTATATTTAGAAAGGATGTTTTCAGCCTTTCAAAATATTTCACACATTTCTGGATTGCAGCTTTGTGTTAATAAGAAATGTGTATTTGAAGGTGATGCAGCACTATAGATATGGAAGAATACAAGTTTTATGTGAATGGAGCCCATTAAAATGTCACTTGAAAGACACTTCAGTGGGACAAGGTAGAAGATACTTTATGTTTTACACTTTATTATACATATATTTTTAAATATGCTACTGATTTTTTTTGTTTCAGTGGCAGACAGTATAAATCACTGAATAATCCCAAAGCATCTTTAGCCTCTCCTATCACACCAAAACAGATCCTGTAGATGTTTTCTTGTTATAGGGAATCTTTTCTAATTTTTTTCCCACAGAGTATCATAAATACTGTATATATAACAGTTTTATACTTAATTACAAATCAGCCTGATTGTGGAAACATGCTCTAATCTCTTCCTTTAATTTAAGTTAAATGAAACTGTACACAGCAGCAGCCAGACAGCTTCATTTGCCTAATGCACAGAGTAAACAACCACAGAGTTACATCAGAATTCAGGTCTTGTGGCCTCACTCTTCAGAAGCTGTTTTACTAAGAAGAAATAATAATAATAATAATAATAATAATAATAATAATAATAATAATAGTAATAGTAATAGTAATAGTAATAGTAATAATAATAATAATAATTTGCCTTTTGTGGTAAAAATCATACAGAAGTATTATTAAATATCATTTTCACTTTGGGAAGAAATTCTGTTGATAGACTGATATGTTAAACATAATGTCAGTTGTGAAAAAAGTCAAGAACTCTGAGCTGAAGAATCATCATCATCACAATCATCATCATCAGGTTTTGATATACTGCTGTGTTTTTTAGAGTACACATGTCTTTAATCTCTGAGAAAGAGAAAATGTCATACTTTTTCTTATCTGTCAATATAATTAGGCATCTTCATTAATGCTACATCTAAGGGCAGATTGCTGAAGAGGAGAGAAAGGTAGATTTGGTATTTTCTACATTAACTCGAATATCAGAATGTTTTACTTGGGGTACTCAATTATCCTTTTATCAGAATTCATGTCAAAACTGTAGCATTAGTATTCTAAATCTGGATCTTCTGTTTGATCACTGCAATTGTTTTCTCAACTTGACTAGCTCTAAAGATTTGAGATTAGTGATTAAAAAATCAGCCAAATAATTAAAACTATTTTGCAAAAATTGTGTAATGAAATATTGCAGCTAAAATTATATGTGCTGTAATTGTGTATTATGTTTTAATTGGCATATTTTACAGTAAGGTATAAGTCTTGCACAGCGTTTGATCTGAAGAATGGATGTTCCCAGGCCACTTGTTTGCAAGTCAATAAAATTCGTTTCCATTCAAACATAGATAATAGCTGAGCTCTTGATAAATGTCATGAGAATTCCAATACGCTTTACACAAACATACTGTGGTGGTACAACCCCCTCCACCACCCCCTTGGGCCATACTGTGATCTTAGAAATGCTCATTAGGCCTCAGCCTTGATGAACAGCACGTGGGGCTCAGCTCATCCTGAGCTTATCAGAAACACTGTCTGCTCCCAGGAACTAGTGCTGTATAATGAGCTCCTGAGTTTTTTTTATTAAACAGCCTTGGAAACTTATTTCTTGAATAACAGCCCAAGTGGAACAACATTTTTGTTACTGAATTTTCAAAGAAAGTTACTGACCTAAATTGCAACCAGGATGAAAAGTTGCTATGACTAAAGCCAACTCTATTGTGACCCTATAAACTGTGTCCTAAATGAGACCCTTTGAGCTATCCTGGACCGCAGAGGGCTGTGACCAGCAACCTCCCTCTGAGTGGGACACCTCTCAGGGCTGGGGAACTCCCAAGGTTGTTGTACTTGGAGAACTCCGATGATGGAGCCCCAGCTGATACACCCACTCCTTAAGGCTCAACCCTTTGCGCGTTGAGAAGATGCAAAGACATCCAGTGTGAGTACTTCACTGAACTGGAGGGGAATTTTTCACAAGGATCTGCCTTGTACAGCCTCTTTAGGTCTGTGTGTGTGTGAATGTGAATATACCACAGCAGAGGTACTGTGAATGTTGCTCTCTGCGATTCTTGAGTACGTTAGATTCATATGTGATTTAGGCCTATAAGTGAGTTACTGTTGTGCTTATAGTAAATTCTATAGAATCTGTTGTTAAATTTCTTATCTTCAGTTATCAATTCAGTACTGTTAAACTTAAGTGCTGTTTAAACCTTTAGGCCTAAACCATTGGTCAAGTTCCAGGCTAAGTTTGGCAAGGGGGTCCACCCTGAACCTTGTGACTCAGTGGGATGGTCTCCCTTGTTCCTTTTCTTCCTTTACCCTTTCCCATCCTTACACTTCTATCCGCAGCCTCCATTTAGATCATTTTAGATAAATTTTAGTTTTAGATTTCTTGATTTTAGAATTTAGTCCTATTTTTTTCTATGTGCTTTAACCATCTAGTAAGTAGAAGAGCAAACCTTGAAAAGGATCTTTGCTCTACTTTCACTTTTATATTAAACCTGCTTTTGACAGGCAACACAATTGTTTGGATATCCAAACTCAGTGAACTTCACTGCTTATAAGTATTTAATCTAAATATAAAATTTTAACCATATTTCCTGAAACATGTCTCAGCTTTTAGTCCCTTCAGTTTTTGGCATTCTGGATGTAAAGACAGTGTGTTCTCGCCTATTATTTGGAATTTTGTAGCAATCAGAGACCTGTCTGGTTTAATTAGAAACGAAGAAATAACTCAAGATTTCTGCTGACTTTCATAAAATCACAGAATCATAGAATGCACTGGGTTGAAAGGGACCTTAAAGATCATCCAGTTCTAATCCCTCTGCCATGGGCAGGGACACTTTCCACTAGACCAGGTTGCTCAGAGCTCCATGCAACCTGGCCTTGAATACTTGCAAGGGTGGATCACCCAGAACTTTCCTGGGAAACCTGCTCCAGTGTCTGACCCATTCTTATACGGTAAAGAACTTCTTCCTAGTATCAGATTCAAACCTACTCTCTTTCAGTTTAAAGCCATTCCACCTTGTCCTGTCCTTGTAAAAAGTACCTCTCAGCTCTCTTGTAGATCCTGTGGGTACTGGAAGGCTGCTAGAAAGTCTCCCTGGAACCTTCTCTTGCCCAGGATGAACGCCCCCAACTCTCTCAGCCCTTCCTCATATGAGAGTTGCTCTAACCCTCAGATAATTCTTCTATCCCATCTCTGGTCTTGCTCCAACAGCTCCACATCCTTCTTATATGGGAGGTCCCAGAGCTGGATGAGGCACTGCAGGTGGGGTTTCACCAGAGCGGAGTAGAATCCCCTCCCTGTACCTGCTAACTACTCTTCTTTTCATGCAGCCCAGGATATGATTCTCTACCTGTACCTGCTAACTACTCTTCTTTTCATGCAGCCCAGGATATGATTCTCCACCTCTACTCCAATAGTTTACTTCATGTCAAAGATTGATTATTTTTCTGTATAACGCAAAGTGTAAACAGCTCACTAAACAGTCCACTGCATTTCTCTTTCCTGCCAAAGGATGCTGACTAAACAAAATGTACATGAACTCTAAGGCAGATTCACGTTTGTTTTTCCCCCTGAACAACCAGGGGTGGTAATTAATAGCTTTATTGTGAAATGTGTCATCTTGTACAAGCTCTGCCATCAATCTGAAGACTGTTACCAAATAAATTTTCCTTTAACTGACCAAAAGCAATGGAATGTGTAAGTGGAAAGTGGGGAGAGATAGAAAACTGAGTGTTAAAATATAACTGTAAGAAAACTGATTACAAACATTATCTTTCACAGCCATTATGAAAAAAGTGTCCCCAAACCCATGCAGTTCACAGTGACTTACTGCATCCACTTAGTGTATTAGAAGTACATATTCAAAAGAGATTGATTCATACATGATAATCACACCTCACTTGCAAAAATGACTAGGAAAAATAAATTAATCAAACACATATTAACATGAAAATCATTCACCAATAGTAATTTAAATATTTAGTAGAGCCTATATTAATTAGTTTCAGTGAAGGGAAAGATAAAAATCCTAATAATTTTTCCAGGACCTTAAATGAACACGCCTTCCAAAAAAGTGATGCAGTGGATGTGATTCGAGATTGATGAGAAGCAAACCATGTTGAGCTTGTAGTTGCACAATGTGATATTTTGTATACTTTTACATATAATAACTATTTTTGACTCAATGAGGAGACATAAGAGAGTGCTAATTTTCATGCTGCAGTATTGCTAAACAAATCTTTACTAGGATTAGGATTCCCCCCCCCCTCTTTTTATGTACCTTTATATACCTTTATAAACCAAGTGGTCTTGATTCCCCCACCAGCCCGGATATTTTTCTTATTCTTCAGAACATACATTCTATCCCCCTTTACCTATTGTACAAGAGAAATATTCTTCCATTTCTGTATTAGCTCATGTGGTATTCATGGGAGAATAAGGCTACTAGGGCTGATATTTAGTTCTTTTTCTGGAACTGGATGGGTCACCCTAATAAAATGCTGTTACTAACTAGCTGTGATCCCTTTCTAAGTGTCATGTTAAAAGGGGCAGAAAAGAGGAATTTACTGTCCAACCTGTATTATTTTTTTTTTGTCTATCCTTTCTTTGTTTTAATCCTTCTATCAGTTTCTGGGAATGTTTCCCCAGGTGCTGGGTTTTTCCAGGAAACCATCAGGAGGTTTTTTTCTCCTTTTGTGTAGCCTTTCTATCACCTTACACTAAGGAAAGTGTTGAACCACAGGAATGCTTTCAGTAGGTATGAGGTTGTTCTCTTGATCTGTTTATATTCGACCACAATTTGCATGATCAAGTGTTTTATATGTATGAAATAATTCAATCACTCCACAGTTGTTATCACAGTTGTAGACTTTTTGATCATTATGTTTATATTACACTATGGAATTTTTAAAGGTGAATTACACTTTTTAACAAGTAAAAGGTTGTAAGCTGCATATTTTGGTGGCTGTAGGTATTAAAAAGTCAGTTGCATGCCCATGTTGTCCATAAACTTTGCTATTATAATATTTTCTTTATGTGGAAATAATATTGAGCAGTTTTTGTTCTTTTTAATTAACCTCCACTTTCCCATTAAACCAGAGTTCCAACAGAATGCAAACCAGAGAGATTTTTGTAAGTGTATGTGGAATTTTACTTAAAAATGTACTAACAGCAGTGTCCTAAACATTTTTTTACAGTGATGCAATATTCTACAACATAAAGATTCTAATGAGGTAATTGATTAAAATTTTGAAGTCTTGCATGATACTTTTTTTTTTCTCAGTTGCCAAATGTGAGTTTTTTACTGTGTAAAACTGGAGAAATCAAGACCACTCAGCAAATTTGGTTCCCAAGTTGTGGAAGGAGACACATAATGCTCCAACTTTCAGTTTTGCCACTGCACACAGAGGAAGTAAATCTAGTCCTATGGTGTGTTTTCTGTGTTGTGAAAAATACAAAAATTCTAAATTCAAGAGAAACATTCAACACTGGAATAAATGGGCTCGTCTGATGCTATTGGTCCTGTTACAAAATCCATTATGAAAAACATCTTTCTGGAAAACAGAACAAATATGAAACACAAATTATGTTCTTATAATACAACTTATCTCTCCCAACTGAAAGTAGAAATATCCAAATATTAAGCATTCTATATTCTCCCCTGGAAGGGAGACAAGAAAATAAAAATACGGGCTACTGAACATCTCTCTCTTTTGTCCATAAAGATTTCCTGAAAGGTTCCTCTCTATTCTGCTTAGCAGGGAACCAATGTCAGAATTTCCCTTTGACTACCCAAATGTGACCAGAATTATTCATTTCTGTAATATTTTGGATGTCATATGATTTTTTTCATTTTATTATAATATAATCTCTCAGCCTGTAGCCTGTGTGATTATGTGCCATTACTGATATGTCAAAAGACAATGTAAAACAGTAATGAAAAAAGCAAACGTAAATACTTTCTTAGAATGTATATTGGATTTTTTTTCCTGAAATATCTTTTTCATTTTGGAGAAATCTTATTGTGTGGGCTGTATTTGTTCTGCAAATCCACTAAAAAGTGGTTTTTTTTCTGAACAAGTATTTTCAATCATAATCTGTTTTGATTAATATTTTGCAGCAATATTTTTCAAAAAATATAGTGATATAATGTTAAAGTTACAAAGTCAAATACAGAAGGTTTAGAGAAATCCAATTGCCACGGTCTGTAAGTGTATCATAATTCAATAAAGTACCCACAAATTATTTTCTGTATAGTTCTGTCCCTATTCGCTTGATGCAATGGCCTTTCCCTTCATTGCCTCCAAATGCCACAGATCAACCAGGCAATTTTCCAGTGTGGCATCTGGTGCCCTGATTTTGGCAGAGCCTGCTTTTCAGAATCTCTCTTCTACATCCAAATAGGAGTTTATGGAGGTGAAGTGTAAAATCATGGCATGGCTTACTACGTGGGGTTTTTTGCCACTTTGTTCCAGTCTATATGAGGCCACGCTCTGGGGAGTAAGTCAGTCTCATCTCTTCATATTACTCTGAGGTCAACTGATCAGACTTAAATGGGAGCATGTAGGCATTGGAAAGGTCTGAAGTCATGTCTTCCCATGATCCCTCCTAAACTGTGGACAGTATGGTAATTTAAGTGTTTTCTAAGAAATAATATATTTCTTTTAAAAATAGATATATGTCAGTATATTTGATGAAAAACATTGCTGCAAAATATTAGTTTTATAACAGAAAATACTAGTTCAGCAAAATGCTTCATTTTACATTGCCTTTGCCATGGGCAGGAAAAAAAATCTCTATGTGTCACAGGCATTGTCAAAATCCATGGAAGAGTAGTTTTTGCATTAAACTTACATACATTTTCTATTAACTCTTAACATGTCTCAAACATGAATTTTATTTCCCATTGTGATTCCCAGAAGTGCATTGACTCTGTCTACATACACCTAGTATGAATCTAAGTGAACAGAGCAGGATTCAGGTATCTGAAAATAGGTTCTGCAGGTACTGAGAGGAGTCCCACGGAGGAACAACAGTCTGGACATAAATGTGTGTTTCAAAGCCCTCACAAACTGCCAAATGACACCAGTTGTTTGCCTATTCATAGCTGAATGGTCTCTTCACAGAACAATTCAAGCGCTTACAATTAGGTGTCTAACAGCATTTTAGATGTCCTAGGGTATCCTGCCATCCCAAGATGGACCTTTGCAGATCTCTCACAGATCTGCTGTCACATATGGCAGCTCTAAGCAGGTGTTCCAGGTATTCTGTGGTCTAGAACAGCTCTACAGAGATGTGTTTATGCATTTGAATTGTTTTGCTACATTTAGACATCTAAATTTAGTTGCCTGCGGTGTGGTACTGAAAGACATCATGGGGTATTCAATTCTGTGCTGGAGCAGTTTCAGCTCATCTGGGCTATTTAAGAGCTGCCTGTCAGGAAAAGTTATAATTGAACAAATAAAAGCTGAATTGCTTGTTACAGTATGCTTGCCACAGACGTGTGTACATATGTACAGTTACAACTTATTGTATTCTCTGCAGTCTCTTATTGCTAAAACTGATTTCAGTCTGAAACTCAATCTTATAGCAACCAGTACCCAGATGTGGGCAAGTCTGCCAAGCAATCAGGCATGAAAATGCCCTTATCTGGGCAGTCTGTTCAGGGATGCTACAATACCATGGAGGATGAGGTGCCATCAGCTTTCAAGCCCCTCCCAACACTTCTTGGGTTCTGCTTAGGACTGTGTTTGGTTGATGTGGCTCACTGGAATCAGTCAGGGAATGACAGTGATTAATCTCTTTATCTTGTCCCACCTCTGTGAGTTACCAGGATTTAATCACTGCCTCTGTTTTAGATCTCGTTGTCTTGAGAATTTGCAGGTAGATTTGTGGGTGTCAGTAACACATAATACACATAATACAAAGTCCTAGAAGATGCCTGGGCTTCTATTTTCTTATATTTTGTAGACAGTTCAGTATGTCCTGGTAAAAACTGACATCTACTATTTTATGATATTCATAAGTTTTCTTCTCAAAGGTCTCCCAAGCTTCATTTCAGCAATATATTGTCATAAACTTTCCACTTTCCTAGTCTGGAATTGCAAATGAAGATTACAGTTCACTTCTTTCTCTGTGATCATTTTTGTCTTTAAGTTCTAACCTAATGCACTCTTCATATGCTCTCTCCCGGTTTTATTGGATTCTGATGAACTTTATGATGTGCCTTCCCAGTTTCTCATTCTCTATTATTCACCTCACGTTATCCATTTTTATCCAAGACAAACTGGAAAGGAACTTTGAAAAGAAGCAGAAGAGTCACATGCCATTGCTAGGACAGACACAGTCTTGCTGTGCAGTCATCATACTTTCTCTGACTGTCCTGATGAATATTTATTAAGGGCTTCCTCTCAGGCTAGTCTGAACTTTACTGGTTATAACAGAGATGGTGAATTGTGAAAGAAATAGGAAGAAATTTTGAGTAAGTTCATCTTAGTAAGAGGAAACTTATTTTTGGTATGATTCTGTTATGGAGCAGGTTTCTGGCAATGCTAAACATTCATATGCAATTAAAAAACCCAGGAAGTTTGTATCATCAATCTCACATTCTGTTATTAACAACAGGAGGTAAAAAAATAGTAGAAAAAATAATGTGTTGAAACATTTTATATTCAGAACATTAAGTTTATTTGGAGAGTTTTTTTCAGAACCACTGGAATGATGATGAAAGTCTGTTGGTAAAAGTGTGAGAATGGAGACTTGAAAGACAGGTTAAATCACTGGAATCCAGCCTCTTCAGGCCCCTGTATTGGGTCAGGCTGTTGCCTTCTGTAGCCACCCTGACAAGACATCCAGTTCCGGATACTGTGGTTCACACAAAAGTAAAGTTCAGTTGAAACGTGCTCCTAATGACTCTGTGTGACCCTTGGGCATCTCTTGTGGCCCTGCAGCTGAGAAGAACACCAGCAAGGAGGGGGCCAAAAGGAGGTGGAGAGGGACTGTGAGGTGATGGCAGCCTCGGGTGAGAGTTTGCCCCTGCAGACGCTGATGTCTCCCCATGAGCTTGGGGTGTGGAGTGTGTCCATCCCCAGGCACATGAGGAAGCATCAAGAGCTACAGCCACTTCCCTGGGGAGCCACGAGTCAGGACTTAGTCTTGGAGGCAGCACAGGGAACACAGTGGACTTCTCCCTCCTCAGTCAGTTGTTGAAGACTTTCAAAACTTTCTATGGAACAACACGGATCTGAGGAAAAGGAGAGCTGCATGGCACACACCTACTGTCTGCCATATCCTCAGAGGTAGCTGTGTGATCCCCATTCCCCTTTTCCATGTGAGGCTTTCCTCAAAACGGTTTCTGATTCATGGGCTTTTCAAACAGGTGTTCTGTTTTTGCCTTGCCAATCCCTTTGGGGATTTCCTCGTTGTCTTCAGGTACCTGTCCTGCTGGATTTGCGTTTTGTCCTGGTTTCTCACGCATGCATGAGGCTGTCTCAGAAGTGTTCTATGGATGTCCTGCTGGGGCAGATGTGATCTCTTTGTTTCTGCTTTGCAGCAGGCAGCTAATCTGTGGCTGCTCAGAGATAACATGGATATGACAGGTTCAAAAGGGCCACTCATTGGGGGCAGCCCCATGCGTGCCATGGGTAGCACCAAAAGAGTGTCTTGCAGAGGTTTCCCCTGGAATGAGTGCCCAGTGGACATGATAACCAGGACAGGACAGTGCATGTGTGGGCTGCATGCCCTGCCTATATGTGGCTTCCAAGAAAGCTCTCAGGCAGGAGAGGAAGGGGCAGTGAGTTGTGATATGAAAAGAGCAGGGGTGTGACAAGTAAGCCACACCAGCCTTTGGGGTCTGATAGCCAGAAAATTCACTGGAGAGTTTCTTAATACCTGTGGATGCTTGCACTGTGTTGGGTCCAGGAGGTATATCTGGGATGGTATAGCATGGCAGGAATTTTGACTCCATGGTATTGCAGGAGGTGCGATGAGAGCCTGTGTATACAGCCACAGTTGGTAACATCCACACGGTTATTTGTGAAATATATTTTCAAATAATTTATCAAGCACAGGGACTTCCTCTTGGCCGCTACCTGCTGGTCAAGATGCTGATAAACTATTCTTTGTCTGATGTAAGCATCTACAATACATGAGCACTGTTACATTTTATTATTTTAAGTGGCAAAACCTGCATAAGCTTTTCAACCAGAACTATTTTAGGTCTCCACAATGTTCAGTTTGTTACAGACTAAAATTTCTTGTGGTTTTAAATCCAAAAACATTGTCGGACTGATAAAATGTCTGCTCTGCAAACGAGCTTCCTACTGGTAGATTGCAATTCATGGCAAGGTCTGTCTCTGTCAATTCATACAACAATCTCAGGTAGGCAGAGTGGAACAAAATGAGTATTTTCTGCAAGTGAATTAATTTCCCTTGTGGTTAGTGGGCAGTTTTGTGTGGACAATGGAAGTTTTGTATATATCTTTTTTTTTCTTTAAAACCGTGTCTGCAACTAACACACACATCTCACAGAAGGAAAATTTAGAATGTTTGATCAGTTCAAGTCAGTAAACAAGTATTTTGTGCTGATGAGATTTAGCGTGGAATTATGGGAGCGCAGCGATTTCATAAACCAGCTCAGTTGGCTGTCAGACATCTGTTTATGTAATAAGAGATCAAGGGAATGAAATGATGGGACTTTGTAAACAAAAAATTTAGAGTGGTTATATACCACCTATGTAACTTGCTATTACTTTCTCAATCCTGGGTTGAAAACTTATTTTGCACTTCTGAAGTGCAATGATTTCTTTTAAAAGACTTTAGTAGGAAAAAATTCATAGAACAGGAGTGAAGGAAACTTTAAGTTGGGCTGAGTTACGTTTGTTTACCCACCTATACACAGGAAAACTCTGATGAAATTAGTCATATACATAACATCCACAACAAGAGAAGCAGTAGAAAGCATATTAAACTGTGAGGCTTAATCTACATGAGATTCAATGCTTGCTCAAATCGAGCATTTTCTGCTCCTAGGACACCAGTTTAACTGTTCCATGGCAGGTTTTCCGACACCCTATAGACAATTTTGCATGCATAAACTATTTAGAGACTGCCTCCTCTCTTT
The DNA here is from genome assembly GCF_009829145.1 of Chiroxiphia lanceolata. Taxonomy (NCBI): domain Eukaryota; kingdom Metazoa; phylum Chordata; class Aves; order Passeriformes; family Pipridae; genus Chiroxiphia; species Chiroxiphia lanceolata. The sequence goes on along the minus strand of NC_045638.1, from coordinate 106,073,380 downwards.
CTAGAACATGATAGAAGTATTTTATTTTACTTTGTTGCATATTTGAAATTGGCAGAATTTGTGGGTGATAGAAAACCCAGCAGGTTGCCTACACCCACTAAAACCAATACTTGGCTCTACCCATCTGTACATGGACCTCTGGAACTAAGGAGAACAAAAACAGCAAAGCTTGGATGGGCTGTTACTGACCTCATGTCTAGAATCTCCTGGTGTATCATTCTCCTAACTGTGACTTTAACTTGAGCCCTAAAGATTCCTTCCCTTAATTTTGTTATAAATCATGCAGTTCACATAAGCTTACTTGACACATCTGCTAGCTAAGGACTCTGAAAGCTGTTTTTTGAACCAGCCTGATATAACCTATTTCACATAGAGCAGCTTATTTCAGGCCTGTCGATCTACATAGAAGCAAAATGGAAGTGAAATAAAAAACTGTGTAGAAGAAATCATAATTGGCTTAATTTCTATTGAATGGAAATAGCAATTCAGAAGAAGGACAAGAAAAGCAGAAGTAGTGTTTGGACAGCAAAGGAATAGTAAAATTAGAGATTTCTCTTTATGAAGGCAACAAAAAATTTGTAATCGAGGTACAAGTGTGCAGGTTATAATGAAAGGGCAGTAGATGAGCAAAGTAGAAGCCATAAGGCAATTTAGCAATTATGTGGTTAATGAGAGATATGGAAAATAAGCATTTAGGCAAATAATACTCAATTAATCAGTCAGGCAATTAAACAATACTATGAAATGTCTTATGGCTCCTACCTGTTCCATTAAATTTAGGGAGAAAGAGCCGTAGGTTGTCTTTACATATTAAAGTGCTGAGCCTCCTGTTCAGTGCTCATTAGGAATTAAATACTGAAGAAGGGAAGGCAGACTAAGATCTTTTAAAAGACTCATTTACAGTAAATGAAACAAACAGAATTAGATCATAACAGCTGTTTCAGTTTAGATGAGTTCCCTCTGTTTGTAAACAACACATTGCTGGGATAAGGGTGGCAAAACATGTGGTAGGTTATGAGAAATGGTAAAACTCATGTTATGGTTTTAATTTACAAAGACTGTGTGCACTACCAGAAAGTATGAGATAAAGAGTAAAAGCTGTCTGAAAGGCTGAAGTTTCTCAGATTGATGGGATTACTGATAAATCCTGATGAATAATAGCGGTGAATATGAAGATAAGTATGAGAGTAGTTTGCACTTAACATAAAAAGACTTACAAAACTTTTCAAAAGACTTTCTGATGTAAATATATTTACTTTCTCTCTTAGATTCATGTTTAATGGCCTGATATGTATCTGAAATATTAGAAATTTTTTTATTTAGAAATTGTTAGGCCACTTAGCTCTAAATATGACTTCCATCTTGTCCATAGTGTTGTTATTTTAAAATTACTTGGGAATACCACACTGTCAATTAGCCAATTAATTTTTTTTTTTTTTTTAAATATCACCTGAAAATGTTGTGAATACCTAAAACACATGTGGCACAAATAGTAGCAGAGATGTAAACTGGTAAGAGTGAAAAATCGGACTCTCCTAAGCAACTCATTTCGTGTAACATGAAGTCAGATGACATTTCTATTGTTGGTAATAGGTTGACATAATTCACCATCAATCACACAATACGCCTGTCTCATCTGGAATTACCTTTATTAAATCACAAATCCCAGCAGTCACTAAAAATAGCAAACCTAACACATATTTATTTCAAAATAAGCTCACTGTAAAAAAAAAAATCCATCTTATTGGTGTGTGTTGTTGCTATAACAGATGCTCCAAGTCACATGGCTTGGATAAAAATGGAACTGGTAACTAAAACTAAGTACATACAAATAAGCTAAACTTCTTTTTGGTTGTGCAGTTTGCAGCTGGTAGGAAAGAACATAGGGAAAACATATGGAATTCAAACATATGGGTTGATTAAAAATTGGAACAAAGCAGCAGAATGACAATAATTAGCACAAGCAGGGAAGACAACTGGCCCAGGTATATCCTAACAAGAAAAAAACAAACAAAAAAACCCAAAGAAGCATTGAGTAGCTGGCAAATGATAATTATAGTCCTCAAATTTATCCTGGTTGTTTCTGTTTCAAGGATGGGACTACTAAGCCAGAGCTCAACAGTATTTAGTGTTTCATTTTGCACATGTGGATATATGCCTGGCATATTTTGCATATAGTTTGTGGCAGAACATTAGTCTCAAAGGTCTGAAAGGCACAGAGGATTTGCTTTGATTCCAACAGTCAGTGCCCAACCACTTGTGCGGCTTCATAAAATCAAACCCTTAGCACAGTCTAATAAAGGCAAAGTCTGTAAAGCAGTTTTTTTCCAAATATCAAGGAAATTGTTCTAGTGAAATTTTGGGCTAGTATTTTGAAGCTCGGACATACGGATAGGGGAATTGAATTTTTTTTTAAAAATGGAAAAGCTGATTTCTAAAGCGTAAGGGCTCAATCAGGGCATGCTGCATCAGAAAGAGAAGCCCAGACATTTTGTTAATGAAGATGCAATCGGAGCTGATTGAACAAGAAACTCAGAACAGCATCAGTACAAGAATATGCTGTGAAAAAAACCCTTCTTAAGTTCAGAGTGTATTGTAATAATACATCGTGGCGGTAAAACGTCTTCCTTCTGGTTTTCTCAAAGCATTCTGAACACCTTGGTGCTCCATGGTCCTCCAACAGAGGTCCAAGCAGGTGCAGCTCTGGAAGGGCTCAGTGGGTTAATTTGGAAAAGCCATGCAACTGCAGCAGCGTGCCCAGAGAGTTCTGCTGATTAGTTTGGTGTCCCAGCAGAGATAATTAGCTCCACACTGATGCAACTTTGCTGTACTTATTGTCATTAGTACTTTGTTTGGCATTAGCTCAAATTTCTCCTCAGTTGTGCACTTTACCGCACAGAACTTACTCTTAATTTCCATAGTCTCTGGACATAACATGTGTCATAGTAATTGGGAAGCCAAAGAACAGAAGTGGGAAGGATCTCACTGAGAGGCAACAAAGCCAGATCCCTAAACATGTAAGAGCTTTAGTGACTTCTGAGATTTGTAGATAATCCACGTTACAAGTCTGTCCTGACAGTGGACTTAGTGCTACAGATGTATTTCTATAGGTATGTTTAATTTTATGGAATATAAGTTTAAAAGACCAAAACAATAATTGATGAGAGAAACAGAAAATGGGAGGCTACTTTTTTTTGGTCAGGGAACCAGGAGTAGTTGTTTGTAATACACACAGAGTGTTTCTGCCATATGCTAATATCTTCCTTGTGAATGGGTGTTTCTGAGGAGCTAAACCAATAGATAATACAAGTTTTAGTTCAGTTTCTCAAATCTTTAACAATTTAAAGCTTCCTAAGGGATTTTCTAATGTTTGAAAAAAGTATGTATTTCCTCTGTTTCAAACATCGTTCACTGATCTGCAGTGTCAAAGTCACCACAGACATCAATGTTCATTCAATATAATGTCTAAATAAAAAAGGGCCTAAAAACATTTTGTGTAAGATGTGTATTATTTTCCTGTGTTATTTTTTTTAATGTGCCAACCTTTATTTGTAAATGCATAATGCTATTTATAATATTAATTAACAACAGTGCTGGTTGTTAATGACTAATTTTTTCTAGATAATGGTCAACACTATCAGATATAAAGAGTATTCTGGGCTGCACTAAGAGAAATCTTGTCAGAAGATTGAGGGAGGTGATCCTTCCTCTCTGCTGAGAACTGGTGAGAGGCATCTGGAGTGCTGGGTCCAGTGTTGGGTTCTCCAGCACAAAGCAGATAGGGAGCTGCTGGAGAGAGGCTTTCCTGCCTATTGGTAAATTACAGTTTTAGGCTTATTTCATCTTGCACTTTATTTAACTGTATGTTTTTCAGAAAAAAGCTGCAGTATGAATTTCCCCATTAGAAGATACTTAATAGTGTTTGAGATGGTCTTCTTACGGTTTTTAGTTGATTTTGTTTGTTGTTCTCTTTTAATACCAAAGCTCAGAGAGCCACTGTTTCTTTACACATTTTTTTTTTTTACTGTGTGCTCACAATAATTCCATGCATACAACCAAATTTCCATAATGCAAGCCACAGATAAAGACAACAGTTAATAGGAAAATACCAGTTATTAATCTTCTAACATACATAAAATATGCATTATGTATTTTCTTTGTCAAAAGTGTTGCCAGAGACCAATGTTTTAATTTTCCGAAAATGTGACTCAAAATAATTGTGTAGGATTTACAGAAAAGATTTATTATTGCTCTAATTGTAAAAATGAAGCAGGGGTTTTTTTTTGCCTAGGCCAGTGCGAAATATTATCTCTTTGTAAAAGCCTCTCCTATCCTTTAATTGCCATATCGACTGCAATTTAAAATCCACAGAAAGTATAAATAGGCCAAATGAGATATGCAAGGTTTCATTTGTGTACTTATTTTTAATTGTTATGCAGTTCTGTTTTGCTACTGAATGATTAATGATAATACTTTGAATGTCTCGGATAAATAATGCAGTAAGAGTAGAAAATGTTTAACTAATATTTACTCATTATCCTTTACTGCACATTCAGGTAGGTAGGAAATAGTTGTTTGGAGTTTTTTTTAAAATTTAAATTGCAATGGATGCTGCCCAAATCCAAAGTGCTGGTTTAGGTGATGTTTTGGAAATCTCCCACTTAATTGGTCTAATGACACTTGATTTTCAAAAATTCAGGAGTACCATAAACACATGAAACATGATTTCCAGTTATTAAACGTTATCACTTTGCTAAACATGCTCCTGAGATGCTGATGTTTGACATTAAGATAGCAGTGTGTGTGTGTGGCCATAGGAAGAGTAGTTTCTTATTTTTCCATTGCAAAAGGCTTGGTTTTATGCAGTGATAGCTTGGCTGATAGAAATGAACTCAGTGACTGCAGGACATCTTACTGCTTCTTCCTACATCCCCTCCAAGCCTCATGTCCTACACTGTCAGTGGATATCATATAACTGCTACTGCAAGTCACCATAACACTTGAAAAAGTTAGGTTTTTTCTAGTTCAAATAGTTCATAATATAAACTAAACATTGGCTCTAGGATAGTAACTCTGATTAAGAAAGGTAGGGGGAGTTTCTCAGTATAGCAGAGGAGAAATTATGCAGAATAGAGCTTTGATGAGAAATATGAAATTTGGAAAGGGAATATGTTTTTTGATATTTCAGAAACTATCAAACATAAGGGGTTAGCAAGAGTCTGAGAAGGCTAAAATGAGAGGAAAATTATAAGAGGATCAAAAGAAATAAGGAGATGCCATACTAGACCTGTATGGACACCTTGAACTCTTGAAGAAGCTGTTTAATTCCTTGGTTTTCCAGAAATTATATCAGATAATCTGAAAATATAGTGATGATAGTTACCTGTGCTCACATTCTTCAGGAGTCAATGGCACCAAAATATCAAGAGGCTTTCTAAAATTCTTGGTTTTTTAAGAATATTTAGAGTAAATGGCATTCAGCTACCAGAAATTTATGTAAAACAAATTTTTTTTGAGGATATGATGTTAAATTTTGAAATTAATTTTTTCAATGTGTGAAGAATTAACAAGTATCTGTTCAGTGGAATAATGATGCTTAAAGAACATTTTATCCACCAGTTTATAGGGGCCAAAGGTTACTAGATGCTTTACACAGAAAAATCGTGCTTGTGATCTCTTCCCTAAGGAATTTAAAATCTCATTTTGGAAGCAACATGGTGAAGAATATTAAATACTAGTAGAGATGATTAGATAAAGCTATGAAAAGTTTACAGTTGAAAAGGAAAACAGACATGGAATTGCTAATACAGCATACATAGAAAAAATTTTGTTTGAGAAATTGATATATGGGGCCACACAATAAACCCATGCTCTTTGTGAGCATCTAGTTACATTTCTGCTTTTCTAGCTTTTTCCTATCTCACCCAAATATCCTATTTTCTCTGACTTCTCAAGCTTTGAGGGGAATATGGTATTAAATATACAGGTTTGTTCAACATCTTACCCTAATTATATAAAACCAGAGTGTACCATATGATTAACTCTCATGGTTACAACTGTTCTTATAAAAAAGCCATTAGCACCTCACAGTGATCAGAACACGAAATATCTGATTATTTCAAATGCAAAGGGCCAATTAGTGTGCTTGAATGTCTTATGAAACATTCTGATGTGAATTCCTACAGATAAATACATATACACACAAGTGTATGTGCATTTATATGTGTACATATACGTATATTTTATGAACTAAGTAGGGAGATTGCACATTTTAAAGAGAAAAAACTGTAGAATTAAGGCAATTTAGATAGCTGTAATTCAAACCCCTCCATTGCACAATTTAAAGGAAGAGAGAAGAAGCGGTGTAATCTTAGCTGGCTTCCATTATGAGATTGTTTTAAGCCCTTGCCATTTTCTTCCCATGTACATTTATGTCAAAAAAATGAGCCTACAGCTTGGTGTAATACCTTGATTGTTCTACCAAGGGCTAGAAGAGTTGTAAATGAGCAGTAGTAATAGATTGAACAACTAGTGAAAACTGGTGTATGGGCATAAAAAGGAATGAAAGGGCAAGTAGAACTCTTGGCCAAAGATCAGACATAATTGCTGCTTTTCTTCACTAATTGGTACCTGCTGATCTGAGTACTTATCTACTGTACTTTTGGAGAACATATCTTTAGTTCCATTTCAAATACGGTTCAAGAGGACTTTATAGACCTATTAATTTTCCTCCCCTTTTTCCTCTCTTTGCAGAGCTCAAGTCTTAAAAGTGCTCTTGATAGCAACTTTAGATCAAAAAGGGACAATACCTGATTGTAAAGTATTCTAACCAAGAATAACGTAGTTATTTAAGTCACCAAAAAAATCTCCCCCCAGGTGTACTGTATGTTTTTCAAAAGTAGCATAAACCATGGCTGCAAGTTCTTCTCAAATTATGCACACAAACATCCAGAGGATTACCCCAGTGGTTTGAGTTCTCCACTTAGGTACAAAGAAGGAATTTTCTCTGGCTCTTATCTTCTGTAAAAAAACCCAAAACACTGTAATTAGTTTTACTCATAGACATCTGGCTCACACTAGGTAGCTAATCTTACTCTTCATTTGTCCTCTCTTAATGTTAAGCACCTTGCAATGTTCACAGAGTTTAGAATTAATATCTTTCCAGTTCTCTGGAGGCATTTTTTGGTCATCTGTCTTTGCTGCATATTGCCAACAACATCAGGTGTGTGTCTACAACAATTTGTACATAAGAGAGCTATCATGTTCATTCACACAGACATACACAAGGGTAGTGTAGGGGATGCCATGGAAGAAAGTTTTCTTTTTTTTTTTTTTTTTCCTGGAAACATTCTGCTCAACTTCTCAGAAAACTGGTCTAAACGTTATTTCACGAAGAGAGTTATTGTCAAAATTTTCATGCTAATGAAGAGTCATGAGTTTTACAATACTAAATACAGAAAAGTACTATTTAACTTGCCTTTACCCAAATAGCACTAGGAGTGAAAAATAGAAGTTTATTTCTATTTATATTACTAAATGATCTCACAGAAGGAATTTTCATTTCCCTTTAAAATACAGTTTCTTAATTAATTCCTGATTTTGAGCAGATCATGATGAGCACTGTTCAGAACAAATGCTTAGCAAGTGTAGAGCCTCAGCACTGTGCAAGTCTGGATTCTAGACACCCTAATAAGCTCTCATCTCTCAAATGCATGTCTTTACTGCAGGCTGCATCATTCTGTAAGCTTTAAACACGTCACACCAAAATACTGGAAACAAAAGATGGAACTCTGTAAAAAGTACTAACCCTACAAGGAGGATAAAGGTTAAAGCACCAAAGCCTGGGAGGAAAAAGTAATTCAAGAAGGATATCTCAGATTTTTCTCTTATAAAGAACTTTATGGTTTCAGATTAAATAGAGGGAAATCATACAACTGGTATGTTTATCTAAGGGAGATTGGTCTGAAATTAAGACATATATATATGTACCGCTAAATTCTCAAAATTCCTATTTGGTTCCTGCTGTGGTTATACAGATATTTATACACATATGCATGCATATGTATATGAGTTTATATGCAAATTTATAATAGAGAATTTGGAGTTAGACTATATACTTTGCAACTCTGCTTTTCGCTAGCACAGCAACATTAATCTGCAGAAGCAAATTGATTAAGCTGATCGAATGAGGTGGTTTGAAAGCTCCCACTAGGCCATTATGATGGATCATAGCTTGACAAATGATGAATAATGCATAAGGGACAGCATGTTGACATGCTACTTAATTACATTGTTAGTGCAACCATGATACAAGAATTCCAGAAAGCGAATATGGACAGGTCTGAAACAGTATGATGGTTATCTAATTCTATATAGCAAAAGTGTCAAAGGCTGAATAGCAATCATGGTGTGATACAAGTAGTAAAAGCAAAGAGTAGCACACAATGTTGAAAAGATAAGGGAAAATGTTAAAGATAAGCATGATGATGTACTTGACAAAATATTAACAGAAAAGGACTGAGACTACAGTGTGATCATTTCAGTGCTGTCCCCTTGGTCATTCACACTCTGCTGCGAAGGCCTACCTAGGAATGAACAAAAATATGCAAGATTCAAAGTGGCATTAATTTTAGTGGTGACATTATTAGTATCTGAGATAGACACATCCTCTTTTAAACCTGAAGTTCTTCATAAAGTATATTATCAATGAACCTAGATTATATTTTCCCTCCTAAACTTCAGGAACTGACCTTAATACCTGACAGGGGAATCCAGACCACAACACATCTATATTATTAATTAAATATGAAGAAAGATGGTTTAATAGAGTAGGTACTGTCATTGATCTTAATAAGGGAGCAGTAAATGATCACTGAAGGTTTCACTATAGTAAATAATCTCCTGTTAACCACACTAACAATATTATAGTGAGTCTGTTGGTGAATCTCCAGAATCAAGAGTGAACTCTACTCCATACATACAGACCTAGCTCCATTCATAACAAAATAGGTAATTTCTTTTTTTTTCCCTTCCAGGGGCAAGGTTTACCAGTTTTGTTACAACTCTAGTTCAAATTATCCCATCATTTATCAAATGGTCTTAGTGGTATCCATCAGTAACAATAAGTGTTAATACATGTATTGTCTTGTGTTAGTTCTACCTGTGAAAATTTATTTGCATTTTGATTGGCAAGGTGGAAAAGTTTATGTAGCTCATTTATAACTATTTATTTTACTGACTATCAAACCCAATTTACTGTTAAGTGTTCATCAATGTCCTAAATTCTATATAAAAATAACACTCTTTTGAAAAAAAAATAAAAATATAGATTTCCACTTGAGCTCAGGTACAGCTTCTAATATCACAGCTTCTAATATCAATACCTTGTGTATTGTTAAAGTAGATTTTAAAGTCTAAATTGTGCCAGTTTCCACTGGATAAGCTTATGAAAGGCTTGGCATTTCTGAACTTATGTGATCAACATACTCGATAGTTTATTTCTCTGCAACACTCACAGTAGAGATTGTGATATTTAACTGACCATTGTTATTGGGTAAATAGGATACTACTAGGGACAAAAATCAGACTTCTGAGTAGTAAAGAAGGAAACATTACAATAGGCTAAAAGGAACGTTTCAATGAAAATATCCAACTGAGAGCTGAAACAGCTTTTATTGTTTTCTCTGTAGAAAACAAAAAAAATATAATATGGGTGTAAACTAGAAAGAGCTGGTGAAATGAAAGAAGATCAAAGGTTGCAAAAAGGCAAAAAGAATGAATAATAAGAAGGGAGATGATTCAGAAAGACACAAAGCAATCTGTGAAGCTGGGTTAATGACAGACAGTGAAGGTGAAAAGAAAATTAGATGGATTAAATGCCAGAAACCCATTAATTTCAGGAGAAACAGGTAAAATGAAAAACAAGGAGAAACGAGGGGAGAGGAGAAATATTTTCTGTTGCAAACCCATGAACTCTCAAAGAAGGCAGCTGAGAGGGGCTGAAGAATCTGCATTTTCAGTGAGACAGTGTGGGTGAGGGAACACTTCTGAAGAGATGTGAAGGAGCACAGTGTAGGAATTTACAGGCCAAACAGTGCTGAATCATAGACTTTGGTGAAGGAGTTACTGAATATACCACTCCAAGACGAGTCTGACTCCTAAAAAAAATTATTTTGGGATCTGTGCTACCTGACTGACATTAAAAAAGTGGTTAGAGTTTTCAAAATATGGTAATGGAGTTATCTATGTAATATGAAAAATGATACATTAGGTTACATTAAAATGGTGTAAGATTTAGATTCATGACTGTTAAAATTATAGTAACAACCTCTTTTTTATTTTTGCACATTCCTTCTTACCTTCACTGGCTTGAACTGTTTGCCTACTTGATATCTTAGGTAACCAGGTTCCAGCTGATCTATGATCTGTTCTGCTTCTGGGTCTCCAACTGATGACACTATTTACTTCTTTCCACAACATCTGTGTACTAGAGCTCACTGTGTGAGCAGTTCTGTGGTGTTAACTGTGTCAGAGTATCTCGTGCAGCAAGGGTGCTTCCTTCCTGACATGATTTTAGAAAACTGCAGGGAGTAACACTGGGATTTACAGCAATAAAGTTACAAGTGATGGATAGAACTTCCTTCCTCAAATCTTCCCCCTGGTAGCTTGAACTGTCTGAAATCACTCTGGTGTGCGTAAGCCTTTCTGGACTATGTGAACTGCAAGTGCCTTAGCTGTCTCTGTACATCCATTTCAGCAATATATTTTCTATGAGAGAACATGTCTATATTGTCAATTGGCCTTACTTGGTATTTCTGTCAGAGTTCTTGCTCCCCGCATCATCTGTCCTTCACTCACACTTGCTCACTACAGGACTTCCTTCTGGAACAAATTACTTCTCTCCCAGAGGAAACCTGGGCATTGTTAACAGGTAGTTTTCTCCAGAGCTTACCTCAGACTGGCAGTATGGATGTTCACTGAAATAAACTCAGACTCAACACTAGATCAGCAGGCCTTATCCCACACCTCATTTGATAAAGAATATTAGTAGAATTCCACAAAAGCACCACTCTAGCTCGCTGTCACATAGCTTCTTCCTTTTCATGACTGAAGAGAAACAATCACTATGACTGAGGGTGAGAGGAGTTTCACATGGGTACTAGAGCACACCAAAATTTGAAATTATGGAAACTCTGAGTCCCTTTCACTCACGGAGTAGCTGAAGGAGGAAGGCACCTCTGAAGATCACCTGGTCCAACATCATGCTCAGAGCAGGGTCAGACAGAGCACATTGCCTAGGACTGTGTCCATCCTTGAAGGCTCCACAGTGTCTCTGGGCAATCTGTCCTAACGTTCAACTACGTTTACATGGATAAAAATACCCCTTAAGAACTGTCCTGCTCCAGGCTACACAGTCCCAAATGTCACACCCTCCCCTCATACATCAGATGCACCAACATCTCATCATCTTAGTGGCTCTTTATTGGATTCTCTCCAGTTATATCCTCAAGTGCTTCCTGGGGTCCTAAACCTGTAGAGCTGCATCTTCCCTCAGATGTTCAGCTGAGCCAAGGTCTCTAGTATGCTTGGAGTAGTGTGGGAAGCTGCTGCTCCAAGGAGTGCTAGGAACCATGCACCGAGATTTCTGATCTCACAGACAGTCCTCAGTTTGTGACAGTCCCATATGCTGCTGGAGCCCACCAGCAGTCACGGCCTTCTATCACAGCCCCCCCAGCATAGGCAGGCACCTTGGAGGTCTTCAAGAAGTCACAGAGTCCTCTGAAAAGCCCAGAATTTGTTCCCAGGAGGTCTAGAAAAGGGCCTCAGAGCTTGTCACACAGGCAGTGTGGCTGTGGTCTGCCTCAGTTATCTGCACTCTTCTCTAGCACGATGAAGAAAGGATGTAGGTGTGCACAGCACTCCTTTGGCCAACTCCACGTGCTTGAGTATTTTCACATTTTGCATGTGATGCCTATGGATTTTTTTGATTTTTAGCTTTTTTGTAGATTTTAGAAGTAGCTGTAGTTAGCTCACCCTTTAGAACATTTACCCAACCCTATTACCCTTTGACTTCATAGTCAAAACATCCTTCAAAACCCAGAACTTTGGAGTAGCTCCTAGGACTGGATGTGCCATGATGAAGAGGAAGATGAGGAAGAGGGCTCAGAGACCCCTAACTAAATTTCCAGAGGAGTGTACTGGGGGCAAAACCAGGGGCAGCACTTCGGGGTGGATAGATCTGGGATTGGATGGACCAATACTTTAAATTGTGGAATCCCTGGGCGCGCACGTCTGTACTCACGTGGTGGTTGAAGGCCTTCTATTAAAACTGCTCTCTTATCTCTACTAAATTTGCCTGGTGATTAATTTTTTGGCTCCCAGCCAATCTAAGGCAACACATGGGCAACACTGTGTTTTTCTCTTATAACTCTACTCATGTATTATGTATAACTAAATATTAATTAAACCAAAAAACACAGAATCTGTAACCAGTGTTGAGGGTACCTGACTCTGCTGCAATGACAATTTATCTGCAGCAGAACAACAATGGAGAGAGATGCAGCTACATCAGCTACTCAGTAGCAACAGTTTTCTCTTGCCAAAATATCCTGTATCTACTGATCCTACATAATTTTTCTGTAACCAGATGGAATTCCCACATTCTAGAAATTCTAAGTTTCTCTGTGGCAAGTCGTGCTAGAAACTTTCAGCCATCAGTTTTTGTAGACATATTCTCTCTTTGTGTTTGCTTTTTGACAATTTGTACTTGAGTGGTTGTAGATTTGTTCTGAAGATGAAGGAGATAACAGTCACATATACTGATAAAAAATAGCTTTAGGTACTTGATATCATTGTTCTAAAGTGAAAATGTACTAAGGATTCCAACTTATGTAGATAATGTAATTATGATGAGATTCCATATTTCTTTTTAACTGACACTAAACAGCATTTTCTTTCAATATGCTAAGTGAATTACATACATTTACCTTTTTCTTTTTCCCCTTTGTTCTTTCCCTAATAATTTCAGAGGAGGTAAGTAAAATGAGTTAAAAAAGAGTATTATTGTGTATTCCTATTATACTCTAGACTTGCTCTCCTCTTGTACATTAAAAATAACTTATAGGAAAAATGTACTGAAATCTCAACATTTCAAATATACTGATAGGTTTTTTATTTTTCCATTCTCCAACTAAGCATGTAAAATAAGTGGATGTCATCTCATTTTCACAAAGAAAATTAAAATAATCACTTAAAGGTTGTGCCCAGTTCACCTTAGCATAAATAGGAACCGATTGTGGTTAACGACAAGATGAAAATCTATGTATTACAATGTCTGGCTTGTGAGTGCATTAGGCAAGTTTGAATGTTCAAGTCTGGAGTTAATTGCCGTTGTCATACTGAAAACTGATTGCACTGTACTGTTCACTTCATGGGTATGTCTGAGAAACTACCAAGTAACAAATTTTCAAGATGTTATGTTGAAGGTAATAATTGGACTAAACAAAAAGAACTTCTCCTTCCCCCAAAAGATGAAAGAATCAAGACTAATAAAAGCTATGTCTAGAAAGACTCTACTGTAATAAAAATGAATGGTACAAGGGGAAAGCAAAGGGGTCTTGAAAACAAAGGGGTCCAGGAGGGACAGACATGCTTCCAGAAGGAAGTCTTGAAAGCACAGGAGCAGGCTGTCCCAGTGTGCTGAAAGGCAAGCTGGCAGGGAAGACAACTGGTCTGGTTGAACAGGGAGATTTTGAAGGAAATTAAGGTAAAAAAGAGAGCCTACCAATTGCAGAAAAGAGGGTTGGCTGCTCAGGAAGAGTTTAGGAATATAGTTAGGTCATGTAGAAAGAAAATTAGAGAGACAAAGGCACAACTTGAACTTAATCTTGCCACTTCTGTTAAAAATAACAAAAAGTCTTTCTACAGGTACATCAATAGCAAGAGGAGGGGCAAGGAAAACCTCCATTCTTTATTGAACATGGGTGGGAATTTAGTTCTCAAAGATGAGGAAAAGGCTGAGGTATTTAACACTTTCTTTACCTCAGTTTTCAACAGTAAGACAGGTTGTCCTGAGGACAGCTGGCTTCTGGAGCTAGTAGAAAGAGATAAGAATCTAAATAGCCCCCCTGTCATCCAGGAGAAAACAGTGACCTGCTGAGCCACTTGGATCCCCACAAGTCTATGGGACCAGATGGGATCCACCCAAGGGTGATGAGGGAGCTGGCAGAAGAGCTCTCCAAGCCACTCTCCATCATCTGCCAACAGTCCTGGCTCACTGGGGATGTCCCAGATGATTGGAAGTTGGTGAATGTCACACCCATCTACAAAAAGGGCCAGAAGGAGGACCCAGGAAACTACAGGCCCATCAACCTGACTTTAGTGCCTGAAAGGTTATGGAGCAGATCATCCTAAGTGCAATCGCACAGCACCTCCAGGATGGACAAGAGATCAGACCCAGCCAGCACGGGTTTAGAAAAGGCAGGTCCTGTCTGACCAACCTGATCTCCTTTTATAATCAGGTGACCCGCCTGGTGGATGAGGGGAAGGCTGTGGATGTGTCTACCTGGACTTCAGCAAAGCCTTTGGCACCGTCTCCCATAGCACACTCCTGGAAAAGCTGCAGCCCACGGCTTGGACAGGGGCACTCTGTGCTGGGTTAGGAACTGGCTGGAGGGCCGGGCCCAGAGAGTGGTGGGGAACAGGGCTGCATCCAGTTGGGATCTGGTCGCTAGTGGTGTCCCCCAGGGATCAGTGTTGGGCCCAGTTCTGTTTAATATCTTTATCGATGATTTAGATGAGGGGATTGAGTCCATCATCAGCAAATTTGCAGATGACACCAAATTGGGGGGAAGCATCGATCAGCTGGAAGGCAGGAGGGCTCTGCAGAGGGACCTGTTCAAGCTGGAGATTTGGGCTGATTCCAGCGGGATGAGGTTCAACAAGGCCAAGTACCGGGTCCTGCACTTTGACCACAACAACCCCCTGCAGCGCTACAGGCTGGGGACAGAGTGGCTGGAGAGCAGCCAGGCAGAGAGGGACCTGGGAGTTTGGATTGACAGGAGGCTGAACGTGAGCCAGCAGTGTGCCCAGGTGGCCAAGAAGGCCAATGGCATCCTGGCCTGTATCAGGAACAGCATGGCCAGGAGGACCAGGGAAGTGATTCTTCCCCTGTAATCAGCACTGGTGAGGCCACACCTGGAGTGCTGTGTCCAGTTCTGAGCCCCTCAGTTCAGGAAGGATATTGAGGTGCTGGAGCAGATCCAGAGAAGAGCAACAAGGCTGGGGAAGGGACAGGAGCACAAGTCCTGTGAGGAGAGGCTGAGGGAGCTGGGGTTGTTCAGCCTGGAGAAGAGGAGGCTCAGGGGAGACCTCATCACTCTCTACAACTCCCTGAAAGGAGGTTGTAGCCAGGTGGGGGTTGATCTCTTCTCCCAGGCAGCTCTCAGTAAGACAAGAGGGCATGGTCTTCAGCTGTGCCAGGGGAGGTTTAAGTCAGATATTAGGAAGAAATTCTTTACAGAGAGGGTAATCAGGCATTGGAATGGGAAGTGGTGGATTCTCTGTCCCTGGAGGTTTTTAAGATGAGACTGGATGTGGCACTTAGTGTCATGGTCTAGTAACCACGGCAGCGTCGGGTCGAGAGTTGGATTTGATGATCTTAGAGGTCTTTTCCAACTTGGCTGATTCTATGATTCTATGATTCTAAGTTGCACACAGTTCCATGACTGACTTTATTTTCTCCTTAGTGTAGTTAGTATATTAAACTTCAAAATGAAGAGGATGCCTTCACAAAATCTAATTTTGACTTTCAGGACCTATCTCATTATTTTGTCTTAAAGCAAATCAGGCTTTGAGCTTGAGCAAAGCGTGTATTATTTTATTGTTTAGGGGTATAAAATATCCTGAATATAAATATAATTTAAAAAAAAAAATCACTCTGTTGCTATCACATGTAGTATTATAGATGCAATAATGTCTTTATTACTTAGAGAAGTATAAAGAAAGCAGAACTAAAATAGCCTTTTTGTGGAGCTTTTGATCACTTTGCATTATGCTATAAACATCAGCATATACAACAAGTTGTACAGTAAATGTGTGTAGATAAGGTGAAACTTTATTAGCACACTAAAAGTAGTGACTTTGGGACTGAGAAAATGCACTAAATGTGAAACACCCATACTCTTTGCCTTCTTCAGCCTCATGCTGTGTGTTTTTTCCTTGTGACTTTCCTGCTGGATGAAGTCACCATTATCAGACTACACTTAACTCTCATTGTTTTACTCTCTGCTGCTCTCTCTCTAGGTGGTACACGGAGAGTCTCCTGTGGTAATTTCTGAACCTTTTCAGTGCATTTATGTTGATTTACTTAAATAGTAAGTATTGGCTGAGCTTTATGTCTTTGTCTCCCTACCTACTGTTACCTTTGAGCCGTCAGAATTCACTAGGAATGCACTTCCAGTTTCGACCTTGCAGCCATTCCTCTGGCAGACACATAAAGAATACCCAGAGGTTCAGATGCAATCTATGGGGCAATCTAAATTGACACAAAACAATCGTGAACACTGCAGAAAACAGAAGGGCTCTGGATGATATGCAAGGGTCAAGCTTACTCTGAACAGCTCCTTTACATTCCCTGTTTCCACTAGAGGTGGTGGATCTCGGGTCTGGGCTAAACAGTAAATGTTTTTTCCTTTACATGTTGTGGCTGCTGCAAACAGCAGCTAATTTGAAAAGAAACATTGCTAAACTTTGAAGTTTTGTCTTAATGCAAATATGTTCAAAGGTCATGGTCTATGTCTTCAAAGTTGTCCTTTTTTAGTCTTATTTATTTTTCCCAGTATTTACCTCTAAAGGACATGTCCTCAGCTTTACAAACTGTTTTCATGCCGTTGTGTATCTATGACAGTTTGCTCCACTGGAGCATCTGTATTCAGGTGAGTAAATGCTCCTCCCTTACCTGAAGCTTCTGAATGTTGAAAAATTCAAGTTCATTTTTATTGGCACAGAACTAGAAGTGATGTAATCACATCTTGTTGGTGCAGGTCTATTTTTTATTAGCATAGTAGTTTGAACACAGTTCTCAGGAATGCCTAAAGGATTTTCCCTCTTGTTCAATGAACAGTAATTATTATTGCAGCAGATACATGATGTTTTTAAGAAAATAATAGATACTTTAATTATACAGATATTTTTACAGATATTTTGCTTAATCAAAATGCCACTTTTTTTGCTTGTGTGTAAACAAATGCTCAAGAATATCTTTTTTTTTAACTAAAAAATACATTTTTTTATGTTGAAGAAAACACTATTTCTCTATCTTAATATCTTATGGCTTTCTTTTTAATGTTAGAGACATTTTAGAATAACTAAGACATAGTTTGTTGTCTTTTTAGAAGCCTTATTATTTGCTAGTCAACATGATGTGTAGCTAATAATTTTTGCCTTCTCTGATTTTACAGCATGTCTACACTGTAACACTTAGAGACTTTTTTTTTTTCCTTTAAATTTTAAGGATGGGGAGCTAAAGCTGTGCTGTTGTACAAATATAATTGTCTGGCATGAACTTGTAACTTTAAAACACTGTCTGTCACCACTTAATCTTGGAACAAGATGTAATGTAAAGATTCTTGCTGATGCAGCAGGGGTTCAATAATATCTCGAATCTGGAAATTAGGCATAAGATTATGATGCATCTTTTAAATTGTTTTATCTTCACTATCCTGCTGACTTAGTAAGCTTGCCTATTGTTTTCTAAAGTGTTTCTGGTGTAGACTTAAGAGGCGTGTCTTTACTGACTGTTCTAAAGCTGGTCAGACTCTGATGCTTGTCCACCTTGGTCTCCTCTCACCACTCATTTCTCAAACATGTCACCTTGAATGAGGATGGTTTGTAATAATGTTCATTATAATTAGACCAGATTTTATTGAGCTTCCTGTGGAACAGAAGTATATGTTTCTTCAATAAATTCAAGGTCACTGCAGTGTGGGTATCAAAATACTGATTGACTGATGGGTTTATAGACAATGTTCACATCCCTTTATAGGAAATACTGAAGGACACAAACTGTGATGGAAATGTTGGTCTTGGTGCTTCACTTTTATAGAGATGCTGGGCTTTGTGTTTACCTCTACACTGTCACAGAATCACAAAATGGGTCGGGCTGGAAGGGACCCCAGCGGGTCATCTGGTCAAACCTCCCCATTCAGGCAGGGTCATTCCAGAGCACATGGCACAGGATTGTGTCCAGACAGTTCTGGAATATCTCTAGTGAGGGAGACTCCACAGCCTCTCTGAGTGATCTGTACCAGTGCTCAGTCACTGCACAGGAAAGAAGTTCTTCCTCATGTTCAGGTGGAACTTCCTGGCATCAGTTTCTACCCGTTACCTCTTGTCCCATTGCTCAGCACCACCGAGCAGAGCCTGGGCCATGCCCTGACACCTCCCTGCAGACACTGACAGACTTTGGTGAGGTCCCTTCTCAGTCATCTCTTCTTGAGGCTGAAGTCTTTTGTTTCTTGCTTTGGTAGGTTTGTTTTCCCACAGAAGAAGCTGCCAATTTTCACTAGCAGTGGAACAAGACATTCACCTCACTATGCAGAAAATTCAGATCTCTTTTTCCCATGTTGACCTCTTTCTTTTTGGTTTTCTGCAATTCTTGACATGTAGGAAGCCCACAATTAGTCACAGTCTCACTTTTTGGTGCAAATCTGGAAGAACATGAAATGAGTACTAATATTCTGCTTGACTGCAGCCCAGTGTTTGTGCACTAACTAGCTCTGTTCGCTTTGCTTTTGCAACTGTTAGTGGAAAATATGAAAAGCAATGAATGGAAATATAATTCAACAGTCTGGGAACAACAAATGTGCTTTTTGCAAAGTAAGTCACTGCTCCACAAGTTGCTTAATGGTTTATGCTTTAGTTAAAAACATACTCATAGGAACAATACAGTAGGTTTAGTGTACTTGGCCTTGAAAAAGGCTTTCAAAATTTTTCACCAAGTGTACTTATAGGAATTCAGGTTTCATACGGTAATTGGGAATGCATTAGTAGTCAGATTAAAAAAAAAAAAGGAGGGAGGGAATTAGGAATATGTGATTGTTTCTCAAAAAACTTTTTTTCCAAATCAGAAATGCTATTTGGTGCTATTTTTTCTCCCCTAAAGAATTGTCTGAATATTTTATGAACAAAGTCAACTACAACCAAAATATAGTAGGAGACACTCTCAGGCACAGTCCCTGCAAAAATGCTGCCCAGAATGAGTTGACCCTCTCATCACTCTTGTTCCCTGGGGGAATGAGCACCAAGTCCCCACAGCAGAGCTATGTCTGTGTTATATCACCTGGGTAGGCTAAATCTGGCTCCTCTAAGCTGTGCTGGGCCCCAGGGGAGACCCTTCCTAGCCTCCTCCAACAGGATATTGCAGTATCTGTACAAAACCCACCTTCTGGATTCTCCACACAGCCTACATGTCATCTGCTGCTGATGAGCATTGCCAGTTTTTAATCTTTCCCTGCCATTTGACTATCTGTCTGAGTTGTGCTGCCATTAATTAACTCTGCCACTTCTCACCTCACTGTTGCCATTTGATTAACTTTTCCATTGCTGCCTTTTGGGTTTTGGCCTGTTTTTAATTCATTGCTGCCATTTCATTAACTACTTCTGCCGTTTAATTTTTGTCTTTTGATTTACTCACAGTTGCCAGTGGATTTAACCTTGTCTTACCAAGCAACCTGACTTCATCTTCCAGCTCCTTCCCTGATCCTTAACTCATCCCACAACCAGACATTTCCCTAGTTCCCTCACAAAGAATTCATCAGCTCTTTTAAAATTTTTCCTCCCATTTATTTGGTCTCCCTTTCTGGATAGCAGATATTTCTGGAGGCATTAAATTTATATTTTTGTTTTGGTTGGTTTGTTTGTTTTTTTACTGAGTTATATTTAACACATCAGGTAACTGATAATATAAACTTATATTGTGAATGACTCAGTCCCTCTTTTTCTTTTAAAATTTCTATATTGCTGTTCACACATAGTTTTACTCTGACAGTGCTCTGGGTAGGCTGTATTGCACCAAAGAAAAGTAGTCTTCTGAGCTAGAATTGTTTCCCCAAAGCATCGTAAACATATATCCTGTTTGTAAGAAAAGTTAATTATCTGATTTCTGGAGATTCTAGGGTATATCTAAAGTGCTTGAACTTTCATCTAACATATCATTATGATTTTAATACAGAAAATTAAAATATATTTATTTTATAGAATACTTTGGTAAAAGTGCCTTTCCTTGCTGTCTCTGAATCTTTGTAAAACAGCAGACTATTTTGCTTTGTTGCTCCATCCTCATACTTCTCTTTATATATTCTTTCTCTTTTTAATTTTTTTGCTGTAGATCAGACTATAAATAAGCAAGTCATAAATATATTTCCTGCTTTGCCATTTAGCTGTTAATGTGAACTATCCTTAGAATCCATCCAGACAAAAAAAATAATACATAGACAATGGGAAAGGAGAGAAAATTCCTTTTTTTTTTTTGGTGAAGGAAGGGGCTATGTTATACCATGTATTCTTCAAGAAAAAATTGTTCATTTCTGGACCTAGCATTATATTTGAGAAGGTGAAGTATGTTTGATTACAATTATGGATGTAAGTTGATTGATTATACAGTTCTATATTAATCTTCTGTAGCGATTCTTGAAGCTTCTTGGGATTTCAGAGGTGATGGTGAAGAGTGGGAAATACTGAAATCCTGTTAAGATTTAATATTTGTTATTTATTTGTAACTTAGACTTGCTTAGCTAACTTCCTTTAGGTTTCTATGGTTATTACTGAGGACTATGGCTAGAACATTATTCGAAGTGATCTTAAAATCCATGTCTTCCACACCTCCTTCTCCCCTTTTCTTCACATTTGTATTTTATTTCCTTACCTCTCCAGTAAAATGTTTGTGGATGTGAAAATGCCCCCCCCCCCGTTAGCAATCATTACTCACAGTGAAGGCGTTTAGGGAGTCCCATCCATCCCCTCCAGGTGAGCTCTTGCTGACACTCGGGAAACACCCATGTGGGTGGACATCAGATGCATCTACAGTCACAATGGGGTTCATTTTCCTGTTCTACGGGGATATTTAGGCATCAGACTTCTTGACAATCCCTGGACAGTCCAAATCACCCTCTGAATTCTCTTTTCGTCTCTTTTTTTCCCAGGTTTTGCCCTCTAACATCCACTTGCCTTCAGAGATAAACACCTCATCCCTAGTTTTTCTTGTTTTTACACTTCTATGTGGTATGTGTGGCACGGTTACCCTGGCATGATTACCCTGGCAATTGCCACCTTGGGTCAGCATCTCTGTGAAACTGCCTCCCCACTTTACCAGCTCTAATGTTTCCCATTTCTTCTGTTTCCTGTGTTGCTGCCAAGGCTGGCCAGCTGCTCCACTCCTCTTTGCTCTCTGTGGTGCCTTATAATTTCTCATGTTCTCTTGCCAGTACAACTACAGGTTGACTTGACCTTCTGCCCTCATTCCTTAACGCTTCCCCTCTCACAGATGAGTTAATATGAGAAGAACCTTTGTGACCCCTCCTCTTTGACAAAGAGCCTGCATGCACTTCCCGTGGTCCTCTCCATGGACTGCAAAGGTGGGAGAAAGAGGCAGGATCTCCTGGATGTTTGTTACCTGCAGTACTGGGATACCAATAAGCGTAGTCTGCCATCTTGCTGTCAAAATTTTTGGCCCTGCCACAGCTCACATATTAGAGATACGACACTTAAAAGCATAAGGTTATTAGTCTAACATGTCCGTAGTAGTCCATGCAGAAAAGCTAGGCTCATGTACCCGATAGCACATGACACCTGTATGGTGATATTTGCACTGGTGTATGAATATGTGCTTGAAATAAGAAGATTTTGCGATGGAATTGGTTAAAAAATAATGAGTGCCCTTTCACCATGCCTCTGACTAGGATCAGCAATAGTGTGACCAGCAGGACCAGGGAAGTGATCATCCCTCTGGTGCTTTACAGTGGTGAGGCCACATCTCAAATCCTGTGTCCAGTTCTGGGTCCCTCACTGCAAGAAAGACGTTTTGGTGCTTGAGCATGTCCAGAGAAGGGCAACAGTGCTGCAGAGGGGTCTGGAGCACAAGTCTAATGAGGAGCAGGTGAAGGAGCTGGGAGTGTTTATCTTGGAGAAGAGTTGGCTCAGGAGGAACTTTATCACTCTCTACAACCACCTGAAAGGAGGTTGTAGCCAGATGAGCGTTGACCTCTCCTCCCAGGTAACAAGTGAAAGGAGAAGGGGAAATGGACTCAAGTTGTGCCAAGACAGGTTGAGGTTGGATATTTAGAAAAATTTCTTCACTGAAAGAGTGGTTAAGCATTGGAAGAGGCTCCCCAGTGAAGTGGTCAAGTCACCATCCCTGGAATTGTTGAAAAAATGAGTAGATGTGTCCCCTTGTGATATGTTTTAGTGGATATGGTGTTATTCAGTCAAATGGATTGGATGGTCTTGGAGGTCTTGTCCGAACTTTGTGATTTTGCAATTTGCCTGTTCATCTCTCTCTCCCTTCTCCTGGTCTATTTCAGCTATTTAGTATATTCATTGTAAGTGAGAAGAGCTCTGCTTGAAACAGTTAAGAGTCCTGAACCTAGATCTTCAGCACACTGTCAGAGTGCGCTTCTTTGTGATACCAATTATTCTGGGACGAGACTTGCTTCTCCCTCTCCTCCCATTCCTTCCCAAATGTAAACAAATTTTCTCCAAGCTATTTGTTTGTGGTTTTTTTTTGCTTTGTTATTGTTAAACAGAATTGATATTTCTGCATTTTGCAGCATAAGAGGTGAGAGGTGGAAGCAGAGGGCATTCATCACCTCGCAATGTTTAGAACTCAACCTGGTAGCAGTCTGAATATCTAATCATCTAAACCCAGCTATGAGGAATGGAAATTTTAATTTAGGAAGAGGGCAAAATGTCAATCAGATAACCCACCTAATTCACCTTAGTCCTCAGAGCTGTATTCCCACACTGGAAATATGGATTGGTTTGTGTGCTTTATTTAAAGAATAGTAAGTTAAAAGAAAAAAAAATAAAAGGAACATGATGCTGAGATAAAAACCACTGGATCATTGAAGAAATATGTAGAATAAAACAGTATGATGGCCAAATCAAGGCAAAGACTGAAGTAGAATTATAATATTAATGAGCTATATGTATATGATTAAATCATCAGAACTTCATGCTGATATAGGACATGAATTTCAGATCGGATTCATGTTGTTAAAGCTGGAAGGTATTGTTTAAATCAATCTTACATGAAAGATTAAGGAATAAAAGCCTTTACACCTCACTAGTGAAGATAACCTGTTTTACAATAGACATTCCTAGTGCAGGATATGAGTCATCTGTTCTGACTTCAGTCTGAGAAAGGGATAGTACTGAGAACTTTCAAATGAACATGTGGTATGTAAGTGAACAAGTACAGAGATCTCAGATGAATTTGTTTAACTAAAATGTCACTATTACTACAATTCAATCTTTAAAAATCAGTTACCCTACTTAACTTTTACCCAACTCTATCCATTTTTATTTTACATTTCCTCTTAAGTCTTAATTAGGCAAAGTGACTTTAGAATGGTGCTGACTTCTGACTCAGTTTCATCTCTTCCAGCAGTAACTCAATCTAATTTTTTTTAAAAGTCTAAAGTGCTTCTTAAATTGGATGGAACTCTTTTTGGATTCAGTATATGGCAAACTCTTTATGAACCCATTTTAAAAGCAAATGAACTCTGAATGCTGAACCACAATGAGTTAGATAATGGCTCCAAAAACAAAAGTAAAAGTTTTGAACATCTTGTTCTTTGTGGTTTTGGAATCTCTCATTCCTGTGACTATAGGACCAGAGTTCTGACTCCCAGAGTTGGTCTTTTGTGTGGCAATTGCCAAGACTGATGTGGGTAATGATGAGGGTGGTTACCTGCTGCTCTGACAAGGAAAGATGTTACTGGTAGAGTTGAACAATGTGTTTTTCTCATGAATGATGTTGGCCTTGATAGAAGACTAAGACTTTTACTTTTTACAAACAACTTTCATGGCTTGCACATTCTTTCAATAATTCATAAAAGACAAATTTGGGAAAGAGGAGCCATCTTGTATACCTTACAATGTAATTGCTATGTGTATAATAGAAAAATAAGATGTCATTCCCCAAAACAACTCTCACTTGATCCTACTTGTATACATTTACAGACTAAGTGACTGCTCAGGACCTAACAATTTGCCTTTAAATTTAGAAAAAAAATTATTGAACATAGTGTCTGATATTATGCTGATAACAAATCCAATTAGTAATAAATCAGATACTACTGTGAAATAATATAATATAGTGTAAAATTCTATCACACTGCTTAAGATCAACATGCAGCTATCAAAGCTTTGAGAGGTACAAGAAATATTTTAATGCTGAATTTTTATTCATATACCAAAACCAATGGCCTAATCACAAAATACATTTTTAGGAGCTTTCTGAAAAATGGAAAAGTCTAGACATATATGGGAAGAACATGCTTTCAGAAACCAATCCCTGGGAGACAACTTTTACCTTCTATGGTGATGAAACTGTAGTCCTTCTAGGACATTGTCTTACTGTGTGTGAGGAGCTATGACCTGGGCAACACTACTGTTTTGGGTAACAAAAAATGTCTGCAAAGTTGTTTGACTTTGCATAAACATTTCTGCATAAGTTAAGATTACACTTCAGAGATCACATAATCTATTTCTTCTCCCCTTGTGCTTTACGCAGATATGGTCTAGAAGTGGGGGGAGCAGGTACATAGTCAAAATAAACCTGGGGATTTTTGCAAGCTTTGAACTTTTATAATGTGGCTTTTGGACAGCCAGTAAGGGACAAAATCAGACAGTCTCTGTTAACATATTGAGTCAGAGCTTTATAATGTTGTATTAGCAGGCTGGATTCATTCCTGTCTTTACTGAAATGAAAAATCAGTGTCTTTTTTTTTTTTTACTTCAATTTATGTAGAATTCCTGGGCTTCACAAGCTGTGCATTTTTCCTGAATTAACTCAGTTATTTACATGTGCTCTGCAACTTTCAAGAGCTAGCTATGATATTTAATTCAGTCTAATCAGTGCAGTATCTGTAGAAGACAGGCTAGTTGTCTTAGTACAATTCAGAAGACTTTAAAAAATGTTGTGGATTTAGCTGATTTCATTTTTTTGGTTGATATATATGGGAAAAATCCAACTGTATTATGATTATTTTGCAAAATTATATTTAGATCTTGTTTGTGTTTTGATGTCTATGTAATCAGATCATAATCAAATAATTGAATTTGAACATATTTCTTATCTCAGCTCCCAGTGAACACTACAACTGGGGCAGAAAATGAGTTATGAAATCTATCATGTTGGTGAGAGAAGGTTCACTCCTGAGATAACAGAAATGCTGTATGACCACTCAGTCTTAGAGCTTGTGAGGTCAAAGCTGGGGGTTTCAGTAAAGCACAACAATATGCTGTGGAAGGACTTGGTATTGAAAATATTCCTGCTAGTACTCCATCCTTTAGAAAAGGGAAGGGAAGGATGTCGAAAGCACTCAGTGATGTGGAAGCCTCAGTGTTCCATATAAAGTATTACAGTTATTTAGGAGCTTAAATTGCACCAGCTTTGCAGTGAAGGCTGAAATCAGGTGCTACTGTAGCCCTGAGTGGACTTAAATGTGCTGTATGTAGCACTACTTTGAGACTTCTTCAGTACCACCTGCACCCCGAGCATTTTCAGGAGCTAATCATGTCATTGAAGGAAAGGAGTAAGTGATCCTAAGATTTCTTGTGTAATAAATTTGAAGGTGTTATTAATTAGACTTTCCTGTATTAATTTGGCATGTGAATGTTAATGCTATTGCAATTAGACTTATAGTAACTTGTATATTAAGTAGAGTACTAAGATTTTACTTAGGACACAAACTAATTCTCAGCTGCTCTTTGACAATCACAAGATTCTGAAGCTAACAGATATGACACAAAGTAAGCCTTCTAGCTTGTACTGTATAACTATGTTCTGAAGGCCATGGATAGGAAGGGTGCTGCTCAGAGTAGGGTAAAAATAGACAGAAACTCAGGTGCCTGGAGAATATCCACCAGTGACCTACTGAGTTTGATTACTTTGGACATAGATGAGAGATGAGTGGGGACTTGAGAATGAATCATAGAATCATAGAATGGCCTGGGTTGTAAGGGACATTAAAGATCATCCAGTTCCTGCCATGTCCTGCCATGAGCAGGGACATCTTCCACTACACCAGACTGCTTCAAGCCACATCTAACCTGACCTTGAATCCTTTCAAGGATGAGCCATTCACAGCTTCTCTGGGCAACCTGTTCCAGTGCCTCACCACCCTCACAGGGAAGAATTTCTTCATAATATCTAACCTGAAACAACCTTCTTTTGGTTTGAAACCATTCCCCCTTGTCCTGTCACTAGAGGCTCTTGTAAAAAATCCCTCTCCATCTTTCTTGTAGGTGCTGGAAGGCCACAATTAGGTCACTCTGAAGCCTTCACTCCTCCAGGCTGAACAATCCAAATTTTCTCAGCCTTTCTATGTATTTCCTCAACTGGATTCAAGTTCCTCAGTTCTAACTTCTTGTTTTATGTACTCAGGAATGCTATTGAACCCAGTTTTTTAATTGTCCTAGTAAATGGGAATGTTGTGGCCAACACCTTGGAAAACCTCTGAGTGCTCTTTACCCGTCACTATATGTTAAATAGCAATATAATAAGCTATACTGTAAATTAACAGAGTTTGAACTTTCAGCTGGGGGTGGTTTTGCTCTCATCTCATTTGTCATGATTTCTCTGCTACTATCAATGTTTTAGTTGTTCCAGTAAGTAAGTGAAAATAAATGATCTTTTTGATGTGTTGAAATTCTAACACTACCAGTCAGGGGTCTTTCATTAGATATTAATTTCATGCATGGAAAAAATTAGTTGGGGGCACAGTGTACACATGGACACTCAGGGCATTCTGGATGTAGTCTTCACTTATGAACAGTCCTTAACTACCAGAATTTTTGCTGAATCACGAATGCTATTTTCTGTCTTGCATCTTGGTGTCTCTGTTGTTTGAAAGAACAGGATTTATAAAGGTTTTCACCACTTACAAACCTATGTTCTTTTCCATTATACAGTACAGCAAATTTTATTTAAGTAAATTAAATATACACTAGATATTTTAAGAGGGTGCAGGGACAAAGAGTTGTAGTAAATATAATTATATTTTTTGCAACCAAAAATATATTGTTTTCTTAACTAAAATGATTTATGTATAGGAAAGGTTTTCTTGCTGAAGCTTCAATTCTTTCTTCTGTAAAGCATATTTAAAAATAAAATGCATATGATTATTTGACTTTGGAAGTACCTGGGAAAAAAAGACTGGGATATGATCCCAAAAAGAATTATAAAATCATCTTTGCAACTACAGAGACAGCCAACCATAATATCTCAGATAACTGAAAAACAAAAATGATGCTTGATTAAGCATATATTGAAGGGGTTTTTTTGAGAAACTTCTCATAAATAACATTTTAAGTCCCTGATTTTTAGTTTCCCTTTGATTCAAAAAAGGCTTTTAAACAAAGTCATATCCTGAGTAGGGTCTTTGCAGTCACTGAAAAAGCCAACTGTTATCTGCTTGCAGGCATGAAATACTACTTTGTAATCTAACATGTTCAAGACTGAAAAGCTGTATGGCATTATTCAACATCATTCTTGACCTCATGTGTCTTGTTTAAAATGCTATCAGGTGAAAAGAAGGGACAAAACATTATCTAACTTCTGTAATCTGTGATAAGTGAGAGACGTGAAAAGGTAAATATCAGAGAAGAAGAAAGAGTCTTAATTAAAGACAATTATGAAAATGTGGTCGGAAAGATAATGGTTTCCTCCATACAACCTCAGAAAGTACATACTTGCACTCACGGGAGAAATACCATGTAGTCAGTGATGGGATACAGGAACTGCACTCAGAGAGGGCTCATCTTGTCCTGCTCTTTGCCTTCCATGAAGTCGTGTGCAGTCTGTTTCCTTTTGGCACTGCTGCCTGAGGTGCAGACAGATGATGCAGAGGGTGAAGCTCATGCTGGGCTGATGTTTCCTAGGGCACACCTTTGGCTTCCAAGAATGTCTTTAAAAGAACCAGGGTAATGCTCGTGGCCACACAGGTTTCAACCTGCAGTATTTTCTCTGTTTCAATATCTTTCCTTAACATACTAACCTTGTTCTAGTTTTTTGCCCCAGTTAACAGAAAGAACAGTAAATCCTCTCTTCACATCATACTGTGCAGACATATTATGGTTAATAGGAACACTGTCTTTCTCAAATCTTTTACCTTTTAGAAATTTTTATATGTCCTAAATCTTTCTTTTCATCTAGTGTTTTCTTCATTATTCTTTATCCAGAGTTTATTCTCATCAGTTTGTCAGATTTTGATGTTCTGTTTAATATCAGGTTTTGTTTTCCATAAACTTATTTTAATTTTATTCATTGTAAAAACATCTCTCTGTCCAATTAATGACTATTAATTTTTATATAGCTTGTGTTTTTACAAGGATTATTCATTCCAAGAAGATGTTTTTCTGTAAATATGTTGCCTTGTTGCCATTGTCAGGAGAGCTAAGAAAACTGGCCAGCAGGCAGAGATCAACATTTTTGAGTTAGAGGCTGTTACAGCATTTGCATCCTATATTTTTGTCTTAGGCCTGCCATGACTGTCTTGCAACATTTGTACTTTTGGCTACAAAGTTCTCCTATTTCCCATTCTTCCTAATCATAAAATGATTTAGGTTGGAAAAGATCTAAGATCATCAAGTTCAAGCATTAACCCACCACAGCCATGTTCACAGCTAAACCATGTCCCTAAGTGTCACATCTATGTGTTTTTTTAACAATTCCAGAAATGGCAATTCCACCACTCCCCAGGAAGACTGTTTCAACACCTGACCACCCTTTCAGTAAAGACTTTTTTTCCCCTGATATCTACTCTAAACCTAATATTTATTTGATAGTTGGTGTTAAATATTGAATGAGTTTCATGTCTCTCTGCTGTCCAGAAAGACAAATGCTCTTCAGGATGAAAGGTGAAAGAGCCATCCTGAAAACACTACTTGCATAAAAATAAAAATTGTTCTGTATGGCAGAGAGATTGCTACCAAGCTTTTCTTGTGTATAACTCACTGCATGGTTATTGTCTATGGCAAATTCATAAGTGCATATTTAAAGCCATTTCTCCATAGCACTTAACTGAATTATCCTTTTAACAATGGTTTCAAATTCCATTGTCATCATGGAAATTCTGTACAAAAACAATCAAACCCTATCTAATTATTTAGGGATTCTGTGTGCTATAGGGAGATTGTGGGAGTTAGCCTTGCAAGATCAGCCTTTGAGGATATCCGGTGCTCCTTACGCCACAGAGAGTGAAAAGAGAATATTTTGTTGTCATTGTTGTAGCCTTTTCTTACTACTACTGAGCTCATGTCTTCCACAAGAGCTTGTGGTGATCAGTTGTGAAGGTCTTTATCCTTCTGGGAAAAGTAGTCACTGTGACAGATTTTCTGAACTTTAATTCAAGATAATCCTTTCTCTCCTTAACAATAAGTGTGAATGAAGAAAAAAACCCAACAAATCCCAAACCCAACAAATCCCCACAAAAACCCCAACTACAAATAAGATAAAAAACCACAAACAAAACCCTAAACAAAAACAAAGTAAAGGTTTTTATCTACCTATCTCCCAGTTCCTTTACTCCAGAAAGTTCTTCTCCTCCACTGTTGTACTTCGGTTTAACCGCTAAACACTTCGCTGGGTTTCAATTTATATTCATTATTACTGACTGTAACTGCTGTATTCTGTTGGGTTTTCTCTCTCACCTAATCCTGGGAAGCTGACTAAGTAGCATCAGTTCTTAGACAATGAAATTGAATTATTCTTCCAACCCATGACTTTTGGCTCCTAACCAGAAGGCATGTTGATGTATAAAGTTTATTCATACAGGGAGGCTCTTTCAAGCTATTTCTAAATTACTTTTACATATTACAGTTTCAGATTGACTGTGTGACATTGCATCTATAATTTATGCCAGATGCTCGTAATCACAGTTGACTTTAGTTTAAGAAAGTTCATAAGTAACTTTTCACCTTATATTTTTAATGAATATTTTTATTTTATCTTGTATATTAATCTTCTCTGGTGTTTACTTAGTTAAAGCAGACTTAAAAAGTATTGATATAAAATCAGGCCATCTCACAGGCAAATGATACAAGGGCATTATTAATTCATATTGTAGTCTCAGGAGCCTGTTTTTTCTGATTTCATAATTTGTTATTTCGATCAATTCTTTTGAGGAGAAAGTACTCTTGAGTTACAGGAACAATGTAGAAAATAACAGTGTTTGATGGCCTATTTAACTTTCTCAGTATTCCCAAATCCTAAAAGAGTGATGTTATGCGTAGCTGAGATAAACTCAGTATTCAGAAGAGGTTTCTTATACTGACCTTGAATGCTGAAGATAGAGCCTCTTTTAATACATTCTAATGCATTTTTATTTTTCACATCAGAGTTGCTGATTTAAAAGTATGTCAAATGCCAAAATATATGTAGCTTTCTGCTTATCCTGCTTATAAAAACATCCTTGTTCCAAATACTTTATAGCTTTAACACAGAAATAATTGTTACAGCAAGAAAATCCAGATACACAGAGATTAAGATAAATTATGCAGATAAGATAAAAATAAATTATACAGTCCTCTGTTAGCTATGCATAAATTGATAACCAGTGATTTATTTCAATTAATTAATAATAGGTTCTGAATTTACCCTTTCTCTGGTGGATCTGAGCAGTGAAAATTTAACCTGAAAAAAAAATGTTGATTTACATCACTTGAGCATCCATCCCTCCTTTTGGTCCAAATAACTGGACATGCTCCCTGCCATTTATATTTTGTTTATATCTTTCCACAACACCACAACAACTCATTTCCCGCTATTCCCTCTTCTCACTGTGAGACTGCAGATCTGAGGCAAGGGCAGACACCAACTAAAAGGAGACGTCTCACCCGCCGCCCTCAGGTCCCCGTTGCTGGTGTCCCAGTCCCAGTGCTGGCCTTTTTGTGGACATGCACTTTGGTTGTTTGACTGGCGGGTTGATTGTTTCTGAGGGACAGTTTCTGTGCACCTTTATCCCAGCTCAGTTCACTGGATGGCTGCACAAAATCTGCTGCTGCCAGAAAGGAAGACAAAGAAACAGGAGGGGCAGCTGTTCTTTCTGTGGTGAGATCCGTGGATGTTGGATTGATCTGAAGGTGGCAACACACCCTGAGTGCACAGGACTGAGTGAATAAAATATGAGTTCTGTGAATAAGAGTGATGAGATTGCTTGAGTTCCTGGTTGTTTTCTTGCTCTTTTCAGTCACCAATTAACCTAAAGGGTACCTCCTTTCCTGAGAGGCAGTTGATGCAATGGTCCTATGTGTGAAAGTGTTTCCCTCATCTTCTTGTCAAAGGTGCTGGCAAAGTCACAGCATGTAGCTGGGGGTGCTGCTGAAGGGGGTTGACAAAGGGTCTGGGGCTGCAGGGAGCTCAGCACAGAGGCAGTGCAGTGGTGAGGGTGGGGCCATGATTTGGGGATGACATGGTTACAATGGCTATGTTGGGATTATGTCCCCAGCACTACCCCCATTCCCTGTCAAACTCCAGAGCAGGTTCTTGCCCCTTTCTTGCAGAGAAACATTAAGTTAATGATTGTGGTGTGCTCCTGTGACCAGGGCAGCCCAAAGCTGAGGAAGAGGTGGGAAGAAGGAGGGGTTGCAAAGGAGGATCAAAGGTTACAGGCTGGTGAGAGCAATCAGAGCCTGTTGGTGCATCCATGGTGGTGGCAGTCCTTAACACTATGCATTTTCAACTACTCAAAGTTTGGGTTTTAAGGAACAAGAATTCTTCTACTCTTTTAATTTAAAACCTTAAGAAAACTGAGTTATCTGCCTTTGCAAAAGTGGCTCTTTATACATCACTCAGACTTTCTGAAGAACAAATGACTTGTATATTAGTGAGTCACAACAGGGATGGTCTTGGAATAAACATGTATAATTTCAGGAGTGATTTTCAGATTCAGTCAGCCAGATCCAAGTGACTCTAGATAAATCACCTACTAACCATTTGGCTTCTAAATCATGAGACAAAATCATGAATAACAGATGTTTCATGATGTGGAGTGACTAAGAGCTAAGTACTTCTATGAGCTCTGAATATTTTAGACCACGACAGCATCCTCGGTATCTGGACATAATGATAATTACCCTTCTTCCTCCTGCTCTCAAATCTTTTGCTGGAGATGAGAATGTAGTTTGTTATTGCTACTGAGGCCCTTGCTTTAAATTTTTGGACATCTCCCTGTAATTTTGTTAGAGACTCTAATTTTATTTCTTTCTTCCACGCCCCCCCCCCCTTCTTCAAGATATCTGCTTTGGAAATATAATGAGCCCTTCAGCATTTTTATTTTGTTCTGCTTTGAAACAAAAGCACTGTAGATCACCTAGGAAATGCTTGCCATAGAAAAACGTTTCCCAGCAGATTGAATTCACCCTTTGACAATCACTTCTCTCCACTGCTGTGGTGCACATAAACTTTGCTTTGTTTCACAAACAATGGCTTTGGTTTGAAAATGAAAGAAAAATAAATCACTGGCCGACATTATTTTGCTTGGCTTTATAGAAGACTGTCAGAAGGCTAAAATCATCACTCATAATTATGTGTCAATGTTTTCACAGCTCCATTCATATGGTGATACAATCTGGATAGAGATTATCTATTTAGCGGTGTGAAAGGCAGGGTCCTATTGAGCTCTGGTTAAACTGTGGCATCTTGATGATGGCAGAGAGTCAAACCTCCACTGGTAAAACTTGGTGTAGGCATATTGACTTTGAGTAAATATTTGCACCAGGCAGGTTTTGCTCAGTATATTTTCCTCATCTCAATGTTTATAAATTTCCGAGACTTGTTATGTCAATTCTCGTACTACTTAGATTAGATCAAGAACAATCTTGTAAAGTGGTATTTTAACCATGGGAGTGATACTGCCCTCCACTGACTAGAACTTAAGGATTGCCATCTCTTTTATGTAGCAAATGTCCTATGGGTACCTAGCTCACCCTGCACTGTCGGTAAGGTGGGATTCAGGCACCTGGTGTTGAGAAGAATGGGAGAGCTATGCCTTCATCACTGAAAACTGGTCTTCTATAGCAAACAAACTGTAGACCCTCATGCTGCACTGATAAGTATTGGTGTAAAATTAAAAGTCAGGCAAGATATGCAGTATGCAGTGAGTTAAAAATGAAGAAGTATTAGACTAGTTATGCATTATGTGAGCAGTTCTTGATTTC
The DNA here is from genome assembly GCF_009829145.1 of Chiroxiphia lanceolata. NCBI lineage: Eukaryota > Metazoa > Chordata > Aves > Passeriformes > Pipridae > Chiroxiphia > Chiroxiphia lanceolata. The sequence continues at coordinate 106,039,942 of NC_045638.1, read as the reverse complement.
ATACTGAATATTATACACATAAGAAATGTGAAAATATTCACTGTCACACACCAAGTGTATCTTTTCTGATCATTTCAGAAAACAGGATTTATTGAATATTTCTTTGATAGTGACTCCTGTTTAATAGCAAAAGAAAGCAATGGACTTCCTAGTGGTAAAACAATTTGAAGTAAAAACAACAACAAAAAATTATTAAAATTATAAAATATTGAACAGTATCCAAAACTTTGTGTAATCTCATTTAGTGTAAAGTGGTAAAATATGCTTTCTAGTGTGGAAATCTTAAAAAGACGTACACAGTCCATTTAATTATGGGTGTGCAATATGCAATATAATGTGGAAGTTTGTGTAAAATCTATTTGAATACGGAGGGTCTACTGGAGCTTCACAATTTTAATGCATCTGTTAAATAGCTACTTAATGCAATTAAATTGCTCTACTTGATAAAGCAGGCATCAAAATTTTAATGGGCATTTGCCTTCTACATTTTCCACTAGAGATGGAGCTTTTTAATAGGAAACACTGTGGGCAGAAAATCCGGAGGGGAGCAATGTACCATAAAACCGGAAAGCAACTTGTCTTGCATCATTTGGTTTTCTGCAAATACTACTTCATATGTATATAGGAAAAAGTTAAAAATCAGAAAAAGGACTCTTAAAATATAATAGGTTAATAACAGATTTTTAAAAATCTACAGACCTGTTTCACAAATTCCACTTCCAACCACATCCTAAAGAATATTTCCTCCCAGAGAAAATGGCTGCAAGATTGAGGAAGCTGCAGTTGCATCCAATAAGCATGTGCTGATTAGCATATGCTTAATAATATGATAATTAACATATGCTCCATTCTAAGCAAGTCACTCAGAGACGTTATAGCAATGATGATATTTTTTACTGTGGCAGAAGCATGAGTACACTGGTTTTACAGTTTTAAATTAATCAGTAAATACAAAATAAGAATTAATACCAAGTTCTGTTTTATAAAATAGAGATTACAAACACTTGCAGTAATTCTTCTTGCTCCCATTCTTTTGAAACTACCGTACCTAATTGTGTTTTTTCTCATAAATGCCACTTAAAGTGATGCTTTATTGTCTTCATCTATGAGAGAGAGCAATACATTTTAATTTGTATTTATATAGTTTAGCCTGAAATTTTGTTTTATCTTTACATAGCCTCTCAGGTCAGGCAATGTCATGATGACGTTTTGCTATTCAGAATTCAGGGCTATAAAAAATTCAGTTTTGACCACAGTAATGTGACTGGTGATGCAAGATTTGTGGTTCTAACACATATTATTTTCTTTCTGTTGTCACTTTCACTAATCTACATATTGTTTTTTATTTTTTAATAATTTGCAATGCCATTTTTCCTCACGGAATTTATATCCAGGTATATGATGCAGACATTAACTGGACGTAGAGCTCATCCAACTTTCACCGTAATCCCAAATCCTTTAGCTGGTGGAGAACAACAGTACCTTAATCTGACTTTATCCTTCAGGAGACTGACATTCCTCAGGTTCTATCTGATGACAATAAAGAAACATGAGAGGCAGTACCAACTCATATTTCTGTGGGCAATGACTTTTAAAAGAAATCAATCCCTGTCTTTTTCAGGGAGCAGGTGTCCTTTGTCTCTGGCTATCAGGATTATGCCATGTGGTTATGAAGAGGTGCACTAAAACTAGAGAGTACTGAGTGTTGGCAGGCCCCAGATTTTGAAATATTGGGAAAAATAGCATGTACTTGGTTGGTATCCTTGACCATTTGGGATTTCTGAGATGTGCTTAGGCACATCTTTCTTTTCTTCTCATCTCCTTCTTCCAAGAGCAACAAGTGTGCCTCTTCACTCAAGAGCATCCAGCAATGTTTTTTCTTGGCAACAGGACCAAAAATTCTACAAACAGGGCCAGGGCCTAGCCTAGTCTCAATGAAGCATGTATAAAGAAAGATGTAAATGATGCTTTTAAGGTAATTTATGTACAAATTTAGGAAAACAGGATATCTTTGTAGACATACAATTCTCCCCAAAGCTCAAGGTTCATGAGGCTTCATTTTAAAATGATGGTGATATTACCTTATATATTTCTTCTTCCTTTTTTTTTTTGTGCATTTTTTGAATCAACCCTGGGTAAACTTTGAGTAGTGTTCGAAGAAAGCGAAAATAAATACTCATCACGCTTGTGGCAGCTCATTAACCTACTCCTGAACTAATTTTCTTTTGATATTTTCCTAATATTTGCGGGTATACAAAGAGTTTTTGTTCATTCCAAAAATCCTTTTGAGACTACCTAACACTGTTTTATGTGGAAGCTAATGAAGGATCTGTATTGCTTGCAGTGGGCAGCCCAGCAGCAGTCAGAGAAGTGCCTGTGCAGATATTCATTGCGAAGTACAATTGTTTCACATCAAAAAAAATTGGGGTTTTTTGGGTTGTTTTGTTTGGTTGGGGTTTAACTAGACAGTTTCCACAAAGTATTTCCACAATAGACAAGTCTTTATACAACCATTTCTAAAGTCACTAAGATTTGTCTTGTACTATCAACAGACTTTTGAAAAGCACTGGCCAACATTATAGTTACACTTTCTGGTTTAGTTATACTTTCTGTTTTTCAACTCTGTTACTCTCTTGTAAGGTTCTTGTTTCCTTTCAATTCACACAAAATTTTTGATAGAACTTTGGAAAACACCATATCAATCGTTCCACCTCAACCACCCCTGTAGTGTGGGGTGGCTAAAGAACTTGAATTCAGATGTACATCTATTGGAACCATAGGAAGAACCATCCAATATATCAACTGCTTCACAAACATACAGAAAGTTCTGCATTTCCACAGGTTTTCCACTTTTCCTACTGACTGGAAAATCTCTTAGATTATCTTGGTTCAGATTGTAAATTAAGGAGTGGTTGAAAAAAAACCCCAACACTCTAAAGGAAAGAATGGGGGACTTTTTTCCAAAGTTTGCTTCAAGCAGTGATCTTACACTGAGGGTTTGAAGAGTTGATGTGCCTTAGAAAAATTTTCAAAAGTTATGTGAGCAGAGGAAAGAAAAATAACTGGAAGAGTTTCCTACTAATGAATTTACCTAAAGACCCGTTTTAGGCAGAGTATGCAGGTGATGATAGGTAAAGAGGAACAACTTTGGACAGAAATGCTGAGGACTCAGTTTTCATCTCACTGGAAGGATGTCCAGCTGTGGAGAGGTCAGATAGGCAAGGATAAGGAGAGAAAATATTCGCTGTTATTGCGGAACTGTGCTTTGCCCATCCCAAAGTGAAGTGAATCAGTAGCTGCACTTGGCCTTCTTTGCTTGGGTTTCCCAGAGATCTCATCTATGTTATTCTGTCAGGCAGAATTTGTTGGCAGAAGGGATAAAGGAAAGATGCCTTCCCAGAAGTTAGGAAAGTGTGCATTATCCTTCCTACCTAAGAACGTTCTGGATCAGTACATATTTGACTGGTTTTGCTCTGTTTCACTGGAATAGAGTTTTTTCTAATTTGATGTTCAGATTGATGTTCCTTGTCATGGCATATGAGTCCCTTCCCAGGGATAAGCTGCTGTCCACTACTGTAGCTGAATTTGGCTTGGTGCTTGAAAGCAGTTGAAAGGTACCAAGACATGAATTATGCCTTCCCCATAGCTATGAAGACTGGAACATTCATGACATTGGATGTCTCATTGCTGAGAGAGTTCCCAAGACTTGTGATCTTTTCTGTCTGAGGTTAAAATGGTCGACCCGGGGTGTCTGAAGACCAGCATGTGGATGCTGCCTCAAAATCCACGGAGCTGCGGGGTCCTACTGATCATGTGACCTCCCAATAGCTTTGCCCTTTCTGGAAAACCATCCCTTCATTACAGTTTTCATCTAGCAAACACACAGGATAGCCATTTAATAGCATAATACCCTTACTATCCAAATGTGGAATTGCTGCCTCTTGATGCAGAGTCAGGGAAAGAAATGTGTTTAGGAACTTGATTTCCGAAGTCTGGGAAATAGCTCAGTACCTGTCTTGCTGTCTCCCCTTAAATAGCCAATCCTTTTCAGTTCTTCCAGTATGAAAACAAGCAAGAGTCCTTGCAAAGGGAGCTGTGATAGCTGGGACAAGTGTTTCAAGTGTTGTACAGAAACATAGATGGGGAGGAAAAGAGCATCTTGTGGGCCTGGCATAAGAGAAACTTGCAAGCTTCAGGCTATCCAGCTGCCCATGTCAGGATAAAAGGGAGCTGGATCGTTCAGGATGAGTGCCTACCATCCCAAGTATGTCCGTATGGGACATAAAGGGGAAATTATTTAATTGGCCTTGGGGTGTTTCTTTGGTACTGAAAGGCAGCTGGCTAATTTCGGGAAACATCTAACTGTCTTTTGGCTGACTAATTCAGGAGAAATGAACTTGGACTCAAACCACTGAAACATGTTCTGTCATATTGATAGCCTGGAGGTAACCTCATAGCTAAATAGCCATCTCTGATCATCTTTTTGATCTGGAAGTAGTTTAAAAAAAAAAGTACAGGGATTTTTAATTTTTGTTTTTTTTTTTTTTTTTCCTAATAAAATATTTAGGAACTTGAATAATAGTTAATTAAAAAGGCAATAAAAACCAGAATGGAAATCTTTGGATTTTAGGAATGTTTTTCCCCACAGACCAACAGCAATATTCAAGGAAGATAAGGTTAATTATCATGAACACTATTATAATTTTTTTACCTGTGCAGAGATAAAGGAAAATGCCCTGAGTGGCAACACTTCACAGAGGTGAATGTTTGCACTCCAGTACACAAATCTCGTGAGTACCACAGATTCACCTATAAATATGAAAGACAATAGGATTTTCCCTTTTGTAAGTATATTGGTTGAGGCACAGAGGTCTTAGCTGGGGTGTCCAGAATCACAAGTAACTAGGGATTAATGGAAAACTCATTGATTTGCTTCAGACTGCCCCTCACCAGGGGCAAAAGGAACATCTGGGAGCAGTTCGAAGACTCCAGGTTCCCAAGAGTGCTCCACTAACCCTGAGAGAACAGCCAAACAGGTATGGAGTTGTTTGTTTCCCATCCTTCCATTCCCTTGCTTTCCACAGGAAAGGACAGAAAGCACTTGGATGAGCAGGAGGGCAGAACAACTGACACAGTAAAGGACACATCTCGTCTCCATGCATGTGTCCTTCTCTCTCATTATTCCTCTGCACATAAAACCAGTTATTTAGTGGCCTATTTTACCAGTTTATTTGTAGTGAAATGAATTTGACTCAGTGATTCCCTTCTCTGAGCTGTCTCCTCAGGGATACATTTACCACGTGTGTTTTATGTGATTGTACAATTAAGGTCTCAGGACCTAAAAGTAAAATACAAAAATCTCAGCTTTTAACCTTCTCTAAAAAGTGTCCTGTGCAGATACACACTGCAAACTGACCCCCCTCACATCAGCTTTCCACAAAGAAAAAAGGTTATTCTGAAAACTTAAAATGGAACTATTGTTCTATTTAGCTTTGGCTTCAGGGGGTAACAACAAAGCTGTTGAAGCACAGTTCTGTTCTTGTTTTTCTGAAGTTTTGGTTAATATGAAGAAAAGACAGCACAATAGACAACATATATCAGTACACTGGGAAAGAGTGTAATCGAAGACGCTTATTGACTTCACAAAAATGGACAGTTTACTATTGGTTTCAGGTGTCTCCTTCATTTAGCTTTGGTTCTGCATTGTGCACTTCAATAACTTAGAACATTTTTATTTTAACTTCTTGATTACTTCTTGTGGAAATTATGATGTACAAATATTAACAACAGAACTTTCAAGTGTATCTAATTCAGATGGATTTTACTTATGAAGCAGTACACAATGCTAGTTCAATACCATTTTTCCCTGTTAGTGAGTGCATATTTATAGTGTAGTGCATTAGTAAATAACCACAGAAAAAATGTTCTTTGTTCTCCATGAAAGAAAAATAACGACCCTGAATTAATCCAATTAAAAGACCAAGTCAATTAATTTGAATAATTATAGCAAAAAATGGTAAAAGTATGGATTGTTTATTCCATTGTCAAGTTTTTCCTTTATGCTCGGGTCTTATTTTCACTTTTCAAGATACAATGAATAGCACAGTAATTTAAAATTGTGCTTACCATTTCTGTTCATTAAATGAACAATAAGAGAAAACTTCTACTGGCTAGCAAGTAGATGACAAACTCTTTAAAAAGAAAGATCTCAGACTATTTTGTCATTCAAAGAAAGGTACTAAGAAGACAACACATCAAGTATTAGACATTAAGTACGAAGAGCAATACAGACAAATGATAAAGAGGTGAAAACTGTCTCTGTGGATGTTGTAGACTTGGAGGAAATTCTTCTGAAACATAAACCATGAAATGCTGTTTATAGAGGATGTCAGTTCCTATACATCCCCCTCAGTGTGTGCCTGTACACCTCACTGGGTGAAGGTGCTGCTTTTTAGCAGTGCCTGCCTGGTCTCTCTTTCCTGGCGCAGAATTCCAGGGTAGTTCTATTACTGTTCTTAGAATATTTCAACTTATGCAGTGGATTTTGAGAAAATAGAGTATCACATGACAGCATGCTGATAACTGTCCTGGCTTTATTCTGCAGTTTGAATACTAGGAATAGAAAAGAAAAAGAGACTAGAGAAAATGACTTCAGAGTCTACCCTGGCTGCATAACTGAGACAATTTTTTGATCAAGTATATTTTTACTACAGATGTTCTGCTCCCAACACTTTGACATTCCTGTTCTTGTGCATCTGCAATAACAACTTATAACATCCACTATGGAACTGCAGGAGACAAGGAAAGAAAAAGATTTCAAAAACTGCTTCTGCATCTTTCCTGGTCCTGAAACAGAAAAAGACTGACTGAGATGCTCATGAACTTCCTCTATACGGATAAAGATGAAGCTTCTGAAGTTGAAGACATGGAGCCTAAAAGAACTCTAAGCTGAAGTGGGAATAGTGAAAAATCTGTTGGAGTAGAGTTGTCAGAAATGAGTCAGAACCACAGTTTTTGCCTCAAAATGCCTATGATTGACACATGAATAAGTGGGTGAAGCTCTCCCAGATGCATTTGGGTCTGAGTCCTCTTTGTCTTTAAAAATCGTGATGCTACACACATCCTGTTCAAATGCAAGCTGAACAAACTCCTGACTTCTCAGATTCGAATGTTAACCCTGCAGGGAGGACTGAGGTGAAAAATGTTTCTGGGAAATTACTGGCAATGCTTTTACACTGCCCCCAAAAAGGAACCTAAACACATCATTCTTCCCTCCTTGCAGGTCTTTCAGGTAAAAATCTGGCTATTAAAGTAAAATGGGAGTTTTGTCATTTCTGCCAATGGGGTAGGGTTTCAACCCTTGGTTTTGTGCTATGAAATGTATAGAGCAAGTATTTTTTTCAGTGATTCAGACTTTGAATCCATTTCTATCACAAATATTTTTTATTCATAGCACTTTCTATTCTGTTCAGAAAAGATGTGCGCTCTTAAGTGAGATTTTTTTTACCGCTTTTCTCAGGGACAGGATAAGCAATGGAGATGAAGATTCATTTCAGTATCTTTTAGCTTCCCTAAATCTGGGGTATTGCACAAATAGTTTGGTGCTTAATGTGAATTGGATCACTGAAGAGCTCTTCCATTTTCTTCCAGCTCTTCACAAAGATCTCTCCCTGTTTAGAATGTAAATTCCAGAATTCACAGTATAAAACTGATTTATTCAGAGGTAAATAATCTAAATTGTTATCTGCTAGCTATGGAGGAGGGCAGCCAGTAGGACCAGTATAGTTCTAGATATGGTATTTAAAAATATTTTTGAACCTGAAATCAGAAGTGACATGGAAGTTCATAGCAAGAGAAAGGCAGTAGAACCATAAGTGGCTATGAAAGAGAGTGGAGAACACAGAAATTCCAGATTAAAAGAGAAATTAAATCTATCTGTAGAAGAAGTGTAAGAAAAGCATCTTCTTGAACTTGTGAGCAGTCGGTTAAAGTAGAATTTACAGGATATTGGATGATTTCCATAAGTAAAATTTTCATTTAAAAACAGGTAGTGGGCCTATTTAAACAAGAAACATTTAACATTGCATGTTTAAAAAAGCTGTAGTTGCAGACAATTCAAAAAACCTTGGATCCTACCCATTCTCTTGCAAATGACAACAAATAAAACTATTAATTACTCTGTCCCCTCTAAATGTATTGTTTTGCAACTGTGGAGTATCCACAGAGTCCTTGGCTGCTCTCATTGCAGAATATGTATGATTTGCTCTCTCTGCTTCTAGTGAGATTTTGGCTGTGCTCATTACCTCACTGAATCACTGTTCTCCACTGTAATGAGCTCATTTCAAATGAGAAAGTTAAAGTCTTCTTAACAATGATGCACCTACTGCATGCATTAAAATTGTGTTTAGTTGAATTTAGCGGCAATGCACAGGCTTTTAGAAGTATAAATTTTCCTGCAGCAGAAATATCATTTTTTTTTTCAATTAATTTAGCAGGAGAACATTGAGAACTACAAAGAAGTAATATTAATTACAAAGAAAATAGAATATCATGTTTGCGTTTCCTTAGTTTATTTCAAAATGTTTATGATTGCAAAATAGAATATTCTATGAAATTTTAAGGTATTTTTAATATAATAGATGAAGAAATACAATAGTATTGCACTAAAATATTGCACTCTAAAATACATTTGATTGTAGTATGAAACATTTTGTACTTGCTTTTCTGTTCAACTTTGCAAACGCAGGTGACAACAATAGTGTGTTACTAGACATAAACAGGGAACAGGAGGGATGGGGTCTCCTCCAAGGAGGGAACCAGGAACTGGGGCAACCCAGGCACTAGGAGGGCCTTGCCCTCGTCCTCCAGCCCCTGATTATTGGTTACCCTTGGCAGCACCAGGAAACTGTGGTGTAGATTTCGTCAGCAATGTTTCACTTGCAGCCTTTTCAAAACCTTGTTGATCTAACAAGATTCAGAATTGTTTTTCCAAGGCGATTTTTCCAATTAACTTCTCGTGGAAAATTAACTTTTCTTTCTTTACAACTGTCTTTAGAAAGTTGGAAAACAATGGTAAAAATACTAGGGTAGCAATATAGACTATTGTAACTGTGATGGTTTTCTAGGCCCTGAGCAAATACATTTTTGTGCTCCCTTTATAAAACATAAAGAACATCATACAAGATGCAAGAGAGGTGCTGTATGATACACCAGTAGGATGGCTTCTGAATTTTTCAAGTAGTTGCAATCACAAAGTTTAATAGAAGCACTTTAAGCATAGAAAAATATATAGTAGTTTCCCATATTTTAGCTATTGATGCTCAGAAGTGTCATGGTTCACAGGAGTTCACAGTTTGATATTAACACTTCAGTTGTCTCAAAAGGAATTATCTCTCTTTCTGCATTTTTTCAGCAGATTTAAAAGTGTTAAAACTGCACACATTGCTGAAACTACAGTTAATTTTACAAAATATTCTGTGTAGAATGGTAACTGGTTTTCTAGATAATTTTGTTGATTTTTCATACTAAGTCAAATGAAACCAAATCCAGACCAGAACGATAGAAAGATATCATTTCCCTCTGCAGGGTCTTTGGACTCAAAGCCAAGTGGAAGATAAATAGCTTCTTTTCAAACTATGTGAATCAATAAGAACATTTAAGGAGGTTTGTTTTACTTAAATCTCGACTGGTAAAGGATTAAAACAAGAGGAACCAAAGGTGCCAAAGAACTTTGAAAAAAAACAAAACAAGTAAATTCTGGATTTCAGCTTTAGGAGCCCTAAAAACACTTATAAAAGTATGACTCATCAAAATATGAGCTATATTTGACAATCAGGCACCTTGAATACTTCATAGTGGTGAGTTTTAAAGAGCTATTGAAGTAGAAAGTTTTTCTGGTGATTTTAGGAATTAGTCAGTAATGAAGCAAAGAATGGGAATATATTTGCCTACTTAGAAACTAGGTTGTGTCAAAGAATCTCGTTTCCTGATTGATAAATGTTCTTTAACTGAAATTTAAGAAAAAAATGTCAGTAAAGTCCATGTTTATTGAATCAATTATGAATAGCTGACAGATCTCATGAAACAATTTTCAGTGTGAATATATTGCCAAATGATGGAGGGTTTTACATAAAATAAAAATTTATACATTTGCAAAGGAGATATGAGGTTTACTCTGATAAATCAAGAACACATTTTAGAAATCCATATTTCTGGAAATGATTTCTGAATATAGCGACTATAATATATGTACAGATAGATATGTTTATAAGTTCCTAGTGTGTTTCTGCCATAAATTTTTTTACATGACACTTGTTTATATAATGGAAAAGAGGAATTATCTAGTCAAGACCAATCAATTTACATCACAACAGTGTTTGTATGACGTGAATAAAATGTGCTGGATTTGTGTCTGTAAATTTCAGAAGGAATGAGAAATCATGATGGATGCTAAAAGAGCTACATGAGTTATTTGAAAGCTGAAAAAAATTTTTTTAGACTTTTTAATTAGCTTGGAATAGCCAAAATAAGATTGAAAAGAGTTTGATCTGAGTACCAAAATATCTTCCAGAGAAAAACACTGAATAATTTTTCTGAAGTTCAAGAGACATGTATTTAAATAGAGAAAGGAAACTAAAACAAACAACCCCGCCAAGAAAGATAGCTATTTTAAAATCAAGAGAAATGAAGAAATTCACCACTGGAAAAGTCTATATATCTTTGATATTCTCAGATCAAAACATAAAACATTCCTACAACTTAACAAAAGCTAGCACAAACTTTTTAAGACAAATATACCAGGCTCAATGCAGGAGTAACTGGATGAAAACCAGCATTCTGTAGATTGCAGAAAATGAGGCTAGACACTCATAATTCTCAATATTTAGTCTGTATCAGAACAATTATTTCCTGATAAGTCTCATTTTTGAAGTGTTTTAGTTGTGCAGTGAAACAAATCTTGGCAGTTCAGCCCCTGATGGCCTCCTGAAAGCTCCTTTATTACAGCCCAGGTGAGGATTCCCAAATCAGCTCCCAGTTTCTGTAGCCTCAGACAATCAGTGGAGTAAGAATTCCAAATAACAAGAAGAGATTAAAAAAATATGTCAGTATGTTAAAGCCACATACCCATGCTTGCACAAAGTATTTGCTTTCCATATTTATGAAACTCTGATCTATTTGGCTGTTAGCTTGTGATGTCTGCCAGAAATCCCAGAGAACACAGGGAGCAGAGTTAAAACCATGTAATAACAGGCCTCAGAAGAAATCCTAGTGGGCCAAGTAGTTGTTGAAAGGCAATTTGTAGAAGAAAATTAGTTTTCCAGAAAATAAATGGGAAATTGATTCTGTCAGTGGAAGAAGATCTGATTGTTTATTTCTTCTTTTGAGTAATCCTGGGTAGTCTGAGTAACATTATTCATACAGATTCCATATAAAAGAAGAGGAAAAGGACAATTTTTTTCCCCTGGTGTACATGTTGCAATGTTCCTCTACAGTTACTAATTGGCAATATATTTTGTTTAGAGCACAGGTTTTCCACCAAAGCCTTGTGAGACAGGAAAATTAAGAGATTTCTTAAAAATAGAGACTACTAAACTCTGAGAGCTCAGGGGAAATTATGAAAACTGCTTAAAGAGGTACCTAAAATCTAATTCTCTTGATAAGCCTTTTGAATCATTTATATCTGGGCCAGGATCATGACAGTAATCTCTACACATTTAAAAACTGATGGCATGAGTAATGTGACTCAAAGATCTATACAGGTATATGCATCAGAGTTCAGCTTTGTAGTGGAATAGGGGGTTAAATTTCCTTGTGAGAATTATTACATTAATTTTAGGTAGTTGAATTTTTAAAAACAAACAGTTTTAAGTCCTGGTACCACCAGAAATCAGGAAGTATGAAGAGGCACAAAGGTGAAACATGATAAAATAAGCAAAACAGAAGAATCTCAAGTTTTTTTAATGTTAATTTTCAGCCAGCAGCGCTGTTTACTGAGTGAGTCTTCACAGTTTTTGGGATTCTTTTCCCACTTCATAGCATTGCCATTATCCTAATTAGTTGTACTCAAATCTTGGATAATCAGGAACTGTGTAGTTATTTAGAAAGCTCAGGTTTTTTTCCTAAGGAACTCAGCTTCAAAGAGTGGTTAAACTCAACATTAGCAAAATACAAAGAAATCTAAAAATCTTGCATTCTAGTAGTTGTGAAAGTCATCTACAAAATCTACTCATATTTTGAGAGATTTTTTCAAGACTCAATCAATACTTCTTTGCACTTTACCTAGAGATTTTAATTTCTTCAGTTGGTACCCTTAGTACAAAATGGAGATTGGTGAAGAAAGACAGTAAATATGTTTCAACTCAAACTGGTTTATTATTCAAGGAATTTATCTTCTATGTGTGAGATACTAGTTTTGAGTCTCTGACCTGATCATTTAAAACAAGAATTTGTATCAAAATCTCTTACTCCAGAGAGAGAGCTACAAAGACAAAAAGAGGTATGGCTTTAAGTAGCTCAAGAAAACATGAAGTAAGCAAAAAAATGTAGCTGTACAATATAGTCTGTCAGTAATAGAAGCATTTCAGTGAGTGCAAGAATGAGTGTTAGTTGGATCAATTACTCATGCAGCTAATTCTTTTAAAAGCAAGAAACCTGTCAAAATAGGGCTTTAAAAATTAATGAGGCTTCCAAATGAACAGCAACATGGAGGTTTCTAAAGACAAGTGGCATAATTTGAAAGATATGTCAAAGGTGAGCGGCTGTTAAAAAAGAAAGGAAGTAAACAGATCTATAATAGCTACCATTTAGATACACTGGAGAAAAACAAGACTGAAGTGCATGTCTCATTAACTCAGTCTGCCTCCAGTCCGGGTGAGAAGACAATAGAGTTGTTATCTTACACAAATAAATGAACTTGCTTCTGTAATTATTTAGCTATTATTTTTGCAAAAGAGGACAAGGAAAGGTGACCACAAAGAAATAGAAACAGTGCATTCTAAAACTAGGGCATTCCAAGAAAAACAATGTAAAGATTAATAATGTTCTGAAGGTCCTGTGGTATGTAAAGTTATCACTAATTAAATAATCCAGCCTGACCTGACCAGCACAGTGCATCGAGGGGAACAAGCTCACTGGAAAACAATAGACAACTGAAATCTCCTATAGTGTATCTCAACTAATTGTGAGAGCATCTGCAGATGGCTAAGTCGTGATCTGAAGACATGGACGTGAGGAATCCACCAGTCTTTTGCTAATAGTAGTAGTAACAATAAACAACTAAATGCTGATGGGCACAACTAAGCTGTGGGGGTTCAGAATCTGTCCCTGTCAGCAGCAGAGTTCCACTGACTTCAGAGTTGTTATCTTTCACCAAGGTCCTATGGTAACATGCCATTTATTCTCCTGGTAGACTCTCAGTAACCAAATGCATTTATTTTTTTCTTAAATTTTCAGTCATATTCTTTCATTTGGGTGCCCTTCATTTACAGATATAAATGACCTGCCATGCTTTCTGTAGACCAGCTATATCTATAATTGTTTCTTTTGGTTCCATGACTGTGTATGCATATTCTGGAAAACCTTGCTCTGTAATGAGAGTTGTTAACTCATTCATATATCTGACTTGCAATATGTTGTCAAAAACATGCTTTTAAAGCTTTTATATAAGCAGCAGAGTTCTGAAAATCAAACCATAAACCAAGGCAATGCAAATTAACCTACTCTAAAATAAGTAGTTTAGAGCAAAGTTCATTAAACAAGTATCAGAAAGATGGTATAAAAATCTTACAAATTCAAAAATAATTGAATAATAATTCTAAAACCATGTTGAAACCCACAAAAAAAATTGAAATATGTAAGTTGTTCTTTCTTATTTCACTTGGGCTTCAGAAGTCATTTGGTCAATGAGATTTGACAACATCCCCTGGGAAGAAAAACATGCCTTTTTTTTTTTTTAATTCAGAATCAACATGTAAATATATTTTAGTTATAGATTGGAGGGTTTTATTATTTTAAAGCTCTTTCTTGAGTCCTTTTAATACTTCCACTTGCTAGTAGAATGCTGTTTTACTATCTTTGCTGAGGACCAAGTAAGTTTTGTGTAGCTTGAACATGGAAGAGAATTTAGATTATCAGTTTTGGGTTTAGACTTTGATTTCTTACTTTACAGTATCTAGCAGGTTAGTTTTCAAGATTTGGGTATACAAAAATACAACAAGGTATGCATATTTATTAGGATACTAAAGACAAAGCCAATGATGAACAAGCTAAAGAGATATTTCTTAGTTTACCCCTCAGGCTGGAATTTCTCAAAATTTTGTGGGAAATACAGCTGCTGGACAACAGCAAAAGGGCTTTGATCTTAATTTTCTTGAAACGTATTATTTCTGTGTTGTGCTGCTGTCACTATTAACAGTAAAGTAGTATTAGACTGAAACTCAATAGGAACAACTACTTTTTATTAAAGCTCCATCCCTTTCCATGCTGCTTATGGAAGTTTACCTGAAACAATCACTGAATAACTTTCATAAACATGCCATGAGCTCCTAACTAAATCAACATCATGTCTTCCATACAATCAGAGAGGATGGGGCTAATTTGACTAAAATTGAACACCTATATGTTACATTCTCAGTCTAAGATGTATTTACAGACAGTATAATCTAGCACACAATTCAACCCTTCTTAAATTAATCAGCTAAATGAAATCAGGCAGGTCGTTTGAGGAGCCATATATTCCTTTGACTCTAAAAAGAAAGTAAATACAATAAGCAATACAGAGCTACGAAGGATACACCTAAAATTATCACAAATTTGGTGACAGTAGAGTTCGTGCAATGTTGATTGAATGCTGTGGAAGTGATCTGTCAAACCTCCTGTTTCAATCAGGCCAACACTTGATCAGATGTAGCTTTGTCTAGTGAGCCTTGAAAGCATCCAGGGATGGAGGTTCCTCACCTCTTCTGCATAATCAGTCCCACTCGTAAAAAACCCTTTCTGATGCCTGATCTGAACTTAACAAGTCATAATGTGCAATACTGCCCCTTGCCACTGTCATTTTGCCATGGATTTCTTTTAGCTTTTACTTTTTTATTATAAAACTGTTCCTAATCTTTATGTATGCAAGATTGTTCCTGCAAAGATGTTCCCAATATGAGTGAAAAAGACCTGTCTCCCTGAAAGTTGCCAATAAATACCTCTTTTGCAGAGTATTTATTTTTTGAGACAAAAAAAAATGTTTTGAAGTGACAGACAAATTCTAAACCTGGGTAATTCAGTTATCAAATCCATACTGAGCCACATTTTTTAAAACTTAATAGGTCAGATCCTTCAAAGCCTGCACTGAACAAGCTTGATGTTTGACAGGATCTTCATTCTGAAAATATTGTTCCTTTCTACTCAAAAAGTAACAGTCTGCTTTTTGCTTTCTTGTCACTCTATTATGTTTTTGCAGTGGTACTGGAGTCAACAAGTAATAATATACAGTAAATGTTTCAATACGGAGGTGTATATCATAGCCATGTAACAAAGTTATTACATTTGACTGGTAGGAGAGAGAAATATTTGGAAAACCATTAGTTACTCCATTTTCAAGCCATAAATCTTCCCCTTAGAGTTTTAGTGTGTAAGGAAGAAGTACTGGATATAGTTCTAGGTATATTCTGTCTTTCATTGATTCGGAACAAGAGAACTGTCTTTTCAGTCAAATAAGTTGTATTTGTTATCTACAGTGAAAACCACTTGATAGTAGGAGTTTGTAGGCAGGTCCATGGTGTAATTTAATTGACCTCCTCTTCTTCAGGCTGCATGAATTTCTGCTATTTAATGAATGTACTTCAACTCTTTTTTTCAATATAAATATAAGATACAAGGAGAAAAATAATAAATGTATTCATTTTTTATGTTGGGGAAGTCAAATATAGACAGCATAGTTCTATTAAAATATAAAACATGATTAAAATTCTCATTTAAGTCATGCAGGAAAAAAATGGGGAATAATGTAAAAGAAATCCCTAGGAAATAACTGATAAAAAGTCATGCTAATTCTAGTTTGGTTTTGTCCAGGTCCTACAAAAATGACCTCCAAAATCATGGAGTCAGTAACTTACTGCTGTCCATGATTGTAAGTTGAAACTGGGGCACCTGAACTTTTAACTTTATCTTGAAGTCAATAGTGAACTTTTTCTGTCCTACAGGTTACAGTGAAATCTAAAACTTGAGGCTATGGAATGTTTAGCATCAAGAGAAATGATTCAAATAGTTGTGAAAAATAGCTGAAATTAAGTGCCACAACCATTAACTTCTCAAATATTCACTAAGAACATTGTGCCAAGTATGTGACTTGGTTACTGGTACATGGCTTCTGCATGTTTGCTGTTAGTACAGATTATGATGAAATTCATCAATAAGAATTAAAAAATCCTGGAGAAGATTTAATTTTCGTTCTTTATCATCCAACAAACATAGAATCATAGAGTGGTTTGGGTTGGAAGGGACCCTAAAATCACTTAGTTCTAACTCCTCTGCTGTGGGCAGGGACATCTTCCACTAGACCAGGTTGCTCAGAGCCACATCCAACTTGGCCTTGAACACTTCCAAGGATGAGGCATCTGTGTTTTTAATTTCCTTCTTGATTGGGCTAAATTATATTTATTTAAAAAGCTGATTAAATATCACCACCACAATCTAAAAAAGTTAAAAATGGATTTGGAGACCATAACTGTCAGAAAATGCATCATTAGCAGGCTAAGTCAATCATAATGCCATGGCATACTATCTTATGATCACATAAAATTTGCCTCTGACACACTATATGATAATCCTTCTTTCCTATAATTTCTGCTTTTGTTTCTCTTAGGAGAAGATATGAAAGCTAGTATAGGCACTCCTGCTGAAAAAATTTATTTCCTTCAGTTTAAAAAAAAAAAAGTGCTTTGTTACATTTTTTCAGTGTGTGTAGGTATAAAGGTATACTAGTGTATATTATTCAAAGCAAATGTAAAGAGCAATAGACGTAAACATTCCATTTGAAGGGAGCAATGTTACCAGCAGAAGGTGGAGAGGAGATAATATCTTGGCTCTGTCAATCCACTGGAATGGCCAAACCACTTGAGCTAAAAGAGAAGGGGAAGAAGCAGGTGCCAAATTGGCACATAATTGTTCTCTGTTTGAGCAAATGAGAAGTAACATCCAGAATGTGTATCCAAAAATACCCTCCCGAATAGCTCTCTAGTATCACTTCTGGTCCAGCTGCACAGCTGTGTCTGTCTCTTTTTGAAGTGGAATCATAGGTATTAATGCAATAGTTTTCCCACAGTGAGAACAAAACACGTAGAACAGCGGGGTACATTGTACAAAATGTGTTAGGAAAAAATTCAAAATTACAGTTCTTCAGTTTTTCTAGTCCCTCATAGTGGCATCCAATTAATTTCCTTAGGTATTGGTTGTCTCCCTTCTTAACTGAGGATATAACAGGAAACTCAATCTAAGTGTTTAATTTTTTCTTGACCATTCTTAGGCACTTTTCCTGTCACTAACTAGAGTCAGTTTCTAGACAGTTGTAGAATAAAAAAGGTTTTATTCTAGTAGATTTTCTAGGATAGAACAGGACAGATTCTCATAAATCCTTTCCCCAGACTACTGGCACAATTCCTACATTTGCCTTTTTCATTATCTTCATCATATTCAAACTCGAAAGTTACAGCCTAAAAGATAAACTTTTGCCATACCATCCTTCCATGTGTTTTCCTCTCCCTTTTCCTCTAAATATACTAGTACTCTGTGCTGTAAGAAAGAAATTATAAGTTTAAAAATAATGCAACTCTATGGTCAGTAAACACTTTATTACAGTGTGAAATGTAAATTAACAAGAAATCCTAACATAAGTAGTCAATGTCTCATAGGTAGTTGGCTTGTAAACGAAAATGAAAATCCATGGATCACAGGACATTAGAAACTTCAGACTGCAGCCATCTAGATTTAACATTTTGTTTCGATTGAAAATTGCTATGAAAGTTACTTTAACGTTTGGAGATTTAGGATCAGAAGTAGATAGTGTTTAATAGCAGAGTGTCATTAAGCCATTAAAAATACATTCTATGAGGGCAAGAGGGACAAGACTTTCTCAAAGGAAGTGTACAAACTCTGATCTTCCCAGGAGAAGGTATGGGAACCAGGAAAGTTGTCTCCTGGAGTTTGCTAGGACAGCAAAACAGCAGGAAAGTCACCTGTGCCAGAGAAGATACTGTGGCATCCAGTCCTGACCAAACAGGTAAAATGTAAGGCACCTAACAAAGAGTTTTTCAAAAGCCATACTTCTATTGGCTTTTATGGCATGATGGGGAGTTTCAGGATACCCCTCCCCCCCCAGGAATTCTTAAAATATGGTTCTTTTGTGTGTGTTGGGACATCATAAAACAAAAGTTGTCCTTAAAAGCCACATAACCAGCAGTCTTTGGCAAAACATTACCCAGGCAAGTTGTCTGACACTTCTGAATGTAAAGGAGGGGAGTTATGTAGATTAGAGGGGCTAAATTCAGTGTACAGTAATGGACCAGTCTTCAGCCTTTTTACTCACACTGACAAACTGCAGAAGTTTGGATCTCAAGCTTAACTGTGAGGAGATCAGGCTAATGTGAATTATATATAGATAAGTAGATAAAGACAATATATACAAATATATATGGTCACAGCCGCACAGCACATTCATGGATTTTTGATCTGCTGCTACCTTTTTTCCCTCAGAGCTGAGTTTGAGTCAGTGTTTTATACACATATTCAGGAGAAAGTAGCAAACCCAGAGACACTAAAAATTCTTAATGTTCCTTAAGTAAGGGGAAAACATCTATTTTAAGCTTTACATTAATGATTTCATTTCAAAAGTCATTAGCTGTAACCATGCAGAAATAAATGTGAACTTTTTTCTAACTAGCTATTAGCTAAAAATTATAATAAAGGAACTTCTGCCATGAAGCTTATTCTTAGGAGTGCATATTTGAAATAGGAAAACTTTTACACGGCAGTATTTTCTAAGTATAAAAGCAATTAAATGACAATACAGTTGTTGTAGATTTACTATCGATGTATAAAGAATGTACATGTCAGTGTACCTGTTGCAGTTATTTGCTTACTTCCAAATTAGCTATTTATAATGATTAAACAGAGTTTTATTGAACCAAAACAATCCAGAGTAAGTAATACTGAATAGATTGTTGATATAAGGCTTGGTAGTACCTAGAATATTGTATATGTCAGATACACAATATCTGTATATGCTGTGTTGAAAGTAAATCATGATTGCCTTTATTTCCTCAGGAATCTGCCTTAGGAAATGGACTGCATAAATGATTACTTGGAAAAAAAGCAATCTATTTAGTAACCTGTGGAAATTATTCATTTCTATAGCAATTTTACCTAAAGAACTATAAAGAAAAAAAAAGCATATAATCAAATATGTAAGTGGAATATATACTCATAATAAATGTAACTGTATGAAAAGCTAATTCCATCAAGGTTTCTGCATCAAGCAATGTGGAAAGTACCAGCAGAATATTGACATTTGCTTTTGGTGTGACTTTTGTGCATAATTTCAAACCCACAGAAAAATTCATATTCTTATTGCTTATAGTCAATCAGGTGGAGGAATAGGAAAAGGCAAAGCACGTTATTAACCATCCCTGTAATTTGCAGTAGTCCAAGGCAACAGCACTTAAATGTGGAGAAAATGGAATACAATAAATGGAAAGGATTCTTGCATTTATGACAGAGCTGCTGAGTAACACCTGAGGTATGATTGCATGATGAAGTGTTTGATTTTAGTAAATACTTGCAGGCCTTAGCCTTGCAAACAAGTATATACACTTTTTTCCACCTCAGTGACTGTCTTGATCATCTTTCTTACAAAGAATAGTGTGAATGAGTGCTGAAAGACCTGACTGAAAGCAGATCATATGTGCAGATAGCTAATGATCTTGTATAGTGATGAGAATTAATATTGTTTCATTATTTTGCTTTCTGTCTCTTTTCCCTGTGTTTAAAATGAAATTCAAACCCTGAAGTACCACCAGGATAAACTGTGAAATATAGTCTCTCTCTTTGCAAATTGAAATGTGTATCTTTTAATAATATAATTAACAAGTCTTGTGTAGTGGCTGATGTTACAGTGTCCTTAAATTCGAATATGGGTAAAAGTGAAATTATCACCCTTTTGCTGGGTACCTTTTAGTAAACTCTTCCTAAATAGTAGGATTAGATCTTAGAGATTGGCCCTTGTTGTAGGTTCTATAGAAACATTAGAGAGGTTTTAACCTAAAACTACTGTGCAGGTAGAAGAGATGTTGATAGGTAAGATAAACAAGAGCAATATATTGTTAGCTACTACTTAGTAGCCCATTGATAATCATTGCATTCAATTTTAGGTTAGGAGGGTTATTCTGATAAAATGAAAGAAGAAAACAAAATAAATAAATGAAATATTGCATGCAGCCTCCTCTTACTGTTCAAAAACAGAGCAACAAACAAGCAAAAAGGAATCACCTAAGAATGGCAGGGTAGTACATCAGATTTTACCTTGATTAAATAGAAATTGAAGTTGCTATGATTTTCTGACAACCTCCATGTACGGAGCTGAAAATCTGACCAGTACTTCTACGGAGGAATTATGCTGTTCCTGGTCGTTTTCCCTATACCTTTCTCTATAATGTAACTTCATGTTACAACTAGAAAATATAGAGTTTTTCGTGCTTTCTTCTAATAATCCAACAAATTAAATTATTAAAATCTTCTACTATCGTTATAATAAAGAAAAGAAAAAGATACTTTCATCTTTTTAAACCACAACCACAAATTGAAAAACCATGATATATGCAAGTTAAAGAGCTATAGGCTTTAACTTTATCTATACTGGATGCAGCCAAATTACTATTTCTAAACTTTATGCAGCTGTCCAAGTGATAAATGTAGCTCCTGCTGAAATCCTCCACATTCAACTGCTATGGAAGAGAAGTATTCCATAGTGTCCATAGCCCTTGGATGCCCAGGCAATCAGTAGTAACAAGCCTCCATCCCCACCTGGCAAGGTCTGCTTCTAAGGGAAGACAGGCAATTGGGAAAACAAAACAACACCTCCAGTTTTAGTGTTCGATATTTTTATAACTATTTTCATTATTATTGTTATGTGTGGAATAATTTGAAAAAATATTTTGGTTTTATGCTTTGTTATATTATTATGGCAACACATAATGATACACACCAAAACCTAAAGATCTTGTTTTCTTTTTTTGAGAATGAAGATGATAATTATTAATCCTTTTAATGAACTAAAAAAATTACCCAAATAATAATAAGCGAAAATGTATTTGTGTGGCTGAATATTTCATTTTGTATACCTGAAATAGTATTGACAACCAACATATTTGTGACATGAACTTAATCACTATACATTTGAACATTGCGTTTTGTCTTCTTAGCCCTTGTTTTGCAGAAAGTTGAAGACAATATTCTAAACTAATAATGAAAGCCCATCCCTCAGACACTCTCTTCAATATTTTTTTCTCTTTAGCAATCTCTTGGGTATCCTAAACATGTGTAGGAGTCAGGTTTTGATGGATTTTTTTTTTTATTTCACTTAATTTAGTCCAGTGCTTTTGAGATACAGATAAACCTCCATCATTGGCAAAAATCTGGAGCAATGAATTTGAAAATGTAGGTGTACATGACATGAAAAATATTTTCCTGTGTTTGTTCTATAGTTTCTAGTCAATAAATTCATTTTGCACCCTACTGTTTCATTCCTTATGAGAAAGAATATATCATCATTTTGTATTTCATTTTGGTTAATACTCCTCATTTGACTCATGTCTGGAATACTGATATAATTCTGTAAGTTCTGTATGCCATCCTATTTCACATAATATTTTTTTAAACAGGATCGATGACTTTTATTAAAAAAACAAACTTACAACCACTCAAAAACCTGAGTGCACAGTTTACTCATGATGTAGCACAGCATAATTCTCTCAGGCATGACATGATGCCCAGCATTAGTGACAGCAACACGACATTCCCCATACATTCTCCCTCTTTACATCTGTCATCCCTACTGCGAAAAATGAATACTTGATGAGGAGAGGAGGGGGAAAGGCTGACAAATAGACAGCTCACACTGCAGAAGCTTCTTGACAAACTCTCAGAGGGGAGATGTGTCAAACCTCATGTCATGATCTGCATCAGTAGCCAATGCACTGCAGACCAGAGGGGGAAAAAGTCATATCTATGGTTGTGATGGAAGATTATTGCTTTAGTGCCTTTTTGCATCTTTCACTGGGACAGTGGATCCATCCAATATGCTTTATCTTGCAATTAAAAATCTAATGCTTTTGGGGAAGGTTTTTCTCCATTTTATAGATTTCTTTTTGTGTTCATTCAGTGCCTAATGAAATGAAGACTGATCATATGAACCACTGATCATGTGAATAATAAAGACCAGGGAATAGATCTGAGTTTCACAAATAAATACTCTGTCAAAGATAATTTCCAGTTGTTCTGCCAAGCAGCATCTTTTGAGGTTACAGGCTAAAAGTTTGGGTTTTTTTAAAAAATGTCCTTCTACAAGGGTTAGGTGAAGAAAAATTGAGGAACTAATCATTACCATGAGAAAATCTAATTTGTTATAACTTCAATAAATTTCCAGTTATTTTCTCCCACTGCAGCTTTCTGGTTCTCTACTCCCCAGCCTTACTATGAGGGTTTTAGAATTTTTAGTTCTCTGCATCATATTTGACTCTTAAGAAAATCTCATGTATGTGAATCCTCACAAAGAGCTGAAGATATGTCTGGACTTTGTCTCCATTCTTTCCTCAACTGTTTTCACCACAAGATGTGGAGCAAAAAAAAAGATGCAATCAAATAGAACATAATTTGTTAGTTTTCTTTGCAGAAATGCTCTTCTTTTACATGAATTTAAATGCTAAATGAAAGATTTCATCACGTTTCTCATTTTTTGAAGAATAGATATGATTCAATTTTGAAACAGCTTTTCTGACAAAAGTTCAGCAAACAAGGATTCATTTAACCTCTGTGTACACTCTTTCATCACTTAAACCTGTCCTATGTGCCTGCCCCTGCTTCTTGTTCTGACATTATAGGCAATAATTAGTAATAATTCAGGAGCGTTTCTCTCTCATAGGTTTACATTTATTTTGATAGATTTATATTCTGTGGTTTGCAGGACATCCCGTCACATCTTAATAATCGTTCAAAAGCAGTGCAGTATTTCTGGTTACACAACATGGTAAGCATAAAAAGGCAACCTTTTTTCATTAAGTCTACACAACAGATACTGCAAAGACATTTCTCACGGAATGTTGCTAAAGGCAAAATGCACTCTAATGGCAAACTGGGTTATTGAAACGTTAGAAAGATGCAATTACCCAGCTATGTCCTCAACCATCAACTGTTCCATGACAGGCAGCCTTGAAACTAATCAAGTCTGTGCTGATGTCGATAGAAAGATGCTGAAGGGCTATCCCAAGAAAGAATCTAGTAATAAAATAGCAATACAAGGAATATTGTAGTTATTCATTATGGTATCTGGCAACAGGTGTTTTATGATTACTTTTTACAGCCAGGAAATCAAGAACATCCAACTCCTGGAGTTATCAGAAATGTTTCCTTTGCTGTGTTGTTGTGCTATGTATTCACAGCTCTCCCTGAAAACTTATTATCTTATTGAAACAGGCATTACTGGAGTGAGCATTTAAATTCAGATTCACATAAAAGACAATGAGCTACTTCTACAGTTATAAAAAAGGAGAATGTAAAGGAAGAAGATAATGAATCATCTGTGAAAATGAGCTTGGCTGCCATGACTTCTAGTCTTGTTAATGTCACCTGTGCAGACAGAATTAAGATTGAAGATGTTGGTGAAGAAAAAGAATCTTAAAGTGTTTGAGGGATTAAGGGTTTGGGTCTAGAAAATTGTGTTAGCCAACTAGCGAAATTCATATATGTGTAACTGGGGCAAAATTTACAGGTTCATGACATCCATTTCTAAAAGCCTGTACAGAACAATTCCCTTTGCATTCCTAAACAAAGTCCAAAAAGACAGTACTCAAAAAAGGTCAGAGAAGACTAGAGGGAAAGAGTGCAGAGAGTTTTGATGAGTAAGAAATACAAGCTGGAACTAAAGAGACCCACAGCTTAGGGAAGCCCCCAAACCAGAAAGTAGTCTCATCATCTGCATACCCTGGTTATCTGTGAAACCTCAACAGAAATGGATTATGCAGAAATAGCAGTATGACAGCAGGTATTCAGTTTGCACCGCTGGCCTTTCTATGGCACAAACCTTTGTGGCTTGGTTGTGTTTTGAGTATTTTATGTGACCAAAATTCTGTTCTTCCTTATGGGTGAGAGTGAGCAGGTGCACAACTCCTAAGAGTTAGAATCCTATTCAGGTAGTTTGTTTTCCTAAGAGTATCTGGGTTTGAACATAATGAAACAATTGTTCAGGTATTTGTGAAAATGCCAATTGAATTGGGAAGCAGTTTAACCACTTCCCCAGGAGCCCAGGTGCTCCATCTGTCTGCCCAGGAAAACATGTGGGTATGGTTATAGTTGCCAATGTTGTCCAGTTCTCCATATGTCACCACGGTGTTATTTGGGTCATTTCACTGTGCTGGGAATCCACATACCTCGAGATAAATTTATAGTCATATCAGCTGGATGCTGGCTTTGGACCTGCTATTGAAATGGGACTTAGGACTCAGTAATTTACAGCATTTTTTCCTATTGATTTGTGCAGTACTTTGTTTGTTCTGAACTGTATTACCTGCAGCATTGTTTGTTTCTCCTGCTTTGCAAAAAAAGCAAAACCAAAATCAAGCCATAATCCAAAATAAAAAACAGCTCTAAGTGAAGTTTTCCCTGAATTCATGTGTGGTTTCATGAAGTGAAATTTCACATCTTGAAAACCACTTGCAGTTCTGGTCTCAGGGGTTTGTGGAGGCAGAGAGAAGGTACAAGAAGGTATAAGAGCAATTAGTGTGATTGAGGGGATGGAGTAGCTTTACCAGGTGAGACTGAAAGGTCTTTTTTTGGAGAGGAGAATGCTAAGAGTGCATGTGTCTCAGGTTTATAGAATCATATAGGTAGTAGATAAGGTGAATGTCAAACAATTATTCACCAAATCTCATGATGCTTTAGAGCTTTCAGAAAAACTGGTCAGAGTTTAATTTGAAACTCACTTTCTGGAGTTGTTTGAGAGGGTGGCTGGACTGTGCTTGGCCTGAGCTGGGATCAACAGGCAGTCCCTGTGGGGAGATGAACAACCCCCAGGGATGCCCTTTCTGCTTTCCCCTGTTGCCCTTCCCTAAGAGCAGGGGAAAGGGAGAAATTGGGTACGGAAGCACATAAAGATAGTCCTAGATTGAGAAGAAGGAAACTCCAGCATAAATATCACAGTTCCTCATGGCAAAGACCTATGGGTGACAAGGACCTCTCACAAACTCTCCTTACCCCTCATCTAATCTTTGGGGAAGGCTGATACTGTGAGGTGTAGGATGCAGAGGGACATCAGAAGGGTGAACATAACTCCAGGAAAGAGGGTTGGACACGAAGAAGGGCTTTTTGAAAATATAAATAATTGTAACTATCATTATTATCATTAAAGATTTCCCAATTTTGATAATATGAACAACTAGAAAGCTAAAAGCATTAACTGAACTGTTTATAAATTATTGGCTCCATATATAACACCTTCCCTTTTTTCTCATTTCAGGGTATTGGGTGTGACACTGCCTCTCCTCCCAAAGTCCTTCTGTGCAAAGTGAGGGAGAGTCTGGTGTTCTCTGTTTTTGTCTCTCTCTGTAATGGGAGTCACATACACTGAAGGAATAGAAGTTGCAGCTACAGACCATGTCTTTGGGTACTGTGAAAGGATTGGTACAGGTGCTCATGGCTGTGGAGGTGGCCATAAAAATAGCAGTGATTCCTGCAATCCTGATGAAGGAAGGTTCCAACAGATGTATTTGATTCTTCTTGGTATAGGAAAGGGGGTGCAAGAGAAGAGTCTCTACAGGAACTGCTGTTGTGCTCAGTGGGGCCTTCACACAGAGAAAATAAGGAATCAGTCCTTCTCTCCCTGCATTTCCTATGGGTTTTGAGGCATGTGTGGGCATGGACAAGCTAACCTAGCCTAACATGCTCCTCCCAAGTAGCTGTCTCATAGGTGGTGGTTCTGCTGTGACTGCTGGAGACAGTGCTGTGCTAGAATGACCAGTGGTTAGGATTGTAGTGCATTTCTTATTATTTTGCTCCTCTTTGTCTTTCCTACAAATATAATCAGTGTAATATATTATAGTGTGCTATGTTCATAATGGGAGCTCAAAGGGACACCCATACACCTGCTATGATTATCGTTTGAGCTATCGTTTAACTGGCCTGGGAAAACACCTTGACCAAATAAGTGCACAAAGCCAATTACTTCAGAAAAAAAAAGTCTTGAAAGTCCAAAGTCTATGCTTCACTCAGTACAGTTGCTTTCAAAAACAAATGCAATACTTCTTGGAAAAGAAATTACTGAAAGCACTTTGCTGAAGCTTGGCAATTAAATGTACTTACTAGGAAATTAAATATATGACTTTCTAAAACTATACTTAAGCTGTCATGCTGATATAGTTTATGTACTAAAATCAGACCTCTGGCTCCCCAGCTGTTTCCATGATAATTAATTCACAATAGGTGACCTCCTTGATTTTGCAAAGTAGAGGTTCTTAAGTTCATAAGAGGAGTACTTGGATATTATTTATGTGGTCTATTAATGTTTTATTTGTTTAATTAATTAATAACTGTGACCTTTGTTTCTCCTTAGGCAAATTACTTAACAGCTATGGGATGGACATTGAGATTCTTAGTTCCATTTCTTAATAAAGTGGTTGTAACGTGCATTTGAGGAATTTTAAAGATCAGTCACATACATAGACACAGGGGCACAGTCACAAGTAGATAGACATAGTGTTTAAGATCAGGTTGGATGGAGCTCTGAGAAACCTGGGCTAGTGGGAGATGACAGGGAGGTTGGAACTGGGTGATCTTTAAGGTCCATTCCAACCCAGGCCACTCTATGTTTCTATGATTCTATGATATCCACTTATATCCCTACATATAGAGAGAGACAGAAACAATGAACATACCACTTTCTTCAGGAAAAATTTAGTTGATATTCTTATTTAAACAAAGTTAAATTATGGGGATCTCACTCCCAGTAATCACCTACCACGGTAAGAAAACCACTCTGCTTTTCATGTATATGTTAGCAGAGACAAAGCAAAGTGTTTGAATCACAGTGGGTTTGTAATCTATAAAAAAATTAATAGTGAAATTAACATGTAGACACCAAGCAATGTTGATATTAGACATGACATATCAACATTTATATCCATGTATGTCACCAGTGCTTCATTTTTTGTTTGATTTTTTCCATTACAGGATTTGTACATATGGTTTTTAGCTCTGTGAAAAACTAAGTCTCCTAGAAACTGATGTTTGTGAGTTGGGAGGTAGAGTTGGGTATAAAATAAATGGTGACGACTTATCAATAAGAAAGGAAGAATAAATCAGATATACACCAAATAAACAATTAGAATTAAGTCATTCTAGTCTAGTGGCTGGAATACTGGTTTTATAGCTGGACAGTAAAGACATCGTTTTAACACTAGCTCAGATAGTCTCAGATAGTAAATGCTCCACCAAAGGTACTGATCATTATACAGTTTAGAACACAGATTTATCTTCCTTCATAAGTTATCTGCCTGTAAATAACATCAGAAGAACCTAATATTAAGTGTTTCCCAAAAGATTATGTTTCTATGTAATTGTTTTAATAATATTAGGATAGTTTATTCCTGATGTTTTGCTATTTATAATTTTCTGTTATTTTTATGGAAATCAGTGTTCTGTATTTTTTTATCACTTCTGTGGATTTTTGGTTTGTTCTGGGTGTTTCTAATTATTTTTAAATTGTTCATAAGTGGCACTGGAAGATTGCTGAATGCAGCTTCTTATCTCCTTAGTGCCTGATGGTGCCTCTTACAGACTCCTCTCTCTGTTGTTGTTACCACGGTTTCCTTATGTTTTCATTGGTTTCCTACACATTTCTTAGTTACAGCATGATCCATTTCAACACATTTAACCTTCAAAAAATAATCACATTTTCTTTTTTTGAACTCTAACACTGTACCTTTTGGAGAACCTTAGACTAATGGTCTGGAATTTCTTCTTAACGAATCAAATCCTTGATATAGAGTTGAAATTCTGTAGTAGTTAAGGCATAAAAATCCTTCCAATCCTACCCATTTTTTTCCTTCTGATCTAACATTTGCAGAAACAATTTTTAAACAGCAGAGTGCATGATGTGCAGGAGAAAAACGTTTGAGATTTTGTAGGCAGTACTGTTATCTTTTAGGTAGAATTTACAAGCAATACATAGTTCACCAAAACAGTTGTATAAAACTCTCTGTTAATACTAACCTTTCTTTCCATTTTCTACATCAAAGAGCAGCTTTGACATAGGACAAAATAATTTCTTTAAGTGGTGGAAAAGACCTAGAAAATATCCTAGAATTACTTTATCAATTTTCTTAACAGCAGCTTAAATAATGAATCATATCTTCATGCTTCAGAAGAAGTGGCTTTATAAAATTCTAAAATTAAATATCTTTCATAATTATTATTTATTAAAGGAAAAACTTTTCCTAAGTTCATAGTATGTATGAGCTCAGGTAGAGAGACTATTTGAAATTTTGTTAGGTACTTTGAGACACCTGAAGAGGTGTGAAAGTATTTTATCAAAGGCCTGAGCCAGCCAGGAGTGGGTACACAATAGGGTCTCTTTCCCCTCATTTTGATTTAAAGGCAGATCACACAGCACTTCAAAGGATCTCAGGCTTTCAGCTGTTGTGGATAAAACAAAATCAGTGGCCCAGTTCTGCTCATGTGCAACTGAGTGAGTCAGGGATTTAAAAGAAAAAAAAAGTAAATTTATTTAAAAATTCACTACTTTTTCATAGCCTAATTCTGTTGATGTACGATACAGTACACACCATAAATAGGACATATCTGGTTTGATTAAGTTCTTTCTGAGCTATGGGAAAAACTTACTCTTTTTTTTTTCCCAGTCTCATTCACATAAATTGGTAGAACTCTAAATTTTGTGTGTGTGTGCTCATTTTCTGTATTTCCACTGACACTTTTTTCCCCCTCGAGATAGTGCTGAAATGCACAACACAGGTCAAGCAATTTTTAGTTTCACACAGATTTTTATTTGTTTGTTTTTATCAGTCCCTCTATTTCATTGTGATTAGCATCTTCTAGTTTTAAAAGAGTACATAGGTGAATCCAGTGTAGCACATTCCCAGTAACTGCCCTATTAAAAACACTTTTAATTTTGGAAGTTAGAATGCTATCAGTTTTTAATTATACATTCTGTCTTCAAAGTGTCTGGGTCAGGTGTGCTGGGGTTGTCTGTGGCAGTGGTTTCTCTTGCCAACACTCTGAGAGAGTTTAAGCTACCTTGTGCAGTCATTTTATTGAGTATGCTATAAATTGAGATAAAAAACTATTGAAATAGAAAAATATCAGTATAATCAATAAGTGCTTCTCCCTCAAATATTATTGTCTTTAAAAATCTACTTCAATATCAGAGCAGTTTATGTAAAACTGTCAATCTGAGCAGTACAGTAAATTTGGAAACCCAAGACCTAAGCTTTTACAGAAGTGTACCCCAAGCAACCATAAGTGATATCTGAAAACTAAATAACAGTTAGTATCTTCCTACAGAATAAACCTTTAAACAAAATTCATGCCTGTTTTCTAATGAACAAATATTACCTATAAAATTATATATAATCTCTTAGAATGTATTTACTGCTTCATGTTTGCCATCTGTCAGCACCATTGAACTGCCTGAAAACGCAACTCACAAAGAATATCCCTTAACATTTGAAGAGATTGGGATTTTAATTTGTGGAATGGGTAACATTTTCTGCTTGAATTCTTATGCAAAACTGTACAAATACATCAAAAGGGAAAAATTACAATGTCTTACACAGCTATGAAAAGAGTTTAAAATTTATACCAAGCTACTGGACAAGTATTTCATATGATATTAGAAATTATTAATAAATTTACAATTGTTATTGATAGTGACTATAATCAAAATGGCTCTCTGACAGAGAGAAAATTTGTCTTAAGAGAAAACATACTTTAATTTTTCACTTTTCCTTCCTTCTTTTATTTTCTTCAAGAGGAGCAGGTAAAGAAAAAAAAACCCCGAAAAGAATTCATTTTTTTGTAAAAACATCAACAGTTTTATCTGTAATGATTTTCCCCTTCCCTTCCCTTCCCTTCCCTTCCCTTCCCTTCCCTTCCCTTCCCTTCCCTTCCCTTCCCTTCCCTTCCCTATTTCTTTTATTTACCTTTCTTCTCGTTTCTACAATATTTTTAATGACAATTTTTTTTTGTTTGTTTCTTTTTTCATGGTGCAGGTGAAAAAAATATTTTTTTTTTTTGTAAACTGTCACAAACAATGTTCCAATAGATTTCATTTTTTCTGCAATATGGACTGGTCTCATATAGAATGGTCTTCATACAATGTGTTTTCTCACTATGTTTGTCTCCTTTGGAGCAGTTCAGACTGATTTTCAAACTCAGAAACATGATATTTAGTTTTTTTCCTTTAAAATGAATCATTGCAGGTTATGGAGAGACCACTGGAAACAGAGAGACATTTTAAAGCTTACATTTAATTGGTTTAGCTCCACATTTCACTGTACACCATTGATTTTGCAGAGAGTCACATACCTGTAACCTGAACTTTTCATATGAGACAGTGTTAGGGCAGAGTCATACAGAGGACTCAATTTTGAGACTGATTTAGCATTTAACTTGTTCCTGTTATTTTATGAATATTATTTTATAAGAACCTTCACTCAGAAAAGTTCAGAAGAAGAAACATGATGTTTTTCCTCAGGCAAAATGTTTGAATTATGTCATAGAACTGGTTTTGGTTAACAACAAGGTGCATTTGTAAGTTGCAGCAATAATAATATAACCCCAGTAATGATAAAATACAATGGAAGAGACTTGTGTAAATAAAAACTATATTGATGTGCCATTGTGGCTGCGAATTGCTTAAAATGAGATTGAAATGCAGAATAAAATGAGATCTAAAGACATCTAACAGGCTGTTTTTATTCTTCAAATCTTTCCCCAGGGTGATTTTTCTGGATACTTAGCTCCACTGAGATAAAAAAGTGCTTTCCTTTTAGCAATAAATGATCAGCTTTTTGTGAACTTGTGCAATTGTAACTAAATATGCTTTGTGTTCTCTCTGTCTGTTTTTGTTTTTCCTGATTATTGTTTTCTGTTATTCAGATTTTACTTCCTAATTTTTTTCTAAATTTGATTTGCTTTATTATTATAGTAGTATTGCTTTCCACTTACAGTATTATGCTTTTTCCAAATCCAAGGCAATTATATTGGTCAATAATGCTTTTTACCTATTATATTCAATGAAATGCTTTTCACTTTGAGTAGATACATTTCAAACTACTTAAAATAATTTGGAAATGCTTACTGGCTAATGAACATGCAATCAGAATGCTGTTTTCAGCATTTTGTCATGTTTGAAAAATCTGTCATTTTCAAACTAATAAGTGGTTGAACTTGCCCATATGCAAATATCTGTGCAGAGATGGTGGATTTTATCTTGATGAATTTAGTTTGCACACCTGAAGGGAGTCCACAAGAAAGATGGAGAGAGACTATTTACAAGGGCATGGAGTGACAGGACAAGGAAGAATGGCTCAAATTGAAGGAGAATAGATTTAGATTAGATATTAGCATAAAAATATTCTTTCCTATGAGGGTGATGAGGCATTGGAACAGCTTTCCCAGAGAAGCTGTGGCTGCTCCATCCTTGGAAGTGTTGGATGGAGCTCTGAGCAACCTGGTCTAGTGAAAGCTGTCCCTGCCAATGCCAGGGTGGTTGAAACAGGATGATCTTGAAAGTCATTCTATGATTCTATACCAGTAATGCTTTGTACATGTTGGGAACCTACTTTCCAAAACAGTTTGAAAAATGGTAAGTGGAGTATTTGCTGCTGCTTTGATTTTTGACGACACATTCCTTTCCTTATGGCATAGTTATGCTAGAAACTTTGGAAAGTTTCGAAGCTACCACAGAAATCAGTGTCAAGGCTCTCAATGGTGATAAGATGCAAATGCATAGATTTTGAACCCAAAGAAAGTAGTAAGAAAGCTGGGGAAGGTGGGGAGGAAAAAAAAAAAAAGAAGAAGAGAAAAAAAGAAGCTGTGGAGATAGAAGCTAATTCATTGGGCAACGGAGCTAGGGATGGGTCTGGATAGGAAGTCATATCAGGAGCAGCTGAGGGAGCTGGGGGGGCTCAGGGGGGACCTTATCTCTCTCTACAACCACCTGAAAGGAGGCTGTATCCAGATGGGGATTGGCCTCTTTTCCAGGGCAACCAGTGACAGGACAAGAAGGCCTGACCTCAAGCTGCACCAAGGGATGTTCAGGGTTCAGGTTGGACATCAGGAAGAATTTTTTTCCCTGAAGGGTGATCAAGCATTGGAATGGCAGTGCCCAGGGAGGTCATGGAGTCACCGTCTCTGAAAACATCTAAGAAATGACTGCATGTGGCACTCAGTGCTCTGGTCTGCTTGAAAAGGCGATGATTGGTCAAGTGTTGGGCTCGATGATCTTGGAGGAAACTTCCAACCTTAATGATTCTGTGATTCCATAATTCAGCTGAGGTAGAAGGTAAGGTTTGATTTTTTTGCACTTTGAAGCTCTAGGGATCAGACAAAACTTGGTACTGAATTCTTAAAGCAATAATACAGTAAATCTGATATTTTAAAAAAATCTGCACAGGGCCATAGTGACTGGAAGACAACACATAAAGACACAGTAGTCTGACCCATATAATCAGTAAAACTTCAGGAGAAATTTTTGAGCTTACAAATAGTTCAAGATATTAAGAAAAACTGACCACTTTACAAGACCCTGTCAAAAGCATTTTTGCAATTCTTTCTCTAAAAAAGCGAAGCAGACACAGTCAAGGAAAGGGCAGCCTTTTATATTTGGAAAATGTACTTTTTAGGAAAAAGAGAGAAAGGTGTTTTCTGTATGTTATATATTGAGCAAGGGGAAGGTGAGATAAGGGAATGGAAGCTTTATTAAAAGACATTATTAACACAAGAAAAGAGAAGAAATTAAATTAATTAAATTAAAGTAGAAATGAGTACAGCTGAGGACAGCTTTGTAACCACCAGAGCTGTGAGACTTTATGAGAATTGCCTGTCACAGAACACTTTTAAAGTTAGGATTGACCCATTTGTGCAAATGAAAGTATTACATATTTATTTCTAATAAGGAGGTAGAGGGTGGGATTCTTGGAGGTGGGGTGACAGGAAATCTATTTAAGTTCTACTTTTTAGATATCATGGAGGAACTTCTGAGTCTGCTGTAGAAACTTGCTGATGTGCTGGTAAGGGAAAAAAAAAGGAAACATATTTTTGAGAGCACTTTTTGTTTGATAAATTACTGATTTTTTGCTTCCAAGGCTGGGATACCATAAGGGCATGGATTAAATAGAAGATCTGTAAGGTGTTAGAGAAAAAAATTACATTTTTACAGTCTCTAACAGAAAAAACTCCAAATGATTCACTGTTACTATAATAAATTTGGAGACTAGGGAATAGTAGCTGGATGGGAAGTTGTTCATTTGTTCTGGCCCTTTATGGTCCAGTGTTATAAACAATTTTCACCATTTCCAAGGAAGAATTCCTGGGGGATAGGAGTGTAGTGAATACACTATACAATTATTCTTCTGTGTCCCTCTATACTAAGAGTGTGTTTGCCCTTGGATTTTACCAGAATCACTGGGAAACTGTATATAGAAGGTGAGTTCCATTTGCTTCCTTAGGTTTTTCCCGTTTGATAGAAAATACTAATTTATTCATTTTTTTGATGGAAAATAGGTTCATTATATTCAGCCAAACTAGCAGAGCTTCATAAATTATTGTCTAGTAATTCAGTAGAAATATAGTGTTGAAAGGATTGTTAAGAAGAATGTTAAATTAATTCTACTGCCATTTCTAGGCCTGATTCTTTTTGAGCAGTCCAAAATTAAAATTGACAGGAAATCTGATGCCATCAAAAGTAATGACAAACATTCACGTCCTTCACTAAGAAAGGTTATTGGTCAATTTTTTGGGGGAGCCTTGAATCAAATATTTTAAAAGGCATCCTTTAAAGTAATTTCTCACCTCCTTTATTCTTGTGATCATCAAAACAAACGCTTTTATGTTTAAGATTAAAGAAAAGTATGTTTCTGCTTAATCACTCTGAAGAGCTTTTCTTTTTAGTATTTAGGCTTTACTTTACTGAGCACAAATATTAAAGTCGAAAGTCTGAAAATCTGCAGGGACTCATATGCTAAACTTCAGGCTTTAACAGCATCCAGCACCAGTTCTTTCTCATGTTTTTGCAAACACAGTCAGCAGACTTGTAAGTTGC
Source organism: Chiroxiphia lanceolata (assembly GCF_009829145.1). Lineage (NCBI taxonomy): Eukaryota > Metazoa > Chordata > Aves > Passeriformes > Pipridae > Chiroxiphia > Chiroxiphia lanceolata. Next base: position 106,005,351 of record NC_045638.1, on the reverse strand, counting down.
TAGTGATACATACTTGGAGTTTTACATTCCCACAAGGAATGGCTGGCAGTGAGAAGCCAGGGTTATGGATAAATGACATTAGTGTTTTCAGCTGCATTGCTCCCTGAGGATTTTCCCTGTTCCTCATGTTCAATGTCAAAAGGTAGAAAATCTTTGACTCTTGTTCTGCATATCAAAGGTGGAAAAAGAGCTGTAGATGAACTATATGTTGGCATCCTACATTGAGAAAGGCACCAACCCAGAGTGAAATTAAATGCATAGTTTATCTCATTGCTCTCACATTTAAAGTTAGGTACATTTTTGAATACCTAATAAGTAAGTACAAGGGAACTACTTCCTTGTGCATTTTAAATTTTAAACCAGATGATTTAGTTTTATGGGAAGTTCATAATCAAGGTAGAAATTGCCTGCAATTCTACATTAATCTGATCTTTTTCCCATTAATATAAAAGGTAAACCATGAAGTTACTCTATGGGAATAATAAAACTTTTTTCATAATGAACATATAATTTCAGTATTAAATAAAATTAATAGAAAAACATGCTAAGTAGATATGTTGAGTTAATTTGGAAGTATTTTCCCCTTTCATTATGCCCATATTGCTGCCTAAATACATATTTTATGTGATTGACAAACTACTAACCTTTGCAAAGATTCTTGCTGAACAATCAATTTTCATTCAACCGGTGGTAAGCGCCATTAACATTTATGGGAGTCGTGAGTACACATGGTAAAAGACAGCAAAACACTTCACATTTCCTTAGTTTTGACCTCTTAAAGTATTGAGCAAGCTGCACTGAAAATTTTTTCATTGTTTCCTAGTAAAATCACAGAACAAAACACGATTTTATGATTCTGATATTAAAAATTTACAAACTCAGGAAGTATCAGCAGTGTGGGAGAAGGTTTTTTAGTATGGATCTCAACAAAGGATCATTCAAAATTCTTCCCCATATCAGAACTGGGCTTGCAGTACTGAGTGTATTTTTCTTTATGTGGTATTGAAAGGTAAAGAGTGAGGTTACCTTGTTTTCCAGAAAGAGGTGCACAATAAAACTGTTACCAGGGGAATGTGAAATACTCATTTATACATAAAATCCTGGGAAAGGTGTAATAAGCTGCATCACTGGTAGGCCAGATGTAACACTGAAGGAAAATGCCCAGTGATCCCAGCTGTGCTTGGTATCGTACAGGATATGCACCTTCACTTATTTGGCTGTAGGAAGAGCAGAAACCTAAAGGTGTGAAACTTGTCACCAGCCCTATTTTAGTTTTCAGCTTTTTCATTCACTCAAATGTCCTTCAGGTCTCTAAGACTGGAAGCTGGGTGCTGCCCACTGTTCTCTTGGCACCTTTTCCTGTATATGTTCTAAAGAAGCTTCTCTTTTTCTGGGACATTTAAAAAGCTCCATGAGCTTACATTTGTTACTGCAATTGAATCCTCTATCCTTCTGCTGGTACAGGTGAACTATGTGCTTTCTTATTTGGAAATGTTTATTCTATCTTGAGAGTCCCAGAAGAAATTTTAATAGCTGACCCTTTGGACATGTGTTGTGACTCCAGAAGCATATTAATGTTGTTTCCACAGGAGGTCTGTAGCTTTTAGCCTCATGTGACAATACAAAAAAATAGGTTAGTTGGTTATAATTAATGTTTCTTTAACTAGGTCATCAGAGTATAAAATCTCACATCAATAGTAATTAATTGGCACTTAAGCAAATATTCAGCAATTCCCTTGTTAGTCTTATAAAGGCATCAGCTTTGTCTGTAATTATCAGAGCCAGGCTTACTCCATTCTAATAAATTTGGAAAACATAGAGCACACTGTATATTTCACTATGGATTTAATTTACTTAATAATGTAACACAGAGCAGAATTTCGAAAGGATATATAACTTCATTGTTTTTCATTTTAAATTATCATTAGTAGATCACACTTTATGACTAGATTCTATTCCAATATTCTACTAATCTCCACTACAGGCCTAAACCATCATAAATTCTTTAAAATATAATTCAAATTGCCAGTATTGCAAACATAGTTTTAATATATTCTAACTGATTCTTAGGAGACACCAGAGAAATAACCACCCTAGTTATTATTCAGGAGTCATTACATTATGCAAAAATATACAGTAGTTATTTTTATTCATAGGACAAGAGGTAGCTTTTCCGTTTGATTTCCTTTTTTTTATTTATTTTTTGAAGTCAGGACAGTGAACAGAAGCCAGAAATGTCTTAATATTATATTAACATCAACTACTTTGCAAGCTACGGTGGTGTTGAACTCATTTACCATTACTAACAGAAGGGTCACAGGCCTTGGGCTGCTCTTGTCCTTGGGGGGCTGTGGGGCAGCTTTCACTCCTTTCCTGGGAGTCTGGGGATAAGGGAGAATGCTGGTGTAAGAAAAAGGAAAAATTATCAAGTATAGGATTAAGGGACATTGGAAGGGTGAGCACGTTACCAGGGAAAATGTGTAGATGCTAAGATTGACTTTTTAAGAAAAATAATTATATTGCACTCTTGTTGAAAATTTTCTATATATCATAATATGCACTTTTAGGCTGTTAAATCATTAATTTGACTAACAATAAATTCTTGGCTCCACATACATTTGCTCTTTTCCCTTCTGCTCTTTGCAAGATAAAAGATGAATAAAAAAATGTTCTGTGTGCTTCACTAGATTGTGTTTTCAAGAAGATGTAGAATTTCTCTACCACTTATACTGTGTAAGATGCTGTTGGCACGTGGCAAAAAAATAGTCACAGAGGCACCAGTGCATGGAGAAAGCCCACTGAAATGCTTGGCCAGTGTCTCTTAAGGAAACGACTGAATGAAAAAATAGTTTGTATGACAAATTGAGGTGATACTCTCGGTGATGTGATGATACCATTAAGAAAAGGGACCAACACCTCTTTGGAAAAGAACAACCTTAATTCTGGTAGTAGGCTTGATTTTTAACCAAGTATTGAGGACTAAATTGCTGTAATGTGGCCTCTGAGTGTCATCTGAGATTCTGTAATGTACAGTGCCTGGTGTCCAGCAGCTGGTACAGAAGAGCCCAGGCCTGCTGTAAACATCTGTGGTGGACATACCCCAAAACTCCAGGCCAGCTCAGGCATTGCGTGTTCTGGTTTGGTAGCTGAACCCCACAGAGTTTTTGTCAGGGTGACAAAGGCAGCGCTTGGTTTAAAATAGCTAATGAAAAGTCCTGAGGACCCCAGGGCAACATCTTCCTGGACACATTATTTCTCAGTAAGACCCATATTGTGTTTAAAAATGTTTAGAAGTCATTCTTTGTTCAAATCATTCAGTCTCTGGAGAGACTAGAAACAATCTTCAGAGGGAAGAGTTTAGGCTGAGAAAGGATATCCAGAAGAGGAACTATCAAGTGGATGCTGTTTTCAATGCTTTTTTGCCATGGTGTCCACTGAGCTAACAGAGCTCTTCACATAATTAAATATTCCAGTACCTCTGGTAAGCAGCCAAACTCTTCTATTCTTCATAAATTTGCTATGACTCAGGAGCATCCAGCGAGGCTTATGGCATGAGAAACTGTGGATGAGTGTTTTTTCCAGCTGTATGACCACACAGTATATTAATACTAATGAAGTCTCTCAGATGCATCCTGCTGATGCAAATCCAGAGGGATACAATACCTTCTTTAAGTCTGACACTAGTATGAGTTATTTAATTACATCAGAACGTTATTTAATAATATCAGAACTGCAGTCAAGCCCACATATCCTTGTTGGTAGTCACAATTGCAGTGAAGAAGTTGAAACTGTTTTCCGAAATTTTAAATGCTTTTGTAAAATGCTTTTGGTTTTTTTATTTATAAAGAAACAGTTTGAGGTTTTGAGCATGTAGTTTATCCTCTGTATAAATGCATAATTTACTGAATTACTAGGAGCATCCAGTCACCATGAAGTTTACACAGATTTTCTAAACCTGTTTATCCCCTAAACTTGTCTGCTTTAGTTCTTTGGTAAAATCTGCAGGCACCAACAGGTAGAATATTTGACTTAATTTATTTATTAGATTAAAAAAATGGGGTTGGAACACATCTTTGGGACACATATCTTTGATATTATGAATGTCTCCTGGGTTTGGCTGACTAGAACTGATTTTTTCAGAGGTACTGAAAAGGAATTGTTAGGTAAAAAGGATCAGATATTTGCATCTGAAAGACAGTTTCTTAGGTGGTAGTTCATGCCGATAAGTCAACAGCTTAATGTTTTTAAGTTTCCAGTATATACTTAAGGCTTATCAGCTTAGTGGATTATTAAAAAGTCAGTTAATATCACAGACCAGCTTAGGACAGAACCCAAAACAACAAAAGAAAAAAAAAAAAGGGAAGAACAGTCATGCACTATATTTTACTTACACAAAAAACATGTGCATCTGAGATTTACATTTTAAAATAAGGTCATGCTTTTCCATACATTTCCATGAAATTTAACATCAAACTTTCCCATATATATGCACAGAATATCACAATGTGGTTTTCTCTTTTTTTTTTTTTTTCCAAAGAAAACTATACAAGCTTTGAAGTACATAAAAATCCCATTTAGCATGGGGAGATGAAAGTATCCACGAGTAAGTACACAGAACTTGTAAATCTGGCATTTAGAAAAAAACACACTTCACTGTCTAGGCATTAATCAATCAGTGTGGAAGACCTTCCTGGGGCAAAGGAAGAAGGAGGATAGAAAGCACTTTGATTAGTTAGAGAAATGTGCTGGTTTTAAAAACTAGTTAATAATAAAACAGCATTAAGGATGAAGAAAAATTATGTTAAGGCATCTGAGGACAGGCAGAATCTTCTGTTAATATTCACTCATATTTAAAACAAATTTTCAGTCGAGACATCTGCAGAAACCGTAAGCTCAGCTGTCAGAGAGGAGACTTGGTGTTTCAGTCCCATCAGCTCCTTTCCCACAGCCTTACTTATGGTGGTTTGCATTCACGTTTGCAGTTTATTTGAACAACAGAAGCTGTAAGCTTTTTCCTTTTTCCTCCTGATTCTTCTGTTTGTATAGAACCAGACTGAAGGATTTTTTGATTGTAGGAACTGTATATTCGTCACTGGTGCAGGTCTCCCAGAGAAGCTGTGGCTGCCCCATCCCTGGAAGTGTTCAAGACCAGGTTGGATGGAGCCCTGAGCAACCTGGTCTGGCGGAAGGTGACCCTGCCCATGGCAGGGGGATTGGAACATAATGATCTTCAAAGTCCCATCCAAGCCAACCCTTTCTGTGAGTCCATGATTTTACAGTCAGTCTCTGGTTTGTATTAGCTGCATGTCCTCGGGTCATACTCCTGTTTTCTAGAAGTTATGGTCTTGTGGGGTTCTTTACTTAGGCATAGAAATGATGAGAGAACAAATACACTGTCAGTCATAAGACATAATCTTTTCTTTCCTTTTGAATATTTATGTGAACAGAACTTTGTTGTAAATATAGTTATAGCTCTTATAAAAGAAGGGTTAATATTTACATACCACCAGAAGTCACTTTGGGGATAAGATGAATACTGTTACAATTTTTATCTTTAGAAATTAATTTTTTACAAGGGCGAAAACAAGGGCTTCGAATATGGTGGGACTTTTTTTCTTCTGACAGAATTACTTTGATACAGGCATTTCTAATAATCTACTGCTTTGAAAACACCAGTTAGTCTTCATACAATATTATGGACACTGCCTACACACTTATATTTTGGTACTACCCAAGCTATTTTGCCAAATGTTAACAATTCATAATGTTGAAGGATGTTGAGGTGTCATTAAAAATAACAAGCTAAATAAAATTATTTAAAGTACAGAAAACCCCTTGCTACTAACATAGATAACATTACACTAATACTTTGATTTCAGTAGATGAGCACGTAGAGTACATGCTCAAATTTGGGATTAGCAAAACCTATCACCAAGCTATTTTCACTAATAGTGACTGTGAATCATTTGGATTGTTCACAAGTGTAGTCATGTATATTTAAATGTGTCTACACCGAGGACTGCATTTGCTGTAGAGACATGAGAATTAGATTTCCTCAGGTGACCAGAACCACTCCTGTTCTGACAGCCTGGAGCTCAGAGTGGTTTCGTTTACACAGATTTCTGACAGACTGAATCGACCTGCAGGAAGGTGTGTTGTCTATCCTGCTTTGCATATTGCATGCATATAGTGTGCAGCATAAGTTGAATAATAGCTATTTTGTGATATATGTGTGTGAAGAAGTTAATAAATGTTTTAATGACAAAGAAACAGAGAAGCAAAATGGATGAGGAAAGGAATGGAATAGGATTCAATTTCTTACAGTGGATGTCCTTCAACCCTTTAAAAAGAACTAGAGCAAACCCAATGCCATATGTTTCAGTTTAAGGAAGCTTTTAGCATCGTATCTATCTCACACTGTCCCTCTGGGGCAATGGTGACTTTCACGATGTACAGTTTAGCTATTTAAAGGAGCACTAGCCTTAAATAAATGGAATGGGATACCAATGAAAGAGTCACCATAATTTCTTTATCCTTCAGTAAGGTATTGAACTTCATGTGAATTTTATAGTGCAAAATATATATATCTTTATGTTTTCAATATGGCTTCTAAGAGGAGGCAATTTCTCAACATTTTCTATTTTTTTCACTAATATACATTTTATTGCAATGCTAATATTGGAATTTAAGTAATCAGTTGGAATACAATAATTAATATGTTGTTTTTCTCTGTATGTAAATACTTTATACATAAAGAGATATATAGAGAGCATAAATATATGACATATATTATATGTTACATATATATACACCATACTAAAAAGGTATGGAAAATTTGCTTAGCCATTTTATTCTTCTGGCTTCAACTGGTGGCTGTTAAAATGGTCTGAATTTAAAAAAAAAAACAAAACAAAACAAAAAAAACCACAATAAAACCAAACATCTCTAATAAGCAACTTCCATGTGAATTCACAGTCCTTTTTTATATAAATCAAGAAGTTGACCTAAATTTATTATTTTAATTTACTCAACATTTACCTGCTTAAGCCAGAACTAAAGAAAACTACCGTTATGAAGCTTATCCTTTCTGAAACTCAGATTTAATCTGACTTCATTTTGAATTCAGGATGAACACTCCTGTCTCCCTACCTCTATTCTCACCATTGACTCTGTCTTCCTGGTCTGTGTCACTGCTGAACTATTTCATTTTCACTGTCATTGCTCTCCTCCCTTGAGAGGTGTGCCTGGGATTACCTGTGGGCAGACCAGTCTCTTGAGCAGTTGATTCCACAGCAGTTGCTTATAGGAGGTGTGAATAAATTCTGAGCAATGCCTGTGGGCCCTGGCTGAGGCACAAAGACTAAAAAAAAACACCACGGTTTCTGTAAAAACACATAAATGTTGTACCAGCATTAGCACTGTTGCCACTGTGTCACATTAAACACTGGGTTAAGTGATGATCTTTTGTAAATGAACTGTGTAAATGCTAATGGCCAGATCTTCAACAAATGTAATTGTAAAGGTATTCACTGTACCTATCACTGCCTTGGGAAGGTGCTTGGTCCGGTGGGACATCAACAGGCTTTTATGATTTCTCTGAATCACACACAGGTAGCTGAAAACCTCTGAAGTAATTCTTTATATTTCATCTTTGGGCCTTAAGAGAGCAAGATGTTTATACAGATATTTAATCTGAAGCATCTTTAGAATACCACTAGCTTCACTGGGATTTCTCATTTGCTTGTAATTTAGGCATGAATGTGAAGAACTAAATGAAGGATTGATTAAAAAACAGCTTTAAAATATGGTTCCTTAATAAAAAAATCTCTACAGTAGAAAAATCCTATAGTTCCAATACAAAACCCATAGGTGTTATTATGTGGGAATTCCTGTACAAGGAAATATCTTTAAGGGATAAAGCTTACTGCATGTCTTCCATCTATATAATTATCACTGACAAATGATTTTCAATGTAAGGTCTAAAATGGATGACATTGTTTTAAAACATTTCATTCTATATGCTTTCTCATGGGAGAGCTAAACTTTGCTCCTAAAAAAAGGCAGCTTTTGAAATTTACATGAGGCAGCAGTCACTTTTAGAGTTCTCAGTTGTCCTTCATTGAGAGGAATATTTCATATATTTCCATGTTATATACTGACACAGTATCTAAACCCCTTGTGAGCCTGGAACAGCTCTCCTAGGACTTGAGAGCTATGTTTAATTTCATCACATACAACTGAGTCTCACAGAAGAGGACGGTGATTATGGAATCATAGACAGGCTTGGGTTGGGAAGGACATTACAGATAATTCCAACCCTCCTGATGTGGGAAGGGACACCACCCAGTAGATGAGGTTGATCCCTTGAGAAAAATCTGTGGTGAAGAGTGGAAAAACTGTAAAGCAAAAGAAAGTAGCCTCTGTAGTGGGAGACTACGAAATTATTTTTCTGCTTTTTTGAAAGTAAAGAAACCTCACTGAACTACTGAGGATAAGAAGGATCTAATGAAGAACCAAGGAATGACCTTTGTTAGTAGATGGTATTTCAATTATCTTTATCATTTTAAAATGTCGAAAATAACATGTGACTTGATGAGAATGTAGAAAAAAATCTGTAACAAATGTAAATGTGCTCCATTGTGTGAGGAAAGTACATTCTCTGTATGGTATACATTTTATTCTGATAAAATTCATATGATATAAAAAAAAGAACAGTTGGAGGCTTTGAAAAGTTTTTCCAGACTTTATATAGTCTATCCTTATTAAAATTGTTAGAATGTTTTACTTTTATAATTCAATATTTGAGAGTTTTAAAAGAGCTCTGCAAGGATAAAGGAGAACAGGAAAGATATGAGAAAAAATTATCGTGGTCATACCTTCTTGAAATGAATCACCTTAAATATAGTTTTGATAATGTATAACAAACAAAACAAAAGTTTGCTTGAAATTCCTGACGTGAAATCCATTGATCCTACCCAGACTTGGAAATCTATTTAATTTGAGGGGTCTAGATTCAGAAATCTGGATAATAGTCCCAGTGAGATCCCAGCACTCTTGTTTCTGCACAAAAGTGAACTGAGGAATACCTCAAACAGGGCTCTGTTGTGCTCCAGCAAGGATGTTTTTGACAGTGATTTCAAAAAAACCCCATAAATTCATCCTCAAATAAAACAACTGAAAGCACTACTACATGTCAGTCATCTGGTGAGATATAGTAGAGGCTGACAGAATTCAAATCAGGGAAAACAGATATCTGTGTGTGGCTTTGAAGATGCTTTAAATAAGAAGTACTGATTCAATGCTAGTTCCCTGGAGATGTGGAAAGTTCTCCTTTGGCAAGCTCTATTTTTGCTGGGATCCCCCCATTACTCTATTCAGAGGCAGGAGGGATTAAATTAAACACAGACAGAACCCGTCAGTTGTCAAGCAGGGCTATAAATAGCATCCTTTATCCTGGTTTGTAATTTTCTGACTGCATAGCCTTAAAGACAGGCACTCTATTTTACAAGGCTACAAGAGATGGACATTTCTAAGTCTGGACCCTGGCTGAGGTGGAATACCTTGTAATTTTCCAATATTTTCTGTCCCTTTTATGGCAGCATAGGTCTACATTCAGTGCAGCTATATATCCTTATATGTATATTAGATATCTCACATATACTAATATCAAATATCATCATGTTCACCAGAACTGTTGATCGTTAGTTTTTATAAAAAGCCTTAAAGATTGAGATGAAGAAAAAAGAAACTCAAAGGCAAGCTTAGTGCTAAAGTATTATTGTTGTGTAGTTAAAATAGTATATACTGTTTGTCACATAAAGTCATATAAAGTGTAGTATTTTGTAGACTTTATATATTATGTTATATATTAGATTATATATAATATTTCTTTGTACATTTATAATATTTTTACTTATAATATGTTTGTTTAAAATGTATTTGTTGCCATATTTTATATATTTATTTATTTTTATATATTGTATAGACATTTGATATTATTTTATATTATAATATAGAGGTGTAGTGATAGATTTATTTAACAGGGACCATTTTTGGGAGGACATTCATGACTCTGCTATTATAATTCTGATAGACAAAAGTATTGTGTGAATCTTTATCAAAAACATATTTTATTAGGCATATATAGGTAAAGTTTACCTTAAATATAGCCTAGGGCTACTTATGTGAATATAAACTGCTTTATTTTCCCAGCATATTCAAAACTGTGACCATTCCATGTTTCCAATACTCTCACTTAGTGGTCCTAGCAGCTGGTTAAGTGTATCTACTTTCTTCTCTTCTAAAGACATTGTATACTGCTGATGAATGATTTTTTTAAAAAAAATGCACTTGCAAGGCTCATGCTGTAGATTTTATGGCTTTAATGGCCAACTGTTCAGAAATCATTAAACCCAAAAACTAGCTAGTGTTTATAAAGTACCGTTTTTTTTCCTTTTTGACTTCTCTTGCTGTCAACACGGTGGTATTTCATTTTTTTTAATAACTTCAGTCTTCTGGTGAGTTCTGTGGCTGATTCATTGCTGCAAAGCAGGCTACTCAATTCAGGTAGCTTTGAATTGTAGTAGGGTTTCTTCCTTTGATCTCAGTGTATTCTGTATAAGACCTTTTGTTTTTGTCTAGAAATGCAAAGCAAAGCTTTTGTCCTCCATTTCAACAGAAGATAAATGCTTTCTTGAGTACTTTATTTCCATAACAAAGATCCTGTATATTTATTTTAAATTCTAAAAAAAAGAAATAAATGGTGAACAGCTTTTTCTTCAGTGTTATAATGGTGAAACACTCATCTACACTCTCAGTGCTGAACTTAGGCATATGCACATCACTATTTCTTAAATATCAAAAAAGATAGAATTTGCCAAATTTTGAAACCAAACACTGTGATATCTGTGTTTTGAGTCAAGGATATTCCCTGTATTCCATGAATGAAGTGTAGTCTCAGTTAGTTGATTCGTGTTGGAATATGTACAGATATGAAACAACCACTTTCAAGCCCTTCTTCTTTCCTTCAGCGGTGGCTTCCTTAACTTTAGTAACAAGTTAAGCTGAGCCAATTGAGCAGCTTGGATTTTTCTCCCATCATAAATCTGTGGTTGCTGTAATTTTTGCGTTGGTTTATTAACTGCAAAGAAACCCATCAATACAAGCTCTTCAGAGGATCAAAAGCAGCTGCAAAGGTTTTACAACAGAGACAGCAGAGATGACTGCTGAAGACAGATAATACTGAAAGGACTGTACATTTCTGGAGTTCTGCAAGATCTAAATTTATTCCTCAGGAGAACAAAGAGGGCAAACTCATCTGAAAAGCTCTGAAAGTCTTTAATATCATATATTGTAAGTTAGGATTTTTTACCTTCTATGCCTTACCTGCTCTTGAACACCTAGAATAAATACTTGCTATTTGTTTTCCACATCTCCAGATATTGAAATCATACACTTATATAGAAAAATAAGGACTCATCCAGGAAGTTTCACAAACGAAGCAATGAGGACTATTTTAGGATAAACTGAGTATACAAGAAAATTTAAAAAATTATCATACCTCTACTTAGTTTCATGAGTCAGTTGCAAGGCTTTCAAACTAATTCTTTCCTGCACCAATTTGCAAAATTTTGAGTAGTTTTCTTCTGATCAGCTAACTAGCTTATTGTTTAGGAAACTGACCAATATTCTCATTAGTGGTGGCATACTTGATTTTTTAAAACGAGGTTTAAGTGTCTATATTTGTATAATAGAATCATAGAATGGCCTGGATTGGAAGGAATCTTAAAGCTCATCTTGTTCCAGCCCCCTGCCATTGACAGGGACACCTTTCACTGGACCAGGTTGCTCAAAGTCCTGTCCAGCCTTGAGCACTTCAAGGGATGGGGCATCCGCAGCTTCTCTGGGCAACTTGTGCCAGTGCCTCACCACTCTCACAGGGAAGAATTTTTTCCTAATATCTAATCTAAACCTAATCTCTTTCAGTTTGAAACCATTCCCTCTTGTCCTGTCCCTCCAAGCCCTTATAAATAGTCCCTCTCCATCTTTCCTGTAGGCTCCCTTCAGGTACTGGAAGGCCATAATTAGATCACTCCAAAGCCTTCTCTTTCCTAGGCTGAGCAATCCCAATTCTCTCAGTCTTTCTTCATAGCAGAGGTGCTCCATCGCACTAATCATCTTTGTGGCCTCCTCAGGACTCACTTCAACAGACTGATGTCCTTCCTATCACATTCGAGTAATCTCACCTTGGGAGGCACTGAGGTTTACCAGCAGAACAGTTTTGTTATGTGCCAGCACATTCATTAAAGCTTCTCACGATGGAAAAAAGCCTAGTGGTTAAAGCAGGATGTAAATGTCCACCAATAGATTTAAGAAATTATGTTTCTCAGGTGAAATGCCTCTATCAGAGCTGGAGAACGGTGAGGAGAGAGGTAAATGTTTCCAGAGAATCTGAAGCAACATCAGAAATGCAAGGGGGCAAGCAAAGCAGCACAAATTTATACACTGATGATCATTTGACAACAAACAACTGGGGCTGGAATTTTGAAGTATACATAGGGCAATTAGGCACCTAAACTTCAAGGAGAATACTTTCGAAGAGGAACTACTTTTTGTTTTAAAAATAATTTAGTGAATTTAAAGGATACAGTAGTCAGATCTCCAGCATCTAAATTGAAAACTGTACATTTTCTCTGCACAGTGACAACCTTTTCTAAGTCATATGTGAACTCTTTTGGAACCTTTGCTTTTGGCTTAGAATTTCTCTAACTACTTACAAAATTTATACGGATATTTCTGCTGATTTTTTTTATTGTGAAATTTAGTGAATATTGACTGGCTTTACATGATTCTGAGACTCTTAATATGGAACAGTTATATACAAGCTAAAGGTACTACTATATATGAGATCAAAATACACAGTGTATACCTCCAACTGTTTTTCATTCTAAACTGCAGAAGTATTTGTGGTTGGTCGAAATTTATTATGAATTTTTCCAACTTATAATGAAATTGTCATAAATACTGCAAATGGGAGTTAGTTTAATCTCAGCATTCAGAGTGCTCAAAAGCCTAGCAAACCTATCAACCTTAGGAAGTTTATTGGATGGTACGCGAAACACTTGTCACTGCCAGGAAGCTACCAGGCTCCCAGTATCGCATCCAGAGTCCTAAGGGAACAAAGACATTTAAGAAAAAAAATCACTTCTGTGGTGTGTATGCAAGACTGCGAAATATTTTCTTTGTTCTGAATTGATCAGGATATAGACACATCTTAGCAGAGGAAGAAAATCGTTTATCTGTTAAGGAAAAAAATTAAGAAGCAAAGAAACAAAAATTCCAACTAAATAAAAGAACTGTCTTTAACTGATGTGACAGATTTCCTATTGAACTCACTCATCTGTCATGTAGATGTACCGTTGTTTGGCTAAATGTCCTGCCAGAGAATTCAAACATACGGGGAAAGAATGGATGTAGTTTTGCTTGCTCCTTAATACATTGGAAGTACTGTTCCTCTTTTTAGGTGCTTTGTGCAGCAAGTTGCTGTCTTTGCTATGGGTGAGTGAGTCACTAATTAAATGTAGGACCAGAACATCAGTCAGCAACCCAACCTTGCTCATGAAATCACTAGACCAGCGAAGGATCTGGTGCGTTATTGTTATGCACTGCTACTGTATTATCTGTAGTTACTGTAATAAACAGACTGGGAGGATGTTTTACCCCTCTGTTGTATTATCCTTATATTCAGTCCAGCTCTTGGCAGCTGAAAATATTAAGAAAAAAAATCATGTAATGACTTGACCGATGAATAGGGGAATTGAAGCGTGTAAGTGAAAGTGCCTGACATACACCTGGAGAGAATTAATCAACCAAAAGCAATGCCAAGTAGGATATTATATGTTTGCAAAGTACATACTCAAAATGAAGTGAATGCTTTATTAGGAGGCTATGATTCAAATGTTTAGTTTGATCCCTTATTATTGATGCTTACATCAAATATAATTCTTTTCCCTTCAATTAATCTCTTCTCCCTGAAATCCATCTATTAATAGGCCATAATTTTTAATTTTCACTTCTGATTTTATTCTAATAAATATTGGTTCACTTTAGTCCTTGTGTTGGTGACTTTGTAAGCTCTTACTGCTAATGTAGGTTAATAGTGCAATATATTTAATAGAGTTTCACTGAACTCTTACTTGTACAGCTAATGCTGAATATTACAAACTTTTGAGTTAAGTGAATATTGACCAAATGCATACATTATTTTTATTATGCTTTTGACATATATAGAAACAAAACTTACACTGAGAACTTGAATGTGTCAGAAGTCAGGAGCAGAACAATCTGTGTTGAAAGAGGAGGGGAAATTCTGAGAGGATGGAAGAGATCTGGGGAAGAGCCAGGAGATGTAAGGGAGGATGCAACAATCATCGAAGGCTCCAAGGGAGATAGAATTGGAAGAAGCAATTGTAGAAGGGAAGAAAAAGAATAATCTGGTTCAAGGACAGCAATGTTTCAAGGCTTTAGAGGAAGAAATGAAGATTAAAGTTTGTGACCTAGGTGGGAGGATAAAGAAAAGGAAGAGCAGGGGAAGAAAAATTGTTATATATGAAAATTGGTATATTTGTAATTGTGAAATTTATTGCTATTGTTTTAGTAGCAATATTGATAAAATAACTTGACAAAATATATGAGCTTCGTTCTTGGACTGGATGGATTCTAAGTATATTGATATTATCGTATGACATGATAACAAATAAAAGAGTACACACATTCACTTGAAATTTCCTTCTCGGGAAAAGTGATGATTACTCAATCCCCTCAAATGTAAAATACTCAAGTCCATATATTAAAACAAACTTAATGCCAAATGTCAAGTTGCCAATACTGCTTACAGCTAATGCTATCCGTGCGATAACTTTGGCACTGCACTGTATCCTCTACTGTGGAAAGTTTGTTCAGCCCTGGTTAACTATTTGGTGAGGCAACAGAGGGAAATTCAAACTATAAAATCTTCAAATTAAAAATTATGGAGAGAATTACTCAAGATATCTGTAAACATCTCTCCTGTGAAAACAGACTGAGAGAGTTGGTGTTGTTCATCCTGGAGAAGGCTCTGGGGAGACTTTTTGGGGCCTCTCAGTACTTGAAGGGTACCCAAAAGTAAGATGGGAAAAAGGTCTATAGTGACAGGACAAGGCGTAAAGGTCTTAAACTAAAAGAGGGTTGATTTAGACTAGATATAAGGAAGAAGTTTTTTACAATGAGGGTGGTGAGACACTGGTAAATGCCCCATGCCTGGAAACATTCAAGGTCAGGTTGGATGGGGCTCTGAGCAACCTGATCTGGTTGAAGATGTCCCTACTCATTGCAGGGATGTTGGACTGGGTGACCTTTAAAGGTCCCTTCCAAGCCAAACTGTTCTATGATTCTATAAAATCCAAAATTTGCCAAAGGATTTAGAAGCATCAATTCCTCTGTAATCAGGGGAAATTAGTTACAGAGCTGCTTTTGTCTGTGCCTTTACAAATATTTAATGGTCTAAGCAAAACATTTGATGAAAAAATCAAGGAAAGGAGCAAGCTTAAGCTTATAGAAATAAAAATCTAATATTTTTCATTATGAATGAAGAATTTCATTCAAGGAAGAAGCAAGTCCCTTTCTTGGGATATTAACTAACAGTAGCTTTTTGAAAGGTTTTGATTTGTTTAAGACCATACTTCTTTCCTTTGCCTTTGTTGCTACTTGCTCAACACTTATGACCTTGTCCACCTACAGATACTATACCCATTAAATCCTGTTATTACAGTCTTTATTCAGCCCTATCAACTTCTCCAAATAGAGTTGAGAGAGCAGGAGAGGGAAGAAATATGAAAGTAGATTTAATAGGGATAGATAGTGATTCACAGTGTTTCATAGATACCATTAAGATAACAAATAATATATTCTCAATGAATAAATAGGGTTTTATAAAAGCCTTCCAGCTTGCTCCAGGTGATAACTTTAAAAGTTTCAAGGGCTAAAGCTTACATTTTCTTCAGTCAAGGTTGTACTTTGCAGTCATAGGGACATTAATGTTATAAGGGCCCCACTGAATGAAAGTCAGTTGTCTTTCATATTCAGTGAATATATCTTTCTCAGCTCATTAATTGAGAAGAGATTGTGATTTTTATGAACTTGTTCTGTTTGGTATTGATCACTGGATGTTTTCATGTGACCCTGCTGATTCCAGTAAACACCCTTCACTATAGGATTGTGTGGGCATAACTGAGGGAAAGTCAGTATAGCAAGTCAAATACAATTGGTATTTGTTAAATGAAAGAAAATTTTTACCCCTTTTGACACCTGAGATGTATTGAAGCTACACTGCAACCAGTAAAGTAACTTTGCTCTACTTTCGTAGTGCTCATACGCTTGAAATTGTGTAGACCCCCATCAAAATTCAAGATAAACTCCCTCAGTAGAGGAAAATTCAGAAATATGTGATATGTGGGAATTCTATAATTTATGTTCAAAATCTCCATCTTTTTCCTACCTCTTTTCTGTGTTTAGACATCCTGCCAATGAATAGACTAAGGAATAGCCACACCACCTGCATTAACATCCAATGTGGATGCTGAGATTTCAGCTCCATTTCCCCTCATCCTCTTTGTGTTACAGTACTACTACCTATCTCTTGACAGTACTGTTTTTCTACTGACCGTGTAGGCTTCTTTAGACCTTTCAATGAGGAAGTGGGGAAGGTTGTATTCTTCCATAGGTCTCAAATAGTTCCCCAGAAGAAAAGTCCCCTAGCACAGAGAGGCTGTTAGTACAAAACCAGGGTGCAGAGCCACTTTTTATATTAGTATGTTCCCGAGAGTAGCAAAATAAAGTGATAAGTGATGCAATGCAATGCAGTGTGTATATACATATATATACATAGCTGCCTTCCTCTTGCTCCATGTTGGGTACCAAAAAGGACTGTGGTGGGTTCACCTTGGCTGAATGTCAGGTGCCCACCCAGCCACACTATCCCTCCCCTTCCCAGCCGGACAGGGGACAGAGTAATGTGGGAAAAGAAAACAACACAAATCGTGGATTGTGATAAGGCAGTTTATATTTACTCAAAAAAGAAAAGCAGAAGCTAGCAGTTAATCTCTACTTTCCATAAGCAGCTATGGTTGGCCACTTCTCTGAGCAGCAGGGCTCCAGCACGTGTGATTGTTGTCAACAGGCAGCCATAAGAGACAGTGAATGCCTCCAGTCCAGCTCCTCTCATCAGCTTTTATATCTGGGTTGACGTCATATGATCTGGAATATCCTCCTGGTCAGTGTGGATCAGCTGGTTACTCGTGTCCCCTCCCAGGATCTCATCCTGGACTGAAGAATACTACAGTGCTGTGCTCAGCAGAAGCCAAAACATGGGTGTGTTATCAACAGTCCTCTAGCTACCGATGTAAGGCGGGGCACTGTGAGGGCTACTGTGGACAAATAAATTCTGACTCACCACAGGGGGTTAATAATCTGAGCCCCCAAATTATTACAATGGGCTTTATACAGGATTTAAGAAAAGTCTACAGTGAATTCTTGTAGTTAACCTATTTTTCCTTTTTTATTTGTTCGTTTGGGTTTGTGGGTATGTGTTTGTTTTTGAGTTTGGGGTTTTTTGGTTGGTTGTTTGGTTTTGGTTTGGGTTTTTTTCTGCTTTCCTAGAATCAACCATTGGAGAGATTTCTTTTCTTTGTAGAGTCTAAGAAACATCATTACTCATAGCTGATACAGTCCTTTAAGGGGTCTTTTATTGCAAAATAAACACTTGAAATATGCTCCTGGATATGAGGAATGGTCTGGATGGCAACAGTTTATAGTGACAATGCAATCAATTGTAGGTATTAGTTTTTACTATAGCAACAATTTGTCAGTCTCTTTGTCAAAATGAAGTTTGACTTATCTTTCTGATCAGCAGGACTAGGAATACCAAGGTCAGAGAAGACTGGAGAAATTTAGAAAGTGTCTGGGTATTTGTAAGTTTCTCTCCAAATTTACCTTTTTAATACTTTATATAAACCAATGTATTAAAAAGAAATTAAACTTTCCGGAGACTTAATTCAGCTGATTCATTTTGGAGAAGCCTAATAATAATAATAATTCAAATGGTTTTGGTTAGGATATATTTAAACCTTTCCAAAGTCTACCTAAATCACTTTGCTAGTCCATCTTTTAAAAGCCATACATCGTACTTTGCATGAAAAAGGTCAGAACAAAGCTGTTAATTCTCTCATGAAATATTTTTTTCCAATACAACAGTATTTCCCCGGGTGTTAGGTAGCTATGTCTCATTGAGAAGGCAGCAAGTGAGCTTGTTTGTCATTTTTTTCATCAATAATGAAGAATATTTCTACTGATCTGGTTCATAAGAACTTTTTGAACGCTTACAAGAATTTTTTCTAGATTGCACTATGTAAGAAAACAAACAGCATCAGTGGAGTAACTTATCCTTGCATTCCACAGAAGCCAGCAGCAGAATGATAAGGATTTGATACTTTGAATCCTGTTACACTGATGGAGTGAGTCTCCAGTTGTCTTTTGTTGACCTTCATAGGATAAAATGGAAATCCATGCAGTTTTGTGGATGTATTAAGAGTGAAGGGACACGTAAAAACCACTGATATTAAAACTATTTCATTGTGTCTTTTAAAGAAATAGTTAATCTAAGGAAAGTAAAATCCATAAAGCAATATATCAGAATACTGGTTGACAGCTGGGCACAAAATATCCTAGTAATCAATTAAAAAAATCAGTAATAATATACATGGAAAAGACTTTTGCCCTTTCTTGTTGGAGAAGTTTGAATTTTTAAAGAATACATGACAATGTATTCACTTTGAAGACTGAATTCTTGTTCTACTCTGAAGCAGTGCTGAGTGCAAAGCTGAAAGCTACATTACACTTGCTAAAGAACTAATGTCCATTATCTACTTTAGAGGTATTTATAATTACTGGCTGCAGCTGGTAGATGATATGTTACATTGCAAACTGTCAGGAAGCAGAGAGCTCTTTCCATTATCCAACTAAACTGCTGGACTTCATGTTCCCTCATCTGGAATTAAATTTGTAACAGAATATGTGATTATGAAGTGTACCTTAGATGTCAGCTCTTTTGCTATATGCTTTTCATGTGCATTGAGCAATCTCTTACAAGGTAAACTGTACAGCTGTACAACTGTAAATCCAATTAATGGGGAAAGACATTAAGAATATGTGTGAAGGGGTAAACTGCTTCTGTCAAGGGTCAAGTGGAATAAAATATAAATAAGAAATGTATTTCTTGGGAGAACTGTCAACCTTTCACTCTTGCTATCTGACTTTTCACTATGTATTTCATTTATTTAGGCTTTTTGTTTGTAGGCTTTGTTAAAAAAATCATATTCTGAGCTTTCTTCTGAATGGTGAAACAAAGCACAGTAAGTATTAAACCAGTTTTACTTCAGGCTCCATGGTAAAACTCTTTTGAAACCAATTTCCCCCCCCGGTATTTATATATACTCCCTGCCATTTAACTTGAAGGATCATCACTCCATTTTGTCAGAAACCTTATTCTAATATATAAGACTTTACACAGTCTTATCCTTTGCACATGTATAAGTAAAATCTAGAGCAAAAATGAGATGAACAGGAAGGGAAGGCAGGGGAATACAAGGTGCACTGGAAACAGCTGATTAGTGCAATAAGCTGCAGAGACAAAACATATTTAGAAGAAAAGAGGTAATAGATTTATTCTGAGCACTTGATATTTACTTATTTTTCTTACTTAGGCGTATGTATTTAGGATTTCTGAAAGTAACACCTAAAGTGTGTTGCAATTATTTAATGAACATAGAAACACAAAGTATGCATTTTATAGCATCCTTTTATAGTATATTTTACTTTACCTGCACACTGTGTTACACATTTTGTTGTGTTAAATTCCACATTTTTTAAGCTCTGTGAGAATTTACCTTCCAAAATTCAATGCTTTAAAATTAAAATTTACCCCAGGGTCCTGCCAATAAAGGAAATATAAATGTTATTATTCTCTTGTGCAATATTAAATTACTATTTTCATGGCACAACCTGATCAGTTGTGCTTCCCTCTGAAAAAAATCTATGTGTTTGTGAAGTTTTGAAGTGAGAAATCT
This sequence comes from Chiroxiphia lanceolata, assembly GCF_009829145.1. Lineage (NCBI taxonomy): Eukaryota > Metazoa > Chordata > Aves > Passeriformes > Pipridae > Chiroxiphia > Chiroxiphia lanceolata. Next base: position 105,985,192 of record NC_045638.1, on the reverse strand, counting down.
CAGTCAATTTCTTTAAGAGTATTAACATCACGTGAGGAAAAGAAAACGAAAAAAGGGGAAAACCCTCCCCTGGGTTTTTCCATTCTGTAATTTAGTGTGTGCTGCATTGCACTACTCGATTGTACTTCTACATTGGACATTTTTAATATATTTCAGAATTACAATTGTTTGCATTTGAATTATAATAAATAGGATAAATTGCAGAGATTTTCCAGGCAACAAAAAAAGATTTGAAACTCTCCATAGCTTTCTTGTCTATTTAGAAGCATAGCAATTACCACTTAGCAGTATCCAAATCATACATTTTAATTAAAGATATTTTACCACTGGGATTACACTCAAAGCATGGTTGCTTCTCCCTGTGAACCAAGGCATTCCAGCACTTCAGTGGTCACAGCTTGTCTGCCACCAGGTTTTCAGGTAAATTATTGTCCTGAAGTGAGTGTGGTTGTTGCTGCACAGCATGGAAATGATGAAATGGAAATGAAAATGGAGGGAAACTGTAAAACATAAATCCTATGCATAAAACATGTATTCCAGTTCACAAAGATATAGTTAAAACTCATGAGACAGACTTTCAACTTGCTTAAAGAAGCCAAAATAGTCATAGGTAAGACGTAATTGCATGGATTATGTTTTCATTTTTAAACCACTTTAATCTTTTTCTGGAGTGAATTAAAAACACTCACAAAAAAACCCCCAAAACCTCTCAAACTAAAAACCCAAACCAAAACTTGGCTAATTTTCCCTGCTGTTTTTACTAGCTTGTTACACCGAAGTAGAACTTTGTCTCTTCGAAATAGAGTTAAAAGTCAATTGTGACATTTACATGAATATTTACTACACTTCTTTTTTTTTTATCTGACAACTGTGAATGGAAAACATTAGTCTTTAGCTTAGAAATACCTATGGTAGAATGGATTGCCTCTTTTTTAAACTACTGTATATTGCTTAATAGGTTGCAATTCTAAACTTTTTTTGCTTGGTACTTAAGAGAGTGAGGTCCCTAGGACTGGAACTTTTGGCATATGTATGGTATTTGGCTTTTTGAGGGACAACCAGTTGGAAAATTTCCCTCTTAAAATGACAAAATCTAGCTCTTAATGATGTGAGAGAAGAGCAAGATAACAAAGCATATAATATTTTTTTTTATTATAATCACAACCATAAAGTGATTATTTAATTTTAAAATCAGTCTAAAACTGCAATCACAGTACATCCAAGAAGAAGAATTACCTGCTAATGCCTCTGACCCGAAGGGAGGTTAAGCTAAAAGCTACTTGTTTTATAGTTTCCATTTCCACAGTGAATGACTTGGCTACTTGTCAGAAGAGGTCTCAGCACTGCCTGTAGGTCCGTATGGGATGTTGGCAGGGTTTCTTTTCCTCACCCAAGATTTTACAAGTATCTTCAGGGTTTGTAGTGACTCTGCTTTGTTGAAATGAGCATCATCTCTTAGTTTCAGAAGCAATTTTCTTTCTTTCTCCTCACAAGTACATTCTTTAGAACAATATAAGGGACTGTTGCAAGTGGATTAAGGAAAAAGAGTGTAAACAAAATGTGGTTACACAGTAAGTATATTTTCTCCCACAGGAAGCAGTATAACCTCACCTTTAAAAATTGTACAGAAATGTATGAGAATATCACAGATAGCACAAGTGGGCAGTAAGATTAGCACTGTCTGGTGATTTCTAATAGACTATTCTACTGATGCAATTCCCATATTTGCAGTAATTCTGAGTTACTCTCCTTCAAGTTATGAGACCAGAACCTTGTCAAACCATTTTTAGTAGAAGAGAAAACATCAAGATCAACTAAATATTTTCTTTTATTATAGAACCATATATTTATTCTGAAACAGTGATTCAGAGGTAGTTTCTTTTCCCACACCACCTTTCTCAGGAGCTAGGACTTCTCTCAAGACCAGTTCCAGTGTTTTTTAAAGGAAATTACATGTTTTAGCTTCTAATTCAATTGTTCATATCTATGTTCAGCCTCAAGGGCTAAAAAAACCATTTGACTCCCATTAACACCATATCTGCTATTGTGTGGCTTCTATGCCCCTTCACATCAATATAGATGTAGATTGATTATAACACTGTGCAATCAGTACTGGAGCTACTAAATGAAGCAGTTGCCTAGCAAACAATGAAGCAAAATCAATGCAAACCTGTTAAAAGTTTTCATGTTACCAATCTCTGCATTCCTCTGAAAAGACGTTCTTTCAAAAATATTTCAGTCAGTTCTAGTTTATTAGCTGCAGATACTTGTCTTTGATGTCAAATGTCTTAAAATGGCCATCATGAGAGGACACTTTATAGTATTGAGTTGAAAGAATAATTATACCTTTTCAGGCTTTATATCTAATAGTGAGTTTCTTGTAACTAAAATGAGATTTTTCTTTTTAAATGGGAGAATAAAATTTTTAATATTCGTAAATTAATTTCATATAGGTTTCATAGAAGTCTTTGTTTTAAAAGTGAAGTACCTTTCTCTGTAGAGAAGGCAGGAGGTAAACATATTTAGTAGAGGAGCACTCAGTTTGTCCTTTTTTATATCCTTTGTATCCATAGTGTTTCTTTCAAATACCTTTGGAGAAGAATATCTTCACATTCCCTGAAAAACGAGATATTCTGTTCCTTGGGAACAAGTTCCTGATGGGTGCACAGGTTTTTTTTGGTAAATCAGCTCCCTAAATAAGAGCCTTATTTTCTTACTGTGTCATGAAGATAAAGGAAACGCAGTAGTAGGGATCTAGGTCTGCCTTTCTAATCTAGTATATATTGTAAAAGGAATACAGAAGTCCAAGAAGTGATAAGTGCTAGAATTTTTGTGGTAAGATATCATTATTCACGGTACTTTTAATAACTGATATTTGCAGAAGAAAAGTGAAGGCGATGTAGAATTCCAATAATTAGCCTCAGTTACTAATTTAATAAAATTAGCTATGCAAAAAGGATATGCATAGCAGCTACACAGCTCTCAAAGCATTATTCATAGTAAAGACAGGCTTATTGCAACCAAAAATTACCAGGGTTTTTTTTTTTTTTTTTTTTTTGTTTCAGTAATGAGATATATTTTGATTTCCCCATAAAGGCAATTGTGAGGTGAAAGTTAACGATATCCTTTTCCCCTTGAGAACATACAGTAATCTGCTTTATCGCATACTTTACTCTTTCCCTGAAAAGCTGTGTGGCTGCTGCAGGAAACATCATGTATTGAATGGAGGGAGGAGAAATGGTGGAAACCAGCTGCACATGAGAGATTAATGTCAGAGAGTGGACAGAACCCTCACCAGCATTTCTGATCGCAGATCAGACAGAATGTCCTCTTTTTATACGCAATTCCAGCAAAATACTTACACGTGGGAGATGAAGCCAAAAGAAGCCTCTGTGTGTTGAAGTGCTCAGCTGGATCAGGACCAGAGGGGCTGGCCAACCTTTTCTTGCTACACTGATTTCATGCTAAGTGTCCATATGTTTGTAGAGAACATTACACATTCGTGGAATGTCTCAAAACTATTTTACATCACAAGCTATATAGGAAGAAATTGCTTCAGCCAGCTCTGCAGTACATTTGTGGTGTATTATTCTGCAGTGGTTAACAGAGCACAACCACACTGTAAAAGGACAAAAGCAGAAGAATGCTGAATCTAATTAAAAATGCAAGGGAAAATGAAACAGGTAGAGTGTAATTACCTGAGCTGAAATTTAGCCAGGATATAAGAATTAAAACCTTACTCTTAGGAAGCTTTCTTGACTTCTTAATAAACATTAGAGGAGCAGGGTATTGCTAAAGCATTTGCCTATGCATGTTCACCTGAATTTATATTGAATTTATGCAATTCACTCTCAGCATTAACATACTGATAAGCTACAAGTTAAGGATTACTTAACTGCATAATCTTTTTATGGCAGGGAGCTGTGTCTGCAGACAAGTTATTCACAACTAAAGTACTATAATTCACATGGGGTATAAAATGTAGTTGGAATAAGGGCTACCCAAACCCAGTTATTATAGCCTTGGCACAGAAATGATAGAAAATGTGAGCAAAGACAATCCAATGTATGTACACATAGTTGTATTTTCTCCATATTGGAGAAAATGGGTCTGGTCCAGACCAGGGATATTTGCTCTGGATGGGTTGGTGGATGGGTTTTGACATGGTTATACCAGAATTCTTGATCCATCTTCCATCCAGGTGCTCCCTTGTTGACTTCCTCCTGGTCGAGAAAGCAGATTTGAGTTTTGTGCTAAAGTCAGAACTATGGGTTTGCTTTGTTGTGTTGCAGCAACTGTGGTGACCACATACTGGGCTTCCTGGCAAGCACCGCCCTGCTTAGGTCCTTTGAGTAACTTGTCCATTTTCCTGTGTTCTGCCTCTTCTTTTTGATACTTCTGTACTTCCCTTTCCCCATCCCAGTCTCCTCTCAGACAGCCTACCCTGTTGTGTTTTCCGTGGTTCTATTTTGCTACACCTGTAGTCAAGTCTCAGCCTTATAGAGCATAAATGATATTTAGGAACTTCTGGCTTACAAGGTTTTAGTCCCCTGGACATACCTAAGACTGCTCTCTAAGTACCCGTGAAGCCTGGCACAGACCGAGTCACAATTCCCTGTGTTACCAACTATAAAATCTACCTTCTTTCTCATCACTGTCTGTGACTTCTGTCAGCTTCTCACACTTACCTGTCAGGTACAGCCATTCCCATCTCCTATCCAGTGGTCCTCCATGTCCTGTCCAGCATAAGCTTAAGGGCCAAGCCAGCAGCCCAGGGAATTGCCCAGAGCTATAACATGCTTGGTCCACTGGAGATATAACATATATGAAGCTGGTTGTAGGAGTTTCTAGTGCAAGGAGATCATCTCGCATAGATTAAATTCACATTTCAGATTTCACAATTTCACAAAACAAAAGTTCACAATTACTTTTTATGAGCAAAAAAAATAATGAGCGTAACTTTAATTTGCATCTCTAAATATATTCTGTGGTGGCCTAATGATAGAGAAAGAAGGAAAAAAATGCAGAGGAAGAAAACAAATAACATCTTCAGCAATTATTCAATCTCAGACATATTCACAGGACCCCTGTGAGCAGGTTTTTCGTGGGTGCCACCTACATCTGGACTTCTGAATTCACCTGGAAACAGTAGGAGTGTCTTCAAAGAAGTCCAAGGAATGGTCTCAGACAGAACAACTTATAGGATGCTTACAGAGGGTGACAGCAGCCAGAGGCGACTCAGAAAATCTGATGGGGTTTAGGTTAGAGATTTGAGGCAGGAAGGAGAAAAAAAAGATTGAAAATTGAGATGGCCTGTGGTCATGATCTAGGAAATTGGTTTAGAAAGCACTGAAAGCTTCCGGTTAGAAGAAGTTGAAAGCCATGAGTTAATGGCCAGGAGTCAGAGGTGGGTTAGGTTTTGAAAGCATGAAGAATTCAGGATTCTTATACAGTAGATCTTTACTTAGATACCTATGAAGGTATCACTCATTTCATCCCGTTGTCTAACACCCAGGACCTCTAGGCAGCCTGCTCCTCTTTGCTCTCCTCTCCACTGTCAGTTATGTGGTACTTATGTATTCATTGACTTCAGTGGGAGGTGAGCATCTAGGTATGTTTGCAAGTCTTGAAGCCCCAGAACTAACCCCTGTGACTTTCAAGATGAATGAGAGTTAATGTTGTAATAACTCCTGTGATTAAAATTACTAAATGTGAATTTTAAAAGTCGGATCACAAATGCAGCCAACAACATATTCATAATCTATCTACAGATTAAAAGAAAGATTTCTCCACTCTGGTCTATTAAAACTAAAAAAAGGAATTTTTGTTAACAAACTTGAAATCAGCATGCAGACCTTCCAAAACTACAAAAAAAAAAAAAGAGTCAGTGATTCATTGTGACTTGTGCTCTTAAGAATTTAACAGAACAAAGGAATCTGCTTATTTACATTTTTGTGTTTTTAAACAAAACTCTGTTAAGGAAACAAACCATCATTCCACGAGAAAAAAAATAGATATTTAAACTGAAATTGTATGTTGAATCTGTCAAGAAATCTATGTTGCTTGTCTTATATGTACAAGATTTATGAGTTTGATTTCAATAAATATTCACTTATAAGCAAAAGTATCTCTAGACATTCAGAGTCAGATTTTTAGGTAAGATAAATAAATGAGTCAAAATATCTGAAGTACCTAAACTGAATTTTAATTTGTTTGGATTTTGGGGGGAGGGGGAGGTTGAGAGTGGTTCGTAGAGAAATTTGAGGCTGCTAGAAATGTATATGTATCTAGCCTTTGTTTGACTCTGCCAGTCCACAGTACCAGGAACAGATGAGCATTTTGTGATATGAAACACCCTCCTGTGTCCAGCCAGCAGAAAAGACTAAATCAACCAACTGTGACTTCCATTCGCTGCCAAGGACACTGATTTCAACCAATATGAGGGAGACAAGTAATTATTTTCAAATGTGAGTCTACTGAGTACAGAAAGGGTAAACTCACCAAGAGTCAGTGGAGCAGTGCTGTTTCCATTCATACTCCAGCAGCTCACATATGAGGAACTCAGCAGAAAGATGCCATAAAATTAAAAAAAAAAAAAGTCAGTATTGCAGTAGAACAGTAAAGACACACTCCTTTAGCTACAAAAGAGGGTCAATTGCTACTCAGTTGCATTCATTTGATTTATATTTTTTTCTTCTGTCATGCATTACTTTGCCTTAGGATTTGTACAGCCATAAGTAGAAGGAAAGAGGCTGTGATTCACTCACTGATGCTTTATGACAAGTGATTAATTTCATTATTAGTCTAAGAAAACTTGTTGATTTTATGTAATTCTTAATTAAATTAAATCTTTCATGGGAATAGTTTTTAAATTATCCAAATGAGTGTCAGCAAAATATTTTTTTCTATCTGGACGTATGACTATTTTCTCCTGTAAATGTTCTTGTAAACATTGCAATAATTACTTCAACTTTCAATTTGTAATAATTAAGTGGACATTTGGACAACAACAGAAATTTCAAGGAATTTGAACTGCTTTTTTTACGATTTTCCTATGGACAATCTTTTGAGCAAATATCTTTTTTAGATGTTAATTTATACTGACTTCTACATCCAGATTATATATTAGCAATTAATATGTCCAATAATTTCTTAGACATCTGTGTGGAGAATTTTTTAGTATTTTTTCCCTACAGAGTTCCTATGCAATCTTGTATTTCTGATCAATACTCTAGAAATAGAAGTGTAGTCTCTTCTATAAAAAGAGAACATGGTGGCAATTCAGTTTCTGATATTGTGATTTTCTTGGAAATGTAGCTTTCAAAAAAATTATGAACAGGTATGAAATAAGTAGAAATAATTCATTAAATATTTGATTGGTGGGCTGAGGTGCCAGCTGGTTTGAACCAGTGCAGAAATCCTGGCTTGATTAGAGAGACAGTGATTTACATTGGCGGTGGATTAGGTTCATTGTCCTTAACTGAGAGAAACATCTATAGGGCAATTATGCCATTAGAGATTTGTTGTAACTGGCAGGATGTATGAAAGCTGTGCAAGCACTATTCAGAAACAGCCAAGACACTGCTGTGTTATCATGACTGTTTCAGCCACAAATTCAAAGCACAGCACCATGCAGGCTGATAGAAAGAAAATTCTCAGCCAGATCCAGGGCAATGAGACAAGGTGCTACCTCAGGAATAGGAAGAGAGTGAATTGATGCAGAAGTTCCCAGGTTTGAGACAATCCACAGAACTAGGCTGTTATCCAAAATTCAAGTTAATTTTTCTCTTTCTCTCAGGGTTGTGTTTGAAGAGTTGTGTTCCACTCATTATGGAACACTATCCTACATGGGGGTCTGATTCTGGAGCAGCTGGTAGTGCGCTTCCATTTCTAGCTTTGAGCTTTTAAACTCCACGGAGAACTTGGCTACAGTGAAGAATTTCTTTCCCCCCTTCCTCTCTTCATCTCTTCGTCCTCCCCTTTCCCCTTTTCTCTTCCATCCCTTCCCCCTTTTTTTTTCCAATTTACCCACTGGGTAAATCCAACCCTACTTTGGATTCAATATTAAGGCAAAGATACTAAAAAGGGAATACTCTACTCAGTCCCTGTTCAGGAATGTAGATGGGAGGAGGGCCAGTTGCTCAGAAGCTGCTTGTTCACAGTTATTTGTGGAACAAAAGTTCGTGGCACATATTGCAACTAGAGGAAATAAATCAGTTCTATGAGCCAATTATGGATTTTATAAAAGAAAAGAATAAGCAAGCAAATATTCTCTTAATGAAACATATTTCCAAGCTAATATGCTACAGTTTTATTAGCTAATTAAAGATGAACAGTATAATGATCAAATAATGGGCACATTTAAAATTGAATCAATAAATCAGTCAGATCTAATTATTCAGTCATTAAATTACTGCATTGAGTAATCAGCTCAAGTTATGAGTTTGACATGGGAAGGAACTGTTCAGTGTTAGCTTTATCTTGGGAGAATTTTAGAGGGATCTAGTTTCCTTTCCATCCTAGAACCCATACAAATTCTTGTTAATAAAATACATATTCCTTCTATCTTTTGTACTTCAGCATTAGATGAGCACTAAAACTGGGATTGAGCAGGAACTTCTTACATTCACAGGTGTGAAGAAGTAAAACTTTCTTCCAGACTTCGAGGAGTGAGTAGATGATGCTCTTAGTCATGTGGTTTAGTTTTAGGTAGTCCTGCTAGGAGCAGGGAATGGGACTTGATCATCCTTATGAGTCCTTCTAAACTCAACACATTCTATGATTTCTTTATCTCTGTGTGCCTGAAAGTCTGTGGGTAGCTGGTTTTACCTTGGCAGCCCTGTGGAAACATTGAGAACTGTTATGGATTCACAGATGAATATTCTATGCAGAGGATTGGACATTTAACATTCCCACTGACACTGAAATTTTCTATAGGATTAAAAATAGGCTTTCCTATACTGAAATGGGTTTTTAGGGCTGAAGCTGTTGACCTTAAGACCCAGGGTGAGCATAACCACCATAACTACCCCAGAAAAGGGCACACAATAGGAGGGTGTTGGGCAACAGGTTTAAGAACATTATCATTGAGGTTTTCTTTAGCAGGTAATTTGTACTATTGGATTATTGCCGAAATACTAATTAAACTTCCTGATAGATTACATGGTATATTCTCCATCCCTGAAGGCTTTTAAGATGAGACTGGATGTGGCACTTAGTGCCATGGTCTAGTAACCACAACGGTGTTGGATCAAGGGTTGAACTTGATGATCTCAAAGGTCCCTTCCAACCCAGCTGACTCTATATTTCTATGATTCTAGTTTCTTGGGATAACATGCATACTGAGCATTTAAGAGTCATATCCGTAATCAGTGCTTTAAACAGTATGAAATTTTAAAACTTATAAGTGTCTGGCTGAGGCTTATTTGGTCAAAGTCTTTTGTCTTCTGGGATGTATGACAAGCAGAGACTTTTTAAAAATGGAACAATAGGATTCTGGGTATGGAACCATGATGAGTGGAATAATTGTAATAATTGTGTTAGATTGTTCAACTTCCCTGGTATCTTTTCCCCCTGCTCATTACTGCGCAACACATATTCTGAGGTACATACTCTGTTTTCATTCCTGACTTACTGGTTTTTTTCCTCTTCGGATAAATTAATCTATAGAACCATCTTGCTTTGTACATGTTTATTCTGATGGCTACACCTCCTTAATGCTTCCAATTAACTTTTAGCTAGAGAATGCAAGTTTAATAGGAGTACTCTTTCAGTCCAACCCAATGTTATTACATTTTGTGTAAGAGGATTTCAATGTAGAGAAAACCCAGTTTTCTGTGCGTTTCTCTTTCTCCTGGTTACTTTCTTTCTTCTAGAAGTGCTAACAGAGAGAGAATTAGGTTTACTATGAATCACTTACATATGCTTTAATTCCACTTCAAGGTGCAACACGAGTCTGTTTCTGTGTTTTCTCTTAGCTGAAAAACTAATGAAAATATAATAATGTATTAAATATGTGTATGTAACTAATATGTGTATAAAGTATTTCAAGATTTCTGTTACATATTTGACTAGAAAAACACTTACAAAGCATATTTAAGAAGACAGTCCCTCCATGGGAAAGCTATTTATGGATATTCCTGGTCATTTTAGTTAAAAATCTTCTGCTTCCTCCTGTCAGATTTCAGAAAAAATGTAATAAGGGGAGCCACTGTAATCTAATTCATGAGTTCCCTTCCCACCACTACACTGTGATGATCCCAGATACCTCCACTGAATAACCTCATGCCAGCTCTAGCAGCCCACCAATCTCCACAATCTCTTACAAAATCTGCTTCACGTTGTGTATCATTTTGGAAAAAAAAGGCAGATCAGGTTTCATTTGAAAGAGTATCAAAGAACCAGCCAAAACAAACAGCTAATATTGCCCTATATTTTATAGAAACACCATTTTGGGATTACCTTTCTCCTAAGTGAGGTAGAAACTTATTGACTTGTGTGCTGCGATATGTAAGGCCCACTGAAAAATTTCGTGGTAGAAGCTGGTGTTAGCTCAATGCCATACTTCATGCTTTCTGACACTTCCAATTAACATGGATCAGTAAAAGGAAAGGTGTTGGATCAGGCAGCTTCCAATGGTGCATTAAAGTTGAAAATTAAATTCTGCTAGGTTTATTCATAAAATAAATAAAGAGCTTTAATGGCAGCTGCCACTTGCAAAAGAACCAATCATTCATGACTCAGCTGAGCACCTGAGACAGTTTTCGGTACAATCTTTTTGTTTGGTGGGAAGTTCATTTATGGGTTTTTCATGCTGATCTAATTGATTTGCAGGAGGGCTAACAACCCTGTTTCCTGCACCTGGTTTGACAATTGATACCATCTGGTTCATTGGATTAGCAGCTGTAGTTCACAACTTGTATCAATGCAGACACGTTTGACATGTTAGCGTCTTTGGTCTCTTTCAATTCATTTCCCTCTTTATATGCTGAAATCTGCAGAGCTTCTCCACTGCAAAGCAAGGGTTTTTTTTAATTTATAGCACAGGGATAATAGGATGATGACAATTATTATTCTAGTCTAGTTAGAGCTGAAAAAAACCTGCATCGAGCATAGAGCAAACACAAGGGGATGAATTAACATTGAGGGCCACATCTACGTGTCATTTACTTCAGCGGAGATGGAGGGTGCTCAGTATCTCAGAGGAGCAGAATACTCATCATGAAGAAAATAAATATAATTATGGCATTTTAGAAATTATTATCAGATCTACATGATTCCTTGTTGAGTGTCTCATCTGCCATAGCACGACTCCCTGACAGTTCAGTAAATGTTTCAATATGTCTCTCACAGTGTAAGAAACTGGGGTGAATTGAAACCTGTCATTTCCTTCACATACAGACCATTTTAGAACTAAGAGAAATTGCACAACGGACACCCTACCCTGCTCTGGGGACACACTTAACTATCAGGAGACCCGTTTCTGTTCTCCATGTACGCAGCTGATGTCAGTCAACTTGTTCTTAGACTTCCCCACCCCACAGTATGATGAGGTACGGCCATGCAATGGTGGGCAATTAGTTTGTGTTTTAGAGTAGTAAAAACAAACTAATTAAAGGCTTCCTGGTGATTACCATAGAATGGTGCTAATTGGGGTGGATTACTGACCAGCATAATTTAGGGTGAACTGCAGCTCATTATCCAAGATCTGGATAGACCATTATGGAGGGGAGTATCATAGTAATTGTGCCCTGTTCTCTTATCCTCTTTGCTAAACCTTACACCTTCTCAGTCTAGAGAGGAAAAAACAAAACATGAAAAAAGATACTTTTTTTTAAAACTAGACTATTCTTACATTCTGAGGTTAGGCCAAAAAATCTGTATTTTCGCTGTCTGAACACCACCGCATAGAGCCTTTTTGGTTGATGGACTGCTAAGTTTTGTATCACCTGCTGAGATCCTGCTCCTCTCAGTGTATAATTTTATAACAACAGTATAAGAGCTGGTGAACCAGAGTCCTTTACAAAATGAAGGGAGTTTCTGGAATACTATCCTGCATGAAAGTTCTGAAGAGCCCAGATGAATATCCATGAAGGGTATACAGTATGCATGAACAGGTTGCTATTTCAAGATACAGCTTTAACAAAGAAAATGAACCTACATCTCATTCATATTTATGTCCATGATTTCTCAAACCTTGAAAATATCTCAGCCTACTTTACAAACTCAACATGCTCTTTAGATCTCTCTGTGGTGATATGGTATAAAAAGAGTTCCACTGTTTGATACCAGGTGAATGTCTACACAAAATTCCAGTGCTGTAATATAGAAATATGTATCTGTATTAGTGCATAAATACATGGATATGGAACTTGTAATGGGCAATAACTTCGGAAGAAAGTGGCCTAAAATACACCACAATAAATATTTAAACTCTATCCATTTAACTGGTATTATTAACATCTGAGTGATAATGCTAGTGATCAGATTTTATGTACAAAGTGTAGCTTGAATATTAACCAATTAAACCTACAATGTTTGATTAAAAAAATGATTTTGCTAAAGTATAAGGTGTTTTACATGATGCATTAGTTCATTAAAAAGATTTAAATTAATGTTTTCCAGTCATTGAAGAATAAATTTCTTAACAGGGAAAGTTGCCAGTGCTGAAATCTTTGCAACACATTCTCTCCTGAAGAATAAAAAATTCAGGTCCTGTGAGTGCAGGTACCTAGCAACCTTTTTCTGCTCTTGCAGCTCACTGTCAGCAGTCTGGTTTTTGAAAACATGTTAATTAGTAGTACTGTTATTTCCCAGGAGAGAAGACTATCTTAACAGCCAGCTACTACCCAGAAATCCTTTGTTTCAGAAATATTTCAATTAGTAAAAATAAGATAAATGGAAATTCAGCTTTTCCCATGGTGTCTAGATATTTTTCTACTGCAGAATTATATAAATTGCAGCAGAAACATCTCAATTATAATTTGCATATCTTATTAATAGCACTGTCTAGAAATGTAGATGTTTATTTTCCACATATCATAGACCAAATTAGGAGAGGGAGCAGAGCATTTCAACATTATTAGATTGACTCATGCAAACATTATTCTATATGTGTGTGCAAGTATGCACAATATGCAAACATTTATTTATTTATTTGTTTGTTTTATATATGGAGAAACAGAGGGTAGTATTTAGCCTTTATTTGTATCATAATCAGGTGAAAAATAAGATTTGCTAACATTTTTATTTGACATTCACTGTACATTTACAACAAAAATTGACCCACTAGGTTTAATGATTATTCTAAAAGCTTTTTTCAGTAAGAAAAGAAAGGTTGGTCTAAAGATGAGCATTTAAAATCTCTTTAGCATTCCTTACTATAATTTTACCTCTACTGTGTCTTCTAAATTCACACTTATCAAAACTGACAATAACAATAAGTTGTTGCTAAAGCTAGTACAACTAGAGAAAAAGTAGCAATTACTGTGAAATCACTAATAATTTAATACGTTTTGAAGTGCAGAAATGACTATTAACAAAGAAAGCAGACATTCCTCTATACCCACAAACCAAAAAGGATTTTAACAGAACATGGAAATCAAGTTTCTTCCTCATAAGGATAAAAATGTAGTTGACAGTGTTTGTTTGCAGGGAAATACTGCTATTTTCCCCATTCCCCAACAGTCACAGAATGGTTTGGGTTGGAAAGGACCTTAAAGATCATTTCATTTCAACTCCCCTGCCCTGAACAAGGACACCTTCCACTAGATCAGGTTACTCAGAGCGCCATCCAACCCGGCCTTGAACACTTCTAGGGATGGGTCATCCACAGCTTCTCTGGGTAACCTGTGCCAGCTCTCACCACCCTCACAATAAAGAATTTCTTCTTGTAATCTAATCTACACTTAATCTCTTTGAGTTTAAACCCATTATACCCCTTGTCCTGTCACTACAGGCCCTTGTAAATAGTCTCTCTCCATCTTTCCTGTAGGCTCCCTCCAGGTAGTGGAAGTTTGCCATTAGGTCACCTCAAAACCTCTTCTCCAGACTGAACAACCCCAGTTCTCTCAGCCTCTCCTCACAGGAGAGGTGCTCCACACCTTTAATATCTTTGTGTTTCTCCTCTGGCTGTTAAAGTGGTACAGCAAAGTCCAAGACTTGTGCTGAAGCAGGTTATCCAGCCAAGAATGAGTGCCCTAAACAAGACAGGCTTGCTTTCAGTCAGGTGCTTGTTACATTCCACAATTAAGAAGACATACACCCTTTTTTTTCCCAGAGTATAAATGTAGTCTAAGCACTCTAGTAAAACTCAAATATGTGGGAGAAATTCATGGAAGAAAAATGGATGGACAAATTCAGAACACACAGTTTAGTCAAGGAACTCATAACTGATGTGAATGCCAGAAATCCAGCGTGATACAGGAATTTCATGATAAAATTTTGTGGTGTTTTCTGAAAAGTCAAACTAGCCTCTTTTTTGATCTGGGAACATTTCAGTCTTATCGAGTGTAATTTTTGGTTTAAATTATTTCCGGAATAATTTACTGAAAGCCCTTAAACTGTAGGGGGTTGGCAGTTCATTGACACATACCTGCTTTTGACAATCAAGACCTATTGTCTAGTTTTCATTGGACACATTTCTGCAGTAATTTAACTTATAGAATCATTTACCCTGTATAAAACCAGAATACATAATTATAACATTCACTTCCCTTGCACATTTTGTAATATTAATTTAAAATATATTCCTGGATAAATATTCTTTTCTGCAAACTTAGTCTCCAGTATATTTTCTGAAAGTGAATATAAGAATATAAGAACAAACATATTATAGCCAGGTGAAGTTTCCTGTCTTTTTAAAAATCTTGCCTTACTCTGGTAGTAAATCTCTGTGTGTAGTGATACCCTGTCAGAACTTAATTCATGCATAGCTTGTTTTTAATTTATTAAAAAATGTTCTTTTATCCTTTTTCTTAAATAAAACAATTTGGAACATTGCAAGCTGAATGTGCTTTACTGCAATATTATTAAAAACATATTCAGTTATCAAAGTAATAACTAAACTGGCAGAATGGTTATGGGAGCTGTGGATAAATGTGCTTTGCAATACCCTACTGAAATAATTTTAGTTAAATGAGACTATTAAGAAGCCACAAAAGAATTTCATTTAATTTTTTAAGTCACCTTCACATTACTGTTATCTAGTAGTTTATTTATGTTCAAGGTTCATTCATAGAGTTACGTTTAAATGGGGGAAATAACTCCACAAAGCTAAAAACAATCATTTGTTTTCTGCCTCCTTATTGTATCTAGCAGTTATATTCAGAGAATTGCATAAAATATTCAGTCATTACCTGACATTAATGGAACTTCTGAAACTGTCAATGAAGACTCTAAAGTCAAAATGTTCACTTTTACTTTCACATTGATAGACCAATTGAATAAAAAAAAGAATATGAACAAGTTAAGATATAAATTCCTTTAACAATTTCTAAAATATTTATTTCTAAAATGTTCTGAGTGAACATGGAGTTTGGAGTCAAAAAAGCTTTTCATGTCCCACTTATATTATAGACAGGATAGATCTGCTGCAACAGTGATTTACCATGGAGAATTGTCGGGATTGCACAAAGATGGAAATCATAATGAACTTAGAGGCAAAGACCTGAGCCTCAATGCATCTCATTTATGTCACTATAGGGTGGGTTTAATTGCATTGATCTGTAAAAGTATTGATCTGTAAAAGAGCAGAGTAGGACCAATGTTTATTTCTGGCCCCTTTTTGTGTGCTGTGTGATCACAGACGCCAACTGTGATCCAAATCTTTCCTATCCTCTCACCTATCACATATACTTCCCCAGAAAATATTTTTTCTTCAAGGAGCCTCTAGAGATGTCAGTGCCCCCACGTGGCCTCAGAGGATGCTGGAACACATTCTCACATGCTTCTGTTTCTTTGCTGAAGGGCCCAAGTTCTTCAGTAATGCACAGACTTGAAAATACTACCCTGTGATTTTATTCCCACAAGTTGTCCTAGGAAAATCAGTCAAGCTAGTTCTAACTAGTGCTGGAAATACTAAGCAGATGTTTGCTGGATTAGTTCCCAAACAGTGTGGCTCTTATTTGTGGTGTAAGGGTCATCTTTTCTAGAGAAAACTCTGTGTCTATGTGTGTGTGTAATGCATAAAAAAGAGGGAGAGGCAATGACATACATACATGCTCTACACAATCAAAAATATGCTTTTTACATCATTGGAACTTGGACTTACCAATTTAGATCCTTCAGATTTTATACTCCTTCTCATAGCTATAACATTCATAGTAATTAGGAATACAAGTTTAAAAGTTGTTTGTGTTTGCAGGGGAGTGGAACTCTTAATGAGACAAACTGTAATTCAGTTTGAGAAACAACAAATATGTATATAACCTGTAAGCACCACACACAATTCCCTTTTTCAGGGATCAGACCTGAGCAGTGGATAGAAATGAAAATAACCTACTTGACGGTTAAATTAATTTTGATGTAGAAATTTTCTATTTAAACAGAAATCAGAATAACTACTGGTAGTGAGTATTCAATAAAATTCTCAGAACATAAAGTGTCATTGTTATCTCTTTGCTGAGTAAATCTTTTCTGGCCATATGCTCACACTTCAGCTGTGCAAGAGTGCTTAACAACAAAAGCATAAACAAATCTATTAAAACATTGCTATTAAAGTCTAAAAGAGACAATAATGGTGACACAACTGGATTCAGGAATCAGTGTTTTTGACACACTTCTGGCTTTCTGTACAGTTCTGTCTTCCCTAAAGGTGATGAGAGACTATTTCGAATATTGCTTTTGCAGGCTGTGCACTTTGTGATCCTGAATCAAACCCCACTCATAAAAGTGTGCTTCAGTGTAATCCAAAGCCTGCACTGTTGTTTCAATCTCAGAAGTCATAGGCCTCCTCAATTTCTCCTCCAAATTATAAAGTCAAATAAAACTATCACTAGGATTTTTAAAAAGCGCAGTTCTTGCTCCTCAGTCTCTAAGAAATAGTTCTGGCTGTGAAACAAAGTGATTTAGAGCTGTCTGAGGTAAAAAGGAATCCTTTCCTTGTTCTAAAACTGCATAAGCTCTTCTGAGTTCAAATTTCAGGCAAAACACCAAGCTCTGAAGGAGTCTCAACAAACCTCAAGTTTTTACCAATGCCATTCTCACAAAATTGCTTCTACTATAATGGTGTGGTTCCTAAGAATGTTTCCAAAATACAATGTCCCTTGGACCTAGACAGGCTGGAGGAGTGAACTTTGTGAAATTCAACAAGGACAAATTAAAAGTTTTTTATCTGGGAAGGAATGATAATAATTTTTTTAGCAAATATGGGGTTAGTGCCCAGCTGGGAACTAACCAGTTGAACAGCAGCTCTGCTGAAAAAGCTCTGCGGGCCTGACCTAAGAGCAAGCTGACATGAGCCAGCCAAGACACTCAGCTCTGTCCTGGGTGATGGAGGGAAGGCATTATCCCTGTCTACTCAGCACAGTGAGGGAATCCTTCACATACAGACTCCCCCGTACAAAAAGACATTCATAAACGGGGACAAACGCCAGACTCCCGAGATGTTTGAGCTGGAGCACTTGCCCTACGAGGAGAGGCTGAGGGCCTGGGACTTATTGTACCTGAAGAAGAGAGAACTTTGGTAAGTCCAACAGCTGCCTGCCTGCCTTTCCATACAAAGAGAGTACCAAGGAGGTACCGGGAGGACACTTTAGAGTGATACATGGTGGAAGGTCAAAAAAGGGCATAAATGTAAATGGAGGACATTCTGACTGGACATAAGAAGAAGATTTTCCACCCTGAGAGCAGTAAAGTGTTTGAGCTGTCTGCACAGGGAAGTTGCATAGGCCCATCTTTTCAAGCTCTGAACAGCCTGATTTAATGTCTGACCCTGCTTTGGGCAGGAACTTGGACTTAGAGACCTCCTAAGGGCCCTCTCAGCCCAAACAGCTCTTGAGGTCTGGACTTGTGCAGAAACCTGTACAAATGAAACTCCCCAGCAGTGTCAAAAATATGGGTAGATGTGTAATCTTTCAAAATTACTATTTGCTTCACTTTGTTAGAGAAAAAAACACAGATATCTTGGAATTTTCCACTCAGTCCATTATGGCCAAGATATTTCTAAAGTGCTACTTCATTAGGTGTTCAAATATTTGGACCAAGTGGTGGAGAACTATAGAGTATTTTGCTGTGACTGAGGGGAGCATGGAAATGTAATAAACTGACATTTCCCATTGAAAATGCATCTGAAAATCTTATAAAAATATTAGAAACATTAATAAAAAATTAGGACTGAGCTGACAGCTAGGGTTTAATTGACATTTTCTCAGTTGACATCTGTTATTATGGGTTTTTTTTCAGTTCGGATTTTTCCATTGAAATTTCAGAGTTCTCCTATAAGATTCTGTCTGAGATAATCGAACTGTGTGGTATTTCAAGGCTGAATCTCTGTTTCTTGTAAACCTAATGTGACTTGTTATACTGCATCTGCCATTTGTGAGGAAATGGCTTCCTTGCGGAAGCCTTTGATGGTGTAAATAGGTATTGACACGGAAGACATAGAACAAGTGATTGTATATATATTATTATTACATATTATATATATATATTATTTTATCTAGGGTAAATAGCAGACAGAACAAAGAATAGTAATCTCTAAATATTTTTTCTTTAATAATAATCTCTCTATATATTCCTCCCTATGTATAATTCATCATTTCAGTATTCCTTGCGTGGTTTCTGTGAGTTTGCCTTGGCTGCTCTATTTCCCATCCCTTATTGCTTCTGGAGAAAGCAGACTGTCTCAGCGTGCTCTCAGCATGTTCCTTCTATCTCCCTATGCCTTTTTTGTGTGCATGACAGCTTTCACTGATACGTTGTGGGTGGTCTGATCTCCTCTAGAGTCTCTAAAGTTTAGGAGTTTTGACGTGGCACCAGGCTCATGGAAAGCACGCAGTTCTCCTCCCCGACCTTGCTCCCTTGAGCACTTCTTCCTCACTGATTCTGTTCCTTTTTGCTTCGCCTTTGTCCATCTCACAGAGACAGATCAGTGTCCTGAAGAAAGCCCAGTTTCTTCCCCAGAATTCATGTCAAACTATGTGTTTGTGCAATATCTGACACTGTAAGGTCCAGGCTCTTATCAGGACATAAAAGATTAGAGAACAACTATTCCCTCCATAAACATCTCATCAAATAGCAGAAGGATATAGGTGCTTTTCATGCACCAGTGAACTTCAGCACTGTTCTCTGTAGCATGCACAAGCTATACATAACACTGAGGTATTATTATGAAAGATGACATAGATGTGAACAAGAGTCTAGTTTGCTTATTTTCACTACAAAATGTAATTATGGAATTTTTCTACAAGCTTAAAAGGTCCTGATAAGGAAGACTGCAGGAAAAATGCAAATACTAGCAATGCTAGATGAGAAACAATTTGAATTTTACGTGGGACTGAAACATTAAACTCAGAGATCAGGAGGCAGACTGAACCAAAGTCTTCTGATAGCTGGTTCATAACAATGTCACTAAATGGCTTTCTAGGGCCCATCAGACTTATCCATCAAACAGAAAAGGAAATCCACAAAGACAGTAGGGGGACATCTATTTTTATCAGAAAACCACAGGAAAACCTGGCAGTAGAGATGGCAAGAAATTTTGACCCACAACGAAATATTTTGGCTGAAGATATGAAAATCACCACAAAATAAAAAAAAGTCAAATGTACTTATTTGAGTTATTAAGACATAAAATGGATTTACATTTGCTGCAGTCTTCCATGAAATAACACTTAGGAATTCCTGCTCAAACACTTTTTATTGTTAATTTTGTTTTAGGTCAACTCAAATTATAAAAAAATTTTGATACTGAATCCAGTCTTGGACCAGTTAGAAAAGGTGCCAGATTCAAGGCTCTAGGCCATTCCTTTTCTTGTGATGTGGGATTCTGAGTTCAAGTTGTCTTAGATGAAGGCTGGACTTCAAAAGCAACTTTAGACTCATGGGTTGCCTGACTTTTTTTGTCAAGCAGTCAAGCGTAGCTCAGTATTATATCTAATATACAACACAAAGAAAACACAGGAGAAAAACAAGAAGCAAAAATTTAGCAAAGAATAACACTTTTTCCTAAAGCTTCCCATGGGAAATTTAAATCCTTTAAAGTTACTTCTTTTGTGGTGTAGTCCCTGTAGTCACCAAGGTCTGGGCTCTACTCCTGTCTCTTTACATCCATTTCACCCACCACACATTCCTTACTTGTTCCTGGACTTCTGCTGTCTTTTTGTCTACTTTCACTGGGGACACACTTTGTGCCAATGCAGTGATATTAGCATTAAAACTGCAATATACATACACCAGCACCTCCTCTCTCTACTCTAACTCACAGCATATTTGATCCGTCTTTTTATAAACTATTTTGGTAAAACCGATGTCTGTTAAAGTAGGTGTTTCATCAGTAAAATCCCCTCTAACTGTGAGCAGTCATTACTTCAAGTAGCTCACTAAAAGCATGCAATTTTCCCAGTACCTGCAAATAAACATCCCTAGCAATTGTATTTTTCCCCATAAGTATTCTGTCTGCGTTGACTGGGTTTATTTTCTGCCATTCTCGTAAAAATGCAGAGGCAGCGGCTGTATATGTGTAAAAGGCTGAGGGAGATATAAGGGTCAATGTATGAGGGTAATATCTCATACATTTTCAGATGTAATTTGTGTTTCTATTAATTTCTTCTTGTTCAGAAAAAAATGGAAAAAAAAATTTAAAAAAAAAAAAGGGAGGCTGGGAACCCCCCAGATTTTAATACTTTGAAAATAACAAGGTAATCCAAAACCAGTGATGGACATAAATTTTTAAATAGACAAGCTGTAAATTTTTTCATCTAAAAATTCCAAAGGTGTTGTCACTGTCATTGACTTCATGATGGTCTGAAAATGGATAAAGACAATACATGAGGAGCAAGAGCATCATAAATCTTCATTCAGAAATTTCTTCTATCTCCCAATATAACAAGAAAAGTGAAAGGAACAGATTGCACACAACTAGGCAGAGCCGTATTGCTTCTCAAAATTAAATGCTCAGCACAGTATTATGTCAGTTCATGTTGTTGCAATTTACAGAACACTTTCAAAATGAACAGGTGTGCCATCAATAAAATACCATGTTAAATTTCCCTGTCCTTATAAGGATGTCTGTGTAAAGATCAAATTAGGTACCTTGCAGCTTTTCATGAAAACAGAAGCAGCTTAATGACTCCTTTGCCCCTCAAAAAAAACCCAAAAACCAACAAACCCGTGAAGAAACTGCTGGAATGAAGTAAGTAATTAACCTGATTAGGTTAAGTGTGTTCTGTAGTGGCATTTCATCATGGAGATTTCTTTAATTGAATAAAGTCCTATTAATTTTACTGCATTGTTAAAAAAATAAAAACATCTTTCCTATAGTGGCTGTAGAACTTAAACATGTTCTACATTTATTTTATTAACAGGACTAATGCTGTGAGAAAGCAAACAAAGAAATCTGCACATGAATTATGAGATGTCTAAAGAAACATAACTGTTACCTGATTCTGCAAGTCTGGGGGGATTGTCTTCAGGAAACAAAGCCATCCTATGGTGATTTGAGATCCTACGGTGATTTGAGATCAGTTCGTAATTTAGAGGCTTTACAAGCTGCTTTTATTATGTAGCAGGTAGATTAAAAAATGGAACCATGTGATGAACTGTAAAATTCCAGTTTATTGAAGAAGATTTGATCAATGGCTCCAACTCCTGCATTGTTTTTATCACACAACAAAAGCTGATGTCAGAATTCTGATACCAGCTGATTCTACAGAGCCCAGTGGACATAAAGAAAACAAAGGAAAAAGTGTGATCTGAATCTTCAAATGCACAAAAAATCATGAATGGTTTTGTTTCAAAGCAACTGGCACCTTCAAAGTAAAACACAAGTGTGTATAACTGTAGCGCCTATTTGAGAAATTCTGCCACATTTCCAATCATATTTTTGAGCTTCAGAAATCCCTTGAAGGACATTGTATTAATATAACCATGAGATAGGTGGAAAAGAGTCAGGCAGAAGATGAAGAGTACAGTTGGATGGCTGGTGTAAAAACTTTGATGAATACAGGAGTAAATGATAAACTCATACTAATGAATAACAGACCATAATGAAAGTAATTGAAAGCAAGAGGGCTCAACAGAGAAGACAAAACTAACATAGACAAAAAATACTATAAAATATACAAGAATGGATACATGTACTGTCTGATCTCAAAACAAGGAATGTGGTAGTTAAAACATTCAGAACTTTCCCTTTACAATCACTGTATAATGTTAGAGGAGGAAGAGTTCATGGAAGTGCACATGTATGGAGCTATTAAATAAAAAAATCCAAAGGATATTTTTCTTCACAATACCAGTGAAGAAACTTATTGATCAGTTTTTAGACATCATTTTTTTTTCTTGACTCTGGAAACCTCTTCTTAATCAAAATTCTTTTTTAAGGCCTTTGATTATATTTCATTTCCTCATTATTCTCTTTCAGAATTACAGTGAAGAGTAAATTCCTTGTTTATAATTTCTTCCCATCAGACTATTCTTAATATTTGATTTCTTCACGTAGGACCCCAAATCTCACTCTTTTTTCCTGAGTGCCTGGCACAAAAAGGGCAATATTACATATTTGAGGGATCTTAGGTTACATGTTTATTTATTTTCACTCCCTTTTCCTGCTTTTACTTTTGGGCTATTCAAGTTTTCAGTTTCTGCTCTTCCTTTTGGTCACAGTGATATTCAGATTCTTTGAAGGCCATCATTATGTTAGAGGTTTTAAATAGCTAGCTAATATGTTGAACTGATTTAGCTCTAATGATGAACTACTCAAGAGTGAAGAAAATTCTTGCTTAATTTCAAATGAACATATATTTTAATAGCAGGGACAAAAGAGTAATTGTTGTTATTTCACCTAACATTAATACAATATAATGACAGGAATGTCAGATACAGCAGACAGATCTTCACTGAAAAAAAATTATTGTCTGACAGTAAACCTTACCTTAAAGTTGCTTTATGTGGAAATTATCTCAGCTAAATGGCTGAAAGCAGTTATTTGATATTCTTGAATAGATGGAATGTTCTTATATAATTTTTTTCTTAACAATTTCAGTTCTTTCTGGTTTTCACTGTTATCTTGCTATATCTTTTCAAAACACAGGTGGGTTTAAACCCTTTAGCATATTGTTACTGGATGGTCTTTAATTCATTCTCCTTTTATGTTACTAAAGTTTCCAGTCCCTGCGACAGACAGTTAACAGACTTTTAAGAAGTGTGACATATAGATGCTGTTTCTAAAGTTTTAATGAGAACACTTTAGTCCAGAAGAGAGGGTGAAAATGCATTGTGTGAAAAGTATAATGAAAATAGAACAGCAATGAAAAACAGTACAAAAAACATCACTTGTGTATGTTAAAAAAATTTAAGATAATCCATTCAGAGATAATTTAATAAATATCCTAAAGCGAAATACAATTCTGATTAAATTATTTTCTCTCATGGATTGTACACAATCTCATCACACAACTATGTCGGAATTCATAGAAATTATATAAATTCATATAAAGGGCCATTGTAACAGTTCTTTTGCACCATTTAAATTCTATTTAAAATTTAGCTGTTATGAGTTCTTTTAGATAAGCTTTTCAGTACAGACTCCATAAGTGGAACAATTTTAGCACCTGTGCACGTAAACACCCCAAGGTAAACAATACCTCAGCCAGGGGCTGAGACCTCACCCAGAAGGTGTTTTGAGGGGAATAAAATAGCTTAAACAATATTTATGACACATTTATAGGTTAGATTAGTAGACTGGGATGTTGCATGACGAGACACTGAGTAGAGGTCTGTCTTGAGTCCTCATACAACATACAGAGCAGCTAAGAAACAAACTGTGCCTTCAGCTGTTGTCTGAAGGTTTTATCCTCAGATACTTCAGTCTAACTCCTTTGGTTGGGTGGTCTGTTGATTGTTGGATTTTAAAAGTTACTTGTAAAACTTGAGATGTCTTTCATTATAAAATGTGTCATAAAAAGGATAATAAAAGAGGAAAGGAAGAAAAAAATCATATTTATTTACAGTGTGCAGCTTTCTCACAAAAAACCTAACACGAACAAATTCTCCTTGAGAGTCACATGGGAAAACAGATGTGAGACACCAGTTCTTAGTTTAGGCTTTTACTTCAAAAACTGTTGCTACATTTTACATTATACTGTCAACAGTAATAATTCAACATGCCAGGATGAGAATCTGGACTAACCTTCAATGCTTGCCTGCAAAGGCTTGTTTAAGGTTGAGAAAGTTTGACTTATGAAGAAGAGAAGGCTTCAGAGTGACCTAATTGTGGCCTTGCAGTACCTGAAGGGAGCCTGCAAGAAAGATGGAGAGAAACTATTTACAAGGGCCTGGAGTGACAGGACAAGGGGAAATGGCTTCAAACTGAGTAGGTTTAGATTAAATATATGGAAGAAATTTTTTACTGTGAGGGTGGTGAGACACTGGAACAGGTTGCCCAGAGAAGATACCTTATCCCTGGAAGTGTTCAAGTCCAGTCTGGATAGAGCTCTGAGCAATCTGGTCTAGTGGAAGGTGTCCCTGCCCATGGCAGGGAGGGGTTGGAAACAGATGATCGTTAATGTCCCTTCCAACCCAGGCCATTCTGTGATTCTTTGATACATATTTTTCATCTAGGTTAGGTCAGTCATCATATTTCATCAATAAAAGAACATTCTTTATTCTTTGATGCAGAACAAATTACTGGTGATTGTAACATATTGTAACATCAGAAAACCATGAGTCTTCATTCCTCTGCTGCAAGGTGATGGGCATGCACCTCATTTCTTACAGATGAAATTTGGGATTGTTGAGTTAGTTTTGTGAAAGAATGAGGGAAATTTCGGCTTTTCTGAAGACACCAGCAACAAAATGCATTTTGCTCAACATCAGTACTGTACTTCATGTATTAAATGTGTTCCCAGGTCAAACTGGTCAGGTGATTTCAGGTATATTAAGGGAAATCTGGCTCCTTCATAGCCCTAAGTTAGCTAAGAAATCCCAATTGTGAAACACCACAGTGAAGTTACGTGCAGGCATGTGTAGAAGCAGAACTCTGCAGTGTCTAGGGAAAGATAAAAACCCACACCATTCATTCTGAAAACAACAGAAATATTTTGTAAACTATTTATCACCCAACAGCGTCTTTATTTTTTTTCAGATAGTTTTCGTAGGTCTTCTAAAAATAAATCTACATGTTTTTGTGTGTAACAAAGTCTATATCTTGATCTTTAACACACTTTTATATTATACCCCACTATTTTACATTAACTGGACTTAATATCATTAATTGTAATCAAACTGACTGCCACTAAACAATAGGCCAAGGATGTTCAAAAGTCACTTTTTTTTGTGACAAAGTAGAACATCTCTTACTTTTTATTCAAGAGCAAGTAAAAAAATTTTAGGTACTTTTATGTCTTCCTCTAAAGACGTTCCTTCTGAATGCAAGATAAATATTTTTATAGGTTGATCATATGGTCAAAGAAATCAGAAATAATAAGATTTCAGGTAAATTGGCCATTTAGAGGTTTCATAATTGTAAGAGGTTTCATAACTGTAAGAGGTTTCATAACTCTAAATATTTTCAGAGTGTCAGGCTTCACCTTTTAATAATGTTATTTTTACCAGGCTATGAGTCAGTAGTTAAGAGATTTTTTTCATCAGAGTTGTTGGCTTATTTGAATCAGAATATTTACACTGGAAATTAAAATGGAGGGGAAGAGCTACGGAACATGAGGAAGGATTAGGGGACAGCTTCTTAAAAAACTCTCTGAAAGTTTATTTTAGAATGTAATATCCAGCTGATAACCTATTTTATTTCTTGGGAGAGAGTATCATACATTACAAAAAAACCTCAAATAACCCAAAATCGAACCCAACAAACCACTTCAAAGACACCTGGGGAAATGAAAGTGGGTCATATAGGCTTTTAAGAAGAAAAGCAACATTTCTAATTATGGCTACTTATCTTAGCAGACAGAAATTTCTATTTCAGTCATCTCTCTACATCAGGAAGCTGAGCTATGTATGTAGTGTCTGATGTAACAAGACGTTACATGACTGTTATGCAATTTTTAAAAATACTAAAAAAAGCAGTGCAAAACCAGAGTTGTATCAGCCCCTGGCCCACGACATAGTAAAATAAATAAGAAATACTAAAAGTCTACCTTTTCCCTTAAAAGGAAGAAATAAAAACTTGCTTCTAAACAAAGCCATAAACCATCCCCTCTACCACCAGTTATGGGATAAGATTTTGGTAATGGATTTAAATTTGATTGATAATATATTTAAATTATTTAGCTTAAATAATTATAGTTGCACAGCACATAAGTTGGTAAATTTATAAAGGTAGATTTCATATGTCTAAAATGAGAAATTTATGTTAGTGAAAGAATGCAATATTATATTTATAGGAATGACTACACTTATTGCTGTGTTAAAGCTCATATACATTGTGTGTTAGTTTGAGTAAATGCTTTGCCAATTCCAATATGCTTATGGCTGTAATAATGCATATCAGTGTTTGGCTCTAATGAATCCAAACTCTTATGGAAATAAGCTGCTTTACTTGTTATGATTTCCTCTTACATCTTACTAAGAGGTTTAAATAGGCAGCACGATACTTAAAACAGAATGAGTAAAAGAGTACAGATATTAAAAGCTAGCAAATCCACTTTTCTTTATATATTTTCTGCATATTTTTGAAAGAATCTCAGAAAAAAATGAAAAAAAAATTACAGAGCAGATTCTTAATCTGTAACAAATGCATATTTATACAAAATGTGAAAACAAAGTTTTGATTTGCTCGTGAAATCTGTATATTTTGATCAATCTTAAATATCAACAGACAAGGGAATAATAATAAGAAGAAGAAGAACAACAACAACCACCATGCTGTTAACTTTTTTCATTATTTTGTGTATCCTTAGGTATTCTTTCTGATAACTGAGTATTGTCTGAATAACAAATGTGAAATGGAGCATTTTATATGTTTTATGTTTTTTTTTAAAAATGAAAAGATGAATCTTCCTAAAACTCTATTAGATTATTTAAGAAATTCAGGAGATAAATGAAATTGGCTTCTGAAAAATGTCTAGAGTGCAAGACTGCTTTGATTGTAATTATAATAATTTATACATAAAGCCACAGACATAGAGGTTGATTTAAAAATGTATCCTTAGCAAATAAAGTTTCTTTTCAGAAATCACTTTCTGCAACCTTTTTCCCATGAGATATAACCAGTACTGCCACTAAATCACAAACAGTGTAGTCAAAACATTGACCATAATAGAACAAACATTTGTAATAGGTGTAAAAACTCTCTATTGGTGTGTGGGACTAAGATCAAGAAACGAACCATGACTGCAGCTAAACAAAGGATTTCATGCCTGACATTTCAGGCAGATAGACTACTCTTGTTTTCTATTGAAGCAAACTTGAAATAATCCAAGTCTTCTTTGAACTTCAGACAACCTCCCCAAGTATTTGTGTCCATATTTCTCTTTGACCTCAGCAGTAGACTTTCTGATTGCATTTGCTTTCATGCAACTTCTTCCAGTTTTGCTTGTGTTCTCCTTGCAAGTTCTTCTCCAAACTAGTTCATAAAGTGCTCTCAGAAGCACTCCAGAAGAAAAAAATATTTCTCCTCATGGAAGAAACTGGCACATGAGACCTCTGTGATGCCTTTACTCCAAGATGACAGTCCTGTCAGATGTGAGCTAAACACAGAGAAGAAGTAATCAGAAGCCTTAAGGCAGTGAGTGCTGGTGGAATCCTGACTTTCAGAAGCCTAACCATCTAATATTCCTGCTCTTTTGAATTGTGTCATGTTGAGCCATTTCTGCACAGCACAGCAATGTCATCTATTGCTCCCTTGATGCTCAGTGCACTTATCCTGTTTATAATACGTACCGAACATCATACACACTAGAGAAATAACTGGAGTTAGCCATCATGGAAGTTACAGGAATATGCACTTGTTCTTGTCACCTCCTGTTGCTGATGGTGCTCTATAACGTGCTCTTCAGATGCACTGCAATACTGGCTGTATCTTTTTTCCAACCTTGTGGTCACTCTACCCAAAGTAATCCACAGCACTCTGTTAAACCAGCTCAACTAAAAGAAAAACCACGTGTAGCAATTGACTGTCATTCTGTAATTGTGTTTTCAGTATCTGGAATGAGAAGAAAGTAATGACCTGTAAAATCAAAGCTGGGTTTATGTGACAGAGAATACACTTTGTCGTCTCAGTCTGGTCTCCAGTCATGAGTGTACAGCACAGGATAGACTCCAACAGCTAAACTGCTGCTGCTGCCCTTGATAGTGTCATTCAAACTACTTTTGAGGTTCTCAACAAAAGAGGCTGAGCTGTTTGACAATTAGATTTAAAAGACATGGAGGAAATAACAGTCCATAAAAGTGAATGACATTCTCGGAGAGACTCTACTAGCATTTTTCCTCTCAGTGGAGACACAAAAGGATAACTGTGGTGAGAAGAGTATAGCTGTAATTAACTTGTCATTTGTATTAATAATTATATAGTTTCAAGACTGTGTATTTTTACAGCTAAGGTCATAGACTAAACTGCAGGTTCAATTCTTGCTTCTCTCAGGCTCCTCATGGGACACTGCACAATCAATTTATCTTTCAGTGCATTTATTCCTTTTATTTGTGAAAAAGAATAGTAATATTTATTTTTCCCCTAGTCATTTATTTGTAGTTCTGTTTTAGTTGTGGTTTTTCTTGTTATAAATCAGATCTAATAAGGAATTTAAAAATACTCTTTTTTACAAAAAAAATGATGAAGTTAGAAAAGAACATTTTATTAAGGAATTTAGTTTGTAAATTTCCCAATTTTACTAGCAAATATTTTTCCCAGTTCATTTAAATTCTTTATAATTCACCTCATTTTAACTAAAATAAAATGGATCTTTTTTTCCCTCAGAAGGAGAGATTTTTCTTCCTTATTCTTAGTCTCATAAGCTTTAGATATTTAGAAGTGTTGTTTTAGCTAACAGTGTTAATTTAATTTGAATTGAAGACTGTCCAAAGGAAGGCCATGAAGATGATCAAAGGACTGGGGAACTTTGTGAGGAAAGACTGAAGGAGGTAGGTCTTTTCTCCCAGAAGAAGACTCAGCAGGGACCTTATCACAATATGTCAGTAGTTAAAGGGTGGCAACTTCACAAGGACTATGTGGAGAAGGCAAGGGGCAACGAGTACAAGTTGCAGTGGGAGAGGTTTCATCTCAACATAAGAAACTAAGCTTTTACTGTAAAATTGACCACACCTTGGAACAACCTCCCCAGGAAAGTGAGAGAGTTCCCATAACTGGAGTTTTCCAAGATGTAGTGGGAGTGAGTGTTGGGCAATCTCACCCAAGCTCCTTTTCCCACAAAAAGGTGGACCAGATGGTTTGTCTGGGTTTCTTTACAACTTGAGCTATTCTATTATTTGGTGACTCTCTGAAGACTTACTTCCTAGTTTCAGTTGAAGATGGGAAAAATATGTGTGAAGTTCTTACAAATTAACAAGAAAATCTTCCTTTCTCTTTCAAATGTACTGTAGTTTCAGTATTTCACCTCTCATCTTGCATTAAACTGTAATACAAAAAAGAAGGTAAAGAATAATCAGATGAAATCGTATGTAATTTCCGTGTTATCCGGTTAACAACGTGATAAATGTTATAAATTTTGTAAAAATAAATAACTTAATGTCATATTTTTCAGACTGTATATTCATAAGGTACCATTCAAATTGTGCATTTATTTGAATGGGAAGGGAGTAAATACATTTTTGAGAGAGTGGAGAGTGTTTCTTGGAATCATACATACTGTCTGAGAAGCAAAGAAAACAGTCATGGAATGGTGACATGGAACAGTGGTACAGAATGGTGGCACAGGATAGTGACAAACTCCATATTTTAAAATTGCTCACATAGTATATATTGGGCTCTATTATTTAAAATTGACATTAATGCTGAAAAACTTTACACTTTCTCAATTTATGGAAAAGGTCCTATATTAAGAAAAGCAATAGTAAGAAAATATTTGACATTCGTTGTATATTTATTTATATAATTGAAGTGGAGAAAATATTGTCCTCTATTAGACATTGGATACTCATCTAATCTCTGATATTTTACTTATTTAAGGCAATTTATGTCTGCTGAGGCAGTAAATCCAGACATTGGGATTTTTCCTCTAAGAGGACAGATCAGACAGAGATAGGAAAAAATATTTTTGCATTATCTTGTTTCAAAAGAAAAAAAGGATAAAAGAATTCTACACCATGTTGGTTTTTTTACCTGTTTAGTCTAAAAGAAATATTCATCATACTATTTGTACCTCACTGATATAATTTTTCATCCAGGGATGTACACACGAAGAGAAGTTTGCTCTAAAGTATGAGAAGCTCTGAAGTCTTAGAGGTTTAGAGTAGAGCTTTGTAAAAATTTTGGAAAGCCTGTTTTCCATGAAAAATGCAGATTTAGGTTGAGAAGGATACATGAAAATTCTATGAAGCATTTCATTAAGTTGTTTCATCAGGAAAAAAATCCCTGAAAGACACTTAATTTTAGCATTTCCTTAAGTAAATGTTTTAGTTAGAGATGGCCTTCAGTGTTATTCAGTGCTAACTAGACTAAAGAAATTTGATTGAATGAACCTTTTCACACTTTCCTAACCATACTCTAGTTTGACCCAAAGCACAGTATGGTTTGCTAAAGCATATTTACACATACATATGTACATATATATGTGTAGGTACACATTGATATCTGCTGCATATGTCATAGAATCATTCAGGTTGTAAAAGACCTTTAAGATCATCAAGCCCAACTGTTAACCCAGTACTGCCAAATCCACCACTAAACCATGTCCCTAAGACATTAAATGCCATCCACATGGCTTTTAAATACCTCCACCCCTTCCCCGGTTTCCGTGTTCCACTGTTTGATAACCCTTTGGTGAACAAATTTTTCCCTAAATCCAATCTATATGTTCCCAGGCTCAACCTGAGGCCATTTCCTCTTGTCCTGTCACTTGTTACTTGGGAGAAGAAGCTGATCTCCACCTGGCTACAACTTCCTTTCAGGTAGTTGTGGAGAGCAATAAGGTCCCCCTGAGCCCCCTTTTTTCTAGGTTAAACAACTGCAGCTCCCTCGACTGCTCCTCATTTGTCTTGTGCTCGAGACTCTTCCCCAGCTTCATTGCTCTTTTTTGGACACACTATATATCTGTTAATATCAGAATTTTATATCAGTCAAGGGAATGGCAGTCTCTAATTTAAGTGTTGGAGATTTCATTTCAAGTATGTCTCATGGGAAGTTTTCAGTTTCTTAAGTAGCCTAAAAGATAACCTTGCACACCTCAATCTTGTCACTTCTGCTTATAAGTAACCATTGACATTGAGGGTATCTCTGAAAGCAACGAAGGAATGGTTTAGATTTATCATCAGCTCTACTGTCTAACAGAATTTGACAGCATGAAACTATGAAATGGATAGAATGATTAAAATTTAAATCCAGCCATACTTACAGCAGGTATTAAAGTCAATGCACTTTCTAAGCCAAAAGTCATTGGAAAGAGTTGAGGCAGAAGCACTGAATCTTTTGGGGTCCATCAATTTCAATTCATTTGCTCTAATTTTATGGATCAGTACTTGGTCTCTTCACTCTAGTGTCTATGAAATGTCAGTCCTTTGTGTGACAGCTCCTGAACAAAATGACCTGCGTATGTAACTATAATTTCTACACTTTTTCAGCATTCAAAAACTTACCACAAAATATGTGTCTGCTAGAAACAGGCTGATGCAGCGGCAGAGTACAGCTTGCTTTGTTTCCCTTGGCATTGCAAGTGGCACAAAATCCAGTTAACTACACTTCCATAGTACAATTCTAGTAGTCTGGAGAGTTCTGTCTGTGCAAAACAGACATGGCTTGTCATTTACCATGTATGTTTTTAGGAAGTATATATTTATACATTATACAAACAACTGAATTATGCAAAATACATAATAATTATACTTTTTTAAAGCAGCTGGAATTACTGTACTAATAATGTAACTCATGGAAACCACAAAATCATTGATGTGAAAAGCTAATAACCAATACATTGTATTGGTTCATCACAACAATTTGTCATTGCAACTATAAACATCCTAACAATCCATAGGTGAAAGTAACCAGGCAGTGAACCCTCATGTACTATGTATCCTTGCCCATAATAATGGAACTTAATGTCACTGTCCTAATGCTTTTTTGTACGAAGACAGAAATTTTTAGCAGCAATGGTGAATGTCAAATACTTTTAGCAATTTTAGATATAATTTGATGGTTTTATGAAAAGTAATTATGAAACTATTAATTTAAAGGTTTTCAAGAGTTTGGGTATTGCATATAAATTGAGAAAAATATTTGGGGGGCTAAAGAAAAAAAAGACAGTTGCAGGTAGAACTAAAATTTTAAATTTTTTTTGTTTGTTTTGTTTTAGTTTTTAGTTTTTGTTTGGTTTTTTTTTTATGACAATCTCTAGAATCCAGGTCTCGAGTTAAAATGAAAAGAGAAAGTCTGTTTGCCCCTTCCTCTGCCTCCATCCACTCATCATTTGAGCTTTAAAATGCATGTGAAAGTATTCCTTTATCAATGAACAATTCCTGATGTATAATCATCAACAGCAAAGTATGGAACCTTAATTATAAAGTTTTACATGCTAAATACATTGCTTTTGTTCTTCCATAATATTTTCCAAAAGTCACTTTCCTATTCCCTCCATCCTATGCAGTTCAAGAGGGGAAGGAGACATCCTATAATTACTGAGGGTAATCCTTAGAAGGGTGGTAAGCAGACAGGAAGGTTTTAGGATGAATCAGTTTGTTTCATTCTGCATTGAAGGGAATGAATCTTTTCCAGATGACCAAGATTACTTATCATAGCACTCAAAATTCAAGCCTACAGAGTTCCAGGGACTTGTGAGTCATCATTGTGCTTGGGGGGTGAGGGAGCGGAGGAAGAACCCTTAATACTTTTTAATGTCTTTCCATTGCAGTTGCAAAGGTATCAAACCTTTGACCTTGTGCACTAATTTAGCCCAAAATTTTAGAGGATGCACCTTTAAATTGCACATTCATACTTTGTCAATATTTTTAACCATCATGTGTATAATAGGAAGTAAAGAAAACAGGCAAAGCAGTACAGAAGCTCATCCACCCATTATGCTCAGTCTGCCATTAAAGTTCACTGACTAATGGATTTCAGATGCAGATGGAAGTTTTTGCACCATTGAGATATTGCTTTGACAGATCAGGCACAATAGCTGTGACTGTTAGTCTTTCAAGCCTGAAGAGTTTTCTTTCATGGCTTCAAAAGAAGCCTTTCCAGAGCAGCAAGATACTCACAGCAGTCAATATTTTAATGTATTAAAAAAAAAAAAAATGAGAGAAGAAGAAAAGTTGCTTTCTTTTTCAATAACAAAGGACTTAACAAGCTTGCTTCAATGCTGCAAGGATAAATTAAGTTAACTAGACAAAAGAAAGAGAAGTTCTTAAAGAATAAATGAAGATCCACCAGGTCCACATAATGAAAAGTCATCTTTGAAGTAAAATATTCCAGCAAGTTGAATTATAGTTTGAAAAATACCAAAAAGAACTAATAAATGTTAATAAATAATTTCACAATCTTTCTGAGATTATAAGATGACATGTACCTTAACTTATTAGAAAAGAATAGACAGGTATCTGAACACACTATTATTAAGAGAAATAAATAGAACAAATGAATGTGTACAAATAACCCCCAAGATATATATTTATAAACAAACAAAAAAATAATTTTGTTGTCTGCAATCCTACTGTCGTCAGTGGACACTGAATTATGTTGTGAAGACATTTCTTTGATTACCAGCATCTTCTCTTACCTTTCTTCCTACTCTTTCCTGCTATTTTTAACATAATTTAAAGACATTTATTATACAATAAAGACATTGAAACTCAAAGAGAAATCACCTTCTATTATTGCTTTAATCTTATATTTGAAAAATGTTTTAAATTATTTTTCTTAAGACTACATTGGAATATATTGAATAAACAATACACTCCATTCCAAAAGTAAAGCAAATAGATGTACTGGTGGTAGAAATCTACATAAACTCATATGACACTACTAATAGTCTAAATGACAGTACAGAAAGCACTGGAACATATTCATTGGACTGGTAAAACTAGAAAAATATAGACTGGTTTATAAGACTGGTGCCATACTTTATTTAAGATTGTAACAAGTGCCTAACTTGGGTGCAAGATGTAACGCTCATGTAAAATCCCTACATAATAAATGGAGAAAAGCAAGTGCCTCTAAGTGGTTACTCTGAGAGTGAAGCTACTCTTAATACCAGTAGGTCTCATAAGCCTGAGAGTCCTACTACCTTGGAGGTAGAAAGGGACAGCAGCACCTCCTGCCTCACAGGGCAAGTATATTTAAGGAAAATATAACTCAAATAATTATAAATAACCATATAAGTAATGACTATTGCTGGTTTTCAATAGCTATTTTCCAATAGTCTTTGACCTCATTACTGTCTGCTGTTTATCTTTCTCACTTCACTTAATTTCAGGCATCACTCACAAGACTTCAATGTTATTTTAATAATAGGTACCGTAGCTATTTCTTTTGATTAAAAACATAGTTCCTATATACTGCTTGTACTTCATCCTCTTTTCATTGAGCAGGCCAAGCCAGACTTTTCTTTTTACTTAAAATACTCATGTAAAAACAGACCATTGCTGCTGGTACTTGGAAGTGAAGAATTTGGGATTATATTTGGAGAATTACATTTTAAACTCTTAGGTTTAGGTTTTAATTTTGTTTTGGTTTAGTTAATCTTGCAAAAAGAACTTCACTATCTTTTTTAAGTACTGTTGTTTAGAATTTAGCCTTGTCTCATCCTTGTTCTGTTGTCAAAGTACTCAAGTGCCCCAGTTGCTTAAGGAGACTCAGCAAATTTTAACTTAATAGTCCTAACAGCAAGCTCATTCATTAGTGGGACTAATCATAGATATTGGACTGGTTATGCTCCTGGTTTTAAATTCAGCTTTGGTGAGGTAAAAATTTCTCCAGGCAGGAGTATTCTTGCAATGAGTGGCTCCAGGAAAGAGATCCACCAGCCTGGGACCTCAGCAACAACCACCTACCCCCTCGAATCTGAGGACCATGATCAGGGGAAATCAGAATTAGACTTTAACAATATGAGCACCAACCAGAACAATGTGTCTCATGACGTGGCTCCATGTTGGCCTATTTCTACCCTATTAATTCAGAGCCAGAAATCCATCTCTGTGGCTTCTGCAAACTTCAGCAGGAAAACCTTTTTGGTCACAGGGTTTGTACCCTTATGAGCAGAACACCTTCAGCTGTGTCATTCAAAGTAATGAAATCCTGAATTAGGTGGGTTTAATCCTGACAATAATATGAACAGTCTTATTTGGTGAGGCCCACGCTAACCAACTACCCTTCAACAGAGAAAAGCAGCTTTAATGCATTTACTTAATGCATCTTTGTGTCATCGACACAGAAAGTGAGTGCAATCAACTCTATTGCAGTTTATCAGGTCAATGATCCTTGATCTAAAAGAGATTTATGTAGAGCCTCTAATGAAGTACTAGCAGCTGTGTGGGGGTTTTTTTAGAGTACCTTTTCATCTCTTGTTTTTAGCAACAAAATATTAAGACCTTGGATTGAATTGAATTAAATATAGTCACTGACAAAGCAAAATGTGCCCAAAGGAGTCATCAGAATACAGGGGGAAAATAATGTATGTTTGCCAGCTATGCACTGATGTAGAATATTGCTTTGACTGAGATTTCTTTGACAGCAACAAATATCATAAGAATATGCTTTTGGAGTATATTATTTTGGAATATATTATTTTTTGTGGTTACTTGTTTAACTGAAATGTCAAAAGAGACATCTTAATAAAATTGCATAGGCTTCCTACAGTTCAAAGATCACTACCCAAACCAGAGATCTGCACTGAAAGATCGTGGATCCAAATGAGTGAAAGCAGGAAAAGAGAAAGAGAAATCCACATTCCTTGGTATTTAATTGGATTTGAAATAGTAAGGTAGAAGATACATAACAAAGGCTGAAGTATAAACTCAACATTGACTTTATAACATAATTTAAAAGTCATGTCAATTGCCACAGCACTAAAGGGAAGAAAAGGTCGGATTATTCATCTTTATCTTTCTTTATGCAACAATATTGTCATTGAATAAAAAAAAAATTAAAAAAAAGCTTCTATCCATCTATAATATGCACTAGGTTAAAAGTCTCTTTGCCTCATACACCTGTATTACAATACCAAGTTCATTATAAATTCACTTATATTTTTATCTTTTCTGGTTATAGGATCAGTTCCAGAGCTCTTCTCACAAACTCAATTCTTGTGTTGAACCACCAGCATAACACTACCAGTAGGGACAAATTTAAATGTGATTATGTGTATCTAAGCTAAGGGGAAGTTTTATATCTTGGACATTTTGCTGCTGTTGTTTGTATATTTATGGGTATTTTTGTATAGGTTTCATATTTTCTATTTTTGGTTCAGTACAATGAAGGTAAGAAAATAGAGATTATGATATAATAATATAAGTTCCAGTTGATTTGGAAAGATTCAAAATGTAATGAAACAGACAGTAAAACTGAAAGATCTGGCAACACTGACAGGCTAGATCCTCCTGCAACATGTCAGGTTCAGAGGCTGAATGGGCCCTTTGAACAATTTTATAGCTTTGACTCCAATTAAGATCAGTTTTTCTCATTGACCCTAAGCCTGCTTAGCTTCCTGCCAAAGCCAGCACCCCAAACTGTCGCCCGTTTAGGTTTTTCAATTTACTGTTTAATATAGATGAGTTTCTCAATAGCTATTTTTCTCCAAAATAAAGTGCCACAAATGGAAAACTTGTAAATATAAGTTGTCTCTATGGTGGTGACAGGTTTTGTTTTCTTACTAGCAAGACATTTAAATTGTACTGCTTGGCTGCAGAATCTCACGCTGTGCTGCTGCATTCAGAAACCATTATCACCGTAGGAAATAATAGCAAGTGGATATACTAATTAGGAGTTTTGAAAAATAATGATGAAGATAAGGTTTATCTACATCTCTGTGATTCACAGCTATGTGAAGCAGAATAGCTAAAGAATGACATAGTAATTCAAGGAATTTCATTTTATTGTAAATAGATTCGTCTGCTAATACTTTGGGCTAGGAAGAAATACCTAGAAAATACATTTACGTGATGTTATTTGACAGTGAGGTTCATATGAGAGATTTACTACCTCATAGGCCTTGGACAAAACACTGAACTTTGTTTCTGCATCTCCAAAGCAATATTAGGGTTAACAGTAAAAAGTTTCTCTAAGAATAATGATCAATGATCTAACCACTTAGCACTGTAATCACTAAAGTGTGCAGAATGAATTTAGAAAGATAAATGCTTTAGACTGGATACTAAGAAAAATTTCTTCAGCCCAGGGGTTGTCAAACACTGCAACAGGATGTTCAGGTAGGTGGTGGAGTCATCATCCCTGGAGTTATTTAAAAGCCATATAGATGTGTCGCTTAGGGACATGGTTTAGGATAGACTTGACAGTGTTAGGTCTACAGTTGGACTTGATGCTTTTAAAATTCTTTTACAACCTAAATTATTCTATGATTCTATGGTGTCATTTAAAAAGAAAATCTAATGGTCTAGGGCTAATAAACATTAATAGTTGACCTTAACTGCTTCTATCAATTTTAAAAATCTATTGTGAAAGGAATGAGAAGACACAAAGAGAGGGTGTAAATCTGAAGAGCGAGACTAAGTCTGAGAAAATTCAGAAAGCTTCAGATTTTTTTCTTTCCTCAAAACTCTAACTCTTTTCATACACCTACATTTCCCTTGGTACTGGATGGCTTCTGTAACATAGCAAAGAGAAAACATAAACATCACCACAAATACTCACTGACACCTTTTGTAATAACTTTTGCTGCAATGGGAATTAAAAACTAAAATATTTACTCATATGCAAAATCTACATTATCATTCTGTTTACATTAAATTTCATATTTGATATGGAAGAGAGAGATTCAGCTGTATGGAATGAAACAGGTTAAGCATAAAATCTCAAATATACCTTGGGGTAAACTAGAAATTTATAAAATATTTGAAGTTCTGTAAGGGAAGTAGGTGAAGAAAATAGTTATTGAAAGATTCCTTCAAACTGAAAGAGGGTAGGTTTAGATTACATATTAGGAAGATATTGTTTTTGTCTGTCCAGGAGTCTTTCTCAGTTATATCATCTATGTACATGTGGTAAAATCTAGGCATGACTTGTCTTCCTCATCCCTGGTTCACCATATATTTAGTATAGAAAAATCAGGTGTGATTAATATGAGAGACACAGAATGCCTGACATGTTGCTGCTCTGGATAGCCAACAGAACAAGATGACAGAAGCAGTGCTGTACCACCGCAACATTCGGTGAAAGTCTGGTGAGGAACAAGGAAATAATGTAATTGCAGATGACTGTGATTGACTGTGATTGCAATGAGCATTGCAGGAGAAAGGTAAGAAAATGTAAAGCTGAGCAGAAACGCAAGGCTGGAAGCAGGGGAGTGCACTGGAATGCTCTGTCAAAGTCTATTTGTTAATACTCCTTTTTGATAGCATACACACAACTCATAGTGCCTATCTCAGAATTTAAGATTACCTGGTTTGTGTGTTTTCTTTCCTTTAAGTCTGGAATGTTATAAAATGAAAGAATTGTCATGGTTTGCCCATAACAGTGATGAAAGGAAGTAGTTTTTCCTAAGAATACTAGAATTTAGGACATAAAATTAATGCCTATTTGATGATTATACTGAGACAATAATTATACCCCACAAAGTATAGTTTAATTAGAACTCACTTAAACCTGTGAGTTCTGATTAAATGGCATAATGAGTTTAAATTTTATTTGTCTCTTTCAGACCTCACCTATTGACTGATAAATTATACAGCAAACTTTGTTGAGAAACACAACATTAATTTTTTCTGAATGCTAAGGGAAGTGACAAAACTTAAATTACCTTTCCTTTAAAAGTGCTTCACATGAAACCAACATCCATAATTTGCACTTCAACAATGTTTTTTGTATTGAGCCTCAATCCTACAAACTCTAATGCAGGTGCTTAACTTTATTCACCAGAAGTCAAATAGTTGATCTCACTTTTCCAGCTGGGTTGTATTTCTACTCCTTGCAGTTGCCAGGCTTTCAGCTCAGCTTATACAAATACCCATATGTACAAAAATGCAATGTATTTGCAACACTTCAGATAACACAAGCAATAGAAGGGGGTGAAGTCATTTATCTAACAGATTGCTTGCTTCCTGATTTACATAAGCATTGCAATGTATGACTGTTGGCTTGAGAGAGTTGAAAAGTCTCTGAAAATATTTTGAATCCTTCTGTGAATGCAAAAAAAGACCTGTGGAAATCTGAAGCATTGGTGCAAGCTACCTGTGAAAATCTGAAGCATTGGTGCAAGCTAAGGTATTTTAGAGAATGCGTTAGATAGGAAGGATACTAAATGAATGATCCAAGAGAATATGGATCATTTGCTGGCCTTTACTATGAGGCCAGTAATGTTCTGCTATTACCTCCACTGCACATTTCCCAATAATTCCACAGTGAATGATTCCAACTTGTCATAGAGTTCTTCATGAAAGCATTTCCAGGCTGGAGGTTGACATTACATAGTCATGAAAATCTGAGATGTTTAAAATGTGCAGAAGAAACAGTTGTTTGTTCATTGTAGAAACACTCAGTTAAGGCTCTGTGCTGAAGGTTTATCCTGCTGCTCTGATGTTTTTCCTCTTTTTTTATTAAGCCATCAGTGTACTAAAAGCTGGAATCAGGTCTCTTCTGTCCTGGCAGATACTCTGTACCCACATGATCTGGCCAGATGTTAAAACAACCTTCTCTTGTTTTTTTTTTTTTTTTATTGTTCCTGGCAAAGTGTATTGCTCTGCTGTACCATTCCTGGAAATCACTTTCAATTGATGGTTACATCAGATTTCTACATAAAATGGAGGTAAAATCCCCACTATCATTTGAGTAATTTGGGATAAGCTTCTAACCTTCCCGAGTTTAGGAGTGGAGATGAGAAGACAGCAAGAATTACATAGGCAAGGGGAAAAGCCTATGTGTGTGCCTGTTTCAGCATCCATAAAGTAAGTATCACTAGTCTATGGGTTGATCGTTCAGAACAGACTGAGTTGTGTGTGGGTTTAGCTCTAATAAAGTTGAATTTTGAAATATTATTAAAATCTGATGGGAGAAATGCAGTTAACTTTTTCTCATATGTGATATGCTGCCTGTCTTACATGAAGTTAAGCTTCAGGCATACACAGAAGACAAAAAGTTTGCTTGTGTATTGAGATGTTCTTGCTGAAGCCCACATTTTCAACGCTAGTCAGGAAATTGCAACTTGGGGTGGATACAAATATAAAATAGTGTTTCAATGCATCCAGCTTCTGCTACAGCTCTTTCATTGAATCACTGATAAATCTGTTTATCGTAACCTGCTGACTTCATTGTAACATTGAAAAGAATTATTGTTCAGGACTATCACTGTCAAGTCATACCCAATAGTCAGTCTCAGTATGGTTTTATACAAAATGTTTACTGTCACTATGTTTCCCAAAATTTCTTGGTTTTGTTGCGTTTGTTTTTTTTTTTTTTTCATTTAATAAAATAAAAGCAGTTTAATAGTAACTTAGCTACTTAAAGCAATTTAAATCTTAATCTGATGATTTTTGTGCTACATTGATTTTGTAATTAAGAGTGAGAATGGAGATCATGACTGACAACATTCACAACCCAAGCTTCTAATTCCTTGATTAGTTCCTGGTAGGAGAATTGAAAGCAGCCAATTTGATTGTTTTCTCCATGGAAATGACACACCCATGAACAGGAGTTACCGAAAAAAAAAGAGTATCCAAACCTAAGTGTCCATTGGTTAAATGTAGTTGATAGTATAAAAGATCTTGATGTGAATTTTCAAGGATTATTTACCAAGAATGACAAAATTTTGCAAGAAAAAAGCAAGATTTCTTTATATATTACATTACTTTTTGGAAACATTGGTGTTTAGACTTGAAAAAAATATATTTTCATGCATATTTTGAATATTCTCAGTAGTGTTTTCCAGGTAAAGACAATATGTTTGCACCAGTTTCCATGAAATCAGTGCTCATACAGTTTAAATTTTTATGAGTCTGCTCATTTTTATGAAACTGCTCATATGCAGTTTCAAGATGTAATTTTCCCTGAAATCTTTGTCACACCACTCCAGAGTTGACTAGAATCTTCACAGTGGAAAGAATCCCTTAGCCTAAGGTGGGATGAGACGAGTGACATCACAATGAAAAAAAAAAATAAATTATATCTTTCTTTCTTTTAGCCCATATAATTTGCTGTTTGGTAAATAAATAGATCTCTGTGATTCATGGGATTAATACCAAATCAAAAGAGAGAGAGTTGCTTTCTCAGATTTTGAAGGTATGACCTTTACAGTGTTCCCACTACAGCCCTCAATATAATTTCTTCTTGATTTTATCAAATCAGGTTTCTAACTGTGTTCAAATGAGTTTTCTTGAACTTTGTAGCTCAAGAATTCAGAACTGAGTGTTCCACCCATTAATAAAAGATAGTTTATCTTGCTTAGTATGGGAAGAAGTAAGGTGGTCATAAATTCACAAACGAAGTGCTGTGGATATTCCACCACAGTTGAATCAAGAATAGCACAAAATTCAATATTCATTTAGAAAGCACAGCAGTGTTCATATCATACTGAGTTATGTAATTTTAAGTATTTTAATTTCTGGAGTTCAGAGAGCTAAATTATTTACCATTCTCTGCATACATTTGAAAACTCCATTATTCTTTGTGAAGGGAAAGGGGAAAAGGTATACCTACTGTTTACAAGTTTGAATTTTATACCTGTACCATGTAAACTGTAAATTGTCCATAACAGGTTTTGTCTATAGGCCAGAGACAAAGGATACCATCAAGTGGTTGCTTCCAGATGTTAATCTCCGTCTACACAGAGAGCAGACTCAGATAGTACCTGAGTAACTTCAGCTTTCCATTTCTCTATTGTGAGGAAAGGCAATATGAATGTCTTATCCTGCCTAATTCATAATATTCAAGGGAGGTGTTGTTTTTTTCTCACTCTGTCATTATCTGCATGTCAGTCACAGAATCACGGAATGGTTGAAGTTGAAAGTGAACTCTGGAGGTCATCTGATCCAATCCTCTTGCTGTAGAAGTTTCATCTAGAGCAGTTTTCCCAGGACTGTGTCCAAATAGCTTTTGAGTATCTTCAAGAACACTCCTCTAACTCCCTGAGAAATTGTCTCCCATGCTCAGTCAGCCTCACAGTAAAAAAACAAAGAAAAAACCAAAAAACCCTCTATTCCTAATGTTCAGATAGAGGTTCCTGTGTTTCAGTTTCTGTTTATTGTCTCTTGTCCCGTCACCAGACTCCACTGGAAAGAACCTTGCTACTTCTAGGCCCCCTTTTCATGTATTTAAATCCATCAGTAAGATCCTCCCCTGAGGTCTCATGGCTCTTTCAGCATTGTTTCATAGGAGGGATGCTCTAGCGCCTTAGTCATTTCCCTGAACTCTCTCCAGAAGCTCCATGTCTCTCTTGTACTTTTACCTGTCCATACCTTCTGTATACTTGCTTCCTTGCTTCCACCTTCTGTATATGTCAAAGCATTAAGTTCAAACCCAAATGCAAATTAAGAGTATGGGTCAGAAAGGTTCAGGTTGCCATTTGCTGCTAATATTCAAACTACTTGCTAAGATGTATTTTACAGCAAGTCTGACTCTCAAGGTTGACTGCCAGGCTCATCTGCTTTTTGCTATGAGCATACTCCTTATATTCCTCAGACCCTGCTGGGATCACATTTTCCTGTGTGTCACTACCTGCTTTGTGCTTGGAACTGGACAGCAACTCAGAAAGGTAAGTTCCATTTAGAAGACTGATATTTAAGGCAAGAGCGTCACTCAAAAATAAGATGAGGAAGAGACGAGTTTCAGCCTTTGTT
Organism: Chiroxiphia lanceolata; assembly: GCF_009829145.1. NCBI lineage: Eukaryota > Metazoa > Chordata > Aves > Passeriformes > Pipridae > Chiroxiphia > Chiroxiphia lanceolata. The sequence continues at coordinate 105,941,911 of NC_045638.1, read as the reverse complement.
TTCTCAAAAACATTAAAAAGCCTTTAATAATTTTCCAAGCAGCTCATAAATGTGAAGGACTTCCTATAAATCTGCTCATTCATCAGTGCCAGTGCCCCATTCTCCAAGTCTTTTGTTTAGAAGAAAGACACTGTGTGCAGAAAACCAATCAATTCTTTCTTTTATGGTTAACATCTGCTTTTTACATAATCTAACACTCTTAACTTGAATTTGCATTTCTGGTAATTTGATCACACAAAAAACTACTTACCAACATTTCTAGTCTATATCAGAGAATATTCTAAGTTGGACAGGACCCACAAAATTAGAGAGAAAAATACTTTAAAAATTGATTTTAGCTCTTCCAAAGCACGTGAAAAGGAGAAAAAAAAATGCAGGGGGTTTTGTTTGTTTGTTTGGGTTTTTGTTAGTTATTCTAAATTATGTGATTTATATTTTTTTTTCAGGGTTCCTGATTTGTATTACTGGAACTCTTTGTGTTCACGACAGTGTCTACAGCTTTAGGGTCTATAATTTTTATTGACTGAATATTAGGCCTAAAAATGACCAGCATCACACAGTTTTAATAGGAAAGATGGAAGATTGATTCCACTGGCATTTACCTGACACTCAAATGTCATGTATTCATGTCTAAAAGGCCTAAAGCTGCTATCAAATTGGATTATAAAAAGAAGAGAATGTAACCAACAAGAAATGAATTTTAAAGGCTTTATTAATAGCTTAGATGAAAATCAAATTTGATCGTTTATACTGTAATTATATTCTCTCTTCACCTTCTAGCCACTGTTAGCTTAAATCTGACTTTTGAAAATGTTATATATTAAGTGATTCTCCCACCAGAACTAATTACCCTTAATCAATACCAGCTCCTTGATTTTGTCACATTGTTCCCCAAATGTACAGCAAACAGAAGTGAATGCTTTAATTTGCTGCTGTTTCAAAAAAAATCAAAGTCATATTGTGCATTTTAGTAAAGAAACCTCTTCTTATATGCATGTGCAGTTGGAGGTAAACATGAGCTGTTAATAAAAAAGCCAGAAAAGTCACTTTGAAAAACAAAATTCTGTATCATAAATTTTTGTTAAAAGTAAGGAGGTTTTTCATGCCTCGACTTTTTTCTTCTCAGAAGATCATAGTGGAACATAGCTCCACTGAAGCACTTGGTTACATTAAGGGGTCTCAAAAATGATAAAGACAAAAAAAATTGTGAAAAAGTGCAGGGAAGATAATGTCTCACCATACTGTAAAAACTTTAATAACAGTGATTGAACACTGATGTCATATTTAACCCGTACTTTGTCAAAATATTCTCAAAGGTACTTTCAGAATGTGCAGTGAAATTTTTTATACCTTTCTGGCTTTTTGTAAATCTGTTTGGTTATGCTTGAAGAGCTGAATTACTCAAATCCCATCTGGTAGGTAACAAAACAATGGTAAAGAATGCCCAGGCTGGAATGATTAATGCTACCATGTTATCTAGAAATTAAGGTTTTATCTACAAGAAGGATATCAGGCACTGTGTGAGCACAAGCCCAACTTCATAATGAATTAAGTTGCAATTTGTAAAAAATATGGTTTGCTACAATTTATTGACATCCCAGCGCTCCAGATTTGCAATTCTGCCAGTGGCTAGAAATTCTGGAACAGAACTTTTCTGCAAGGAGTGTTCAGAGTCAGAGAGAAGATAGATCTGCAAATCCAAAATCTGTCTCAGGCACCGCTAACGGGTGAGTTTACGTTGTGCTGAAAAGAAGTAGTTGTGGAACTGAATAATGAGATTGAATGCTGTTCACATAAGGGTAAGGACAAGAAGGATATAGAAGCAGGAAAAGCCAGGGCTGTTCATCTGACTTCATAAGGATTTCTGGAAGTGACTGTGAAACAAGAACTGTGCTTTGTGATGTCTTTGGGTGGTGAGAAGAGTAAAACTTTGAGTGACAGATTCTTGGCAGATGAGAGTTTGGGGAAGTGTCACCATATGCTTGTCCTGTTTCTTCACTCTTCCCTGGGCATCTGCTTATGACCATTGTCAGTAAGAAAACACAGCACCAGATGGATTTTTGGACTGTTCTTATGTTACTATCTTATACTTGAAGGCAACAGGAACAAGGTAATATGTAAAACAACAAGGTATTTGCCAAACCTTAGGCAGAAAATGGGCACAATAACAGTAGGTCTGAGAACTGTCTCCCTCTTGATGAACTGGTTCACGTTCAAAACCAGAGTCCACCTGATTGCTTTGTCTAAACACACTCATAAATTATCAAGACATCTGTTTAAGGGCAATTTTCTCGCATTCCTGGAACACACAGCTAAACTGTTCAGTAAAACCTGAAGATTACTGGCACACATGTTCAACACAGGACAAGAGAAAAGCCCTTTAGCACATAATTTTATTTTGTAGCGGTTTCTTGAAACTCTTCTATATTTCAGCATGACTCGTTGCAAACTACAAACAAAATTAATCTCAGATGCCTTGCTCTAAGGGCATTTGTTCCCCTCTGATTATTGAATACTATGGATTTCTTTTTCCATCACACGTTGAGTTTGCCCAGTGTGAGCTGTATCATTACATAGTGTGTGGTACAGTGACCTTCCCATAAGCAGAAGGCTCTAATAACATGCATTCAGTGCAGCATGAACAAAAGGCAGAATAAATTTTGCTTTCATTTCATAAATAAAGACTAATGATATTTATTTTATAAATAAAACCTTTTTGTCATGGAAATAGTCTTTTCTTTCAGCAGCATTTTCAAAAAAAATCTCAAAAGTAGATAGCCATTTGTAATCATATTTGTATGGGCAATCAGTTAGAATTTCTTTTGTGGAGTTTTTTTTTTTCTAATTTATTTTTTAATTAAATGATTGATGTTTCTACACTTAGGAACTAAAGGACATGATAACACCTATGGAAAAATGTATGGTTTTGCCCTAGAATTCAAATTCATTGAAATAAACAGTTTTACTCATATTGTTCATGTCAGAATATCCCATACTGCAATCACATATTTACAAATATTAGGATTATAGATAATACTAAGTGTAAAAAAAAATTGAAATGGTAAAAAAAATTTGAAATGGTAAAAAAATCCAAATATGTGATTTTAAAGTTCTACCATCTGTACATTACAGACAATCATCAAATAAATCACTAACAGATGTAAGCTGAGAGTCTGCTTGTATATTTTTTCAACTGCTAAAAAGCCTAGAAAAAATATCAATATTATTTCACCTTTAAAAATAAGAAAGCTACATCTTTCTGTCCCCAAAGCTCTGTGTTAATTAGAAAACAACCAAGGTCTCATGACAGTTTCAGTTCCAGTTAAGAAACTGGAAGTTGAACAACCAAGTGGAAAAACATCTTTTAAGAGATATGGAGAAGCTAATGTGGATTTGTCATGAATTTGTCAGACCAATTTAAATTCCTTCTCTGACATGGCAATAAGATTTGTGGATAGAGAAGAAGTTGCAAATGTCATTTTTCTGTGCTGGTAAGGCTTTTGACACATGACATTTTTATGTGCAAACGAGGAAACACAGTCTGGCTGAAAATATCATACTGGGCTGTGAACTCATTGGAAATCTGAATGCCTCCCAGTGCTTTGTTATTAACAATGAGAGGTTATCAAGCAGAATCAGACTTTTGCTGTTTTCAACATTTTTATTAACAATCAGAATGAAGAAATCTGCTTATTCAACTCACAAATTACATCAGTTTGAAGAAGATTGCTCATATACAGCAGAGGGAATTTGGAACTCGAAATGATCTTGAAAAATGGATGATGTAAGATATGAAAGATGCATGATGCTCTTTAACAGAGGAAAGGCCAAGGTGCTGCCATTCAGGCAAATTCATGTGGTAACCCAGAACTTTGTAGGCAGCAGCTATTCAGTAAAGACATCAAGATGCATCATTGAATCTCAAGCTGAGGGTGAAGTAAGATCACTTTAGTGTCCTGAAAGAGAATGATCTAGTTAGTGACCAACTAGACCAGCTGATGACCAAAAGGGTCAAATGCTGATGAGAGGAACAATAATTTGCCCATGTGTCATGCTTCATGGTGATGTATTGCAGAAGTGAGGAAAAAGAATGATTGGTCATCAACTAAATATGTCCTCCTTTAGGTCTCTTAGTCAAAAGAAACAACTACTGAGAATGAACATGATACAGGTGTCCAAAGACTTAAAGTGTTGCTGGAAAAAAGAAGATCTATAAAGATAGAATTTCCATGTACAATTTTCTGCTGCGGAAGCAAGTGGAGTGGTCTTCACCCATAGAAAACTTGAAGAGCAAAGTAGCGAAGGAGGATTATCATCTAAGTTATCAGGTCCTCGGACAGGTAACAGATTTGATAATTTCTCATAGGTCAATGATTCTGTGACTTCAAATTCTTTCACTTGCATTTGCTTTACTGAGTGAAAATTGATGGGGTTTGAACTAAATGTAGGTTTTGTCCTTTAATTATTTTTTCTCAGTGTATTTTTAACACTATCAGTAGAAGCCATCTCAGTTTTTAGTCCTCTAAAATGTTGAGACCAGATTACTTATTTAGACTTCATTTACCCAAGTTACAGTAGGGACCTCCTCTGGAAAAATACTTAGCCCACCTCTCTTTGACAAAGGATTAGGATGAAATTTCTTTTTTTGCACTGGCTACAGGAGAAGCCAGGGCCAGTTTAAAACAGATCTAATTTTTCTGGTTAGCATTCATTTGAAAGAAATGTTATTATCCCTTCAGGTGTTAATTATTCTTTACAATAATTATGAAAAGAGATCACTAGCAATATTAATTTACATATATAAATTAGTTCTGTGATACATTATTACTTTAGTTAATTGCACCTAGGGAAAGGCAGGAAAGGACTCACATTTTTGATAGAGGACAGTCTCTCAAGGGGTCATTTGGTGGCATTTGAACTATTTGCAGTCAGGTGAAATCATTATTAACATTTGCCCACAGAGCTCTTGTGTCTTTTATACAGAAACCTGAAACACGACAATAAATGTAGCTTTGTTTGCCTTTCAGAGTTCTTATATGATTGAGAAATTGGGTTTTAGTTGCCATCTAACTTTATCTAAAACAGGTGATAAATGTGATTCTCTTTATTTATGCCACGTGCTCTTCAAAATCCATTCTTGCCCAGTAAATCTATAAGAAAAAAACCCAAAACCAAACTAATGTTCAGATCTCTGTTCTTTGAGAAAATGGCAGGTTGTCCTTTGTAAGCAAAAGTGATAGAATCACCAATAAAGAAAACACTCCTTGACAAATTCACAGAACCTGTCACAGGCAGGAAAAAAAAAATCAGTTGTAATAGAAATAACAGATAAAACTTGAATATTTATCTGTCAACTTTTTTGGGATAGTACTTTATGATCTCTCTCTGGAAATAATTAGATGTTGATGATATGATGGCATGACAGAAGAGAAAGGAACATTATTCAGAAATTTTTGTTTTGTAGTTAGATAGCTTAGAATAGTTTGTTCCATTCATTTGTTTAATTATCAGTAGATCACATTTCTTTTTATGGTAGGAGCTGTGATGCAGTCCCAGTGATTCTGGCCAGCCAACAGCAGAATTACCAACTCCAGAGTTGATTTCTCCAAGTCCTGGTCTGTTTACCATCTCCCAAATCCACACCCAACACACAGTCCACAATTATAAAATTAGATTAATTTGTTCAGTACTTAAACATCAAATGAAACTGAAATGATGAAACTTCCTAACAGAATATTACCTTTCACCTTTCATCATTAGCAGGACCTTTACCATCATGGTTAATATTCTTAGCAACTCTTCACTTCAAGGAAACGTTGCAATGTTTTGCATAAAAATTAGACATACATCCCTCTTCACTCACATTTAATCTTTCCATTATTGTGGAAGGAATTGAAAAAAGCCATATAACAATCTTACTAAGATTGAGTGACCAAGGTATTTGCTCTGTGGGAGGCTTTTTCGGTAGCTGAGATTGATATCTTGTTGTCGAGGAAGGTTATTCTAGCCTTTTCACTATTTTGCAAATGTACAACAATGTAAATGAATGTTCAGCAAGAAAGTGGTTCCCTAAAATTTTCCAAACCTACAGTTTGTGACTCTGGGTGTCCTTGTTTCATCACATATAAGTAGATGTTTACTTGCTCTTATACAGATTTGCATTACAAGTTCCTCTCTCCTCTTGTTCTGGATATCTTGTTACATTTTAAACCCCATGGAGAAGAGCTTCTACAGTACCAATGGAGCAGAAAATCTTGCAATAAGTTGCAAAAGGCTGAGAGTTTGAAGTCATAGGTCTTTGAAGTCACTCCAAATTATCACATTCCAGTTAATATTTGATTTTTCAGTAATTAAAACCAAAGTAATAATTTCTCAATTCCAGGAGTAATATTTATAAACATTTTAGATGAACATCAAATGTACATCATGTGTTTAAAAAATCTGTTTTATATATTGGATAAGTTAGGAAGAAATACAGGTTATATAACAGAAACTTTCCTTCATTTTTTATTAAAAAACTCACCGCAATGTTATAATCTCCTCTATAACTGGAGTTTTGCCTCACTTAAAATATCCTTTATAAAATATTAATTTGCAAGGTGAACAGCAGAGAAAATTGAGCCATGTCCCATCTTCCTTTCAGCTGGAGATTCACATATTCTCCACGCCTTTTAAGAGCAACACTTGAGCTCACTTTTGAGACTACAGTTTCTCACACTCCCATTTAATCTGATCAAAGACAAGAAGAGGAAAAAAGACAGGAGTGACTGAGCAGACAAGAGCAGAGGAGCTGAGGGGAGCAGTGACTCCTCCATGGCCCTGAACAAGGGGACAGAGCCAGACTAGGGGAGATCCATGAGGGACAGTGGGAGACAGAGCTGTGGACAGAGCTACAACTTGGGTCTGAGTCTCATCCACCAGGAATCACCCTGAAAAAGTCGGGCCTATAGGTCTGAGCTTGAATGGAGCTCCTGGGCCCATGGGCAGGGGTGTGGGTTCAGGTACCTGGTAAAGCCATTCAAGGCAATAAAGCAAGTTGTGGCCTCGCAGCAACCTCAAGGTGGACAAGTGTTCACTATAAACCCCTTATTATTCTTCCTTAGATCAATAGAATGTTTATTAAAATTAAGGGGTGTGAGGAAAGTACAGGATCCCATGGACTTCAGAAAATTATGTATCTGATATATTACACAGTCACAGGATATAATCTCCTTTACTTGCCATCTGAATGTTTGATATAGTTAATAATGATACAGCTAAGAATTAGTAGAACAGCTCTGCTGAGGGATCCAGACAGGCTGGATCCAATAAAATTGGCTGAGGCTAATTTTATGAGGTTCAATAAGGCCAACTGCTGGGTCCTGAACTTGGGTCACAACCACCCCCTGCAGCATTACAGGCTCAAGAAAGAGTGGCTTTCCCAGTGAGAAAGGACCTGGGATTGCTGGTTGACAGCAGCTGACCATGATCCAGTGTGTTCCCATGTGGGCAAGAAGGCCAGTGGCATCCTGGCTTGTGTCAGAAATGATGTGGCCAGCGGGACCAGAGCCCTGTACTTGGCACTGGTGAGACCACACCTTGAATCCTGTGTCCAGTTCAGAGCCTCTCACTGCAGGAAGGACACTGAGGGACTGGAGCATGTCCAGAGGAGGGCAATGGAGCTGGGGAAGGGTCTGGAGCACTAGTCTGATGAGGAGTGGCTGAGGGAGCTGGGGGTGTTTATCCTGGAGAAAAGGAGGCTCAGGGAGGCCTTACGCTCTCTATAACTCCCTGAAAGGAGGGTGTAGCCAGGTGGGGGTTGGTCTCTTCTCCCAATCAAGAAGCAACAGGATGAGAGACAATGGCCTCGAGTTGCATCAGGGGAGTTTTAGATTTGGTGTTTGGAAAAATTTCTTTACAGAAAGGGTTGTCAAGGCACAGGCTGTCCATGGAAGTGATGGACACACCATCCCTGGAGGTATTTAAAAAATGTGCAGATTTGGTAGTGAGCAACATGGTTCAGTGGTGGACTTGGCAGTGCTGGTTTGATGACCTTAAAACTCTTTTCCAACCCAAATGGTTCTATGATTTCACAGTTAGGTTTTTCAAGAGACAGTTAATTTGTTCTACCTTTAATCTGTAAGTCAAGAAAGTGCTTAGGTAGCAATCATACCACATTTTTCTGAAATAGCAGTTCAGATTAGTCTGCCGGAAAGTGGTGAATTTTTAATGACATGATGGAACAGGAAAGAGGAGAAGCTGAACAGACAATTCCAGAAGTGTAGACATCTGCCAACAAAAAAAAAAAAAAAAAATAAAAAGCAAGACTAACTGAAGTGGTGGAGTAGGAAAATTTTTCATCCTGAAGATTGGAAAAAAAACCCAGAACACAATGAAGTGAGAATAGAATAAATTCATGAGGCAAGAGAGGCAGACAAAAATATGTGAAAAGGAAAAAAACCTGGGGAAGATGGAACCTAGAATCTGAAAGGGAATTATGCTGCTGATGTACCAAAGGCTTAACAAATACCCATATTTCTCATATTTAGAGAAGCAGGAGGTGGATGATTTGCAAGATCTTGAGGAGGATGGAGAAACTTAAGACTATTAGAGATACCAGAGTGGAATGGTTTGATGACTGGGAACATTCTGACAGGATAAGTAGAGAAGCATGTCACACAGGAGTGTCTAGGGAGAAGACATACCATCTTCAGGATCCAATAGATAGATGTTCCTTTCTGTGAAAAGGGATGAGATGCAACCTTGACTTATAAAATTAAAAAAATATAATATAAAATATTTTCTACCCTAACATACTTATTTTGGTAGTTAATCATAGCTCATCATATACTCCAGATCAATGAAATGTTTAGCAAAAGTATGTATCTCACATTTGGTCTGGAAGTGCTGCTTCTTTTAAGTGCTATCTCCACTTGAGCAAAATACCAGATCAATAGGAATTTTGCTTGCTGACATAACGCTGAGATTATTTATCTTCAAGAGAAAGAATTCTGCCTCATTAAATGTGCTGCCTTCAGTCCAGCAAAGCACTAATTTTTATTCTGGTAATACCAAGAATTTCTACAAGCAGTTCAATACTTCTTTGTTAGTATGATCAAAATCTTGTTTATATGCAAAGAGAAAGGCATACATTATATATATATAAACATGCATATTAAGCCAAGAATTTATTGTTAGTATGACTGAAATATTATTAGCGTAAATCAAGGATTGAGTCTAATGTAATTTCTACAGAAAAGAAAAAATAAAAGAAAGAAAATTAATGCAATTAAAACTTATACACATGTTAGCTTTTACCTCTCCTGGAACTCTGCTCATCCTCCCGCTGCTCCTCTGGGTCCTAAGTTCAGAGGGCTAATGTTGATGCTGAGGCATGGTGCATGTTATAGTGAATTTTCAGTATCCTTCTCTGGCAGGATTATGATGCTGAAGTGGATCGCTATTTCTTCCTTGGTCTAGGATTCACTTGGGGTTATTTTTCACGTGTTTGATAACACATTTAACACCTTTTTGCTCCTTCACTGCTCTGCAGTTCCACCTTCCAGCGAATTTACTGTATGTGGTGTCCTCTGCATGTGTTAAATACCGTTTCTATGTTGCCTTTGACACTCTTAATGCCCATTTTGTCCTGCTCTGCATTTCAGTAAGGGACCAGGGCTGAGCTGTGTACAGCCATGAGGCCTCCAGGGCCACCATGTGTCCTGTCTCTGCCCATCCCATGCTTATGCTCCTCTAAGCAGTATCTTATGTTTCACTTGACAAGGCCTCTTGCTGTTGTACTGGGGCTGTGTTTCTCTACCCTGTGTCTTTGGGTTACTCACAAATATCTTGTTCTGTGCAGAGTAGCTGCTTGTTGCTGCTATCTATTGAAAGCTGTGCCTGTATCACACAGTTATAACCAAAAGTGAACTGAACTAGCCATGGGCACCCAGTCAGTTAAAGAAACTGCTGTCACAGCTAAACCAAGGAAAATGAACCTGCAGACAGATCAAGAAAAGTTAATAGAGAGGAGGACTGACAAACCTCAGTACTGAGGCCAATGCTACAGAGATCCAGGTTTACACTGTGCAGGCAGCAAACAGAGGGGACCAAGAGATGATCCCTGGGCACGGGGCTTTCTGACTGACACATGTGCTTAAATCTAAGTGCATAAAATGTTGCATATTTCAGTTCTAGCTGTGAAGTGTTTGCTGCCATCATGCCACTGTTTCTGTGCCTCAGTAAGCCCTGCTTTAATAGCAATGAGTATCACTTCATTTCTGGATTTGAAATCAGGAGCTTAGATTTAAGTATGTTCTTTAAAGACTTTTTAAAGTAAAGTGCTCAATAAAGTACAGCACTGAAACCAATGATAAATAATATCCTCACGGCTGCTTATCAGTGCAGGATTACAGTACTGGTATTTGTGAACCTGTTGAACACTGTTGGTCAAGGATGGAGAAAGATTTTTGAGGATGCAAAAAGTGAAAATTTTCGTCCTTTTTGAAAGAGAGTTTATTTTTGGAGTGCAATTTTGGAACAATACTTCTCTAAAAGACTGATGCGAGTCTTTTTTCCCCCTCTTCTTTCTATTTACATCCTTTAAAGATCCCTTTTGTCTAATAGTTGTGGCTTTTGGGTTTTCTGTTTTTTATTATTCTCCTAAAAATTAGTAGGGAAAAAGTAAAGCACAGGTAATTAAAGTTTAAAATATTAGAAAAGTAAAAATCATTAGAAACATTGTCTTTTTTTTTTCTTTAATAAATGGAAAAAATCTCTTTTAAAAAGAACACCTGCTTTAAGATATTGTGAAAAACCTTTCATCAGAAAATTTCATGTTCTTATGTCATTCTCAAACTCAATGAAAAAATCTGATTTCTTCTTTCTTATAAATTTGCTGTTTAAGTGATGCACAGTACTTCAGACATTAAGGTCATTAGAACTAATGGACTTCAGTTATGAAAAATCAAATTAGCTATGGTAATTAAGGACTAGATTGTATTATCTAAACATTTACATTTTGATGGACATATAAAATACACCAGAGTGTCTATATACACATATATGTGTATTTCACATGTGTGTGTAAGGTGAGAGACAATGGGGGAGAGAGGGAGAGATTGAGATTGCACAGACTGAATATGCCTTTTTGAGGAGCTTTCCAATCTTTCCACAAGGTGTTATAAAACAATGAGGAGGAGCATCTGTGGTTTAAATTCTCCTCTTCTGATTCTATAACTATGGGGAAAATTGAGTAATTACAATCAGCATGAGCTATTTAGGAAAATGGGCAAACTAAACTGCAAGGCAGCAGAAGTAGTCGCAGTAAAGCAGAAGGTAAAACAAGGTATTTTATTTTTCTTTTTTAAACGGCCTAGTGGCTTGCCCTTAAATTTTAACCAGAGTAGAGCTGTTTGTATAGAATCAGCTGCTGTTTAATGGGAAGCTTAAAAAAAATAAGATGATTAACAACTGGTAGCAAACATACACTGCTGTCCATAGAAACTCTAATGGAAATGCCAGAAAGAGGAAAAACTGCAAAGAATGCCAAGGAGTTCTGTTGCACTCACTTAGGAAGAGTAATTAGACAGTTCCACTTAGCTCACAAAAAATTTTGTCGTACCTTGCAGTACATGATTTAAATAACCTCATAAAGGAGCCTACTAAGTAGTTGTTGACACTTAGCAGAATGTGTTTTTCAGCGAGTTATGTTTTCTTTACCTATTTAGACATTCCCAGCATGACTGAAAGATACATAAACTGAAGTTTATTGTGGCACATATTAAGCACAAACCTAGAAATGGACTAACACAAAATATTTGCAAGCAAAGAAAATTTGCCACTAAAATTACTAGGGTCTGGCTCATACTGAAATGACATTAAAGGAGATAAAAGTTATGTAAAACCTGAAGTCTCTAGAGCAAGAGAATAAACCCTACAGTTTAAAATGCTATCTAATAGATGTTTTACTGTTTGATTTTGAAAATTGCTGTCAAGCAATATATCATTTATGCTGCCTGTTATTTTATTTCAACTTCTTAAAGACAAATCCCACCTAGAATCTTGTGAGATGTTTTAGTAGTTAAACTGTATATTTTTTCTCAGAATCTGATCTAGAGTCTGTGATTCTTGTTAAACATCCCAAGAGTAAGCTGAGAATAAGTGAGAACATTTAGCAGTGACATGGTTGAAAAGGTGACACAAGCTAAAGTAACTGTATTGAATAGTGTCTTGTAACAAAATTTTGATTCATAACTAGATGTATATCTAGATGTATTGAATGTTTGGATGCACACATCTTATCACATGCTCTCATGGCAGTAGAATTGATTTAGAAGTCATAAAAAGCTAGAAGAAAAGATACCTTGTCTCCTAAACACCCAAGGTACCCTCCCTCTTTCTCCAATTCAAGACTACTTGAGAAATTTCTGAAGCAGTCTGGATCTCGACTGTTGTTAAAATCTGCTCAATTCTTTATTTTTTAGATCCTACCATCAGCAATACAGTGTATAACATATCCACGTCATATCACATGTGTCTGGTCAGACTGCCACTAAAATACCTCTTTAATACATTTCCAGGTAAAATTCTCAAATGCACATGTCAACAGATGTGTGCCACCTCCTATGAACCCACTTGTGTATTTTATTTCCTCAAGTATACACATACTGTCAATGAAGTTGGTGGAATAATGTAATTGTGTGATTCAGCTGTTTTGATAACACATTCCAACCTTCTGCTGCAACACTCAGGTCATCTTGGCTGCTTTCTCGACAATTTAAAACAGATCTGAGACCACACAACAAAGAGTAACTTGACACCTTGTTATTTCTTTTTATCAGTTTTCTTACTGGGCAATTTTCCAAGGTTGAACTCCTGCATCTGAGCGAACAAGATATTGGCTGCTTTTTGTTGATTAACAGGGATTTTAATAATCGATTAAGGCAATGCCAGAGAACACACGACAACACTGTTGGACCAGCCACTCACAGTCTTGAACATACCTAAAATAACAACTTACACCAGAAAAGAGATCACAAGTCATTGACATATGATATACAATACTGGGACCTTGCTAATGAGGTGGTTTTTGCAGCTTCCTCATCCAAGTAGCAGTGGATGCAATGAAACTGCAGTCTGAATTACAAGATGTCCATAAATTTGGACATAAAATTTTTATGAACATTGGACTCTTTGTTTATTATACATGCAGTCCATTTAATTAACACTGTGAGTTAACGATCAAAATAATCTACTCACCTATTTTTAAATTCTTTGTAGCAGATGAAAAAAAAATTACCCTAAGCATTATGTACTGGATAATACCTCTTCATTCATACTTCTTGGCTGTCTTTCAGGATAGTACTGAACTTTAGGTTACACTTTGAACTCAGCTCTACTGCATCCCCTCCTAAATTCTGAATATTACAATGCAAGCACACAGTGTCTGACTGAAGAAGTAAACCCAGATTTCCAAGTCATATCTCACGGGTTTATTTGCTTTTTTATTTTTGTGCACTCGCTTCAGTCACAGAAACAGCCTCAATTCCTGGTTCAAATTTTCTCTTAAAAGCATGTATGCCTAAGTAGCACTCCGGTACAATATAATAAAAGTTTCTCCTTTATCGATAAAGTTGCCCAAAGATTCTACTCTGGCAACCATAATCTTCACTTCCCTTGAAAGGTGCAGTTGCCATTTGCTTTTATTTTGTCTGAACTTAAGCATTTTATCCTGTAGAGATACTCTCCTTTTGTCTTTAATACCACTGAGCAGAAACCAAGCATTCTAAATTATGGATGTTTATTGGTATTGCCAAAATGGCAGCAGACAGGAGAAGAAAAATTGTATAAAGTAGGTGGAAAAAGAAATTGGTTGTTATGATTTGATACTGTTTTTAAAATGTCATGAAACAATTCAGTAATGTCAGTAAGGGACATTCTGTGAGCAAGGAGGAAAAGTAAAATGCCACAGTTTTCTTTTCTTTTTTTTTTTTTAACATTGTCTTAAAGGATGGTAGAAAGATAAGACTCATTAAGAAATACATACTAAATATATAACATCCTATCCAATATACCTACTCTGAAGATAGAGAGTTTCTCATTAGCCCAAATATGTTCTGTTACTGAAAGCTCAATTCATTTTCTACCAGTGAAAATTAAATTATATGGGTAACACGTGGAGAATTAAACAAAGCAACATCCCAAATGCCAGGAATCAATAATCTTTTCTAATACTAGGAAAAGAAATGTCTGATTATCTCTTTTGTTTTAATAACAGTCAGGTTTTAATTCTGTAAAGTGAAAGACTTTTCAGTAAGGGAACTCTGTTACGGCAAAACCCAGTAAGACCTCCTAAAGACGAGATTGATGCAGCTTTTCAAACCTTATTCGAGGAAAGAAAACTTGAGAAGAGAAAAAGCTCCCTGCTAATTAGCCTAAGAAATACAAACAAGCACTTCCAGAAAGTTAACAGCATTTCTAAATCAGCTCATGGAGGCTCTACAACGTCTCGTTCAGGGTGGCAGGCAGGTGTTACATTCCCTGTCACTGCCAGCGGAAGGGATGTTGCTAAATGGTGACAGGCAGGCTGAGTGTGCCCTCTTGTCTTCATGAGCTGTGTCTTGAAGAGTTGTGTTCAGCTGCTGGTCTGGTTTTAGACATTTCCAGTGTGGGGCTGGTGAACACTATAAAAGACAGACCAAATCACTGGAAAGGGATCCAGCTTTTCTGCTTGATAAGGGTAGCAATTTTCCTCTCAATACCTGTAACCTACTCCCATAACAAGTACAGCATTCCAAAGACTCACTTAGGAGTGCTGTCTTCATTCACAGTAAGTTTACCTGGTGCAGACCAAGTGATGTGAGCAAGATTAGGACTCATCTTCTCTCTGCAGAGGCAGTGGAGCCAAATGAGGTGATAGATTGGATGCAGCTCACAGGTTGTACTCCAAGATGTTTCTGAGGAGTGAAGATGTTAAGGAATGCGTTACGTTAGTCCTTGTATGGTGTGATGCCAAGTCTAAGGAAGGACTTTCCCCTCTGGCAGGCAAGGAGAGAACAGTTGAAGGATAATTTTCAGCTTCAGGCAGAGCTGGAACAGAGCCAAACAAAGGGGATCCCTCCACTCCAACTGAAATAATCTGCTTTACAAAAATACCATATGGATATTTTGTCTTCCTCACATTAACTCTGATTGGTTGACAAACATTTTAACTAACAGAATGATGAAGATTTGCATAATTACACTGTGTTTTTTAAGGACTATACAAGAAATATGCAAATTTTGAGTTGGCTTCTAGTATAACTTTTCTTTTATTGGCTCATCTTTTTATATCTCTTAGGCAGTTGCTCAGCAACAAAAATGACACAGAAGTTATTCCCATCTATCTAGCGGAAAAGTCTGTCCAAAAGGAGACAAAATAAGTTGTCTGTAAAAATCTTTCCCATTCTAAATGAACTATCTATCTATCTTCAGCTGTTACTCTTCTTTTTCTTTTCTCACAACAGCTGTGCTCACCATTTTTCACTTCAGAGATCAGATACACTTATAGGAGAGGAAGAACTCTATGACTAAGAGAAAAATAATGGTCTTAATGTTATTTATTGTATTATTTCATAAAAAGTAGAGTAGAAGACAAAAAGAAAAGAGGTTTGACTACGTTCTATGCCTAGGGCTGTTATGAAAGTAAGCTTTTATTTTTCGTGTCCCAGTCCACACAATTTTCAGACATGAAAATCTGGACTTCAGTTAAATCAGATACAAAGCCTCATTGGGAAACGTCAATAATTTGAGTGATTATTTTTCATCTTTGTCTTCACATGTGAAAAGAATGAAAACCACTGGAATTAATGGCTCCCCTAATAAACCAAAAGGTACATAAAAGAAACACACAACAAAACTTGCCATTACAACCAAGCAGAAAACATGACAGGAATACAATAAATTTGCATAACAACAAAGATTTTATTTTACTTTTGCAACAAATATGTCATAATAAAGTCTGTTTGAGTTCAACAAAAAATTTGCCATTGCAAATAATATTTGTTCCTTCAAATAATAAAATGATAACATCTTCATTTTGCTATAGATCCTTCTGTCTCCTCTTCATGGTATACAAATAAGGAAACTATTTTTTATTAAACATATAAAGTGAGAATAATGTAGCCTTGCAAGGTCCAGAGGTCACCTAATCCAAACCCATACTCAGAGCAGGTTGGTGTTTTTTTAAAATCTAAAACATGTGGGTGGAAGGAGCACCTAATTGATCCATGAGTCATAAGATGAATGAGACAGAACTGGGAACCAAAGGACAGTATGGGACATCATATTTTTCTGTTTAATTTCATTTCATATTTTTATATTACGTCTAAGTAACTGATCTCATGGTGAATAGAGGAGATGGAGCAGGCTGTGTTTGGCTTCCTACTTGATGTGCATTGAGTGCCAGTAATCAGGAGATCTTCAAACTGCACTGGTTGCACTGGTTGCCTCTGGCACACTAAAGGCCTCGACCCCTGGGCCATGATGCAATCATCCAAGCCTGCCCTGCCCTGTGCAGAGGATAAGTTGACCCACCAGAGATTTTTTCCAAAATAAACTCTTCTATCACTCTTAAAAGGTAATGGTTTCCACCAAAA
Organism: Chiroxiphia lanceolata; assembly: GCF_009829145.1. Taxonomy (NCBI): domain Eukaryota; kingdom Metazoa; phylum Chordata; class Aves; order Passeriformes; family Pipridae; genus Chiroxiphia; species Chiroxiphia lanceolata. The sequence goes on along the minus strand of NC_045638.1, from coordinate 105,925,295 downwards.
AACAAACATTTTTTTTTTTTTTAGATTATTTCTTTCATGAACCTTTGTAAGTTCACATGGTGGAGGTTTTCTCCAGCGACTGAAATAGTTAGACTATGTTTGAGATTAATTTGAATTGCAAGAAAAATACTGCAGTCTGTTAAATGTGCTACTAAGGATAGAGTCAAACAATATTAACCTCCAGGGTCATAGTATCAATTAATCTTTTACTCAAATAAATGTAAGGTATTAAGATATTTTTGTTGAAATTTTGCAAATAGATGATATAGCTGACAACTGAAACTTACAAGTCAGCTGATATAAAAAAATTATATATACACACACACATAGATGAATAAATCCTATACTAAAAATACAATGGAGAGCTGGTTCTCACAACTATATGTGTCATATGAATGATCAAGCCTCAGTCAAAACGCCATGAAGGGTAGGTACACATACCACTCTGTATCCAACATCTAATATATGGAAGTGATGTTCGTGTTATTAAAAGTAGAAATGAGTATAAAATCACTTAAGAGGGTATATTAGGTTTCCTAGAGCATACAATGAGCTAGGACTTCTCTTCAGCCATGGTTAGGCTGCTAACCATATCTAGCGTGTGAGGTTTTGGTTCTGCTGGCAAAAAATCAGATTGACTACAAAGCCTGATAGAGAAAGACTGATTAGTGTGAAAATCTGAGGCAACTACAGACATGAATCTTACACTCGTCATGCCTCGTATGATGTTCATGGTTTAACCCAAGTTGGCAACTTACTGCACAGCCCCTCCCTCACTCCCCTGCAGTGGGATGGGAGAGACAGCCAGAGGAATAAATGTGATAAAACTCGTGGGTTGAGACAACAATAGGGAAAGCAAAAGCTGTGCACGCAAGCAAAGCAAACCAGGGAATTCGTTCACCACTTCCCATGGGCACGTAGGTGTTCAGCCATCCCCAGGAGAGCAGAGCTCCATCATATCTAACAGTGGCTTGGGAAAACAAACACCGTCACTCTAAATATCCTCCCTTCCTTCTTCTTCCCCCAGCCTTATGTGCTGAACATGACACCATGTGGTGTGAGATATTCCCCTGGTCAGCTGGGCTTATTTCTCCTGGCTGTGCCCCCTCCCAGCTTCTTGTGCTCCCCCAGCCCCCTTGCTAGTGGGGTGGTGTGAGGAGCAGAAAAGGCCTTGGCTCTGTGCAAACAATTCTCAGCAACAGCTAAAACATCCATGTGTTGTCAGATCTGTTTTCAGCACAAATGCAAACACAGCCTCATATCAGGTACCATGAAGAAAAAACTTTGCTTACCCCATTCTTGTGTGCATACACAAAAGCTACTTTTTAACTCTGAATGAAAACTCTGCTGGATCCAATTGCCAGTGCAACTTTCTGTCGTTTCATTTGTATTATTTTTTCAAGTGGGAAAAGAATTTGCTGTCAAAAGGAAATCCTTAGACAAAAAAATGTGTGCATTTGCAATTTTTCTAATTGCATCCTTTAGAACACCAATCCAATTTTCTGTTGAAATGTAAATGGACTGCACAGAATTGCAGCATAGTATATCGGTATTAATTTCATTTTATTGCTCTGTTGTGATTGATGATGCAAGTTAATTTATAAAGACTTTAATATTAGCATTAGTTAAATTATGGTCAGAGTTCACCTATGTCAACTATTTTCCAAAATAATAAGTTAGAGGTTCTTTTTAATGCTTTAAAAAAGATATGTGGTGGTGTTCTTATGAAAGTCTTCTTATCTGTGTGATATAATTGTACTCTTCTTAAATTACTCTGCAGTAGAAACACAAGACAGGAACATCTCATCTCATCTTTCAAGCAAGATCTTTTCTGAAGAAGAAGGAGCAGGAGATAATGGAGGGGAAGTGGAAAGGAGAAGGAGGAAGCAGAATAAAAATACTGATTTTTAAATCTGTAAAGTAAAAATATGTGTAAATGTAAAGTAAAAATGCGTGTAAAGTCAGCATTATTTTTAAAAGATTTTAAAACAATTTCAAAAGATGTACTTTAATAATATTAATGATTTTTCCAGTAGACTTAACTGACAATTATGTCCCTGCCTTGATACAAGAACATGAATATTTATATGCACAGTTACAACCTGTCATCAGCAGTTCTTCCTATCCCACAGACATCTTGTTACACCACATAACATTCAAAAGAGTAGGTATAAAAAAGAAGTTATATTTAGCAGAAAATATTTGTTGCTGGTGCTCCCCTTCCCTGTTAGCTGTTTCACCTCCCCTAATTTAATCACAGTTTTCTTACAATAATATAGGCAACACCCTGAAACTTCTGAGATGCCAGCACAGGGTAGCACATGTCCTGCTCTTACTGTGCCCTCTAACCTGGAGAAGCAGGTCTTGGGTTCACCTGAGCCATAATGCCAGGGTTCTGGAGTGTTACAATGACTTTTTGTATACTGATACTGGTTTAAGATGTTGCAACTTAAACTGTGAGAAAAAAAAAAATGAATCACAGCAATGAACTATCTTTCTCTTACTTTTTACTTAAAAAAAAAAAAGTCAAAGAAAATGTATATTTGCATTGTTGCAGCTCAAATGATAGTTATTTCTGATGGTTTCGATCTAAGGTCTTACAGTCCTAAGTAAACTTTTCAGTTCAGTACTCCAGCCAAGGCATAAAATTACACTAGAAAGTAAACAGAGGTTTACATGGTTCAATGCAGGTGCAAATTTGTGAAATTCAGGATTCTTTCAGAGATAACCTCATGTTAATATTCTGCCTTATTCAATGATGTCAAGTACCTGATACGGTTCTTTTCCCAAGCTTAAAAATTTGAGGTCTGTTTACCTTCCATTTCAAGCTCTGTCCTTGCTGAGCTCCTGCTGTGATTACATGGTTAAATATCATCTTAGCAGAAAAATCCATTTATGTGCATTGGTATTTTAGTCAGCTGTCTGGTACAAATTTGCAGTTCTTATCCAGGTGTGTATTCAAAACATAATTGTTTGAAACATTTTTCAGTGTTATTTACCAATTGAAAAAAAAAATCCTATGAAGTAATAATTTAAAAAAAATTCTAACAATACTATTAACTTATGCTGTACTGAAAGCTGGGTGTTTGTCTATGGACATATTTGTAAAATCCTAGACCCTCTATTGCTGTTATAGTTTAGCTAAATGAGGAAGATTTTCTTTGTTGAATGTTTCCAAAACAACACGACAATGTAGAAACATTCAACAAATAAAATCTTCCTCATTTAGCTAAACTATAACAATTGCCTATGGATATATTCATAAATTCCTAACCCTTGTAATCTCTTGAGTGTTTTCACAGAATCACAGAATATTTGGGGTTGGAAGGGACCTCTGGAGATCATCCAGTCCAACTCCCCTGCCAAGGCAGGGTCACCTAGAGCAGGTTACATAGAAACATGTCCAGGTGGGTTTAAATGTCTCCAAAGAGAGACTCCAAAGAGAGACTCCACCCCCTCATGTTGAGGTGGAACTTCTTGTCTTTTAGATTATGGCCATTGCTTCTTCATCCTTTTGCTGGACACCACTGTAAAGAGTCTGGTAGCATCCTCCTAGCAGCTGCTTTTGAGATATTTATGTGCATCAATGAGATCCCCTCTCAGTTTTCTCTTCTCCAGACTAAACAGGCCCAGCTCACACAGACTCTCCTCATAAAAGAGGCGCTCCAGACTCCTCATCATCTTTGTGGTCCTCAGCTGGACCACCTCCAGTAGCTCCTTGTCTTTTTTGAACTGTGGAGACCAGAATTGAACACAATACTCCAGATGTGGCCTCACCAGGGCTGAGTAGAGGGGTAGGATCCCCTCCCTGTATCTGCTGACCACACTTCCTGATGCACTCCAGGAATCTTCTACAGTTTAAGTACAGGACTCATTTTCCAGTCACTGCACCACTACAATAAAGCGAATGTCTGACATTGATAACTATTGAATGCAATGAACAGGTACCTGCTCTAGATTCCCATCCACGTCTTGACTTTCAGTGGCACCTGAAACTGTTCAATGAATTTCAGCAACCTGGGTTATAACTTGTTGGACTAAGCAAGGCCCTTAGGAATATTCACTTCATCTTGGACTATCTAATACAACCAAGGGACCACTTGACCAGGACGTCCAACTTCCTCTCCATAGTATTAATAAATTATGCTATCATAAATTAAATTTTTAAAATGTACGTGACTATAAGAAGTAGGACTCCTTTTGAAAGGAGTTTTAAAGTGACTCAAAGGAGAATCTTTGATGTACATTTTTTCCCTTAAGTGTGCTCACTGAACCTTCCTATGCACATTGAGCTACATATCATTGTCACTGTCATTCCTAAGAGAAGGTTATACAGAAATCCTCTTAGTAAGGCTTCTGATACAAAAAATTGAACAGTTTATAAAATGATATTGAAACCGAGTGATAAATATGCAAATTAAACTTGCCAGGTGGCAGGAACTCTTTCAGTGTTCCTTTTCACCTTTAGATAGAGTCTGAAAGTCTTCTGCCAGTCTCTCAGTCTCAAAGTGATTTTGAGGAACACATTATGAGTAAATGTAAAATTGAAAATTATAATTTCCGAGGTCATTCTTATACACAAAATTAAATACTTCAAGAAAAAAATATAAATCGGATATGAACACAGTATATTGAGAGAATGCCAGGAGCAAATGTAGAAAAAATTCTATGCAAGGCTGGAATGAAAGAGTAAAATAAAAGGAGTTACATCTACACAAAATCTTATGATTGTCCATAACAAGGCAGAAGGGTTGTTCTCCCATTTCAGTCCATGTCCTTCCCTGACTGTGCCCAGAAGTAGGACAGAGTACACAGAACAAACCTTCAGCTGCACCACAAGTTCTTTGTATAGTCTGAGATTAAGGCTTTTGATAGCTGACAATAGAAAGTGAAATACTCTACAGGCAAACAACTTTTTGAAGTAATACAAAATAATGGCTGAAATAGTTTTAACGTGTGTGCAGTGTGTGGCAGTTACAGTGTTACATCATAGTGATAGTTTACATGAACTACTGAGAATACAAATGCAACGTTTAAAGAATATTCTGACTATATTTGGTTTGATGAATTTAAAGACAAATGAAACAAGGTAAGCTAAGAAGCATTTTACTGTTATTTTCATTATTATTGTTACTACTTTGCTTCCAAAAACATAGTTTCTATTGACTCTATATAATGTAAAATTTGATGAGACTTTAAATTGTGTTATTAAGGCCTGTTTGATTTGTTCACTGCTAGACAATGTAGAAATAAAAGCAGAGGAACATTAATATAAACTGACCATTTATTTAACTTTTTGGTGGGCATGGAAAAGTAAAACTGAAACATACACATATCTCAAGGGAAGAAATGATTGAACTAATCCTATATTACATTTAGTAGTCCAAGACTTCAAGAAAATTGGTTTCAAGACTTCTTTCTTTTAAAGCAGAAATTTTGCAAAATTAAAATCACAGGCGGTTTGCTTAAAACAGAGTAATAAACAAATATTTTGTGAGTGCTGAACTGGTTTCTCTTCCTGGTCTTTTTAACTGTCATCCTAAATGAAAGAAATGTCTTCAGATGTGCTTGTGAGATAAGGATCCATGGTGAGAGAAAAGCCAATATCCTATGCTTTCAATAAGGGCTTATCTTTATGGAATTGCCTGTTTTCAGGGGTCAGGATTAATTTCCTGTCAAATATATCATACAGGCATGAATAGCAGTGCCCAAATAATCCTCTTTCTTAGTTTCTTTGAACAGGAATTTTCAATATTAGAGAGCAATTGTAGCGTCTAACTACAGCTTGGAGAAATTTTTGCATTTCCTCATAATACAGCTCGTATATCTAAGGATATGGCTTTTTTGAATGGTGATTTGCATAAAGGCTTCCAATTTTTTTTCCTGTCTAGCTGATAGTTTAGTTCAGCATTTGGCAGCTTTTCATGCTTTTGCTGAAGTTTATTTTGCTCCTTCACAATCAGTTTTCCTGTAGCCAACTTTTGGAAATGCTGGAATACAACTAGTCTGTTTCCTGAAGAAAATTTTAAAATTTGCCAAGCAGATATAATTTTTTAGCTCATTTTAGGTTTCAGAAACTAAATGTTACTGTACTTCTTCCTGTCAACCATCATTACATGGGGACACAGTTTATATCCTTTGACTAAATCTGAGTTATCTAGTTGCATGTTAGCAATTCATACTTTCCCCCATGAAATGGGTTTAGAAACATTTACATGCATCCAGCTCTGGGGTCCCCAGCACAGGAAAGACATCAACCTGTTGGAGCAAGTCCAGAAGAGGCCACCAAGATGATCAGAGGGATGGAGCATCTCTCATACAAGAAAAGGATTAGAAAATTGGGATTGTTCAGCCTGGAAAAGGCTTTGGGATGACCTGATTGCAGCCTTACAGCACCTGAAGGGAGCCTACAGGAAAGATGGAGAGGGACTATTTACAAAGACCTGGAGTGACAGGACAAGGGGGATTGGCTTTAAACTGACAGAGAGTGGGTTTAGATTGGATATTAGGAAAAAAATTCTTTCCTGTGAGTGTGGTAAGGCACTGGAACAGGTTGTTCAGAGAAATTGTAGATGTCCCATCCCTGCAAGTGTTCAAGGTCAGATTGGATGGAGCTCTGAACAACCTGGTCTAGTGGAAGATGTCCCTGCCCATGGCAGGGTTTTGGAACTAGATGACTTTTTAGATCCCGTCCAAGCCAGGCAATTCTAAGATTCTATGATTCATTCTGTGATTCCAAAGAAAGACTTTGCAAAAAAGTCTTATCTAAATTAGTTATGTAAACAATGCTGAAGAACAAACTGGTAAATATAATAAGAATATAAGAATTGAATAATTAGGGAAAAAAATGATAATCCATAATAATTAGGGAAAAGTCAACTTCATAAAAAAGAAATTTCACTAATGAATAAATTCTCATAGGAAAAAAATCCATGCTCTTTCTCAGTTCATTATTAAGCTTTCTCTGAAACCAGGTTAAGAGCTAAAACTTTACTGTCATATAAAAGAAAAGGGTAGAGCAGTACTCATGTCTGACAGGAATCATGCCTGTCAAAGGCTGTATCACTACCATGCTGTCTGGTTTAACAAAATGTGATAAGTAAAGCAGATGCCCCACTGAGGGCTTAGAATTTGCTATACTGACAAATGACTCTTAGCCCATCACTGTTCTTAAAAATAATTTATCTTGCAAACAGAATTTTGGTACTTTGGGGTTTACTGTATATGTCTTTCACATAGTAACTTATGGACTTTTTGAGAGTAACTTCTGAACCTTTTGATTATAACAGAGTTCCATTCTATTATACTTTGAAAATCTTTCTCTCTGTAAATGTTGATCCTTATGTGCTCTAAAAGCCATATAGACACTGAATAGTGGTATAGAATACCATTATAGCCCCAAAATGGGGAACATTTCCTGAAGCACAATCCATTCCACTGACCCCAAAAATTCCCTTAGAAAACCATACCTTAAAATTGGGTCCAAAACAGAATTATTGAATTTTCTCTATTTTAGACACAACGTACCCACTATCCCTTGTGTTGCATAAAACCAGATAACCATACTTGCAAATATTTGGATCTCATGCGTGAAATATGCAATACTAGACTAATTTGTGTAAAAAACAACATGAGTTAATTTCTCCTAAATTTTTAGTCTGTACAAACTGTAGGGATGAGTGTACTTTTGTGGCTTGGATAAGTAATTAGCCTAATTTTGCCACAGACATCAGAGATGCAGATTGTTCTGTTTGTTGTGGTTGTTTTCTTCTGTTGGCATTTTGTTCTGCCACCAGCTCTGGCAACTCTGATACCAACACATGGACCAAAATAGCAGTTTCCCATGTTGTGGAACTAACATCAAATAACTAATGATTTGCCTGAGCACAGTTTTCAAAGCATCCATTGGCCTGCCTCCTGGAAATCCAACTGATTTTTGCCTCCTCTTGAAATAATTTTAGGCTCTCTGCTTTGACACATGTGTCAGAAATCAGTCCAGTATAACTGATCCTGTAGGAGTTTTGCTTGACTGTTGGATATTTGACTGTGACTATGTTGGTTCTTATTCTGAAAGATTGTACCTCATGGGCGCAGGGCATGGGCGTGTGTGTTAGAGCCAAAAATGCTTACTGGAACAGCTCTAAATTGTCTATGTTTTTCAGCCACACAAGAGAACAAGAATCACAACTGCATAATGCGCATTTACTTTTGTTTGGATTCAGATGCCTACTTCTTTCTTGAAAGGCTGTTTTAATCTCTTCAAAAGCTGTTCAGGCTTTTCCTCTGCTCCATGGGACTTCACCATCAATCATGACACTCTGAGCCGGCACACTGCCACAGGGGCAGAGTAGCTGATGCTGTACTGTCAACAAAAACAAGTGCTTGAGTAGCTTTCCATTAGGATCTGGCTGGACCCAGACCTCTGTTTATTAAGCTGATGTTTGGGCCAAACCACTTAGCAGCAGGATCAAAACAGTAATGCACTGCAAATCATTTGATGTGTGTATACTTTGCATACAATCATTAGCAAAGAGCAGGTCACAGGCCAGCAGCTCTGCAATCTTTGACTTAGTGCAGTCTCTGTAGGGAGAAAATTTCATCATTACCAAAATGCAAATACAGGTTCCTTTACTACTGACTCAAAATTGAGAGCTGTGGTAGAAAAGATGCTTAAAATAACACAATAGCGATCTGTTTTAAGAACAAGACCAAAAAGCTGCCCCAACCCCTCTCCCCAAGTCCCAGGAAACCCCAAACTGAAGCAAATCCCAAACTTCCTTTTGTCTGTTTTCAACCTTGAAAGCTCTACACAGTCTGACTCAGCTAAGGACCCTTCTCAACATGCCATCAACAAACATCTTAAACAGATTTTTGAAGAAGCCTCTAGAGAGGCTTGGTGACCACAATTCTAACCAGAATTTAAGCCTATCCTCTGACTCTTTCTTCTGGAAGCCTGTCTGCAAAAATTGTAACAAATGTTTTGTTCAGACTGAAAACTTCTATGTAACTTTAATTAAAATAATATTTTTAAATAATATGAATATATATATATTTAGAACTATAGCAGCAAAAATCAAATACTTTTGTACATGCTATCAACCAAGCTACTGACACTAACCAAAAGAGTAACCCATACTAATTGTCTGGGTGCCAGTTGGTTGCTACCATGGCTATGCCAGCAGCAACACCACCATGACATTGCACACCAGAAGCCTTGTGGAACCTTTAGAAACGTTCTAATCTAACAAGCTAAGTTACTCAAGGGAACATGTATAGAGAATGAAGCAAACCCACAGATACACTGGATTATGTCTACAGCAAACATGTGGAGGGAGAAAGGTCTCCCTCAGCAAAGTCTCCAACAGCAGGGTTTGGGATATTTAATTACCTGACTGTGAAAATTGCAATATGAATGTAACTGTTAAAATGCTGTCAGATTATTCTCAAAGGCAAAGTGTTTTACATATGGAAATCCCTCTAGAAAGGGGTAGAAGGTGGAAGGAAAATAAGGGTTAGGAGTTCAGACAGCAATGGACCTCCTTCTTGCTTATTTTTCTTCCAGAAAGATGTGATTTCAAAGGGCTTAATTTGGTTTCTGCTAAAATTTTTTTATCTTCCAAACTATGAATTCAGAAAATGTGAGCTGCTTTTCTTATTGACTTATCCATTGTGGGAGTTCATTCTGAGCTAAGGTCAAATAGTTTATATAGTTCATCATTAAACTTTTACATATTTCATTGTCATAACTTTCCCTTCCTTGGCACTGGCCCTTCATTTTTAATGAAAAAAAGGACATTTTAACAAATTAGTTTTTATTGTCAGAGGTTTATTCTTTTACTGTGTGAATAAAAAACAGTGAGCAGAAGTGATTTCTAGGAAAATTATGAATCCCTCCAGTACAGCTGACCTAGCTATTCTCATTTAAATGGAACAAATATTTTTTCATGTATAAGGTAATTTAATTGTCTCACTACCTGTCTCTTTCCCATGCATTCAGTTGTGCTGTACTTTTTCTTTAAATGCAGAGAAGATCACTGAAACTATGTTTTAAAAGGGACGTAAATAGAGTTAACTCAAACTAGAGGCAGAACAACAGAAAAGGCTTGTTTTTTGATGCAATTAGCTAGAGAATCATTTGATACCAGTTAACAGACTTATTAAATGAGACAGAATTATGTTCAAAACTAGCATAGTTGTTTTGTCATGTTCATGCTGGAAAAAATGATAAGAAATGATTGTGGGGAAGGGGACTGACAGTATTTACTGTCTTTTACTTTACATTTATTGAGAAAGCCTAAAGATTTTTTTACAGCTTCAGATTAAGAAAAGCCCAAGCCCTCATTTTTCAGACAAAGTAATTACATTTGCCTTCAGGAAGTTTCAAAGTGAAAGTGTCAAAACAGGACTTCCTTCCTCCCCTACTCCCTCTTCCCCCTTCCTGAAACAGCCTCTTGCTAAAAGAAGCAAATTTCATAAATGTCAATTGAAAAAGCTTCATAGCTTGACAGCATATGGTTCCACTGGAGTTTACTGAATAAGCTATCTGAATCAGCTATTATCAGCCTTCAGGGAAGGAAAACAGCTGAAATAAATTAGAATAACTTCTTGAAGAGCGAGCTTCACAGCAAGTGAGGGTGAGAATTGAGGGGAAATAATTGGTTTGTTAGTTTTGGTGGTTTTAGGATTTTTTTTTTTTAATAGAACTGACTTTGAAGACCAGAATTCCACGTAGACAGAACAAAAAGCTTAATTTATTTATTTTTTATTTCCTGGAGACTGCAACTTGCCGTGTTCTGAAGCGCAAGATACCCAGGAAGCTCTGGACATGAATTTCTCCGGTGTTCTCGATCTTTCACAGGGTTCTGTGGGTGTTCTGGACAGCAGCAGCACCCACAGAGACAGGCTGGATCAGGTCAGTGGCCCCTGCAAAGGTAAGGCTTGTTCCTCAAAGCTGTGGAAGATACAAAGTGGTGGTCCAAAAACTGAAGGATCCTGGTATGGGGTATAACTGGAATACTTTATTGAATGTAAGAACACAATTTTAAGGGCCTCGGGGGCTGGACATGTTAATGAGGAGGATGTGCTTTGTTAATTAAGGGATTGCACAAGGTTTTACTGCAGTTTCCAAACAGTTAAATTTTCTTCAATCAGGATTACACGGGGGGTGGGGGGGGGGAGGGGGGACGATTGCAGGGATTTAAACATGGTTCAATAACAAAATTTCAAAAAGTCCTTTCTTAATTCTGCTGGTACCAGGGTAATCCATAAAGTTGTTCTTTAATAGGTCATATTACAAATCTTCTTCAAATCAGGAGATTCTTATCAGCCCTTGTTTTCCAAGGTCTGCTACTCAAACCCCTTAAGCTCCTTTCTGCTGACAACTCGGTTTGGGTTCCTACAATATAGACCTCACACCTCTGGCTTTGACTTTTCCATTTTTTAGTCATTGCTGTTTCAACATCTGTGTTTTCATCTTAAACTAGGAAAATGCTCCAATCATTCAACTGAATAATCATCCAGACAGACTCAACACCCATAAGCAGAAGCCTGTTATACCAATATGAAGAGTTCTTTAAGGGGATCCCCTTAAAATGCACATTTACAGACAGATACACTGCGAGGGTTACAGCAAAGAACTGACCTTTATATGCTATAATTAAAGGTTTCAAGGTGAAATAGTCTTTTTCTTAAAATCAGCTCTAATCATAAGGAACACAGCAAATACCTTTTACTCATGACAGTAGGTCCTAAACGGTGAGGTGAACTAAGTTTCTGAGTAAAGATTATATTTAAAACAAAAGACCAGATCAAGGATAAATGATTTGTCAAGACATTATATATTTATCTTCATGTCAAGCAAATGAGATTTTAAAATTATTTACCTTGTTTTTTTATTTAATATTGTTCTTGGGTTTGTAATATTTGAGCTTTATTCTTGCCTCAAAGCCACTATTCTTTTCAAATAAAAATTTTCAAATAAATAAAAGTTTTCATGTAATAATGTAGTTCTAAAGCCAGAGCTTTAAGGAAATTTAGCAGTATAGCAGGTTAGCAAAATATGGTGACCCAATTAATTTATTTTCTTATGTTTTGAGGTTTTACATATTTTTTTTTTTAAATGAATGACACAACATAACAGGCTGCTTTTTAGACCTATCATGGATTTTATGTGGATAGTGAGCATTTGTTTCCTTCTGAAACTGTGATCCAACATATAAGTCATAGGTTAGCAAGTTTAATTCTGTTTATTTGCTTCCTGTAAATAAACACCGACCTCATGTGTGAATACTAATTTGAGTATCCAGTTAACATATGAGCCATTACCTTGTCATCTGACAAATAGTGTCCTCAAAACCCTGATCAGTAGCTTTTAAAGTACAGCTAATTTTAAACATTTGTATTTTGTAAGTCCAGCTGTTTTGATTAAATACAGTGAGAAAATCTATTTATTTTATTTAATGAACCAAAATCTTATAATGAGATTGCGTCTGTGAATAATGCTGTATATGAGTTACACTTTATTCCAACAAATACTTGGCAATACATAGGTAAAATAAATTTCACATTAGCATTCATGCCGGTGAACTAATTTTCTCATTATTTGCAGCAAGCAGAGAGAAAGATGTAAACACAGTCAAAGCATATGTAATTAAATTGAAAAATTGTGGGAAAATGTGGTATCAGTACAAGTGCACTTAGGAAAAGGTCTTTGAAGGTTAGTTATGAAAAATGTTATTTTATTGACTGTATTATCTTCCCCTTATAAAATCAAAGGAATATTCATCTGACTACCACATCATTGTTTAATCTTTGATTTAAAGAGTAATTGTGAAAAGATACATAAATTGGAAGAAAATCTTCGCTACCAATGTTATAAAAATGGAAACTAATGGAAAACGTTTGATTCAAAAAGACCAGTCATGTTGTCCAAGTCTTGCCTTCCAAAACAGAGTGAGTCACATGGGGAAGCTGTTAGAGGCAGGTATAAAGAATTGAAAGAATTGATGATTAGTAATTTTGGAAAAAAAAACACATGGCAAAACAAAGTGCTATAATTATAGATTACTATTATTAAATAAGATTGGTTTTATTTACTAAAGACTGTAATTTGCAGCTTTATCAGAATATTTTTATAAATCCAAAATTCATTAACTTGAACAGCTCTATTACAAGGATGACTTATTAATAGTCTAGCAACTGGGATGAAACTTAGAAAGAAGCTCTGAGTCTATTTAATGATTAAGAAGGGAAGCTGCAAATGTTTCATCATGAAAATTACACTCTATTTAAAACCTTTAAGAAAAAGTATGAGTAATTATAATACTTGTGGAAAATCCAATTAAGTTATATAAATATATACTTTTACAAGTCTTTTTCTTTTAAGCTCAGGTTAATTAAAGCATGTCTTAACAGTGACTAAGATCTAAAACCATCACTAATTCTTACAAAACACATCTGAATGAGAGAAAACAAGGGCAGCAGGAAGCTGTTCTTTGCCTACCTTGCCTTTCCAGGTGCCTCAGTACAGGCAGGTGTGTGCCAGGCAAAACAAGTATGACACTTTGGATGTGGAAGACCAGTCAATGGATCCTGTGGATGTTGGTCCCTCTATACCAGTTGTTGCCAAGGTCAGAAAAGCCAACCCCCCACAGCACAACCACTTTCAGGAAGAAGAAATGACAGTTTATAGTTGTATGTGACTCCCTTCTGAGGGGAACTGAGCACCCAATATGCCAGCAGACCTTCCTGTTGGAGAAGTTTGCTGCTTCCCTGGGGCCTGGGCTAAGGACATCACTAAGAAACTCCCTGGCCTGGCCCAGGCTTGGACTATTACTCTGGTATAACTGATCCTTGGAAAAAAAGACTTCAGAGAGACCCCAGCACATTCAGTAGTTAGACAAAAGGACTCTTTCCCTGGAGGAAGGAACTGTGCTTCCAAGAGGATACATCTAAAGCAAAGTTTTATCTGAAAAGTCAAGTATTGCAGCACAATTCCAGCTCAGGAAGACCACCGGTAGATAATGCAGACCATGGGCCACACCACAACAGCTCACAGAGCACCTGCAGCTTCTTGTGAGGGAAGAGGGTCACCATCCCACCAGGAAAATCACAGCTCATTGGCAAATTTCTTCTACTGTTGAATGACTGATGTAAAAATAGTTTTGAGGCATCGCATCATTTTCACTAAAAAATTACTCGCACCCCCCAAAAGTCAAAATGGTGCTGCACACTATGCAAAGGGCATGGGAAGGAAAGTTAATTAGGTAGATGAGGAATTGTTAATTATTTATCGCCACATTTGCTTTACACTTGTTAACTGTTATCAGAACCTTAACAATCATGAACCACTACTAACAGCTTTGAATATTACCAGCTGTAGTAGAAAGAAAGGGACATTAATGTTCCATGGAATCAGGGTGGGAAATGACTTACCTGCCAGACACAGTGTCATATACTGAACTTGAGCTGCTTGCTGGTGAATTTTTCATGCACATTTCTTCTGACAACCTAAAAAATGTCTTTCTTGAGTACAATCTCAGATCTATAAATTCACACACATATAAGAACTCAACATTTGAGTCAAGTCTCTCTAGCCACATCTATACAATTGATTTTCACTTAATATGTGCTTAAAAGTGAATTGAAGGGTAGTGCAAATAGGGAATTATAGAGGTTCTAATGGTAAATTACCTTCATTTTTGTTTTCTTTGTTATAGAAATTTGTCTAAAATGGGCACTTTACATTCTTTTCCCCACAATCATCATAGAACATTTTCTTCATATTTTTTAATTTATTCTAGTAATTAGAAAATAGAATGATTATAATCTCTGAAACCCTAATTCCATAAAACACTAACCTGTACTCCAGTCAGTTCTTTACCAAACATCATTACTTTTATATTTGACCATTGGTAGGTCTCATATAAATATTTATATCTATGCAGTATTCAACTGCATTTAATACATTATAAATAGGAAACTGAGTTCCACAGAAAAATATTTTCACACAAACCGTGTTTGGCAGGGAAGGTATTTACCCTGTTATCTCAGCATTTTAAACAAATTAAATGTTTCAATGAATTTTGCCCTAAAAATGTTATTTGTTAGACTCTATTTTTTTCATAAGCAATTTTTATAGGACTATTTACAATTCTGGTATAAAGCTAAAAGTAAGTAATATAAGTTCTTTTCCAAAAGTGCAGTTTATCATTGCTTAGTGCTGCTTCCTAAAATACTATGTTTAACTGGGGGAAGAAGCACAGAATTTAATGCCACAGTGCATAACGAAGTGGAAACATGGTAAAGAAGAGAAATGAAGCCAAGAACAAAAACTGTGCAAAACCAAAGACAGGTAAGACCTAATAAAATGACAATGCAAGAATCAGTGACAGAAAACGCAAGATTTCCTGAATGAGGGAAAAAAAGATGGATGGGTCCTACTGAGGCTCCAGATTTCATTTTTTTTTAAATTTTATTTTTCATTTTCCCGCCCAACCATGTAGGGGCAAAGTGCAACTTCAAAAGATGATTATCCAGCTACTTTAGTCCCTGTAGAAGTCCTATTTCAGTCAGTCTGGTTTTGTTTCATGTGGGCTAAAAAAAAAGTAACCATTCAAACAAAAGAGTTAAATATATAATGAATATAGTTCTCTGCAACAGAAATTTCTGTTTACTCTTTTTTATTCCCTAAAGATTAATTTTAACCTGAGAATGTCCATGTTAACACCCGTATGTGTGTGTCAGAAGATGGTTGAATCTGTGCCTGTGTTGAAGAAGAACAGACATGCTGAAAATTTTTAGTTTTGATTGATGATGATTTTGTTACTTTCATTTGTTCTGAAGTGTCAGATTATAAGCACAGAACATTCTCAACTTTTCAGTTGTCAAGAGTTAGTTCTCAAACTGAAACCTGAATGAGACTCCTAAAGGCAACTGGACTATTAAAACATATTTTTAAGAAGATCAGAAACTTTTTCTCAGTCTCAATCAAGAATAAATCCTGTAAAGTAGTCAGACCAAAGAAGTATTATGGCCAAAGAGTTTGTGGCACTGACTGGAACCTAAAAGACAATGCAGTGCTCAAAACTGATGAGCATTATGCAGTAAATAAAATTCATACTTTTAATTACATTTTTTCTTCACACTTTTCACACTTCCAAATATAATTTGAAGTACGGAAAACTAGTGAAAGTCCGAAATTCTTTTCAGAGGTGAAATGATCAGAAGGCTGGAGCAACTCTCCTATGAAGACAAGCAGAGAGAGTTGGAGTTGTTCAACCTGGAAAAGAGAAGGCCCCAAGAAGACTGTAGAGTACCTTCCAGTACCTAAAGGGGCTACAAGAGAACTGCCCCTTTTTACAGGGTCATGTAGTTGTAGGGAAAGAAGAAATCGTTTTAAACTAAAAGAGGTAGATTTAGACTAGGTGTTAGTAAGAAATTCTTTCCTATGAGGGTGGTGAGGCTCTGGCACAAGTTTCCCAGAGAAGCTGTGGCTGCCCCATCCCTGGAAGTGTTCAAGACCAGGTTGGATGGGGCTTGGAGCAACCTGGTCTAGTGGAAGGTGTCCCTGCCCATGGCTGGGGGTTTGGAACAAGATGATCTTTAAGGTCCCTTCCAACCCAAACTGTTCCATGATTCTCTGATTCTTGGCTTAGAATGTCACCATCGTACAAGGAGAGAATATACTAGCTCCCTAAAACTTATTTTGCATGATCTAGAAGAAAAGATATGATCCATTCATTATTAAGTGCAAGGCTAACACATTAGGAAAATCAAAGATTTTTTTAGATTCTTCTATAGTGATGAAAACTCCACTTGAAAAAAAATGCATTTTGGTTTTTAAAGTGTAAAGCTGATAGTGAATGAGAGAGAGAGAGACTGTTTAATGCAACTTTCCTGGAACTTTTAAGCTACAGAATGCTTACTCTTCTTGTAAATGCTCGATGATGTTGAGAATAAAGCCATAGATGTCATGGGCCTGAAGAGTTAACAGGACTCTATAAGCTTGTCAGCAGCTATGAGAGATGAAGTCTAGACTGATGTCTAAGAGAAGTATATGTGGGATGGAGACTAAAGGGAGCTCAGCTGACATTCTAAGATAATCCCATTTCTCCAGCTCTTCTTCTTCTCTTTTCCTGTATTTTGTGTTTACCCCCAAAACTTCCTGTCAAAGTGAGCAAAGTTTTGAAAATATTTCCCAATTGCAATGCTGCATCATCTCCAACATAGTATATGATGATGCTGTAGAAAGACAAGATGCATCACAGAGTATTTATGAATGTGGCTTTTTTTATTCTACTTTTATAGTCAGACATACAGCAACATGTTTCGACCTCTTGGAAATGTTTTGTTTCCTCCTTCCAAAATGCCCTTTAACCTGCTGTCATGGACGAAAAAAATATCTTAGATATGTGTGTGTGTGTGCACATGCCCCAAACTGAATTTTTAAACTCTGAAGCAGGAGCCATCAGCATCTGAACTAAACATAAGTAGCATACCCTGAATCCTCAAATTAATAAGGAAACATAAAACAGAACCACTAATTAAGAAGTTGATCATGTGTTGTGTTTTAGCATACAGACTGTTGAAATTGAGGAAACAGGAGAATGGAGGAACTGGAAAGGAGGACTTGCACTGAAAAGGAGGATTCCTGTAAAAAATGGCCTTGGAAGAAGGTGATCCAGAAAAGGTGAATATCTTGGCTGGAGCAGGCATCCTGGAAGGGGGGGAGGATCCTGGAAGTAAGGGAGCTGTAAGAAGACAAAAAAAAATGATGCCTGGGGACCTTGACAGGAAACACCCAAGATGGGTAAGGATGAGCAGCAACACAGGAGGAACCAGCTCAATGTCCTGGAGACCTTCCTGGGCGAGGTGTGACCTCCCTGTGGTGAAGGGATGGCTAATCCTAGGGAATATCCTGCTGTGAGGGAATGAGTGACTGAATGTGTGAGGTAACCATGCAGGGTAAAAAACCACTGTTCTTTGTCTTAAATAAGCCCCGGTATCCAGATTCACTCTGGTCTGTCATTTACTCTGCCTCACCTGAGGCACTCAGCACTGTCTTCCCTGTTCTCTTCTCCCACCTCTGCCTTGTCTTTCACTATTCATTTCCCAATACCTGCAGGTACTTTTTTATTTTTTCTCCAGGAGAGGCAATAGCAGCTGTGGCAGAAACCCATTCAGGTCTGCTGTCATCTGTTTGTCCCTGGCTCAGAGCATTTTCTGGGATAAGTATCCCTGTCCTCTTTCTCTGCTCCTCTTTAAAGAAGTCCTTACATTCCTTGGTGCAATCATTCCCTGGCCATTCACCTGCATCATTATCAACTGATCATGCCACGTAGTTTTATCATGAAGGAAGAGGATGAAGCATGCAAAGGTAATTTGATATATGATGATAAAAATATTGCTTAGTTGTTCTTCTTACTACCCCAAAATGAAAAAAATATAAGCCATAGTTTTTGTTCCTAAGTGAAGGCCACATGGATGAAAACTATCAAACCATTTTTAGCAAATAATAACCCCCAATATTTTATCAGACCAATCCTCTGATCAATTTTTGAGCAATTCAGGTGTCCTGGCCCATGTTTAAACAATATCTACAGTATCTATTCTGTGCAAATAGTTTAACTGGCTATAAGTTTGTGCTTTTGGTGGTCTTGCAATGACCTCTCTTGCTAATACATTCACTAAAAGCAAATATGGAAGATGCACACAGGGAAACATAGTTTAAAAATTCAAATTAATCTACCAAACATCTTTTTTTTTTGCATTCTATACACATATAATTCCAAATCAGCAGTTGTGACCTTGTGTAAATTTTTCTTTTGTTTTTTGTTATACAATTACATAAAGGCAACACTTACTTTCCATGGCATGTCACATGGAGAACAAAATGAAGCATATTAGCAAAACCATCTAAAATTGAGTGGCCTTTTTTTTCCTATTTTTAAAATAAACTCAAACTGTAATAATTCCAGGCTAACTTTCTGCAGAAATTTCAGGGGTTTGCACCATGGAGCCATCAGGCTACATGAACCAAGCAGACAGAGCACAAATTTTTTGGTTGTACATTTTTAAACAGGTATATGTCAATAATATTTCCCAATCCAGCTTTAACACCTGAGACATTCATAATGGGGAAAAAGTGAAGTCTGTGGGTACACCTGCATTGCAGACCACAGGGCCTGGTGAGGTAGAGTGAAATGCTGGTCAAGGTCACCTCCAGGTGTTTTGTTTCTGGGGCTTGAGGTAGGCTGGAACACTTCAGGTAGCTGCAACAACAGTGCAGTCTCCACAATACTCATACCCTTATTTTTGTGTTTTCACTCTAATCGTGTGTCTAGAAAAAAAAAGTAAAGTTCATTCCTTGTGGCTCAAATGTAACAGAGAAAAGAAAAAAAAAAAAAAACACAGAGAAAAATCAGATAGTATTCCCACTGGAAAAATGAAACATGGAAACTCACTATGAGATTTAGGACCCAGAAGACTTTTCATTCCAAAGATACTTGTTTTTTCAGATAGCCTGATAGCCTGCCCTCATATGAAACTGCAGTTCATATAATAAACTCCTGTAGGAAACAGCAAGCATGACCCAAAACAAGCTGTATCAAGCAATGACCCCAATGATCACTTGCACACTGTCTCTGGCACCAAATCATTTAGTCTAACACAGCTAATCTAGCATGCATTGATTTAAAGTGAAGTACCATCACACTCATCAGGCTCATTTTGTCCAGAAAACGAGTGCACATTTTTCGGATATCGATGTCAGAAGGTGACTTTGCCCGTAAAGCTGCCTGTAGTCTTAAAGTCCACACTGACTATCATCTCTTATCAGTAGTTTGTAACATCCAGCAGCAGCCCAAGTAAAAGGGGAAAGTAAAATAAAAAAAATTGAAATATCTAATTATAACCCCCCTCTAATGACATAAATGAGGACTCTGTGTTCATGCAACTTCTGGAATGAAGAGCTATTATGAATAGCCAATATCTAAATGATTTTTGTGATTCTTATAAATCTGAAGAAGCTCTCATACTTACAAAATGACATCTAGGCAGAAGCTGGATAGTACCAAGCAAAAAGAATTTGTTGGCAGGACAGTATTAAAAACTTGAAAAATTTCATTTCTTCAAAGTAAACTTCATTGAAAGATGTGTGTACGAATTTATTCAAATAATTGGGTTTTATTCCTTCACCAAAGACTATAAACAACTTTGAACTATTAAATTTACTTTAAAAAAGGATTGTTAAAACCCCTCTGCACGTTTATTTTTCAAGACACTGAGACCAGTATTATGATGTATGTTTGGATTTGACGTAGGTTTAGACATGAGAAACAAAATGATGGTATCTGTATGCATTACAAGCTCAAAGAAAAGCTCATTAATGTTTTGTTGATTCTGAAAAGACTGTTGATAAAACCCAATATGTCAGATTAATACATATTTTTGAATGCTTAATGGTGACATGAAATATACAGCTAATGAAAAAAATGAGTACTTGGGGAGAAAATAGAAATACAAACAGATTGTGAAGCTGCTAAACAGTGAAACATCAAGAGAGATGTATGCCAAGGTTGCATACTTTATCTCTGTAACTATTCAACACAGATGCAGAAAGTATAACAGTCTGCAGAATAATCAAGAACATTGTAAATGAGACATTTGAATGAATGAAGTGAATATCAACAACACGGTGGGTGTTGGTGACCTTGCCTAAATATCATTGACTGGAGCAGAATTCAGGAATTCCCTGTGAATGGCATCAGGAAGGGTTTCAGAAGAGTAAAAATGTCAAGGAAACCATGGTAACATCATGAAAAAAATATGCCAACTCCATAAAATCAACAACAGAAATTCCCACGTCTTGCTGGACTGACTCAATAGGTCTCTCTATTCAAGGAATTTTGTAATAGATAGTAAGTAAAATAAAATGGAAAAATCGTAAGGAAAATAACTTGTGAATATTAAAAGGCTCCGCAGCGTAGAAAATTTAATTTCCACATCTTCTTAAGATTAACATTGGCCTTCTTGTATACTTGTGAAGACAAGAACCAGTCAGAGACAAATGAGAGCATTTGAAGTTACTTCTAACAGTTGTGTTTTCCAGGTACCTATGTTATAAACTAATCTATGTAGATATCCCAAATGAAAGCTTTGAATCCTGAGGACTAAATAGCCCGATGTATCACTAAGAATCTAAACATGTTACAGTTTTCTGCACCTTTCCAGCAAACTCTTTTTTGGTCTGTGTCAATAATTATCTGTCATTCTCTTTCTTTTCCATGAGGGCTCATGACCTTATTACCTTGCTCTTGTCATCCACCTTTCCTCCCCAGGTAGTAATCACCCTTTGCTTCAAACTCTTTCATCAATTAATATAATCAGGATAAACTGAAGAATTTTTTTCAACTTTAACACAGCTTGAAGTTTCTGTGTCGTACCTTTTTTGTTGTTGAAATATTTCTGTCTTGATTGTAAACCTTTTGGATGTGACTATTCTCATAATTTCTGCCCTCTCTCCTGCCACTGATGTTTTCACCAAAATGCTTTCTTAGGAACCATCTTTGCTGATGACCTCTGAAATGTTGCACTAAAAATAGAATTAAAACTTATTTTCTTATAATCACTGATTCAGAAAATTTTGAGTTTGATTTGGGAAGTTTGGTTGTGTTTTGACTGTTTTGCTTTTTTTTTTGTTATTACAATGAAAAGCAGTTTTCAGAACTCTTCAAAGGAGAGGGCTCCACCTGCCTCCACTGCCCTAAAAATGCTGTTCAGTGCTCTCCTCCTTTCCATTTGATATTTGCCCTATTTATTGCTAGTACCTAGTAAGAAGAAGGACCCTCTGAAAATTTTCATATCCACCACTTTCTTTTCTTATTAGTCTGTGTAACTGCACTCAGAAGGAAACTCGTGTCTAAACAATACAGATTCTCTTCAAATTTGAGATGAAAATCTTTAGATAATCTAAATGTCATGAATACCCATTCATGCAGTCCAAAAACCTGCAGTAACTTGCATAACACAAACCTTTCCTTACTTATCCTTTAGGTTTCTGCACAAATTCAGTCAGTGAATGCTGACTGTTATTATCCTTACCGTGATTTTTAGTTAGACACGACCATAACTCCTGAGAATAGCAGTTCAAACAATTTCAGTAGGTACAGAAGTCAATTAGCTGAGTTTATCAACTTGGTGAGCCCGGGAGCCACAATTTTCCTTTTTCTTTTTTTCTATCCCAATCAAGCTTCAAGCTTTGCTTGCTTGGATGTTTACAGGTACAGGTTCATTTATATCAGTCTGTTTGGCTGAAAACTGTAGGAGCTGAGAAAATCCTGCTTCTCCACTTGCTAAAGACAAATGAAAAGCAAACCTTGCAACAACAGCAATTTTTATTAATGATTCACATAAAGATCAGCACCATTACATTGAAAAGTACAGCTGGCTTCATCTTACTGAAGAAAGACGAGGAAAATGGCTATTAAGGTTATTTTAGATACAGTACATTGACACAAAAAATATCCTATTGCAAAGTCAGATACAAATCAGTGCTTTAATATTAAACAATTTTCATCTGAACGTCTATAGTTGAACACAATTATTGCCTTATTATGCAGTATGTTCAATTTACGCAATGAATAAGTTGGCTTCATGCAGAATGAATCAGGAAATGAAATTTGAGTACAGGAGAAAATAATCTTACTCAAAATTAAAACAGCTATTCAAGTACTTCTTTGCCAAACTAAAGACATGGGGGGATAAGTGGTTTGTGGTTTTTGTCCTGTAGTTCAGTAAGGGAGACAGTAAAAATAATCTTACCAAACAAAGGTGGACAAAACCAGGAGCAACTTTGAAAAACATATTGTCAAGACTGATTTCATGCTATAATTCCCTCTTGTTCAATTTCTAAAGTGGTATTTTGTGAGGTTTTGGTCACCTTGTATTTCTACATGGTGCATATTTTAAGGAGATACTCTTTACTCTCTAGAGGAAGACACAAAACTAGGAGGAGCTGTTCAGTGTTTCACATGTAGGAAGTGAGTAATTATTTTTTTGATACAGCTTCATTTGATATAGAAATGGTGACAAAATGAGTAGCTTCAAAATTTGAGACAAAAAAAAATCTACTTTCATTCAAATAAAGCTAATGTCTCCTTTAGTTAAATACTGTCAAAATTTATGGGATTAAAGCATTATTCTAGTCTCTTCCTAAATACAAGTCACTCCTAAATTTATAGTTGCTTTCAATTCGCAAAACCTACCAATGCAACAATCAATCAACTCTTAGTGAATATATGGGGGAAAAAAATAGCAAAAAAACCCCAACACCCACTTCCAAAAATTAGTATAAAAAGCCCTGTAAGCCACGTAATATTTTTGAATCTATTTTTCAAGTGTGAGGTGGAGTTACCAAGGACTGGAATTTTCCAAGTGATCGGTCATGTATTATGTTTGAAAATGAGTCTTCCTGCAGATTAATACACAGTTTCTGACTAAAAGGGTGGCTTTAATTTAGTTGAAATCCCAAATTCAGAGCACAAAACACAAAGCTTGCATTGAAGCTGTACTCACTGCGGGACTAAAATTCGTGATAAAATGAAAATAATTTTACAGGCAGTGAGTCATTAAGTTATTTTATTTTCCATCCTCTAATGTTGCAGAAAAAGGTCTGAGGCAGATGGATTTTGTAAGTATTGACATAGTTTAAAAATAAAAGGGAATTAAGATATAAATGTTTCTGATGGAGAAAAATTAGAAAACAAAATTACTTGGAAGACCAGAGAGAGAAAAGATATAAAGCAAACAAAAAAAAATAATAATAGATTTCAAATACTGGCAACATCCTACCAACAAAGTAATACATTGAATTTTTAAGAATTATTACCAGTCAAGAAAGAAAGGAAAATATTTTGGGAGGGTGTCCCTTGTGAAAATTTATTTTATTTTCTTTGTTTTATTCTCAGTTGAAGGAATGTTGACTTTGGATTGAGGGGTTTCTTGCAAACTTCCTCAAGTAATTATGTTAGGTGTATCAAGTTGATAAAATCTTTTTAATTCTTTCTAATGAAGGCATTTCTCTTGTGGGTTTTGTTTATGGAATTAAATTGAAATATCTTATTCCCTGGTGCTGCCTTTATGTGTTTTGAATAATTCAGTAAATTCTCACACATTCTGCAATGCCCAGAATCAAGGTTAAATACACAATCCTTCAGTTATGTTTTATAGAAAATTAAAAGGGAAATGTCAGATCAGAAACTCCACAGCCATTCAAAGGCAATGCTGTCATTAGTCTCTCTGTTTTAAGGTCTGAATGGCTTTGGAGCATGCGCTGCTTTCAGTATTTTTTAGGCATTCCCTTTTCTACCATAACTAGAAGTGTTCAAGGCCAGGATCTGACAAATCTGGTCTAGTGGAAAGTGTATCTGCCCACAGCAGGAGAGTTGGAATGAGATGATATTTATAAGGTGCCTTCCATCAAAGCCATTGTGTGATTTTATGTCCTATTCCATATCAGAGATTCATCTAATCATGTCATATCTTCTGTGGAGTTTTTTTATTATTATTTCTATACTATAATAAAGTCAGATTTCAATACTTAAACAGTCTCCAATACTCAAAATAATCAACTCATTTTTACTGAATTTCTGTATATTGTTAAAGAATCCACTCCAAGTCCATCAAACGCACACCTAGTTCCCTTAGACACTTTCCTTCTGGGAGAATTAAAATAAGATGTTAAAACCAAGTCAATACTAGGAAATGTGTATTGGTCAATGAAGTATAGATTAGAACATGTCTTGGTTAATGGTTATTTTTGTGTATTAATTTTAGGAAGTAAAACTTTTATAAATTTATGTCAGCATCCTACTTCATCCATCTTGACTGGATTGAAAATTACTATTTGGAGGCCAGTTCATGCAAACCCCCTTTTTATCCTCCAAACAAAACCACATAATATTCTCAACTCAGTATAGGGTCTCTTTCTGCGTGACAGGGATCCTGGAGTGCTCTCTGTATTAAAGTACCATAATAACAACAAAGAAAAGAATGAACACACATTTTTAAAATTCTATGTGAACATAAAACTTTGATGCCATAATTGCAGTATTAATATTTTACATTTATGTAAAGTATTCCACAGATAACATGAGTCCTAAATAAAAACATATATGAGTAAAAATTGCTAAGATATATGGACAGGCAAAGCTAGAGCTGGAGTTCTACTAATGTAATACCAATTTTAGCTGACCCAATCCAAGATATTTTTTAATTTGGGATGAAGAAGCTTTTAATTTCATATTCTTTAAGTCACTAAAAATTAGTATAGGAAAATCTTTCCTTCTGAAATTATCTGTCATGTTAAGATTTACTAAATGATTGAGGCTACACTGAAAACAAAACAATCATTGGGAAAAAGTTTATTTTTTTGTTTAATGCCCAATTTTTTATCGCTGCTCTTGGGATCCAGGAAGAGACAAAATAAGACACAAAACCTGTTAGGACTGTAATCTAAACATATATCCATATATCCAATCTAAAAATATATCTATAGTTAGATAATTCATATATATAGGATTTCTTTTTTGCCTGGACACAATGCTTCAGTGTCAAATCTGCATGTAACCCTATTGTATAAATATGGACATCTCTATCTTTCTGTAAGAGACAAACATTTTGCTATCAAAAACATATAGAATCATAGAATCATAGAATATATTCCAAATTATAAAAAGAAACATGTTGACCTATGTCATAATTTTTTAATTTTACAGAAAAAAAATCAGTTAATTCAGTTCATTGAATGACATTTTCTCAAAACTGTCTACAGCTTTGGGGTAGATGTCATCTTGCATAGATGCTGAAATGAGAGAAAGGGAATTGAGAACATTAGACATCTTCAATACATGTTCCCATTTCCTATCTGATTGGATACTGCCTCTTGAGATTCAGTTAAATATATCCCTTGTGATTCATTCCCAGTGAGACAATTTAAGAGCAAAGAAAGGTATTGTCAGATAAGGATATCAGTGCAGAATTTAATTAAGTCATAAATTATAGCTCCAGTTTGTGATTTTAACCTCAGACTCTTTTTTCCCTCAGACTTCGAAGATATTGTATCTCATTTTTAAATGATGCAATGATGACATTTGATTGATTTTTTCATTGTGACTTATTGAGTATATAAAAAGGGAATTAGCCGCTGTATTCAGGGTCAGTTCTATTTTGGAAGGACATATTTGTCAGAGTGCATCTCTGCTGCTTGACAGTGTGTGGGTTGGACTATTAGCACAGTGAAATATAAGGTGTATTTCAGTCTAACCTCCAGCTCTGTTAAAAGGAGAGAGAAGAAAACATTGGTTGAGCAATAGGGAAAGCGAGTGTCAAAGATGAACCATGGGCATTTCAGAAGTAGATGGGGAAGTATTTTACCTGTTTCCTGAAGTCACTGGGCAGTTACAGAAGAGAAGGATGTTTGGACTAATGGAAGGAACATAAAATGTGTCAACAATTATGATTTTGTTTTTCTGGTTTTGGAGAATTTTTTCTTTCTTTCTTTGGGTTTGAGATTTTTTGGAGGGTTTTTGTTGTTGTTGTTGTTTTTGTTTGTTTGTTTGGGTTTTTTTTCCGGTTGATTGGTTGATTGGTTTTGTTTTGGGTTTTTTGGTTGTTTGTTTGTTTGTTTGCTTTTTAATGTTTGACCATTTTTAATCATCTATCTCCTTTCCATAGGAAAGAAGTATAATGGAAAACATCTTAATCATTCCATCTGCATGCTAGAGTAAGGTCAGTACAGAAGTCAGCAGAATAGTAATAAGGAATAGAAGATCTATAAGCACGGGGCAAGAGAATCACTAAACAGGCAGCAGCTCAGGAAACTACAGGAGATATGGGCCCCAAATGTATTTACTGGCTGGAAGCAACTTATAAAAAGACTGAGAGGAAAGAGTATTTAAAGGTATTGGGCTGTTTCTGGATATAATTTCACGCATCTTCTTAAAATACAAACTCTGAAAGCAAGAAAGAAAAAAATGGGAATTAGCAATCATATAAGTAATGATGTGAAGGGAAATTCCACAATTTCCACAAATTCCCTTCGGTGTTCAAGGCCAGGTTGAATGGGGCTTTGAGCTATCTGGTCTAAGGGAAGGAGAAGTTGAAGTTAGATGATTTTGAGGTCCCTTCCAACCCAAAAAATTTTATGATTCCATGGTTGGGGTCTCACTCAAGTTGGAAATACAAAACTACATTGCATTGAATAAATAAAAAGGGGGGAAAGCCAGCATCTTCCTGAGGTTATTTTAAAAAAAGTTAAACCACAATTCTTTAAAAAAATTCCAAAATTTAATTTCAGATAGTTTTTCCTTTAAATGACAACACACAGATATCTGAATTAATATAATAAGGTATATTTCCACATATAACCAAACAAGTATTATTCTGAATCCATAGTTTTATTCTAATCAAATATTCCATAGAGAAACATTTAAAACTTTTGCGTACTGTCTCTCTGCAGATTGAGACTGATGATGTTTAAAATGGCATGGTAGATGCCTTTACTTGTCTTTTGGATAGCAAAAATCACTGGAGTAGCTGCATATTCAATTACTCCGTGCAACTGTTCTGATCACAGTGGGACGCTTGGTCACTCACTTTAAATTAGTGTCATCAATAGAAGAATTAGGTCATAAGCATCAAGTAGCAGTGGTCTGAAATCTGGAGATAACAGTTAACACCTACCTTTCCATTCAACTTTCTTTCACCCAGTTGTGCAAACTATATTGGATCACGTTCGTTTCAGACTCAAGTGACATGCACAGCTGGTACTAATTTAAATTATAAAGTAAGAAATAATGGAAGAGGGAAAAAAATTGGGGTTGGTTCTGTTGCAGGTCAATACTGCTATAGTAGCAAATAATGCAACAGGAAAAAGATTTGGGGCCGATTCTCTTGCAGGTTTACACAGCCCTGAGCTACCTTGGCAACAAAAAAAAAAGTCTGTAGTTATTTCAACTAAGAAGCACTGAGCTCATGAAATAGTTTTATTGGAGTGGCAATAGGTTCACACAGGAGTTCTGGACTATTACATGGCTGAAAGTATTTTAAGACCTTGAATCCCTTATCTCTTTTTGTCACTATTTCCCTCAGCATTCTCCTAGAGAAACGTGGCTTCGATAGGTGTACTCTTTCCTGGGTAAAACAATGTCTGGATGGCTGGATCCAGAGGGTGATGGTGAATGGAACTAAATCCTGCTGGTGGCTGGTAAGTGGTGTTCCCCAGGGCTCAGTATTTGGGGCTGGTTCTGTTTAATAATGTTATCAGTGAACTGAACAAAGGGATTGAGTGCCCCCTCAGCCAGTTTGCAGGCAACACCATGTTGGGTGGGAATGCTGATCAGCTGGAGGGAAGGAAGGCTCTGCAGGGGGATCTGGACAGGCTGAATTGATGGGCAGAGGCCAATGGCATGAGTTTCAACTAGGTCAAGTGCAGGGTCCTGCACTTGGGTCACAACAACCCCTGCAGAGCTCCAGGCTGGGAGTAGAGTGCTGGTTGACAGCACAATCCATTATGTGCCCAGGTGGGCAAGAAGGCCAATGGCATCTTGGCCTGTGTCAGCAATAGTGTGGCCAGCAGGACCAGGGAAGATTGTTCTCTGTACTGGGCACTGGTGAGGCCACACCTCAAATCCTGTGTCCAGTTCTGGGCCCTCATGACCAGAAAGATATTGAACTGTGAAGCATGTCCAGAGAAGGGCAACGGAACTGGGGAAGGGTCTGGAGCACAAGTCTTATGAGAAGCAGATGAGGGAGTTGGGGGAGCTCAGCCTGGACAAAAGAGGGTTCTCTACAACTACCTGAAAGGAGGTTGTATCCAAGTGCGGGTCAGTCTCTACTTCCAAGAAACAAGTGAAAGGAAATGTCTTCAAATTGCACCAGAGGAGGAAAAAAAGTCTTCATGAAAAGGGTTATCAAGCGCTGGAACAAACTTCCCAGGAAAATGATTGGTTGCTGTCCCTGCAGGTATTTAAACTTCTGTGGACATGATGCTTAAGGAAATGGTTTAGTGATGGACTTGGTGGTCATGAGTTTACAGCTGGACTCAATGATCTTAAAGGGCTTTTCCAACCTAAATAATTCTATGCCTCTATGACTGACTTATCCTTACTAACATAACAATCTCTGGACTCTACTTACAGCTAGAAAAAAGACCAAAAGTCTTTATAACTTTGGCATTAGGAATTGCAAGGGGCCTCCTGACCTGGAGCTGTACTTCATGTTCTTTAGCTATAGGATGAGATAGGGGGTCTATTAAAAAGTTATATATCTGTTTATATATATATATATATATATAAATTAAGGCACTATCTCAATGCTTTATTCTATTTATTCTTTGGGATAGGGAAAGACTAAAAGAGAAGGAAACAAACCCATATAATTAGAAAACTTTGAAATGGCTTCTGTTTAATATCACACATTTTTAAATTTATTGAAAATATGTAATACCTTAACCTGGCCTGAAGAGCTTATCATATTAATGGCATGAATCCATCTCTATAGTGGTGCCTGAAGTATTCACCAACCTATGTTTTTATTCTCAACTTCCCTTTGAAGTATGCACATCATATGACCATGTTTTACAGAGAGACACGGGCACAGATCATCAAAAGGTCTTGGGTTATGGCAATTAGTTCTCAAGTGGGTTATCATCCTCACTTTTTCTTTGGAATAAACACTATAAATCCCATTTTCCTTGTGGAACACGATAACTGCATCTATAGGTCTTAGAAACAAGGGATTCCTTCTCTTTTTGACCATGCTTTTCATATAATAATAATAATAGTAATAATGAAGTTTATAATAATAATGATGTTTATAATAATAATGAAGTTCATAATAATAATGAAGTTTGTATGCAAGGTAGATGAATATCCAGTCTCAGCTGAATGGGTGTGGGCTATGGTTTGAAAACTGCACCAATCCAAGACTGCAATAGAAGCCCACATGAAAATAGTACTGTCCAGCTTGCCTCCATAAGAAGGAGAAAAAGGAGGAAATACAATGGAAAGCAAAGTGGTTCTTGATTAGACACACCTTTCAAATACTTGTCGAAAGAGGTGAATAGGTAGATTATTACTAGAGCTCAAAAGGTTATACTCAAGAGGATGTTATAAATCTTCTGTGACTCTTGATGTTTCATGGTCATCTGCCAAAGGCCTGTATTCTTCTAAATTGCTTCTGGAGGAGATCTGAGATGTCATTTATGCATCATCTAGTTCTGTACCATCAAAACAAGGGCTTCCTTTGCTTTTCTCTTTTCATAAAGGCGTGAAGCCATTGGTTGTTTAATTTTTTTACAGGGAAACTGGAAGGAATTAAAGATGTTTTAACAAATTATGACCAGCTCAGGCTTATGAAAGGCTTGGAGGAAACCAGGGCTCTGTCTGTAGGCATAAGGAACTGAGTCTGTGAGGACTTCGTCCTTTTATCACTCTGAATGTAGCACCTGCTAGATCAGAATGCAAACTGAGACATCATCAAGGCAAAAAACTCCATTTCATAAGTTCATGACATACAGGGACTCACAGGCTAATGAGCCTAAGTGTTAGCCTCTAATGAGCCTTAGTTTTACTGTGGTTAAACCTCAGAAGAGAACTAGTGTTCAGTGAATGTCATCCCAAGCAGTTATTACTGAATAGCATTTAAAAAAAAATGGAGGGTAGGGTATTAGAAATAAAAAAAAAAAAATCTTAGAAACAAAAAGATAAATGGCTAAGAGAAACACATAAAGAATTTTACTGATAGCTTCTTTCTTGTTGATAAAAATATTACAAAGATAAGATGAAATAGTTTTACAAAGCAACTAAAAATGTCATGTTTAGAAAAATCAGCACAAAGACTTCAAACAGAGCTCGTTGAAAGCTGTACTGTCATAACTGCTGTTTCTTAACCAGCCATTGATAAGGTGCAATAGCTGTCAGGAGTCTAAAAGACAAACCTATTCTAGAAAATCATAAGCTCAGATCCATATAGGGACACATGTTGTCAGTAATTTCTCTGTATTTCTGACCTTTCTCTCTTATTTCTCAAAATAATAATTTTTAAAATAACTCTTCTGAGGTTCTTGCCTGTAACATTATTCATATTTCTAATTAAATTTATTTAAGCCTTGAGTATAGTAATTTAAATTAAAAAAAAATACAGATACTGATTTAAATGTATTTTACGGTAAAGCTGAATAAGGAAGTATTTGGATGTATTTGCATATTTTTTCTTTATCACCCTTATAGGAGGTAAAGTTATTTACAATGAAGTTTTGTTTCAAGATAGTACTATTTCCATACCAACCACCTTTTAGAGGTTCTAAAGACCTTGAACACAAATGAGGTCAGTTGAACACCGTGGTGAGAGTACAAATTTTACTGAATTCACCATTACTCATTTATATGTAAGGTCTGGATGACTTGTCACCCAGGCTGCGGCACAGCAGTTCACACAGGCAGTTTGCAAAGGCAGGCTGCAGTCACTCACCCAGCACCTGGGGAGAATTTGGAGTGAGTCATCACCCACCCAACTAGAAGAGGACTAACTATGGTTTCCACCTGGTCAGGAGGAACATGGTGATCCAGATGGACCTCAACATCTAGGTGCAGCTGTCCAGGCTGCAGTGAGAGCCTGAGCTTGTTGCTGATGCCAGAGGGCAGTGGAGACAACATCTGTTTGAGGTGTGAACATCTAGAAGATCTGCTCAGCCTGGTGGCAGAGCTGAAAGAGGAAGTGGAGAGGTCAAGGAGTGTCAGGGAGTTCACTGAACTGTAACAAGTGTGCCCTGGTGGAGGACTTCCAGCAACAGATGGTTGAGCTGCAGGAGGCAGTCAAAAGACTGAGAGATATCAGGGAAGCTGAGATGGTTCCAAGTCCCGAAGGTGGGGGAACCACAGCCTGGTGAGGAGAGGCTAAAAATTCAGCACCTGGCACACATGGAGAAGAGAGAGGATGTTAACACAGAGGATTGGGAAGCACTGAAAAAGAAAACCCGATAAAAGGAGGAGGAAGGGAACTAATAAAAAAAAAGGAAGGGACTTCCTTCAAAAGCAGAATTTCCCCCCAGATGGACATCTGTACTCAGAACCTCTTTGTAGCTCTGCAGAAGAACAAGGTAACACCCAGCACACTGGCAGAACAGACAGGGATAACTGTAGCAGCCCAACTTCTCCAAAAATAGAGAGATTAACAACTAGTTCAACCAAGAAAAGGCAGTGGGTTATAATAGTGCATAACTACTTTAAGAGGCACTGAGGTACTCACCTGTCAGCCTGACCGACTTTTGGAGGACATACATTGCCTTCCAGGCCCCTGGATCAAGGATGTTACAGAGAAGCTGCCAAGTCTACTTAAACCCACTGTTAATGCTCCATGTAGGCTCTGGTGAAGGGGGAAAGCGGAAGACCCAGGGAATTACAGACCAGTCAGTTTCACCTCCACACCAGACAAGACCATGGAGCAGATTCTCCTGGAGACTGTGTTAAAGCACATGGAAAAGAAAGAGATGCTTGGTAACAGCCAACGTGGCTTTATTAAGGTAAAATTATGCCTGAAAAATTTGGTGACCTTCTACGATGGGCCTACAGCACTGGTGGGGGCAGAGTAAATGACATCATCTACCTGAACTTGTGCGAAGTGTGTGACACTGTCCCACATGACACACTGGAGGGAAGGGACAAGGCATCCAGAGGGACCTGGATAGGCTGGAGATGTGGGTCTGTGTGAACCTCATGAAGTTCAACAAAGCAAAGCACACGTTCCTACCTACACCTGGGTTGTGGCAATCCCAGACAAACCTGCAGATTGGGCAGAGAAGCGATTGAGAGCAGCCCTGCAGAGAAGGATTTGGGGGTGATGGTTGATGAAAAACTCAACATGAACCATCCATGTGGGGTCACAGCCTAGAAAGCCAAAAATGTTCTGGGCTGCATCCAAAGCAGTGTGGGCTGCAGGTGAGGGAGGGGATTCTGTCTCTCTACTCTGCTCTGGTGAGATGCCACCTGGAATGCTGCATCCAGCTCTGGGGTCTCCAACGCAAGAAGGACATGGACCTGGTGGAGCAAGTCCAGAGGATGTCATGAAGTTGATAAGACGACTAGAGTACCTCCGTTATGAAGGTAGGCTGAGAGAGTTGAGGCTGTTCAGCCTGGAGAAGTGAAGGTTGTGTGGAAACCTCTAGCAACCTCCAGTATCTAAAGGAGGCCTACAGGGAACTGGAGGACTCTTCGTCAGGAACTTTAGTGACAGGACAAAGAGTAATGGGTACAAATTGAAACAGTGGAAATTTAGGCTAGATATTAGGAAGAAATTCTTCCCTGTGAGTGTGCTGAGATACAGGAACAGGTTGCCCCGGGGAGTTGTGGGTGCCTCAACCCTGGCAGTGTTCCAAAGCCACGTTGTGTAAGGCCTTGAGTAACCTGATCTAATGGAAGGTGTCCCTGCCCACAGCAGTGAGTTTGTAACTGGATGATATTTAAGGTCCCTTCCAACCCTTAACATCCTATGATTCTAGTATTCATGCATCTACTGACTTTCCTTTTGATTGCTTAGGACTGACCAGAGGATGGCTAGAACAGGGAAAAGAGTAGGTGAACTTTATGGGTTCAGTGCAATACTAAATACAAGTTGCCAAACTCAAGGAGGAAATTATCTGTTTCTGAGGGCAACTACGCTTTGCAGAGCTCTTTGTGGGCACCTTGATTGAGGTCAGAGTGTGATTTGAAATCTATTGATTCTGTATTTTAAGTATAAAATTATTCTCCATACACAGATTCAGATAGATATAAGGCACACTTTGAGTACTCCGCTAAAAACTCTTATAAGCATCACTTTTAGAGATTGTTATTTTGCTGTGAAAGAATTAATATTCCAGGCAGGTCTTTGTGCATTAGGGACTGATATAAACAATATTTATGTTTAATGCTCTGTAAAAAGTTGAATGACATTTTACAAACAGAAGCTTGAACATTGTGTAAGGCTTTCCTGTGTTAATTATAGCCCATACCTTGTCAGTCTCATCTGCAACTGAAACTAATTGTCTGCCATATAAAGAGACATGCTTATTGATTTTGCAAAGGCTGGAACAGACTAAGCTGTACTCCCTTTCTATTGATATAAAAAGCATTGCCTGCCTGTATTGATTGCTTACCCCACAGAGCAATAGCAAATTGCTATTGTGGAAACATAATGATGCTGAACATTTGTTGCACAGATGATAGGGTAATGTTTAAATGCTGTGTGTCCTGTTCTTTGTAGATTTACTAATAACGTCCTTAATCATTCCCCCTCAAAATACCATGAATCCTGGAGCAGATGCTAACCTAATGATACAACATCATTTATAGACCACAGCATTTCATAAATTCAGGATGAATTAAATGACCTATTTTTTTCATCATCAACAAGACTGGATGCCAATTTTGTGTAATATTTTGCAAGACCTGGGTAAGAATGAAATAAATTAGGTGCAGCAAGATTCTTTCAGCTCCTTTCACATGTAGTACTTACTTGGCATATAGTCCTACCAAAAACAAACTACTTACTTGAGGAATTAATTACATACTGTGAAAATAGTAGACTGAATCTGCTCCTTATATCGTTTTAAGAGAAGTTTTTGTAACATTTTT
The DNA here is from genome assembly GCF_009829145.1 of Chiroxiphia lanceolata. NCBI lineage: Eukaryota > Metazoa > Chordata > Aves > Passeriformes > Pipridae > Chiroxiphia > Chiroxiphia lanceolata. Next base: position 105,890,625 of record NC_045638.1, on the reverse strand, counting down.
TATTTCATTTACCTGACATTGGTATTGTGGTCTGATTAAATGAGGTTTGAAAAAATATGAGTGGTATGAATTTTATTTAGCTGGGTGTTAATTCTTAATGTAGGAGTTATGTAAATTCATTTGTACTGAACATTCATTTAAGAACTATTCAATTTCTAATGTTATTGTAGAATCACAGAATGGTTGGGGTTGGATGGGACCTCTGGAGATCATCTAGTCCGAATCTCCCGCTAAAGCAGAATCACCTAGAGCAGGTTGCCCAGGATCACATACAGGCAGGTTTGGAACATCTCCAGTGAGAGAGACTTCACAATGTCTCTGGGCAACCTGTTCCAGTGCTCTGTCACCTTCAATGTAAACTTCTTCCTTATATTCAGGCAGTGTTTTATGGGCAATATACCCATTGCTGTCTGGCTACAAGCCTCCAACCAGACCCTGTGCTGCTGATCTCAGCCCTCTGAGCATTGTCAGTCAGCCGGTTTTCAATCCACCTCACTCTCCACTCAGCCAACCCACACTTCCTGAGCCTATCTATGAGGATGTTCTGGGGCACAGTGTCAAAGGACTTGGTGAAATCAAGGGGCACAACATCCACTGTTCTCGTCTCGTCTACCCAGACAGACGTGCCGCTTCAGAAGGCTGTTGGATTGGTCAAGGATGATCTCCTCTTGGTAAATCCACATTGACTATTCCTGATGACTTTCTTTTCCTCCACATGCTTAGAAAGGACATCCAGGACGAGCTGTTCCATCAATTTCCCAGGTATTTACAGCCTATTGGATGCCTGTTTTACCCTATGGTTCTTTCTTGAAATGAGATACAGCAACCCTATCTAAAGCATGGGGTGCTCTTAAACAAACTACTGATTTTATTTTTTGAGGTCCATGAAAGGTTGTAATTGCATTTTCTTTTCACTGTGAGGAAAAAGTCAGGCTAAATAAAATGTAAATTGTCAAGAAGAACATCAAAACCTTTGCAATATTTGGATTTGGTTTTAATTTATGGGCAGTAAAATCCAACAACCACCTCCAGTGAAGAACTTCAATTTGTATTTCTTCACCTTTTGGTCACCTATATATGTATGTATTTTAACAAATTAATAACCTGTATCAGAATGATTATTTCAGGTATAGATCTGGCCATATAAACAGTGGTTTTATTTTTTTTTTCAGAGATAAATTTGATCTGCTGAACAAGTTCTGCCAAGGTTTTTTAAGAACCTGTGCTTATATAAAATTTAAGCTTTTTCATATTCTCTCTGCCACATCACTGCACAGGAGGAATTTCACCCTTTAAGCTAAACAACTTGGTCTGTTCTCTCTCTCTTACTTTTAAAGTATGAATACTCATGAATACTTAACAATTAGAAATGAAGTTTCCTCTTCACAAAACAAGCTGATAAACCTGAGAGTTTTTAAATTCAATTTTTAACTTTTTAATGTTCCTAACAAAGTCTCTTTCTTCCTTCAAGAAATCCCTAGCACACGCTTAAAAAATTGGTTTCTAACCCATTTTCTTAAATTGCTTTGTTGTTCAGTTCCTAGTTATTTCAACATTGTCTGAGACCTTGAGATTAAATTTATTTTACACTATAGAAGTTGAAATTGATAAAAAAAATCAATCTTTAAGAATTATAAGTGTTCTCCATTTGGTTCCTGCAATAATTTTGGCACGGGGCTTAACTTTTACCTTCATCGTATCTTGAAGGAAGGGTAAGAACTGAAGCACCATCTTTCTAAATGTCCTTTAAATTGCAAAGCATTTCACCTTATTGCATTCTTACTTTTTTTTCCTCCTTCTAGTTGTATTTTTACTCAAATATATTTTTAATCTGAAAACTAATTACCTCTGCATCTCCAGAGTCACTTAGTTATTTTTTGTTCAGTGTAGGTTTGGTTTGTTTCCTTTTGATTTTCCTCATCATAAAAAGGCAGTAAATGAAGTTAAACAAATCATAGCAGTCTACTGCTTCTACATTTACGTTTTAAAACCTGAATCTCATAGAAGATAAAATCACATGAAAAAACCCCATGTGTTTTTGGGGTTTTTTTGGGGCAATTTTTTTTTCCTTTAGCTATTAAGCTGGACAATTAGAAAACACTTTGTTGATTCTGTATATGCATTAAGTGGTACCTTCATGCAGGCAATGATCTGTTGTCACAGAGATCAGCTCATGTTTTTATCTTAAAAAAATAAGTTCATCTTTGAAGAAAATATACACTAATGACAATCACCAAAGGGAGAGCAAGGCGAGTTTTCCTCAAATAAAATAATAAAAAAAAAATTAACAAAGTGCTTTGTCATGAGATAATTTTTGCTCTTTAATTTTCTCGAACAAAGGATCAAAGAAACTAGGTTGCTGTAGGTAATCCTGGTAAATCAGCATTGCTTCAACGAAAGTTTAAAGGATATGCTTTATTCTTATGAGGATCTAGGTCAGCAGACTTCTGAATACGTGAATTATCCCTTATTTAACATTCCATAGTGTTTATTCTTCAACAAGAAGCTCTTCTTCGCCTTGAGTCCCTACACCTTCATTCATAGGCACACCTTCACCTACATTCATAAGCATTTGTTCAAGTGCCTATGAATAAATAGTTTAATTGTGAATACTCTGAACCCAATTACCGTGAAAACTAAAACATCTGCCCTCTCTGCAAGGTATTAAAGCTTCAGATAAAGCAGGAAGACATTTTTGAAATGTTATCCTCTGAAGGTGAAAGAATGATTAAGTTTTGGAGATGGGGTGAAGAGGTTTGATAAAGATATTGATCACAGGGCACTGACATGAAACCTTCTCCTTCATAATTTCTGATTCCCTCCAAGTTAAGATATAAAATCTTTAATTCATTGCTAGGGAGTGCAGGACCATCTGTGCTGGGTGTATGTGAGACCGTCAGTAATTTTGTGTGTATTCTCAGGAGTTCCTAGAATGCACTGATCACCATGCAGTAGGATTTGGAATGTTTTTGGAGAACAAAGACTGAACCACTAACTGATGTTTCATGGCATGACTTCTATATTATTACTGGTCAATTATTATTTCCTGTTTTGTCTGGGTTTTGAAAGGGCTGTGAGGAGAAAAGAAGGTAAAATAATTACGCAGATGGATATTTCTATTGGGAGTGACAGCTACTTTAAAGTATTTTCAAAAAATTATAAATGCAAGACTTATTCATGATGATTCCCTTGAAACATGAGATTAAAGATAATTTGATCACTCTTTGCTACTCTTTTCATTATCCCAGAATGTCCCAATTTTCCTTTCACTAGAACCTAATTAATGTGTTTACTTCAGGGTTAATTAAATCAGTAAAATTATTTGAAATAAACTTCTGAGAAGAGATTTATAGTTATTTTAGGATTTGCACAGAGAAATTTACTTTATTACCTGGCTAAATTGCCATTGCTCTCATTTGAGATATGATGGTGTGCTATAGACACACATACAAACCCAAATGCAAATAATAATTTATTATATTTCTACATTCTATTTAAATATAAGAATGCAATGCAACTTCAGAATAACTTGCATAAGGACAAACTTACAATCATTTAAATATACAAGAGGGTGAAGGTGAATTACTTGCTATCCAAAATCAGGAAAAAACCCACAATATTTTTGGTGGGTAAGATAATGTGCCTGATCTTTTATTGCAAGGAAGTAAAAAGTACTTACCATTAAAACAATGCTACATATCTTCAGTGCCCTGAAAATATACATATTATGAGCTCGGATGAAAATACACAAATTAATTATCTTCAAAAATATTTTTTAAGACAACTTTTAAAACTCTTTGATTGCTTATCAAATACTGAACTTAGTTTTTTTTGCACTGTTTTTCTAGTGAACCTGGAGGAAAATACTTCTGTATCTTTATAAAAGGAGCAGTTTTAATAATTAGTGATATGTTGTTATTTCTGTTTCTATATCATTTTGAGGAAAATAGGTACTAGTAACATTAGGAACATTAAGATAATTTTCCATTTCATTTGACCCACTTTACTGTGATTTGGAACTGCTACAGAAACTGGGGAATTCCAATGTTTATAAGCTGAAGAGGAAAAAGAAACTGCATACAAACCTGTATACAGTTCCATAATTTCTAGATCATAAGAGTAAAATCTCATTATGCAGGCAACAGACTTGCTCAAGAAACTTGAAAGAATGTTATTCTGAAATTTTTCTCTCTGGGATAACAAAATTTAAGAATTATTTGAGTATTTTACTAGCAATTTGGATATGCTTGGAAGAGACAAATTTTAATCTTGAATGACCCTTAGAGAAAAAGGAAAAGCCAAAAAACTGAGGGCAAGCAGAAGGTGTTACTAATTTAAAACACAAGGTGTTTTAACATTTAAGTGTTAAATGTCACAGCATTCTACCATCATATTAATGTGTACAGTGAGAGAGGGGATGAGGTGGGAAACAACCAGGTACAGATACTGTGGATTTTCTTACTTATATTAAATTCATCTTTTATCCTTTCCCTTTATGACATACATGTAACCTATTCAAATGTTTTTCAAATAACTGCTGATGATATTTTCTTTCCTAAAGATCGCATTCCAAACCGACATTTGTGTCTGATTAGAATGTGATGGCTATTATCTTGCACTGCAATATCTGAAGGAAAATTTTCTCTTTAAAACTATGGACAAAATCCTAGATATGTACTGTCCCCCAAAATTTATCTAGGAATTTTTCTTTCCAATAGAAATTTCTTTGGTGTTTTCATAGCAACCCACATAAAAGAGAATCTAATGATTTAAATGTTTAACAAAAAACAAGGAGGAAAAAAATTAATAGGATAATAAGTTACAGCAAATGTCATAAGTTTCCTTTTTATTACATTTGAAAAATACTGTGAGGAGTGAAACTAAGACAAATACAGTTGTATTTTTTTTATTTCTAAATAAAATAAATGTCTTACACATTATAATATAGGTTATTATGTTATAATATAATTATAACACTTACTTTCTGAAAAACATACTTCATCTGTAATTCTAAAACACTACACAATTAGTAAAAACCAACAATTAGTGCATTATTAACAGCACTAATAATTTAATGCTGCAAAGATCATTTCCTAGAGAATAGTGAGAATTCTTCAAATATCAGCATCACTTTAAGAAATGTTAATGATGCTCAACACCTCCCAGAATCTTACTTAATGGTTTAGAAATCACCTATGTACTGTAAATTGTCATTTGATTTGGAATCTTATGTCATTGCAATTTCACTTTTCCTAGACCTTACTATAAATTCACAATGTTTATTTGTGACTAAATTTAAAAGAATAGGGATATATCCTCCTCTCTCTCTCTCTGGTTGCTTTTATATAGAGACAAAGAAGTGCAACTTTTAAAGACTGGAACAAGGGAAGAATGAAAAATATTGCACAACATAGTCACAGACACCATGACTGATAGACTGAGTGCAAATATAGAGGTATGCTAGATGAAATAAGCCTTTGTGAATCTCTCTCAGGAAAGGAAGAAGAATCCAAAGTGCAGAGTTTCCTTGCATTGTATCTGACAACAATCTCAATTCAGTCTGTCAGACAAAGTGTATTGCAGTCACTTCATTTGTGACCTTTGCAGTTAATGACTTTTATCAAAAACCACCCAAACTAAAGAAAGTTTATTTTCTTCTAGTTTGGAGTTTTTCTTCTGTAGCATATTTATATAAACTTTATTTTTTAATTTAACATGAGAAATATTTTCCTCATTACTGGCATATACAGTTTATTTCAATTCATTTTTCAAAATGTTTTCACCTTCATCATTGTGAACTAAAATGCCATCAAAGCTCTGAAATATGAAACTGATTGCATGCTGAAGACCAGTAGTACAAAAAATTAGTCTTTCTCTACTTTATACCATGCTGTTAACCAAATTGATAAGAGGAATAGAGCAAATCTTCGCTGGGGAAAGTCTGAGAGAATTGGGATTGTTTAGCCTGGAGAAGAGAAGGCTCAGGGGAGACCTAATGGTGGCCTTCCAGTACCTGAAGGGAACCTGTAGGAAGGATGGAGAAGGACTTTTTACAAAAGCATGTAGTGAGAGGACAAGGGAGAATGGCTTCTAGGTTCAGATGAGACATTAGGAAAAAAAATTCTTCCCTGTGAGGGTGATGAGGCACTGGAACAGGTTTCCTGGAGAAATTGTGGCTGCCCCATCCCTGGAAGTGTTCAAGACCCAGTAGGATGGGGCTCTGAGTAACCTGGTCTAGTGAAACTTGTCCCTGTCCATGGCAGGGGGTTTGGAGAGAGATGATCTTTAAGGTCTCATCCAACCTAGGCCATTCCATGATTCCATGATGTTGCAGCTAGTGCTAGGCATTGAAATGTATTTGTATAACTACAGTTTTGGACTCAATGTGTGCTTTTCCATAGGAGGCTCATTGCCTTGTAAAAACTATTAGATGCATCCTGCAACTTTTTAACACATGGATTAACATTCTATCCCTTCTGGATAATAATGGATCTGAATTTGACTTTTGTATTTCTGTTAAGGAACTAATTGTTTGTTAAAGGCCCTTTTCAGGCTGAGTAACAAAATCACAGATGTCCCTTATGTAACCCTCTTTCATGTTCATGGTCATTTACTTTTGTGACTATTCACACTGAAGTCACTGGGGCTTTTTATATAAGAAAGTATTTGTCACTGGGAATTCATATGGTACAGTCTTGACATAAAAAGAATATGCAATATTTCCTATACTCAGTTGTACATTACAAATTTCTTTATTTTAATTCCTTAAAGAATATCTACTGCCTAACTCTAAAGTTATGTAACAATACAAAATGTACTAATGGCTAATTTGCATTTTTCATAAATGCAGTTGCCTTTTCCAAGACACATTTTGACAATGTATATCTACAGATAACATCCCATATAGATAACATGGGAGTTCTAAATTATAATATAATAAACATAATAATTACCTCTATGATAACTATTTGCTAAACTATGTCATCAGCAATGAATATGGTAAAACTCTTAATATTGCTTTCATTAGATCTATAAAAGTAGCTCTCAACAACAACAGTTTAAAGTGTCAACAACAAATTAAAGTGTCAAATATTTCATTTTTTAAAATATATTTGCTGTTTAAAAGGTGCACTTATAGTAATAACATTGCCTCTCCATTATGAAATTAATGGTAATTGATTTTTCAAAACAAATTCACTCTATTTTTATTCCTCCATCCTTTTCTGCAACAATCTATTCTTTGCTTTCCTGAGAAATTTCAAAAACAGCATCTTGTTTTCTCCCTAGTTCCCATATGAAACTTTTGAATAACAAAAAAGAAAATGAAAAAAAGGAAAAAAAAAGATGTCAAGTGTCCCTTAGATGTTACTGAACACTGAGCACAACCTTTTCAGAAGCAAACCTCTGTAGGAAATGAAAAGGAGGAACAGTAATGGATTACATGAAAAATATTATAAGTGTTTATCAATCTCCATTCTGCTCTTCCCACTTGAAAATATTTAAAAATGAAGCAGCTCAGGTACAGAAATATAAGCCCAGTTTCCTGCCTGCTGTCGTCATCAGGGGTTTAGAACTACATGGTCTTTAAGGTCCCTTCCAACCTTAACCGTTCTATGAGTCTGTGATCTCCACTAAATCAGAACTGTGAAAAACCCAGTTACATCTACATTAAAATCTACTACTATAGAAGGCCCTACTCTGCCAAAACTACTCAACAGTTGCCCTACCTGCCAGGTGTGCAGTCACACACACAGAGAACACTGGTGAATTCCAGGTAGTCACAAAGATGCCTCTAAAAGATGTTGTAAAAATCTGTTCTACTCCTTTCCCTTCCACACTCATAGATGACCCTTGTGGCATTTAATATAATTTCATTTTGTGTTTTTTTCAGTTTCCATAGTAGTTTTTCTACCAACAGACTGATAGAATTAGGTGAAATTTGCAGGAGAAAAAAGGAGATTTCTCCTGCCATTCACAATAATTCGATCCTGCTCAAAGAAAATAATATTTTGGAGAGAATGAAGAATGTGGCAGGTGAAGGAGATTTGCAAGAGGGAGTTGGGACTCCTATCTCCTCTGAGGATGGAGCAACTTTTGAAAGGAACAGGGAAGGAGATCCAAAATGAGGAATCTGAGACTACAGAAACAAAAGCTTCACAGAAACCAGAGGAAATGAAAGAGGGTTTTCAATAGCTCTTAGAGGCACTGAGTTTAGTGAAATGAAGTTTGGAAAACAATTTTTTTTCCCACAAGGGCACAATGCACAGGATGAGAATCTTGTATAAACCTTTTTTCAATTTCTTTTCTGATCTAGTCAGAATCAACTGTCCCAGTTTTGTATTTTCTCTCTGACTTTTATCTCTATAAATAGCTAAATATCATAGCCAATATTCTAAAAGAACTTATTTCCTTTGAAGTTGAAAGCTCTTTAGTCTTCTTAAAGTGGTTCAGTATAAAAGAGTGATTTTTACCAACGTTTCACCTTAAAGCTTTGATTGTCACAACATTCAATCAAAGGTTGCAAGGACACCACATATCTGGAGGAAGCTGTCTTAGCACAAGAAGTGTCATCACAGAATCCAGGAATGGGTCAGATTGGAAGGGACCATAGTAGGTCATCTGATCCAACCTCTCTCCTCAAGCAAGGTCATCCCAGAGCACATGGCACAGGATTGTGTCCGAAAGGTTCTGGAATATCTCCAGTGAGGGAGACTCCACACCCTCTCTGGGTGATCTGTTCCAGTGCTCCATCACAGCACAGGAAAGAAGTCCTTGTCCCACTGCTCAGCACCACCGAGCAGAGCCTGGTCCGTCCCCTGACACCTCCCTGTAGATACTGACAGAACATGGGCGAGGTTCCCTCTCAATCATCTCTTCTCAAGGCTGAACAGACCCTGCTCCCTCAGCCTTTCCTCATAAGAGATGCTCCAGTCCCTTTATCATCTTTGTAGCCCTTGAGAAAATCTACACTACATGAAGAGTTTCTGGTTCTGGATCTGTGTCTGAAGGGTATTTCAACAGTACATTGGAGTGAGTTCAAGTCACACCAATACCCTCCTGCATCAGTCTGGTCACACGTGCATGGGATTCTAATGAGGTCAGAATAAAGATTGAGCCACAATCTAAAATAATTTCATTCTTACTGGACTTTATAGTATATGCAATAGTTTTGTTGTTTTTTCTTTCCATTTGATTTGCCTCTTTGGGCTAATAGAATCATTTAGACTCTCCAGTCATTTAGACTTTCCTGACCTCTATAATCTTTTATTTCAGGATTACAGCAAGAGGACATGCACTCCTACATGGATAACAGAGTATGTTTAGAGTCACATGGATAAATGTCTAATATAATTGTATACCTGTCACTAGGAAAAAATATTCACTACTCCAAAAATAGATCAGATGCTTGGCATAACGATGTATCCATCTGATAAAGGAAAGCAAATCTTCAAGAAAAATTTCAATGCAGTGACATGCATCAAACTCTAAAAGGATTTTAAATATTTAAAGTAGCTCTTATAATAAACCCCTTCATCTATGATGTATTTAACTCAAATTGCTACATAATTTTATTGTTGCCATTATTTCTAGACAGCATTAACAGTATTCACATTCCCAAAAATTCAATGGAGAAAATGCACATGCATTCACTTGCAGATCCCATTCAAGGTAAGAGAGACTTCTCAGTACTATCAGTGTTCTCTACCTAAGTGGAAAGCTACTGCAGAAAATAAGAATCAGCTGCTGGGAGGCAAGAAGCCTTTACCAAGGTGACCTTTAAAATCCCTGTAATAATAATAATAAAATATTTAAATGGAGTATTTCATGTGTATCATCTATGTTTGCAGTATTTGCATGGTTACAGAAGTATGTTTGCTCTCATAATACTTAGGACATAGGATTCTGCCTCTCATTTCCATAGTGCACGAGAATTCCTTTAGTATCTACTAACTTCCCCTTGCTCAGAACTCAATTCACAATGACAATTTTGTATCTTATATGGGAGAAGAAGCATTAGAAATATGTTAACAGGCTTTCTTCATATATTAAGTGGTGTTGGGATATATATAGGTAAACTCTATAAGAGGATCATCCATTAATGCTCATAAACCTCCACTGAAGATAAGAAGCATGATTTTCCTAATTTTTACATTGGGACAGTGTCTTGTCTGAGAACAGTCAACCCACCAATGACCCAATGACCCTGAATTTCAACAGAGTGGGCTTCAGTTTGTTCAGGAAACTAACAGGCAGGAGGCAATACAGGGAAACGGGACAGGAAAAGCTTTCTGGGCCCAAAGGGTAGTCTTTGCAAAAAATAATAATCCATTATTGTAATCCAAGATGCAGAAGAATACGACAATAGCACATGAACAGTGTCACTGGAGACAAAATCCCTAATCGATCTGAAGCACAAGAAAAAGCAATATGCCCAAAGGAGAAGTACAGACAGGTTAGAGTCAAGGATTGTTATAGAAACTGTGTGTGTGTGGGTGGGTGGGTGGGTGTGTCTAGAGACTGTGTTACAGGTTCAAACCGGTGGCAGATGTATTGCCTTTCATTCTTGTTAAGGGTAAAAGGTGTGCACCTTATGTGTGGAGTTAAGAATTGGCTGGGAGTCAAATTTAAGAGTTTAAATAATAAAGTGGCTACTTTATTTATGATGATACAAAGTGTTATAATGCAACTGAACCAAAACTGAGAAACCTTAATACAGATAAAATTGTTCAATAAAGATTTCTTACTGTCTATTCCTTTTCTCTAATGTAATGCTCAACCTTCAAGTATCTCTCTGATTCCACACATTGATTGTTTAAACCTTCCTCGTGAAGCCTGACTGAGAAAATTGTCAGCATCTTGAGATATTTGCCAGAGCTTGAGGCTGATGGCAGAGGTCCCTTCCTCATCAGTCTTGAGGTCTGCCTCAGGCTACTTTTATGTTTCCTTACCCCTGCTCCCAGGGAAGATGTGAGAGCAGCACAGAGCTCCCCATTATTGCCCAGGAGTTGTTTGTCCTACAGGGACTGCTGGGGGCAGACAGCCCCTTTCCTGCTGGCACTCACAGAGCTGGAGCTCAGGCAGGCTGGACAATGGAGCCATGGAGCATCTGGAAAACCCAGTTCAGCCCTCCTCAGGTCAAGAACAGCTTAGCCACCTCCTGAAATCTGAAATGGGTAGTTCCATACCTGTGTCATTCCATAGTAGCAGAATTCACATTTACTAGGGTATAATGATTTTCTTCATTGGTTCTCACCTATTAGGTATTAGTTAAACTTACAAAAGAAACTCCCCTAACTTAATGCATAAAAAGGGCTTTTTTTCATTACTTAGTGACTACATGGATTTTTCAGACCCTTACAGTATTCACAGAAGTAAGCTAAAATAAGTTAGGTGACAGTCATTTGACAGATGAGCAGTTGATAGAACAGATAAAGCATCCTAAAATCACCAGAGGCCATTACATATACACGCGGGTCCTGAGACACTGCACTATCAGGTCAACACAAAACTTGTGACTAAAGTCTTACTTACTGGCCTGCAGATGGAAAAAAAGCAAAAAGTAGAAAGGAAAAAGCAAAAAGCAAAAAGGACAAAGGAAAAAGAAAAAAGACAAAGGAAAAAAAGAAAGTTTCTACAGGTGTAAGCAGCAAAAGGAAGGACAAGGAAGGAACAGGATAGCAACCCAGTGGCAAAGAACATGGAAAAGGGTGAAGGCACTCAGCACTTCCTCTGCCTTGGTCTTTGTGGTGGGATCTGCTCTCAAGATGTTGCAGTCACATGGGTAGTTTCAATATTTAGATGAGTGAAGTACTGCCCATCATAAAGGATGGTCAAGGCAAGCACCATTTAAGCAATTCAGAGGCACAAGTTCATGGAACTGGCTTGGTTGTGTACAAGAATGTGGAGAGAGCTGGCTGATTTCATTGCACTGCTGATTTCTGTTATCTCTGATAAGTCCTGGTGTCTGGGGAAAGTCCCCAGTGTCTAGAAAAGACAAATGTGCCCATATTCAAAAGGTGAGGATAAGGGTCTGGCATGCACAGATGGCCCAACCTCAATTTGCAAGAAGGCTGTGGACCAAATGGTCTTGGAAACAACAATTAGAAAAGTAGCATAAAAGAGAGGGATTGGAAACAGCCAACACATAATCACCAAGAGCATATCGACCCTAACCAACATGATTGTCTTCTGTGGTGAAATGACTAGTTCTGTGTATGAGAGGAGAGCAATGGGTGTCATTTACCTTCAACTAAGAAAGGCTTTAAAAATTCTAGGCAGAAAATAGACTAGAGCACTGGGCTGTGGGACTAGTGGTCAATTTTTCAGAGTCCAGTTGGCAGCTCATTGCTTGTAGCACCCCATAGCACTTCATATTAGTGCCAATACTGTTTAGCATCTCCATTAATGACCTGGACAAAGAGACAGAACGAACCTCAAAAAGTGACACTAAACTTGAGGAAGAGGAATAAATACTCCAGAGGGCAGATCTACCATTCAGAGAAATTTTAACAGCTTAGAGCTGAGGTACTCAGGATCCTTGTGAAGTACGACAAAAACAAACATAAAGCTCATCACCTGGAAGAATAACCCCAAGCAATGACAATTCAGGATGGGGATTTACTGGCTGGGGAGTAGCTTTTCAGAAGAAGCCCAAGGATCTTGAGACAATGAACTAAATGCGAGTTAGCAGCACACTCTTGTAGTGATGAAGGCAAACAGGATACTGGGACACATCAGCAGAAAAAGAGCTGGCAGATTGAAAGAAGTGATTATTCTCCTCTACGTGACACCTGTAGGATTACATCTAGAGTTCTGTTTAGTGGAAAGCCACTAAGATAGTTATAAGGCTGGATTACATGGCATAGAAGGGAAGCCTGATAGAGGTGGGCTCGTTCAGCCTGCAGAAAGCTGAAGGGGGATCAGATAACTGTCCTCAATTACCTGGTGAATGGCTGCAGTACGATGGAGCCAGGCTCTTTTGGAGGTCAACAGTGATAGAACAAGAGATATTGGATTGTGCTGCAATGAGGGAAATTCTTATTTACTAGAAGGAAAGAAATCTTCTCAATCAGGATCATCAATCACTTGAATAGATGCCCAGAGAGAAAGTGGGAACTCCATGCTTGGAAACAGTCAAAACTCAACTATACAAGGCCTAAGTAATCTAATCTAAAGTGGAAATGTGAATTATATTCAAAATAGCTCTGTTTGGGATAGGTGGATGAAACAGATGATCTCTAGAGATCTTTTCTAGCCTAAATTATTCTATGATTTTACCTTCTGCAATTTGCTATGTTTTTGCTTTGCTTCTTTTGTTGTTTTGTTTTTCCCTATCCTTTCTCAGATGCTTAGAACAAGAATCTCTGATTAGAGAAGCCATGCAGTTCACTCAGCTAAGAACAATACAAAAAGAAGTCCTCCTGCCATTACAGGGTCAGCTTAGTAAATACTCCTGCTTACGGGGATCAGAGGGACAAAACCAAGTTGTTCAAGGTTATGCAGAAAGTTATATTTGGAATTAAACCTCTTCTTTTCCAGGCCTCCACCCAAAGTAGTTGGACCTTGAGATCTTTCTGATATACTAAGATACATAAATTTTCAGTTATCTCAGAATATTTGTAAAGGTTACATAAAGGTGTGGTTTACCATTTAATCTCTTTGTGCTCTTCCCGTCAACACCCATGACTGGATAAAGCTGCTGTAAAACGTCAACACCAGACAGTGGTATGTTTATGTCTGATAGCTCACAATCTGTTAAAGCTATTATACAGGTATTAGACCAGATTTTCAGGTTTATATCAGCATCTGGCTATTAATTTCTTCTCAGCTGTACAACTGAGGAGCTGTCATGTCTTTCCTTAATGAGACAGATGAATCCCAAATTTCCTTGTGATTTAAAGTACTATACAAAAAAAAATACTTTTTGCTTTAATCTTGTCTAAAATACATATTCTAGTTTTGGGGGGGTTGTTTTGTTCTGCTGGTTTTTTCCTTGAAGCTGTCAATTAGACAAGAAGAAAGTGGTTAAAGAAGAGATAATACCTGCTGCATGTGTACATATGCATGTCCCCACATGTGCATAAATATACTTTTAAGAAAATGTAGATGATAATTCAAATGCTGGATATTATAACTTAAATCACATAAAACAATAAGGACTTTGGTGCAAAATGTTGGGGATGTAAAATAATCTGAATAGGTTTTTGAAACCTTTCCAAAGAGTCATGGGTGCACACCCAGAATGTTAATAAATACATCACAATTGAAACACCAGGATCTAACTTTTATGTCATTCAAATGCTGGAGAATATTAAATTAAAAATGCATATTTTTCTCCAGCTGTTATAATTAAGAATTTTCCTGGGGTTTAAACTGAGAAAAAGTCAAGTGAGGCCATGAAGGAATTTGCCTCTGGACATGCTAAAATGCCAAAAGCAATTTGACTGTGGTTGAAAACACTGGATAGTTATTCTGATTTAAAATTTGAAGCAATGGAAATAACATCTTGACACAGATATTTTTTTTCAGTTAGTTTTCAAGACACTTTTATTACCAGAAGAATTCACAGGTTAATACAAATGGTAAATAAGTTAAAATGAAAAAAATAGTTACACCTGACACAGAGAAAAACCAACTTCAATATTATAGCTATAAATTTAGTGTGGAAGATAAAAACAGATTTACGAGGACCAAAACATTTCAAGGCAGTGAATAATTCATTGGTTATTGACAAAATTATATTGTACCACCCATTTGTACATCTGAGTTTAATTAAATTGGCTGTTTTTTGATGTATTGTTTTACCATGAAGTAACATTTAAAACCTTAGGACAAATCACTTCAGCCATGTTGAGAGTACTAATTTTTTTCATGATTTCTTTTCCTAATTCTGAAATGTACATAGCATTATTTTTAGTTTTTATATCAAGGATATATCCCATAGGGATTACTATTTATTTATAATACTCAATCTTTCTTACCTTGGTTACCACACATTTAGGTATTTTAGATTAAATAAATGCCAAATAATATTTGTCTGTTAAGAGTTTTTAGGGGGTTTGTCCCTCTTGAAGAGGAGAAGAACAGAAAGCAGAAAAGAAGGACATTGGGAAGATTGAGAAAGTCAGGTGGGGCTGCCTGCAGAGGACAGTGATCAGAAAGGAGCCTCAATTTACTTTCTGCAACTTTCAATCTCTTGGTAACACAAAAGATGGAAGTACCTGAAAGCTTCCTGAAAAAAACAGACTTATTGAATTTTAGACCAGAAAAAAATAAATCTTTAAATTAAAGCAAAGACTTCTGGAAAATACCTGATTCTGCACATTTGAGGAGTGTAGAAAATTGGAGAGTTCTACAAAAACTTTTGGCACCAATTTGAAAGTCATCTTTCTTACGTTTTCTGTACCAGGAATTTCACTGTGTACTGCAACAGCTCCTAGTATTTAAAATCAGGACTCCGGCCCCATATAGTCATGATGTCTACCTTTAGATAATTTCACAATATTCACATATTTACTGTTTTCCACTTAGAAGATACAAGCAATGAAAAATTGTGGTATTAACATTGTAGCTGAACTGTCATAGACTAGCTCTGTAATATTTCACAGCTTTGCAAGATAATTGAAGTCCTACTTTCATATAGCCAGGATTTCATTCCATGTTTTTCATTATCAAGGCACGAGTTGTTCTAGTTGCAATTTGACTATATTAGGCAGATCAGGTCTATACATTTATGTACCAGAGGAAAAAAAGACACTGAATTTTCTAATTTTCAGTTACTTTTAATTAAAATACAGGTATTGTAGCTGTGTTTACTAGCTAAGCTTCCAATAAGGGAAGACTGGAGAGTATATTGTACCTTAATGACTATTAGATCCTTAATTCATATGCCATTATAATTTTTCTGTAAAATGCAGGTTCCAGATATGTCTCCTCACATGCTAGTCTAGATTTCTCCCTAATTTTCTTGAGTAGTTAAATAGCTGAACCGCAGAGATGTTAAGGACTTTGAAAATTCTTTATTCAGACAGTCTTAGAACTTTTGAAAATTCATAATTCTTTTAAGTATCAACTAATTGTAACTCACTGATTTTTCATTTTCCTATACATGATTTACAGAATCTAGATATTAGTCATGTCCTGAGTTAATAATCAAAGTGTTAATCAGTTGATATTCAAAAGAATTAAGAATTCTGCAAAAGTTCTAAGACTATCTGAATCAAGACTTTGCAGGGGTCCTGTTTTTAAGTCTGTTCTCCTCAGCCTTCCCTGAAGGAGAGCCTAGTTCTGGCAGCATCTGCTCCAAGTAGTTTCCTTTTCCCTTTTCTTCCATGGCATTAACAAACTTATAGTCATTAAGAGGACAGGAGGCTCAGATCCCATGTTCACTTTTGACACAAGGTTTACAATATATTATATCGAACACAGGATGCTGCATTTTTCCTGAAACTACTGACCCATTACGTTTGTTTGACACAAGGAAAATAAAAAAAGAAAGCAGCAATAAAAGCACCTGACATAACGTTACTCTTTACTGAGTAGTGATAGAGTATGAAGGGTTTGAGGTTAGTTTTCCCAAATGCATTTATTTCTAAATCAGAGCCTCTGAATGTTGTGAAAATATACGTACCATAACGCTTGAAATGTTTCAGAGTAACAGTGATGACAGCTTAAAGGAGGATATAAAAATGGAAGTAAAAATGATTTAAGGCTCCAAGTATGTCTCTGTATATGTGTATGAACCTACTCTCACAGTTAATTGGAACCATACCTATAAAGTAAAGAGTAACCTTCCACCTTTATGTGGAATACATGATATTTGGAAGGTGGAAGAAGACAGTTTAGTGAAAACACCAGGGGCTATAACTACCACTCTCTAACTAAGCATTAAGTTCCTGTCTCTAATAAATGTTCTAAATTTCCCAAGTTTGCTGTGAATCCTATGATCCTGGAGTATCATACCTGGGTCTTCACATCAGCCAGCTGATACAGGAGTGATACTACTGCATTAGAAGTACTGATATGAATACCCTGATAAACACAATAAACACTATAGATTGTCTCAGAGATGAAAACATGATGATATCAACCAAAATACATCTTATAGATGGGAATCTGCATTTGAACATACTCTCAAGAGGAAAGCTTTAAAGTATTTTTCACAGTCCCCTGAAATGCCCACACTATTTTTTGGTTGGTTTTGTTGATTTATATATCATTGTTGGCATCACAGGTGGTAAAATGCATAAGGAAAATTTAGCTCCCTACATCACTCAGTTGAATTGCATTTAAGTCCTATCAGGAAACAAGATGTCATTTCATGCCAATATTAGTAAACTGGAGTGTAAATTATTGGCACAACTAAACAACAATAGCATTGCCTCTGTTATTCTGTTTTGAGCGTTTGCTTTAAGGCTGTTAGACTCTCGGGTGCATTTTTGCCAGATAGTTTATCTTTTTATGTTAGATTTGACATATTATATAAAGGCAACTCTTTACCATATTACTGAAGAACAAGATCCCTCCAACTCTTTAATCTGGAAATAATCAATCAACATACAGTCTATCAAAAAGTAATGAATTTTTGTCCAAAACGGTTCCTCCATTTTGTCACATAAGTAGTTCTTTTCTTAAGAGTGACTATTGTCATAGAAATGAGGCTACGTGAGCCTTCAGTTTTTCATTGTTCTAGATATTACACTGTCCTTTTTTTGTGCCTGCACATTTCTATATTCAAAACAACTATAATCACAACAAATTCATTAAAAACTTGGTTGCTTCTTTGCAGGTGCAGCTTTGCAGAAATCCTAGCAGGATTGACTAAATCAGCATTGGTTTTCTTACACTTAAAAATACTACTTTGTCCCATTCTCAATTCCATGCCAAGACCACCACCCCTCTGGTCATGAAACATGTAATCAGTTGGTAACCAATGTAGATGCTGAAGTGTGTCCAGAGAAGGGCAACGAAGTTGGTGCAGGGTTTGGAGCACGTGTCCCATGAGGAGCAGCTGAGGGAGCTGGGCATGTTTAACCTGGAGAAAAGGAGTCTCAGGTTGGACCTTATCACTGTACAACTCCCAGACAGGAGGTTGTAGCCCGGGGGGTATTTGGCCTTTTCTCCCAGGCCACTAGTGACAGGACAAGAGGACATAGCCTCAAGCTGTGCCAGGGGAGGTTAGAAGAATTTCTTCATGGAAAGGGTTGGACTGCCCAGGGAGGTGGTGGAGTCACCATCCCTGGAGGTGTTCAAGAAACAACTGGACATGGCACTTAGTGCTGTAGTTTAGTTGACAAGGTGATGATTGGTCAAAGGTTGGACTCAATGATCTGGGAGGTCTTTTCCAACCTAAATAATACTGTGTTTCTCCAATAAACTGAGAGCATATACTTTTCATTAATGTGATTGAAAGCAGACAAGCAGTGCTACCTTCGCAACATGAAGAGTTCTTGTTTTCCAGTCTCCATTTAGTGAATTCAGGTGCACTAAGTGCATTCGTATTTGTGGTACAATCCTAAACAGATTTGCGAAGAATATGGTTTAAGTACATTTGTTCACTTTCTCCTCAGTTGTCTGTAGTCCTTTTTTTCTTGGTTTCTGTTTAGCAAGTGGTAGGTAAGCTAAGGAAAATGAACCATGAAAGTTTCACCAGACTTGTAATGAGTCTACCTTTTTGGGAATCAAGGGTGCAGATTTCATGCAAGTTCATTTTCAATTAGAAATTTTATTATGGGTATTTCAGAGTGACTTTTATGGGACTGGGGCTTAAACTGTTCACTGACGATATATTTTTCCCCCTAACTGAAGCAACTTTTAAAGTTTCCAGTCCTCCTCTAGTAAGAACAATACAGTGTGAAGGAAGTATGAAATTAATATGTCTTACGACAATTACAATAGGAGTTCCTACCAAGATTTATAATTGCTCTGTATGCTATAAAAATATAGGAAGATATGAACTAAGGAACACTGCGAAGGGAATAAATGAAACACTGCAAGCAGTGGAAGATATTGATGGAGGTTTTCTGCAGGAAGTGAAAATAGAACAAATGTAGCTGGAAATCTTACTGTATATTACCTTGTGTACAAAAACTTATAATAGAGATTTAGAGAAATAAGTGATGAAAATGTATAACTACCTAAAGTTGGCAGTTTCTTAAAGATGTGATTTCTGCATCAGGAATCAAGGATTTGTGTCCTTGCCCAGTAAATCCACTTTGCACATAGGAGAGAATGTGGATGGAAGTGCTTGTGAGAGACAAAAAAAAGCGTGAGCAGTGGAGAAATTCTTACTTGCAGTTTCAGTACCACGTTGCATTTCTCATGTTTTTGTATTATTAATAATAACTCTCTTTACTGTACAATGTCTAACTTTGTACATGGCAAAATTCAGAATTATTGTCATTAATCCAGTATAAAGCCCACTACATCAGGAAGAAGCAGAAATGTTTCAGAGTGGAAAAAAAAGCCTCTGAACTTGTACAATATGAAGCGATATCCTTATCGACAGACTGACAGAAGAGAGATGGATCAAAGGATCATTGCCTTCATTTTTCATAAAGGAACTGAATCAAAACATTTAAGAATTTAAGAATCTTTAGAAATCCAAAGGTACTCCTAGTTAGGGTACAAGATATTCCAGGTGTGAATCGGAAGAAATTTCCATTAATTTCTAGATAAATATGACCCACCTGTTCCCAAATTTTTAAATTCTTCTATCTAACTTCAGGTGAGATTTAATCATCTTTGAAGATTTGAGTCTTGGTGCCTATCTGCAGAAGTAGATGGTTAAATATCTGTATGCTATGAAGTCCTAATGTCTATTACTCCAGAGGCCAAAATGGGACCAGGTTGTCATTCCTACATCTTAGATGAAAATATATCTTTTCTTCACATTTCTAATTACAAAAGATTAATTAATTTCTGGCCTAACTCTTGCTTATATATGTTATATTTTATTTTACTGACACTATAATAAATTCTGGAATGAGGAAGAGAGAATAAATCAAAACCAGTTCCACAGCTATGATGGGAGTGGGAAAGAAGCAGGGAGTTTCAATACCAGACACACTTCTCTGTCAAACCTTTTCCCAATAAAATCCAAGACCTCTATAAAAAACCAGCTCCAGAAGGAATAGGACCTACTACTGTGTCCAGTATAAATGAGAGGAGGAGGTAAGGGGTAGCAATGCTACTGTGCACTATGGAAGTCATATTCAAATAGGGTAAGTCAGTGAAGCTGCAGTCTAATAAAACTGTCTTTTAATTTTTTTTTCTCTTTCCTCTGAGTTGCAGTGACAGACAAAACAAAATAATCTGCTTAGTTTTCTGTTTATTCTCTTCAGGAGCATTTACCTTATGCAGCATTATTTTTTAAACAGAACAAAATCAGCAGCCTTTGAATTCTGACTGTGTGTTCGCTGACTTGCTCTTCCACATAAATTCATGACTCCCAGTGTACCCATTTACTGTGTGACTCTCTCCTGTCATCCTTCTTGAAAACAGATGCCTTCCTAAGATTGAATAGAGCACTCCTGACATTCTTGCAAAGGCTTCAGTATTTCCTAGGGAGTGTTCTTGAATGTAATTCAGGAAATCTGAATTTATTTGAGGGACATTAACATTACTTAAAAGGTAATTAAAATCTTGTCAATGTGTGAAAAATGTAATATGTTCATTTTTTATGTACAACAGTCAGAGGGTTCTCCCAGGTGATTGGTGCGCAGTAAACTCTGTTAGGATCAGATTAGCAGCAGTAATTATAACCCAGGCAGCTACTTAGAGCCAGAAATAGTTCCAAGAAAAAAAAAACTCTAGAAACTAAAGTAGGGGTTAACTAGAAGTGCCTAAATCTAATATAATTCAAGACTTACATTTAAGATTAATTTCTGGTGAATGAACACCCATGAAGTAATAGAATCTCTGACTAGGACACAGGCAGGCAAGTTCTGCTTTTTTTCAGCCTGTTTGTGCCTCCTGCCTCCAACTCACAGGGCTAACAAAATATTTCCAAAGATCATGTATCAGCTCTTTTGGTGAACTGACACTTTGTGCATTTTTTTCTCTAGAGGGTGGAAAAATTTAAGACTTGTCTTCCTCAGATTCCAGAAGAGAACTGTTAGCTATTATAAATCCAAATCACAGACCAGAAAGGCCAAAAATAGGGAATTCTGTCTCAGTATCTACATACATCTCTTACAGATGATCAGATATTTTCTGAGTCTTCATACTACTGAATAAAGAAATATGAGGGTTGTCCATGAACAAAATAATAGGAGCTGACTCCCTCACCTACCTTGTTTGATCTTCACCATCTGACTACCTTCAAATTCTGTAAAAGGTGAAAGAAAATCAGAGTGAAAGGAGCATATTTGGATTGTGGTGCATTACTAACTGGAATGTAAAACTTTGTATGACAAAATTAATGCAAGCTATTTATATGATGATATTTTTCTACATCATTTTTTTGACAGCCATGTTGAATTCTTCATATGTATGACAGTAGAAACTGAGAATAGGAATTGCATATCAGGTGGATTATCTTAATATGAGGGAGAGCATAGGTCTTCTTTTATAGCTGCAACATGAACACTATTTCAGTTATATATTAATATTCTGTTCATAAAGTTTAATTAGTAAGAACTACAGCTGGAGAATTTTTCATTATAATCAATTGTTATTAATTATTACCAAGGTTTCTTAATTATTCATTCTGGCTGGAATTTAATTAGTTTCATATCTTACGTGCTAGTTAGCAAAGAAATACATGTTCATACATACGAAAACAGAAAAAGAAAATTATTATGTGGAATCAAGTTTTAGCTTTCATGGAACGTATGTGTTTCAGAAGTTGCAAAATTTTTGTTGGTTAATCAAAATAAATGCTTAAGTGATGTGTCTTCAGGAAGGGAAGAGGAATAGCTCTTGGAATATAATAAACAGGCTATTATATTTTTCATTTCCTTTTATTTTTGTCTTGAAGATAAATTTTTCTTATGTAAATCATAAAACCCTATCTCCTTTCCCACCTTGACAACACTGGCTATTCAAAAAGGAACTGTTGTGTAAGGGCCTTTTTTGCTCTGTGTTGGATCATGTTTCTGTCTCTCATTTCACAGAGAAGTCATCACACTTGATGTTTTCCTAATTGCATTTTCTTCTTACAGATGGATTAATTCCTGTTAAATTAATATCTGGTCACTTAGATAAGTTCAAAATTTATCTAATTATTTCAGAACTTTAAATTTAAATGTTCAATTTATTTTGCAGGCTCTCCATACATGCCCATATTTCTTTCAGAGTGCATGTAACTTAGCAACTTAACTCAGAGTGATTTTTTTGTTGTTGTTTTGTTTTTTTTTGTTGTTGTTGTTTCTTTGGTCTCAAAGTGGTTTTGGTGCATTTGATTTAATTTTCTTTTGGAAAAATGTGGGAACAAGTTAAGCCAGCAGCACCTGCATTCAGCTAATTAGGATCAAAAAGGAGCATTTTGGCCTTGA